>NC_141674.1:144756020-146094770 GCF_028749965.1 Puma concolor | reverse complement strand
AGAGAGAGACAGAGCATGAACGGGGAGGGGCAGAGAGAGAGGGAGACACAGAATCGGAAACAGGCTCCAGGCTCTGAGCCATCAGCCCAGAGCCTGACGTGGGGCTCGAACTCACAGACCGCGAGATCGTGACCTGGCTGAAGTCGGACGCTTAACCCACTGCGCCACCCAGGTGCCCCACTTATACAATTTTTAGAAATATCCTTCCATATATTTAGTAGATATAATAACTTTATATTTTAAAGAGGCCTCTCCTCATTTATAACTTGCCATGAAATGTTTTTTTTTTTTTTTTTTGACGATCATGTGTATATCTAAGAGATATGTGATTCCCATGTGATATTTAGCCTAAAGAGTTCTCCCCTACCTTGTGGCTAAGGTGGTATAATTTAATGATTGATTTTCTGGTCACCAAGCAATGTCCTTAAGCTTCTTTAAATATCCTTTCCAGGATGGAAAGTTTACTTTACTAGAAGACTTTTATTCAAAGTATTCAAATTAGTGACAAAAGACAAAAAGCATATATTCCTGGAGCATTCATATCTGCCCTTGGTCACACACAGTGCACTTGACTTCTGTATAGTATTTTCTTGAGAGAGAGATTTAGAAATGAGCACACAGGTGCAAAGCAGTGGTCTGGGCACCGAAGAAGAAGGTGTTGCTAAAGGACCACCAACGTTGCAAGGGAGAGTAGATTTTGGAAAAATCATGTTCAATCCAAAATATTGCTGACATTTTTTAAACATTTGGTGGCTCACATTAAATTTCTTTACAAAATCTTCCTCTTTTATTTCCTCTCTCTCTCTCTCCCTCTCTCCCTCTTTTCTTTTTTTTACCTTTTTCTCTTATTTTCCCTTTTCTTGGCATTGTTTCTGTTTCTTACCTATGCCTCAGGCATGTTGTTAATACCAAGAGACCCCAACAACGGTTGAATTCAGGAACTCTGCATTAAGCTCATTAAACTTGTGAGTCGCTTTATAAGTTTTAATTTAAATTCTTTTTATTTTCACAAAACATAGGCACTTGAAATTGATTTTCAAATATTTCTAAAGTAACATTACAGAGTAACCATCTTGACTTCTCAATTATTTGATTTCACTTGTCTGCTTAATTTACCCAGTAATTGTAGGCAATGTATTTGTAATAACAGAAGAGAAAAAATAGTAAATCACCTTTGTGACATCTTCTGTTTTGTCAACTAATCCTGACATTTGCTTTAAAAAGCTTGATATGGTTCTCTGTGGGATAAATTTTGCAAAATCATCTTCATCGACTTAATTTGATTTTCTCTTAAAATGTCATATAGATTTTCTTCTAATACAGCATAAATACACTTTGCCTCTTAAGTGGATAAATGTAAATAAATTCTTAATTTGTTTTACAAAGATGAATATGTGTGACTAATTTTGTTAAACATACAAGACAAAAATAAAGAATATTTTTACAATTAAAAATTTTAAGAGCAAATGCCAAGATCTTAATCACCACTGTCTAAAAATGAACAACTACAACTGGTAGGATATTTATCGTTAAGACTTGAGCAAAAAAAAAAAAAAAATCTCTGAATAAGTACTATATATCATTCTTCAAACAACTATGCAAAAATATCAGAAGAATGTTGCTCTATTTAACTTTTATTGGTAAGTGCTAGGAAAGAAATAAAAGGAAACAAAAAGGATTCCTCTTTTACATGAGAAATTTAAGACTAAAAGCCATGTTAAACCTATAAAGCTACAAATGAATAAATAAAAGTCATGACTTTGGCTCCACTGTCAGTTACTGGGCAACAAGAAATAGATTTAGTCAACAGGAAAGCTGAAAATCCATTTTACACCACAGCAAAACCTTGGGAGAAATAGCAGAAAGATAATAGATAAGGCTTAGAAAAATGGAAGGTTTACAAACTCCCTACTGAGTGTATAATCCTAGACGACATTGAAAAAGAGTCAACATTTAACTTATTCTTGATTCTTCCAACAAGATATTTCCAAAAGCAATGAGGTAGGGAACAGACTAGCTCTTCTGGAAACAAAGGAAGACAATATGGAGAACCCAGATCTTAAGCTCTTCCCAGTTTTGGAAACGCCAATGGTTCCTGCAGCCCAAACAGCAAAAAAGTAAAACTGAAAAGATGTTGAACAATAAAGGCCCCAGAGAAGGACCAATAAAGGGGGTAGAGTATAGGGGTCTTTGAGCAGTATAAGCCCTTGAAGAAACAGCAAAAGAAAGGCCCTTGGTTTTGTGACAAAACATAGGTACAGCTTGCCCTTTCAGGTCAATCTTATGGTTTCAGAGGGTTTCAAGGTAGCTGCCCTTTAGCAGGCAGAGAAAGAGAGGCAATGGCACAAAATAAGCAAAGAAATAAAATAGGCTTAAGCACCAATTCTAGAGGGGTGCCTGGGTGGCTCTGTCGGTTAAGCAGCCAACTCCGGCTCAGGTCACGATCTCACAGTTTGTGAGTTTGAGCCCCGTGTCGGGCTCTGGGCTGACAGCTCAGAGCCTGGATCCTGCTTCAGATTCTGTGTCTTCTCCTGTCTTTCTGCCCCTTCCCATGCTCATGCTCTGTGTCTCTCTGTCTCTCAATAATAAATAAACATTAAAAAAATAAAAAGAAGTAAAAAGAACTGTTTCTAGAAAACAACTGGGAGTGTGACTAAAATCACATAGAAATGTGTAGACGCAGAGAACACTACTGAGATTTTAAACTAAATTATTTACTAAAGTCTGCACATATGTACAAACATTCACAAAATATAATTATAAGTTTGATGAATTTCAACATGGTTAAAAAAAATCCCTGTAAAGCCATCACACAGAGAAAGAAAAATAATGTTCCATATACCACAGACGTCTCCATGCCCATATTTATATAAATTAAATAAATGAATACTATCAAATATAACTTGGGATATATTTTTATTAGAAAAGTTTAAAGTGGCATTACATGTTTCTGTGCCTTCATAATAATTTTCTAACAAGTATGCTTTGAAAGGAAAACTTTATAAGTTTTTTTTTTGGTTTGCCTTTTTCTGTAGAAGACAAGGATGTTCTGTTTAAAAAAAATACATATATATTTATTTGACTAGGATGATAAGACCAATTAGACAAAATTTGTGGTTATGTATCCTTTCTAATAGAGCACAAGTTAATTTTATTTACTATGAAAGAAATATTCCTTCATTGATTATTTGTTGTTTCTTATACAACATTGGATAGAAAGTGAAAAGGCAAGCTCATTCATTTTCGGGAACTATAGTGAGTGACTGGAACCAAATTAACACCCTTCTCATCTCGTCATAAGCTGAGAAGATATCGAAAAAATGTATCTCCGCATATTTAAGCTTAAATTAATAAAACTAGGAGGACCAAAGCAACAAAGTTAATTTTAAAAACAAAATGTTTAGGGGCGCCTGGGTGGCGCAGTCGGTTAAGCGTCCGACTTCAGCCAGGTCACGATCTCGCGGTCCGTGAGTTCGAGCCCCGCGTCAGGCTCTGGGCTGATGGCTCGGAGCCTGGAGCCTGTTTCCGATGCTGTGTCTCCCTCTCTCTCTGCCCCTCCCCCGTTCATGCTCTGTCTCTCTCTGTCCCAAAAATAAATAAAAAAACGTTGAAGAAAAAAAAAAAAAATTTAAAAACAAAATGTTTAAATCAAAATTAACTTCATGTTTTTATTTCTAGAGTTTCACTTAGTCGACTCACTGAACATTATAATAGATAAGAGTATCAACCATTATATCAAAAATAATTAACGCTGAAACAGGGTAATATGAACATCGTTAAAGATTTTTAGATCGCAGAGTAACTATCTGTCTTGCATTGTGTGGGTAAACTCTACTGAAATCAGAAAATTGGGTCAGATGACAACTAGTTACAAACCATTTAATGTCTACTACAAGCACTAACTAACTTTGATGTGATATAAAACTTAGAGAGTAAAAGCTTTGACTCTAGGGATCAGTTGGTATTCATAGCCTGTTCACTTCTCTAATCTAAATGTGAAATTCTAGATATAAGAGAAAAGTGCTAAACCTTTCATAAATGCAAGCCTGAATATTTAAAAGTGGCTACCACAGACTAAAATGATAACCATTAGCAGTTGACACATTCAAAGTATCGGAGAAGAATTAAGAAGTTAAGTGTATCCCTTCAGTGCACTTTGATGAAACTAATATCAAATACTATCAATAGGATTTTTCACTCCTTCGAACTACAAAGAAAATCTGTCGCCAGACAATTTTCACAGCTCTAATTACAGCATTGCTTCTGCAACTCTATAATTAAGAGTGAACTACAATTTTGCTTCCTACTCTCAGCTGTACAAAATAAAAATAAAATAAAAATAAAAGAGTTAAAAAAATAAAACTTGTTCTGAATTTAACATGGTATTTACGTCTGTAGTTCTTCATCATATTTGCCTCCAAAATTTTGTGGAAATCAAATTCAATTCACTTACAGATATTTCTAATTAGCAATAGATGTCAGTCTTTTCAAATGTATGTCTATCTCAAAATGTCAGCTTCTCACAATGCCTGTTATTTTCTAGATTTCTAGGTAATTATTTTCAGTAGCTCATCTGTATGAATCAACATGTTTACAAATAAACTTGATTTTCTGCTTTCACTCTTTCCAAGGTGTGTAATGTTTCCCAGTATTTTACAATGTTACATGTTTATATCTCAGGCTAAATGCTATTCTTTAAAAATTACATGATGCTTCAGATATTCCTCCAGCTAATATCTGGATTCATTTTGCAATTCCCTCTTGACATTATGGCTCCAGCTATTAACCCAAGCTATTAATTGTTTTCCTCCCATATACCACATGATTTTGCCAATCTTGATAAAACTTCCAAGGAAGCAAAATTCATTTAGCATGGCAGTTTGGAGAATAGTTAAACATGCAGTTGAATCCATTGGTAGTGCTTATATGTATCTCATGATCCAGTCTATTGTTCACATGAGACATTAGAAAGGAATTACTTGTAGCCTGACTTTCAATCCTAGGAAGTGACAATTTAGTGTTACTCGCTCCAGGGAATGAAAGTTGGAGGACTTTGCAGCCCATTGTTTAAAGGTACAAATGTGAGCCCATATGGATCTTACTCATGCTAAACCAGAGAGCCTGCTTTGGAGTTTCCACTCTCTAGGACTCCGAAGAGACAACCCTTCTGTTACTTTAGTCAGACAGATAAGGCTACTCACCAACCTGTGTTTTTCACCTTCCTGTCTCCTCCGTGCTTCTTTTTTTTTTTTTTTTTAATGTGTATTTATTCTTGAGAGAGACAGAGAGAGAGAATGAGAGTGCAAGTGGGAAGGGAGAGAGAGAGAGAGAGAGAGAGACAGAATCCGAAGCAGGCTCCAGGCACTGAGCTGTCAGCACAGACGCCGATGCAGGGCTTGAACTCTTGAACCATAAGATCATGACCTCAACCAAAGTCGATGCTTAACCGACTGAGCCACCCAGGCGTCCCTCCTCCCCTCACAATTCTTGCCTGGGTTCTTCTTGCAGTTATTCTACCTCCTCTCTCTTGCTCTTTGTTGTCTCTTTTATCTTCTTTTTATATCCTTACTATCTTCTTCTCCCTTTTTTCTGGCTCCCCTTCTTGATATAAGAGAGTCTAGGTGTAGAAGTAAACCAAAGTGGGGTGACAAAACTTTTCAATAAAAGTATCATATTCCCTGGGAATGCAATCTGGTGCAGCCACTCAAAAACAGTATGGAGGTTCCTCAAAAAACTAAAAATAGAACTACCCTACAACCCAGCAATTGCACTACTAGGCATTTATCCATGGGATATAGGTGTGCTGTTTCGAAGGGACACATGCACCCCCATGTTTATAGCAGCACTATCAACAATAGCCAAAGTATGGAAAGAGCCCAAATGTCCATCAGTGGATGAATGGATAAAGAATATGTGGTATATATATACAATGGAGCATTACTCGGCAATCAAAAAGAATGAAATCTTGCCATTTGCAACTACGTGGATGGAACTGGAGGGTATTATGCTAAGTGAAATTAGTCAGTCAGAGAAAGACAAAAATCATATGCCTTCACTCATATGAGGACTTTAAGGGACAAAACAGATGAACATAAGGGAAGGGAAACAAAAATAATATAAAAACAAGGAGGGGGACAAAACAGAAGAGACTCATAAATAAGGAGAACGAACTGAGGGTTACTGGAGGGGTTGTGGGAGGGGGATGGGCTAAATGGGTAAGGGGCCCTAAGGAATCTACTCCTGACATCACTGTTGCACTATATGCTAACTAAATTGGATGTAAATTTAAAAAATAAATAATATTTTTTTTAAGTATCATATTCCCCAGTACTGTGAATCTCGGAACTCTGACAATAACAATGGTAGAGAAGTAGTAACAGTAATACTAGTAACTACAGTTACCATGTGCCCGACATCATTCTAAGCACTTGCTATATGTTAAGTCAGTAAGTCCTCACAGCACCCCCTTGAGGTAGATGGTATCATAATCCCCATTTAACCTATACAGAAATTGATTTGCTGAGAAATTAACTAGCTAACTATTCTGGGGTCAACCAGCAGGTGAAGAAACAGAGATTTGGTTCTCTAGTGCATATTTTTAAGAAATGATTAGCCCTACAGGATCATCTAGCCACAAACTTTCTGTTACAGTCAAGGTAAATATCCCATGTAAATCTTCCAAGATTTACTGTTAAAAGTTCTGTTGAAAAGTGCACTTTACATTGTTGTGATTCTTAATTTTGTCTCCAATTACATTGGAGTCATTGCTATAAATGTGAATTCTAGCATAAATATTTATGCAGTTATTATAAACAAACTTTACACATAAATAAAAATAAGACTATGATGGCCAGGATGGTTTTGGGAAACTTGTGAAACATAAAAGTAACAAACAAAACAAACAAACCTATGAAGTTGGCTATAAGCTTTTTAGCAAATAGACCTATCCAAATATAGCGACAGCTTCGGGGGCCATCTGAAACTGCAAAAAATTGATACCTTTTGATGTCAAATGATTAGGATCAACAGATACTTGCCCAAACAAGAATACTTTTGGCACTTCTCAATATGCAAATTTATCACCATTCCTTCTAAGCCGCTCTTGTTTTTCTGTTTGTTGTGATTCATTGTGTTTATCTGCTTGTTGCCTGATACAAACTGCTATGCCCTTGCTCATACTTATTTATCACTTGTCAAATTTGTTTCGATTGATCTGTAATTTTATTCTGCATTATGATGAGAATGAGGGCTCTGTGGTATGGCTTGGATTGATAACCTGGAGCAAGCAGTAAGCTAAGCCTTGCTCCTCTGCTAATCGGCCCTGTGTCTTTCTCCTCTCCCTAGGTTGTCAGCTTCCTCTTTTGCTAATGAGTTGTAGGTGACATCGCAGGTCCTTTACCCGTGATCTAACAGTCTGATTTTCCCTCCCTTATTGGGGAATTGAAAAGTAAATGAATGTGTGTACTTCTCTGAAAATAGGCTGCTCTCCGCATTGTGTTTATTAGTGTTTGACTCTCCTTGTTATAGGAGATGGATGTTTAAATAAAGATCTCCATCCTGACCAAATGAGTGTTTCCTTCTTGCTCTAAGCTGGTATCTTATGCTTCTTTTATATCGTTTGAAATATTGTCTGCCATGTCTTTTTCTTCTCTTTAACTGGAATAAGCTATATTTTATTTTCATGTATAAAAAGGCATAGTATGAGTATCTCTCTATTAAACATTACATACACTGCTAAAACTCAACACCATTAAGTTGAATTACCAAAAAGAAGACCTCTTCTTTACTTCACTGTTTTCTTCTACACTACAAATGCTGACTACATCACCGTTACCCAAGGGGAAAGTACTGGAATAACTGCTACCATGTTCTCAGTTCTACATAAAAAAACAATTTATACAAAAAGGTATCAACTATGACAAAAGTTAACAGTATTTCTCTTTAAAACACATTTTTGTTTGGCCATTCAACAAATATTTATTGAGCACTCACTTTCCCCTAGACTAGGATGATAGCATGCGTGCACGCACACACACACACACACACGCACACACACACACAAAGGCCTGCCTTCATGTATTTATATTACAGTAGAAGTGAAGATAATAATTACAGTAATAATAATAAAATTATTTGTCAGATGGTGATAAACATCACTGAGTATAATAAAACAGAATAAAAAAGAGAAAATAGGGAAGACTGGGGGAGTGTGAGTGTAATTTTTAGAGTGTGAAGAAAATCTCTGGAAAGATGGCATTTGACTACAATTCTGAAGAGAATGAGGTAAAAGCCAGGCAGAGGGAACAAATATAAAGACGCTGAGATAGGAGAATTTTTAGTGTGTTCCATGAATGGCAAGTTGCCATGTGGCTGTAGTGGAGTTTACACACAGGAAGTGGGAGACGAAATAAGGGTACGAAACACATGATGTTGTGGGCCCCTGAAACACTGTAGCTTTTGCTCTGAGTGAGATGGGCTGCTGGTGCAGTATTTTGAGCTTTGTAATTATATATTACAGGGACAATTCAAAGTAATCAATCATACTTAACATTTCGACAATCTGCGTGCAGGCATTCTTTAAACTCAGTTTATCCATGTGTTCAATATGTTTTTTTTTTAAGTTTATTTATTTGTTTTGAGAAAGACATAGACAACGTGAGTGGGGGAGGGGCAGAGAGAGAGGGAGACGGTGAATCCCAAGCAGGCTTGGGCTAGAACTCACAAACCGTGAGGTGATGACCTGAACCGAAACCAAGAGTCGGATGCTTAACCAATTGAGCCACGAAGGCACCCCACAATATGTTTTAAAAGACCACTCTACTTCCTGAGTGGAGAAAAGACAAGAAAATCTCCAGGGTGCAGAAAAGGAGATTATTAGGATGATATGTGAGAAATATATACAATATGATGGATAGGTGTGCATACTTCTACATTTGAGCATAAACTTATCACAATCACCCAGCATCCTTAATTCACCTTGGGGTTCATTTTTGCTGTTGTACATTCTATGGGTCTAGACAAATGGATGATGACATACACCAATCATTTTAATAATATATAGAGTATTTTCACTGACCTATAAATCTGCTGTGCCCTACTTATTCACTTCACCACCACAAGCCCTAGCAATGATATTTTTTTGTCTTCATAGTTTTGCTTTTATCAGAATGCCATATAGTTAGAATCATACAGTATGTAGCCTTTTCAGACTTGGTTTCTTTCAATTAGTAATAGGCATTTAGTTTTCCTCCTTATCTTTGCATGGCTTGATAGCTCATTTCTTTTTAATGCATTATCTGGATGTACCACGGTCTATTTATCTGTTGACCTACTGAAGGACATTTTGGTTGCTTCCATGGTTTGGCATTAAGAATAAAACTGCTATAAACAGATGTGTGCAGATTTTTGTGTGAACATTAGTGTTTAACTCATTTGGGAAAATACCAAAGATCCTGATTTCTGGATCATATAGTAAGAGTATGTTTACTTTTGTAGAAAATTTCCAAACTCCCAAGGAGTTGTATCATTTTTTTATTCCTATTAGTAATGAATGAGAGTTCCTGTTGCTCCACATCCTTGTCAGCATTTGCCATTGTCAATGGTTCAGAATTTGGCCAATCTAATGGATGTATAATGGTATCTCATTGTTTTAATTTGCATTTCCCTAGGACATATGATGTGGAGCATCTTTTCATACGCTTATTTTCCTTCTGTATATCTTCTTTGATGAGATATGTCTTAAGGTCTTTGGTCCATTTTTATTCTGGTTGTTTATTGTCTTATTGACTTTAAGTGTTCTTTGTATATTTTGGATAATAGTCCTCTATTGGGTATATCTTTTGTAAATATTTCCTCCCAGTTTGAAATTTTTCTTCTCATTTTCTTGACATTGTCCTTCAAAGAGTAGGAATTTTTATTAATTTCATTATTTTAATGAAGTCCAGCTATCAATTATTTATTTCTCAGATTATCTCTTTGATATTGTATCTATAAAGGCATCACTATATCCAAGGCTATATAGGTTTTGTTCCATGGTATCATCTAAGTTCTTTAGAGTTTTGCATTTTATATTGAGATCTCTGATCCATTTTGACTTACTTTTGTGAAGGGTATAAAGTCTACATCTTGATTCAGTTTTTGCAAATGTATGTCCAGTTATTCCAGCATAATAATATTTTAATGGTGTTTTCTTTAGTCATAATTTTTTATTAAAATTTGTTAATTAATTATTTTTTAAAAATGTTTATGTATTTATTTTGAGAGAGACAGAGAGGGAGAGAGAGTCCAAGGGAGAGGCAAAGTGAGAAGGAGACACAGAATCCCAAGCAGGCTCCATGTGCTGTCAGTGCAGAGCCTGACATGGGGCTTGACCCCATGAACCATGAGATCATGACCTGAGCTGAAACCAAGAGTTGATGCTCAACTGACAGCTGCCTAGGCACCCCAAGGTTTGTTAATTCAATTAGCAACATTTTAGATTAGCTAATATGTATTACCATTCTTATTTATTTTTTAAAGTTTATTTATTTGTTTTGAGCAAGAGAGAGCACAGGTGGGAGGGGCAGAGAGAGAGGGAGAGAGGATCCCAAGCAGGCTCTGCACTGTCTGTGTAGAGTCTGATGGGGAGCTCACACCCAGGAGATGTGAGATCATAACCTAAGCCAAAACCAAGAGTCAGACCACCAACTGAGCCACCCAGGCACCCCAGTACTATTAGTTTTAATAGATAGAAATTTGGTACAGAATATATGAACAAAAACATATTTATAATCAGTTAATTACGTATACATTTTAAAATAAGTGGAATCGGGACTCCTGGGTGGCTCAGTCAGTTGAGCGTCCGACTTCGGCTCAGGTCATGATCTCACAATTCGTGAGTTCAAGCCCCGCATCAGGCTCTGTGCTGACAGCTCAGAGCCTGGAGCCTGATTCGGATTCTGTGTCTCCCTCTCTCTCTCTCTCTCTTTCTCTCAAGAATAAATAAGCATTAAAAATTAAAAAAAAATAAGTGGAATCAATTCTATATATTTCTATAATCTGCACATATATAGTATTCAATGCATAGAGTGATTTAAAAATGTATAAGTACACACTTATATACATATACACACATATACATTGCCTAGAAATATTTAAATATGCATGTGTATATACAAAATTACAACTGAAATATTTTTAGAACTATATATATATATATATATATATATATATATATATATATTATATATATATATCCTGCCACAAGTTTATTTGTACAAATGGAACAAGAGGACACTGGCCCCATGCAGACAGAAACCCAGGGTTGGTCACACCAGTCCTTCTGCCTTCACATCAGCAGACAGAAGCCTCTACACTGGAGCCTTCATAGGAGCCTGGTCACCTTTGGGAGTCTGAGCCATAGCAAGAGTCTGGGCCTTGGACTCTGTTCACCAAAGCCTGAGACTCTTAGCAATGTAGGTACGATCATGTTTCCAAAGCTTGAGGTGAGAAATGTGGTCAAGTTGATTGAGCTTGCGTCTGCCACCCTTTGGGATGTGGACTTGACCTCCTTGGGTTCAACAAGGGTTTTGATAGACTAGCATGTGCACTCGTGGTGCTGGCATTGTTGGCCTGCATCTTCTTCAGGCCCTTTTTGTCGTGCTTCTTGGCAAAGTGCATGTTCCTCAGGATATTGGGGTCTACTCTCCTAAAAGATTCATATCTTTGTGACTCATGCTGTTTCTGTGCCATTTTCATGACTGGTTGTGCATGGTGTGGTTCTTGGACTTGGCTGTGTCTGCACTGAAGCCCCTGGCCCCCAAAGGCACCAGAAAAGAAAGAGAGAGAAAGATAATTAGAATGTTTCTAAGCTTATTTCTCCATGCAGTCATTTTTCTTCTTAAAATTTCTCATAAAAAGTTCTAAACATAGTGAAGGTGCAATGAAGGTAAATGATTAGTCTCTAATCATATTCTTCTGACTATTTGGATGATGCTTTCATTCTCAACATTGTTCAAATGGGAAATGTCTTATTGAATATTTTACCTACAAACAATTCATGTGCCACTCAGGACTCCTTTAACCTAATCTCAGATTTTTTTTTCTTTCACAATTAATAATAGAATCTAAGTCAAAAGGAGGGTGGCAAATTTTCTAGCTATCAATCATTTTCCAAGTTTTGCACCTCACAGTGTGATTGTTAAATGAGATTATACACATGAAAGCACTTTGAAAAGAGCTGCACAAATGTTAATTATCATTTTCAGATTTTTTTTCCCTAGATTTCAGCTCTGCTATCTAACTAGATGCATGACTTTGAAACATCCTTAAACTTACTGGCTAGATCTGGAAACTTTTTCTTATCACTGGGGCCTTCTTATCCTTCATATCTCAGGTTCATTATCACCTTCTCAGAGAGGGTCTCCATGACTCATCAAAATAAATTATTCACTTTTCTTATTCTCTTTTCTGGAAACTTATTCCTTTGTTCACACAATTTACCACAGTTTGTAGGTATGCAATTTTAGTTCTTGTGTGGGACTATAAAGTACATGAGGTCAGGGACCATATCTATTCTTCTCACCACTGTATTCCCAACACTAATCACAAGTCCTAACTCAGAACATTTACCAAATGGGGATAAAAATAATCCATGTATTTATATTGAACATTGTCATGATGATCAAGCAAGATTATTTATATAAAAAAAAGATTCACAAACTTACAGAAACAGAGAAATTTAAGGTGCTATAATTATTTTGAGGAATAAGCTTAAGGTGTTAGTTTTCTCCAACCTGTTCTCCACCAACCCCTCAACATGAGGTACAAAGCACACAGGGGACATGGACCAATAAACGTATATGCTCTATCATTCTGGTCTTTGGCTTAAAAGACAGTGTGAAATCATGGGCAAACATCAGGACCACATGAAGAATACTTTCCTTAAGGTGAGAGGTAGGTAGATAAAAGAGATGAGGCCTGGAATCAAAGCAAGGCCAGTGCCCACTGCTGCGTGTCTCCCCTCGAGCCCTTGTGACTCAGAGAGGAAAAAAAAAAATCATTGTCCAGAGCAGAGGGCCAATTAACTTGAGCTATTTCACACCCAAATAAAACACATTCTGTCTGCCTATAATCTCTTCTAGTGAGGAAAAGGCTCCTTATACTTTTATTCAGGTTATGAATAACATACTTGCTGCCACTTTGGACCATCGGGATCATCCTCTTTGGGAAACTAATTCTGACACCTTTGTGTCAGAACATGCACTTTGCCAAGAAGCACAGTGTACAAAGATAAGAAAAATTGAACATTTCCAATATCTATCTGCACTTCCTCAAGTTTCTGCCTTTATTACTGAGTTTGCATCAAAGAAATATACACATAGTATTGTTTTGCCTGTTGATTATCATACGGTTCCATACAAATGCTGGAAGATGAGGAATCTCAACTCCCCTTGAGTTCTGCAAATTAACTGCCACTGCTGTCTGCTGGCACCAGAAATGCACTTTTTTTCTATTTTACATTCTATAGCAGAACAAGGGAAAACGAGAGAAATTACACAAACTATATGGGTTTTTGGAAGCCGGAGAACAATTTATGGGTTTGGAACTCAGCAGTAATGAAGGCTGCACCCTTTTAGGATAACTTCCGGTGTTACAATCACATGCAACATTCACTATCCCTAGCTGAACATTCAGGAACTTGTGTTTAAATTGTTATTTCTATTTATATGTTGGCAGATGTAGATATTTTAGTCAAAATTAAATGCATATTCTAAGGCAAGAAGTATAATTAAATCCAAGAAAAGGAGAGATCACTTGTGGTTTGTATGAACAGGCGACACATGTTAGAGATGATGGATAGTGATATTTAATCTGGAATGTCAAGGCTCGTGAGATCTCATCAAATGTATGTCAAGATGAGGGGTATTCTAAATACTTGAAATAAATGTCTGTTGCTTTCCTTCAGGGATACACAAGCATCTAAATGAGTACATGAAGAAGAGTAGGAAAAAAGAAGGCCATAAAGGTAATTTGAGTCCAAATATGAAAATTCTTTAACATCAAGTAAAAATGTAACATTTAAAATAAGAAACAATGGCTCCCTGCCAGGTTTTGAGCAATAGATTGGCACAATTAAAGCTTTAGTGAAATTTGTCTCACAGCTTATAAATTAAAGTGAAGAGAATTCGGAAACAGAGATTTGAGGTTTTTAAGAAGTCAAGAGGTTAAGTTATAGGACCAGATAAGAATGGCTCAACCAAGAATTGTGGCTGCTCAAAACGTTTAAGATAGAAGAACTCCCCAAAGACTTTTCATTAGGAATGTGAGACTCAACGTCATATGAAAATAGTGATAAAATTTTATAAATTTGCTGAAATTATGATGTGTCCCCAAACAAGGGCATTTAAGTTTCACCAGCTGACAAAAGATGATAATTCAACAATTTTCATTAATTGAGGCAAAGTCAAAGCCAAAGTATACTATTATGTTCTGAAAGAAACATAATTAAGATGCAGAAAAAATGATATACAAATCAAATGAGAAATATGATAAAAATGGAAACAACTCTAGTCTGTGAGTCAGGAGACATTTTCTCACAAATCATTAAGCTTCTGTGGACTTCAGTTCTGTAACTACATCACAGTAAGTGCAGACATGCTGTCCTACATGGCCCCTTCCAGTTTTCTTAAACCCTATAATCCATGACTCAAGAGTTGGAGATTTCAAACAAGATACTAAGATTGTTCTCAGCTATGATATTATATCATTCCATAAATCTATGTTTTTCCATGTTTTAAAACTTAAAAAATCTCCAGTTTTCTTAACTATAATTATAGTTACCAATTATTGGATTAATTTCCATTGACATTTCATTGGTTGTATATGGATATCTTTTGGAAAATGCTTTGAGGTGATTTTTTCCACCATTAAATTCAATCATCTCCCTTGTAACAGCTTTATCACATTATAGTTGACATGCAATGAACTTCACATATTTAAACTATAAAATTTGATAGGTTTTTACAAATTTGTATACCTATGAAACCATTGCTACAATCAAGATAGTGAAATATCCATCACCTTAAGAAGCTTTCTTAGGACTCTGAATGGCTTTGTCCTGTCTACCCTCAACTTCTTTTGAACGCAGGTGTTATTTCCAGTTTGGTGATATGGTTAAAAAAAAAACTTCTATGAATATGTGTATACAAGTATTTATATTGACATATACTGTAGTTGCATTGTTTTCAACAAGAAATCTGTCATCTTTGTCTTTGTTCCTCTGTACATAATTTATCTATGACTTCTTTAAGATTTTGTCTTTATTCCTGATATGCGCAATTTTATTATGATTTACCTTGATGTAGTTCCCATCATATTTCTTGGAATTGGGGTTCATGGAAACTTTTGCATCTATACGTTTATACTTGTGGTCAAATTTGGGGAGGTTTTGGTTATGACTTCCTCAAATATTTTGTTGTCTGTCCCTTCACTGTCTTGTCTCCTTCAATCTTGCTCCAAGGACTCTAAATGCACATTTGATAGGGCTGCTTAAAGTGGTCCCACAGCTTGTGGGCACTGTGTTCATTTTATTCTATTTGTTTTGTTCTTATTTTGTTTTCCCTGTCTCAGTTTGGATCATTTCTATTGTTATATCCCCAATACTAACCTTTTCTTCTGCAACAGCTAATGTGCTATTGATGCCGTATGTTTTCCATCTTGCACTGTGTTGTTTTCATTTCCAGAAATTTGATTTTTCTTTTTTTTAATGTTTATTTATTTTTGAGAGAGAGAGAGAGAAAGAAAGACATAGAGAATGAGAGGGGGAGGGGTAGAGAGAGAAGGAGACACCAAATGTGAAGCAGGCTCCAGGCTCTGAGCTGTCAGCACAGAGCTGGAAGCGGGACTGGAACTCACAAACCAAGAGATCATTACCCGAGCCAAAGAAGTCGGACGCTTAACCGACTGAGCCACAACCCCCCCCCCCAGTTTGTTTTTTCTTTATATTTTTCCTATGTATCCTTAAATTTTAGAGGACATGGAATGCAGTTATAATGTTTTAATGTCAGTTTTTGCTAATTCTGACATCTCTCTCAATTAAGGGTCAGTCTTTGTCCTCATTATGGTTCATATTTTCCTGTTTCTTTTCATTTTTGGTAATTTTCGAGTGGATGTCACAAATCAATCTTACTTTGTTGTGTGTTGAGCCCTTTCGTATTTCTATAAATATTCTTGATATTTCTTTGGGGGCAAAATTAAGTTTGCTGGAAAGAGTTTAAACCTTTGAGTCCTACTTCTAAGGTCTATTAGTCAGAAACAGAGCACGAGTGGCTCTAGAGGTAATTATTCACTACTACTGAGGCAAAATTTTTCTGAGCATGCTACCCGTTGGTCTGTGAATCTTGAGATTTTCAATCTTCCAGCAGAGAACAGGCCCACCCTGTCCTAAGCCCTGTGGGACGTCTTGTCATTGCTCCCTCTAATCCTGCCAGGAAGTTCTTTCTCAGCCTTGGGTGGCTTTCTCACATACATTGACTGATCAGTACTCATCTGAATACGTGAGGGGACTTTCCATATTTCTCTAAAATTCTTTCTAAGGGCAGTGTTCTGCTATCTTAAACCTTCTCTTGTGAACTCTGTCTTCATTTGCTCAACTCAGGGAGTCTTCTGGCCTTAGCCAGGTTACACTTGCCCTGTTCCTGTTGCCTGGCAACTCAAGGGAGTAAGCTAGTACAATCATAGGGCTTCATTGATTTGGTTCCATTGCCTAGAAAATCACTGTCCTTCATTGTCTGATGTTCAGTTTCTGGAAACCATTGTATCATGTAGTTTGTCCATTTTTGTGTGGTTTCAGAATGGAAGAGAGGGCAAATTATGTTCGCATTTTATTCCATGTTAGCCGGAAGTTCAATTTCACATTTTTGGTTTGGTTTAAAACCTTCAATCTCTCATGACTTTTAAGAAGTGGCAAGGACATTCTATTTTTTTTAATTCTCATTTATATAATTAAGTACATTAATATGAGTCTTCTGTTTGTTCAAGAATAACAAACTTCTTACAGAGGAAAATTCATATAAAGCCTTTAAACCAGATTCCCTCTACTTCCTGTGCAGACATGCCCTTGTCACCAGGAAACTGGGTAGTGTCACCTAGGAAATGATTACTGGCAACCAAACAATATCTCCCTGAAGATGGCATTTAATTTGAACTCAGTACTGACTAAAACGAGGCACTTTATTTTGCAACTGAGAAAATGAGTCATGTCAGTGTGTCTTTACATAGATACTTGAGACTCCTAGCTTCAGCTAAAGAATTAAAGCATTCTACACAAAAAGAAGTAAAAAAAAAAATGAAACAAAGGCAAAAATTGAAATAAGCAAATATATATTGAACACCTACTCTATGCCAGGCACTGATTTAGACATGGACATGTAAAAATAAAATACTCATTTATAAGTTTACAATGAGAAATATAATTGTTATATGGAAACCACACTGCCTTTTTGTTCTGTTTGTTTTCTATTATGCAATCACTGAAAAGTAAGCATGCCTAGTGACTAAAACTTTATATGTATAATATCATAAAATTAGTTCTTTGTAAATGCATTTACCATGGTAATGTCCATTGTGAAAAATAAATCCATCTATAAAGATAGATTCAAATGCTGCCTTGAGTTGTTAAACCTTCCACTGTATCTTAAACATGATTCGATTGGAAAACCACTTCTCTCTATACTAGATTTTGAGTGGAATTTGCTTTTGTAAGGTGAAGATTGTTGCATCTACTGTGGGCTTTGGAAGAATATTACACTCCAGCTACTTAACTGACTTCTTCAGTGCATATATAAATGTTTTACAAACCATTTTAAGGAGACTCAAACAAACATTCTTGTTTGAGTCTTTACTTTGTACTTCAGATTTTTATGACACAAAGGGAACACCTAATGTGAATGACAAATACTATTATTACATTTTAGATCAGTATTATAATTTGCAAATTCTGCTCAAGCTTTTCTGTACTTGATCCTACAACATTAGGAAACTCCATACTTTTCTTAGAAAGGTTGCATACATTTGCATTCCAGTCTTTCGAAGTACCAGATTACCCTTGTATGTATTTATTTATACCACTCAGAACTCCCTACTGTTTCTGTAATAACAATGCAACAGTGACCAACTAAGTTGTTTTTTCTTGGGGTATCTGCCTCTATGCCTCTAAGAGAAAATTGTTTTTATACATTAAAACAAAAAAAGAAAAAAAAAAACTAACTTCTATTCCAATTGTTATACTATAAAAGAGTATCTGTGTACTTTGACACTGGTTTTCAAAAGTTTAAGGATGTTTCATGGGAACCAGGAACAGAGGAAATGAAGGTTGACCAACATGAGATGTCGTCAAAATAAAATTAATTAAATGTAACTCTTCCCATTCTCAGAGTGGCAGACTTGAGAACAAGGAGCCAGCTGAAGGAGTGAGACCCACTCTCTGAAGTGAGTCTGCCAGGACTTTCACTGTGAGCGTCGGTGCTAGGTCCTGAGAATTAGGGAAATGTTCATGATAATGTATCCCATACACTGTCTCACTTCCAGACCCTCTCTCAAACAGAGTAAATAATTTTATTCTAATCAAAAGCTGTGTCAGACAAAGAACATGACCCTTTACAGATTAAGAAATAGACTCCATTGTCCAGAAAGAAGTCTCAGTTTACCTCCTTCACCATAATATGCACAGACAAAAACAATTACAACAACATTGCAAAAGAATTCTGCAGTATCAATAAGCTAAAAAGCTAACTCCACAGTAACATAATTAATATAGAAAAGAGATGACTGTGTTAAAATTAATAAAATAGATGTTCCTTGAATTATCCAAGAAGGAATCACATTCTTTTTTTTTTAAGCTTATTTGTTGATAATCTCTGCACCCAGCATGGGACTTGAACTCATGACCCTAAAATCAACAGTCACATGCTCTACCAGTTGAGCCAGCCAGGCGCCCCAAGAAGGAATCACATTCTGAAATTAAAGCCAGATTCAAAAATCCAAAAGCAAAATAAAGCAAAAAAAAAATTTCAATACACCATTTTCAAAAAGATGTCAGATCCCATCTCACACCTTACACAACAACCAGCACAACAGATAGAATGTTGATCAAAATGCTTTTTAAAAAGGTAAACTATAGGCAATAGAGATAATTCAATTACAGTGTATCCATTCTTTATTGCTGAATTCTCAGCATCTAAAAGAGTGTCTGAGAAACAGTGAGTGCTCAGTGAATGATAAGTGAGTTAATGAGTTGGTTGCAAACCTTAATTTCAGTTGGTTTATACCCCAACTCTTTTCTCTCACTATGAAAGTGGGAAAGTTGAACCAGAGAATCTCTGTACTTGGGAACATTCACAGTGATTAGCATCATCACTGTAATGAAAATAAAGAGCTGTGGAAATGTACAGACTGAATGTACAGACAGCAGCTTTCCCTCAATCTTTTTCAGGAATGTCAGTATCCAAATATCAGTCCTTCCCTCATGACTATCATTATGTAGGAAATTGAAATATTCATCTTTGCAAAAATTAAATGTCCCCAAACTCAAAACCCCTATGCACTGACATCTGAATGTCTTACAAGGAAGAAAGTGACTTACCGTCTCCATAACCTGATGAGTAGTGAAGTCCATTATTCACCCTAGAGCCTCCAATCAGATCATTGGTGTCCTCTTATCAAAATGAACAGGGAAATTCCACTTGACTTTTGGAAAAATCCATGGGAGACATTCCAAAAATTATGCAGAGAGAAAGAAAGAAAGAAAGAAAGAAAGAAAAAACATGCATAGAAAATAAAAAATCTACACTATCTCCAAGTCCACCCATAAAACAAAGCAAGGGTGCTATGAGAAAAAAAAAAAAAAAGGGACAGAGACCAAAAAAAGTAAAATGTGGATAGTTAAAATTGAAAGCTTAATAAAACAGCATTCAGAAAATCTTTATGAAAATTTTAAAGTTGTACAAAGTGATGGATGGTTGAAAAAGAAACATGAGTGGGCCCCTGGGTTGCTGAGTCACTTGAGCATCCAACTCTTGACTTCAGGTCAAGTCATGATCCCAAGGTCGTGGGATTCAGCTCCACATGGGGCTCCATTCTGAGCACAGAGCTTGCTTAAGATTCTCCTATTCCTCTCCCTCTGCCCCTCTCCCACCTCAAAAAAAAAAAAAAAAAAAACAAAAAAAAAAAACTACAGTATATTCTAAAAGAAAAAGAAAAGAAAACATGAGCAAATTAGAGGACTAATCCATAAGAACAATATAAGGACAGCTGAAGCACCATCATACCTGACATACTGCCTGAGTTTGAAACCTAGATTCTCAAAGTACCAGTAGACTTACCTTACTAGTTACATGACACTGGAGGTCAGCTACTTTATTTATAAATCATCTTCCTCGTATGATTGTAAGAAATTAAATGTTAATATTAGCCAAACTTCAAGAACAGAACCTGGTAAGTTGTAAATAGCATATATGTTTATTACCAGTTGGTGTTCCCTTATAGCTCCAGTGACCAATCTGTGTCCCCTACACCTCCAGTGACCTAATTTTCCTTTGGCAGCTTAAGGCTTGTTGAGGTACCATTTTGACATCATTCAGGTCTGTTCAAATAACATCTTTTCAGTAAGGGTGCCCTAATCATCCTGTCTACAGTGTAGCCCCACATCCTCTCTAACTCTTTATCCAACTTTATTTTTATTTGTAGTAGTTATGTCAACTTGAAATTATATTATAAATGTATTGATTTATTTGGTTATTTTTATTCTCCATAACTAGAATATATGTTCCATGGGGCAGGAACTTTGTCCGTTGTGTTCATCCCTGAGTCTTCAATGCCTAGAAAAGTCCCTGGCACATAGTAGCTGCTCGGTAAATAACTGTTTACCATAACACAACAAAGTGGTTAAGAACTAAAGCTTTAGAATGAACTTATTCCCTGGCACATAGTAGCTGTTCAATAAATAGCTATTTATCATAACCTAACAGAGTGGTTAAGAACTAAAGCTTTAGAATGAACCTGCCTGTGTAGATTCCACTTCTGCCATTTTGCAGCTCTGGGGTCTTCAAGTAATTTACTTAACTTGCATGCCACTCATTTAGCAAAATTGGAACAAAAATAGTAGCACCTATGTTTAATCTTGTGATGCTTCAGTACATATAAAACTCTTTGAAGCTGTTTGGCATATATCATTTATAGATGTCAGCTATTATTTCTAACCTATGTTGAGAGAATGAGAACATAAGTGAATTTATGAATGAATAAATAAATGTGGAGCACAGGGGAAAGAGGACTTTCATTTATATATTGCCCTACTTAATTCTTTTATGACAATCATGTGGCTCTTTGTTACCTTCCTAATGTTTAGAAAATTAATTTTAACATTAAGGAGAATAAGGAGTATCTGTGTTTTTCTCCCAGAGAAAAGAAAGCATGTGGCTTAAGATGCCTTTCCCACTTCTCAGTTTTCCCTGCCACAAACATACTGCCCTTGACCTTGAAGTTCATCTCAGGTTACTCAAATTGAGAATAACAGCTGTGCAAATATGCCAGTCATTCTCTTTTACTCTCTTTTGTCCCCAAACTCATAATCCAAAGTTTGCCCTTCTGTGCCCTGCTTTCTAATTTGAGAGGCTGAATTCTGTGGACTGTGTGATTTTCACTCTTTTACTTTCAGGGCTCCAGTTGGATTCCAGAAATAAGAGACACTGATAGGAAATTGGAGAAGAAGGAAGAGAGAGCATGAGAAGGGTGGCCTGTGTCCCCTCACCTCCATGCAGGGTACCAGGAGTGTCAGTGGCTACATCCCCTCGTGACCACAGCTAAAGTGGGCCTGCTCCTCTTCTATGGACCCCAAATCCACTCACTCTGCCTCCCTTGTCCCTTCATGCCTAGGGAGGGTAAATAACTTCCTGCTGTTGCTAATCCTTGGGTGTCTCACCATCCATGGTTACTGTCTATTACCCTAAATTATTAAATTTATTTTCCATTCATTAAATTATTTCCAGTCGAAACCTTTTGAACAGGCCATATATTCTTTTTAAACTTTTTGAGTGTTGTTGACACACAACGTTATATTAGTTTTAGGTCCACGGCATAGTGATTCGACAACTCTATATGTTATGCTGCTCAGCACAAGCATAGCTACCATCTGTCACCGTACAAAGCTATTACAATACCATTCACTGTATTCCCTGTGCTGTGCCTTTTATTCCCGTGATTTATTCATTCCAGAACTGGAAGCGTATATCTTCTGCTCCCCTTACATTTCTAGACCAACAGTCAGGAAATTATGTTTCCTGAGAGGTCTAGAGCATGTGACAAATCCATTTGCATCCACCATCAGCCCTCACTGCACAAAGGTAGTGACCCTCCAATGAAGACCATCCAGTTTCTGCTGTGAAGTCCATAGCCATCTTTATTCTTTGTGTTGGGTTTCTCCCTCCACATTTCCTGAGGCTTCTCATAATCAGTTATAAATGGAGTATGGATGGATGGAAGATGGCCATTGCTACCGAACCGTTCTATAAATGAGAACTTTCCTCGTGATTAAGTCCACAAAATGTTCTGCTAATCCTCTCTGGGAAGAAACGAGGCTTACCTAAATTCTCAGGAGTCAATTCTTTGGAATTTTGAGTGGCAATTTGCGATCAACAGTTATAGAGAGTCAATAACTTGGCATAGAAATGTTCAAAAATTCCTCTGTCCTTGGTTAAGCATCCAACACTTGATTTCAGCTCATGTCATGACCTCACCTCTGTGCTGAGCATGGAGCCTGCTTAAGATTCTCTCTCTCCCTCTGCCCCTCCCCTACTTGTTCTCTCTCTCTCTCTCTCTCTCTCTCTTTCCCTCCCTCTCTATCTCAAATAAAAATTCCTCCATCTAGACAAATGTTAGGTCTCTTGGGTATGCTTTTTTTTTAAGTTTATTTATTTATTTTGAGAGAAAGAGAGAGAGACAACAAGTGTGAGGGAGGAGCAGAGAGAGAAGGAGACAGGGAATCCCAAGCAGGCTTTGTGCTGTCAGCACAGAGCCCGAGGCTGTGGAGCCAGACAAGGGGCTTGAACTCATGAACTGTGAGATAGTGATCTGGATCTGAAACCAAGAGTCGGATGCTTAGCTGACTGAGCCACTCAGGTGCCCCTCCTGGGTATGCATTTCTAAAATGAAAATAACCACTCAAACTATCCTAATGTCAGCTTCAAAGAGGGCCAAATAGGGATGCTCTCTATCTGAATTGCACTGGTCCTGTCCTTCCTATTCCCCATGGGCATTGTCTTCTCTACATACCTGATTTTTTAGGGGAAAAAAATGGTTCTAGGGATGAATAAGTAGAAAAGAATAAAACCATTGTCACTGATAGTTAATGTACTCTAAATAAATGCCTATTTCTGTATTTTAAAGACATCAACGTGACATAAGTTTGTAGTGAAAAATCTTTGAGAAGTAAGAAGTGAAGTCTTCATCTGTTTAAAGATTGCTTATATTATTTTTGGATTGAGTATATGTATTTATCCACATTAATGTTCCTCTGAGGATATCTTTGAAAAAATTTTGGACTCTTCTGAGTACAGATACTTAGTTTAATCAATCCATAAAACTACATTGGTATATTTCTTAAGTAAAGGTATAAAAAATGTATTAATTTTGTTTATTTATGAAGGTTTTAATTACTTCCTCCTTTAAAAATTTACCTCTGGGGCACCTGGGTGGCGCAGTCGGTTAAGCGTCCGACTTCAACCAGGTCACGATCTCGCGGTCCGTGAGTTCGAGCCCCGCGTCAGGCTCTGGGCTGATGGCTCGGAGCCTGGAGCCTGTTTCCGATTCTGTGTCTCCCTCTCTCTCTGCCCCTCCCCCGTTCATGCTCTGTCTCTCTCTGTCCCCAAAATAAATAAACGTTGAAAAAAAAAAATTAAAAAAAAAAATTTACCTCTTAGGGGCGTCTGGGTGGCTCAGTCGGTTAAGCATCTGACTTCGGCTCAGGTCATGATCTCGCGGTTCGTGAGTTCAAGCCCCGCCTCAGGCTCTGGGCTGATGGCTCAAACCCTGGAGCCTGTTTCAGATTCTGTGTCTCCCTCTCTCTCTGACCCTCCCCCGTTCATGCTCTGTCCCTCTCTGTCTTAAAAATAAATAAACGTTAAAAAAATTAAAAAAAAAACTTACCTCTTAGAATGTTCCCAATTTTTTTTTCTGTTATCAAATTATTTGTTAAAAATAGAACAATAATTTTACTTTTTTCCACATAAAGCTTTTAGTGTATTTAAGATCTTTTTTATATTGAACAAAGAAAAAATTAATTGTATGGTTTTGTAAGTGGGTATATGAAACATTGGGAAAGTCCTTTACATGGCTTCAAAAAGGTTATTCTTTGGAACTTACCTTTGCTGGTTATTACCTATGTCAGTTGTATAATGCTCCCTTGGAATCAGTATTAAAACGCATACATATATATAGATGCATTTTAATGAAAGGAGCCTGGAGTGCATGGGGGAAAGAAGAAACAGATCTAGAAGAAAAAAGAATCCCAAGCGATAGAATGCGGTAACACTTTCAAAGAAGAAAAGATAACACATTCAGGCATTAGGCCTACTGTGGGAAGAAATGCCAAACAAAAAAACAAACAAGGGAAGGCCAGACCTAACAGTAGAAAATCTCCTACGTCACTATCCCCAGAGGTCACTCAGTGATAAGGAGCAGAGAGTGAGGAAGAGAATTTCAATGTCTGAATCACTTTTAGCACACTTGACTTTTTTTCTAGGTCCAAAACCAGAGTCCAATAAAGTGCCTGTCTTGCAATGCTGCAGTTGTGAGGAGCGTGGTGACAGCTGAGGGGCCCCAGAGAGGTGGTGAGAGGGCCCTTCCCATCACCCACTTCATTCGCTGGCACCCGGCAGCTCCACTTTGATGAACATTTCATTCCTATAGCTGAAGGAAAATTTGATCAAAAAGAAAAAAAAAGTAAAGAAAAGAAAAGAATTAACACTTGAAGCCTCATCAGAAATATAAATCCTAGTGTGAGAATTTCATCTAGTGCCGTCTGGATAAAAAAGAAGTTTCTGACAGACCGAAGATGGAGAAAATAAGAAAGAAATATAATACTGAGTGTCTTGGAGAGTTTGAAGCAGGAGGGTAGTCAAGGTGGCTGGGGAGAAAGGCAGAGAAAAGTACAAATTTGGATGCCAAAGATAAAATTGGCTTCTTTCTAATTTTGTCTAAAATGACATAATGAAACCTTGTCCCGAGCACATGCAACATCTGACCACCTGGAAATGAGAAATTGCCTGAAAACGATGGAGGGATTTAAATGCTAAGGAGAGTATTAGAAAGGATTTCTGCCATTCTATAGTTATCTGATCTGTCTATCCTAGGGAACCACGGGAAGTTTTCATTTAACTGTATCTAGGCTCTCTTTAAACAATACCTATTACACGGCATGCTTGTAGGGCCACAATTTCATCTTCCAAATTCTCTGACCCTGTCTGCAGAAATTTGAAGATTATAATAATATTGTAAATTCGTGAAACTTATTCAACTGGTCAAAAGGACACAGGCAATGGCATTAATTCATTCCCCATTCCAGATGGAAGAAGAGCTATGAAACCATAGTCCAAATCAACTGGACTCAGTGGCCAGGTTATCTATTGTTCAGTGGTTTTTACTAATCCCTGAATGACTCTTCGACTCTGCTGTTTAAAATCTAGTTAGTATTTTGTCCCTTACACTGTAATGGATTCTGGCAGTCCATTGAGGGTCTCTAGAATGAATTACTACCACATTCATTGTTCTACTAACCTTCCAATGATTCTGTCAAACCACCTACTAGATT
Organism: Puma concolor; assembly: GCF_028749965.1. Classification (NCBI taxonomy): domain Eukaryota; kingdom Metazoa; phylum Chordata; class Mammalia; order Carnivora; family Felidae; genus Puma; species Puma concolor. The sequence continues at coordinate 146,068,927 of NC_141674.1, read as the reverse complement.
CCAATTTTCGATTTCCTCAGTGAGATATGTGATTTCAGTCAGTTGTTTTGCAGCTCCATCAAAAGGAGCTTGAACCTACAATAAATCATTGAAGGTTATCCGGGGAAGAAAGAACCTGTAGCCTTGAATCAAGCCTCCTTTAGAAATATGCTCAGCACTAGCATAGAATAATACAGGAGAATCTAGCATAAAAGGAACACATTGGAACGTGCTGTAAGTCTTTAGTTTGAAGATCCCTTGTGAATTCTTATGAGTGCATACCTCAGTTTCTTCCTGCAATAAAACCTCCACACAAAGTTGAATATAAATGATAGCAACCACCCCAAGTCCTCAGTTTGCCTCTATTCCTCTACACCAAGTTTTTGGTTTGGATGAATATCCATCTATTTGCCCAACTTTCAAATATAGGAATTATCTTTAATTTCTTGTATTCTTTTAACTCCCACATCCATTCATACATCAAGTTTTACCAGGTCTGACACCTACACACCTCCAGAGTCCATCCTCTTTTCTATTTTCACTTCCATTTCTTTAATGTGTGCCCACCTCATCTCTTACCTAGATTATTTTAATAGCTTTCTAACTAGGCCTCCCCTCCAAGTCTCATGTTTTTTAAAGAAAGAAGTTAATTGTAAGAATCTCTTATTTAAATAAGCCACAGAGATAAAATTCTAAAATATAGCAAGCAAATCTAGTCTTTTCAGGATCTGGCCTGTTTCTATTTCCTATAAGCATCCTTACATACCCCCATATATGCCTTAACTTCCCACATATTGCTGAATGAGTCATCTTCTCTTTTGCTCACTCTTCTGCCTGGAATACTTTTCTTCCTCTTGTCCACTTAGCAAACATTTACTCATTCTTCGAGATTCATCTCAGGTATCACATTTCCATTTAAACCTTCTCCAGAGCCAGTTTTGTCCAGTCAGCAAAAAAATGACCCCAACTCTTGGATTCCCAAGAATCACAGACATGATTCTATTAAATAGTTCCTACGTATGAGTGAAATTTTTCACATGTATATTTGTCTCCACCAGACCCAGGCTATATGAATTTAGGGGCCACATCTTATACTTGTGTTTAAACACATTGCTTCATAGTAAGGATAGTAAGGATGTCATAACTATTTGTTGACAGTGATATCTGAACTCTATGCAAATTTAAGGTAGTTTTGCAAATACCATGGCTTTTAAAGCTAGGTTGATATTCTCTTACTCATGTGTATTGTTTCATTACTTTTTGGATATCCTGTATGAATTCCTAAATCTTAATGTCTTACTGTCTTAAGCGTCTTAGGAATATTAGTCCATTCCGATAACGTGTTTTGTTTATACAGACTCTAGCATACCACCATATTCCTATTGACTCTCAGATCAGATACCTTGACTGAGGTTATCTGAATGGGGCAGTGTTAATAACCAACATTGCCAACCATCTCAAATTAGAACTAGCTGAAGAGAGACAGAGAGAGTGAACTTTAAAAAGATGCTTGCCATTGCCAGAGAATCATCTGGTAAGAAGCCATTTCTGGAAAATAATCTGTGCTAATGAGAAAAAGAAGTGAAGAAAAAGTGGGATGTGAGCTTTGCTATTTTCAGCTCTTTGTTTTGCTTTCTGCAAGGTGTCTTCTAATCCTTGCCATGAGTATTGTACATGCTGTCTGGGTTGCATGCTCTGAGAAGTGCAAATGAAATTATGCCAAGCCACAGCCCATGATATGTGTAGGAAGAATAACCTAAATCATTAACTTAAAGACAGTACCTCTGGAGAGAGTTATGCTGAACTTGAAAGACACATTAATTCGTTTTACTATTTGGGACATGCAAAGCTCCAAAGGAACATTGCAAACTGAATAAACATTACCTTATCATTCACAAATAATTAAGTAGGTATTCAACCTGCTTTCATATTTCATTTTGTTCAACATTTGTTTCACTGCATGTATTCTTTTTAAAACAGTTTTTAAAATTAATTTTATTTACTTTAGAGAGAGAGAGAGAGAGAGAGAGAGTGTCTGAGCGGGAGAGAAAAGCAGAGGGAGAGGGAGAATCTCAAACAGGCTCCACACAGAGCCCAATATGGGGCTCGATTCCACAACCCTGGGATCTTGATCAGAACAGAAACCAAGAGTCAGGTGCTCAATTGATTGAGCCACCCAGACACCCCTCACTGCACATATTCTAAATAAATAAATAAATAAACAAACAAATAAATAAATAAATCACATTAGAATCCATTCTTCTACATTAAATAGGTAAATAAAAGATTTTCCCCTTTTATCCCTTTGTCATTCCATATTGTGCCACCAACTGAGCTATAAGTGATACAATCCCAGAATACACTGAAGCATAGCTAATACCTTTTTATTTAGATACAGCCTCATCTTTTAAAGCAAAGAAATGGAATTTTTCTCAGATATGTCTTCTAGAATGCCAACGTTTTCCACACTTGTTACAGAACCTAAAATAATTTGGTGAGCTTCTTCAGTGCTAGGGAGCCAAAATGTAAGATGTTTTAGATAAGGCTTTTTCCAGGTGAGGTGATCATTCGGGATGGAAGTATTTCAGGGCAGCTGGGTGGCTCAGTCATTGAGTGTGTGACTCTTGATTTCAGCTCAAGTCACGATCTCATGGTTCATGGGATGGAGCCCTACATCAGGCTCTGCACTGACAGCACAAAACCTGCTTGGGATTCTCTCTCCCTCTTTCTCACTACCCCTCCCTTTCTCTTTGCCACACCCCCTCACCCCTGCCAACCCTGCTCGTGCATGTGTGTGTATGTGCTATCTCACCCTCTCTTGCTCTCTCTCTTTCTCTCAAAATAAATAAACTTTAAAAAAGAGGAGTGCTTCAATTTATAGATCTGGGAAGATGATGGAGAATTATGTTACCCTATAAGTCACTAAAAATCAGGTTGTTCATGGCTATCCTTATCTTCCTGTATAATAAAAGCACAAGTTGATGGTGTGAATAGGTGTGCAATAGATACTGTTGTTCTGTCATTTATATCCCAAGTGAGAATAAAGTATTTTCACGTACAAAAAGTCTAAATTATAATTCTGTTATTAGGTTCATATTATCTCTATACCCAACGAAGAGCATTTCTGTATCCTTAACTACATGGACAATCTTAACATAACCTTGTCTTTTTATTAAACTTAAAGACAAATTTCTGGTTTTCAGTCATTCTAATAATCAGCACATCAGCATATACATATACACACATAACTCGTACCTTGCAGATTACAGGGTGACTGACACAGCAGTCTTGTAAGGTATATATTACATCTTATTCCTTGCTTATATTTGTTCAGATGAGGAAACTACAGCTCCTAACTTATGTAAACTGATGGACATCACCAAGTATGGAAGTGATGGGCACAAGATTTAAACCAAACTCTTCTCTTGGACCCATACTATCTAGTGTGATAGCTACTAACCACATGTGTCTATTGAACATACGATACATGGCTAATTTAAAGCGAGATTTATTGTAAGTGCAAAATACCCATCAGATTTTGAAAACTTGAGATGAATAAAAGTTGGAAATATCTCAATAATGCCTATATTGATTGTATGTCAAAAAGATAATTTTTATATATTAGGTTAAATAAAATATGTTATTAAAATTTATATCACCTGTTTATTTTTCTTTTTTTATGTTTATTTATTTTTGAGAGAGAGAGAGAGACAGAGACAGAGGCAGAGTGTGAGTGGGGGAGGGACAAAGAGGGAGACACAGAATCCAAAGCAGGCTCCAAGCCCGAGCTGTCAGCACAGAGTCTGACGTGGGGCTCGAATCCATGAACCGTGAGATCATGACCTGAGCTGAAGTTGGACGCTTAACTGACTGAGCCACCCAGGCACCCCTGTTTTTATTTTTTTTATAATTTAGCTACATTAAAAAATTTGAAATGCCATATGTGGCTCACCTTTTGACTCCTATCCTGTTTGTACTGGACAGCATTGTATCTGACCATATGTCTACACCTCTATAGGAAAATTCTCATTCGAGTACCTACTGGCGTTTTAAGAGAAGTAAAACACTTTTTAAAAATCGGATTGTGCTATCAGCCTCAAACTTACATGTATGCTTTTTATTTATATGTACCCGAAATGCTGATTACCCTTGAAAGAAATCACTTTCCCCAAGAATGTGCTTCCCAGTTTCAGCCTAGAGAGACATCATATTCTCTGCTCCGTGTTTTTTTGTTTGTTTGTTTGTTTTGTGTTGTGTTGTTTTTCTCTGCAAGGACTGTACTCTCGAGTATCATCTGTTCTGGTGAGGATTGTTTGTGCTGCAGAGAGCTTTCAACACCTGGATACTCTGCACAACTGGAAAGTTTCTCAGATAATCAACAGTGTCAGGAATTACATCCTCATATTGGGAGAAGGTCAAAATTGTGTAGCAGCTGCTCTCACACTTTTGATGTACATAACAATGGTGGGGGCAGCCTGTTAAAATGATCAATTCCCAGGTTTCTACTTCCACTGAGTTTTGATTCAGGAAGTTTCCATAGCATCCAAATGTCCAGACTTCCCCAGTAAATCTGATGTAATAGCCTGTAGACCTCCTTTTGGAAGTCACTTCTCCAGAGCAAAGGCTGGATCTGAAAGCAAGAACATAAATATCTGACAAGTGGGGTGGTTGTCACTCATCAGAACCCAGGTCTTATTTTTATGTGTTTGTTTACAAAACTATCAGCTACTCTATAGAGCACGGAGACAAATCAGTGTCATGTTAGGAAATAGAAACTAACCAGAGATGAAATGATTGTGGATAGATACATAGGTTTCAAAGTCCTGCATTTGTAAATAACAAGACTTTTTTAATTCCTTAAATTTCAGGTTCACCATCTGTAGAGTGAAATAGAATTATGTGCATCACTAGAAAGTGCTGTAAAATGTTGTTATTAATTCTTCAAACTTTATACATGAATGATACTTTAAATACATGAATATCTGGGAAGATCCAATACATAGCCTTCATTGTAGGTTGGAAAAACATGCAACCTAAGTAAGAAATTCATCAACATTATTAGATTTATTCTCTGAGTCGGATCATATACAGGAAACCTTTCAAAAACATTGAAATGGGATTGATATTTTGAAATGTATTGTTTAATTGATAACGTGAGATATTATATTACATTAAATTATATTATATTATATATATTATATTATATTATATTATATTATATTATATTATATTATATCATATTAGCTTTCAGATGGCCAATTACTGATTTCTTGTCTTTTGGCATTTACTGATATTATCTGCAAAATTTACACAAGAGTATGTCCAGAGCCCAAAGCAATCTGATCTTGCTTTCTAGAGTCAACTATTGAACTTTGTGATTTATTAAATAATGTCAATAGGTTACTGAATTGGCAAAGATGTGGCATGGGTATGCTTCAATATATATGATTGGTTTCCAACAATAAAAGGTCAACACATACAACTACAAAAAATAAAGTTATTGCCTTTCTATTAATAAAAATCCAGCAGCCCATCTCATTTCTCCTGTTCATAGGGGAATATAAAATGTTAAAGTAAATGGGTTACAGCAATTATTTCCCAAGAATCATTTCCAATAGAACTGAGTGATCATAATGTGTAAGGCATCCTACTAAGTACATTGTTATAGGAAAGCAAAAGTCATGTCTGTGCCTTGCAACATAAAGTTTGACAAAAAGTCATTTAGAATATACTCAGCATTCATTAAACATCTGATGAATAAACGAATTAATTAACAAATGAACAAATACAAATGTAGCTAAACAGCTCTGTTAAAATTCAGGACAGGACACATCCTTAGCTACCAGTGCTCTCTTCTCAGGGTATATGAAACATTTCTTCTCAGGTATCAATAGCTACTTCTGATAGCTGCTGGAGGAAGGATTCTGAATGTTAAATGTAATTGTCATAGACACAACTATGTTAAATACTATATTGCACAGGCTGAAGATTATCATAATTAAAAAAAAAGTTAAAAAAAAAAAAACACCTCCACTTGCCAGCTATGAGAGTGGAGTCTGAGAAGTTAATATAATTCACTTAATGTCAAGTCCACTAGTACACAAAATTTGGAATGACAGGATGCAAATCTTTTAGCAGGTGGTTTTTTGCTAGGGCAATGGTCACAACACACAATGCTTAAATTCACAATTAATGCTAATAATTAAATATGCCCTAACCATCAAGAAACAAGACTGTCCTGATGCTATCATCAGGACAATACGAATAGGGAAACTAAAGAGAGGGATCCAGTATTTGTTGAGGGCTTGCTATGCACTAGATCCTTTAATTTTGTTTATCTCAATTAATCCTGACACCAACACTGAGGGCTAGGCATTACTCTAATTTTTCAACAATGGAAATTGAGCTTTTCTATTCTCAACTACTTAGCAATCTGTATGATAAGTAAATGATGGAGTCAATATGTCAACTTTAATTCTTCAATTTTCTATGCTTTTTCTTCCCACTGTACTGCCCCTCAAGGACGAATATGGCTTCACAACTGTCTGAATAGTTCCTGGCATCATTGGTCATAGTTTTAACTTTCATCCCACTCACAGAGCCTCTGGTATCTTCTAATATTATTTGCCAGACAGAAAAGAAGAAACAATTATGAATAGGAAAATGTCCTAATGTTCAACCCAAATGAACTCTGCATTCGAAAACAACATGGAAGGCGGAAGTGCAAGTAGGATGAGTCTATAAAGTAAGTAGAAAATTGTATTCGCATAGGCAGAGTCTGGAACAATCTATCAAAGGAGCCACAGCCCTTGCATGAACCCATGCTGATCCCATTCATTTCCCTGGAGCAAATTAGACAGGTGAGAGGGAAATAAATAATTAGCACTTGGCCAGTTCCGGTAGGTTTTTCTCTCTAGTTATATGTGTATGTTTTCATGTCAGGAAGTTTGAAACTGGGAAAGCAATCATGGAACCAAAAAGAACACATAGTTAGTATCTCTAAACTGTTCAGGTTCTGTATTACTTTTGTGCAGTCACTGTACGTCTTTAAAGAAATGACCTACTTTATGAAATGAAAGAGAACTTTTGGGGGGGTGGAATGCAAGCATTTATGTTAAAGAGGGAGAAAGTCAACTGCTCTGAGAGGGCAAGTCTTAAACTAGTCCTAATTTGTACAGATGACAAAAGCCATATACTGGAGAGTAGCTGACAGAACACTAGAAACTGTAGGAAGTCACGTATATGGGAAGTAGATGCTTGTGCAGTGGATATCGATCTCTGTGGAGAGATATCTGGAAATCCCTTGCCTGCATGCAGGATTCATCTTTCCTGAAATGGATAGGGAATGCTATTTAAGTAAAACCTTTTCTGACTATGGCTGTCTGCTGCGGAGTCCCTCCACCCCACCCCCTTTTATTCTGCAACATGCCTTGGGAACATCTCCATTCTTGTGTTCGCCGTACTTTATAGGAATCGTTTATTTATATGCTCGCCTTTACCCATTTATTTATGAGCTCTGGAGAGCAGTGACTATGTTTTATTTATTTACTCACTTCCCCCTCAAAACGTAGTGCCTGGCAACACTGGAACCTAGTTCTTTCACCCATATACCCACATAGACAGCTCCCACTAAGAATTGGCTACTAGTTTCCTAACTTGGTCCATGGTTTAGGTCCTCACCCACATATTTCATTACACTTTATAATCTCTTCATGTCTCCATGAACACCTTGGCTCCCGTTCTATTGTCTCTCTCTTTTGCCTGTGGTCTCACATACGCTCCCCTTACAAGTGGCACTTCATGCTGAATCTACATGAATTGGCCCATGAATTTGGTATGAAAGGCCGGGCTTGACTTACCCATGAGTGATAACCAGACATTTAATTGGCACTCAAAAAATATTGCTGGCTACATTAATATTTAAGATGCAAGACGTCTTGCAAGGATGAATGATGATATCATACAATGAAACAGAAACTAAGATTGATTCAATTCTATGCACCTAACATTAAAATAAATAAGAAGCTTCATTTACAATCTCAATATAATTTTAAAATAATTTAAAAATATACTGGTCTTCCTTAATATAATAATTTCAGAGACAAACTTTAAAAATAGACACACAAGGCAAAATCTGTCATTATATTTGAAGATTCCTATGCTCAAGCACAGGGAATTGTGATGTGAATTAAAATCTAAATTAGTTGTAATTTGCATGGGTTCACAAATCCTCATATGCAATTCCCAGAGCCATATACAACAGCATTCCCAATATGGGCTCATCAAGCTGACTTGGTTTCTAGGGTGTCCCAGTGCTTGTTTTGGATTTGTTCACACACAGATTCAGATGCATTTTAATCTCCAGCTCAGCCCATATGGTCACCCCATGAGCATTCAGAATAATTCTCAGGTACATAGTCACTCAGCTCTAAAACAAAAGTATGAACATGTCAGGCATGTAACTTATTCATCATCTTCTATATAGTAATTCATGAACCTTAAAGGAATGGTACAAACTCTACTGAAGCCTATTAATTTTCAATTGCATTTAATAGCAGGATCAAAAGCTGCCTGTGCTCCGAATGTGAGGAGCATGCAACGTTAGAGAATGGATACTCAGAAACGCTTTCACCATCAAGCTGAGGTAGGAAGCTTCCATCTGAGTAGGAGTTCAGGATCTGTTCTGTGATTTCTGTTGCTAAGCAACCGCTTCCTTTGTCTGCTTTGTTCAGAACAGTTGCTTTATTTATACTTGGTTTAAATGATGCAGATCATAATGTGAAATCATAAAAGAAAACAGGAAAAAATTTATATTAAAATTGTTCCAGAGAATTTGTAATTCTGTATGAAAACTAATGAATGTTGATGCAAATAGAGCTCCCACCAGGGGGAAAAAAAAAAAAAAAAAGAAAGAAAGAACTATAACCCAGCAGGCCCCATCTACCTGATACTTTTTGAATAAGCTACATAATAACCTAGAGTTGACTTTTGAAATCATCTGTGTCTAACCAAAATAAAACCAAGTATTTAGGCAACAATTCAATAATATAACATGTATCTTGAGAGCAATTAGCAAGAATAAATAATTTGTTTAGTGTGAGATGTTGAGATGATTTGGAGAAGATTAAAACGCATTAAAATTTTCAAAAATTAAAAAAAAATAAACTGAGAAGCAAGGAATGCAAAATAAGGAAGCAGATTGAGGGATACAGGAGAGGAACGGTATATTATTAAATTTTCCAAAATCTTGAAATATGTAACACATTTTTCCATACCTCTGATTGGCACATACTATAAAAATTGAACTAATCTTAACTTGGAATCTATTGTAAGTGACTTTGTTATTGGTTGTGATCCATTACTTTAAAGGTGATTTTTAAATGAAGCAAAAACAAGGCTATGCTCTGATCATGTTAATTTTCACTTAAGTTTTGCTTGGGCCTTACCTGTTCATTCCTTTTATCATTAGCAAGTTCTTCATTTTTTTTCACCCATTAGTAACAATAAACAAGTACCGGCCCACAAGGATCAGATATTTCAGCACTTTATAGATCTTAGTTCATTTGATCTAAGGGCCCTTGGAAGAAAGTACTATTGTTATTTTCATCCCCATTGTATAGATGAGAAAAATGAAGCACAGAGGTGTGAAATAATTTTCCCATCAGGATCCAACTACTAGGTGGCAGAGCAAGGATTCAGATTCACATATTTTGATGTGGATTCCACCTACTGAGCCACTAACTTATGAATTGTGATCCCCACCCCACCCCCACTGCAACACAATTTTATGATTGACTATTTTCTCTCTAAATACCTTCCTTGATTTGGGGTTTTCATAAATAAACAGCTAACTCAGTATCTTTCATCTCCATCTATTTTCATTCTTACGCTTATGCACCATGGGCTATAAAACATTTGAACTGCTGCGTTCTAATTATAATGAGCCCTACCTAAAATGTCTCCTACCTACAGCATTAACTTTCTTGCCTTTCCTGCTGTTGCTTATGGTGCTGAGTTGGCAAACTGTTCCTATAGACAGCTTACTTGCACAGTTATGAATGTCTGTCTTTGGTTTCTCCATTATGTACAAAAATGATAAATAAATACTAAGAATTAAGTCCAAACACAGAGACGCAGACTCTTTGTGACAAAGTCTGACTATTGATACTGTGGCTAATGAAATTTGAGCTTTTATTAAACTAAACTGAAGTCTCTGCATGATTTTATGCCCCCATAATTACAAATCCTTTATTTATTTATTTTTACTCTACCTTGTTATTATTCCACAAGAAAACAGTTGGACAAATTTTCGAAGCGGTAAGGTGTCACAAGGTGTTTGTTACCCGTATGTCTATAAATGAACCTTGAATTTGAGAGGAGTGAAGTTTCCTTTTACCCTATGCAGAGGCATCCTCAAAGGAAAACAAGAATGGGAAGAGAGGAGAGATTTTGATGCCACCGGGATTTGTTGTTTTAGGGTTAAACGTCAACAGGGGTCCAGCTTGCTGTATTCCACATGCAATTGGCTCCTGATGAAATCTTCAACTCTAAATCTATAGTGCTCAAACTTTGGGTCTCAGATTAGAGAATAGAGTCTCAAATGTGTATCGTGACCACTTGCTTCTTCATTGAACCAAGAAAGATGAGCAAAACCAAAGAAATCAAGATATACTGTGTAGGATGAGGGGGCATCTAATTTTCTTAAGGCTTATAATTTTCGTGTGATTCCATCCAACGGTGTTTTGAACCAAATGAAGATCATTTCAATTCAATCACAAAATTATAACTTTTAGGACATAAACTCTTTTCTCTATCAAGAATATACTTACAATGAAGTTATTTGTTATTAAAATTATTATTGCTGCTCTTATTATTATCATCTTTAAACTCATAAGAAAATTTATTAATGCTCCTTAAGATCCCCTTTGGAGTAATGAACTTAGACAGTGACCGTGTTTTATATAAGGTAATCTTTTTAATAGCTTTCATGATTTTCAAAGACCGATATTTAGAAATATTACTAATTTCTCAAACATGGAAATATATCTTTTTGAAATAAAATGTACAATATATTATAAAATATAAAATATGCAAATAAAAATTGTTAAAAGTAAAAACTATAATGTGCGGTTTAAGGAAGGAAGCCCCTTAGCTGCACTGAGTATGCGATTGAAAAATGAGCCAACAACTCCAACAATAAATGTCTTTTCTTCATTTGCTACAGTGCAGAGAACACTCAGGCTTCAGTCAAAGAATAGACAGGGGTAGTACAAAAGTCTACCATCAAATGTAACAAAGTCGCAATAGTCACTGAGAAGAAGCAGCATCAGTAATTCAAGAAGTATGCAGGAAAGCAGGACTGAGATGTGAAGAAGCAGGACTTCTCCTCTTGTAAAAACTTTAGAATTCTTCCTCTTGGCAGTTTAGAATATCAATTTGGGTTGAAGTTTCTCTTCATAGCATCACAGTATAAAACTAAGTGACCACAAAGGCCACACAGGTGTCAAAACATTTGGATCGGGATAGGTATTAAATAACAAGAAGTGCTAATTATTTGAATGAAGACTTTCACATTTGTTATCTGGAGCTAGATTCATAATCAGCCCACTGAAAACAAACAGGGGATCATTTTATATAGTAACATGGGAAATATTATTTATTTTCATTTAAATAAATAGTAACCACAAGATGGAACACTCATAATACTTACTTACACCAAGCACTACTTTAAGACTTTTTTATATACATTGGTTAATTTAATTCACATAGTAAACCACCAAGTGGATACGATTTTATCCACATTTTAGAGACAAGGCACAGAGCAGGTAGGTAGTCGGTCCAAGGTCGCATAGCTATTATCTACCGTAGCTAGGATATGAACCCAGGCAGTCTGGCTCAAGAATCCCGGTGTTTACATTGACCTAACTTATTAATTTGGGGTAAATATTGCTTTGCCTTTCAAAAAATAATGAGAGACGCCTTGATAAAAATGATCAATTTAAATATAATTTTCTTTTTGTCTGGGATTTGTCAAATTTTTCTTAAAAACTTAGTAACAGAACCAAAACATGACAGCTAGGGCCCATGTTCCATAATTACAACTTGATATCATAAATGAAATCTACTGGAATGTAGACTGCCCCCTCTGTTCCAGTAATAGATCCACTTAGACTTAATGAAACCTGTTTCTGTATTATCATGTATCTTCTTATTAAGTATCAAAATTGTCTTTAATTTTGTAAAACCAATAGTGGGCAAATAATAGCTCAACTTCAAATTATACTGTTAAGAAAAGAAAAAAGAAAAGAAAATATAAGATGATGACACTCATATTTCAGCAAAACAAATTATTTGTGTAATAGTATGCCTTCTCTGTGTATATAATACTCTGTGTGTCCCTCTCATAATATGTGTAATTAGATGTTTGAGCAATGAAAACGGACTATGGTAACATGGGGCTTCCTCATACCTGTCAGAATATAATCACTCAAGATTTATAGGCAATATCTGAGTTTATATCTTTATTTTTAATTAAAAACGTTTTAAAAGGTATAACGTTTATGCTTTGTTTTTGGTATTTTTGCTTGATCTATCACGCAAATAGTTGCTCCCCCCCCCCCCCCCCCAACCCTTACCAGAGAATTATAGTGAAAGCTAAGAGCACCTTGGGCTCTTAGTTGACGGACTAACTCGAGCTGTTTTTTGATCTCTGATTAGGGTAAAATCCCAGGACGAGGAATTCAAGTCAATTAGCGATAGACTAAAAGAAGTTGTGTTCTAGGTAAATAAAAGTACACGTTATACACCATATTATTACAACCTGTCTATACCTCGGAAAATAGAGGAACTAGAAACAATTCTAAATGGCCAATGAATCGTGAATTTGCCATTTGTTGGTTAGAATTACTAAAGAATTGTATTTTGTTCTCAACAGCCTTATGTGCTAGAAACTGTAAATATTGAATCAAGTAAAGACACATTGTCTATTTATATTTGGAGCCATGAAAGGGCACAGAATTACATGCCATTCGTTATCATTTAAAAGCATTTTAAGTGTTAGATAAGTCATAGTATTTTTCTCATACTGAAATGCAGCATCTTCTAATTCTAGAATGGGGCATTCAAATGCATGTATGTGTTTAAACTGATGGTGTTTCTTGGTCCACAATTTCTTGAGGCTGTGTAAATAGGGAAAGTGTCCTTTGTGACATAATAAATTCATAAGAAAAACTCGTGTGGTGAGAAGGATTAAAGTTGAGACATTGGGATAACAATGAAATGTGAATGCTCTATCTCCTTTGGTCGACTCACTTTATCCCTAGTTTAACTTTTTCTTTAACTGGGAAAATTTTATTGGTTTGTTTATAAATTTCTGACAGTTTCTTATAGGGCAAATCTGGGAATTTCATGCTGATTTAAGTACATACTACAAATATTTATTTAAAAAATTTTAAAACTCAATTTAGAAAAATCTCCTTTTTAAATAATCTTTGATAAGAAAAAGGTTTCTATTTTTGTTCACACGCTGACTAATTAGGCATAATTATATGGTGATCCTGAAGATATCTGGATTCCCTGTTGGAACATTGCTATTCTTCTGTAGTGCCCCTTAGTTATAAACTCTGTGCCTCCAGGATTTAAAAGACTCAGTATATTAATGACTGTGGATTAAAACCACAACCATTTGGCACATAGAGAAGGTTTAATGCATTGCAGGTGGTACCATCAGCAAGAACAGCAGGCATGAGCTTTATGAAAGTAGTTTGCCAACCTCTGCCTATAAAACTCAAGCTGTTCTTAAACATTAGTCCTGATGTAGGTTGCCTCCTAGAAGTGGAATTCTTTGCAAAATTTCACAATGCAAGTTCTTACCCAGGGCATGTCAGTGGGTTTTTAAAAAAAGAACCAAAGAAATAGGAACAAAAACCTTTTCTTATTGGTTTTAAATATTCTGACATGCTTTCTGTCTATAGTTTCCACTTTAGCTCATAAACATATGCTGCTAGATTTAAATGGAAACAATCAAATTATATATATTTTAAGATATGTTTTACATTATGCACTTTTGTCCTATGTTCTATCCAAGCTCCAAAGAATTTGGTTGACATCTGGTACTTTACATTTGACAACCCTATTTTGACATAACTAAGTCCATTTTTAGGAGATATTAGAAGGTTGAATGATGGCAGCAGATAACACATTCAGTCACATCATGGCGATTCTTGATAAATTAAAAAACAAAATTTTAACATTTATTCATTATTGAGAGACAGACAGAGACAGAGCATGAGCATGGGAGGGGCAGAGAGAGGGGGAGACACAGAATCTGAAGTAGGCTCCAGGTTCTGAGCAAGCTGTCAGCACAGAGCCCAACACAGGGCTCGAACTCACAAGCTGCAAGATTATGACCTGAGCTGAAGTCAGACACTTAACCGACTGAGCCACACAGGTGCCCCAATAAATTTTTAGATTGATCCTGTTCTTGAAGACTGGTTGAGTCTTATGTGTTCATCAGACTGAAAATATCCTGAATTTCTAGCTTCAGCTTTCTATTTTTTATAGATTCTCACAGCATTAAAGAAGCAAGTTGTTCCTTAGTGTTGTAAATTTTCTAGTGATGCTTTTGGATGTTCCTTAATGTGTTACGTGAAAAAAAAAAGTAAGAAGATAGAGAAGATTGCTTGCGCCAAATTCACTTTTATACCTACCTACATACATGTGGCATGAAGGTCCCTGCTGAAAATCATTGCATGGTCAAGGATTAGTTCTTGAATTTGCAACAGAGAGGCTAAAAGGAAGAATCGAAATAAAGTAGTAGCATGAGGCATTTAGATAACGTAGAAAGAAGAATTTTACAGTCACGCTTAGTGAGGTTTTAATTTTTAAGAACTGAATAGCAAATTACCAGTCCACATTTCTCTCAGCGCAACCTCCCAAACCAAAGTAGATGGAAGAACAGAGTATTAGAAAATCTGTTGCATGAACAAGTGAGATCTGGAAGCAGTCTGTTGTCCTATACCTTAAAACAAAGCTCCTACAGTGAAACAAAACCTAGATGCCATGGGAAATAGTGGCCTCATCTTACTAGATTCTGCCCAGAGTTTTCCCACATCCTTGGTTCAAGTATCTTAATCTGTGTGCTGGTCAAAGAGCAAGAGATAGTCCATTTTTTCTTTCCTTTTGTCCTTAACATTTCCTAGTGCTGGGCCATATATATATATATATATATATATATATATATATAATCTTGACAGATTTTTTTTTCATGCCTGCAATCAACACAAACTGAAATTTGGTTGTAAGAAATACTTCCA
Source organism: Puma concolor (assembly GCF_028749965.1). Lineage (NCBI taxonomy): Eukaryota > Metazoa > Chordata > Mammalia > Carnivora > Felidae > Puma > Puma concolor. The sequence continues at coordinate 146,053,634 of NC_141674.1, read as the reverse complement.
AAATGCTAAAAGACATCATTTCCCCTTTGCCCAGCCCTGAACTCTTCACTTACCAAAACAGTCTGAATTCTGACTGTCTGCAATTTTTGTTTTGTTTTATTTTGACTTTAGTTTATCTCATCTTTTTAAAAATAAATTTATTTATTTTTGAGAGAAAAAGTGCAAGCAAGGGAGAGGCAGAGAGAGAGGGGGGAGAGAGAATTCCAAGCAGGTTCCACACTGTCAGCACAGAGCCTGAGGATGCGAGGCCTGGATCCCAAGAACGGTAAAATTATGATGTGAACGGAAGCCAGACGCTTCACCAACTGAGCCACCTAGGTGCCCCTATCTTATCTCTTTTTTTTTTTTTAATCTCTGTTAACTTCCAGAACAGAAGAAGTCAACCACCCTGCTTTGGTGTTTCCCCTCTTTTGATTACTTTTTCCTTAAGCCAACAGTGTCCCCATGGATCTCAGTGCCCTCACCATCCCTCTCTACTGTGATAAACAGTATATATGGAGTCTGATTGTGATTTTTTTTTTTTTTCTGGGAGGTTGGTAAGGGACAGCGACCTTGTGTTTCTATTTATTATCAATTAAAAAAAGAGTAATAAACTTTTACTGATCCATTAATATCTCAAGAATAAAATAATGTGGGTCTTTTGTTCTTAGTTTTCCTAAGCAAGGTAATAGTAAAAAAGTGGAAATAAGTGGAAACCCAACACACTCTTAGGTGTAACAATGATAATAAGAATTAAGGCCCCTTATCTTGGGTGAACACGTAAGGAATAGGTGGAAAGAATACTGAATGATTATTGACTCCCCATGACAGAATGACCTACTGTGGTGCATATCTTACCTGTTTACGTGACACCTTGAGGACTGACCCAATCTTGTTGACTTTTCCTAGGAGAGTGACCTTGGAAAAGATCCAGTGCAATCTAGACATAATTAAAAAGAATCGAGATGCTGAATCCATTACCTCCATTCATTTACAGAAAAGAAGCCTAATCCATGGAGACAGCTGAGCAGAGTTACAATTTCCATGGGTTCCTTTCAAAGATGATGGATTGTGCAAATACATTGCCCTCCTTTCAGCCACAACGCCCTCTTGAAATGAGAATATAGTTTCACAAAAGGAATAAATCCTTAACAGCAACGAGGATGGAAAGGAGTGTCCTTACTATAGGACACAATTTTTAAACCTTGTAGAAGATATAAATAAGACGCTGGTGCATAGATGCTAAAGAGGAAGAAGCATGTAACTGTCGGTAAGAACCCTGGGGAGGATGGAGGTTCTATCAGCAGGTATATGCAGTTTGAAGTGAGGGACGGGGGCTGCAGGGAACTGAAGGTCCGTCTGTGGATCAACTGTCCAATCAGAGAGAGTTACATTACAATGAAATTGAACTTTAGCATACCAGCCAGGGATGGACAGTATTTGCCTCATCAAAATGATAATGAAAATATTTTCAAATTATTCTCAATTTTCAGAGTCAGGGTATAGGCAAAGATTTAGATGTGATTAAGGATGTAATATAATTTTAATTACTGTGACAATGTAAAAATTAAAGTGAATATAAATAGTATGTGGAAAGGGGAAAGAAGAGAAAGGATTTCGGAGGCATTATTATTCTCATACTCAAAAACAGGGCGTTAATACATGCTATGAAATGTAGCTGAAACAAGAAATAAAAATGCGATATAATATTTAAAATTATGTAAGCAACCAGTACCCATCAAATAATCATATAACTGTCAAACATTGAGGATATAAGGGCACAAGAAGGGAGGAGGTAAAATGCACCAAACTGGTAGTTTCTTTTTTTAAGATCCAGTCAGTAAATATGTCCTGAGATGATGAATTAAGAAACTGAGGTAGAATAGCATTTTGATAGTAATGGGAAGAATTATCAGGAGAAACTAAAACAGAAAGACTGTCAGAATATTGCTCAAGATAGGAACACCGGAGTTGGGAAGGGTCGTTCTGAAGACATGACTTGAACCACAAACTCTTCTATATTAATTGGTGGATATTCATTACATTTTTTAAAATGACAGACTAACAAAATCAGGTTTATTTAACTCTTGAATTTAGACATGGCTCTAACTTGCTCTCTTTAAGCCAGTTTTCTCAGCTCAAAATGAGATTATGAAGATAAACTGCTTAGCAAGATGCCTCTTACATAATAAGAGCTCAGAAAAAAAAAAAAAAAAAAACAAACAAACATTTGGCACTAACCTAGTTCTTCCCTTTATTAACATCGTTTTCATTTTCTCAGGTGAAAAGAGTGGTCAGTAGAGAGGAAGAAGATAAATAACAAGTAATGTAGTTATATATCCACATTGTCCTAACTAGTAAACTGGAACTCGCTAGTGGAAAATAAATCCCAGAAATCAGAAACCTATGAGCAGGAAAGCTACATTCCCGCTACCATGTGTAAGACTTCAGAAGAATGTAACTAATGTATTTTGGGATTCTCTCTTTAATATTAACACGATCACAGAGTTTTGAATTGTCCCAAACAGAGATATGAGTTGCAGGTCAGCATTAACACAGTGATTTTAGTTACGGCTTCTCTACTAGTGTCTAACTTGTTAAGTATGGAGAGCATTTAAGCCACTCTGATTCATTTCATATAATTTTTATGCAGCCTACCAACAGGGCAGGATGTTTTGCATACTGCTTCAAATTTTAATTTGAAGTATTTTTCTTTTTTTAAAAAAAAGTACTGCTTTTTATATATTGTTTTAAGTGCAGATTTGATTGGAGATGACAATAATTATAAGTAAGTTTAATTTAACAGATGTATGATAATGAGACAAATTGAATAACCAATTGAGATGAAAATACACACATAGAGAATGACAATGACTATACGCTGGTCATTTGTAGACTGTGTATCCAGTATCTTAAATAACCACATTTAGAATACTATTATCGTTTTTAGATTGAACATACGTATCCTAAAGGTGAGTTATACTTACACCAAAACACATTAATTTCAGTCACGCTGAAATAATATATCCATATTAGGACATTTGTTATTAAGGGTCTAAAAGTTGAGGCTATCATTCTATTCCACAGAATCCTCCACTAAGTTCTATACTGACATTTATTTTTTGTTGTTGTTTATTTATTTATTTTTGTGACAGAGAGAGAAAGAGAGAGAGAGAGAGCACAGGGAAGGGGCAGAGATAGAGGGAGGCTCCATGCTGTCAGCGCAGCGCCTGATGCAGGGCTCAAACTCACGAGCGATGAGATCATGACCTGAGCCAAAACGAAGAATCAGATGTTTGACTCCCTGAGCCACCCAGGCGCCCTTCTATATTACCATTTAAATTTTACAGGGTAAATTCATGTATTTTTTTTAATATAATAAAGTGGGTGCATGAATTTCTTTAAATATTATATATACACATAGCATATCAATAATATACTAAAGTCCTAATATGCTTAATTATTTTTAATGCTGATTTAATAATATTTTTTATAATGATTCAATAGCTTTATACATTTCTCGGTGCTCATCAAGATATGTGTACTCTTAATCCCCTGTATCTATTTCACCCATCCCCATCCACCTCCCCTCTGGTAACCATGAATTTGTTCTCCGTATTTAAGAGTCTGGTTTTTCTTGTTTGTTTTCTTTGTCTTTGTTTATTCACTTGTTTCACTTCACAAATTCCACACAGGACTGAAATCACATGGTATCTGTCTCTCTCTTACTGACTTGTTTCACTTAGCATTATTCCCTCTAGGCCCATCTATGTCGTTGCAAATGGCAAGATTTTATTTTATTTTTTTATGGCCAGGCAATATTTCATTATATACATGTATATATGTATATCACATCTTCTTTCTCCTTTTCTCGGTTAATGGAAATTTAGGTTGCTTCCATATCTTGATTTAGTAACATTTAATAATTTTAGGGAAGTTGAACATATGATGATGAGAAAAATTAAGAAGGCATTTAAGAGGAAAGTGTGCCTCACTATACATTTATTAAATGATTAACATAATGGTGAATATGTTAAACCTGCATAGCATATTTCAAAGGGAAGGAACATGATTACACTACTCTCATTCTCTGAAAATACAAGTCTCCTCTAGAAGAGACTATAGTGAGAATATTCAAAGCCTTTTGTTAAATATGCTTTGCCAATTCCATCAATGTTCAGGTATGTCAACAAGCTTTGCCTTAAGGAATTCTTTTGCATAAAATTAATTAACTAGAATAAGATACTTAAAAATAATCATGAATATGAACAAACATATTCCTGGGGTTGTCAATTCTTTATTAAGATTTTTGAAAAATTTGTCTTTGGGGCACCTGGGTGGCTCAGTTGGTTGAGCATCCGGCTTTGGCCCAGGTCATGATCTCATGGTTTGGGAGTTCGAGCCACACATCATGCTCTGTGCTGACAGCTCAGAGCCTGGAGCCTGCTTCAGATTCTGTGTCTCCCTCTGTCTCTGCCCCTCCCCTATTCATGTTCTATCTCTCTTTCTCAAAAATAAACAAACATTTAAAAAATTAAAAAAATAATAATAATTTAAATACCACACACGCATACACCACACATTCTATACTATCTCGATAATTACCTTTTAACCAGGCATTACCAATTGATTTCAATGCCTACATCTCAGTTTAGGATAGGTTTAAGAGCAGACAACACAGTGTTATTTGTCCCTGACTGTTGAGAAAAAGATTCAGGCTTAACTTGTAAGTTTTCCACTTGCACTAAATGAAATTCAAATGTTATCCACAATACTTAATAAAATATATATAGGTTTTTCAGTTCAATTAAAAAAGAAAAAAACTTTAGATCAGATATGACACCTAAAGTAAAGGCAATAGAAGAAAAAAAATAGATCAAAGATACTTGATCAGAATAAATATGCTTTGTGCATTAAAGGACACTATCAACTGTGTGGAGAGGCAATTTAAGGAATGCAAAAAAAAAAAATTGCATATCATATATGTGATAAGTGATTAATATCCAGAATATGTTAAAAACTTCTTCAGATTAACAGCAACAAAAAACAATCTGATTTTGGGGTGGCTCAGTCAGTTAAGCGTCTGATTTCAGCTGAGGTCATGATCTTGCAGTCCGTGAGTTCGAGCCCCGCGTCAGGCTCTGTGCTGACAGCTCAGAGCCTGGAGCCTGCTTCAGATTCTGTGTCTCCCTCTCTCTCTGCCCCACCCCTGCTTGTGCTCTCTCTGTCTCTCAAAAATGAATAAATATTAAAAAGAAGAAGAAGAAGAAGATCTGATTTAAACACAGGCAAAGGGCTTGAATGACATCTCTTCGAAGAAGATATACAAATGGTTAATAAATACATGAAAATATGCTCAATATCACTAATCATTAGTGAAATGCAAATAAAAATCACAATAAGATAACATTGTATGCCCATGAGAGTCACTGGTTTAAAAAACAAAACAAAAACAAAAACAGAAAATAACTATTGTTGATGAGTTGTACAGAAATTGGAACCCTTTTATTTTGCTGTTGGGAATGAAAACCAATGCAACTACTGTGATAAATGGTATGCTCACTCTTCAGAAAATTAAACACAGAATTTCCATATGATAGAGTAATTCTACTTCTGGGTATATACTTAAAATAACTGAAAGTGGGGATTGAGCAGATATTTATATACTAATCTTCACAGAGCTCCTTTTCACAATAGCCAAAATATTGGATCAACCCAAGAGTCTATTGATAGATGAATGGATAAACAAAACGTGGTACACACATATGATGGAATAGTATTCAGCCTGGAAAGGGAAAGGAATTTTCACAAATGCTACAAACTGAATGAGTCTTGAAGACACTATATTAAGTGAAACAAGCTAGTCAAAAAGGACAGATACTCTATGATTCCCCTTGATAAGATGCCCAGATCAGCTAAATTCAGAGATGATTCAAGGAGAATGGTGGAGGCCAGGGGCTGGGAAGAAGCATGAGCTATTGTTTAATGGGTATGAAGTTTCAGTTGGGAATATGAAAAAGTTCTGAAGATGGATAATGATGAATGTACTTAATGTCACTGAATTATACACTTAAAAATTGTTAAAATAGTAAACTGTATGTAAGTATAATTTATCATAACTTTTTAAATTAAAATTAAAAATTGAAAAAAAAAGCTGTTTCAGGGCCCTGTAAACATTATAAGCAACAAATCAAAGGATCTTCTCTAAAACAATTATGTTTAAAATCATAACATTTGAATTATGGGCAGGGTTGCTATTAGTCATGACAATCATTAATATTGTCATCAGCACAAAGTGGAAAATGTGTTGCAGAATATACAAAACAGATTTGAAATTGACTCTCTGAGAGACTATTCTTATTTTAAAATGTTATGCATTTCTTCATTAAAAAAAATTAAAAAGGGGAGGGGGCATGAGTGCCCGAATTTGGCTCAGGTCATGATCTCATGGTTTGTGGGTTCAAGCCCAATGTTGGGCTCTGTGCTGACAGCTCAGAGCCTGGAGCCTGCTTCGGATTCTGTGCCTCCCTCTCTCTGCCTTCCCCCACCCACACTGTGTCTCTCTCTGTCTCTCAAAAATGAATAAACGTTAAAAAAAATAATAAAATGTTATGCATTTCTTGGCATAGAAGTCATTAAAACTGACAAAGAGATATTTCAAATGCATAGTCCAAAAATTAATTTTAGATAGAAAGGCATAACAAATATAAAATCTAATATAGACATTTGTAACTCTCAGAACTTCAAATTTCTGGATTGATTCTCTTGTGTCTTTTCTCTCTGCTGGGATTCAGCCTGAGGCTTTCAAAGACATTAAATCTTTTCTGAAAATAAATAAATAAATAAATCTCTTCTGTTGACAGTATTTCTGCCCAAAGTTTTCTAACTTATATCTGGATGACACAAAGTTGAAATATAATAGCTACCTTTTCTTTCTAGTATATTATGACAACATATCCTGAAACAAATGATTGGACCCTACTTTGCTCATCTGAACAACAGTGAACCATATTTTTGTGAGATCAAACTTACTGAGGTATAAGTTGATTATTCATTGTAAGTATATAAGTTCCTTATATAAATTGAGCCATTTTGAGTGAACTGTTGAGTAGCTTTATCAAATGTATACACCTTTTAACCACTATCATTATCAATATGTAGAATATTTCTATCATCCTAAAATGCTCCCCCCTCACCCTGTCCAATCAGTCCTAACTTCCACCTGTGATCAGGAAACCACTTCCCTGATGTTTAGAGCTATAGATTTGGGTTTTCTAACATTTTGTGTATGAAATTGTACAACAGGTGCTCTTTTGCATCTGAATTCCTAAAAGTAGAGAACTTTCTGGAGGAAGAAGAGATGAGACAAAAAGAGAAGCACCAGAAGGACATGGCTTGTTGCTGCAGGTTTGAGGATGGAGGCGCACCACGACAGCAATGCACGTGGCATTAAAGAGCTGAGTGAGTTGGGGCGCCTGGGTGGCTCAGTCGGTTAAGTGTCCAACTTGGGCTCAGGTCATGGTCTGTCTCTCAGTCTATGAGTTTGAGCCTCGTGTCAGGCTCTGGGATGACAGCTCAGAGCCTAGAGGCTGCTTCAGATTCTGTGTCTCCCTCTCTCTCTACCCCTCCCCAGCTCATGCTCTTTCTCTGTCTCTCAAAAATAAATAAATGTTAAAAATATTTAAAAAATGTTTTAAAGAGCTGAATGAGGAGTCTTGTTGTCACACAGCAAAGCAATGAAGACCGCAGCCCTATGGCCACAAGAGACATATCAATGCCATGAATTAGCTTAGAAGCAGGTTTTCCCTCAGATAAGGACGCAGGGAGGCCAACACCTGGATTGTGGCCTTGTGGGACCAAGAACAGAGGAATCAGTAAAGCTCATCTGGGCTTCTGACTATATGAATGTAAGACTATGTGAGAAGGGTCAAGCCACCAGGTTTGTGGTGAGTTTTAAAGCAGCAATAGCAAACAAATGCAATATATAAAGCAAGAAGAAGAGAAATAATGATAACTTCAATAATAATTACAATAGAGAAGGACTACAAAAATAAGAAATGACAAAAAGTAGGAAAATGAGGCTCTTTGAAAGCACTCATGAGAGAGAAAAACATTACAGCATTACAGCAAGAAAAATAAGAAACCTAGATGATTTTAGAAAGATAAGAATAACAATGCTAAAGACTTAAACTACGGATATCTAGATTTATTCCACACTGTGATATTTAAGACATGGTAATTTGGGCATAAGTTTAGAAAAACAAATCATTGGAATAGAATGGAGTCTATAAATAGACTTACATATACACAATGACTTGATTTATAACAAAAAAAGAAACATTACAATTCATTGAAGACAAAATAGTCTTCAACCAAAAATGGTACGAAGTCAATTAAATGTTCATATAAAAAACAGATAAAACGTTAACCATTATCTCAAAGCATGCATAAAAATTAATTTGAGATGGATCCAAGGCCTAAATGTTAGAGATAAAACAAGTGGCTGCTAGAGAAAAAAATCCGGAGCAATAAATTCACAACCTTGGGACAGTAATATATTTTTTTAAAGAAGATGCATAAAGTACTATCCATAAAATAAAAGTAAAAAATAACCTCTGTTCATCAAATGACAAAAGTAAAAGAGTGAAAGGAAAGTCACAGGCATGCAATAAATATACTTGAATAAAATATACCCATAAATTCTCTAGTATGCATAGGAAAACATGTGCAACATCATTAGACATCAGGAAAAACCAGTAGACAATTACACCTCGTCAAAATGGTTATAATTAAAATGATTAGTGATATTGAGTATGTATCAAGGATATGGACTTCTAGAACTCTCATGCAGTTCCAGCAGGAGTTTAAATTGATTCAACTGTTTGGAAAATTGGGTATATGTATATGTAAAAATTTATCAAGTCATACATTTATGATTAGCGTATATGTATTTCTTCAATAAAAGGTTAAAAAGTAATGTATAAAAAGGAAAAACATAACATAACAGTAGACAGTAGTTATAAGAAGCACTACGGACTACATTATGAAAATAAATTTGAAAAAAAAATCTCTTTAATTAATCCAAAGAATTATACTTTTTAAAGACTGAATCAAGATATTTTTATCAATTCAAGTAATTAGTGAAAGAAATGAGATTTAACGGTTGGTAAAACACAGATTATTCATAAATGATACATTTTTAGTTTTTTATTTTGTTTATTTTTGAGACACACAGAGAGAGAGAAAGAGAAAGAGAGCAGGACAGGCAGAAATAGAAGGAGACAGAGAATCCCAAGCAGACCAGACAGACTCTGTGCTCTCAGCACAGAGGCCAATGTGGGGTTCAAACCCACGAACTGTGTGAGATCATGACCTGAGCCAAAGCCAAGAGTTGGACACTTAACCAATTAAGCCACCCAGGTGTCCCATAAATGATACAGTTTTAAGCATAGAAAATCCAAAAACAAGTATAAAATATCTTGAAAATTTATTAGATGTTTCAGCAATATTGTCAACTCTAAAATCTACATGCAAAAATTTATACAATTTCATATACCAGGAACTAATTAGATAATATAACTTTTAAAACTATATTTTTATAAAACTCTATCCTAAAATAAAATAAGACAAAAATAAAATTCTATGCTAAATATCTAAATTGCTATAACAAACCAAGAAGTAAGGATATCAAATATTTTCCAACATCTTAAAAGATAAATTAAGAAACATTATTAAAAGGCACGAAAGAAGATTTGATAAAGAATGAGAAATACCTGGGAATGCAAGCTGGTGCAGCCACTCTGGAAAGCAGTATGGAGGTTCCTCAAAAAACTAAAAATAGAACTGCCGTATGACCCAGAAATTGCACTACTAGGCATTTATCTACGGGATACGGGTGTGCTGGTTCAAAGGGACACATGCACCCCCATGTTTATAGCAGCACTATCAACAATAGTCAAAGTATAGAAAGAGCCCAAATGTCCATTGATGGATGAATGGATAAAGAAGAGGTGATATATATATATATATATATATATATATATATATATATACACACACACACACACACACACACACACACACACACTGGAGTATTACTTGGCAATCAAAAAGAATGAAATCTTGCCACTTGCAACTACATGGATGGAACTGCAGGGTATTATGCTAAGTGAAATTAGTCAGAGAAAGTCAAAAATCATATGACTTCACTCATATGAGGACTTTAAGAGACAAAACAGATGAACATAAGGGAAGGGAAACAAAAATAATATAAAAACAGGGAGGGGGACAAAACAGAAGAGACTCATAAATAAGGAGAACAAACTGAGGGGTACTGGAGGGGATGTGGGGGGGGGATGGGCTAAATGGGTAAGGGGCACTAAGGAATCTACTCCTGACATCACTGTCACACCATATGCTAAATAATTTGGCTGTAAATTTTAAAAAATAATAAATAAAATTTTAAAAAAAGAATGAGAAATACCGTGTTGAATGAAAAATTCAACATTTTAGAGGTAATAATTCTCCCCAAACTGACTAATACATGTTAGCATATCTCCAGAAAGAATAGTAACATAATTTTTCATGAAATTTATCAAGATATCTAAAAGGCATATAAAGGAAAACAAGAGTCGTCATGATATTTTGAAAAGTAACAAGTAATAGGTACCTGTCCATCAGATTTCCAAATTTAGTGACTAATTAAAACTAGGTGGTTTCAAAGTAGTACTAGCCAAATATATTTATGACACAAAATAGAGACTAGTAAAAGACACAAAAATCATGGGAGTGTAGTGTAAACAGAACTCTGAATAGATTAGAAGGTGGTCTTAGCAGCAGTGTTATGAATCGGCAATAAAGGATGCACTGTTCCTACAGATTATGCGAAGACAACTGGCTCTCTGCATGGAGAATGAGAAACTAAATGCCTACCTCATACACACTCAGAAAAATTTATTTCTGTGTAAAAAAAACCTACAACGTTTGTAAGAAAATATGTGAATGCATCTTTATGACATCACTGCAGAGAGAGTGAAAACAGCAACACCACCAATAACTACAAAAATAAGGCAAACAGCACTCTCTCTAAGGTTAAAGGGAAATCCACAGTCTGAGGAAAGGATTTGCAATGCGTATAACCAATTCAATTTTGGTGATCATTCTTCTTCTGGAAACACAACATTTGCACATGGATAGCTACAAAGAAACAGGTGAAGTATTGTTTGAAAGAATGAAAAAAAGTGAAATTTGGAGTTATACGCACACATACGTAAGTATCCTTACATATATAGTATATATATATCTACTATAAGTATGTTTACGCGTGTACAATATATGCAAACATTTTATATTAAGACATTGTATTTTCCCTTCCAATAAGTGCAGTGTTATGTCTTTTCCCTGTGCACATATTCAGTTTCAAGAATCAAGAATGGCTAGATATTTACTATGGCATCTCAACTTTAAAACTGCCATGGAATTTGCTGCAAATTTGGGTCCTTCAATGTCTTTTGGTGTAGAATAAGGCTAAGTCTAGGCTAAGGCTGACTTAATCAAGCTTTTTAATGGTGGGCCCAGAAAAAGCACCACCAGAAGGAGGAGCTCCACCACCAGGGAAGCCCCCCAGGCATTCCTCCCAGCATGCCTCTTGCACTCTGGAGCTTGCTAAGGGTGTGGCTGCGGCCTTCCCAGCTCTTGCTGTGGATGTTCAGATTCTTCCTTATCTGAAGTCTGATTCTTATCAAGCCAGTTGATGATTTCATTACTTTTGTCAAGGATCTTCTGTTTGTCCTCATTATTGATCTTAACTTCAGCAGCAGCTTTCATCTTAAATGCATAGTATTCAAGCAAATTCTTGGAAAACACCTTGCCTCACTACTTTTCATCTTCATCTTTATACTTCTCAGCTTCCTAGACCATATGCTCGATATCTTCCTTGCTCTCATATGTATACATATATGTATACATGTGTGTGTATTCTCTCGGTTGAAGCACATATAGGATAAAAACACACATATATGTATGCATATACATATGTGCATACACACATATACATGTATATTCATTTATGTATATTTCTTGAAAAGCCATAAAGCAGAATATTATATGAATTAAGTAATCTGAATTTTGTAATACTCATGACCTACAAAGATACTTACTAAATACATAATAAAAGGGCAACAGAAATGAGGAGAGAAAAAGAATAGATTTTAAATGCATGCATAACGTTCTACTTTCATGAAAACTTGGAAGCGAAATTATAAGTTAACTTTGATAAATCTTAGTGAGGCATATATGGATTCACTTATATTTTATTCTGTATTTTATTATTATTGCTATTATTAATTTGCAAAGTATCAAAATTACTTTGAAAGACACACTGCATTTCATGCGGAATGTCCCTTTACCTATAAATTTTATAGTTTCCATCAACAACTATATGAAATGGATCTATTCTGTGAAAATTTATTTGAAAGGAGTAGAAGTTACATATAAAAATTACCTCTTTCAAGCAATACCATGACATATATAGATGTCATAGCATGAAATATAAATATAATAGGACAAAAGGTATAGACACATAGGAAGACAATGTAAATGTAAAAGAATGCGTAATCTCAAATGGGCCTCAAAAATCATAGGATTTGGAAAGAGCAAGCCAGTGCAGTACAAGAAAAAGAAACAAGTCAGCACAGTGGCTATTACGAGGGTATGTTGAAGGGTGAATAAGGAACGTAATCTTTTTTTTTTTTTTTTTTAACATTTATTCATTTTTGAGAGACAGAGAGAGATAGAGCACAAGTGGGGGAGGGGCAGAGAGAGCAGGAGACAGAATCCAAAGCAGGCTCCAGGCTCTGAGCTGTCAGCACAGAGCCCGATGAGGGGCTGGAACCCACAAACCGCGAGATCATGACCTGAGCTGAAGTCCGACGCTCAACCGACTGAGCCATCCAGGCGCTCCAGGAACCTAATCTAAATGGAGCAGATTTTACATTCTGGGGCGAAGTGATAGTATAGTTAGGAATTTAGAAGATGGTATTACATTACGATGGGCCTTGAAACTGCTTGAAATGTCAGAGACATTAGCAGTTGATATGTACATATTTCCTACATGAACAAATTCAATCTTTGTAATTAGAATGTATTTGGTTGGTTCAACAATGAGTATGTCTAGTTATCTCCTAGGGAGGATTAATCCTGGTATTAACTTACTGGCCTTCAGCAGCTTCATCCCCAGATATAAACTGGGGATGCTGCAAATTTGCAAATGATGTTTCTACCCTTTAAAGATATAAAGGTTGCCTAACTTACTACTTCCCAAACATCTCCCCATAAGAGATACAGTCTATATCTCAGTGGAAGGTTTAATAATTTCCTGATGAAAGGACCTGGAGATTATTCCAAAACAGTAGCGTCTGATTGACTCGGAAAAGTGAAGCCACAGCGTGCTTGATTTCTGGATTTTTCCTTTTTCCTGGGTCTTTCTGAGTTTATATCTGATTTGGACACTCTCTAGGCCTTCAGAAGTTCTCCCACGATCTCCCCTAATTCCCTCACTACCCACCTTCTTCTCTCTGGTTTACATTAGAAATATTTTTTTTTCTTTTCCTATAACTTTGACTCTATATCTTCCAAAAAAAGTTATACGTTTTCTCTGAAACCAGACTGCCTGGGTTGGAATATGAGTTCTGTTAATATCCATATAACCTCAGGCAAGTTTTTACTTTCTTAGATTCTCTATTTCCTCAATATAGTAAAGATGTATTGCTGAATACGATTTTTCTGAATATTAAGTAAATCAATACCTGTTAAGCACTGTAACAGTGCCCGGCACAGACTAGGAATCAGAATCGTTCATTGTTTGCTGTCTTACTATCTGATATTTATTTTGCATTTTTCCTGGTAACCTCCCACTGACATCCTTGAGGGAGCACCAGTAGTTTCTGTGTTTCTAGAGGGGTAGATTCCCACTCCTTTATCTACACGTGGGCCCTGGACTGAAGACTGCTGGATTAGAGCAACACATTCCTCTAGCCATTTGAACAGTGGGGGGGATGGGAATATGGTTCAGTTAAGGGCAATGCGAGGGAAGGGAATTTCAGGATAGGAGTAGGGGAAGGGCAGGGACAGGTGCTAGAAATGAGGCAGGTGTTCTTTTCTTTTTACTGATAGGAGTTGTGAAAATGCCAAATGAAAGTTACTGGTAGTTATTTTAGTATGCCACAGTCAAAACTGAGACCATGTCTGATTACATGTTTCATATTTTTCTAGTTTGAGTTGTGCTTCTTGTCACTTGAAACAAACATTCTAAATTATGTACTTGGTCTAATAAGCTAAAAGAAGATAGTTGCCTTCCTATACTTAGTTAAATCACCAAATTCCTTCTCCTTAACATTTGGAAGAATTGAGTCGATAGCCTTTAATCCTTCATATAGCTTATTCATCTAAAGAAATAGTAGTGAAAATAAATGTGCCAGGAATATACATGCTCTCTCTCAATCTTTGCTAATGAAAACTCCAAGCTGGGCTAAAAACTGGTAAAAATCAAAGAGCAGTCCAGCTACATCAAAAAATAAGTCCAATCCTGAACAATTGGTGAGTCATTCTCTCACCATTTGACTAGTTGATAAGTTCATTATTCTTATTTAACACTATAAGTAAAGAGGCACCTGGCTCCGTTGGTTAAGCATCCAACTTTGACTCAGGTCATGATCTCACAGTTCACGAGTTTGAGCCCCATGTCAGGCTCTGTGCTGACAGCTCAGAGCCTGGAGCCTGCTTCAGATTCTGTGTCTCCCTCACTCTCTGCCCCTCCCCCACTCTCTCTCTCTCTCTCTCTCTCACTCAAAAATAAACATTAAAAAAACTATATGTATAGCTTGATATTTTACTTTGATATCTCACTGTAGTTAATGACACAAAAAGCAGTAATTTTATAGAAAGTATTTTGTTATTATAGTCATGAACAACAAAGCATTGAGACTACTTAATCATTCAAGTTCATATTAGAAAACCCAAAAAAGGGACATTTTTCCAACATAAAAAAACAGAAAGGGGGAAATGTCTATGGTAAACCTATTCAAACTACAGAGAATCAATAGAATCTGCAGTGTCTGATTGTAAATTGTTACATACAGAAGAGTCAATGGAAAGGTGATCTTATACATGTACCTGGTTATTCCTAAGTGAACAGATTGCCTCCTTAATGTTTAAAGGTTTAGAAATATTTCTAACTCCTAATGGCCCTTATGTGTTTAATTTTGATAAAATGCATTGCAGATTTCAAAAAAAGATTGATATTTCTTTTGATTACACACTTGGATGTTTTCTTCACTTCAACATCACCTTAGAACTTTCTAGAGGTATTTACAGAGAGACATATTTTTATTTTGTTTTAAATTTTAGTATACATAGTAGAGTTAATAAGTGACAGTTCAAAGGAGAGTCTCATTTCACTTTCCCCTTTAATAAAAACAGGTCATTCTTATTTATTTACCCAACATGACCTGAGTTTTAATATATAGTAAGCCTGTATCTTGTAGATTAATGCAAATGGAAAAATAACTTTAAATTAAATTTAGTTTCAGAACCGATGCTTATCCATTTCTTAAATAAGCATTTTGTTCTTTATTTAAATTTTAGACTAAGACATGTTGTAAAGCTATGTCTTGTATTGCACAGATGAAAAGGGAGTCTAAAATTAGAAACCATTATACAATTAATTTTAAGAATCCTAATAATGAAATGCAAATACTGACTTAGGAATCTAAATATCAAAAATATATATAACACTACCACCTCCAAAGCATTTATTATGCCACTGATTGTTCATGACATTATATTAAGCCTGACAATAATCAAGTGTCTTCATTTACAATGATATGTGTTATATGGTGCATTTCTAAAGGATAGAAAATATACTATTTACTTTTAGAATTTCTCTGCTGTCTGAAGTACCCTTGGTGATTGTCCAATCATCATAAATAAGCCACAAGGCTATATCAAATCCACTGTTTAGAAACACCATTCCCAATTTTATAAGAACTATGATTATTTTAATTTAATTCAGTTTAGTCATATTTTGTGAAATATAATTCATATTTGATAAAAAATCACCTTGTTAAAAGCTCAACAAATTTTGACAAATGAATACAGTAATGAAACCATACTGTAGTCAAAATATATTTCATTTCAAAATTTCCTAGCTCTTTGTAATCAATCCCTTCCATCCATCTAGAGCCCCGGAAATCACTGATCTAATTTCTGGTTTTACAGTTTTGTCTTTTCCGTAATGTCATATAAACACCATTATAAAATATATAACCTTATCAGTCTGGTTTCTTTCACCTAACATAATGCTTTAGTGATTCATTTATAATGTTGCACACAGCAGTAGCTCATTCCTCTTGATTACTGAGAAGTATTCCACTCTGTAGATACACCACATGTCTTCACCCATTCGCATGTTCATGGTCATTTGGATTCTTGCCACTTTGTGGGCAATTATGAATAAAACTACCATAGCTATTTATGTACACGTCTTTATGTAGACATATGTTTTCATTGTTCTTAGGGAAATACATAGAAGTGGAACTGGGGTCAGATGTTCTGTGCATAGTTAACTTTATGAGATAACCGCCAGACTGTTTTCCAAAGTGTTGTACCGTACTGCCTTCCCACAATAGAGTAGGACAGTTCCATTGGCACTGCGTCCTCACCACGATTTGGCATTGCCAGTATTTATACATTTAAAGATTATAGGGTAAGTAGAAGTAGCTCGTGATGAGTGTAATTTGCATTTCCTTCATGACTAACGATACTGGGCATCTTTTCATGAATGTGTTCGCTGTCTATTTGTGTTTTTGTTCTGATCTTTAGCCATATAATTCACTGTTTTTTATTCTTATTGTTGATTGGAATAGCTTTCACATAGTTTAAATACAATTACTTTATCAGATATGTGTTTTGTAATATTTTATGCCAATCCATGGCTTATATTTTTATTCTTTATATGGTGTCTTCCAAAGAGCAGACATCTTTAATTTTGATGTTTAAATTATCATTTTTTTCTTTACGGTTCATGTTCTTTTTGTTCTAAGAAATCTTTGCCTAACTCAAGGTACAACACTTTTTCTTATCTTTCAACTGAAATTGTTATAGTTTTATGTCTTACATTTACGTCTATTTCTTCAAGTTAATCTTGTATATAGTGTAAAATAAGGGTAAAGGTTAATTTCATTTTTCCATATGAAAGTCTAATTATTATCGCACCCTTTATTCAAAGGGCTACTCTTTTTCCCTTTGAATTATTTTGGCCTTATTGTTAAAAATCAATAAATTTCTATATGTGAGCTTATTTCTGTACTCTGTATTTTGTTTCATTGATGCTTATCTCTTTGTTTTCCAAAATGACAGTCTTGAATTTTCTCAGCTATTGATTTTCTGAATATGTTCATTTATAATAAGTCTTAAAATCCAATAGTCTGTGCCTCCCAATTTATGCCTTCACTTGAAAAATTATTTTGGCTGCTCTGGTGCTTCTACATATAAATTTTATAATTGAGCAGCAATATAAAAAAATCAGGAATTTTTATTGAGATTGCATTGGTTTCATAAGTCATTTTTGAAATAATTTGATATCTGAACATATCTTTTCTTCCAATTCCCAAACTTCATACATGTTTCCTTTCACTTAGGCCTTCCTTAACTTATCTCCACAATATTTTACAGTTTTCAGTGCAGAAATTCTTAAATATTTTATCTTTTTGACATTATTATAAAAGATATTGTTAAATTTCAATTCCCAATGTCTCAATGTAATCTTCAAACAAAAGTCGTCTTTCTGTCCAAGTATGATGTCTCTGAGTAGGTGGGGGATGGAGGTTAATGCACAATATGAGGCGTTTTAGTTAAGATCATAAAGAATTTATTTATTTATTTATTTAACATGTTTATTTTTGAGAGAGAGAGAGACAGACTGCGAGCAGAGGAAGGGGCAGAGAGAAAAGGAGACACAGAATCTGAAGCAGTTCCAAGCTGTCAGCATGGAGCCTGAAGTGGGGTTTAAACTCATGAACCGCAAAATCATGACCCGAGCCAAAGTCAGATGCTCAACCGACTGAGCCACCCAGGCACCCCAAGAATTTATTTATTAAAGCTGAATAAAAGGCAAGCTTATAATAGCAGCTATAATCTTTCATAAATCCTATAATGAACTAAATATGGAAGATATTATGTGTCTTCCAGGTTTGTAGGCTGGTCTTAGTTATTCTTCTGTAGCAAGAGGTAAAAAGAAGGTCAGCAGTAGTAGGTTATTAAACAAACAAACAAAAAAGTCCTACATTACCCCTCATTCAAATATTAGGTTACTGCCAAGTAATTCAAATAATTTTCCTGTATAAGTAATATCATATTTGCATTCTGGCCTTTTAATGGATAATATGTTTTTGAAGAAATAGCTTCCATATTAAGAAATTTATAAAGAAGCACCTGGAAAATAAAAATAGTGTATAATTTATGCAACAAAGTATCAGCACTTCGAAATAAAATTCTGATCAATTTAGGTGTGAAATAAAGTTAAATTGAACAAACCATCATTCAACAATGATAAAAACCATCATAAAAGAGGAGTTGAGTTATATAGAAATATCTTACCATATATTAGTAACAATAATTACAGATTTGGTCCTTCAACATGTAAATTTTTGGTCTATGTAAATGCAAACATTTAACTGTCTTAAATTTTCTAGGTCTGGGGGCTTTAAAATATTATTTTCTCCCCATATTACCCTCTGCCATTTTTATGATTTCAGATTATTTTAAATTAAATGGGAAAATGATATAAACTATTCTCAAAACTAAATATGATGATATTTGTATTTATATTTTGTTTCAATTGAGGAAAGGAGAATCTAAATTGTAAATGTAACTGTCATAAAAGAAATAGAAGGATAAAATTATGAAGGGATATCTCACCAAAATTCTCCAAAAATTTAATCCATAAAAATTTTTAATTTGTCTTTCATTAACAATTCATGTCAATATTTGCTAAAAGCAATAAAAAATTTTTATTTTAAAAACATAGACCAATCCCATATAATGAACATCCCTAGAACCCAACTTACACCATATATATTTTTTTCTATTAAAATAAATCAAGATACCATGGAAAAATCAATGATTCTGTGCCTGGGGAAAGAAACAAAGTGACCCTGAAAGTTCTTAGTATAGTAGGAAGAAAGGATACCTTCAAAACTAGTAAAGATACATATGGTGCCTCCAAAAAGGCTGCCAGTGACCCGCATATCTTGTTAGTCATGTGCTTAAATAGCTCCCTCAATAGTGAGGAGAGCCGACCAATGTAATCAATAGGATATTGAGAAATAACCGTGTGTGTATCCTGAGGCTAAGTCAGAAAAGACACAGGTACTTGTGTCTTGCTCTTTCTGACATGAGTTGCTCTGGGGAAAGCCACCATACCATATCATAAAAGCACTACAATGGCCCTGTGGAGAGATCCATGTGGCAAGGAATTGAGGCCTTCTGCCAACAAGCAACACAAACTTGCCAATTATGTGAGTGGGTCATCTCAAAAATGGATCCCCCATTATCATTCAAGTCTTCATATGATTGCATTTCAGACAAATATCTTGACTGAAATTTCATAGATGTCAATCCAGAACTACCCAGGAGAGCTGTTCCTGAATTCGTGATTAAAGCACGTGATTAAAGCAGTTAGCAATATAGTAATAGGCAATATAATAGGTCAAAAGGAATAATGAATCAATTGAACTTGGCTTCCATTATCCACAGATAGGATAATTCGAACTGCAATAAGAAAAATATAACTGCATAGGTCAAATCACTGCAAATATATTTAAATCCATATGATAACAATACCAAAAAACAAAACAAAACAAACACACCCTTTAAACTCTTATTTTTCCTTCTGGAAGATACTAGATGACCAGTGCATCACATTGAAACTTTATAAATATGAGGAAGAATTCAAGTACTTATTCTAGCTTTCTTGTGTTAACTAAACATCATTGTAAACAAATACTTGGTGATGGGGAATGTTATAGATTTCCCTCTACTTCTGCAGATGTTGGGAAATCTCCATAATAAAAGCCAAAGAACAATACTTAATGATGAAAGGGGATGTTAATATTTTAACTCACTAATTCCATTTGGAACCTATAATAAAATACCTTCATAGGACTTCAGCCTCAAGGAAGATGGGCTGAATTTTGCCTATTCCTCCCACTAAGTATAATTTAAAAATATGGATGTTATATGTGACATAGACTTCAGGAGACTCTCAAAGGTAGACAGAAAAAAGTGTATGGGAAAGGAACCTTGGGATCTAAAAAATGACACAATGTGGATTTACTTTTTTAGCTCATGTGTATCAGACATGGAAATGAAAAAGCTAGCAACAAGAAATGTCAAAAAGTAAGGAAAAAAAAAATGAGAGACCGACAAATAGCCTGCTTCCTCTAGCCAAAGGACCAGAAAAAGAGTATCTTTGTAAACCAGTGTTAGATAATACTGAATGACTGCTCTACTTCAACCAAACGACAAAGAAAAAATGTGGCCCATCCCCATTCATGACTATAGAAGCTGAGTGGGGAACCTAGACTTCTGTCCTGAGAAGGCTGTTAGGAAGCAACACAATCCTCCAGCTGGTAGAAAGAGGGGATTGGGGGAGGATGATGTCAGAGGAGAATTGTACATAGGTGGGATTCTCAACCATACTGGGTGGGAATGATGACCTTCAGCACCAGTGGAAACCACATGTGGAACCTGAGCTTCAAGCCCCAGCGAGCAGTAATGAGACACCACACTTCTGACAGTGGTGTTAGAGGAATCCTAGGGAAAGTCAGGACTTTCACCTCAACATAATGGTAATGAGGGCACCTCCCACTGTTTGGTAGGGAGGGCACATGAGGAGTAGTAATGAGCCATTTCTCTACTTTTTACTTAGCCAGAGATGGATCAGTGGAGACCTATTGGTGAGCCAGAACTATCACTTCTACCTGGTATCGACTGAGATCAGCTTGGGATCTGGACTTCTATTCCTAGTAGGCAATCCCCATTTCCCTGCTAAAGCAATGTCTGAGAAATCCAGCTAAAATGCAAGTTTTAAACAAGATCCCGAGTCTCTTACTACAATACCCAAAGTGTCAAGTTTCAATCGAAAACCAATCAGGCTTCCAAGAAGCAAGAAGACCCCAAACTGAATGATAAAAGACATTCAATGCTGATACCCAAATGACAGAGATGTTTGAATTATCTGATAAAGATTTTAAGACAGCCATCATAAAAACGTTCAGTAACAAATTATGAACTTTTTTGAACAAAATAAAAAGTAGAATCTTAGCAAATAAATAAAAAGTCTCAACAAAGAAATAGAAGATGTCAGTAAAAAGACAAGTGGATATTTTAGAACTTAAAAATATGATAACTAAAGAAATAAAGCACAATAAAAATAGAAAAGTACTGAAAGAAATAATGGCTAAAAATATTCCAAAGTTGACAAAAGAGAGGATTCTCCAGATTCTGGAAGCTTGGTGAATTCCCAAAAAGTAAAACTTAGTCCACCTCATTTCAAGAAGTATATAGTTACAGTAAACAAAATTATAGCATTGTTAGTAAAGTTAGGGCAAGGAATATCCATATGCAAAAAAAAAAAATCTCAACCTACATCTCATTTCATGTACAAATCTATACCAAACTGACTCAAAATGGGTTATAAATAAATGTATAAAATTTCTAGATAAAAGCCTAACACAAAATCTTTAGGATCTTAATGCAAAGCAAAGTGCTGTTAGACCTGATACTGAAAATAGGAACCATAAAAGAAATATCAATAAATTGGACATTATTGAAATTAAGATTTTTTTGTTCTGCCAAGGTCCATGTAAAGAGAATGAAAGGACAACATACAAACTGAGAGAAAATATTTGCAAAATTTATATATATATATATTTATTTATATATGAAATTTATTGTCAAATTGGTTTCCATACAACACCCAGTGCTCATCCCAAAAGGTGCCCTCCTCAATACCCATCACCCACCCTCTCCTCCCTCCCACCCCCCATCAACCCTTAGTTTGTTCTCAGTTCTCAACAGTCTCTTATGCTTTAGCTCTCTCCCACTCTAACCTCTTTTTTTTTTTTTCCTTCCCCTCCCCCATGGGTTCCTGTTAAGTTTCTCAGGATCCACATAAGAGTGAAACTATATGGTATCTGTCTTTCTCTGTATGGCTTATTTCACTTAGCATCACACTCTCCAGTTCCATCCACGTTGCTACAAAAGGCCATATTTCATTTTTTTTCTCATTGCCACGTAGTATTCCATTGTGTATATAAACCACAATTTCTTTATCCATTCATCAGTTGATGGACATTTAGGCTCTTTCCATAATTTGGCTATTGTTGAGAGTGCTGCTATGAACATTGGGGTACAAGTGCCCCTATGCATCAGTACTCCTGTGTCCCTTGGATAAATTCCTAGCAGTGCTATTGCTGGGTCATAGGGTAGGTCTATTTTTAATTTTCTGAGGAACCTCCACACTGTTTTCCAGAGTGGCTGCACCAATTTGCATTCCCACCAACAGTGCAAGAGGGTTCCCGTTTCTCCACATCCTCTCCAGCATCTATAGTCTCCTGATTTGTTCATTTTGGCCACTCTGACTGGCGTGAGGTGTTACCTGAGTGTGGTTTTGATTTGTATTTCCCTGATAAGGAGCGACGCTGAACATCTTTTCATGTGCCTGTTGGCCATCGGATGTCTTCTTTAGAGAAGTTTCTATTCATGTTTTCTGCCCATTTCTTCACTGGGTTATTTGCTTTTCGGGTGTGGAGTTTGGTGAGCTCTTTATAGATTTTGGATACTAGCCCTTTGTCCGATATGTCATTTGCAAATATCTTTTCCCATTCCGTTGGTTGCCTTTTAGTTTTGTTGGTTGTTTCCTTTGCTGTGCAGAAGCTTTTTATCTTCATAAGGTCCCAGGAATTCACTTTTGCTTTTAATTCCCTTGCCTTTGGGGATGTGTCGAGTAAGAGATTGCTACGGCTGAGGTCAGAGAGGTCTTTTCCTGCTTTCTCCTCTAAGGTTTTGATGGTTTCCTGTCTCACATTCAGGTCCTTTATCCATTTTGAGTTTATTTTTGTGAATGGTGTGAGAAAGTGGTCTAGTTTCAACCTTCTGCATGTTGCTGTCCAGTTCTCCCAGCACCATTTGTTAAAGAGACTGTCTTTTTTCCATTGGATGTTCTTTCCTGCTTTGTCAAAGATTAGTTGGCCATACGTTTGTGGGTCTAGTTCTGGGGTTTCTATTCTATTCCATTGGTCTATGTGTCTGTTTTTGTGCCAATATCATGCAGTCTTGATGATGACAGCTTTGTAGTAGAGGCTAAAGTCTGGGATTGTGATGCCTCCTGCTTTGGTCTTCTTCTTCAAAATTACTTTGGCTATTCGGGGCCTTTTGTGGTTCCATATGAATCTTAGGATTGCTTGTTCTAGTTTCGAGAAGAATGCTGGTGCAATTTTGATTGGGATTGCATTGAATGTGTAGATAGCTTTGGGTAGTATTGACATTTTGATAATATTTATTCTTCCAATCCATGAGCAGGGAATGTTTTTCCATTTCTTTAAATCTTCTTCAATTACCTTCATAAGCTTTCTATAGTTTTCAGCATACAGATCCTTTACATCTTTGGTTAGATTTATTCCTAGGTATTTTATGCTTCTTGGTGCAATTGTGAATGGGATCAGTTTCTTTACTTGTCTTTCTGTTGCTTCACTGTTAGTGTACAAGAATGCAACTGATTTCTGTACATTGATTTTGTATCCTGCAACTTTGCTGAATTCATGTATCAGTTCTAGCAGACTTTTGGTGGAGTCTATCGGATTTTCCATGTATAATATCATGTCATCTGCAAAAAGCGAAAGCTTGACTTCATCCTTGCCAATTTTGATGCCTTTGATTTCCTTTTGTTGTCTGATTGCTGATGCTAGAACTTCCAGCACTATGTTAAACAACAGCGGTGAGAGTGGGCATCCCTGTCGTGTTCCTGATCTCAGGGAAAAAGCTCTCAGTTTTTCCCCGTTGAGGATGATGTTAGCTGTGGGCTTTTCATAAATGGCTTTTATGATCTTTAAGTATGTTCCTTCTATCCCGACAGGATCATATGGTTCTTCTCTTTTTTTTTTGTTAATGTGATGTATCACGTTGATTGATTTACGAATGTTGAACCAGCCCTGCATCCCAGGAATGAATCCCACTTGATCATGGTGAATAATTCTTTTTATATGCCGTTGAATTCGATTCGCTAGTATCTTATTGAGAATTTTTGCATCCATATTCATCAGGGATATTGGCCTGTAGTTCTCTTTTTTTACTGGGTCTCTGTCTGGTTTAGGAATCAAAGTAATACTGGCTTCATAGAATGAGTCTGGAAGTTTTCCTTCCCTTTCTATTTCTTGGAATAGCTTGAGAAGGATAGGTATTATCTCTGCTTTAAACGTCTGGTAGAACTCCCCTGGGAAGCCATCTGGTCCTGGACTCTTATTTGTTGGGAGATTTTTGATAACCGATTCAATTTCTTCACTGGTTATGGGTCTGTTCAAGCTTTCTATTTCCTCCTGATTGAGTTTTGGAAGAGTGTGGGTGTTCAGGAATTTGTCCATTTCTTCCAGGTTGTCCAATTTGTTGGCATATAATTTTTCATAGTATTCCCTGATAATTGTTTGTATCTCTGAGGGATTGGTTGTAATCATTCCATTTTCATTCATGATTTTATCTATTTGGGTCATCTCCCTTTTCTTTTTGAGAAGCCTGGCTAGAGGTTTGTCAATTTTGTTTATTTTTTCAAAAAACCAACTCTTGGTTTCGTTGATCTGCTCTACAGTTTTTTTAGATTCTATATTGTTTATTTCTGCTCTGATCTTTATGATTTCTCTTCTTCTGCTGGGTTTAGGCTGCCTTTGCTGTTCCGCTTCTATTTCCTTTAGGTGTGCTGTTAGATTTTGTATTTGGGATTTTTCTTGTTTCTTGAGATAGGCCTGGATTGCAATGTATTTTCCTCTCAGGACTGCCTTCGCTGCGTCCCAAAGCGTTTGGATTGTTGTATTTTCATTTTCGTTTGTTTCCATATATTTTTTAATTTCTTCTCTAATTGCCTGGTTGACCCACTCATTCGTTAGTAGGGTGTTCTTTAACCTCCATGCTTTTGGAGGTTTTCCAGACTTTTTTCTGTGGTTGATTTCAAGCTTCATAGCATTGTGGTCTGAAAGTATGCATGGTATGATTTCAATTCTTGTAAACTTATGAAGGGCTGTTTTGTGACCCAGTATATGATCTATCTTGGAGAATGTTCCATGTGCACTCGAGAAGAAAGTATATTCTGTTGCTTTGGGATGCAGAGTTCTAAATATATCTGTCAAGTCCATCTGATCCAATGTCTCATTCAGGGCCCTTGTTTCTTTATTGACCGTGTGTCTAGATGATCTATCCATTTCTGTAAGTGGGGTGTTAAAGTCCCCTGCAATTACCACATTCTTATCAATAAGGTTGCTTATGTTTATGAGTAATTGTTTTATATATTTAGGCGCTCCGGTATTCGGCGCATAGACATTTATAATTGTTAGCTCTTCCTGATGGATAGACCCTGTCACTATTATATAATGTCCTTCTTCATCTCTTGTTACAGCCTTTAATTTAAAGTCTAGTTTGTCTGATATAAGTATGGCTACTCCAGCTTTCTTTTGGCTTCCAGTAGCATGATAAATAGTTCTCCATCCCCTCACTCTCAATCTAAAGGTGTCCTCAGGTCTAAAATGAGTCTCTTGTAGACAGCAAATAGATGGGTCTTGTTTTTTTATCCATTCTGATACCCTATGTCTTTTGGTTGGCGCATTTAATCCATTTACATTCAGTGTTATTATAGAAAGATATGGGTTTAGAGTCATTGTGATGTCTGTATGTTTTATGCTTGTAGTGATGTCTCTGGTACTTTGTCTCACAGGGTCCCCCTTAGGATCTCTTGTAGGGCTGGTTTAGTGGTGACGAATTCCTTCAGTTTTTGTTTGTTTGGGAAGACCTTTATCTCTCCTTCTATTCTAAATGACAGACTTGCTGGATAAAGGATTCTCGGCTGCATATTTTTTCTGTCTAGCACACTGAAAATCTCGTGCCAATTCTTTCTGGCCTGCCAAGTTTCAAAAGAGAGATCAGTCACGAGTCTTATAGGTCTCCCTTTATATGTGAGGGCACGTTTACCCCTTGCTGCTTTCAGAATTTTCTCTTTATCCTTGTATTTTGCCAGTTTCACTATGATATGTCGTGCAGAAGATGGATTCAAGTTACGTCTGAAGGGAGTTCTCTGTGCCTCTTGGATTTCAATGCCTTTTTCCTTCCCCACTTCAGGGAAGTTCTCAGCTATTATTTCTTCAAGTACCCCTTCAGCACCTTTCCCTCTCTCTTCCTCCTCTGGGATACCAATTATGCGTATATTATTTCTTTTTAATGTATCACTTAGTTCTCTAATTTTCCCCTCATATTCCTGGATTTTTTTTATCTCTCTTTTTCTCAGCTTCCTCTTTTTCCATAACTTTATCTTCTAGTTCACCTATTCTCTCCTCTGCCTCTTCAATCCGAGCCGTGGTGGTTTCCATTTTGTTATGCATTTCGTTTAAAGCGTTTTTCAGCTCCTCGTGACTGTTCCTTAGTCCCTTGATCTCCGTAGCAAGAGATTCTCTGCTGTCAGCTATACTGTTTTCAAGCCCAGCGATTAATTTTATGACTATTATTCTAAATTCACTTTCTGTTATATTATTTAAATCCTTTTTGATCAGCTCATTAGCTGTTGTTATTTCCTGGAGATTCTTCTGAGGGGAATTCTTCCGCTTGGTCATTTTGGATAGTCCCTGGCGTGGTGAGGACCTGCAGGGCACTTCCCCTGTGCTGTGATGTATAACTGGAGTTGGTGGGCGGAGCCGCAGTCAGACCTGATGTCTGCCCCCAGCCCACCGCTGGGGCCACAGTCAGACTGGTGTGTGCCTTCTCTTCCCCTCTCCTAGGGGCGGGATTCACTGTGGGGTGGGGTGGCCTGTCTGGGCTACTTGCACACTGCCAGGCTTGTGATGCTGGGGATCTGGCGTCTTAGCTGGGGTGGGTAGGCAAGGTGCACAGGGGCAGGAGGGGAAGGCTTAGCTTGCTTCTCCTTAGGTGATCCACTTCAGGAGGGGCCCTGTGGCAGCAGGAGGGAGTCAGATCCGCTGCTGGAGGTTTGGCTCCGCAGAAGCGCAGAGTTGGGTGTTTGCGCGGAGCGAGCAAGTTCCCTGGCAGGAACTGGTTCTCTTTGGGATTTTGGCTGGGGGATGGGCGGGGGAGATGGCGCTGGCGAGCTCCTTTGTTCCCCACCAAACTGAGCTCTGTCGTCAGGGGGCTCAGCAGCGCTCCTTCCCTTTGTCCTCCAGCCTTCCCGCTTTCTGAGCAGAGCTGTTAACTTATGACCTCCCAGACGCTAAGTCGCGCTTGCTGTCGGAACACAGTCCGTCAGGCCCCTCCGCTTTTTGCAAGCCAGACTCGGGGGCTCTGCTTGGCCGGCGAGCCGCCCCTCCGCCCCGGCTCCCTCCCGCCGGTCCGCGGAGCGCGCACCGCCTCGCCGCCCTTCCTACCCTCTTCTGTGGGCCTCTCGTCTGCGCTTGGCTCTGGCAACTCCGTTCTGCTAATCCTCTGGCGGTTTTCTGGGTTATTTAGGCAGGTGTAGGTGGAATCTATGTGATCAGCAGGACGCGCGGTGAGCCCAGCGTCCTCCTACGCCGCCATCTTCCCTCCTGATCTGCAAAATTTATATTTTGACAAAGGATTACTATCTAGTACATATAAAGTATTCTCAAAGTATTGTCAAAGAAACCATAACAGAGACTCTTAGCTATAGAGAACAACTGAGGGTTGGTGGAGGGCAGGTGGGGGGATGGGCTAAACGGGTGATGGCCATTACGGTGGGCGTTTGTGATGAGCACTGGGTACTATGTATAAGTGATAAATCACTAAAGACTACTCCTGAAGTTAATATTATACTATATGTTAACTAACTAGAATTTAAATAAAAACTTGAAACATTAAAAAAAAACATTCTTCAATATGAAAGTAGTAGACGGAGACTTGAACAGACATTTCACTGAGGAAGACAGAAGGCACATAAGTACATACAAAGACATTTGACATCATTAGCCTTTGGGAGAATGCAATTTAAAACTTCAGTGAGATATAATACATATCAGGATCACACAAATAAAATATAGCAACCAAAAATAATTTTTTGGCAAGGATAAATAGTGACAAAAACAAATTCTGGGAGGAAATCCTAGGTAACTTACACATTGCTGATGGGAACGTAAAATAATATGACTCTGGAACACAGTTTAACAGTTTCTTAAAGAAAATAAACATGAAACTACCGTATGACCTGAAAAATGTACTCCTGGGGAGCTACCCTAGAGATTAAAAAAAAAAAAAAAAAAAAAAAGCTTATGTTCACACAGGGGCACCCGAATGGCTCAGTCGGTTAAGCATCTAACTTTTGGTTTCAGCTCAGGTCATGATCTCACTGTTCATGAGTTTGAGCCCCTCATTGGGCTCCGTGCTGACAGCATGGAGGCTGCTTGGGATTCTCTCTCTCTCTCTTTCTCTGTGCCCATCCCCTCTCTCTCAAAATAAATAACACTTAAAACAAAATCTTCACACAAATGTTCATAGCAATTTGATCTACAATAGCTCAAAAGCAGAAACAATTCAGAAGTGTTTCAAGGAAAAAACATTAAACTGTGTTACATTCATACATGGAATACCACTTAGCAATTAAAATGGACAAATTGCTGACAAACAGCAATTAAATTTCCAGAAAAGCCTGGGTGAAAATAGCTAATCCTCAAAGTTTACATTCTCTATATTTTCATTTATGTAACATTTTTGTGATGGCAAAATTATGGAAATGGAGAACAGATTAGTAATTACCAGGGATCAGGGACAGGGCAGGCAAAAAGGGCTGTGGACGTGGCTCTGAATGGACAACATGAGGGATCCCTAAGGTGACAGACATGCTCTGCATCTCAATAGAAATGTCTGAATGAAATTTAACTTATGCCCTTGGAAATGTACTGGTAACATTTGTTTATTGAAAAATACATGTATTTCAAGTATAAATTAAACAACTATAACTTTTATTACACTGCAAAAATATTTGCCTCATGGATCCTTTATGATATTGTTGTAAGGCCTAGAAGATATATCATGTTTATACTGCTAGTTTCTATATGACATCGTTAATATTATTAATAGTGTCATTTATATTAATGAAAACCATTCAATTTTTAGAAAACATTATTTTTCTCCAACTACTATTGCAAATATCAATATTTATTTGATGAATATCTCTCCATATTTATTCATGCTTTCTTCCAGAATTTTTGTTAGCTGTATTTCCACAAAGAAAATTTCTCAGGAGATAAATATGCTTTGATTTTTGAAGTATAATGCAAAACTACCCTCCAGAAAGGCTGTGCCATAAAACCTTTCCATCAAAGGTGTGTAAATGTTCCATTTATCCAATATTAGTTGACCTCAAGGAATGGATACTATCCAGGAAACTCTCACTTTGACAATCCCAGAGCAAAATTACTAGCTATTATTATGATAGAGGCAAGGGGGTATTCAAGTAGTTAAATCTTCTGTCCAAGGTTGAATAACAGAGAATGAGGCAAAAAGATGGAAAGAGAAAATTTACATTGTTCAAACACCTAAGAGAGAATTCAAGCCAAGATGAGTTAAAAATCAATATTTTTCATGATACAGTTGCTTTCTGATGACAACAAATGATCATTATAACAAAAAAAAACAAAAAACAAAAACGATCTGTGTATTACTGTTTCAAATTAGGAATTGTGCATTTTCACCCCAGCATTTCAGGAACATATTCTGATTAATATAATTTTAGTGCCAAATGATTCAGATGCCCATTGACACTGGCCAGGGTCCCTCTCTATTCCTCCTAAAGCCATCTACACACGGTTGTAGGGTTTATGTCCTGCTTTGCTCCAAATTGCAGAGATGGCATTTTCTTAAAGCCAAGATATTTTAAAAGGGACAGACTTAACTGTAGATCATCAACTCCCAGTGAAGGACAGAAAGACACCAAAATGAGCTCTCTAGCTTCAAAAAATGTCATAAAAGTGTCATCAAAACACAGCTTTTGATCCCTCAAATGTGGTAGACAATTTATGGGTAAACTATCTAGAGTTGATTCTTTATTTTGTATGGATAGAACTATTTTAATGAATTGATTATACAGAAAACATTTAGATAATCCTAAAAAAATAAATTCAAAATTCATAAGTTGTCTTTACATCATTGTGCTTATAAAAATAGATGCATGAAATAGACTTTCGCATAGATTATGAAGTTGTAAACACAGTCAGCCAGCCCTGCGATGCAATCCTGACTCGACCCATCCTTTCCCAGCATATGACATTAATAAGCCATTACCTCCTTAATCTTCCTTTTTCTTTATCTGTAAAGGGCAAAAGAAAACCTGCCCGATAAGGTTTTTGTGATAACTAGAGATAATGCCTCATACATATAGTGCCTGACACAGAAAAGCTAATCAATAACTATTATTTATGGTGACTATCATAAAGCTTGTGCCTCACAGGAGATTTCACCAAACACAGTGAATTATACTTACATACTGCATATCTATATTGGCCAACTAAACTGTGAGTTCTCTGAGCATAGGGATTATGTCTTATCTCTGTGCCCTATTACCTAACACATGGTTGTTGCTACATAAATGTTTGCTGGGATCAACTGAAAAATGCCTCAAGTTCCTGAAACCATTTCATGCCAGATACAGGGATTACCATAATCAATTTTAAGGATATGAATAGAATGTTTATGTGAATAATTAAAGTAACCCACATGGATTTTATGCAGTTTAGACAACTACTCAGTGTAATCTTTTTAAAGCTAATCAGTGTATATAAAAACTTATAGTTTATTCCTTATTAGGTAGTTATTAATATCCTGAAGCTTCACAAGCCAGGGTTGGTAAAACCTGAAATGTTTTCTATACATATAGCCAAATGTTTCTGAAATGAACTCTATAGGTACAGTCAAATTTATTCAAAACTTTCAGTAATTTTCTGAAGGAGTTTGTCATGAATCAGGAAAAAGACAAACTGCATATTAAAAATAAAAAGAGAATATTTAAAACTTAATATGCTCCAAGAGAATAGAGAAAAACAGGTAAATATGGAGACTCACCGGAGAGAAGTCAGCCTTGAACTCCTCGTGTTTCTCTTTGGTGATGAACTAGTGCACATGCAAATACTATTGCTTAATGAACTTCTGATGCCAACTGTACCTACCTCTTATTAACATATCTACATTCTAGGAGTCTCATTGCTTACTATTATTTATAGTATATCACATTACATATAGTATATGTTATATCATAAACATATATTTTTGTAATCATATCAGGTAATACTAAGATGTCTTATATAATGTTTATCAAGTATATGTTATTTCTGATTACTATTATACATTGCCTATTATTCTCTTCCCTGAATACTGAGCATGGACCCACAAAGTATGGATATTTTTAGATCTTTTTGACCTTAGTTTTCCTTCTTATGAGTTTTAATTTACTCATCACTTCTGCTATCATTTTATTCCTAACTTTTCACAGCGTGTGTGTCTCTTCCCGCAGTTACTTGTCTATCTGCCCCCCTCCACTCCCGCCGCAACCTCCAGTAGAGCTGGCTGCTTTTCCTGAAGCAGGGTTCTCACACTCCGCTTTCCAAACCCAGATGTACCCGTATGATTTCCACTTGCAACATCCTGCTGTCACGGTACATTTCAGTGTGATGGTTAACGTGATAAGCCATAATAATGTGTTTCTATAGAGAAAGGGCAGGTAACGATCACCTCCGTATAGGTCATTTCTGTGCATTTTTGAAGTGACCTTTTAGAGGAAAGTCCATCCACTGTGCTGAATGATTCAGGCTAGAAGAGAAGTGAAGTTACCTTTCTGTCAGTTCCACCATCGGGTCAACATCAGCTATCGAGAAGGAGAGAAGTGGTTCTTTCCTCATGTACCCATGGGCACAGCGCCCAGGCAATCACAGAGTTGAGACAGTCTTCTTTTTTACACATCCCCTCCCAACTTCCTCTACCCCACTAGCTTCCTTTTATCTAAGGAACTCATCATCCCCTGCCTGCACACCCCATAGCTATCTCGCTGGATCCTAGTCCCTGAGTCCTTCTAGTCATCATTTCTGCCAAGGAGACTCATCATGCAAATCCCATCATGTCACGACCTTGTTCAAAATTCTTCAATGGTTCTCATCACCTGAAGGATAAATGTTCATGTTTATTACACAACATGCAGGGTCTTTGTTGTTTGGTCCACCTTCCCACCTCTATCCCTAAAGTCTATGCTACAGAAATGTTGAATTGTTTGCAGCCTCCAGAGCACAATGCACAACCAGAGCACCAGCTCTGCATTTGCTGTTCTTCTCTCTGAAATACTCAATCTGACTTGGTACCAGAAAAATCCTACCCTTCTTTCAAGTCTTAGATTAATGTTGCCTGTTTTGTGATACTCTACATGGTTTTACAAATCAGTCTAAAATCTTCAGCTATTTTTCCACTTCATCTTATAAATGATATTCATTATTAGTAGTGTTTTTATAATTTTTAATTTGCATGATCATCTTCCTACTAAACCACACACTTTTTGAGGATGGAGAACAATTATTGTCATCACTGTGTTCCTGGGCAGCAACATAGTCATGGCACATATTAGGAACTCAATAAATATTTGTTGAGTCTGAGTGCAAGAAGGCCCTGGGCTACCGCTCACATCCTAATTGAGTGTAGTAATGACTAGTTCATTGCTTGATCAACCCATGTGATTGTTTTCAACATTCATGGATCTGGGGGGAAAAGCTAAATACATATCACCTGGTTTTCCTGTAAGTAGATACCACCCAGTTCCTATTCTATTAGTATGAAGTACCCACAGAGATTTAAAGTGGAAAAGGGAAACATGGTCACTGTTAGTGACTAAATCATATTCCTATGCTAGAGAAACATGAGTATTATCTAGTGCTTATCACTTAATATTCTCTAATACATAATATTCCCAATATTTAATATTATCTAATGCTCTGTATCCTTAGAAATATCTAAGGATTGTATATGGGTTAACTCAATTAACATAAAGGTGCTATAATTATTTTGATTTTATAGATGAGAGAATTGAGAGAGACATGTTTTGTAGCTTACCCAACATCTTACAAAAAGTAGGTGAAGGAGCAGCGATTTAAACACAGGCAGTGTGTCTTTAGTGGTCTGTGTTCCCAACCATTGCAGTATATAACCTTATAATTGACTATAGTGTCAAAAACTTTTGAGTCGGTCTATTTCTAGACTTGTCTGATGTATAGTTGGTAAGTACACCCTGAGTTATTTGCAAAAGGGGTTATTTTTAACCTGAGGGGGGAAAAAAAGTTAGGGAAAAGATTTCTGTGCAGGTGCCAGGGGGAATTGGAAAAGACTACGGAAGATTGCATGGTACCTGTTTGGGAAATTGTTCCCCAGCAAGGGCAATGAATTTGTGCTTGAGGCTTAAGAACTCTAAACCAGAAATAAGAAGCTGTTTTCACAAGAGGCACAAGGCACAAACAGCTCTCAGAACTCCAGATGACAACTCTGTGGAGATTAACATTTATCTCACTTCAGCATAGTGCACAGCATGGATCTGCCCTCTCAGCACTTTAGGGCAGTGTTTCTAAAACTTTAATGTACATAGGAACCCCCTGTGGGGTTGTTAACATGCATTCTGATTCAGTAGGTCTAGGGTGGGCCTGAGATTCTTTATTTCTAACAAGCTCCAGGCAATGTTAATGCAGCTGGGTGAGAGATTGCACTCAGAAGCGGAAGGCTCCAAGGAAGATTGAGGAACTTTCCTTTTAAGGTCTGTCCTTTGAAAACCCTGGTCAAGAAGCATGAACATTGGACCTCCTAGAGGCAATAATGATGGAGTTCTCTTTGGCAGTTTTGTGGGCTGTGGCCCCCAACAAGGAAACTATACAAACCACCACCACCACCACCACCACCACCACCACCACCACCAAACTGCGGGAAGACTATTTGCAAGAGGATAGGTGAGGCAACATGCAAACACAAAATTATCTCATTGAAGCTTTGAGGTGATCAAGATTCCCTGTGTTATTTAGCAGCAGTGGGAAGTCCTTCTTAACACATAAGCAAACTCTCTTGAGCCCCTCCTTCCGTGGACATTCGTTTTCCACTTACAATCTGACCCAGATGGACACTTGAATCACTTTTTCCAATTTTCCTTCCAAAACATTGCATTCAATTTTTTTTAATGCACATCAAATTTCAGTGATGCTTTTGGGCGGTGAAGGGTTTTCATATATCTGAAAAGCATCCATCTACCATTTTTTTGTGAAAGTTCTTTGGCCTCCTCTCCTCTGGGCATTTTTCTCTTGCCAACTTCCCCCACAAAACCCAGCATCATGCGTCCTATTACATGACGACTTACCTTCTCACACTCTGATTCTCCCTGCTTGTAGCAAATTCCCAATTCCTTATTATTATTTTATGAATAACAGTATGGCTGGTACAGTTGACCCTTGAACAACTGTAGTTTGAACTTCATGGGTCCACTTACACGTGGATTTTTGTTGATAAATACGGTATAGCACTGTAAATGTTGTAAATGATTCCTTAATAAACTTTTCTCTTCTCTGGCTTACTTTATTGTAAGAACAGCATAAAATACATATAACATACAAAATATGTGCTAATAGACTATATTATTGGTAAGGCTTCTGGTCAACGCTAGGCTATTAGCAGTTAAGTTTTGGGAGAGTCAGAAGTTATATGTGGATATTGATTGCATAGGGGTCAGCACCTCTAACCCCCACATTGTTCAAAGGCCAGTTGTCCTTTGTTTTGCATAGAACAAGCCATCAAAGGCCCACACCTCTTCTCCCAGGTCTTTCAAAGTAGCCTCCCTAAACTAGAAATAATAAGGTAATTTTTTTAAAATCCCTTCTTTACAGAGTCCCTGGTGGTAGAAATTAAGACAACTTTTTCATCCTACCACCTACAAATGTGATTCTCAAATTATTGATTCTCAAAGAATGGGTAGTAAAATCCTATGTGTATCATTAAGGTTTGCAAAAAATTTCACAGGCTCTAATTATTTACATACGAATTGTCTCACCAAGTTTTAAAATCACAGTTTAATTAATTTGTGTTTTCTTTAATTGACCTTAGCAATTTAAATAAAAAATACACTTATTTTCACATATATTCTCATGTATATTTAAATTTATGTGAATGAATAAATGTAAGCATATCTCAAAATATGTTCAGTTTAGGACAGTATTGTTTTCTTTTTTGTCTGGTTCCTCCCTATTCTTCTCCTTCTCCACTCTATATTTGAGCCCTTATTCCCATCGTACTTGTTAAAAAAGTAAGTAAATGTCTTCCCGTATTCATTGTACTAATAGAAACATAAATACAGCCATATGTCTATCATACATATAGGCACACAGATGCATGTGCATGTGTACCTATGCAGAAGGGAGAATGTTCATTTTCTCACTCAAAAATGCATCCAGGGAGGGGCACCTGGGTGGCTCAGTCCCTTTAACAAATGAGTCTAGATTTCGGCTCACGTCATGATCTTGTGGTTTGTAAGCTCTAGCCCCGTGCTATTCTCTGTGCTCTGCCTGCTTGCCCTCTCTCTGCCCCTCGCTTGCTCACTATCTCTCTCTCTCAAAATAAATAAACAAACAAAAACATACAGCCAGGGAGTGCCTCTATGTAAACTCATGTAGCTATAATTAAATCTTCTAATGACTCTGTTTGACTTATTAAAATTTACAGATGAGTAGAAAAGTATGTCTGTCAATAACCTTTCTTCTAAAGCAACGAGTTTATCCCCAAGTAATCAGCAAGAACAATCAATAAAACCATACCTTTAATAAACTTTAAGTTATTTTATAAAAGCAAACATCCAAATCACCTAGACAACTACAAAATTGTGCCCTGAGGGATCTCACCATACTTTCATTGTAACAACCAAAAATAAAAGTTTTGTTGGTTATTGTTAAATTTACTAGTAGAAGGCAATTATGTTTCCTCTTGGACAGAGTCATTGATTTAAAGATACAATTGTTTCTGGTATATTGTGAAGCCTGCATTTGGAAGACTCATTATGCTTTTTTTATTGACATAAGGACGTTAGGCAGTATTTTTTTTTTAATTTTGCCAAACAAAGATCTTAAGTACTTTTTCCTACATTGATAACTTCATTACAAACTCCTAATGAACCTCATAAGTGAATGTGGTATGGTTTCATACAAAGAATCTTCTGCATGCTAGCTAGCATTCATAGCTCAGTAGGGAAAATACCAATTAACCTGCATGACCTAAATGAAAAAGGAACATAGGTAACATTTAAATGTTAGAACAAAGCAGAAGACCATGCTAAAATGTCAGGCCATAGGGTAATTACAAGAGGGGAAAAAAAAAAAATGGAGAACACATCATAATCTCCAGAATCAAACAACAATTAACACACCTATTTGTGTATGACTGTTTAAATAACGGCCATCTTGTGAGCAGTAAATAAATAAATGTTTCTGCTTGCTCTTTGCAGCAGTAGTTCATTATTAAGAGAGCAACACAGATATTCACCCTGGTCAGTAAAAGACTGTTTTCATATCTTACCACCTATTTCTGGAAACTCTTTATATCAGATTGCTGGATTTTCGCACAGGGCATGTCAGAATGTGCTGTGTGTTGACATGCTGGAGAGTACACTGCTTTGCTACAGAGGTCTTTTTATCTAGAATCTCTTGTTCTGGGTCCCAGCCTGGCCCTTAGTCTTTCTTTTCACCGTAGGAAAAAATGCTAACAATGCTATCTTTGCTTCACAGAACAGATAGAACACACCATTTATTTGTTATTTATTTCTTGTGTTTCTTACTAATAGATGCTCTGTGGTGCTGAGACTCCGATCTATGATAACATCTTTTACTTCAAAAACAACCAGACTCGAACAATAATATTCTGGAGACTGCAAGAAAGATGAGGGAAAGAGAAATGTAGGAGAATAGGTATGGTGGAAATGAGGCATAAGTGAGAGTAAATTGAGAGGTAAGAAATGGAGTCACACAAAGTGCAGGAAATGGAAGATTAAAAAGTAATGAAACAGTTGGTGCTAAGGAAAGGTTCTTCAGGATCTTGAGACTGTTGGTTTGTTTTCTTGACTCAACAAATCTGAGCGGTCACTGGAAATCTGTACTCCTGTCCCCAGAAATCCTGAGGTCTGTAAGTCAATTACCCAATAAGATTACCAAGTATTCTCTTTGTAGTTTCCATCACGCATATATTGTTGTTGGTTCCCCCACCCCGCAAAACACACACACGAGGAGAAATTTTCAAAGAGTTATATTCCTATTTTATTTTTATTTTTAATAATATATTTATTATTTCTTTATTTTTCAAAAGTTTATTTATTTATTTTGAGAGAGAGAGAGAGACAGAGAGAGAATCTCAAGTAGGCTCTGTTCTGTCAGCCCAGAGCCCAACGCCGGCTTAAACTTACAAATCGTGAAATTTGTGACCTGCACTGAAATCAAGAGTCCGACACTTAACCAACTGAGCCACCCATGTGCCCCTATATTACTATTTTAAAATATTTATGCTATGTGATGATTACGACCTTAGATAATTTTGCAGAGCAAATACATCCATAAAAATTGGACAAATTTATCAAGATATACATGAGGTTAATAAAGCTATTACATCATACCGAATTCATATCTGATCTTTGTTATCTATCCAAAGTAATATGGTAAAAAGCTCTAATCACTATTGCTGTTTTTTCACTTCTGTTTACACAATTTAATACAGTTCTATTACTGTATTTCCATTTAGAACAGAGTACACATTGTATTAACATTGTGATATTCATTAAAATTTATCCTCTCCTTTGGGAGAGTATTTCTTTTTAACTCTTGTGCAGTATACTATATTGTGTTCCTTGCTAAAAAAAATACTTTTTTTCTTCAAATATATTCCCAGAGTGTAGACTCAAACATGAAATTACAAAGCCTAAGTTTATGTTTGATTCTCAAACTCAAATTCCTTTTAATGGTAAAAAGATTATCTGTGTTCTTGTGATGACTTATGATCTGTTTGCTTTGTGTTAAATTATTTATCCACTTTGAGGACGTGCTAACTTTAAATCAACAATAATCTAGACAGTCTGGTCATATAAGGATAGACAAGTCGATCGATAGAACAGACTTGACAATCCAAAAATAAACCCTTACATTTGTGGTACATTGATTTTTCACAAAGGCACCAAAGCAGTTTGATAGGGAAAAGATGGACTTTTCAACAGAGAGTCCGGAGACAATCAGATATGTATGGAGATCTTTATCCTTATCTCACACCAAACACAAAAATTAGCTTAAAATAAACGACAGACTTAAATGCAAGAGCTAAAACTATAAAAATGATAGAAAAAAATATGAGAACATTTTCATGACTTTGAATTAGTCAAAGATTTCAAAGACATGACACTAAAGGCATGATCCATAAAAAACACAAATGGTAAGTTAAATTTCATAAGAATTTAAAACATTTGTTTTTAAGGAGATCATTAAGAAAATGAAAAACAAGTCATATACTGAGGGACATGAAGAAGATGAAAAGCAAGCCATATACAGTTCAGATATGATAAAAATGTTTATATTTTAGGGAAATGTACATTAAACCACAATAAGATATCACTTCAAAATGAAACAGACAGTAGTAACTGTGGTAAGAATAAGGAGAAATGGGAACCCTCCCACCATGCTGGTGGGAAATGGTGAAACCAGTTTGAAAAATTGGTAATTCTCAAGATGTTAACCATAAATTTACACACAGTTTGCATACAAAATTCACTTTTGGGATTCTGCCCAAAAGAAATAAAAACACAGGACCACAAAAAGATTTGTGTGATAATGTTTATAACAGCATTATTCATAATAGACAAAAACAATGTGATATATCCATGCAATGGAATATAAATCAGCAATAGAAAAGAAAAAACTAACAATGCATCATGTTGCAACATGGATGACCCACAAAATTATTTTGGTAAGTGAATTAATTCAGACACAAAAGATCACATATTTTATGATTCTATACATATGAAATGTTCAGAAAAATGGCAAATGTAGACACACAAAGGAGACTAGTGATTGCCTACAGGTAGGGGTAGGAAAAAGTAGTGATTGATTGCAAAGTAGGAAAATTTGGGGGTTAATGGAAATGTTCTAAAATTGGATTAAGTGACTGTTGCAGAACTTTGTGTATTTACTAAACCTCATTGAATTTAATGTTTAAAATGAATAAATTTTATGTGTGTAAGTTTTACTTCAGCAAATGGTTAAAAACCAAATTCCTTGTGCAACTGAAAGCATTATCATTGAATTCAGCATGGAAACACAAAGGGTTTGTGTGGTGTCATGAGTTTGTGACTGATGCATAATCAAGACTGGGCACGATTTAAATAAATGAATTATGCACGATAGCTTTGTACTTTTTATTTTTTTTTTAATTTTTTTTTTTTTTAACATTTATTTATTTTTGAGACAGAGAGAGACAGAGCATGAATGGGGGAGGGTCAGAGAGAGGGAGACACAGAATCTGAAACAGGCTCCAGGCTCTGAGCTGTCAGCACAGAGCCCGACGCGGGGCTTGAACTCACGGACCGTGAGATCATGACCTGAGCTGAATTTGGCAGCTTAACCGACTGAGCCACCCAGGCGCCCCAGCTTTGTACTTTTTAGAGTTTCATACCTAAACTCTTTGAAAATCCGTATCTGTTAAACCTATGTTTACTGATACTATCTTTTCTTTTTCCTTTCAAGAAATATATTTTGCCTGCTACATGGGATGAAAAAATAGGAGAAGTTGAAAATGGTGAGATAGGGCAGAGTCGATTCACTGAGGACAGTTTTAGCACAGCAAGGAATTTAAATGAATCTATTAATTTGTCTATCAAGAATTTTAATTCCCAGAACTACCCTTTCATTGGATACCAGTTTTATGTATCTTTTTCCCTAAATCTTTCTCTAAAGTAATAATCTAAAAGGATGTAGAAAGGAAATTATAATTCCTGGAAGTTGCCAAGAAAGATCTGCTTGTATATTTGGAAATACCACAAAAAATCTATTTGTATTTCTGGAACGCATTGGATAGCGCTTATCCTAGCGCCCTTTAGTACATTTATTTATTTATTTATTTATTTATTTATGAAGTTTATTTATTTTGAGAGAAAGAGTGAGTGTGCTCACATGTGTGTGGGAGAGGGGCAGAGAAAGGGAGAGAGAATCCCAAGCAGGCTCTGCACGGTCGGTGCAGAGCTGGTTACGGGGCTCGAACTTGTGAAGTGTGAGATCAGGACCTGAGCCAAAACTGAGAGTCAGACAATTAACCAACTGAGCCACCTAGGTGCCCCTCACCCTTTAGTACATTTAGAGTAACGCACTTTCTCAATAAATTCATTGCTACCTATGGTGATTTAGACTTTGGCCTCAAGTAATCAGATAAAGATCTAATGAAATACACTGGAAATAAATAAAGAGTTATCAAAAAATACAGAGAATGGCCCATTATGGTAGCATTTTTTTTTAATTTTCTGGGGGTTTTGGGGGGCAGGGAGGAGAGGGGTCTTGGATGTCTATTCTTCCAGGTAAGAGCTTTCCAATTTAGTCTATTACATATACATGGTAGTTAGCTTTTATACCCCTCAGAGACAGGAATCATATTTTATTCATTTTTGAATTACCAAAGTCCTAAAATATTTGAGCCCTGGTGAAGTTGCTTGTTGAGATGGAAGGTTTTAGCTACCAATGCATTTTCTGGCAGTGGTGTAAATCCACTCC
Organism: Puma concolor; assembly: GCF_028749965.1. Taxonomy (NCBI): domain Eukaryota; kingdom Metazoa; phylum Chordata; class Mammalia; order Carnivora; family Felidae; genus Puma; species Puma concolor. The sequence continues at coordinate 146,012,592 of NC_141674.1, read as the reverse complement.
TTAGCTCATTTGGCCATTAGGAAAGACTACCTTTTGTTTAAGGGGTTTTAAAAAAGAAATGAATCTCTTATACATGGTATTCTTGTGCCTGGATATTTTGTACATTCTCTGAGAACTTAAAAGGAATTCTTTTAAGTTTGTCTCACTGCCATATATGTCATAATTCTAGATGTATACATATATGCCCATATATTTGTATGTGTATGTATGTGTGTGTGTGTGTGTGTGTGTGTGTGTGTGTGTGTTCTGTGCTTTTTGGAGTACCACCAAGCGGTCTACCCACGTATACTTGTGTTTACTTTATTATTGTCATTGCTTTGGATTAAGAGCTTGGTGTTGACAAAAATATTCGGCAAAAAGTGAAATATGTTAAATAAAGCATTTGGTCTTAGGCGACTAACCACCGTTTACCACTAGGTAATATATTTATTTATCAGGGGTCCTCATAGTCAAAGATACAGAGAGGCAGTAAACTTAAAGAATAACACAGCTCAGATTGACCATGGTTTTGGTAGACCCCCCTCCCAATTCTTTATGAGGTGTCTGGAATTGAAATACATTTATGAGTGTAATGTAAGTTACAACAAAGATTGTAAAGGTTGTAGTTTGGGTCAATGAAAAGAAGGTCAGTTAAAAAACAAACATAAGATTTTTGCCTTCATTTCTAAGGGAAGAGGGAAATTTTCTTTTATTAAAATAGTGGCAAAGTTGAAAATATTCTTTTAATTTTTTAAATGTTTATTCTTATTTTTGAGAGAGACGGAGACAGAGTGTGAGTGGGGGAGGGGTAGAGAGAGACGGAGACACAGAATCAGAAGCAGGCTCAAGGCTCTGAGCTGTCAACACAGAGCCCAAGGTGGGGCTCAAGCTCAGGAACCGCGAGATCAGGACCCGGACTCAAGTCCGAAACTTAACCGACTGAGCCACACAGGTGCTCCCAAAATGTTCTTTTAAATATCATACTAGGATTATGTTAGTCTCACAGAACAGTTTGGGGAGTGCACTCATTCTCAATTCTCTGAAGTTGCTTAATATTTAAATAATTTACTTTATGACCGATTATAGAATTTAGTAGAAAAACCATTTCCATGGAGTTTTCTGTCATGAGATATTTATTTGCTGATTCATTTTCTATAAAGATTATAGAACTATTACAATTTCTATGCATTCCTTTGCCTGTTTGGTAACTGAAATATCTTCTAGGAAAAAATTCCATTTTCAAACTCATCAACACAGAATGGTTCATAATATCTTTTTTTAAAATCATTGTATTGACCACAGCATATTAGTGATACTCACTTTTTTATTCCTGATGTTTTGGTAACTTCTTTTTCTTCATGATCTATCTAGTCAGAGGATTGTCAAACCTTCACATCTGTTAATCATTGCTCTTTTTAATTTCCTTTATGATTCATTATTCTTGCTATCATCTCTATTATTTTATTCATCTTCTTTTTTTAAATTTATTTTGCTCTTTAACTTCTTGAGAAATATTCTTTACTGATTAATTTTAATTATTTTTCTTTTCTAATATTTGCATGAATTTAAGGTATAAAATTCTCTTTGCTTAACTGCATCTACAAATTTTTATAAGTAGTATTTCTGTTACCGTGCCATTCATATATTATCCTCATTATAATTTCTCTTTTTTTTTTTCCAACGTTTTTTTTTTTTATTTATTTATGGGACAGACAGAGACAGAGCATGAACGGGGGAGGGGCAGAGAGAGAGGGAGACACAGAATCGGAAACAGGCTCCAGGCTCCGAGCCATCCGCCCAGAGCCCGACGCGGGGCTCGAACTCACGGACCGTGAGATCGTGACCTGGCTGAAGTCGGACGCTTAACCGACTGCGCCACCCAGGCGCCCCTCATTATAATTTCTTTGAGCCATGTAAAATGTAAAATGTTTTCTTTTTAAATATATGGATTTTTCTAGTGATCTTTGTAGTATTGATTAATAGTCAAATTGTGCTATGATCAGATAGCAATTTTTAAATTTTAGTAATTTGAAATTTTTTAAGTGTATTTATTTATTTTGACAGAGAGAAAGCACGAGTGGGGAAGAAACAGAGAGATGGAGAGGGAGAGAGAGAATCCCAAGCAGGCTTTCCACCACCAGTGTAGAGACCCATGTGGAGCTTGAACTCACAAACCACCAGATCATGAACTGAGCTGGAGTCAGATGCTTAACTGACTGAGCTACTCAGGTACCCCAGTAATTTGAAATTTGTTGACACTTGCTTCATGACTCACTATGATCTGTTTTTGTGAATGGTCCAGGTGTGCTTAGCAGCATGAATATTATGCTTTATTTTTTCAGTGTAATGTTATGAAGTTATTAAATTTTTTATGATTTTTTATTTTTTCCCGTATCCTTAATAATTTTTGTCTGATTTTTTAATCCATTACTGAAAGAAGTGTGTGAAAATATCCCATTGTGAATTTGTTGATGTTTTCTTTTAGTTTACTAATTTTTCTTTATATATCTTGTGTTTATGTTTTTAGATTGTTTTGACTGTAATGTGTCATATTTTCTTGTGATTTATGCCTTTCATCATCTTTGGTGAAGTGTTTTGACTATTATTAATATACCTACCCCAGGTTTATTTTGGACAGCATTTTCTCATTCTATGTCTATTTGCATTCTTGACTTAAGGCTCAGAAAAAATTCAGAGTTTAATTTTGTTTACTACTCAGTCATAAAATAGAATTGGTTGATGAGTTCCATTTCTATTAGAGTTTTCAGTTTTAATCACAGTGGAATTAGGATACCTGCCAAGAAATTTCTGAGCTACGGAAGTATTAATTATGCCAAAATGTTCTTAAATTGCCCTTAGTAACAAAATGTAATACAGTGTAATTACAAATACAACACATTTTTAAGGCCTATTTTCAGAATTTAATTGATCAATTTTACAACCTTATTTCCCTTTAGGTGTGATAGTCCCTTGCATTTTTATTTGCACTCTGTGAAATATTGATGGACAAGGAAAATAGATTTTGATTTAATCAACTAAGGGGGAAAAAGAAGAATGTGTAGAAAGTCTTGAAATTGTTTCATTTTTCCCATTTTCTAACAAATCATGTATCTTTTTCTGTACTACTCTTGTTCTAGTTCTGCATCCTAATCACATTTTTGGAAATTGCTAGTCTTTCCTTCCATTTAGTTAGTTTATGCTCATCCAATTTACAGACAATTTTTTGCTAAGCTCCATTCCAATATACCGTATTGCAACATATACACAAATAAATTCTTTAAAATATAGTCAGATATTGGGGCGCCTGGGTGGCGCAGTCGGTTAAGCGTCCGACTTCAGCCAGGTCACGATCTCGCGGTCCGTGAGTTCGAGCCCCGCGTCGGGCTCTGGGCTGATGGCTCAGAGCCTGGAGCCTGTTTCCGATTCTGTGTCTCCCTCTCTCTCTGCCCCTCCCCCGTTCATGCTCTGTCTCTCTCTGTCCCAAAAATAAATAAACGTTGAAAAAAAAATTAAAAAAAAAAAATATATAGTCAGATATCGAATCATTTTGTGCAAAAGTGGATTGTCTAGTTTTTCTTTTCCTGAATATGTTCACAATATTGTTAACAAACTGAAAGCCTGAATAGCCCTCACAAGATTAGGAAGTTCTTACCTTTAGCTGGGATATGACACAGGTTCAAGTGGCATCTGAATTCAGATTCTTGTAGACACTAACGTTATTAACCAGTCTTGGACTTTTTACTAGTAAAGGTCATCATTGAAATCATTAAAATTACATCATTTAAAAATATTCATATAGTATACACTAAATAGGATATATTATTTTGGCAAACTTAAAAAAATGGTAAACTACTGAAAAATAAAATACAAAATTATACATTCCCATATACATTAAAGCAAAAAAACCCAGATGTCTTTATTTTGATTAGTTCATAATTCTAAAATATTAAAAGCAGATTCATAATTTTGGGTATATAATCATATATTTTAATCTGATTCTCGTTCATATCTGTCTCTAATATTGTGTCATTGGTTTCCCTCTCAAATGTTTCTAATATGGCCTTATATTTTTAATTTGTTTTAAATTTTACACATTATTATTCAAAGTAGTGAAATACTTTTAATATTTTGGCACACTCAAATATTTTTAGGTGAAAACAAAACAAAAAAACACCTCTCTATAGGTGTGAGATAACTGCTGGTCAAAATCTTCTGAATGAAGCCTGTCCTCAAGGTAGTTTATATCTGCATTATGTACAAAGAAATGGAACAACTTAATCTCATAAAAACTATGAAGATTTCCACCTTCTTTTTTTTTTTTAATTTTTTAACGTTTATTTATTTTTGAGACAGAGAGAGACAGAGCATGAATGGGGGAGGGTCAGAGAGAGAGGGAGGCACAGAATCTGAAACAGGCTCCAGGCTCTGAGCTGTCAGCACAGAGCCGGACACGGGGCTCGAACTTACGCACCGTGAGATCATGACCTGAGCCGAAGTCGGACGCTTAACCGACTGAGCCACTAGGCGCCCCAGATTTCCACCTTCTTAACAATATTGCTAATATATTTAGAAAAAAGAAGTAAGCCCATGAAATGCCTAAAAACAACGTGTACATGTGATTCAAATGTCATTCGGTGCCAAGAACCAAGTATACGCACCTCAAGAGACAATCTGTATTAAGGTTTCGTCAGGTCTCTGTCCTCATTGGTTGTGGATGCTATGATATGCACTCATCCACTGCCCCTTTAGTGAAGGACTAGTTAACCCTTGCTTTGGGGACGTTGTGGGCACATGCCTTCAGTCATCAGCCTAATCAAAGGTCGCCTCTGTTCCAAAGTATCAAGGACATTTTCTTTGGAAGGTGACTAACATCCAGTGTTTGATCAGTGAAGATACCTCCGGGCCTGGCATCACAGGGGAATTGTATTCCCCGAGCTCTCTGTGAGTCAGTAGAACTGTCATGGGACCTGCATCCCAGCTGAACTTTTCCTTCTGCTGCTTCAACAGATTTTGGTAATCAAGGCTCTCCTTAATCGGCATCTCACACAAAACGATTTCCAAAGAATCTAATCTGTGACACCGGAGAATAAATGTAAGTGTGTTTGTCCAAAATAGAAAAAAGCTCAAATTGAAGCTCTACAGAAGAACCCTGGGAAAAGTAGGGGAATTTACCACCCACACAGTCAGACTTATTGCCACACGAGGATGTAGAAGTTGAGACATAAGAAAAAGCCAACTCACCAAGAGAATGGGCAAAGGTTATAAACGGGATACGTGCAGGACTTTAGAATGTGAATACATGCCTAATCCCTCTCAGAATGAAAGAAATTCAACCTACAACCGCACAGCACTTAGGTTTCATCTACCGGTTTGAAAAATGTAAAGTTGATCACAAACGGTACAAGTGAGGATGGATGGGCAATGGGCCACTTGATCACATAGAAGGTGAGAATAAAGTGGGTGCCGACTGTACACAGCTCAATAGGGCGACAGTTATCAAAATATAATATTTACATGCTACGCTTGACCCAGCAAACTCACTGTCAACCTTTATTTCACAGGTGTATTCCAAGACATGTTACATGTAAAGAAGAAAGGTTTGGGTGACTGAATGTATGTTTGTAGTATGCTACCATGTGTGGGAGGAAATGAACTTTAAAAATACAACTAAAAAAATACAACTATATACTATATAGTCATAAATAATCATGGAAACACAAATATGTGTGAAAGTATATGTGCATATAATTTTCTACAGACTCTAGGTTTAGAAATGTATAAAATGTCTCCAGAATATTCAGTGATTAATATGTGTATACATATACAGAATATTTCTGGGTACATAAAAAGTGAACTGGCCATAGTCTTTGTCTCTGGGAATGGGAACAAAAACAGTTCAGGGAGAAAAGTATAGAAGACCCACTATTCACTGTATAGCTGATTGTGAATTCTGAATTTTATACTGTGAAATTGCATTTACTACTTGGAAAATAATATTAGCCAAAAATATTGAGACTCAAAGTTGTATCCAGTGTGCCATCATAATTACCTTCAGGCCATCAGCTGGAGAGAACAATTAGTTTTCCTTCAAATCAAATATGAAATGTTTGAGTGCTCAGATTTCTGGAATTTCTTTGAACCATTCTAGAGTTCCTTGTAATAATTATAAATTAAAAATAATGGTCTCTGCTAACAACTATGACATCCTTTACCATTTTTTAAAAATTCTGTCCACAAGTTTTTCTCTTCTAAACAGAAATTGAGTAATAAAGATGGTCATTACTTTATTAAAAAATCCAATTTGTGTCAGGGCACCTGGGTGGCTCAGTAGGTTGAGCCTCCGACTTCAGCTCACGTCATGATCTCCAAGCTCGTGGGTTGGAGCCCGGCGTCAGGCTCTGTGCTGACAGCTCAGAGCCTGCAGCCTGCTTCAGATTCTGTGCCTCCCTCTCTCTCTGCCCCAACCCACTTGCATTCTGTCTCTGTCTCTCTCAAAAATTAGTAAACACTGAAAAGCAATGCTTAAAAAAATCTGATTTGTGTCTACTTCATAAGAAAAATGTAGCCTCCATTAACTAAAAATTTTCTCCAGTCTTATGTCTTTTAGTTATCTGAGTTTGCCCTTCAGGAGTCCTCTGAACATTCACTCGTTACATACCTGTCTTGGGTTAAATTCATTAACTACATATAACTCTGAAATACAAAATATGTATTAAGAAAGCTAGTATTTCTGTTTCTCTTATTTTATAGAGTATCACAGGTAAAAGTCTTGTTTTCTTTCATCAAATGTTGGCACGAACTTGAAGACAAGAATACTTTTACCTAGATCAGTCACACTGCAGTATATGACACTACTTTCAAAATCTCAGTATTACAGCACTTTTATGAAAATTAGGTAAAGGAGCTCTTTCTGTAAAGACGCATTAGAGAAAAATTTCCCCTCTAGACTGAGCAATTAGACAAAAAGGATGCCCATCTGGTAAAAAAAAAGCACAGTGTGCAGCTTAGTTGACCGTGCAGAGGCTGGATGATAACCGCCAGCCAAGGCACATACCACCCAACACCATGGGCAGAGCTGTCTTGCCAAGCCTGAGGATGGAGACAAATGCTAGGTGCAGTTCGGAACTATTTGTCTACTTAATACAACTCATAAGTTATGACAAAGAAAACTGATATCCTTCCCTGCCTCCACTTAGAGAGAGCTGTGCGCTAGGATTCAAGGCAGAGGAAAAAAGAACATTGTTCTCTCAGATAAAGCAAAATAACAGACAAACCCACTTCTCCAAACAGAGCCACCCCATCTCCACTTAGTTCCAGTTTTCTAAATAAATAATCCCTTGAACTTTTCCTGAACCTTCCCCCAGGAGACACCAATTTTCCTGATTTTAGAGGACTAATGTCTGAAATTCTATGACAAGCCTTGCAAATATGTTAATCACATGGAAAAATAGCTTTTCGTCAACAAGTGGTTTCTGTCAATAATCTTGCTATATTTGTGGATTTCTTTTTTAATTTTAAAGAGAGAGAGAGTGAGTTGGGGGCAGGGGCAGAGGGAGAGAGAAAATCCTAAGCAGGCTCCCATGTTCAATGCGGATCCCTATGGGGGATAGATTCTGCGACCCTGGAATCATGACCTGAGCTGAAATTGAGTCAGATGCTCAACCAACTGAGCCACCTAGGCACCTGGATTTTTTTCCTTTAAATACCTGAGACATTTTAATTTGATGAACCAACACCTCTTTTACACACTTCTTTGCAAGAAAACTTTTTTTTCTTTTCTCTTTTTTTTTCTGTGTCTTATTTGACCGTTATCATTTAGATGGTGCTTTGGTGGGAGAGACAGGGTTACAAGTATGTATGCACAGTTTGATTTGTCATGTTGTGTTAAAATTATAAAGGCCATCGTAGTCTACCATGCCCGCAGATCCTGTCAGCTATCTTCAAAAATATTCAGACTGCAACCACTTCTCACTACATCCACAGCTGTCTCCCTGGTTCTTTTGTCAGCATCTCCCATGTGGATTATTGCAGAACCTCCTAAATTATCTCACTGGGTCGTTCGTGCCCTTTATCAATCTCTTTTCAAGAGAGCAAGCTGGTGTGACTGTGGTAAAACATAAATGAGATCAATGTCAGTCTTTTGCTCAAAATCCTCCCAACAACTTCTCATTCCATGTGAGTAAAAAACATTAACATCTTCTACACATCTTTACACATTTCCACTCACCACCGCCTCCCATTACATCACTTACTTCATCTCACCCTTCTCCATTCTCCCTAGCTAAATTATCCTTGCTGTTTCTTGAAATCAAATCACTACACATGTTCATCCTTGAAAACAGACCCACCAAGAGAGTGCCTGGAACCTCCTTCGGATCTTTATTCAAATCCCACTACTTCAGGCCTCCCTGTATCCCCACTCTGGCACTTCTAATCCTTCTGAACATTTTTCTGGATAGTATATATCACTCTCTGCATATCACATATTTTACCTATTTGTTTTATTGTTTATATTTGCAACCCTACAACATAGGATCCATGAGAAAATGTTTTTTTGTTTTGTTTTGTTTTGAGTGTTTTGTCTTCTGTGACATATGTTTGTTTAGAAAATACATTCATTTCATTCCCTGAGCATGTACTTGCCTCTGTGTGTCAATATCTTCATTTTATACATTTTTTTTTAAAGTAAGCTCTACACCCAATGTGGAACTTGAACTCAGGACATCAAGAGTCACACGCTCTACCAACTGAGCCAGACAGGGGCCCCAACATCTTCATTGTCAATATAAGAGTAATAATTACATTTATCCCATTGGATTTGTGTGAAGGTTAAAAAGAAGAAAATGTATGTAAAAGAGTTATTATTATGCCACATAGTAAGGCTCCATTAATACTAACTGTTAATAATTATGGTGAATGATAATGATTTGCTAATATTCAGGGAACACTTGGTTGGATTTGGTTTCTTAAGACATAAAAACAAACAAACAAACAAACAAACAAACAAACAAACAAAACCCTACTGCCTATTCCTTAAAGAACTTGGCCAACCAAAGGCTGGTTGGCCAGAGAAGACTCATGTTCTCAGAAGTTTATTAGTATTATTCTTAGTATTAGTAGTATTAGTAGTATTATTAGTAGTATTATTCTACCTTCGCCAGGACTCTACACATCAAATCTATAATTTCATTTCCTTTTCTTTCTTGCCTATTCACTTTATTATAATTTTTCTCCCTATATAGACTGTCCAACCAAAAGTCATCTTTTGAAACAAAGGATTCTCATTTCAGTGGTTTTGTCATTCCAGCTGTGCAGTCCAAAACATACGGGCAAACATTTCATCTCCCCAGGGCTTTAATTCTGAGGGAATTACAGCCTCCAATTCATTCATCCCAAATCATTTCACTTTTTTTTTCAAATCATTTCACTTTTTAATGTAACTACTATATCAATGTTTTCCATTTCTCCTAAATAACCCCTCTCCCTTCCACATTATTAGAATGTTACTTATATGTACCTCTTTTTCCTGTTATCTTTAAATGTGTGCTTTTACTGTTTTGCCACACTGCCTAAAGTGCCATTCTCTAGAGAACTAGAGACTATTTTACCAACAATTTAGTGATACTAAATTCATCAAAACATTTAAGAACCCAAATTTCAAAATTATTATGCATTATTATTCTGCAACCAGCTTTTATCTAAACATCACACTGACTTTGAAATATACTCTAAAAGATATTGTCTTAAGTATATTCTACACAAATTTTTGATTGAATTTTACAAATTAAATTTTCCACATAGATTCGAAAACTGATCTCAGCTGAAATATATATATGACTTATTTTTTCAACAGTTTTATGCAACACACTTTGAATATAAACACCAAAAAAAAGTTACCTTGTTTTTACCCAGAAAAATGAAGACTTTTAAGGCCACAATCATAGATTGTTTTGCTTAAAAAAAAAACTCAAAGAAAAGAACAAAAACAGAAATAGATTCATAAATATACACAATAAACTAATGGTTGCCAGAGGGGCTTGGGGGATGGGTCAAATAGGTGAAGGGGATTAAGAGGCACCTGGGTGGCTCAGTTGGTTAAGTGTCGGACTCCTTGATTCCACTCAGGTCATTATCTCACCGTTTTGTGAGATTGAGCCTTGTGTCTGGCTCTGAGCTCAGTGTGAAGCTTGCTTGGGATTCTCTTTCCCTATCTCTGCCCCTCCCCCACTCACGTTCTCATTTTCTCTCTCTCTCAAAATAAATTTAAAAAAAACATTAAAAATAATCTTTAAAAAAAAAAAAAGGCACAGGGGCACCTGGGTGGCTCAGTCATTTAAGTGCCGGACTTCAGCTCAGATCATGATCTCACGCGAGTTTGAGCCCCACGTCAGGCTCTGTGTTATCAGAGCCTACTTCAGACCCTTTGTCTCCTTCTCTCTGCCCCTTCCCCACTTGTGTTCTCTCTCTCTCCTCAAAAGAAATATCTTAAGAACCAATTTTTAAGAAGATACAAACTTCTAGTTATAAAGTAAGTCCCAGGGATAAAAAGCAGGTATAGGAAACATAGTCAATAATGTTACAATAACTTTATAGGATGACAGACGGTAACTACACTTTTCATGGTAAGCATTTTGTAACGTATGTAATTGTCAAGTCACTATCCAGTAACCTGAAACTAATATAATATTGTGTATCAATTTTTCTTCAAAATATTAAAAGTAAAATACATAACATTACAAAACTAGTGAACTAAGCATTGCTCTTATTTGCATTTTCAAACTTTAATTGTGCTTTGATCTTACTACAAAGAGATATGTTTGTAAATAAGTTTTAAAAGCGCTTGCTGTTTAAAATAAATAAATAAATAAATAAATAAATAAATAAATAAATAAATAAATAAAATAAAAGCGCTTGCTGTTTGAAAGTAATTCTTGAATTCAGTGACAGAATGGACTTGTATGCACAGGCTTGTACTGATGCTAGAGTTACTTCTATAAGAGATGATTTTAAAGGGAAATGAAAAGCTTAAGTTATCAAAGACAATTATTCTCTTTTGAAATTATTGAAAAATTATTCTCTTTTAATACAAAACATCCGGTTAATCTATGAACTTACATAGAAGATACAAAAAAACAAATTTAAAACATAGAATATAAATGTCATTTTGCTTTTGGAAACCGGATAATGTTTAGTCTGTGAATGTGTGCAAAAATTGTCCTCTTCTTATTGGGTATTTTTATTGGAAAAACAGTGTCACATTTCTTGCTGAGCTTTTATACCTTGTTATCCAAATAAGTGTGTTAAAATGTTCACATTTCATCTTGTGCGGTTTTGTGGTGAGGTTTTATGTTTTATGACTTACAGAGGCAGGCTGTAGGATAAAACTACAGGAGCCCGGTTATTCTGATAACCGGTTGCAGACAGAATATGATTGACGACATAGTCTATGGTATCTGTCAAGTTGTCCTTTGCAAAAATGCACGTGGGAAGTTAATTTTCATTTTTTTTCTTTTTAATACAATGTTATGCTTGCAAAATTAATCCACATTATTATCCGTGGTCTAGTTCCTTTATTTTCATTGCTTTATACAATTCAATATCATAGACTTACAATTTATTTTACCTTTCTACTGTTGCAGGCCATGTAGTTTTTGTTTGTTTGTTTGTTTTGGTTTTTTCAACAGTATAGACAATGCTATTGTGAATATTTTTTCATGTATCCTGGCATGAATGTGTCTGAGTGTCTCTAATGTATATATGGAGTGAAAACACTTACCATAGATGGAGATAGCTTTAATCTTAATACATAAGACCTCATTTTCCTATGAGTTTTTCTGTACAAAAAAAAAAAAATGAAATAATTGTTCCTTCTGTCATTTTGCCTGTAAAGTCAGCCCAAATTCTCAGTCCAGTTAAAACACAATGTAAGACCTTTTAAGTCACATATTTCTGTTTAATTTTTCTGTCTTTTTAGTTTGGTCACGCTTATGTTTGATTTTTTTAAATCCTTTTATTTAAATTTGCAACTTAATTGTATTTAAAAGGCTACTTCAGAGGCTTTGTGGTTGAGAATCTAAAAAGCAGGAAAAAGGATAAAATTAAAAAAAAATAATAAATACACAAGTAAACAGAAGAGGCACATATTTATAATGGCTATTAGGAACAGAACATTTTAATTTAGGAATAAAGAGAAAATTATATATATGTATATATAACATATATGTATATGTATATAGCAGTGATTAGGAGAAGATATATGTGTCTATACACACACACACACACACACACACACACACACACAGTAATACCTTGCATTGAAAATAACTTGTTCTGTGAGTGTTCTGCAGCCAAACAAACATTTCTAATAATTTTTAACTTGATCAATGAGTGATGTCTTGCAATATGAGTAGTACATGTTGCGAAATGTCACATTATCACAACTGAGCCAGTGGTTCTTTGAAATTCGCTTTGATATACAAGTGCTTTGGATTACAAGCATGTTTCTGGAACGAATTATGCTCACAAACCAAGGTGTCATTGTATGTGTGCGTGTGTGTGTTATACATATATGTATATGTAATATATGTATGTATTCCAGTAAAATTCTCACTGAACATTGTGAGGTCTGACTGAGAGATACACATCTTTTCTTCAAGTCATTTTAGAAGTCTCTAAACATTTGTAGGACTAAATAAAAATGTAATTATTGAGCTACCTGAAGGTTTGTGTGGAGTGCTACCCATTTGACATTTGATATTTTTTAACGATGGAGAGAACAGCAGAGGACATATTCTGGTGATTTCCTGGATATTTTTTAAAGATAGAGACAACAGCAGAAAACATATTCTGGCAATTTGGGGAATTTATCTTTTCAGACTGTGAAATTCTTTTCAGAATTGTCATAGTCTCCAAGGCAGACAGAAAAACAATTCCTCAGATGACCCCTCTCTCTTCCATGTAAACCCCACATGTGAGTATTAGCAAGACCTGTGGCTGGCTTAAACAGAATGAGTGTGGCAAAGGTGATGGGATTTAGAATTATACATACACGACACATAAGGGGTGCCTGGGTTGCCCAGTTGGTTAAGTGTTCTTGGTGTCTGCTCAGGTCATGATCTCATGGTCCATGTGTTCGAGTCCCAGTCAGGCTCTGCACTGGCAGCGCTAAGCCTGCTTGGGATGCTCTCTCTCTCTCTCTCTCTGCTCCTTCCCTGCTTGTGTGCATGCCCTCTTTTTCTCAAAATAAATTTAAAAACCTTAAAAATAAACAAATACATAAAAAGTGTAGCACCTATGTCTCTTTCCGTTCTTGGCTTTGAAGAAGCAAGCTGCCATGAATCCTACAGCCCCAAGTGAAGTAATATTTCTTACCTGTATTGACCATATTACTTCTAAGTAGGAAAGGTTTTATAAGACATAACTTAATTATTATTCAAAGACAAGCAGGTCCACATATGTCTCACCCAAGAATGGGAGATCAAAAGATCTCTCATTTTAATTAGATTTTATAAGAAAAAAAGCACTCAGTGACTATTACTGCATATTTTATGTCAGAAGCGACCATTTTATTGATAAGGAAAGGAAAGCAGATTAAGGAAGAGTTCAGTGGGCTCCTATTGAAAACCTTCTACAGGATGGTTGGAATCGTAACTGCACACCCATTATTACCTGAGGAATGTTTCCTTGTACCACAGTTCTGGAAGAGAATCTGATATATCCTCATTGGCATGATGATAACTTCTATTCGGAAGAGGATTATGGAAAAGAAAATGGCTCTACAGTTTGGCAAATGTCATCTGTTTACTGAAAAAAATTATTAACAATCAAGTCACAGCATGAAGCAAATGATTTGAACCATCCAGAGTGTTTACACAGAGGCCTGATGCAGACTGGGAGTTGCTGACTTTCCTCCATTACAATATTAGTTTCCTCCTCTAGACTGAACTGAAATTATTCTATGACCTGAGCATCTCATTTGTAGATAAGTACGAAAGTAGTCCTCTTAAATGTATTAAAGAAAAGTATCAGAGAATTTTATCTATTTTTCATATCCTCTTTCCACTTGCATATTTATTTTGAAATCACATATATGTGAGTGCACACATCTAAAATAATAATTGTCTCTTTCTTCTCTCCCAAAGGGCATAATTTTCACATTTTCAACTTTCTGGAAATGTGTATAAATATATGGACACCGAAACACAGTGGGTCATTTATTATTTTGAAACTTTACTCTAGTTATTCTTTATGTATTGAATAGACATGAATTTTGACACTAATTAAAACAGACACATGGCTTAGTGATTTGTCAGCTTGGCTATTTCTAAAATTGTTTGGAGATGGAGTTATGGCTTACTTGCCCCTTCGGTACTGTGTCCTTTTTGGGTTTTGCCAAGTCACCTGCCAGTAAGCATTTTGCGTACTCGGGTAAGTCCAGAAACAAATTTCTTCCATGAAAGCCTCTACACTGAGGATTTTTCTGAGAGAAAACTGAAAGCAAATCTGTTAATAAGACCAGGAAGTGCCTGCATGTTTAATTTTTTACTAGATACACAGTAAACTTGAGTTATATGGAGAGGCTGAAAAGAGGTTGGTACATGTCTGAGCTAACCAATTAATTCAGAGAATACACTGTAACTGTGCCCATTATTACAGATATTATTAGGGTGGTCAATTCAATTCCATTTCTATTGACATTCCAAGTGATCTATATGATTTGGGGGACACCAAGATACACACCACTGATTGGCTGTGCCTTCACTTTTCTTTCCATAGATGTGAGATTAGCTATAAGTTAAACTTGTAAAGGGGCAAGTCGAATTTGTATCTTATCACAGTTGGCACCGTTCAGGGATGAAAATACATATGGCTTAAATATGAATATTAGTCCGCAAGTGGTCTACATTGATCGGTCACTATGCTGAACCCCTAGTTTGAGGGAAAGGGTCAAGGTGTAAACATTTATTTCTTACTGAGATGTCTGATAACAATCAAGTTTTTATTTCCATTCAATAAATTATTGGAAAAAGATATTTTGTTGAATACATTTTAAATTCTAGAATTTTAACCAGTGAATCATTAATTATTAAACTTTAAATAATGGAAAACCTATGATATTATGTCAGATAACTCCAATTTATGTGCCCAGACTGGGTATTGCATTTTTTTTATTCCATCCTGTACTAGAGAGGAACAGGAGTTATTTCCCTGAAACATGAACCTGATACAAATCACCTCCTGATTAGTAAGCGGTCCAATATCAAAATTGTTCTGTTTTTCAATCTTTGCTTCTTTAAAATTTGCATTTTTCCATCTTTATTTAAATCAACTTAATGCTCTTAAATGTAAGAAAAGAAGGAAAGAAAGGAAATAAACCTCCAAATAATACTTTCCTTTGGGGACTGGTTAAGGTGATTTGGAATGGTTGATGACAATGGCTAAGGAAAGAGACATTGTGTGAAAGTCTAATGAGATCTGAAAAGATCTGAAATTATTTCATTGGGGAATTGTTCGTTTTCTCCTTTCAGATAAGGAAAACCACATAACATGATTTCCTTTTTTTCCCCCTTACCTGAGAGGAGTGAAATATATTCAGTTACAGCATCTATATTAATTTTTGAAGTTTGAATATATTTTTTTGTTTTTTTTCTCATCTCTCTTGTGTACTCATTTTATGTATATTTTCCTATAACATTTTGTAAGCCTGATACATTCTTTTTTTCTGAGGGCTATAAGCTATAAATAGAGTTTAGTGAAAAATATGTTGGTTCCAATGAAACGGAAATTGTGGGGTTCATTTTTTCCCAATTATATGTTGGAAGAGCAAACTTTCTAAAATACGTATCTGATCCCATTATCCTTTTAGAAACTTTACAGGTTGTCTTCAACATAAAAAAAATATATATTCTGTGGATTATAATATTCTTTTGGAATGGGCCATTACTTACCTTTATAATCATCTTCCATATTAGTTCACTTCCCACATCCCATATTCTAGCCTTTCTGAAGTACTTATATTTGCAAAACAAAATATGGCTTTCAAACCCCATGAATCTGTACACATTGATTCTTTTACTTCTCTTCCTTTTAATTATCTATGTTATCTTTTCAAATTTCTACAAACACAGTTCTTAGTATCCCTTACAGCAAAATACTTTGGAAGATCTTCTCACCTTCTTTAACCTTGACCAACCCCACACAGATATGAACTGGTCACCTTCCTTCTTGAATCCCCCAGTATTCTGTGCAGTTATGTTTCAAAACATTTAGGACACTATATTTTAATTAGGAGTCTATAATTCTAAAGTAAGAGCTCCCCCTATATAAAAAACCTGTTGGACAGCTTGGAAGGATTTAGTAGAATTTTGGGGAAAGAAACCAAATAAATCAAATAACCAGTGACTAAAAAATAACTTACTGGTTTAGAACTTACTGGTCATTCGCAATTTGTGCTCCATTTCAACTGTAACCAACATTTTGATTCCCATGTATGGGGAAACTGCCCTCTTCAAGACCAAATACAATGCATATTTCCTGAAGCAATTTTTTCCCTCCAACTTGGTCATCCATAATTACTTTATCCAGATAGTAACAAGCCTAGGGTTTATAATTAATCTTTACTTTTTGTATATTCCTATCATGGTACAGATCTCAATTTACCAAATATTTGACACTTAATGTCTTCTTTATAGCTGAATATCAACTCTGTAAGTCATGCAGAATGGAAAATGTCTAGTGTTAAACATGAATTGTATAGTAGTTAAAAAACTATGGTTGGATGACAGAGTTCATTCACATATCCAAATCTAGATATTTTAATAAAAGTAAAGATGTGAATAATGTGAAATATGAATATAAAATGTAACATAATATCATAATACAAATTTTATGCATAGGGAAATTGACAGCCAGTGAAATCACTCTTATACAGGGTTACCAACATATGAGTCCATAATCTAATTAATTGTCTCATTCTGTGCACAATTTCCCTTCAATATAGCTTGTTTTATAAAATTGAGATGTCACTTTGGCAGTGAAGACGGTGAGGAGATGAAGGGGTAATAAAAAAAAAAAACAATCATCTATTAATGAACTCAATGAGAAAGGAAGCTATAAATCTCATTAGACTTCACAATGGAATACTGGGTAGAGGGCACACTACTGGCTTTCATTTACAAAACTAAAGCTGCATCTAAGTGACATTTTCCATTCTGCCCTTCTCATTCAGTTAGCCACTGAAACTTAAACCTTGATCAAAGTGCCAACTCCCATGGGCTCCCCAAGTCTCTGCCTGTAGTTCATTGATGATTTGGTTAAAAGACAATGAGATTTATCTCTAACATTATTTTTAGGTTACAAGCTTACATACATTTTAAGGGTCTACATGGCACAATAGTATTTATCTGTCAACAAATACCAACACCAGCTTTTAGGTTGATGTACTGAAACTTAAATCCACCCTTGACATTGTTTGAAGACCAAAGGGTGGGGTTGGCCAGCCAAGAAAAAGTAGACCTGACATACAAGTTTAGATTCAGGACACTGAAGTTATGGATGTTACTTTCAATCAGTTTCATTAAGCATTGTTTTGCTTTGTTTTATTTTGTTATGTTTGTTTTATTTTCTCCTCTATGAAGAGTTGTAAAATAAAACCTGGTCAGACATTTGCTTACAGACTATGACAAAAATAGATTCCTAAGGGAATAATTAAATAATGTCTGCTTAAATATGTTTCCTTGCATGGAAGGATATCATTAATGAAAATAAATGCCTGCCCTTATTTTTAAATCTGCATGAAAATATATTTGATTTCAGGAGGAAAATACTTTTGTTCAAATTATATTCTCTTTATATAAAAGGGGATAAATAAGAAAGGTTTGTGAACTGGTCAGAATAATGGCCCCTCAAATCTACATCCTAATCTCTGTGACGCATGAATATGTTAATTTATTTGGCAAAAGGGATGGACACATAAGATTAAATTAAGGGCCACGAGATGAGAAGCTTATTTTGCATTATGTAGGTGGGCCCAATATAATCACAATGGTATTTATAATTAGAAGAGCAAGGCAGATAAGTCAGAACAAGATGTGTCTATAAAAGAAAGGCACAAAGAGATTCAGTTTTTCTGATTGTAATGATGGAAGGAGGGGGAACCCCCCAAGATTGTGGGTGGCCTCTGGAAACTGAACAGATGAAGGAAATGAATTCTCTTCTAGAGCTATTAAAAGCAAACACTGCCCTAGGGACATACTAATCTTAGCCCAGTGAGACCCATGTCTGACTTCTGGCTACAGTCTGTAAAGTAATAAATTTGTATTATTTATGTTGCTAAATTTGTGGTAATTTATTATAACAGTGACAAAAAACTAATACAGTTAACTAGGGTTTTTTCTCAAAGGGGCAGATCAAATATAAGCATTAATCTCTGATGCTTCCTGAAACAGGGAAACAGAAGGATTTTAGGAGCCCCTATGTGGCTCAGTCGGTTGAGCCTCGACTCTTGATTCTAGCTCAGGTCATGATCCCAGGGGGTCATGGCATCGAGCCCTGCACCAGGGTCTGTGCTGAGCACGGAGGCTGCTTAAGATTTTCTCTTTCACTCTCTCTGTCTCTCTCCCTCTGCTCCTCTCCTCTGCTGGTGCTCTGTCTCTCTCTTTCTAAAAAATAAATATAAATAAATAAAAAAGAAGGATTTCAGAGGGATTTTAAAAGCATAGCAGTGCAAAGATGTCAGGAAAAGGCACACTTTTCTCCATTAAAATCAACTTTTTAAAAATGTTCATTTATTCTTGAGAGAGAGAGAGAGAGAGCCAGGCGCGTAAGCAGGGGAGGGGCAGAGAGAAGGGGGAGAGAAACTCCCCAGCAGGTTCCAGGCTGTCAGTGTAGAACTCCAGGCAAGGCTCGATCCACGAACTGTGAGATCATGACCCAAGCAGAAATCAACAGTTGGACAATGGATGGAACCACCCAGGGACCCCTTGACTTCAGGTAAATATTAGACCGTATCACTCAACAGTGAAGACCATGGTTGGACTTACTCCATACATTTGCACAGAGCCTCAGTTAGACTTACTCTATATATTTGCACGGAACCTCAGTCATCTTTGTAATTGGCCCACTAGAAAACAGACCAAAAAACACATATATTAGAAAATACTACAACAGGAATGGAGAAAGAATAAACATTTAAAATACACTATCATTAATAATTTGAAAGACCTAAGATCCTTTATCCAGGATACAAAGAAAAAAAACTAAAAAAATGTAGAGAACCAAAAAATTTTTAAAATCTTGAAAATTAAAATTATTATATAATAATTTAAAATCTTGGAAGATAAGTGAAATCAAATAAATGGACAGAAATGAAAGTCATAGATAAGAAAATGTACAAGAGAGTAGAGAAAAAATGCAAACAGATAACAAAGGAGGGAATATGAGACTATCAAAAAATCATCCCAAGAATTCTAGCATCCCAATAAGGAAAATGCTAGAAAGACAGAGGAAAATGGAGAGGAATAAATAAAGATAGAAGTTAAGAAAATTTCCGTAAAATATGAATTTCCAGATCGAAAGGGCACTGCAAAATGGACTAAAATGGGCTCATGCTTAGGCAGATAATCTTGGAATTTTAGAATACTGTGGAAGACGAGAATATTCTAAAATCTTTAATTCTTTGTCTCAAGCAAGGGATTGAAAGTCAGAATGGCATCAGACATCTTAATAGCAACATTGTGAACTAGGAAAAAAAAAAAGCAAACATCACTGAAATTCAGAAGGAAAGTAATCTCTACATTAGGCCAAACTATCACTATTAATTATGAGGAAAATATTAATTTATTATATCAAGATATCAAAAAGCTTACTGCCACATTTTCTTTCTCAGAAACTCCTAGAAAATGTGTTACATTAAAAAAAAACAAAAGAGTCAACCAAGAAAGATGAAAGCATGTGTTCCATGAAACAGGGAATGTGGCAAACAGAATCCTGCTGGATGCTGATAAAGGAGATCCAAAAACAAAAGCTGTACAGGAGACTTAAAGAAATTTACCTAATTGAGCAGATCAGAATGCTTCAGGAGAGATTTCCTTAAGAAGGTAAAATTGTTCAAATAGCAATGTGTTTCAGGAATTAATGGGAAAGTATTTGTAACTGGAAAAGACTCTGTGGCTGAATTATATATATATATATGTGTATACACACACACACACACACACACACACACACACACACACACACACATGCACAAAGAAAAAAACAAGACAATTATTAAACCTATGGGGGAATATGGTATGAAGGGTGAGAAAAATTATCCAAACACATGGGCTCAATTGTGATAGCACTAACGAAAACACTAATCAATCTAATTAAAAATATGGTATTACAATATTGGAAATTTAGCAGAGGGTGGATGTGGTGGATAACAGGAGTTGAAATAGAACTAGATCTTTGTCTACTAGAGTATAAAAAGCAAATTGATTAATACTCCCCAATGGAAAATCAGGAAGAAGCATTAGAAGAATGGTTAGAGATTTGCATGTAAATAACAACAGTATCACCCAGAGAGCAGGGACTACTCTTGTTTGTAGATTTCATTTAACTAAAAACTGGCTAAAGAGCCTTTCTGATAATCTGTTTCTTCAAGTATAAAATGAAGATAATCTTTACCATGTAGAATTATTGTAAAGACTCACATAATGTGTGCAAGTCACTGTGCAAGTGATGGACACCGGGAGCTGGGAAAAGACAAGCAGGGGCTAGAGGTGCTTAGTCAGCAATTGGGAGCTAATTGGCCTTCCCGTATTTGTCCTTTGCAGCATCCATTGATCAGACACAGCCCAAATATTCTGAAACAGCCATGATTTCAAGGCAACTTTTCAGGTAAAAAAGGCAGAATTTAGAGAAAAAAAAATTCTACTTACTGAATGATGAGGAGTATATTCTTTGAACTTCACTACGCCAGAAGCTTCGGGAACGTGGTTTTTTAACTTAATTCTATGAGGTGCCAGGGAATTGGACACATTACATATCACAGAACTTGTCTGATTCAAAATTAGGAGCATGTTTTTTTAAAGGAACATTTTCAGGAAAAGTAGCTCAACACTTTTTAAAAAGGGGGATTTGATATTTAAACAAGATTAGGAAAACGATGTATTTGATTGCTTTACTTACTACGGCTTTGGAAGCACTGGCTCAGCGAAGGACAGGAGGGTCATGAAGATTCCCTACAAGAAATGCACGTCTGAAACAGTCTGCATTATTTTGTGCAAGTTCCATATTACTGAAGCATCTCACAAATGAAGAGCAAAAATAAAAGTAACCCTCAAGGAATGAGTTGTGATGGATTGAATCATTGTCTTTTAAGAGGTAAGAGGCTTATGATAAACAACCCAAGTCAAGGAATATGAGTAATTCACAGTTGGAAAGTGGAAAAAATGATGAACACACTGTAAAAATTAAACCCAATCATGTTTTGAAAGTTTAATATAGTTTTTATAAAACTGAACTTGCAGCATTGAATACATGAATTTGTATTTTTGTAACCTAAATGACCTTGCACATTTAAATAATTATTAATTGCATGCCAGAAAATGCAATTAGTTGGATTCTAACTTGAAGATGATGTACAATGTAATTTAAGCACAAATTCTGAAGTAGAGCCCACAGATGTGCTGTGCAGTCAAGCTGAACTCTCTGCATACTATGGAATTGTAGGAATTTTTCATAAATCGGATAGAGGATAGGCCACCTTCCCCATAATCTCACTCTTCCTCCAACAGAAATAATCCATTTTTGCCCCATCCTGTGTAGACAAATGGGCTTTTTAGTACTGAGACAACTAAATACATTTCTTAGTATTTAAAGCCATATATGGATGAATTTAAAAGCACATAAGAATTTTTCAAAAATAACTAATGATAAAATATCCTTATTTTTAATTTGTATATATTTACAAAACTGTATTCACATATTGCTGAGAAGGATGAATATTTCAAATGAGGATAAGCATTATCAAAATAATCATATTTCTTTTATTCACATCATTTTGATAAATAGAATGAAATATTTTACCATGACAGGAGCTATACCATGAAAATCCCACAAAAGGGACTAATTTCCAGTTGTTAAGTAGAGTTATTCAGTTCAATGAATACATTACATTTTGTTTTCCAATAGTCACTACATTGGTGGGCTGACAATTATCCTGGCTTCAGTTGACTTTTATTCTCTTTGATTTGAGCTCTTATAACTTCCTGAAATGGAAATACCAGAGATTTATTTTTTATTCAGTCAATAAAATGCAGAACTTTTCACTGCTGAGAAAATATGTCATATACAGATTGAACAAATGTTACATGAAATCGCTTGGATAAGAAGTCCTCCAGGATGAAATAGATGAAACGGAGATGATCTTTTTTGGAATGATCAGCATAAAAAAAAAAATCAGCAAAAGGAGAAGAAAAAGCAATTTTTTATTTTTATCCAAATATATCAGACTTCGTAATTTAGTTAGTTTCAACAAAAATGGAGAGTCACCATATAATGTATCATCCAAATCAGGACACTCGAAGAGTGAAAGGGAGTGCTATTATTAATTACACAGATACAACAGGTAGAAACTGGAACTCTCCCTGGTAAACTGGGACCTCGGATCAACTTAGCAATACGGGCTAAACTGCAATTACATGCAGAAATCATACCTTTCCCATACATATGTGGAAAAGATAAAGAAATAGCATCACTAAGAAAAATTAATTCTGGCAACCGTGGTTTTTTTCTCATCAATTGGATTTCTGTTGAAATATATCACTCCCTCCCTAAGCCGCTCACCTCTTCTAAGATAATCAATTCTTATTGCACCCATTTTCCATCTTGTTATTCTGTTTTCCTTACCTTAAACTGTTAGTTTCAGTATCTGAAATCATCTTATCTGTGCTCCCTCTGTCTCCGCAGCCGCCCTCCCCCCACTCTCCTACCAATAGTCAGTGTTCAAATGGGCAGCAACCTCCCCTTAGAGCCAAATGTCCAGGAGTTAAAATGGCCTAGGACATAAAAGACATGCAAAAATTTTCTGGAATGAATGTGTGAAATACATTCAGAGAGTTCATTTTTTGGTCCATGTTTTCCTTGGTACCAAAGACAAATTAGAATGACTCTCCAAATTAAATTATGGCTCTATTTAGTTTTAAGTGTTTGGACTAAATGATCTATGGAGTTTCTTCCACTGATAATGAATATCTCATGCCCCCTAGACCCCCTTGAGAATGGGATCAAGGGGTAGAACAACTAGCTCTATGCACAGTGGATGAATGCTCAAAGTTGATCATTTTGCCAGTAATAGTTCCCTGGGATTTGTTTGCACCTACAGAATTTGGTTGATACAGAGGTAGCCAGAAGGTATTATTGTATTTAACGATAAAATTGTTGACGTAATAATTTTCCAGTGAGAAAATCATCACAGGATTGCTAAAAAAAAACGGGAAATAATGGGAGCCCAAACCAGGCATTAAGGATTTAGATATTAATAAGGAGAAATAGCTAAATTCTGGACAGACTTACACTGCAATGCCCCCACCCCCCCACCAAAAAAAAAAAAAAAAAAAAAAACTATAGGAAAATCTATGACATTTTGATAAGGAGCACTTATAAATTTTCATAAAAATCTCTGCATTCCAAATCTTTATTTTGTAGGTGTTCTTCTGAGCAATAGTTTTTATTTCCACTAATGAGTAATAAATATCAGACCTTGGGGTTAGAAAAATAGTACTGTTAAAATTACTTTGGTAGGCCAGGCATCCAAGACACCAATAAAATCATTGTTTACCAAACAAACAAATAAACAAAAAAGCCCACATGGGTAAAATATCTTCAATTCATCTAATTAAAAATTCTCTCAGGTATATACATAACATTCTCCCTGAACCCAGTGACAGGCATGGGGTGGGATAGGTTCCCCAGGTGAGGAAAAAAGGTCTGTCCTGATACAATAAATGCCACAAACAAGATAACATCATTAAAAAAGAGACTCATTTAGACATACATATTTTAAGCATAGATATTTATCATCTGTTTCATTGTATTGTCGTATCTCTTCAAGAATAAATTATTGGTTTTTAAAATGACAGAACTTCCAGAAAAGGAGTGAAAATGTTACCAATTGCCTCAGTTTGAAACAGGGACCATTACTTATGTAATTTCAAGCAGATTCTGATATATTCAGTATAAGTTGGCTACTGATGATTACAATGATTCAGCATTTGTTCAGAGCTCATATTTGTATTAGATCATATACAAAACAGATTTCCAGACTTGAAGTAGTCCAGAAAAGGACCAATTCTCAAATTAACCAATTTTCCCCTAGTACTAGCAACTTTTAAAAATCCTAAGAAATTTTTAGCATATTGATGGTATGCTCTAAAATTTATAAGTTAAATATAATGGTTATATTTATGCAGGGCCATAAATAGCATAGACTTGTGTGACTCCCTCATATAAAGTACAATTGATAACCTCCCAGGACCTTAAACAGCAGAAAACATTAAATCAGATTTTAAAATGACAAATAATTTAAGGCTAAAATATTTGGTATTAATAATTAATGCCAGAAGCCTTCCTAGCCTAATAAAGTAAACATGCACAAGAACTACAACTTTGAACAAAACATCACAATTTTATCAGATATATATGTACGTATGTATGTGTGTGTGTGTGTGTGTGTATATATATAGATATATATACACACACACACACGTGTATATATATCTATATATATATACACACACATATATATAGTTTTATCGCCCTGAAAGCTATCCACTCATGTTTGGTTTAATACATATGTTAGAAATGTCGTGAAGAGTACCACCTCTTTAAATATATATATATATTTTTCCAGAATATACAATATAAATATACCATATATAAATCATGCCATAAAACTAAATGCAAAATTTGCACATTATTGCATGCTTGATGTGATAATACATGCCCGTTAATAAGAACTTTCTTACGGTGTCCTCCCTTTACACAACTTTTGCTTTCTGCACAGTGGCAATACTTGGGAAGAAAGGGTTCTCAAATATGCATATATGACTGGGGAAAAATGTACCTTTCAGATTCCTTCGAGGATTACCTCATCAGCCAAATATTGGACTATTACTAAATCAAACAATAAATAATGCCTACGGGGGTGTTTTGTTATGTGAATCGATCAGAGTTCATTTTTCTTAATTTGGCTGGGAGATTCCCTTCCATCCTGGCTGCTCCTCCCGCCATTTTTTGAAGCTTTGGTGGCAAATCAGCCACTGACTGGCTCATGGGATCAGACAACATCTTGGTGGTTTTAGATACCAGTTTTTCTTCTGAGTTGCCAGGAACTGAACTTATTCGTTGAAGTTTCATGGGCAAATCTCCCAAGCTGTAGGCTTTTTCTGAAGTTGTAGAACTCATCCTCAAGAGTTTTTTGGGAAAGTCTTCTCTTCCAGTAATTTTCTGCAGCTTAGACGGAAGCTTTGTAGTCATGTCGTCGAGTCCATCTAAGCATTCCACAGAATTGTGTCTTTCTTTGCTGTTAGTAATGGCTGGTGCTATCAAAGGGGACGACATAAGCAGCATTTCCTCCTGTTCTTTCACGCTATAAGGTGGCGTGGGGACTTCAAATGTTGCGTGAAACTGGGAGTAATCAACTTTAAAGAACCCTTCTTCTAAGGAAATCACGGGAAAAAAACGATGGCCCCAAAGAACTTCATCTTCAGTGTAAGATGTTCGAGCTTGACAAGTCATCCCTATGGGGCACAAAGAAAACCTGTGATAAGTTCTGCACAGTGCGCGGACATGCAACGCCAGTTTGACCGAAGGGATTCATTTTGCTTTCCTATTTACGTTTGAACTCTTATCTAAATAAACCGACTAATGGAACACGTGAGAAGTTTCAATACGTTAATAGCTTTGATACATACACTTTCTTCCAGTGAAAACCACAGGGCACTTTTACTGCACATGTTTGAGGGGCAACATATCAAGGCACAATTCATTGCTTTTTATCCATGAACCAAAAGTAATAATGACATCAATATGCGAACATATGTATTGATAGAAGGGGAGAAACCACAAAATCATTTCTATCGCTCAAGAAGCCATGTGATATATGAAACAAACCCAACTTTGCATCCAAACTTTACCACTGTGTAAACTTCTTAAGATACTTCATTGAGTATCACTTTCCTCTTCTGTAAAGGATGAAATCCCTGCATCACAGTACTGTTGTGAGCACGGTAAATAAAGTAACATGTACAAAAATGTAAAAGGTGTCATATAATGCCTTAATAAATGAGAGCAAAGAGAACTATCCCAAGTATTTGCCAAGTTAATAAAAGTTGAAAATATTTTTATCTTGGTTAATAAAAAGTCATCATGGTGGTCCTACTCTTCTGGACCTTTCAGGCCAGCATAAACTTTTGCTCAAGTCTTAGAAATCTACATGCTAACATCAGTAATCTGTGTCAATGTGATGTTTCAAATTTTATTCCTGCTGTAGGAATCTCTAAAACCAGATGCAGGATATCAGGTATAAAATGTTGCTACTTACATGTTATGTTAACTTGGATATCATTTACATCATGCCACTCTTATTTACTCAACTGTGTTGTCTTCGTAAATCAGATATTTAGAGCGGGTTACTATTAAATCAGTCAACCTCAGATATTCATTAGAAGTGTGAAGACTGAGAAGTACATGAATACATTTAAAACATGTTATCAAACTTCAGTCTCATTTCAGTCAGAAGACAGAACTTTTTGTAACTTGCAAAATCCAGTACCTTCTTTCACCTGTACTATCAGACTTCTATTTTAGGCTAGTAAAGTGTAAAATTTAAAAAATGCATTTCTGTAATAATTAAGAATAATTTAAACAAATAATGACAGCCTTTCTGCTTACATTTCTCTTCTCTCTCTGTCACTTTATAAATAATTTCTATTGGGGTTAAGCCTGGAGTAATTTGGATAAAGGGATATTCTGTCTTTTCCCTTGATGAGCAATCATACATACAATACTGAGAAAAAGGATAAGTACATAATTGAAAAGCCATATTGAAGATAATTTCTTCCTGGAATCTTTACAAAATCTTGCCTTATAACTATTGTCAGCTATGCATCACCAAAGAAGCAGCTGTTACACTTATATACCATCCTTTTCCAGATCCTTCTTAAAGAAACAAATGCAGAAAATAAATACCTATCATATCTCAGGCACTGTGTTAGGTGCACTCTGTTTATTATTTCTAATCTTTAAGATCATCCTAATAAGAAATATTCTTGGGGCACTGGGGTGGCTCAGTTGGTTAAGCATCTGACTTCGGCTCAGGTCATGATCTCATGGTTCATGAGTTCAAGCCCCGCATCAGGCTCACTGCTGTCAGCACAAAGCCCGCTCTAGATCCTCTGTCCCCCCGCCCCCAACCTCTGCTCCTCTCCTGCTCAGGCCATGCTCTCTCTCTCTCTCTCCCCAAAATAAACATTTTTTAAAAAAGAAGATATTCTTATGTCCATTTTAAAGATAAGAAATAGAGCACTCAGAGAAATAGATCTTGACCTTCCTTGGGCACAGATCTAGGTAGCTATAGAGAAAGCACAGTATTATTCTAATTTCTGGGGGGGTGGGGTTGATATTGTTCTTTTTACTCTGCCATCGTGTCACTAATATTTTAGTTAGGAAACTGATTCTAAACAATCTATCAAATTAACTGTCATGGTGAACATCATACTGGTCAAATACCAGTCTTCATAATCAACATTTTATCAGGAATAGCCCTCAGAAACATTTATACATGGAGATAACAAAATTAGTTTAAAGAGTAATTTGTAAGTACTATAGACATACACACAGTAGCATTCTGTATCTTCAATTTCTAGCCTGTATTTCATGAAAAAAACTTACAGATGATCATTCAGAAAAGATTGAAAAATGTATTTCCTGATATATTTACTTGACTTTATTTTGAACAGTTTAAAGATCACGAAAAATTATAATACACAACAACTATCCATGTTCCTATCCATTAAGATATGAAAAATAAAATAAATAAGTACCCTGTATTTGTTTTAAAAAAGTACCTTTAAGTTTCTCTCCCAAAGCAGTCACTCTCATAATTTATGTATTTTTCCAGCCCAGGA
Source organism: Puma concolor (assembly GCF_028749965.1). Taxonomy (NCBI): domain Eukaryota; kingdom Metazoa; phylum Chordata; class Mammalia; order Carnivora; family Felidae; genus Puma; species Puma concolor. The sequence goes on along the minus strand of NC_141674.1, from coordinate 145,984,441 downwards.
TATTAATATAAATTTAAGAAAAAAAATCAGAGGGCTCTTGGTGGCTCAGTCAGTTGAGCATCTGACTCTTGATTTTGGCTCAGATCATGATCCCAGGGTCATGGGATTGAGCCCCATGTCAGGATCCATGCTGAGTGTGGAGCTTAAGATTCTCTCTCACCCCCTGCCCCTTTTCCCTGCTCATGTGCTCTCTCCCTCTCAAAAGAAAATAAAAGAAAAAAATCATAAATATATATTTACTGTTAAGTGACAGTACTTCCTTCACAGCCCCATTTTACCTTTTAAAAATTATGCCACTGAAAATTGATGGTGGGTAGAATTATCTGAAGTAAGGGCATATAGTAAATATAACTCAGTGTAACATAGGTTTGTAGGTTTGTCCTCTGGTCATTACAAATGGATGTATATATTAACAGTTCAGACATATAAATTCAGACATAAACTTTGTTCAGTTACTTGTAACAACAAAAGAGTAAACACTGAAACAAAATCCAGTTACTATCACCATCTTAGTTCATTCCATTTTAGTGACATTTTTTACATTGGGAAAGGAAAGGAAAGGAAACAAAAAATCAACATTCTGTCCCATTATTTATCTTTATAATATACCACATTGCTGATCTGCAATGCTTACTTATCCTGAGCTGTTTCCTGGGTAGTTATCAGCAGTCAATGAAAAAAAGTAAAAAAAAAAAAAAAAAAAAAAAAAAAAATTAAATGGTGGGGAAGCATGGAAGAAATAAAATCTTATGGAATTTTCACTTTGGGGAAACAGGATATTGAATACTAATAAGGTGCTGAAGGTACAGTGACATCTACAATGTAAACAGGTATTTCAAGCATCTGTTCACATAAAGATACCTATAAGCATTGTTACTCAAATGCCAGTGGAGGATTTTGACAGAAAAGTAGGGTGGGGAGATTTATTTCTACTATGTGAAATTAAACTAATTTCTTTTCAGACTGAACTCGTTGTTGGATATGAATTATGAATTTGGCTGTCAATTCAATGTTACTTGGATATCATTTACCTCATGCCACTAAGTAGCATGTGAAAAATACCTGAAACTCTCTGAGATTCAGTTCTCCCTTCTACAAAGCAGAGAAGAAGCATCATCTCATAAAGCTATTGAGAGCTTTGGACAAGTGCACAGAACAGCACTTGCTATTTAAGGCAAAGCTTAATAATGACTGCTGGGTTTACTGCTCTATAGTAATAATCATTTCCATTTCCTGTTCTTCCTGAAAATTAGTGTTAATGCATTAACGTAAGTGGGGAGTTTTGACATATCACTAGTTTGCCCCACATCAGCAGTATGGGAAATTAAATTTACAAATAGCTAGATACCAGATAGCAATTCTCTTTTTGGAATAATGATCCATTAAACATTCAAAATGTTCTAAAATCTAGAAAAAGATACACTGCTCATATTTCCAAATATTAGAGTTTCTTAGTTTCCATCCATGTATCTCCAATAGCTTAGGAGACTGAGTGTAGAAGCTTGGGGTGGATTATTAAAAAGGCCTGCAGCAAGGTGACTAAAACCATGACAATACTTTGGTAATTATACCAAGGATATTTGCATTTGACTCATGTTTGTTCCTCTGCTCCTTCTTTTACAGTTTCATTAGATATAGGTACACAGATGCATACATTTCCAATTCAACAGCATTACAGTTTTTTTAATTTTTTTTTAGTTTTTTATTTAAATTCTAGTTAGTTAACATAGAGTGTAATATTGGATTCAGTAGAATTTTGTGATTCATCACTTACATACAACACTCAGTGCTCAACGCATATGCCCTCCTTAATGTCTATCACCCATTTAACCTATCCCCACCCATGTCCCCTCCAGTAACTCTCGGTTTTTTCTCTACAGTGAAGAGTCTGTTTTTGGATTTGCCTGTCTCTTTTTCTCATGTTTATTGGTTTCGTTTCTTAAGTTTCAGATATGAGTGAAATCATATGGTGTCTTTCTCCGACTGACTTATTTCACTTAGCACAATATACTCGGGTTCCATCCACATCATTGCAAATGGAACGATTTCATTCTTTTTGATGGCTGAGTAATATCCCATTGTATATTTTTAGCACATCTTCTTTATCCATTCCTCAATTGATGAACATTTGGGCTCTTTCCATAATTTGGCTATGGTTGATAGTGCTGCTATAAACATCAAGGTGCATGTATCTCTTTCAATCAGTATTTTTGTATCTAACATCAGTTTTTTAATCTGGTTTAAACTTACAATATTAATATCCAGTCAACATATGAATAATGATATTAAAGTATTAGAAGGTGGAAAACGGAAAAATGTCTACGATGGTCAATCTGCAGTTTAGACAATGTTCTAAGGTAACACGCAACTGACAGACTTCTTTTTACACGTTAACCCAAAATGGTGTTGAAAAAGCCAAACACAGATTTCAGCTGAAAAGATTTAAAGTAAAGATAATATGTTTCCTAAGAACATGTGTTCTTAGTATTAGTATTATATATTAGTATATATATATTATATATTATGTATTAGTATTCTTCCTTGTAGAATACTTTATCTTATGTTTCTTACTCTAAGTCATTTTTTTAAGTCATTTAAAAATAACCCATGCTTAGATTCATAATTGGAAATGCTGTTTGAATCAAAATAAATGCAGGTGAATGGCATTATTCACAGGGTACTATATGATTGCAACTCTTAACTGGCATTGTGACAGTTTGCGTATTTTAACCAGATTCCAAGCTTGAACAAATGTGATGAAAATCAACACGAGCTCATCTCTGTGGAAACTGGTAAAGCAACAGATGCTGCTACTGGAAATAGCTGGGACTTTTGATCCTTAGATGAAAAACATTTTGTGAAAAGGGGATTTATTTCCTGCACTAATTCTTAGATGGAAAAGCTATAGATTGCTTTTTAATTTATTCCAGCACTGTGTTGATCTAAAATGATTGAGGCAATGCGGTCTAACCTTTTTAGTTTTGACTTGTCCCCTTCCTGATTCTCCCTTTAAGTTCTTCTTTAAGTGAATTGAACACTTATTCAAATAACAAGTCTGAGAGCTTTTTAAAGTGAAAATGGGCAAGGGAGTTGCTATTTGATAAGTCCTTAATTAAACTTTCAGAATACCTCTAACTCAGCGATTCTTTGTTGTTTCTGCTGGTTAGAAATGGTCCCCTACATAAGGTGTGTGTGAGATGGTTAAACACAATATAACCAGGCCAAGGGGAATGTCTGGATGTTGTGACACAGAAAATATCAAATAATCAATAACTTGTGCACAGCAGAGGCTTTATCTAAACCTTAATATGGAATCTGCTGAGAGACAGAGAGAGAGAGAGAGAGAGAATTCTCTTATAATAGTGGCTATCTTTTATGTGTGCACTATACAAAAGGGAAAATTGGAGAAAAATCTCCTTTAATTAAGCTATGTAATAATAATAGGTAATAATAGTAAGATTGCTATAAGAACTTATGTGTGCCAACCATCTCTCTAAGCACATTGTACATGCTATCTTGACTCTTCTCAGCTCTGATGATGTACTTGAATCCCTGATCCATTACTAATTAATGTGCAAACTTGAAAACAACCATTAAATCTCTTTACTCCTCAGTCTCGTCATCTGTAAATTAAGGCCCACTCTCTTGATTTTACATAGGATAAACTGAGAGGATTAAATGAAATTATGTAATGTATATATAAGTTGTATGTACAATAAATATTGCTCATTTTCTTCTAGAAGAGTCCCTAAATACAGGACATCTGACTACTCTACAAGTTTCATTTATATACATACATCCACAACTGAAAATTTTAGCCAAATGATATATTGTTTTTATTCATTAAATTTGTCATTTTTGTTTTTTTCCCCCAAATTGGCAGTGGTTTTTACAACTTAGCATGTATAGCATGTGCTGTATCACAAGTAATTTCCTAGACTGCCCTATATTATTGCTCTGAATATTACTGAATAGTCTGTAGCTGTTGCTTCCCTTAAGTACTCCCCAAATTTCACCCATCCTCCAAGATACAATAACTATAAGGCATACTTGTCATTCTCTGCCTGTTCTCTGTTGTGTTGTACTGAGCTGAACCCAAGTTTACACTCTAAACTTTCTGAGGCAGTATATGATGTTAGGATTTTGTTATTTGTTTTTTGGTTTTTTTTTTATCTTGTTTATAAAACAAAGACACTCTGTCCACCACTGTTCAATAACACTAAGGTTATGGCATCAGGCTCCTCTGGGATATAGGTTGCAAAGCTATTAAGAATATATAAATTGCTTCCAGAAACTGCAGTTTTCAAATAGATGGAATCCCTTTAAAGCTCAACATATTCTGCTCAGACACTTTAGAGAAGAGTAGAAGTTTCTGGCATGCATTCAACCCAATATTATCCTCTATTATTTACAAGCACTTGGCCTTACAATGTGTTCTCAGACATCACTTTGCTATTATCGCTTGAGCTAGGTCAAAAAATCCTAAGAAGATTAAAAGACAAAAACAAGAAGAAAAACCCAAATACATTTATTAGAAAATAAAGTGTCAAGGGGCGCCTGGGTGGCGCAGTCGGTTAAGCGTCCGACTTCAGCCAGGTCACGATCTCGCGGTCCGTGAGTTCGAGCCCCGCGTCAGGCTCTGGGCTGATGGCTCAGAGCCTGGAGCCTGTTTCCGATTCTGTGTCTCCCTCTCTCTCTGCCCCTCCCCCGTTCATGCTCTGTCTCTCTCTGTCCCAAAAATAAATAAACGTTGAAAAAAAAATTAAAAAAAAAAAGAAAATAAAGTGTCAATAAGAAATTTAGTAGTTTCGAATTCAATAGTTTAGGTTTCTTACTTTCCAGAAGAACAAAAGAAAGGAAGATAGATTTTTAACCAACAACAAAGATGGGTAGATTTGCAAACAGGAATGCAAGTGCAGGTGAAAAGGGTCAATGACACATAGAAACTATGACAGATAATTCATGGTCATACTGTTAAAAACATATTTAAGAGGATTGGGGTAATATTAATAGCCAAAGAACACGGGCTTTGAACTTGAGGTTGCTGTGTTTTAACCACACAGTATTAGTAAGATCTTAGGCATATTATTGAAATTATCTAAACTTTAATTGCTATAAAATATGGATAGTTATAAGGGATAAAATATATAATTTATTAGGTTATTATAATTGAATATGATATAATCAATTTAATGGGTCTCCCACATTACCTGGTAATAATCATTAGCTATTATCAATCATCATTATTATTGGGGTTTTAATTAGTTAAAACGTCACTTTAGATATATTTCAATTCTTTAGTGATCACCCATTTCTCAGAATCAACTCAAAGCAAATGAAATAATTTTTGCCTTGTTAGTTTCTATTAATTTGTTATAGACCATGTTGTCTATACTTATCTGCAATAAGAAGAAAGGCCTATTAGTACACACAATGTAAATGGAGTCAAGTCTGTGTCTGTCAATGTGGTCTATTCTGCACAAATATGCCTAACTTTATAGTAGCAAATACTTCCCTTGTAGAAATACAAGTAACTTCTCTGCTGTGTTGACAAGGGACTACCTTCTGCTTTCCACTATCACTTCACACAGAAGCATTACAGAATTTGACCAGTACGCTTTCAACTGATTATCATTCCCTTAACCTAACAGAGGAAATGTTCCGTTCTTACAGCATCTCTTTCTCTTTATGGTACCTATTAAAACATGTTTCTTTGCACTGACAATTATAGGATCAGAACCAAACCTATCCATTCTATAGTTTTCTCTTGTTAAAATACGATTTTAGCTTCTAAAACACCTTCAAGACCTAAATAAAATGGAACCAAATTATTGTTGGAAAATACTCCATAAGACTGACATCAGAAAAGATGTTTTTCAAAGGGAAAATGTAATATTTTCTTGCTTAAACAGAGTATTTTTCAGATAATGCTGGAATTTAATTATTTTGAAGAACATTATCTCTAATCATAGGCAAGAAAACTTTTTAAAATACTGTCTGAAGCAACAAACAGATCAGCTTTTAAAAAATGTTGCACGTGAATTAAAACAATTAAATGTTTAGATTATTTCCTGTTTTTAAAAGATATTCCTACAATTTTGCTTTAAAATGGCATTCATAACCACTTTATATGGTGTTATGGGCTGAATGTTTGTGTCATCTTAAAATATAGGCTGAAATTCTCACCTTTAACGTGATAGTATTAGGAGGCAAGGCCTAGTAGCTTTTAAATTATGTGATATGTAAACACAATAAATAAATACAATTTAAAGAAAAATAAAGAATAAACCCCAAACTACCAGCATGTCTTCCTAGTTCCTTCAAAAGCTAGCCCTCAATGTCCATTTTAGTTTTAACTCTTTAAAAACTCTCAACAATAACTACAACACATAGTAGACAATACATGCTGGATCCCAAGTGTTTTCTGAGTATTATAATTCTCTTCACCATACTATTCTTTTTCTCATATGACAGATAACAATACTGAGGTATCGGGAGGGGAAGTAGCTTGTCCAATGTCACATGACAGGATATGGTTGTAGTGGAGACACAATGTCAAGCCCTCCAATTTCACAGTCAGCCTTTTTAACCTCTATGCTATTCTGCTCCAATTTTTTTGGATGGATGACTTTCTCATTAATAATTACTGTTTTCCACGCATATTACTTGGTCCATGGCTGTTTCAACTGCTTGAAACATCCTCTTTCATCTGTCTACCTCTTCACATAATTCCTCATATTCAAGGCTTGAATTAAATGCCACTCAATGTATGAAATCTTTCCTAATTTTTCTCTTTTAACGTATTGTCTTTGAAATATACACACAAGCGCACGTGCACAGGCACATACACCCACGTTTCTCAACCACCAGGTACTATAAATATCTCAATGACATACATAATCAACTTCAACCAGTAATAATACTTAACATTTATTAATTGATCAAACATTTCCTTTCTGCCAGGTACTCTTCAAGATGCTGAATTACAAGGTGTTATGGCAATGGAATGAAGGATAAACTCAACCTCTATGTTTAAACCTAGTCTTGAAAAATGAGTAGTAGTTTGCTATACAGTCCCTGTCTACCACGTAAGAAAGACAAATTCTGCGGTGAGTAAAGAGCAGATGCAAAGACACAACCAGTTGCACCTGAATTTAAGACACAGTTCCTTTTTGTCCATTAATGAAGTTACAGATATGGATTAGATTAGAATCAGCTTCTTTTTTAATTAAAAAAAATGTTTAATGTTCTTCATTTATTTTTGAGAGAGAGAGAGAGAGAGATCATGAGTGGGGAGGGGCAGAGAGAGAGGGAGTCACAGAATCGAAGCACACTCCAGGCTCTGAGCTGTCAGCACAGAACCTGACACAAAGCTCAAACCCGTGAACTTGATCATGACTTGAGCCGAAGTTGGATGCTCAACCGACTGAGCTACTCAGACACCCCGATTAGAATAAGCTTCTTAAGGGAGCTCTTATCCACCTTGGCATCTCTAGTATCCAGCACTGTGCCAGATATTAGATGCTCAAGGCATTCTTTGGGAAAGGTAGTAGGAGAAGTGGAGGAACAAGAAGAATAGGAAGGTCAAAAATGTCAGTGCTGGAGAAGACAACTTTTTTTTTGGTTTTTAAAATTGTATTTATTCTGAGGGAGAGAGAGAGAGCACAAACTGGGGAGTGGCAGAGAGAGAGGATCCCAAGCAGGCTCCGTGCTGTCAGCACAGAGCCAATGTGGGGCTCCATCCCATGAATCATGAGATCATGACCTGAGCCGAGATCAAGAGTCAGACACTTAACCGCCTGAGCCACTCAGGTGCTCCAAGAAGTCAATTTTTTTATGATACAGCATTCCCACACTGGTCAGTAATCTACTAGATTGCCCGATCTACTAGAAGGGGTCGCCAGCAAAAATGCAAGGGATATAATTATACTAAGACATTTTTACTTTGGTTAGTAAGGTGGGACAGGAGAGAATATAAAAATAAATTATATATAATCACCATATAAAATACAGCAAAATCTTGGATGGCGAGTAACTTTGTTCTGCGGGTGTTCCATAAGAAAGACAAGCAAACATTTCTAATTTTAACTTGATAAGCGAGCAATGTCTTACAATACGAGCAGTACCTGACACAAATGTCACATCACAACTGAGCCAATGGTTCCAAAATTTGCTTTGATATACAAGTGCTTTGGATTACAACCATGTTTCTGGAACGAATTATGCTCACAAACCAAGGTATGAATGATTCTTGCACAAAGAAGATACACTTGCTCATAAATCAAATTCAATGATCTGGTTATCCAGTTAGGTTTTTCCTTAAGCTTTTGTGAAAATATACACTAATAGATGTAGGTCTAGATACATTTTCTAGAGAGGTTATATTTTATTTGCATTTAACCATTAAGCCACATTAAATTAACTGGTATTTTGATATACTTGAGTACTTGACCTCTAGTTAAATCTAAGCTTTTGGTGAAATTTCTATCCCTCATGCAACTATAACTGATCACTGTATAAAATGCAGCCTTATCCATTTATACCTGACAATCTAAAACTTGTTTTCTCCCTGAGTCATGAGGCTTACTTTTTGTATAGGCTATTACTTCTTTTTCAATATCAAACTATAGCTATTTTTTAACATCTTCTTTGGCAGAAATTCAAATTCTTTTTGTTTGCCTGCAGGCTTAGAACAGAGCCTGGATAAACATTTGCAATTCAGCAGTTATTATGGTTCCATGCTTTACAGTGAAAAGTCAGAGAATTTCCCTTCCAATTTTTGTTCTTAAGTTATTTATAGAACCTAAATGAAAAATAAAATATCTATAATTTTATGGAAATTATTATTGTTTTCCATTCTAGATGTGAAAATGCCACTTCACAGTAATCATTACAAATATATGATATTTTAGCTCATGTATTTTAAGAGAAAAATGAATGATTGGCTTGGGCATGAACATACAAGTCTTAATAAATAATTTAAATTTCTGACATGACAAAACAGGTGTTTAACTGTGAAAATACTAATGTTTCCCTATCAACATCACTAATAATCAAGGAAATGCAAATTAAAAGTATAATTTTTATTATATGAGTAGTACTACCTCATACGTGTCAGAACAGCTAAAATCAAAACCACCAGAAACAACAAGTGTTGGCAAGGATGTAGACATAAAGGAACTCTAGTGCATGGTTGCAAACTGGTAGAGCCACTATAGAAAATAGTAAGGAGGTTCTTCAAAAAATTAAAAATAGAATTACCATATAATCCAGTAATTGCACTACTGGGTATTTACCCAGAGAATACGAAAAAAATAATAATGATTTGGAAAGAAATACGCACTCCTATGTTTATTGCAGCATTATTTACAATAGCCAAAGTATGGAAGCAATACAAGTGCCCACTGATAGATGGATGAATAAAAAAGTGGCATATATATTATAAAATGGAATATTACTCAGTCATAAAAAATAATGAAATCTTGCCATCTGCAACAGTGTGGGTGGATCTACAGGGTACAATCCTAAGTGAAATAAGCCAGTCAGATAAAGACAAATACCATATGATTTAACTCCTGTAGAATTTAAGAAACAAAACAAATGAACAAAGAAAAAAGAAGACAAATGAAACCCAGACTCTTATATACAGAGAACAAACTGGTGGTTATCAGAGGGGAGATGGACGGGGGATGGCTAAAAAAAATGAAGGGGATCAAGAGTGCATCTATTGGATGAGCACAGAGCAATGTATATAATTCCTGAATCATGGTAATGTATACCTGAAACTAACATAACACTGTACATTAATGATACTGGAATTAAAAAAAAAAGTTTCCCTAGACCACGCAGTTTCTCACCTTTAGACAGTATTTTAATTTGCTTTAATTAAAAAAAGAAAACCCCTTTAAAAAAAAGCTACAGTATAAAAATCCTGAGGCAAATAGGGTAAGAGATGTAAACAGAAACTTCCTAAAGATTGACATTTTCAAAAAGGAAATGATAACTGAACTCTCTAAAGTTTATCTTAAAATATAGCTCAACTCCCAAGACAGCTTAGATTTTCTCCCAGGTGTTAAAGTGAAAAACGATCTGTCTATAAGCAATCTGTTAAGATAGAGTCAGGGTATACAGACAAAATTCTTACTTGACCTGGCGATCTTTGGGGGAGATTTTATCATATATATATATATATATATATATATATATATATATATATATATGTATATGTATACGTATATATACATATACATACATATACATATATATATGTATATGTATACATATACACATATACATACATATACATATATACATATACATATATACATATACATACATATACATCTATATCTCATTTATAAACAGAATTATTTACATCATATAAATAATGCTAAGAAAAAAAATATATAGTAATGTCTAATATTCAAAGGCTTATTGATATTACAAACACTACAGCCAAGATCTAAACAAGAAAGAAAGACAGAAAGAAGAAAAGGCAAGTTAATCCACTTGGAATACTGAAAATCAAGCTCTCTGGCCAGATGCCCACATAGGAATCATGAGATAGAGTTAATAATTGGTAAAGAAGACGCTTTCACTTGTGGCCATACATACCCACAGGTATCAGTTTTCATGGTATTCATAATCAGAAACTGCATTCCTATCATTTTTAATAACAATTTTAATAGACTTTGAATTAGTGATGTTTATTCTCTGACATATCACTTTTTCACAACAAATAAAAAAATTAAGAAATAATCTTAATCATGCAGTTGCATTCTCTGCCTAATAAACATTTCAGAAATTAACAAGGTAATAACTTCAGTGATTGACCTGAAAAATACATGAACTGTGTTATGATTAAATACATATTATATTATATTATATTATATTAATCATATGATTAAATATATATTTAATCATATATGTATATATATATATATATGATTTAATCTCAGATATGAGACAGAGAAGTACCCAACTTACTTCTGAGATTGTTTCATTTATTAATTAAAAAATTCCATAGGAAAAAAAATGGAAAATAAATTTGTCTGCACTTAAGGGATGAGTCAAGAAAGAAATATATAAAACCAAATGAAAAGGAAGAAAATTGAGAAACTGATTTTTTTTATGAAAAAAGGAAGCTTGGGGCGCCTGGGTGGCGCAGTTGGTTAAGCGTCCGACTTCAGCCAGGTCACGATCTCGCGGTCCGTGAGTTCGAGCCCCGTGTCGGGCTCTGGGCTGATGGCTCAGAGCCTGGAGCCTGTTTCCGATTCTGTGTCTCCCTCTCTCTCTGCCCCTCCCCTGTTCATGCTCTGTCTCTCTCTGTCCCAAAAATAAATAAACGTTGAAAAAAGGAAGCTGATTGGTGGAGTGGAGTGGGGAGAATGTTGTTTCAGACATGTTATTATGAAGTAATGTAGATAATTCGTAAGAATATCATCTAATAATTAATGGACCTATATTCTAGGGTCTATGTTAAAATATCTAAGTGAATTAGTTTATTCTCAAAATCCCTGTGGAGTAGTTACCATCTTCTTTTTCAGATGATTAACCTGTCCCTAAAAAATGGGGAAAAGGTATGAACAGACCCTTCATCAAAGAAGATATACAGGTGGTAACTGATCATATGAAAAGATGCTCCATATTACATGTCATTATATATTTGAAAATTTAAATAATAACGAGATACCACTACATATCTATTAAAAAGGACCAAAATAGGGAACACCAAAAACAGCAAATGCTGGTGAGGGTGCAGAAAAACAGGACTGCTCACTCGTTGCTGCTGGGAATGCAAAATAATACAGCCACTCTGGAAGACGGTTTGGCCGTTTCTTACAAAACTAAATATATTCTTACCATACGATTCAGCAATTGGGCTCTTTGGTATTTACCCAAATGAGCTGAAAATTTATGTCCACACAAAAATCTGCACACAAATGTTTATAGCAACTTTATTCATATTTGCCAAAAGTGGAAGCAACCAAAATGTCCTTTAATTGGTGAATGAATAAACAAACTGCTATATATGTATAAATGGAATATTATTCAATGATTTTAAAAAGTGGGCTATTAAGCCATGAAAAACACAAGTAACCATAAATGCATACTACTAAGTGAAAGAAGACAATCTGAAACACTACATACTGTATGATTCCAATTACATAACATTCTGGAAAATCCAACTATGCAGACAGTAAAAAGATCAGTGATTACCAGGATTTGGGGATGAACAGGTGCCAGATTGAGGATTTTTAGGGCAGTGAAAATACTCAATATGATAACTGTAATAGTAGATACATGTCATTATGCATTTGTCAAAACTTAGAACGTACAACAGAGTGTGAACCCCGATGTAAACCATGGACTTAGATTCATAATGATGTGTCGATGTCTGATCATTGATTCTAACAAACGTACCACACTGGGGCTCCATGTTAATGGTGAGTGAGGCTGGCAGCGGCTGGGCTGCAGGGCTGGGGGATGTATGGGAACTCTGTACTTGCTGCAGGATGTTACTGTGAGCCTAAAACTTTTCTTTTTTTTTTTTTTTATTTAAATTTTTTTTTCAACGTTTATTTATTTTTGGGACAGAGAGAGACAGAGCATGAACGGGGGAGGGGCAGAGAGAGAGGGAGACACAGAATCGGAAACAGGCTCCAGGCTCTGAGCCATCAGCCCAGAGCCCGACGCGGGGCTCGAACTCACAGACCGCGAGATCGTGACCTGGCTGAAGTCGGACGCTTAACCGACTGCGCCACCCAGGCGCCCCGAGCCTAAAACTTTTCTAAAACATCAGGTCTACTGATAATAAGTAAATTAAAACAAAAAAGCCAGTACCTAAGAGGTTAAGTAACTTGCTCATGGCCTCCTGGCTTGTAAGAAATGGAGCCAGGTTCCTTCTGTTCTTGGAGTTAACTATTCTGCATCTCAAGAGCCCTCATCTACCCTCATGCTACATTTCAACCATTTCGCTATGCCATAAAGGTGGACCTCTATACCATGATGCATATGGTAGGGAAAAAAAAGAAAGACTACTAATGTATCAATTTGCCACCAAATCTGTCTTTTTCTCCAACAGGTTCTAAATTTTGATTATTATAATTTATGAAGTCATAAATAAAGAGGTTTTAACAACGTTTAAAATTTACTTAAAAAAATTGTTTTGTGGTTGAAATGAGAAGTCACACAAACACCCTGTTTTGTTGTTTGCAAATTTCCATATTCCAAACACCCTGCTTACTGCATTAGAAAGTATCTAACCTAGGGGCGCCTGGGTGGCGCAGTCGGTTGAGTGTCCGACTTCAGCCAGGTCACGATCTCGCGGTCCGTGAGTTCGAGCCCCGCGTCGGGCTCTGGGCTGATGGCTCGGAGCCTGGAGCCTGTTTCTGATTCTGTGTCTCCCTCTCTCTCTGCCCCTCCCCCGTTCATGCTCTGTCTCTCTCTGTCCCAAAAAAATAAATAAACGTTGAAAAAAAAAATTAAAAAAAAAAAAAAAAGAAAGTATCTCACCTATTCATATACATATAAGCAGGCACATCTATTTTGCTATACCTATATTTTATCTCCACAAAATGAATGGAGGCAAGAAATAGGTCTGTTTTGTATGAAGTCTAAGCTAATTTCCAAAACCCACACCTAATGTCAAAGTTTCCAGGGGTGCCTGAGTGGCTCAGCTGGTTAGTGTCATGGCTCAGGTCGTGATCTTATGGTTCTTGAGATGGAGCCCCAAGTTTGGCTCTGTCCTGACAGTGTGGAGCCTGCTTGGGATTCTCTGTCCCTCTCTCTCTCTGTCCCTCTGCTGCTCGAGTGCTCCCACTCTCTCTCCCTCCCTCTCTCCAAGCAAACAAACATAAACACCTTTAATGTAAACATTTCCAGAAAGATAAAATTACGTAATTATTCTTTCAAAATATAAAGAAGATTTCCCATTGTAATTTGAAACCATCATTACTGCTTATATGGTCTATGAGGGCTCCATTCTGTCTGATGCTGACAGCTCCAATGTTATTTTTTAGGCTGTTACCACGCTGTCTTAAATCCACTTCTTGCCTCAACAGTTTGCTTAATCTTTCTTGAGACATCAGTTCTTTTAAGTGCATATAAGATCTAATAAATTGTGGAAGAAGTAGAACTCACTCTAAAGGACTATCATGTAAGATCCAAGTCTAGCACTGTTGGTAAAATATGGTAGGATCTTAATGGAGAAATGTTACTATCGCCATAAAAGAAAGGGAAAAGTACACAGACTACATTTCAAGAGAAACACATTAAACATTCAAAAGTTCAAATGGCTAGAAGTGGGCTTAACATGATACTTACAAAGCTTACATTTCAGGGACTTTCACTAGCACAGGTCCTTTCCGTTTTCATAAATTTGATGTCAGAGTTTTGTATTCTTTTTATCTTAAAGAGAACCCCCCAAATTATGGAAGCACCCACCACTAGATAGATTTGCACCTGCAAAGTGCTGTAACATGTAGTCAAAGTGGGGCTCGATGACTTAGACTGCATGCATCCTTAGAAAGATTTGCCAATCTTGGTGATATTGTTTTATAATTCATCTGTCCTTAATATTTGTTAACTTTGGAAGGAAAGTACACATTCTGCATACCTTTTATAGGATTCCCTATTTCACCTCAAGTGTGTACTCACATCTCATCCATACAAATTGTTCACTGAACACTGTTCTTAACCTGACTTCATGCTCCCCAACCCCACAGCTGTGCAGGAACCAGCCTTCTACAGCATCTGGCAGACATCCTGACTATGGACTCTTCCTCATAATTTCCATTCCTGTCTTTTGTGGTGGACTTAATAAATGGTGGCTAGGATTACTATTACTATTATTAATATTTTAATATCTACTTTCTGAGACCAAGATCTTATTATGCAACACTATTTTTACAGTGAAAGGTTAAACTTTTCTATTTCCTTGGCATGCTGACAAACCTCTATTGGGTAAGGAGTATTTGGTGTCGTATACTGAGGGGAAATTGTACTTATCACCTGAAAACAATGCATCAGTCCACTCGCTGAGGGGTAATTGATGTGTTTTATCAAAGGCTGTGGCACAGCCTGCTAGTGTTTGGCAGAAATCATCTCGACTGCTCTATGGAGAAAATATCTGATCAGGGCAAGACTGAAGCAGCCAGACCAGTTGGGAAGCCCTGGTAAGGGACGATGGCCAAACAAATGGCTGTGGAGAAAGATCTAAAAGATACTTCAGAGGCAAATCGAACAAGACCTGACAACTGATTGGATGTAGGAGGTTACAAAGACTGGTGACCAACAACTTCATATTGTTAGCATGATGAAAACGGACATGCCATGAAACTCTACTCGGACACATAAGAAAGAGAAGCTAAAAATAGTAAATCAAATCATACCCTTTTATTTTCTGAACTTTCTGATTAAATTTGTCTGACAGTTTTGTACCGTCATGCCTGCCAACTTATAGTCCTAGCAGCCAGTAGCATGAGAAAAATAACCATTTTCGTCTAATCATGTGCCATTAAACTAAGAACAATTACTTCCAACTAAACTGTCTCTCCATTCTGCTAGGCTCAAAGGATATGTTATGACCGAAATGTCACCTCAGATCTCCAGTTTCTATATCTGGCATTAATTTCATTAATTACAGCTTCATTGTTTTACTCCTGATCTGCTGACAGAGCATGGCTGGGTTTCAGCCAACTAATCAGATTAAATACATTGTGTTTGAAATACACGATGTGCATCTTAATGAAACGGTTTTTCCTAGGCTCCTTTCTAAATAAATAGGTATCTATAATCTTACAGTGATTTGGTGATGTTAAAAAAATGTTTTTAACGGAAGCCTTTAACTTTCTTATAATCAACAGAAATATGTCGGAGTAGAGCCATAACTCACTACTTCTTTTCCAGGAATATAAGAGCAAAATAGGCAAAGAAAATGTACTTTATTAACAGCTTTGATGAAATAAAGAATTATGTCTGTTGTAAATTGAATAACCTTATTGCCTGAATAGTGCAATTAAAGAAACACATAGTAATTTGAGTTAGAGAGGCCTTGGGAAACATAATCAAAAACACTAACTTGTATCAAAGAAAGAAAGTGAGGTACAAAAGAGTAGCCACCTTTACCTATTTTCATTTATTATAGCACAATCTGACTTGAAGATGATGTCAACACTAGAAAGGGAAATGAGAACATGGACTCAATGACCAAATAATTTCAACACAATCTAAATCCTTCCTTTAAAATGAAAAAAAAAAAAAAAACCCAACTTGTTATTTTGCCTAAATTACCCAGATTAATTCTCTGTATAGGTTCAGTCACATTCTTGAGGTGCCCCTTATTTTAATTAACAGCTCTAGCTGCTATTAGAACATATGAAGGGAGCAACCATGTGTCTCTTTCTCTACTGTCATTTCCAAATAATATTTGTGTTTTGGCTCTAGGTATACCTATTCTGAGGTCCTATCAGATCCTTTTAACTCCTAGTCAATTAGGGCGAGGAGGCAAATAAAGAACCAAGATAGTGTGGTGGATGAAAATACACTATTAAATAGAGGTATTTTTTTTTAAGTTTTTTACTTTAGACCTAAGTATTATATACATCTGTATATAAGATAGAATACCTGGAATAATAATTTTTTTGATATAGTGACTTGGTTTAAAAAATCTATTTCCACTGTCTTTGGTCTGAAAAACTCAAACTAAATATTCTACCCCTAAATCTATCTACCTAGCAATACAGAGCAAACTTCCTTGATTTTGAAAAAAAATATATATATATGTATGTGTGTATGTCACATACATATATATATATATATGAGATTCCACATGTCCAAAGGTATGGATAAGAAGAGAGTAGTAAGAAATTTTCGACCTGTGCCAGAAGAATCGCCACTCAAAAGAACAGCTCAGGTACAAAGCCTATGCCCAACTCTTGTGTTTCCTTTTCTTTCTTTTTTTTTTTTTTAATTTTTTATTTCTTTTTGAGACAGACAGAGACAGAGTGGGAGCAGGGGAGGGGCAGAGAGAGAGGGAGACAAAGAATCTGAAGTAGGTTCCAGGCTCTGAGCTGTCAGCACAGAGCCCAATGCGGGACTCGAACCTACAAACCGTGAAATCATGACCTGAGCTGAAGTCTGACGCTTAATCAACTGAGGCACCCAGGCACCCCCACTCTTGTATCTTCTACATTGGAACAGAATAACCTGGTTTTACCTGAGCTAAGCGTTCAAGTTTTAACTACTGTTCTTATTCCCATTTCATGTTGACATCTCTCAACCCTAATGGTACTAAATGAACTGATAACTTCAAATTCCCTGACCAGTCTTGACAAGTTATCACATAGAAATGCCAACACTCCTCACTCATCTGACAAACTGATAATCTTTAACATACTGGAAACTTCTAACTCAACCTTCCTCCCTCCCAGCATTTGGGAATCCACTCTTCCCTGCCTTGGCCGTCCTTGCATTTGGGAGGTGATCAAGACTGAGATCACTGAGGGTCCCAGTAAGGTATCTAAAGCTTTTAATTATCTATTCTAAATATTTGGGTAGACTGTCCAGTTGTCCAAATTTCAGGCACATAAGGTTTTCATATGATGGCTCTTATCAAAGAAATCTACACATCCAGTGATCTTGTGAAAGCTGTGGTATATAATTTTTAAATGGATAAATTTTTAATGGATAAATAGTAATGACTTCAAGTAGTGACTCATCATATTCTGGCTGTTTATTTAGTCTTCTAAAATTTAATTTGAGCATAACTAAATGTCAAACTTGTATCACCTATTTAATATGAAATTGATACAGTATGTAAATGCATTAAAATCATATTCTTGAATCTAAAGTATTATTAGACTATACTAACATACAACATGTTAATATGTGTATATATGTATATACATATTCTTATAGATGTAACATAAAACACCTGTGTATATACACACTAGTGAATATATTGCATCAGATATAGCTAATATAATAAAATCCTAGTTAAGAATAAAATATTTTAAAGGCACGTGTTTAACTAAAATTTATAATTTTCTGAACATTTATAGAAAGAACCTTTATAAGTCTGTCTTTGATTTGTTTACCTCTCTCCATCCATCCTGTATTCTTCAAATCTCACTAACTTGTGAGATTCCTAGAGATTTAGAACCTGCTGTACATTGTGTCACAAGCAGGGTTATCATTGGAAAGAGGTAACAGTCTCTCTATACCGGCTAAGCAGAGACAGTCTCATTAACATGAGGGAGCCTGTTCAGTAAAACATTTGTTAAGCTGATTTAGTCAAAATACTTTTTAGAAGAATCAGTGGAAATTTCTAGGTAATAGCACTAAGCCACAGAATTGGTGATGGCTTTTATCAACACACATCAAAAGAAATGGGCACCTTTTGAGAACTTCTTGATTGAAACATTTTTAAAAAATTTGCAAACCGCCCCCCTCAAATTATTGCAAGCCTAAGCCTAGAACATTTTGCCTCCAAAAGTTAGATTTTCTCAACAAATCAGAGAGAATATAAATTAGATAAAAGATACGCTTCTGTCATACCAGCAGAATTGGAAAGTGAAGGCAGATTTATTTAGCTGGAAATGAATGAAGACTTTGATTGTCATCTTAGAGAACAGACAGCGCCAATAAGAAAGGGAAATGGGGATCTTGAAGGCTCAGATAAATAGCCACAGAAAGGAAATGGAGATATACACACTCTAACCTGATTTTGAACATGAAACTGTATAAGATGCCTGGAGGCCCCAAAGCCATGTATGCTGGTTTTAAACAGTAACTCCAAATATATGCAAATTTATAAAGTTTAAAATTCTGTTAAATGCAGTGTATATGCTTTAAATGAAAGCGAAATTGCAGAAAATAACCCCCTACACACACACACACACACACACACACACAAATATATAGGTAGCTTTATTCAAAAAATAAAATGTTTGTGGTCAAAATACGCAGAACAGAACTGGTGCCCTCTGGATTCACTGTACAGCATTTTACAGCATTTGGGACCGAGCTCGTAATATCCTTGTCATAATCTCTTGTGAAGAATGAGAAACAATTATTCAAAAGTACCCACATGTATTCATTTCTAGTTTGATATAAAATTAGCTTTAACATTATGTCTGGAAGGCAAATTGTAGTGACAATTTGTAACAAATTATCTGTGTGGAAATGGTAAAGGTTTTCCCACATTAAATTAGTGAAACTCCGTGAACGGACACTACAAATACCGATAACTTCACTAAATTCCCTTTCATAGAAGTTAAAAGAAAATAAGGGTGAAAAAGCCCTTAAATACCTATAAATTTCTGAAAATTTTCAAATACAAAGGTTAAGATTTCAGAGAAAAAGCTGGTTGCTGGCCAAAATGCTATGTTGTCTAAACTGTTTCTTTATGGACATTTGGATATATCCCATTGGACAAAGACTCTTTCCTATTCATCCGTGCTCCTTCTAATGATTAGTTAAGAATAATACATACATGGCTCTCAATAAACAATTCATGAATCCTGAGTAGCAAGCTACCAAGTGACCCAGAATAACAAACGGAGACAGAGCTTCAAATGGTCTCTTTTTCTCCAGCATTGTCCCTTCAAAGTCAAATATGTACTATATCTACCCTGTAAGAGTAATAAATAGGAGGGAAGTATTACTGAAGATTTTCAACAAAACAAATGATGAGTTTAGGTTAGTTAATTTTACCATTAACCTTTGACTATCACTTCTATCCCAGCCCTGTGTTGTTGGTGAAGTGTAAATATACAATTAAGCCTGTTTACAACAGGTAATTACTAAAAAAAAAAAAAAAAAAAAAAAAAAAAAAAAAAAATTGCATGCGTCCTTAGGGCCCTGAGCCTTCATTCCTGAGATTAACTTCTCAAAATTGCTACTTGTCACTTAACATTTCTCCAAATATTTCAGGTATGTCATCAATACATTCATTCACATGTTTAGGTATTGGTTAGCAAAACAGGCTCATTCTCCACTCTAGTGGATATATGAGCCTAACAAAAAATAGGTTTTTAAACACAACATTTCACTGAAGTGTGATAAATTCCATTCCAGGCCCTTTGGGAACACAAAGCTGATGCATTCACCCTGATTATTTAGAGGTCAGGGAAAGTGAGGAACCTTCCCAAGGTAGATATGACAGGGAAGGATGATTACCAAAAAAAAAAAAAAAAAAAAAAGTAAGTTGGAGGAAGACTGTTGCAGGCCAAGAGATCTGCATACCAGAATGCCCTGAGGAGAACCCAGAAAGCACCAGGAAACAAGTTATGGACAAAGAAAGCACAGACTGCTAAAAAAGAAGGGAAGGAAGAGACATCAACTAAGTAGACTGTAACCAGGTCACAGGGAACCATGAAGCCACAGTAACCAGACCCAACTTTAAGAGAAATACATCAAGCATCAAAGGATTTTAAATGTATCACATCTCTAGCAAGTGATCACTGCCCTTTCAGATTTGTGTTGTTTTCTCTTTCAAAGGTCTCCCTAATACAGACCACCTAGCACTGTCAGTACCAATTCCATTACGTGACTATCTTCCCATAGATAAGTTTTACACGTGTTTCACTACAACCCTTTTGAGAAGAACCCATTGTGGTCATTAGTTTCTAATAATTGCTTTGGCCTGCATCCCCTGAAAGGTTAGCTAGAAATGTGCTCTTGATATAAGCCAGTTTGTAGCTTATCTGTTATTGTTGTTGTGGCTTATTCTTTCCTTGTGGCTAGATTCTGCTTCTTGGTTTCCATACACGAAACTGTGTATTTATTTTTATGTCATATGATTTAAAAATACACACAGATTTCCTATTTTGCAAACGCATTTGCATTTTTCTCAACAGAAAGAACACCACTGCAAGTTAAGAGGTATGGCTTAAGCTTCTTACACATTGTTCACCAGTTTTATTTCAGCAGTAGACCCTCAATGAACACTAAAGTTTAAATTACTTTGAAAGGAATCAAATTTGGTACAGTAGGACATTAATGTGAATACTACAGTAACATAATCTAAAGTGTAGGACAATTTAAAGCCAGATAGACTTTTCCTACATTCACATCCCTTTAAAACCAAAGCAAAGCAAACATATTTATCATAACAAAACAGTGAGGAATGTATAGAATTATAGAATCACTATATTGTACACCTGAAACTAATATAACACTGCACGTTAACTATACTGGAATTAAATTTTTTTAAAAAAGCAAAGAAGACAAATATTGCCTAATAACAGATTTAACTTCAAGAAAGCGGCAGCTCTTCAATAATCCACTCATACGTTCAAGAATTCCCCTATGAGCACTTTATGCCAAACACTAAAAGGTAATGAGACCAGACATGAATAAATGACACAAAACTTCTAATTCCATGAAGATCACAGCCTTGTATAAAAGGCAAAATTATAAACAAATTCCTCACAAACAGCAATATGAATAAGACAAAAAATGTACATACAAATATTGAGTAACAGAAAAAGAACCAGTTAATATTGGGCATTACAGGTGAGATCAGGGACGCTACTCGAGTTAGGTACTATATGAGCTGATATAAATCAACTTACATGATTGCTAAGAGCAAGAGAAGTCAAGGAATAGATACAAAGACTAATGAGGGCAGTAAGATTGGACAGGAGACTACATGTGAGAGATGTAGATATTAGGATCTATGAGATTACCATATGCTTTGTGCTTTAAAAATATTTAAGATTATATAAATAAAACCGGACATTATCACTGGACTTTGGTCATGGAGGAGATGTGGGAAGAGAAAATGTGAGAAATTTCTATGGTATGTCAGCTGTCTTTATTTACCTTGGCCTTTTGTTTTCCTTCTATGGTCTACTTCTGTCTTAGCATTAACCACTCCTTGTTGTAAAGGATCACTATCCTTTCATCTTTGTGATCACTATCTTTTCATCTTTCAATTACTATTCATACGATTACATTAATATACAGTAGTCAATGGGTAAAATTCAACTTAATGTTGCATATGCATGATTGATACACCATACTTTTTGTTAGAGTTGTATCAATATTATTTTGCAATGTTAGTTTTAGATATATCTTTTAAAACTCCAAGCTGTCTAAAAACAGATATAATGCTATCTTTTACTCCAGTAAAATAATATAATTCATGTTAGAAAAGAATTCCAAACTTCAATATTTCTACAAAATATCCAATGCCAAATTTAACTTAAAGCCTCAACTACAGCTTATTCAAGCTAAAAACATGCGTAATTATAGTACTACAAACGATCATTCTAGCTACTCCTACATCAGATTACTTTATACTATTCTTTATTGGTACGCTGCACACTCAGATGCTGATAATTTTAGAAAATATAACCCTAACCCTAACCTACTTCATTTTAATAATTTGAGCAATTTAAATTGTTAACAATATTTTGTTAGCACATTAATAAAAATAAAGATTCATTTACTTGAAACAATTAGAACCTTACTCTTGTAATCTACTAGAGATGGCCTGTTCCCATTCAAACACAGTGTCCATTATCACACGAAAAAGTTCAGAACCCATGCTACAGGAATTATGAACTATATAGGCTAAACTGATCATAGCTTTCTTGAAGCAAAGGCAAACTTAAAGAGATCTATTTTTCTGCATAATAATGAATGAGGTTGTCATGGGTCCAACTTCTCTAGTATATGCCATACTCACTACTTCATTTTGCCATGACAGAAACTGAAAAAAATAAACATATTTAAATGTTATCCTAGTTCAGCTAGAGCTACTGAGATATCCCAATGGTTCAAGATAAGGACAGGCACACAGATTGGAGATGAAGACATTATGAATAGCTCTGGTCGTACTGTAGCTTAAAACTCACATAATAATAAAAAAAAAACACTAACAAGTGATATATGACTTTTTACACCTCATATATTTGAAAACCTGCTCAGTCTCATTTGCAAACATCTGTAGATACCGTATTTCAAACCTAAATACTTGAGTCGGAAAAATATTACAGTGCTACTTGTTTTTAATATTTTTGTGCAGAACATCACCATGAAGGCATGACAAGTACTCTAGGTAGTAAACAGTAACAGTGGCATGCTGAGGGACTCTGTAAAAATAAGTCCCCAAATAAGAAAGTAGCATGACTGCAGTCTCAGGGACACGTCTGCTGTCAGACGCACATTTGTTTGAAAGAATTAGCATATTCTCTTTTCTTTTTTGGAAAGATTCTGGCGCTAGCATTCCCATTTATTCACTGTAGGCTTCTGAGGTAGGTTTTGCTTTCCTGAAACTGGAAAGCCATCCCAAGAAAGGTGCAAGCTACAATCATAAAATCTTGTTAAAGTTACCGTGCAGAAAATAATCTGCAGACAACATGATATCGAAGGGCTGGAGAAATTTTTTTATTCATTTAATCTGACATCATATATATAAATTTCCCCAATGCTTTTTTACCGAGGTATACTTGACATACAGTATTGGATTAGTTTCAAGTATATAACATAGTGATTTCATATTTGTATACATTGTGAAATGGTAACCACAACAGGTGCAATTACCATCTGTCATGATATAAAGTTATCGCTGTTATTGAATATGTTCTCCATGCTGCACATTACATTCTCATGACTTATTTTATATATATATATATATATATATATATATTTTTTTTTTTTTTTTTTTTTTTTTTTTTTTTTGGAGAGAGAGAGAGAGAGAGTGTGTGTGAGTGGGGGAGAGGAGCAGAGGGAAAGAGAGAAGATCCTAAGCAGGCTCCACTCCCAGTGCGGGCTCAATCCCATGACCTGAGCCAAAATCAAGAGTTGGACACTCAACTGACGGAGTCACCCAGGTGCCTGGAAGAAGTGTGTACTTCTTAATCCCCTGTACTCATTCTCCTCCGGCCTCCCTCCCCTCTGGCAACCACCAATCTGCTCTCTGTATCTATGATTCTGGGTTTTGTTCTGTTTGCTTCGTTTTCTTTCTAGAATCCATATGTTAGTGAAATCATGTGGTGTTTGTCTTTGACTTCTTTCACTTAGTATAACATCCTCAGGGTCTATCCATGTTGTTGCAAATGACAAGATTTCATTCTTTTCTCTGGCTTGGTGGTGTTACATTGTGAGTATGTGTGTATATACAGACACCTAGGTTGTTTCCATATCTTGGTTACTGTGAACAATGCTGCAAGGAACATAGAGGTGCATATATCCTTTCGAATTAGTATGTTCATTTTCTTCTGATAAGTTGCTAGATCATAAGTAGTTCTATTTTTAATTTTTTGAGGATCTTCATGCTATTTTTCATAATGGCTGCAAAAATTTATATCCTCACCAGGATCCAAGGGTTCCCTTTTATCCACATCCTCACGAACACATATATGTTGTCTTTTTGATAAAAGCTATTCTGCCATACGTAAGGTGATATATCACTATAGAGGAAAATATATTTTTTAATAAAATTTCCAGCCTCTAAACCTTTGAAGTAAATTATCTTCTAAAAGTTGATTGCCTAGTGTTCTGCCCAAGAAAATCATGCACTTCAAGGAAACAGTGTTCATGTTTTTGACTCTCAGTGCCCAGGCTACGAATTCTCAATACCAATTTCACACACATGTACAAAGGATCCTGGGCTTTTTGAAGAATTGGCTCCTTCGAGTCTCAGATAAGCAATGCACAAGATGAGATTCTGACATCCTGTTATGCTGAAAAACACGAAAACTGCCAAAGTCTAATGGGGTTGTGAGGAAATAACCAGGTAATGAGATAGGACTGATAAGAGATGGGGAATTTAAGCATGGAAAAGAATAATGAGTCCAATGACTAAAACACTGAATGTATACAAATCCGATAACCTATAGTGATACTTAAAAACATATCTATAGATGTATAGATATAGACATTAAGAAAGAAAAAGTAGTCAAACAAACAGATAAGAGAGAAAAATAAAATCTCTGGTTTCCATTGGAGGTAGCTGGAGCACCAACCCTTTATTTTAAAAATTAATAACTAAAGGGAGAAAATTAAATTTCAGGGGTGTTATAGACTGAATTGGGTTCCCTTAAAATTCACATGTTGAAGCCTTAACCCTCAGTACCTTAGAAGGTGACTATATTTGGTGACAGGTCTTTCAAAGAGGTAATTAAGGTTAAATGAGATCATAAGGCTGAAACCCTAAGACAATATGACTGGTGTTATTAGAAGAGGAAGAAAATCCAAAGATTCACAAGCAGAGAGAAAAGGTCACATGAGGACACAGTGAGAAAACTGCCATTTTCAAGTCAAGGAGAGAGACCTCAGGAGAAACCAAACCTGTTGACATCTTGATCTCTGGGTACCAGCCTGTAGAACGGAGACAAATTGCTGTCGTTAAGTCACCCAGTCTGCAGTAATTTGTTAGGACAGCCCAGTCCAACTAATACACAGGGTAATTAAGTAATTCTAGCTGTTAAGCACAAATTTTCCTTTATGGTGTGATCATAGATAATAAATTATAAAAGAAACGCTAAAGTTACAAGATCACCATTTTGAAATCCCAAATGAAATACATGGTTTAGGCAATGATTATCAATGGATATTAAAATCATAACATGAAAAACTGACAGGAAACTTAATGACATAACCGCACTGTGACCACCTGCACCCCCCGACCTCTCTCCATCATTAAAATGGGACAAGTGTGTCCTCATGTGATACAACATTAAGTACACGGCACAGGCTTTGAAGTATTTTTGTCAAACAGATATACCTAAGTTGAATCAAGCCTTTTGATATGACTTCTCAGTTCTCAGGAAAAATACTGGATCCTGGTACATATTCAATAAACAGAATGAGGAAGCAGTCAGACAAGTTCAGATTGCAGGACATTCTACCTATCAATTGTTTGGTTTTGTTTTTGTAACTTTATGATGATGAGCAATGTGGACTGTAAATTAAACACGGGATCCTTTGAATCCTGAAATAAAAAGGACACCAGTTAAAAAAAAAAAAGAAACAAAAAAAATGGGTAAAATTAAAGTATATAGTTCAGTTAATAATATTGTACCAATACTAATGTCTTCATTTTGATCATGGTTATACAAGATGTTAACCTTAAGAGAAAGTCAGTGAAAGCTTTTCTGCAACTCTCTGTATGACTTTGGCACTGTTTCTGTAACTGAAATTATTTCAAGTTTAAAAGTATAAAAAAGAGAGAAATGCAAAAGCATACAGCATATCTGTTTCCTCATTTGAACACATCACTTGACAAGGGAACTTTTTTTTAAGACAATCTAGGAAATTCTAACATGAATTTAGTATTAGATCCACTGTATTTTGTAGGCATGAAAAGGGTGCGACAGTTATAGAACACCTCCTTATTTTGAAACAACAACAACAACAACAAAACTCAGAAGTACTTAGTGATAAATACCATGATACCAAGAATTCAACTTTAAAATTTTATGGGAAGGAAAAAAAGAAAATGAAACATTGACTATTTTTCACTGGTATGGTTAAATCTGGGGAAGGTATATGGGAGTTCATTATAACATCCTTTTGACATTTGTGCTTGTTTGCAAACGATAAAAAGCTACTAAAAAGTGTGTATTCCCTAACTTTTGCTCAGCTATCTAACTATAAGAGAGTTCCAGGCGTATTCTCTGTGTTGCTGAGCGCAATGATTATTCTGAGTGCTTGCTCTTGTGACGGCTGCTAGGATTCTCTGTGCCAGCTCTCGTGCCTGCAGGAGGATTTCACAGGACAAAGAAAGGTTTTGCAACTAAAAGCTCAAGTGCTATGGATTTCTGTTACATTTAGCATGCTACTGAATTCTAACAAGACAAACAAAATGTTAAATGCATCTGTCGTGCTTTGTCCACAATTATGATTTTCAGAAGTCTGAACATCCCATGCCTGGAATCACAGACTAATTAAAGAAGTACAGTTTCTTAAACATATATACACCTAGTAATTATTATTTAAAAAATAAAACAAAAAAACATGGGGTCCCTGGGTGGCTCAGTCGGTTAAGCGTCTGACTTCGGCTCAGGTCATGATCTTGCAGTTCGTGGGTTCAAGCCCCGCACTGGGGTCTGTGCTGACAGCTCAGAGCCTGGAGCCTGCCTCGCATTCTGTGTCTCCCTCTCTCTCTGCCCCTCACCCACTCATGTTCTGTCTCTCTCTCTCAAAAATAATTATACATTAAAAAACAAAAAAGGAAAAACCAGCCCAGGTGTAAGTGGAGGATGGCAGTACAGCAATGTGGTTAAAATCAGGATTTTAGGGTCAGACGTTTACTAGTTACATGGCTTTCATTAGCTTCTCTAAGCTTCAGGTTCTGCATCTGATAAATGAAGATAATGACAGCATTTAGAATTGTAGGAAATAACCAAGATATCACATGTACAAGATTTAGCAAAATGTCTGATGCAAAATGATTGCTAAGTAACACAAGTAATAACAAGTAATAATGATGCTATATCAATTTTGTTCTCAAGACAGAAAACTAGATGTTCCTGTTGGAATAACGCTGGCCATATGATAGGATATAGGTAGCTAAATTATGCCCACTTTACAAAAAAAAAAGTATGTCATTTCACTCACTAGCCACCTCTGTGAGAAAATATTTTCAAAGTTAACTCTAATCCAAGACCCATGGTTCAGGGGCTTTGCAGAGACTGGAGAAAGATATGTTGTCCCTCATAACCTAGACGAGCTCAAAGTCACATGGTATGATAAAAGCACTTTATTTCCTGACATCTGCTGTCTTAGTCTGCTTGGGTTGCCATAACAAAACACCACAGACGGAGTGGCCTAAAGAACAGAAATTTATTTTCTACTGTTTTGGAACCTGGAAGTCCTAGATTCAAGGTATCAGCTGATTCATTTCCTGGGGAGAGCTCTCTTCCTAGCTTGTAGACAGCTACCTTCTTTTTTTTTTTTTTTTTTTTTTTAACTTTTAAGGTTTGTTTATTTTTGAGGCGGGGAGGGGGCAGAGAGAGAGGGAGGCAGAATCTGAAGCAGGCTCAGGCTCTGAGCTGTCAGCACAGAGCTCAATGCAGGGCTCAAACTCACGAGCTAGGAGATCATGACCTGAGTCTGTCAGATGTTTAACTAACTGAGCCACTGAGGCGCCCTGACAGCCACCTTCTTGATAAGGCCTCACATGGCTTTCCTCTAAGTGCACATGGGGAGAGAAAAAGATCTGCCTCACTTCCTCTTCTTATGAAGCCATAATCTTACTGGATTAGGGTGCTACCTTTATGACATCATTCAACCTTAATTACCTCCCAAAGGCCCTCTATCCAAAGATATTCACATTGGGGATTAGGTGTTCAACATATGAATTTGGAACAAGGCAGAGTAAGTCAGTGCACAGCACATGTCATGGGATTTTTGTGTTAACTCTCTCTTTACCACAAAGAGGTGGGGGGTGCAAACATCTCTGTATGCTCAAGAGTGGCTCAGCATTTCCATATAAGGACATGGAGGCAATTATATAAAAATGATTATCTCAGTTTCTAATAGACACGAAATCAGGACATTTCTTAGTTGATGAATAAATATGACCTTGGTTGAACTGAACAAGTTTTTGCCATTCATAAGTCTTCTTATGGCCCACATTTTGAATCTCAATTGGTTAAATGTAAATCTTATTTGAGATGTGGGCTGAATACAAGGCACAGAAACAAATGGACAGTAAAACAAAGGTTAAAATAAGAGAATAGCATGAAATTAAAGGGGGGAAGATGTGGCAGTTAGGAAGCACTTCCCAACAATGAAATCTATTAGAGCAGAAAAAGTTCTCCTGGGGGAAGTATCGAGGTCTTATGGACCAAGTCATTTCAAATAGACTAGACAAAATAATCAAAAATGGCATTAAGAGAGGAGTCCCTCAAGAGAAAGACGGGGGGTAGGAGGTTGATTAGATAATCTAATAGAGCTGTCTCATCTTTAAATTTCCTTGAGTCTAAAATTCTATGAGATTTTTAGACAGTTTGATCACCCAGTAGAGAGATTTTAATTTCATTTTTTATGACATATCAAATAGGTGAACAGCAGTGATCATTCAAGCTTGGCCTGGCTTGCTCTCTGGGGCTTGGATTTCTGGCACAGAACTGACTACAGCTCTAACATCAACCTCAATGAAACCAATAATTACTAAGTAATCCCTGTGCAGAATTTCCATCAGACATCTAAGGCTCACACCAGCACTGTTAATGTAGAATTATTGAAATTTAAATCAGAAGTGTTTATCCAACACAGTGATAGATAAAGTGATTTGAGACTGCTTATCATGATTAAGCCTGAAGATTACAGGTTATTATTAGGGTGCACAAGGAATATGAAATTAATGGGAGGAAAACCAAACATAGGTTCTTATTACCAGGGGAAAGAAAAAAAAGATTGTGTCTTGAATACAATTACTGCACTAAAATGGTTGTGGGATTCTCCTGTTTCCTCCCACGGATCACGTTTATAACCGAGGACTGCCATGGGTATGACACGATGCCTCAGGGCTGAATGACCAGCCAGCAGAACAAACACAAAGTCCTGAGCTGTCTAGAATCTCTCACGGGCTTTTATCTTTTAGGTGTGAAACTATTATGAGCCAGTAAAGGGCAATGAGAAGTTGCTGTAAGAATAAGAGGGCTGACTCTGAACTGCCCCTTTAATCCACATTTCTGAATATTCCTATGTAACCATTATTCACACTTAACATGAAAATATCATCCCTGAGAAACTGGTTTCTTTCCAAGACTTACATAAACTGAACGTTTAATGGTAAATGTTATTTACTTGAACATCTGCTGATGATCTAGAATTCTCTAATACTTTATAACCCAGAGTTGTAAAGGATGCTATGGACCGAGTGTGCCAATACATAATTATTTACATTTATTAAAAAGCATGTGTATAATGTATTATAGTTCATCGTTAGTTTCATTTATGATTCATTTTACATTTTCAACAGTTAGCATGTCCTTAATAACGTTAATAGATGTGCTTTCCTCCCCAGAAAGAAAATGACCTCCTTCAGCTTAGGGATCTTTCATCCAAATATTATATTGTGTGATATATATACTGCAGGCACTACAAAACAGGTGTTGTATGAAGGGAAAAAATTAACAACAATTCAAAACCCAAAACAAACTATGATTTTTTTTTTGTTTTCATCAGTGACAGCCATACCGTAGTATGCAAATTTTTAAAAATCCACAGCTTTTGAAAAATATTGACCATGTCCCAGTAATCAATATTCCCTTTCATATAGTACTGTATGCAGCAATTTTTACTCACTTACTGCAGCTTTTTTTTTTCAGCTTCTTTATAAGAGATTCTTTTGTCTGATTCTGTTAACTAATTTTACTCCTTTTTATTTAAAAATATCCTGAATTTCTCATAAAGAATTCATTCATCGTTTCAATTATAATTTTGAGAAGCTACTATATGCCAGGAAAAAGAACATCCTCATGAAATTGACACTCTAATAGGAAAAGAGAAAAAAAGTAAACAATCGAATAACATCATGCCAGGCGTTGATATCCTCTCTGAAGAATGATTAAGCAGTGTGATCGAGAATGCACTCACATATTGGGCATCGACAAACACCTCTCTGTAGATGTGTAGCTAAAACGAGCAAAGGAAGCCGTGAAAATACTTGGCAAAATGGTTTCAGCAAAAGGACAGTAAATGCAAAGGCCCTGAGGTGGATGCAAACTTAGCAAGTATGAGTAAAAGTAGGAACATCACTTTGACTAACGGGCAAGGAGTGAGGCAGTGAATATTAAGAACTGAATCAGGGAGTCACTTAGCCCTTATAGACTGAAAGAAAGAGGCGCAGGGTATAAGACAAGAAGGGGATCTCTCCCTTGTCAAAATGCATGAGCACTTCATATGTGCCTATGCATAAGTACGCATAAAATCAACACCGGGTTGACTGAGATATTTTCCATCTATCCAGCTGATTCTTTCTGGTGAACACAGGCATTTACCATAAACCTATAAATAAATTACAAAGGAGAACACTGTTGAAAGCTGACTGTACAATCAATGTTAATATCTAATGCAATTTTAAAAAGAAAAAAAGGGGAGGTAAAAATAAAGACCTGCATAAAATATGCAGAACCTGTTTTCCTTTTACCAGTTACTAACACTGACTGTTGAACATAGTTAGCTGTCGAGACTTTTTTTTTTTTTAATTTCTGAGTATTCTCTCTAGAGAATTAAGAACTGCATACATTCACCTTCTTAGGACGGAGTTACATTCAAAACATATGGTGAACAAGCTAAGAAGAGCCTCTTCCTTAAGGAGAAAAAAAAAGATACAGAAAAATAATTTATACAGAAATATGGCTTTAAAGGAAATGTTTCTGTCGAACAGAAGTCAAATTAGGCTACTCTCTTCTCGTATGTGCCTGACTCTTGGGGGGCAGAGAAGCTACTCCTGCACATTCAACATGCCATAAATACACACGCCTTGCTTCTGGGTAAGTCACGGCGCCTGCTTTAACTGTCTTACCTATTTATGGCTGTGATCTTTTCCAGAATGGCTTTCTGGCTCTGAAACTATTTTGTGAAACAGTCTATCTTACAACAAATCCTCTTGTTTCACTTTATTCTGAGGGTTTAACAAAGATTCTAAAACGTTCCTGGGTGGCCACCTTCCAAAATGATGCACATACCATCATTGATTATAAATTTTCATCTGAAGGCCTTGGAAGGCACTGCTACTCAGATAATTGTAAAAGGAAAAGACTAAAAAGTAAGCAAAAATAATTTTCATCAACTTAATATATTGAAGGATTTCCTCCCTTATTATACATTACTTTCATATTCTACAAATTCACTGTGACTTATAGCACTATTATACCAGGCACTGTATATTTGAAAACTTTGCTAGTAATTCATGGAATTACATTTGTCCCCTGGGAGTAGAGCTATGTCATCCTATGTAAAAAGTCAGATACTTAAGTATTAAACAAAAGAAATCATTACATTTGTTTATTTATTTATTTATTTACTTATTGTTTATTTATTTTTGAGAGACAGAGAGAGAGAGCATGAGCAGAGGAGGGGCAGAGAAAAAGGGATACACAGAATCTGATGAAGGTTCCAGACTCTGAGCTGTCAGCACAGAGCCTGATGTGGGGCTCGAACTCATGGACCATGAGATCATAACCTGAGTCAAAGTCGGATGCTTAACTGAGCCACCCAGGCACCCCTAACAAGAGAAATCATTAAATTTAATTTAAAAAGTCAAGCTGTGTCTTAAAAAAAAAAAAAAAAGTGTACCGGGTGATAATCCTGACAAAAGTGTTGATGCATTAATGACAGGCCATGAGAGAATGTGATGAGACCAGAACTGGTAACAGAGTTTAGCTAACGTGACATGCAGTCATTGCCCAGGGAATGGCAACTGCATTACCTGTTAATTACACATTTTTAAAAGCTACAAGTTGTGACTATTTATCTGGGGCAAGTAAGCTCCATTTTGGAATATAATGTTGGAGGGACAATGCGTTTATATTATTTCTATATGAGGAAGATTCCAGCTGCCACCATCGGAGTCTATAACTCAAGCCCTTCCCCAGTCTTAACATTTTGTCCTTAGAGCAAAAAGGTTGAGCTTACAAGATGAATAAGAAGAGTTACATATTTCAATCCCTAATGTGAAGTCTGATTCAGCTCCCTGGATGATGTTAACATCACACCCATGTTATTTCATATTCTGCTGAGCAAACTTTATAAAATGTATAAAACTGGCTCTAAATAATAACAGATTTGTCTTGAGCAGCGGCTCATTAGGAAATCTTTCTGAACCTACACTCTACCAGAATTCACTGAAGTGGGCAAGAACATGTAAGAGAAAAGGGGAAAGGGTGAATGCAACTTTGGATCCTAAAAGAAGTAAACTGTGCCAAATAGAGTGTAGGAGGTATCAGATGACGGAAGGGTGACTTTGGTCCACAATTCCAGGTATGATAAAAAAGCCCGTTTGGGAAATAAGTGGAGCACATCTCAGAGGACCACGGATACCATTTGCTATCTTACAGAGGTCATGGGCGGTGGGTTCTCAGCAGCTGTTCTTCAGGTAGAGGATTCAGAGGGCTTCGCGTCGTTAGCACTTGGAAAAGACTGTGTCAGGCAGAAAAGACGGGGACAGCTGCAACCTGGTTCCTAATGTGGGCAAATAGGCTTAAAAAGAGGGGGTGGTCTGCCCTGTTGACTAGTACATATATTAAAGATACTCCTGGGGTGCTTGGGTGGCTCAGTGGGTTGAGCGTCCGACTTGGGCTCTGGTCATGATCTCACGGTCTGTGAGTTTGAGCCCTGTGTCGGGCTCTGTGCTGACAACTGGGAGCCTGGAGTGTGCCTCAGATTCTGTGTCTCCCTCTCTCTCTGCCCCTCCCCCACTCATGCTCTGTCTCTCTCTCTCTCTCTGTGTCAAAAATAAACGTTAAAAAAAATTAAAACAAAAAAAGATACTCCTTAGCTATCCAACACAGCACTTACAAGTGTGAGTTTCACCTACTTACTAGCTATGCAACCTGAAGTCGTAAGTTAACACCAAGCCCTTACTAACATCAATTCCTGCCTCTGAAAAACAAGAATGATAATAATAATACTTATTTTGTGGATACTACCTAGATTAGTGAAGACACTGAATGTAAAGCACTAATATAGGACCCCTGGGGGGCTCAGTTGGTTAAGCGTCCATCTTCGGCTCCGTGAGTTCAAGCCCCGTCATGGGCTGTGTGCTGACAGCTCGGAGCCTGGAGCCTGCTACAGATTTTATGTCTCTCTCTTGTTCTGCCCCTCTCCTGTTCTTGTTCTATCTCTCTCTCTCTCAAAAATAAACATTAAAAATTTTTTAAGTAAAGCAATAATATATATTAAGACTCACAGGAAGTGCTCAATAAATATTGATTCAGATTATTAATATCCATATCTATAATGAAGAATTTTTCATTTTTTCTAGTTTCACTGTATCCTATGACAGACAATCTGGCATGTGACCTGGCAAAGAAAATTATAGACAAACTATTTTAATATCTCTTCACCGGGTTATGGAGAACCATAATAAATTGAAACAAAATTCTGTATAGTTCATATCAACTTCCAATATTGTACCATGCCTACAGGAATGAGAAAACAGAAAGATCCCAGATGTGTTATTAAAAAAAGATTCTTCAGTCTGAAACAGGGGGTTAACATGGAGACTCACCATTGCCCTGGAGATCCACTGTCTTACTGTGAAATCAATGTTCTATAAGAAATATAAAACAACTCTAGAAAATTTCTAATTTGTCTTCTCAATAGAATTCAAAAGATTCTGTAGTTTTCACAATGTAAACAAACAGTCATGATACACTAGGAAAGCTTAGATAGAGGTTTTTTAAGGTTGCTTTAAAGGCTTTTTTTTAATGTTTACTTTTGAGAGAGAGAGAAAGAGATAGAACGTGAGTGGGGAGGGACAGAGAGAGAGGGAGATACAGAATCTGAAGCAGGCTCCAGCCTCTGAACCCACAAACCGCAAGATCATGACCTGAGCCAAAGCAGAAAGCTAACCGATTAAGCCACTCAGGCGCCCCAATTGTTTTAAAATTAAAAGTACAAATATACAAACTAAAGTATAAAATTATATATTACATACATACATGTACACCTATTTGTTACAATTTTGGTCCTTATTCTTCTTTTTCAACTAACAAATAGAATACTTACTGTGTCCTACACACTGTGACAAGGTTGTCTGTCAAAATTTCATTGATTATATAAATATGCTCCTGTTCAGGTCTACTGGGCTTTTGATTAGAATGGAATTATTTTTTTTACATCAATTTGAACAAAGTTTTCCCTTTTTAATATTGATTCTTTTAGTCCAGGACAATGGCATTCAAATTTTGTATTATACACAGTCAATAAGCATTTATGAAAGGAATAAATAAATGCCACCCAATTATTTTTTGCAATGTCCTTTAAAAAAAGGTCAACATTTAAAGGTTATTTCAAAGCATTTTGTGTTTTTAATTTGGTAAATTAAATGTTTTTCCTCTTAGAGAATTTTCTATTTAATTGTCACTATCTAGTAGTAAAGGCTGCTGAATGGAACTTTTTCCTTTGCCCAACAATTGACACCAGGGGAACAACTTTTATGAAAACCCAAAGGGGGCTGTAAGTATTTTTTTTTAAAAGAGAACTGCAAGCAACAGGGGCTAGATCCTTCTACCAAGCTAGTTAAGTGTGGCAAAACTGGATAAATACCACCAGTCTCTGCTTCAAGCCCACAGTTCCCCCTCTGGTATCCCGTTTCTCTAAGATGGCTGTAAAGCACACTAACAGTTGCTTCTTACCTGGACATTCCTCAAGAAGACAGTCTTGCCGGAGCAACTCATGCTGGTAGGATGACAAGGGACAATGGATGTTGTGGGGGGGTGGGATCTCACATTAGCTGACAGGGGCCAAAGGGAGACAAAGCTGCTACTCTCCAAGAAGTGACGGAGAGGCTTGAAATACAGTTGAAAACTGTCCCCCAAACACTCTTATCTTTCCTGAGAAAGCTACTTCATTGGCAAAGACTCCAAACACACATGGATCCAATTTAAAACCCACCCTCTCGGTTGATGGGGGGTGGGAGGGAGGGGAGGGTGGGTGATGGGTATTGAGGAGGGCACCTTTTGGGATGAGCACTGGGTGTTGTATGGAAACCAATTTGACAATAAACTTCATATATTGAAAAAATAAATAAAAATAAATAAAAAATGAAAAATAAAAAAAAATAAAACCCACCCTCTCATCCGTATCACATTTAACATTACCTGTTATTTAACACCTACTGTATCTCCTATCTCTCTTTTGACCAAGCACTCCAGAAGATCTAAAAGGGGTGGGGAAGGAGATGCCCCCAAACACACTTCTTCTCCACAAGGCTCTGAAGGAGTACACCATGGCCTTTCCCCATTGGGGTCCTTCACCTCAACTGGACTATAGCTGGGTTTTAATGGGTTATTATTTATCTGTATTTAGTGTTTCATCCACACTTATTAAATATGCAATAAATATAATAAATATATAAAAGTGAAGAAAATTGTCCACGCTTTATCCCACAAAGGAACAAACCTAGTCCTCCTACTTCCACTCTGGGCAGCATAATGCAGAAAGTAACACAACAAAATGTTCTAAAATAACATTTAACTTGGAGAAGGAAAGGGCTCTACGTGAACAATAGCAAATAAAATGTCTTCCTTCTGATGAAGTTTTATAAGGCTATGAAATCAAAGCACTTGCCAGGAAAGAAAGTTTTATCTTATTTTTTATTTTTTTAATGTTTATTTATTTTTGAGAGAGAGAGAGAGAGACAGAGTGTGAGTGGGAGAGGGGAGAGAGAGGAAGACACAGAATCTGAAGCAGACTCCAGGCTCCGAGCTGTCAGCAGAGCCTGACGCAGGGCTTGAACTCAATGAACCTTGAGATCATGACCTGAGCCGAAGTCCAATGCTTAACGGACTGACCCACCCAGGCGCCCCAGGAAGAAAGTTTTATGTATTTAGATCTCGGCCTGTATCTATTATAGTTTCTTTTTACTGGTCTAATAAATGACTTTGCTGCAATGAGCTCAAATAAATATTGAAATTAGATGCCCATCTCGTTAATTTTGGTTTAGTTTCTATTTTCTTAATTCATCTGTACTTTAGTATATTTTTGGATATTTTTCAAAGAGTAAACCAACTGTGGTAGTACCATTTAATGATTATGTTAATATAAATTTATTTGGAAAGCCAGGTTTAAGACATGCTGAATCCACTGGTCTTCTGCTTTGATTAACTGTCTTGTTTAGTCTTATGATTGTATTTTTTAAGTATATAATATCTTACCTCATTAATTGCTTTAATAATTGCATTTCTGATATCCTATCTAATAGGATATGTTTTTTTTTAAGTTTGTTTGTTTGTTTATTTATTTATTTATTGCACAAGTGGGGGAGGAAAAGAGAGAGAGGGAGAAAGACAGAATCCCAAGCAGGCTCCACACTATCAGCACAGAACCTGATGTGGGGCTCAATCACAACCTGAGCTGAAATCAAGAGTCAGACACTTAACTGACTGAGCCACCCAGGTGTCCCTAATAGGATATGTTTTTTTAATGTGCCCTTGTCTTGCCTATTTTTCTTACTCCCTGACCTTAGAGAACACGTCTTAATAATTTTAAAAACCATATTTAGTGCCCTAAACATATAAATGTTTCATTTATGTGGTACTGAACTAACTTTTGGAAAAATGTAAACAAAATAAATGTGTATGTATGTATGTATGTGTGTATATCTGTAGTTTTTAATGATGTGTAATATCATATGCATTATGGGAAATAGTTATTTCTTTATAAAAATTCATACAAAGGTATAAAGTATGAACTATGAAGTATGAACTATGTATAAAGTATGAACTATGAATATGAACTACTTCATATCTTGTATGAAGTAAGCATACAATGCCAGCTCTTTGAATATTGGACAAAAAAAATATTATGGTGGATAAGACACTATTCTACAAAGTATGTTATTGCTCTATATGAATATATAAACCAAGATGACTTTGGGTTCTGGCTCACAGTTCATAAAAGAGACAACTGACCCCTCTGCTTCTGATGGAAAACCAGCGAATAAAGGAAAAATCCCAAGCTAAGGCTTTTTGTAGTATAAGGAAGTTAAACAAAAACCTGACTACTTTCTGTCAATCCAATGCTACTTTTTCTCAGCCCTGTATGAGTGTTTCTGATCATTGCTTTGTAGAAATTCACTTTGCCCCTCAGTTTGGTAATTAACCTAATTATCTTACATTAATTAGCGACCTCTAGCCTCGTCATTTTCACAGCACTGCTGTAGGTGAGGTCACTGACCCCTTTCCCCAGGTTTCTGCCTACAGAAATGAAGTTCTAATTTCTCAGAGGTATTGGGAAAATGCCTCTTGCCATTCTTACTTACCTGAGTGGTGGCATCAGGAGAAAGAACTGGGTACATTTATCAGCAGTTAGAGATTTTCTTTCTCTGCCGCCTTTGTTCCTCGCTAAGATGTCCACTCCTGGGTGCACCTACCTGCAGCCTGCAGGGGTGCTTAAATATGCTGGAGGGAGGGCAGCGGGAAGCTATTACTATTCCTGTCTGATCAACCACCTTCCCGCCGCATCACTGTGTCCTGCGAAACTAAATTATGTCGTATTTTCAGCCTTCAAGATTCACGCATTTGCTGTCTGACGATGGTGCACCTTTTGTCACAAAGGCCACCCAGCATTGATTCAACCATTCAAGGTATTTGATGGACATTTCACACTTCTTTCATCCTGAAATGCCAGTGTCATGAAGAAGGGGCATTTTTTTTTAATGCATTGAAAATATTTCTGACTCTACCTCCTTCACTTTTCCTGATCCACGTACCTTACTTAAGGCAGTTTGGTCACCCGATGTGGCAGTTCTCCAAAGTGGCTCTTTTCCTGGTCATCTCCTGAGCAGTGACCAGGATCACAGTGTTGAGGAGTTGTACTGACCTATTTTGAAAATCTGGGATTGCATTCTATCTTTCCCGGCCACATTGCTTCTTTTTTATGCCCTAACAACAGCCTCAGGTCAGCCTGGTACATATTCTGGGTGGCAACCTGGCCAAATGGTTCAAACTTAATTCTGGTTCAGCCACCCGAATCCTCTTGCTGTGTTGTTACAGTCATGAAGATAATAATTACTAAGCTGCACATACTAGTCCTCTCTAGTCCATGACAGAGACCCATGTGAGGCAAGGTAGGAGGGAGGGCAATACTGCATCTCAATAAATGTTACTAAGATGCTCTTATCCCTCTTGCATCTAACACTCCAGCTGAAAGGTCTGGGTACAAGGAGATGATGACTGGAGAACAGGTAAATTTACAGCTACTAGAATGGGAAATGCTAATTCTGGGGAGTACAGGGAGAGCAACAATTCTGACATGTGGGAGGGAACACCGTAGGATTGGGGACGGGGTGAGTACAGAGCAGGCAGAGAGACTAATGATCTTTTGTCTTTTAGAACCGACCTGGAAGCTTTTTCACAAAGAAAAACATCCCAGCGCATCTTTCACAAAAGACAACAAGCTGCTTATTAAATGACTCCTAGACCTGCCATGCCCCACCAAATGGTGGTGACCATGACTTGATATTTAGTCTCTACAACTTGACTGAGAAGTCAATCAGAAACATTAGCGAGTGATCCCAGATGCTGCAGGTCCCACACAAAATGCCTGTCAACACCTCTAAATGTCTTTCCACCTCTATTCCCATCTTCACCACTGGGTCATGACGGGGGATAGAAGAATGCCACCCAGCAGGGTGACAAATACTATATGTCAGTGTGACTGCCGTCAGGTAATCTCTCCAAAGACACAGCTGAACCAGATTTGGGAAAACTAACATTTACCAGCTGGCCAGGAGGGCACTTTGGAGACTGTTAACCTGTGTCCCCTGACTGATGTAGGTCATATCTGTAGCGAACAACAACTACAATACTCTCCTTCCAGGGGCACCTGTGTGCCCCTGGGACTGAACTACTTCTGGAGAAGCTACATATTAACTTGCATGAACTTGCCCTAGTGTGCACCTAAGGAGTGATCAAAAGAGCTCTTCAAATGTTTAAGAAAACACCACCTGTGGCTCCCAGGTGATTGTGAAGATCTCTCTGGAATAGGGTACTCTAAGCTACTTGGGGAGTTCCCAGAAGGGATAAATCCCTGTGTGTGCATTCATTGGGTGGTTATCCCAACAATGGGAGCCATCCAGTCAGAACAGGTAGTAAAAGAATGTGTCTCTGGACCTCAGCTGAAATGATCAATGATACCATTTTGGACACAGAAGGCACTCAGGTCAGTTTCAACTCACTGGCCAGAACTGCTATGGAAAACAGTATTGTCCTACATATCCCTCTCTCAAGACCAAAGTGAAACCTGTGCAGTCACTTCGACGTTGCTATACCTGGATTAATGCCTCTGAAAAAGTGCAAAGGTCAGCACAGATGCTTAAAGAGGAAGTCAT
Source organism: Puma concolor (assembly GCF_028749965.1). Classification (NCBI taxonomy): domain Eukaryota; kingdom Metazoa; phylum Chordata; class Mammalia; order Carnivora; family Felidae; genus Puma; species Puma concolor. Next base: position 145,944,417 of record NC_141674.1, on the reverse strand, counting down.
GTGTCCTAAAGTACATACCTTTATGTTTTGGGGGTTTCTTCAGCCTGCTTAGTCTGGGACCCTGGGGGTCAGGATTGAGGTTAATACTGCAGGCTGGCTCCATCCTGCCACTTACAGAATTGTTGACAGAAGCTTTAATTAAATGTTGCATGAGACAAATTGAACAAATACAGGTCTACTCTCTATTGATACAATTAATCAGAATGGCCCACCCAGTGGCACTCTCATGTGAAAATTTGATCTCGGCTAAGGCTGTGTAGGGCTAAGAGGTGGTTTTGGGGAGAGGCAGTCTGCCAGGGCTCTGAGCATCCCTGCATATTCTTGCTGAGTGAGCCAAACTGGAAAGCTTACCCGTCTCCTGATACTGAGCAGTTTTTCTAGCTTGTCACATAAGCAATTGAGTAGGCCAAGTCCACTAGAGTGTGACAGCCATGTAACTGCATGCTTTTCTGTGTAAGGGGAATCTGTTTTTTGCCATTTGCTATAATGTTTGCTGCTTGCTCAAAACATGATTTGGCCCTGGGTCCTTCAGTTGTGAAACAAACCCACTACATATGGGCCCACTGCATGGCCTCAATGGGACTTGGGAGGCAAGGGGGACAGGCAAATATGTTGATGTTCATGCTTCTTGCTGTGCCAAGAATAATAAAGTTCTTTGTCTCTGACCCAGGCATCTTGAGTCTTCTGCCAGAACTCATGTGATGGTGGCTGGCTCACTTGTTGGCTCGCAAGTAGGGGAAAATCAAATCTTAGGATCTCTAAAGTTCCTGAGAGAAATAACATGAATTCGGAATGGGACAGAACTGTTTTCTATTTAAGCATCTCTTAATCACCTTCCAATTTTTTTTTAATATATCCTTTCAATTAATAAAAGGCACATTACCTAGAAAACAGCTGGAGTAGGATTTGAACTAGGCAATACGGATGCAGAACATGTTTTTATTCTCCTATACTTCTCTATATGCTGATGTGGCTTAAAAGCATTGGAACATTTGCATTTTATTCAGTAAATTTCCCATGTCTCTTTTACGTGATTCTGTTTGTAACACATTAACCAACAAATTTTTCAAAGCCCTAGTCTCTAAATTGGTAATCACTTTAAACGTGACAAATCTTTAATTTTCTTTAATTTGTGTATGATACATAAACATTTTCAAAATAAATTGATTGTAACATGCCCATGTTTCACACCATCACTATCATTTGAATATAACAAGCAGTTAAAAGGTTGATTGAATATCAATTAAAACATAATTTAAACCTAGTTATATCATGGCCCTTGAGTTGAAAAATTCCAGAAATCTAGATGCCAAGAATTTACAGAGTAAAAATATAATCTTAGCTACCTTGTTCCAATTTGTAATTCATGGGATGCGCCCACTTTGAAATGATCCCTGTACTACTATTTACAAATTAACCAAGAAAAGAAAAAGACAGATTTTAAATCATTTCAACATGTTACTCAAATGTTTTCTGAAACAGAAAAAAAAAAAAGACTCACAGACACTCTATGTATGAGTACAGAAAAGTCACGTTCACCAGATCTCTACTTCATCTTAGCCCAAGGCTGTTCTGCTCCTCAAATGTCTGCTCTGATCCAGCCACTTACACCATTCCAGCAATGGAGCCACCTCAGGCTCAGGGCACCAAACACAAGAAGGATATCCTGCCCCGAATTCCCATCACTTCCTTTCAGCCCCTCCTTAGTCTGGTAGGACAGGATTTTTACAGAATACTGCACATTCACCTCAATTTTTAAAATCATTCACCAGTTAAAGACAATTTTAAATTTTAATTCTTATCCTCATCTTGAAAAACTGATTTGGCAATGAGCTTTTGGGACATAATCCATTTGTAACTTGGGGATTTCCTAGAATTTTACATTAAAATATAGAAAAACTCAAACAATGTAACAATGGAAAATTGATAATGTGTAAATCCTTTATATTATAGACTATTATGTGCAATGTTTAATGAGGTTAGGAACATGTCAAACATTGGTAAATATTTCTCAAGTTGGGACTATGGCTTCAAGTCAAAGTGACCCAGATTTCAACTTCAATGCTATTACTTTTTAGTATGTGGACATGAATAAATTCCTTAACTCCCTTTGTTTTGGGTTATTCATCAATAAAATGGGGCTAACACCTTGTTTACAGGATTGAATGCTATGTAAATGGCATCATACCTGGCACTTGCCACATCGGGTGAGGTGAATCCTAGCTATTATTATCTGATGAGAGATTCAGAAGAAAATTAATCATGAGAATATGGGAGAATATGGTTTCTCCTTCATTCTTACTCATTTGACTACTTTGTAACATTACCATAATGTGAAATATTTGCTAGACAATTGGGAAACAACATTTCTGCAAATGTGGACAATGGAAAAAAAATTAAGAAAACTCTGTGTGACTCACAAGCAAAGCAAGTGACATAGTATCAGAAATAGCTCTACAGTAAATTCACTTGATTAGATTTTAACTACATCTGGCCTTTTCAGTTAATTTGAAACCCTCATAACTGTTTCTTTAGAGATATTTCACAAGCCTGTACCCCTGGATGCAGTCTTTACTAATCTTTTGTGCCCCATGCTGTGCTGTGCTATTTTTCATGCGTTATCTTTCATGGCGTCTGAAAAACTACCCTTTAGAGTAGGTTTTATTTTTACTATTTTATAAATAAAACCAATGCTTAAAAAAATTAAACTATCTTGAGAAAAATCATAGCTACTAAAATTCTAGGCTTCCAGGTTTTGAAATAGCCCCTCCAAACCCTGAAATATTTCTTAGAAACATAAAGGCTTTTAAAAAATAAGCTTGAATACCTTAATATAGAATGCATTTTAATACTAATTAGATACTATCACAACTCTTAGATTTCATAACGTTTCCTGCACTCTTTTTAAATTTTTTCTTGTGTTCAAAAATAATAAAGTAGCAATTTTCTGTAGCAGGAACACCATTATTATTCACCTACAATGTAATCAACATTATTTACTCACTTTTTATTACACTCCAGCTCAAATTCAGTATTAATCTTGACTACATTTCATTTCCATGTCACAACATATCTTTATTTTTATAGATAGCTTGTTAATGAGATGTTTTAATTAACGGTTTCATTCTGATTTCAAATCTTTGACAAAGAAAACAATGTCAGCTAACCCCACGTATAAGTATGTATTTTAATAGCCAGAATTTAAATCTTAGATTTTTGGAATTAGGATTAGAGAGATACATAATTTAGCTCAAACTGAAGGATAAAATCATGATTAGGAACATGCAATCTAGGACTTTCTTCGTCCTTCTTTGAAGCTATTTGCTCAAAAACGCCACGTAGATACACAACCGCTAAAGCTGGCAATATTACCTGGAACAACATTGGAGACACCAGAACCAAGGCGCAGAAGCCACCACTCTGCTGAAGGTCCCTCACCCAAGCCACACTGAATCATGCCACCCCATGTGATGATTCCTCTTTTGTCTCCAGCAGCACTTTCTATATCATTGTAGACAACTGGGAGACAAGAAGACTAGAAACAGTACAACAGAGGAGCAGTTGTCAAAAAACAAAGAAACGACTCTTTAAAACCCTGGAAACATCAGATGATGGGTAAATGGGTAGTAGGTTCTTTTATCAAAGACACATATAAGCAGCTATCCATTATTCCTGACTGAACAACTATTACAGTCAAATAGTCAGAACAGGAGATGATCCCAAAGGAGCAGCATATAGATCTAAACTACAGGAATACATACGAAGAAAATGGGGATTAAAAAAGAAGAAGGAGAAAATGGGGCTAAAGGCTTTTTGTTTTGGTTCTATTGTGATTCTAGGTCTAATACAAAACGGGGATGGGGGGGGGCTAGAAAAACTGAGGGAGGTAAACACAATTCCTTCCCGGTACCCAAAGCAAACAACTGATGGATGTGTTCTCTTTTAAAGTTGACTACACAGAAAAAATAAATACAAACTATGGGATCTATAAATAATTATAAATAAAGGTAAGAATAAATTTGCTGACACATATAGTTCTTACTATTTCTTTTATTTACTTATTTTTATTTTTTAATGTTTATTTATTTTTGAGAGAGAAAGCGAGCACGAGCAGGGTGGGAGCAGAGAGAGAGGGAGACACAGAATCTGAAGCAGGTTCCAGGCTCTGAGCTGTCAGCACAGACCTGACGCGGGGCTCAAACTCGCGAACTGCAAGATCAAGGCTGCTTAACCAACTGAGCCACCCGGGTGCCCTTGCCAAACATTCTTTTAAATATTTAACATTTCTCTCTCATCTAATCCTAACAATAACCCTCTAGAGCCAGTGGCACTTTATTTCCATTTTTTAGATCATAAAAATGAAGCCAAGTCATGTACCCAATTAAGGTAGGTGATTTGCCCAGGGTCATGCAGCAGACCGAAGTGAGTAAAAATGAAATTTAACTCAGGTATCTGGCTCCAGAGAACACAGGCTTAATACTCCCTTTATCTTCTATATGTGAGGCTTAAAAAAAAAAAAAAAAAGGAAGTGGGAATGTCTAAGACAGATTCTAAGACAGTTAGTGGGTATGTCCTCCAACTCGGGTTGGGCGGGGGGTGGGCACCAGATAGGCAGGAAACTGTTAGAGACACGAACATTGTGAGCTTTGCTTCTCTGAGAGGAGTGATACCAAGAGTCCTTTTGTATTTTTAACTTACAACATAATCTATACATCGAACAAAAGTTTCCTCTAAAGGCACTAGGGAAAAGCATGACAGTAAAATTATTTTGAAAATAGGATTCAAAACACATTTTTGAAAATAACTATTTGGTATCATCAGAGAGCGTCAAGCTCTATGAAACAAGACAATGGGCCATAAGGAGAAGCCAAGCTAGAATGAACAAGATATAATAAAGAAGTTGGCAGAAATAAGAGAAAAAATGCAAAATATCCTAAATACTGATGCTCAATTAAAAGCCATTTTGAAAGCAGTAAAAAGCAGAATTAAAAACAGAAAATGATGTAGAAGAAAAAAATAAGACATACTCTGAAAAGAAAAAGAAAAAAAATCACTGAAATAAAAGCTACAAAAAATAGGACAGATGCGAGGGAATAGAATAGAGAGCCAACCTCTACATTCATTCCCATTCCTTCATGCAACAAATACTTATTTTTTTCCTAGGACTACTCAAAACCCAAAACCTCTTGCCTCTAAAATCATGCCCATAATTTTACAGAATTCATAAATGGAGAGAAGGTGACCTCTTGCCCTCATTTTGGGTGAACTGAAATGGAATTGCAAGAGTTCTTTTGGAAAAAAAAAAAACTAGAAAAAAATAAGCTATATTCAAAGATATTAAGAGTAAATTTTCCAGAGCTGGGAGCAGAGACGACCTAAAGCTACAGATCAAAACAAGCCACTGAAGACCAGACAAATGTAAAACAAATGAGCCAACATGTACATATTTTCTTGACATTTTTGTTGGAGTTGCAAGGGTAATAAAAACAAACTTTTCTTTGTAGACCTCAGCTATATGCACTGCTAATTCACTGGCCTCTTTCAAGACTGGACACAAATGTTACCTTTTCACTGACCCTGTCCTGACCATCCTATTTAAAATTACAATCCACACCGACTTAATCCCACTCTGCTCTGTTTCTATTAATTCTTAGCACTTAGCACATGCTAATATGCCAGAAAATTTCTCATATGCTATGTCTAGAACATAAGCTCATTGACGGATTGAACATTTTTGTGCTATTCATTGATAAGTCCCAAGAATAGAGAGTAGTTCCTGACACATACTAGATATTAACCGTTAGTTTTATTAAGGAGTGAAGTGGCCAGGAAGGGGACAGAGGGTAGAGTATATACACAGAAGACATATCAGGCCTCAAGTACCTACACTTGAGGAAAAGTCAGAAATGTAGTTGGAATGGCAGAATGGGATCAAATGATGGAGAAGGGCATGTTTTGTTTTGTTTTAAATTTTTTTCTAATGTTTATTTATTTTTTTAGAGAGAGACAGAGACAGAGCACAAGCAGGGGAGGGGCAGACAGAGAAGGACACACAGAATCTGAAGCAGGCTGCAGGCTCTGAGCTGTCAGAACAGAGTTCAATGTGGGGCTTGAACCCACAAACCGCGAGATCATGACCTGAGCTGAAATCGGACAGTATATGGACTGTGCCCCTGGAGAAGAGCGTTTTATTCTAAGAAGTCTGGAGATAGTTCTATAGATAATAGGATTTAGATTTTGAGCTGCCCTAGGTAAAATAAGAATTGGTGTTTGAATCCAATGGGCAAAGATTTAGAAACACCTGGGACTTGAGTAGACCACTGGCTTCTCCATCCCTCCTCACTTTTCCTGCCCGCCTAACACAAATTCATAGAATTGTATATACAATCCTCAAATACTCACCATCTCAGCGCTGTTTCTCTCCTAATCTAACACATACATGGGCACGCGCGCGCGTGCACACACACACACACACACACACACACTCACACACACACACACAAAGTCTGTTACTTAGTCACAGCAAACTCCCCACACACCAAATGTAAGGTATATGGTTAAACTTCCAAGGTTTCCAGACAAAGGTTTAGTACTTTAAATATGTCAACTTTTCCCAGATATATCTGAAATTCAGTGCAATCTTAAGAAAAAAAAAAAATCTCAAGTTTTATGTTGTTGTTTTTTTCTTGGAAGAACTTGTCAAGTTGACTCTAAAGTCCATCTGGAAGAAAAACTGTGCAAGAACAGCCGTGCTTTTGGTGCGGGAATGTAACAATGACAAAGAATAAAGTCTGTGACTATTAAAACCTGAGAGTTAGGATAAAAGAACTACATGAAATTTGGTGCAACTTCATTTAGTGTTAAAAACAAGAGAGGCAACCTAAATGTTCAACTTAAGAATGGCTAAATTAGGGGCGCCTGGGTGGCGCAGTCGGTTAAGCGTCCGGCTTCAGCCAGGTCACAATCTCGCGGTCCGTTGAGTTCGAGCCCCGCGTCGGGCTCTGGGCTGATGGCTCGGAGCCTGGAGCCTGTTTCCGATTCTGTGTCTCCCTCTCTCTCTGCCCCTCCCCCATTCATGCTCTGTCTCTCTCTGTCCCAAAAATAAATAAAAAACGTTGAAAAAAAAATTAAAAAAAAAAAAAAAGAATGGCTAAATTAATCATATATTCCACAAAATATGGTATACAGGGAAGAATTCCAACAATATAACTTTCAGAAAAAAAGAGAAAGACACAGTATGTGTGTGTATGTACATACACACGTAAAATATGCTTCCATTTTTATAAAATAACACTAAAAATAGTAATAATAACAAAACAAAATGTTTTCATGTATGCATGGAAATGCATTATCAGCACACTAAAACTAAACAGTGAGGTTTGGGTAGAAGGGATTTTTCACTTTCTATCTTATTTTATTTATTTATTTATTTATTTATTTATTTATTTATTTATTATTTTAATGTTTATTTTTGAGAGAGAAAGAAAAACAGAGCATGAATGGGGCAGGAGCAGAGAGAGAGGGAGACACAGAATCCAAAGCAGGCTCCAGGCCCTGAGCTGTCAGCACAGAGCCTGACGTAGGGCTCGAATTCACGAACCACAAGATCATGACCTGAGCCGAAGTCAGACACAGCCAACTGAGCCCCCTGGGCACATCTTCACTTTTTATTTTAGAGTTTCTCCTTCCTATTTGTGTTACTGGAAATTTTAAACAAGGCACATATTTTAGGTTTTACTTTTGTAATTCAATGTACATTTGTGCATGTCTCAGGGTATCAAATTTCAGGCTTTAAGAAAAATCCGCTATCTAATTTAGGTTTTACACCAACTTTGTGAAACACGGTCACACATTAATATTCAATTTTACAAATGAGAGAAGAAGTAAAAAATAAATAAATAAATAATCCTCTGCAGAATGTAACTGGAATGCTTACACACTGGAAAAGTGACAGCCCCCTTTATATGCCAAGCAACTCGAACATTAAGTGATGTATTATATGTCTTAATAAATGCTCAGGGGCATGGATAAGAGACCGATTGTTTCTTTTTTTTTTTTTTTTTAATTTTTTTTTTTTCAACGTTTATTTATTTTTTTGGGACAGAGAGAGACAGAGCATGAACGGGGGAGGGGCAGAGAGAGAGGGAGACACAGAATCGGAAACAGGCTCCAGGCTCCGAGCCATCAGCCCAGAGCCTGATGCGGGGCTCGAACTCACGGTCCGCGAGATCGTGACCTGGCTGAAGTCGGACGCTTAACCGACTGCGCCACCCAGGCGCCCCGAGACCGATTGTTTCTAAAAGCCAGGAAGATAAATACCAAGTTTGAGACTCTTCCTTCTCCCACTCCCTAAAATGGTAAGCCCTTTGCCAGATACTACTGAGCAGCAATGGGCCATCGCCTTACAGTCAGCGGTGCTACAATAGAATGGGATCAAAAATGGGTCTAAAATTAAACGGACTTAGTCAGCTGCAGTCACAGATTCTGAAGCAAAAATTTTAAAAAAGATTTTCCTACTTTTAAAAGAATACTTTACACAGTTGAATTTATGGCTCCTCCTAATAAATATATTCTACAACTCTTAAGTACTCTTTCAAATTTAAAGTGATAAACAGCAGTAAAACTAAGAAGATAATCATTTGGTAACCTATATAACCTACTTTAAATGGTCTCTCCATAAAACCATTCGGCTCCGTTATATAGTATGTTTTTTCATAACTGGTATCACAAATCAAACTTTAAAACATGATTTGAATTAGTGACTAAAAAATTAATGGGCAACACAGACTTCTGTATTAGCTTTTTCTTCTTTAATGTTTACTTTGAGAGAGAGAGAGAAAGCATGTGCACACACATGAGTGGGGGAGGGGCGGGCAGAGGGAGAGGGAGAGAGAGAATCCCAAGCAGGACTCATAGGCTCAGGGCAGTGTTCTGCGCTGGGCTCACAGGTCTCTATCTCACAAACTGTGAGATCATGACCTGAGATGAAATCAACAGTCAGATGCTTAAGAGACTGAGCCACCCAGGCACCCCTCCATTAGCTTTTCAAATGTTGAATGCTGTGCCTGAATTTGATAGAAAAACATAACCCAGGATCCTCAACTGAGTTAAAGGCCAAAAGGCATCACTTCATTGAACAAGATAGTTACTATTCAAAAGACACAAAACAAATAATTATGCCAATATATCAGCGAAATCTCTAAGAGAAAATGATAAAGGCAGGTAATTGGAATACTTAAACATTGTCTAGACAACATAATTGGGAAAACTGCATTCTTTTAGTGTTGATTTATTTTGGAGAGACAGAGACAGAGCACGAGGTAGGGAAGGGAAGAGAGAGAGGGACACACAGAATTCAAAGCAGGCTCCAGGCTCTGAGCTGTCAGTACAGAGCCTGATGCAGGGCTCGAACTCACAAACCAAGAGATCATGACCTGAGTGGAAGTCGGACGCTTCAGCCAACTGAGCCACCTGGACGCCCCAAGAAAAAATTGCATTTTTAACATTTGTAAGAAGATATTCTGTGGGATTAAAAAAAAAATAACATTTATAATTTGAGAGACAGAGAGAAACAAATCATGAGCAGGGGAGGGGGGCAGAGAGAGAGGGAGACACAGAATCTGAAGCAGGCTCCAGGCTTTGAGATGTTAGCACAGAGCCAAATGCAGGCCTGAACCCATGAACTGTGAGATCATGACCTGAGCCGAAGTCAGCGCTCAACCAACTGAGCCACCCAGAAGCCCCTCTGTGTGATTTTTTATATCCACAGAAATCCACAGAAGTTCTACTCAGTGCCTACTTGACCCGACATCTCTTCTTTTCTGAATGTATCCCTTGAGTGGCATGCCTAGAATGAGTCCCTCTGCTGCAGATCCTGTAAAGACAGGCTTTGATTTCTTTGGATAACCTCATACAATTATGTCATTTGGCATTCCATCACATTTGTTTAGACACACAACCTAGTTGCTGCTTAATCCATCACCCATGTTATGCAAGTGATAGTAGGAGAAAGGCCAATAAAAGAAATGTGCAATTTAGTAAAGAATAACAATGATCCAGGGTTTTGTGAATTGGTCTGCAAGGATAGTCCAAAGGATACCCTTCTCTTAAGAGTTGAGCTGTCATTCATACTCCAATGCAGAAATCCAATTTCTCAAAATCCAATGTCTCAGGTAGAAATCCAATTCTCTAAGTCTTTTCCTACTCTGTATTGGTGCCTTGGGCTCCACACCAATTTAATAGGGAGAATAAAAAGGAAAGCACCTCACAAAGAAATGCAAAAACTTCTTTTATATGAGTCCCAAAAGGCCTGCTTTTCAAGTGTATATGAGACAGAAGTACCGTTTGTAATTTATTTCATCTAGACAGATAGCAAATCAAGTGAAACGTTAAAAAGAAAGACTTTTAGCCCATTCAATATTCTTAATAAGCTAAAAGACTTGAAATATTTTAAATAGGAAAAAAATGATACGTGAAGATAGTAACAAAAAATGGGTTTTAGCAATTTAAATTTTTGAGACATTTATAAAAAGTATAATAAATAATATTATTACATTACAATAGTGAAATAACCATAGGGAATTCATTTTAACGACAGACTATCCCCTAAATGTGGAGCACTGTATACACACACACGTGTATACATACACAAATACATATATAATACACATGCATACTATAGGCAGTAAAATATAATTTCAGCTTTTAAAGATGCAGTTGTACTTGATTCTTGTTTCTCCAGGTGACAAGCTATAGATTAGTGCTCGCCAGCTTTATAAAACTCATTTCCTATAAAACTGTGGAAAATACATAACTGTACACTAAGCCCATCTAAAGGAGAAATAAGAAAGTTAGCATAACAGGCTTCCTTAGGCCTAGAACATTAAAAAAAAAAAATAGCAAAGCTGAAAGAGGCTCTGATAGATGAGACCAACATGTATATTTTTAATGCTGTAAGTCTGAATGTAATCTACTAAAGGTTCACAATGTCAACCAAAGTTATTTATTGAGGAACACTGGTTTGTGACAAGGGACAGGGGTGTTGCTGTGCAATAATGCATACTCACTTGCTAAATGTAAAATGTAAGCTTCACAGAGAGGATAAAAGGAAATTATAATGGTTCAAAAAGTAGATTTTTCAAAGCGGCAGCTTTAATCAGATTATTCCAAGAAACTTGCAAATGACACTAAGCAGATAGCCTTTCTTGATGAAGCTTCCTTAGTGTCCTACATAGCATTTCTCTCTTAGGATCACAGATCTGTGTTCCTCACTATGAGTTTCCTGATGGCCACAACATTGTTTTGTACTCATTGGTAGATCTCATTACACAGTGGCTGGCATATAGTTTGGATAGAAGGAAAAAAAGCAATACATTGTAATTGTTCTTTCATAAGGAAAGTACTAGGCAAAACTTTATGGACTTTCAATATGTCATCATTTACTAATACCTACTGAAAACCTACTATGTGCTGAGCATTGTGCACATACTTATGTGAGCTGAACTAGGAGCGAAATTACCTCTGATTGAGAAGAATGAGGAGTCAGATGACTCATTTATTATTCAACAACATACAGTGCTTCACAAAAACAGAAGTATTCATCAAAAGTAATGATCACACTTGTTCATAAATGAGATTCATTATGACTTTGAGGGCAAGGTGCCATTTGGCAGGTTAATCCCCTTTGCTGGGGAAACGAAAAGAGAGAATTTAGCTGTTAATGCTCTTCTAGATATATTTATTCCTGGATCTCTCTCTCCTCCACTCAGTCATACCGCAACATATTGCACACTGCTTTAACTTGGAACAAGCACCAACTTCAAAATTCAATTTGGAAAACCTTAAAAATAGACTGAACATATCATGACAAATCAAACGTTTTGAAATAACACTGTTGGCAAGGTGGCTTTTACTTAAAATTGAAAATGTTAACATTTTGCAAGAAGGTGAATTATTTTTCTTGGCAGATATGTTTTAAAGAACATTGAAAGAAAATACTGAATAAGAACAAAAGTTTCTAAAGTGAAATCAGTTCCCTTAAAGGAAATAAAAACATCAAGGAGAAATGACAACAAAATATATATTATTTCCTATCTGACAAAAACAACACTATCCGAACAAAAGCTTCCTACCAATAAAGCAACAGAAAGTCTTACTCAATAGCTTAAGATATAAAATTATAGAATATATTCATCCAAGTCTTCCAGTTACATTTGAAATGTCAGCTTTTAATTCAGTAAAACCTAACTTTCCTCATATGTTGGCTGTGAGGATTTCTAGACACCTCCACCTTACGCCGCTGAAACTGAATGCACTAAGCCCTGAATATAGCAAGGCATTTGCTTCAGGGGGGGAAAATGAATTACCATAATTTTTGGGCTCAGAATCAGCAAGATGAGTGTCTAGAGGCATTAAATCCAAGCATCTATATTCAATCCATAGCCATTTCTTGTGGTACTTTTCACTCATTTACTCATTCAACCAACAAATATTTGGTAAGTGCCAGGCACCTTGTACTGGTTGCTGACTTCACAAACATATTAAAGGTTAGTTACCGGTCTCTGAAAATCTCCATCCCAGCCCCGTGTGTGTGTGTGTGTGCGCGCACGCCTGTGTGCGCGTGTGTGTGCGTCTGAGTGCATGTGTGTGTTTAAAAGATCTGGTAGCCAATACATGACAAACATAAAATTTGAGAAGCTTAAGATGTGAAATGTATTATGTAATGCTCTCATCCAGGACATGTCTGTTTATAACCCACAGATACCGCTTTATAAAATCACTTTAGAAAAATTCATATGTGTAAGAAATATAAAACAGGGTTAAGGACCATGTAGTCATGATATAGTGATTCAATCAATGTTTCTGAATTTTTGTGGTATATTATAGTTCTGGAAATCATATTTTTAAAGAAGACAATACAAGACAGAACACACACACAAAAAGGGGGTGCCCGAGTCGCTCAGCCAGCTGGGCATCCAACTCTTAATTTCGGCTCAGGTCATGATCTGAGGGTTGTGGGATCCAGCCAGGTGTCAGGCTCTGTACTGAGCATGGAGGCTGCTTAAGATTCTCTCCCTTTTCCCCAGCTCATGCTCTCTCTTTCTCAAAAAAAAAAAAAAAAAAAAAAAGGCAGGACTCTCCAGCACTGCAGTGTTCCTTGTTTACATCTGGTCACATACATGCCTGCAGTTTCCAGCATTCACCATAAATTGATAAGCAGACACCTACAAGGCACAATCTTAATAGTGTTTCTATCATTGCCTGTGATTACTCAAAACGATTCGGTGTCATCAGTGGATATCTTCTAATGAGCAAGAAGGAGTTTGCAAGTACCACACTTCCTCAAAGAGAAAGAAAACACAGTGCAAACTCATCAATATAAGGCTTATGAGACTGAAGTGCAGTTTTCATTAACTCACTGATCTTCCCAAGAACTTGAAGCGCTGTCCTTTCAAGTGCCGTGACATAACCCCTTAGCAACTACACTCTATTCTGAGGGGGAAAAAACACCTTGAATAAGCCTGGTGCCTAAATCTATTCTGTTCCCTTAAAACTGACCATTTTAAGATGCATTTTCCAATGCTCTATTTATATTTAGCACACCTTCAGGTTTTCATCTCAAAGAAAATATTTCCCTTATGAAGATTTATGTTAGGTATTTAGGGTAAAGATTTCCTTTATCTTTTCCCTACCTCTATGATCTTTATTTATAATCATAAAAGATTACTTTGTTCAGGAGACATGTTTTCATTCAAGTGGGTTGAAGCATGTTTGACAGCATGATGAACTAAGTTAATATTTTTAGGTAGGACAGTCATGTCTCTAAAAAACACATGAACACATAAAAGAAAAATAAATAAACAAGGACAATCATTCTGTGAAGACACGGGCCTCTCTGCCTTTGGCTTTGGCTGTGATCAAAATACAGAATGATTCTCCAGGCCAATACAATCACTTAACGAGTGATTCCCTGATTTAAACAAAGCCTGCATTGCTCCAAATAGAATTTTGTTGGGATGTTACACTACTTTAAGAAGTGTGATGATGGAAGGACAGCTAGAAGCAGGAGAATCCGCACGGAAATAAGTCTATGAACTAATAAATTAGCCTGTCACAGCTCCATGGATTATCACAGCAAACACGAGACTCCTGGATCGGGGACACTGAGCCTTATTACTCAGAGCAAAATCAGAAACAGATGTTATCAGCATCGCTGAGCGCCAGATCCCACAGGATAACCCAGAGGTCTACGTGGAGCATACCAGTGAAGCAGGGCTGTTCCACCAGAGAAAAACTTTGAGCTCAAGAATCTGCTACTTTGACAGCAAGCAGTAAGGCAGTATCAGTTCTGTTCATAAGGAGACCGATACTGAAGGATGAATTCTTGAGATGCATTTCCTCACTTTTCAAGCTCACTCGCTGTGTAAACAATCCTGAGAGGTGCAGAGGTACAGGAATGATCTGGCATCCTCTGCGAGACATATAAAAGCTCAAGTGGACCATCGTGGGCTGTCTTCCAACAGATCTGAAAAAGAGTCTGGATGTGCCCAAAGATGGGAAGTCCTGTGCTTCTTGCTAGAAACCCAGAAGAAGTTAAATACAAACCATTTACTCTACTTCCGCTTTGCCTTCTGAAGAAGCTGCATAAGGACAGGGGCCTTTATTTGCTTTTTGGACCGAAGTAATCTCAGGGCCAAATACGGAACTTGGCCCATAACAGGGATTCACATGTTTTTCTTGAATGAATGAATGAATGAATGAATGAATGAATTCTGTTTGCTAACGTACTTGTCCCATTCTGTTAGACACCCTGCTGATTGGTCACTTGGATCGGGTATATTTTCTCCTTGTGCCACTATCTTTTGCTATAAAAAAGTGTGGCTTGCTCCTCTAAACTAACACCAAAGACTTTCTACTCTCTGCTTTGACACCCTGGTTCCAACTCTTGGAACCTTGCTCTAACTCTCTGGTGTTTTATCTACCCCAGAGCTTTTATATCACCTGCCTGTCTGCTCTCCAGAGTCGTGCATCTTGTCTCCTAGTCTGCTGGTTCGAACACCTGTCCGTACTGCTGAAAAGGGAAGATTTCTTGGTCAAAATCAAGTTTCAAAACCTGACTTAGCCACCTGCTAGCTGCAAGAGTATGTCATGCTCTGCAATCTCTTGTGGACTCAGAATCTTTAAAATGGTAATGATAATAGGATCCACTGCATGAGAATTAAGCATGTGTAACCAGTCTGCAGAACCGGCTGGACTCGAAAGGATTCAACAAAGAATAAAACACTTTTTTTTTAACATTATAGCCTTCTAAAAATCACTTCAGAGCACCATTTCTTCTCTTCCCTGTACAAAATTTGGGAAGTTGTGGGATCTCATACCTGAGATCTGTAACCACTTTGAGACATTAATTAACAAATAATTCTTATACTATGTATTTTAAGCTACTAAAACTTTAATCTTAACCAGTTAAAACTGAAATACTACTCTAGCTTGGGTACAACCAACAAATTCCAAAAGCCCACAGCAGGGGCAGGATTTATGTTTTTGTTTTGTTTTTTTCTGTTTTGAGTATTCTTCTCCTCTAAGCCCCACCTCCCTGTCTTAGCCTCTATCTCTCAATATCTCCTGATTCTCCAGATTGTAGGAAAGCAGATGTGAAGATAAAATCAAAGTCTTCTGTAAGTAAGGTTGTTGAAATCTAAATACTAGCAATCTCTTTCGGCATACTTCTCTGAGTTATTCAAAGACTACCCTCTCTTCTCAGGGGGTCTTCTCAATACCCACTCCTCAGCAGAAGGGGCAAAACCCTTGAGAGTAGGACTCCTCAAGACTCTCATTCAACTCCTGCTGTATATTCCATACAGTTTCTTTCTGCTAGGAAAGAATGGGGTATCACCCATTGTCGGTGCACAGATTGAGAAGTCATCCAAAAAACCCTCCAGATCTTAATCATTAACAAGAAAGAAACAGTTACATCTTATGATAGCCTTTACAAACCTGTTTGATTTCTTTGAAGGGAGGAGCAACTTTGTTCAAAGCGTTTCAACCTCACAACAAAACTACAGTGAGAAATGAAGACAAGGGGTGCCTGGGTGGCTCAGTCGGTTAAGCGTCTGACATCAGCCCAGGTCATGACCTCTCAGTTCGTGAGTTCGAGCCCCAAGTCGGGCTCTGTGCTGACAGCTTGGAGCCTGGAGCCTGTTTCAGATTCTGTGTGTGTCTCTCTCTGCACCTCCCCTGCTCTGATTCTGTCTCTCTCCTCTCTCTCTCTCTTTCTCTTAAAAAAATAAAATAAACTTAAAAAAAAAAAAAAAAGAAATGAAAGACAAGCAAAATAGTTAAACATTAATAGATCTATCATCATACTTACTAGTCATTCATTTGGGAAGCCTCAGAATAATTCGAGAGTGTCAGATTCAGGACAAGTATGTAAGAGGAGTAATGAAAGCAAGTGGAGGAGATAATTGAAGTTCATGCAACAATATAATTAGGGAATCATTAAAAGTGTCAGGAGAGGGTACAACTTATGTTTGGTGTCTGCTGCTCTATTTCCCTAGCAATTTGGTTGTCAGAGTAAGATTTGCTGAAGTTCACGGTTTGTTCTACACATGACTGTCTTACCTGTAATGGCAAAATACATATTCTAGGGTATCTTTTTAGTTCTCTGTATTACTTTGAACAATTTGGTCGACATGTCTTAAAAGTTGTGCTATTTCTGGACTTCTGTTGCAACGGTATCTGTAACCTGATGTCATGAAAGGGAGCCAAGATCATGCCCCCCAAATGAGAGTAGTATTTACAATACGTATCAGATCAGTTGTCTTCCCCTCTTCCTACATGTATTAAAACAGCTGCTTGTTACTGATCAGCTTGATGGAACCCGATTTCTATGATTTCTCAAACATTATAAAGTAGTATTAATAATATTCTTATTAGAGAACGCTGATCACATTAGAATTCATTTTGTATTCCTTTATTTTGCTCCAAATGCTCTCTGTTGCTTTATTTTCTTCTTCACAACTTCTTCAAAACTTCTATCTACCTACTTATCTTTGAATACCCAAAGCCTTTCCTTTTTGGGCACTTTAACATCGTATTACATGTTTACCCACAGAATGTCAACAAAGATTTTGGATTCTAGATGGCAGTCTAAAATACCTGGGTGAGGGGCGCCTGGGTGGTGCAGTCGGTTAAGCGTCCGACTTCAGCCAGGTCACGATCTTGCGGTCCGTGAGTTCAAGCCCCGCGTCGGGCTCTGGGCTGATGGCTCAGAGCCTGGAGCCTGTTTCCGATTCTGTGTCTCCCTCTCTCTCTGCCCCTCCCCCGTTCATGCTCTGTCTCTCTCTGTCCCAAAAATAAATAAACGTTGAAAAAAAAATAAAAAAAAAATAAAATACCTGGGTGAAAATACACATCTATAATGTTGAGGACAGAGGATAAAGGAAATTAATTTCTCTATTTATCTTTTGTGGATCTTTCTTTGTCTTGCCAGGAAGGGTTTATGCTTTAATGAACTAACAATATCTAACATCTGAATGGTGCTTGGTATATTTCAAGGTACTTTTGGTTGTGTTATCTCAGTAATCAGAAGCATAACATGTAGTGTTAGTATTTTCCCAAGAAAGTAACCATGGTTTCTGAGCTCCCTTTGCCCTGCTAGTTCCTAGCAAAGCCCCCCATAAAGCAAACTCACATTAATTCAGATTCCTTACTCTTTAATTCACATAAAAGCCCTATGATATTCCAAAAAAACCCACAAAACAATGTAAATTCAAAGAGATAGTGGGTATAATTTCCCTTAGGGACAATGTCTTCATTTTAAGTCTAGCCTGATTACCAGGAGGCCCTAAATACACGGTAACTTCTGGGCTTGTTGGTTAGAAAGAAATCTAATACTTAAAGATCTTTGTGCTTTTTCTTACTGTTGCAATATTATACAGCTAAGAAAAATATCAGTCACCAAAACTTTGAGCCCTCGGCATATCAAGAATTATGGAATCAACATAACACAGGATAACCACCAATATCAAAAGTTAACATTCATATCAAAAAGTTATTGACCACCTGGTAAAGGTTTCTCAAACCCTAAAACTGAACTTCAGAATGCAGACCACAAATAACTCTGAATCAAGAGCAGATAACATAGTTTTGTTTAGAAACCTCACACCCACACCAAGGCAAATTTAGGGTAACTTTTTTTTTCCCCAGTATATCCTTATTTTTCATGTAGATGCTACCTCACCTCTTGAAAATCAGCCTGTCAAATATGTCTGACTAGTAGTTCTCGCACTTGAGTTGAAAAACATTTCAAACTCACACAGTGATATTTTTTCACCCATCTTAAAAATTATAGAAATATTAATCGCAGGAAACATAAAATATATTTGAAGTCAAGTTTTTAAAAATAAGAAGAACAGGTGACCAGGCAAAACATGTGTCTACAACAAATATCACTAGCTGTCTTAATTCCTCCGTCAACATTTATTTAAAAGATTAGTTTTGCTAGCAGACAAGTAACTGTAAAGTCCAGAAGAAATAGAGAAAATGACCAAACATCCACCTAGGCACAAGAAAATGCTAGCGAGTAAGTTGTTTCTTCTGCAACATGAGAAAAGACTGCCATATTTCTCCATTGCAGCAGTACAACCCTGACCTCAAATCTGAGAACACCAGCAACCTGTGGTAGGTATGAGGCACCACTTACTCAGCTCCTAAGCTTAATATTTAAGCAGCCCCTTACTATCAAACAGCAGCTGTATACAATTATTTGAAATACTTTTTTGTCCCATTTTATTACATCTTCTCAATATTTCCACTTTGCCAGGTACACATTTTGGATGAACTACATTTAGGTAGATTATATTTATCTTACATACAGTAAAGACTATAGATACATGATATGTGTGTGTTTCTTCCCAGTCTCTCTGATTGGCCTCCTTTTCTGTATCTTAAACATTGGTTATCTTCAAAGCTCCTGTCATCTAACTTTTCATGCGTTTTATAGCAATGTTAGCCACTCCAATTCTTAAAGTTCCAAACTGAAGAAATGGGTGTGCACAAATCTAGGTATCATCCTGAACACTCTTCCCTCCACTCAAGTTGTTTTTGATCAATTAACACAAGTGTATGTTGGATTATATTACAAACGATAAAATTATCATCAAAAATTGTGAATCTCATGTAGTTGGAAAGCACAAGGTAATGTCAGTAACACCTAGTGTTATAGAAACCCAAAGGAAATGAAACAGAACCTTAATTCCAAAACAGAATACAAAACATTGTTTTCTTTTGTTTTCCAATTACAAAAAGAAAGTTTTTCACCTCAATTTACTTTTTACCTTTTTTAAAACTGGCACACATTCTTTCTAGTGGCAAAACAAAAACAAAAACAAACAACCACTACCATTCATTAACAACATGTTCTCACTTGATAACTCAAGATTCCTCTAACTGTACAGTAAACTAAATTTGAAAATAACAAAATGATATTCTCTGGTGTGTATTTGCAAACTGTTAAATCTTCTTCCCCTCTAACATGGACATTATCCCTTGATATACTCTGGCTACTTCATTCTTCAATGAAGAATGGGTTTGTTCTTCAATTAAAAACAATAAATTTCATAATTCAGCTTCCGGCAAATGCTATATTAAACAAAGGAGTATATACATTTTATTTTTTGTTTTTGTTGACTAAAATGACATTATTTTTATAATACCTTTATTACAACAATCCTGATGTTATACCAAAATATTTTGATTTGTTTAGTTTTGCCCAGAGGAAAGTAATAAATAATAAAGAAATCTTGCAAGTGTGGTATATGAATATATATTTCTCTGTATTTATTATTCATATTGACTCTTCTCCTTCTTTCTTCATATATATGTGTATATGCATAGATATACACACCTCAATGGTACAAAATACAGTAGCATCAAGTACTAAGAAACAATTTGCCTGAAAGCAACATGGGGAATAACATTAATTCCTCACACAAACTGTGTCCAATAACCAATTGTTAATCATATGGCTTTGGTCCATAACACCATCACCATTGATCCTGAAGAACATTTTTAATACCCATTTTCTAATGCCCAGAAATTAGTGAAATATTTATAAATTTGAGTATTTTTTTTTTCAGGAAATGCTTGGTTTTCAATGTCCCTTAAGTTCCCGGGGCGGGTGGGGGGGAGGTGTCTATGGAGGGAAGCTTTTATAACTTTCTCCCTTCAGTTCTCAAAGTGACAGGATAAAAATTTCACCAGAAATTAACTGAATACTGAATGGAACACTGAATTTTTAATTGGTGGTTTTTTCAGTTGTAAATATATGGAGTCAAAAGTTTATTTCAGAAGTTTCTATCAGATTTGGAACTCTTTAAAACAGCTTTGATCTGATTATATTATAATCAGTCCATTTCCTTCATAACACAACAGGCAATCCTAAAAGACACATACCCATCAGTTTCAAGATTGGGACATTAAAAAAAGATGATGACATTTCACGGTTGGCTATTTAGTCACTGGTCTTAAATTCATTTGCTCCGAATACAACTGTTAGGGGCTAACCTGTGTTCTCCCATAACTGTTACACTGAAGCCCTAATCCCCAGTAGCTCAGAAAATGACTGTAGGGACTCCAAATAGGTAAGTTAAAATGAGGCCCTAGCAAACTAATACAATGACTACCACCCATCAGTACCATTTACATGAAATAGCACATTCTCTTTAGTCACCATATGTTCTCTATGAGAGAAAGGTTGACTGCTGCAACATGTGGAATAATATTTCACTTATACAATGTTGCCCTGTCTTACCTGCTATTTATTTAGCATATTTAGATCACAGTCCAGTAAAACTCTCCTCCTCTTCTCTTTCCTCCGTCTATCACCACCACCACCTCAACAACAATGAAGTCTAACTCGTATGTTGTAGGCACTACACTAAATGCCTTATCTATTAAATCATCTAATTCTCATGATTCTACAATTACTGCACTCATTTTATTAACTGAGAAACAGACCCAGAGAGGTAGGCAACTTGGCCAAAGACACAGAGCTAGAATAAAAATCCAAGCAACCTAATCAGAGACCATTCTTTATTATTTGTCAGGGTTTAAAAACACCTCTCTGAGTTTCAGAGGGTGAAAGTGTCTTCCATTTTGGCTCAGTTATTCTCCTTGGAAAACCTAAACCTTTATTACAAAAGTCATGTCTATTTTTTACCCAAAGATGTTTCTCTTTTGTATAATGCCTGGCTGAAATAGATAAATAAGCTAAAGCTAAATTTGTGCCATTTAGAAATGGTCATAGATAATATTTTTGTGATACATGATAACTTTTAAGTATTAAACACTGAAAATCCTTGATAAATTTACCAATTGGAAAACCAAATGCACCATTGCCACAATTATTGATATATCATTAAAGCAATACCTTAAAATCTAAACCAGGAATATTATAAACCTCAATTTTTTCTCCCCTCAAAAAAAAGATTTTTCTTTAAAGCTTATTAAATAAGAATAGTTCCAAACTCTCCCGTCATTCACTCATAAATCAATGATAAATTTCATTATGATATGTGCTTGAGAAATGGTTTTCTGCACCTAATCCAATCAAATAGCAGTAATCCAAATACATTCTAAGGTTGCAGCACACAGAGCATTTAAAATGGGCATTTAAAAAAAGATAGAGTAATGGAAATAGTTATCACTGAGTTTCTAGTATGGAAAAGAAACACCGTCTCTTGTAGTTCAGAAATGTAGAAGTGCCTTGGTGGCTCAGTCAGTTGAGCATCTAACTTTGGCTCAGGTCATGATCTCACAGTTTGTGAGTTCAAGCCCCCTGCTGGGCTCTGTGCTGACAGCTCAGAGCCTGGAGCCTGCTTCAGATTCTGTGTCTCCCTCTCTCTCTCTGCCCTTCCCCTGCTCTCTCTCTTTCAAAAATAAATAAAAACATGAAAATAAAAAAAAAAAAAAGAAAGAAAGAAATGTAGAGTAAATGTTACCTGAGTTCAAGTTTGACTCTCCCATTTGTAGCTGTGAGATCTTGGGCCAGTTATTCAACCTCTTTGTGCCTCAGTCTTCTCTTCTCTGTGTGTATAATCAAAATGTGTACCTCAGAGTTTTTATGAGGATTTAACAAATTAATATTAATCACATTAACTGTGATTTGGGCATACTATCTTCTACATCTGTTTTTTAAAGACATGGAAATATTATAATTTTGTAGTTAGACCAGGACATTAGTGGTGGCCCAAATACACCTACTAAGGAGAAACCACGTTTCCTTGTCTCTGTATCATTCCAAGGAAAACAAAGAATACAACAAACAAGGAACGTATCTGTGAATATTACTAAAACTTGATAAAAAAATAAAAACAAAAACAAAACCTGAATCATGAAAAATGCACTGGGGGATGCAAATGAAAATCTTTAAACATCCTTGACTATTCCAACACCTAAAATCCAAGCCATTTTCTGTTGCTCCAATGTCACCTTTGGATGTTTCTTCATCAAAAATATATTAAAAGTACTCTTGTGATTTAATTGTGGAGCTCTTCATTCAAAGGGAATATGAAATTTTGTCTTCAGTAATGTAATTTTAACCCTTATTCTCCTTTTGTATCTAGACATCCTGACCAATAGAGAAAGAAAACAAAACAGGAATGGAATTCTCTGCGCTTTGATCTGAGTAAAACACTACACAGAAGCTCTCTCATTCAGGCCTTTTCTCTGAGGCACACTGCAAGAGAACGCCTTCTTAGCTCCCATGCATGGCACCAGCCAGCCAGCTGGGGACATAGTTTTATTAGTAGATATTTTAACATGTCATTTTGCCTTCATTTTCTGATTTAGAAATTGTATGCTGGAGGTAAAAGTGTGTGCATGTGTGTGTGTGTGCAACGCATGCACTTTTGAAGAACGTGAATATGTGTGTATGTATGTTCCATAAAAGTTTAAAATGTATGTTTCACTCATTTTCAAGCACATATAAAATAATTAATAATAGCTAAATTTATTTAGCACCTACTATCAGCCAGTCTCTGGTCTGAATACCTTCATTATATTAACTCATTTCATCCTTCTGCCATGCTAATGAGATAAGCAGAATTGCTATCCCCATTCTACACATAGGGAACCTGAAGCATAGCAAGGATAAGGAATCTGCCCAGAACCGCGTGGTGAGCCAGTGGAAGAACCGTGCTGGACCACGTATGTTGATTCTACAGTTCTTCTCAAGCACTACCGGGGTTTCTTTCTTTTCTTTTCTTTTCTTTTTTTTTTTAATTTTTCCCGGGGTTTCTTTCAATGACCTCATCAAATAACTTCCTAATAACTATGATGTGCATGAGGAAAATGGAGCTCCTAAACAACCACAAATGAAACAATATTTCAATTTCACTGACAGGCCAAAGAATTACAAGATCAGCTGAAAAGGTGCCAAGAACATATCTCAGCACTCAAAGCCACTGAACATCGTGCCCAGCAGTATGTGCCAGTTTACCATCCACCAGTTCGCCTGATCTTATTAAAACACTGAACAAAAGCAATTGAATCCATTATGTCTCTACTGAGCTCCTTCTAAGTATCAGGTAGGCATAATGGGAAAAATAAGTCACAGATGTGCTCAACATTTACATCATTAATCTCTGTATGAATTAGGTATAACGATAGTATAAATTATTAAACAGTTCAGGCAAGTAAGAATTAACCAAATATTGATTTTTTTCCCTTCAAGATATATTTTTATCTTAATATATCATCAGTAGCCAAGAGACAAGCCAATTTGAATCCAAAATCCTGCATGTTATTGAATTCTACTGTCATTTCAGTAATTAAAATGCACATTACTTAAGTACAAATTTCTAAACAGATCCTCATGGCTAATTCTCACATCTGTACTTTTGTTTCATTGGGTGCTACTTCTTTCTTTCCTTTCGAAACTATTTTTTCTACCAGCAGCATACTAAAATTCGGAGCTAAAACTCCTTTGGAAAGGTTGTGTATGATGTTTATACTAATTTATTACTTGCAATTTACCTGTAAATAATGGAGTACAGGATAGCAGAAAAAGGAGAGTCTTAAGGCTCATCTAAGTTCCAGAGGTGAATTAATTTCTTAGTGCTACTTTAACAAATTACCACAAATTTAGTGTTTCAAACAAATTTCTTATCCCACAGTTCTGTAAATCAGAAATCCAAAATGGGTGCCTCTGAGGTAAAATCAGTATGTTGGCTGGGTTGCAGTTCATATTGGAGCCTCTAGGGCAGCCTCCATGTTCTTGCTTATTTCACCTTCTAATGAGTGCCTTAATTCTTAGGCTCATGGCCCCGT
This sequence comes from Puma concolor, assembly GCF_028749965.1. NCBI lineage: Eukaryota > Metazoa > Chordata > Mammalia > Carnivora > Felidae > Puma > Puma concolor. Next base: position 145,920,087 of record NC_141674.1, on the reverse strand, counting down.
CCTCCATCTTCAAAGCCAGCAATGGCCAGTTGAGCTTTTCTCACATCTCATCACTATGACATGGACCCTTCTGCTTTTCTCTTCCACATTTAAGGACTTCTGTGATCACACGGGGTCTACCCAGATAACTCAGGATACTCTCCCTAATTTAAGGTCAGTTTAACAACCTTAGTCCAATCCACCATTTTAATTCCCCTTTGCCATGTGGTGTAACATAATTAGATGTTCTGGGAGTCATATGGGAACCTCTTTTGGGGGGCCATTACTCAGACTATCACAAGAGGCCATTCTTTCTTTGATATTTAGAAATCATGCCTATCAATCTTTCTTTCCAAAAAAAGAGGGAAGACTGATAGTTTTTAAATTTATTTGTATTATATTCTTATATGACATATGGATAATATGTAACATATGCATAAAACAAGGATGTCAGAACCACAAACTTCCTAAGAGAAATTCCTCTTTGTAATCCAGCTCAAATATTTCTTCATAAGCAAATTCTTCCCTTGCCTTTCCAAGGTTGGATACTTCTTCCTCTGTATTGTCTTAAATAAAAATGATTATGTTTAGTACTCTATTAGCAAGTTTATCACATTACTCTTGAATATATGTTCTCACATCTCTCTCTCTCTCTCTCTCTCTTTCTCTCTCTCTCTCTCACACACACACACACACACACACACACACACACACACACACACACAAACTTCTCCTCACCTCTCCTCTCTCCTTGTCTCTCCTCTTTCCTTTCTCTTCCTTTCTGACTGGGATATGATCCCTTCAAGAACAAGGGCGACACAACTGCCATCTTTCAATCTGTTCAGCATGTAACAAGCTTATTGGTAGCACTGAAACACTTGTGAAATAAAAGCTATTCTTTGATTATTATATCATATATTATTATATAATGTTATATATGTATATTATATATATATCTATAATTATCATACTGTTACCACTAGTATTTAGTTATTCTATCATAAGAAAATGGACTTTTCCTCACAAGACAATAGTGCTGAGGCATATTTTGAAACCCATAGAAAATAAAATTCCAACACTTTTCTATAATCCTAACTAGAAGAACACACAAAGAGGTAAGCTCTTTGGGAGTCTGACTTTGGGAGCTAATTTGGGAGATTTCCTAATGTGCATTAGTCATCTGTCACACTAAGAAGTGACCTGATGAGTAACAAAGTCTTTAAGCCCATTGGGTTGCTGGTGGGAGCTCCCATGTCAGAGAAGCAAGTATCTGAAACTTCAGGTTTCTAGGCACCATCCAGTATCCTCTCTTCTTATCAATTTCTTTGCACAAGGGCCACAGACACCAACAGGATAGAGAGAAATAACTTCAAACTGACATACTTAAACTTCTCAAATCATTCTGCATTCAATCTCCAAATTATACAATGTGATGAATGGCCAACATATTGTAGTTTCCTCTCTACCACCTAAAAGTAGAATAGGCCATTAATAAATTAGTAATAAATTTTCTTTCATTTTTGAAGAAGTAATGCTATGTTTTCTTTGATATATCTATTATGTTCCTATGGGATTTGCACACATTTAATCCTTATGGCACCTTACAGGCATACCAGTATCCCTATTTCATAGGAAAAAAAAAAACCCAAAAAACTAAAGTTTAGGGTGTTACACTAGCCTTTTGTTGCTAAGTTCACAAAGCTTTAGTCCCCTCCAATGATTAAGCCCATGCCCTTACACTGTAAGCTTTTCTACCTCCCATGAATCTGAGGGGGGAAAAAAATAAGAGATAAACCTCTCTCTGACCACAAGAAAGGAAGAGAAGGGAGAATATACCTAATTTCAAATATATATTCAGATTACTTCTAAAAGAGGCCTATGTATACACATTATGATGATTAAATATATCAATAATAATAATTAAATAAAATGATCTCAGTTCCTAAAACTTACATGTTTACATACTTAACTGTCTTAACGAAAAACTACCCATGCTTAACTCTATAAAAATCTCATTATAGGCTAAAAGTTTGAAGGAAGTTTAACATTTTAAATGGTCCAAAACAACACTCTCTGAGTGATACTACAGAAAACATATCCTCTTCTAGAGATTTCAATCTACCAGGCAAAAACTACCAGATAGAAATCTGTCACATATTCTTGAAAGAGTCTCAAAGGAATAACTTGATTTGTCATTTTTCTTTGGCCTTTAAGTATCTCAGTTCAAAATAGTAATCTTGGTAATAGCATACTAACAAAAAGCTTGGATAGATCTTTAGCTCTGTTTTAATTTCTAAAAAATGAATCATTTATTTATATTTATCTTTTGAAATTTACTTTTTTTCAAAATACAGTTCTTTCAACGAAAATACAAAATAAGCCTCTCTCTGTAAAAATTGTGAAGAAGACTAGTGTCTCAATATGGTAAGTAATCATATTGTGTAGACATAAAAGTTCTTCAGTAAAGATTCAGAAGACAACACGACTTTACAGGTATTGTGCCTAGTATCTTCCCTTTATGATTTCTGGTTATCCCTCTTCTTTATGAAGAACAATTAAGAGGGAATAAAGCAATGAACACACTAGGGAATATCCACAACTTGGCACAGAATTAGTGCATGAAGTGGTTCATTGAGTTAGTTTTTTTTTTGGCTCTTTGCCATTAAAGCTCCATACTTATGTTGATATTTTATTTCCTAGTGGTACTACGAAAGGAATAAAGTCAGTCACCCCCTTTCCTTCAGTTTTCTTTTGTAAATTTAGTCTGTAAATTTAATTGGTTCAACTCACTCCAAGTAGCTAAAATTGAAAAAAATTAGCAGGTTTATACAAAACAAACTAACAAACAAACAAACAAAAACAAAAACAAAAAACAACTTACAAGGCTTTGAATAAAAGCATCACTGGAGAATGCACTTCAAAGGAAAAATAAGATAAAAAAAGAAGTTAAAATACTCCCAAAGTCCCACATATTTTAGAATATACCAAACAGTAGGGTTGAGAAGAAGGATGGTTGCTAATTCAACTAATAAGTTTGACATACACACATGCACACACACACCCACTATGCACACGTCCATATTCATAAAAAAAAAAAAGAAAAGAAAAGAAAAGAAGAAAAAGCCCAGGAATATGATGTAGTCACAGGGAAATAACAAGGCCTATTGCAATTCAATCCACACATTCTCAATGAAAACTATTTATAAAGACCCTACTTATACAAATCATGTTTATTTATGCGCATTTTGTATGAAGAGATGTTTTCAGAGTGGATTTACTATTTTGTTCCATCAGAAAAAATTTAGCTCATGTCCCAACCTCATCTTTCCAATTTGATGACCTGTGTGTGTGTGTATATTGGTGGAGGGTGTGGAACAGGGTGAGAGATTTCTTGAAAAAATTTCTTTAGAACATTTAGAAACTGAGTGATTGGTATGTGTGATGCCATTTTAAAACAGAATACTAGAATATAATTCTAATATATTATTAGATATATATTATATATCTATAATATATATTATTAGATATATATTGTATATCTAATAATATATATTATATAATTATAATAATATAATTGGAATTTTTATTTAACATAGAGGCTTTTCTTTTCCCCCCTACTTACTACAAAAGGATTGGCAATAAATGTGAAAATACAAGACAAAAAGATAATAAAATATCAACAACCTATGGAACACTGCTAAATGTTTTGTACTGTCCACTTTTTCTGGGGTTATCATCACTTAACTATAAAAAAATTTTAAATTGACATTATAGACATAAATCTTTTCTTCAGTGGAACTAAGATAGTAATTCAATACAGTCAGGGATAAGTTTTTTTAAAAAGGTTATCTGTCCTTACTGGATCATATTGTACAGATATGACCATGCCATTAAAAAAATGTTTCCTATATTAGGTTTGTGACAATTTCAACAAGGGCCTGTTTTACAAAATATTGTGATTTGAAAATTACCATGAAATGTCTGAAATCTTCAGCTTCAAATGCACTGAATGTAATTAAATAGTTTATGAATTAATTTGTTAATATGTATATCAATATATTATGCAGACCGCAGAGGCCAAGGCAGGCCACTCCCAAATGTACCACTCTTGGCGTGTACATTAGGCTGAGCTAAAAACAATCAAGACTCAGAGGTCCTGATACTGCTCCCCTCCCCACGCCAAATGCCTAAAAGAATTTAGATGGAGAACCTGCTCGAGGAAGAAAGCTATTACTGTAGATAACATTATAATAGAAACTAGGTATGGTAGGCAGGGAGGAAACTAGCAAGGCCTGTTTGATCAAAGTCCTCTTTGTGTTCCATTGCTTCTTTATGGCGCAACAAACATTTATTTACCAAACATTTACTCTTTTTCATCTTCCTATGAATTTCAGTGCTTCCCTTTAAAGTCCCAGACCACTATCCCTCTTTTCCTTAGTTTATGATGACATATATAGCTGATTTTGCCAGACTGTCTTTGGAATGTCTGTGAGGATTCTCCATACATACAAAACTAAATTTGGTTTTCTCCTATTAATCTCTCATGCCAATTTGACTCTCAATTCACAGTTAGAAAAATCTTGAAGGGTAGAGAAAACATTTCTTCTCCCATTGTACTTCTAGGTCTTTATCATAACCAATAGTGACCACTGTTCTTGTTAAGGTCCTTCCCCACTTATTTGCCAGAATTTCAGGCAGACAGGGAAGGTGAAAAAGGAAGAGCACTCAATATCCCTTCTCCTGAATTCCTTTTTATTTTAAATTACACTATTTTATTTTTTTATTTATTGTGAGAGAGATAGTGAGTGGGGCAGGGGCAAAAAGAGACAGAGAGAGAGAATCCCAAGTAGGCTCTGCACTGTCAGCATGGAACACAACACGGGGCTCGAACTCGCCAACCGTGAGAACGTGACCTGAGCCAAAATCAAGAGTTGGACATTTAATCTACTGAGCCACTCAGGTACGCCCTGAATTCCTTTTTAAAATGTTCATGGTCTGGGGTGCCTAGATGGCTCGGTCGGTTGAGCGACTGACTTTGGCTCAGGTCATGATCTCATGGTTTGTGAGTTCGAGCTCCATGTCAGGCTCTGTGCTGACAGCTAGAAGCCTGGAGCCTCCCAGGCTTCTGATTCCGTGTCTCCCTCTCTCTCTGCCCCTCCCCCACTCATGCTCTGTCTCTCTCTGTCTCAGAAATAAACATTAAAAAATTTTTTTTAATTTTTATGGTCTGACAAAGATGCTATTGTGAACACAAAATAAAATAAGAAAGAAAGAAACATCAGTATTTTGCAAAGAATTTTGTCTTCCTCATAGACAAACTGGGTTTATCTACTCTGTTCTCTCCCTCCTTCCTGCTACTTCTTCCATCTTCCAAGGTTGCCCTAGTCTAAGGTCTTATTTTTTCAATGTTTGATGAAATTGCTTATGCCCAAATCATTTAGTAGTGAAATTCTGTAAAATCCCAAAGGGATAGGCAGGTGTCCCTGGCTATCTGAAAGTAGAGCATTCTTATGAAACCTTTCATAAACCCAAATGGTGTAAAGCAAAGAAGCATTTGCTTTATTAATTTACATGGAAAAAATTTTGAGCATTTTCAGACCCAAAAAATAACCTCTCTTGGGCTTTTCTGATGCCTTAGGACACATCTTGCTAATGATGCACAAAATAAATTGAGATAAAGTACAGACGGTCAATAACATACTTCAAAACTATGGTGGCTTGATGCTCAGATGCTGAATGTAGTTCCTCTGGAAGGAGCTGGGTGGCGCCATTCTTCCTGGTCAGAGTGAGCACTGTATAAAGGCTTCCTAAAAAACACACTTAATGTTTTGGGTTTTGTTTTGTTTTGTTTCCCCCTCCCTTTTCATCTTTTTTAATAAAAGAGAAAATCTTTGGGTTTCAGTTAGTGAATACAGGTAATAATGTAGGTTTTTCACACAAGTGGTATAAAACAAACTTTTGAAAAGCAAAAGTATACTGAATTCCCTTAATTCTAAAATGAATGCTGTTACATAAGACATTGATAAAAATGTGTCCTAAATTCAATTAATATATATAATTAAACAGCATTATTTTATGGTTTTTGATGTTGACTTATAAAATGTGGTGTAAACTCAATTTTGTATGCTTTAGCGGTCTGTCACATTTAGAAAAGGGGAAAACAAAAGAAATTATGCAGTAGGGAAACATTCTCCATAGAAAAAGACAGGTACGCAGTTCTGTGAAGCAAACAGCACTGTAATATAGAAATATAATACAAAAAATATATATGAGTGGTTTAGCAAAAACTCTTCTGCAAAATGCTGGTTTGGGAATAGCAAAAATAAACTGGCCAAGTTTCTTCAATTTTTTAAAAAAATTTACCCAATTAGAAAGATATACAATTTCCTGTGATAGTCCATAAATACTATTAAGAAGGCCATTCTTCTACCTTGAAAAAAAATAAAAGCAAAAATCAATTCAATGGAAGAAGTTAAAAAATAGAGGAATAACCACATGTGGTTGTTCATCTGAGTTTAATAAATAAAAAAGTATCCTGTTTTTAAACTGTCATTATAAAAGTTAAAATAATACAGTGGCATTCAAAAAAGCTAATCATGATTTTAATTAAAAAAAATGTTTTCCCCTTTTCTAACAAGTTCATAACTCTGTTTCTTCCCTTATTATATAATTGCTTTCACACATTACTTATAAAACAAGTAATTTTTTTAAGTTTATTTATTTATTTTGAGAGAGGGAGCAAGCAGAGGGAGGGGGCAGAGAGAGAGGGAGAGAGAGAATCCCTAGCAGGTTCCACACTGACCATGCAGGCTCAATCCACAACCATGAGATCATGATCTGAGTTGCAATCAAGGGTCAGATGCTTTACCAACTGAGCCAACCAGGCTCCTCTAAAATGGGTAATTTTAAGTGGAGTGCTTGATTGCCATTAACTGTTCATTACAGGTTTAACCATTTCATCAAAATACTTACTCTTTTATTACTACGGTTAGTCTCTGAACCAATGAAAACACATTTTTTCTCTAAAAAAATAATTTTTTTCACTATAATGATTAACTTAAATAATTAAATCCTAAAATAAGTTAAAGATGTTGCAAGAAATTATAGCATCAGTCAGCCCTGAATAAGCCAATCAAATATCTTACTTTGGATACTTGTGTTATTGGGGTAGAATAAATATTGTTACATGTAAAAATATTGGATGTAAAATATGACATTTACTCATCTGACCACAAATTACTGCATTAAATTAAAATGCTGAAGTGATGCAAGTCAAGAGTTAGTACCTGAATGCAGCCTTCTTTTACCTAAGTGCTGTTAAGCCATTCTTGGAGATGAAAGGAGGCAGAGTTTACAGGCATGGAAATTAGTTTCTATTTGAGGGAACTAGTTCTACTGTATAAAACTTCCTTTTAAAGCATTTATCCTGGACTAGTGAGTTGTTTTTTTGTTTTGTTTTGTTTTGTTTCCATTTGGGAGATATGTAACATTTTAAACCTTATGTGCTGGAAACAAATTATGACTGGCAAATGAAAGCTGGTCTACTTGAAGGTAATTAAATATTAAAGCATTACTGACTAATTTCTTTTTAATTTAATAAAACAGGAGACCAACATTCATCCTTGGTCAACCTAATTTATCAAAACTGTATCTGATGACCTTTTCTGCGGCTCACTGGGATGCCATAAATAGAAATACAAACTCATGAGGACAAAAGCATTCTAGCAATTATGCATTGGTAGTATTAATGGTTGCATCATAAGTTTAAAAATGGCTGAAGACTAATGAATTTGTATCTAAAAATCCATTCTCTGACAAGGTATTAAGAAATCATGTAATACAGTGATTACACAAATGTTTTTACCAGGTGTAATTTACATATTAAGAAATGCTTTCAAGTATGAATATTAGATATTCAATCACTTTAATAACTCTTTAAAACTTCTAAAAGCACATAAGGGAAAAAATGTGCAACCAAAAAAGAGGTCTGAATTAATAAAATAACATTAAAATACAGAATACTAGCAATATTCAAGCCAGAATAAAAAGGCATTAATTGAAACACAATTTCACATGATTCTAGCTCTACGGTTCTTGACATGTGGGAGAAAAGTCAACTGGCAGCACCATGGATCTGCTCAAAACTGAAAAATATTGCAAAGGCGAAAATCATCTCTGGATGATAAAATCTCTCCCCAAATTCTAGGTACCTCATATCCTAAGACTGTCCTTAAGCTACCCTCAAATTCCTATTTTCAGAATCACACTTAAGCCAACCACTTAGTGAAACAGCCCATGGTCCAAAGATATCCCAGATTTAACACCACCCTTCACACACACAGTCTTAAAAATCATATTTTGGTGCTAATCTCAGCAGTTATGAAGAAGAAAGCAATCCCATCGTGTCATGCTTGGAGAAAATACAGTAAGCCATTCAAGGAGGTGTTTATAGATTAAAAACAAAGATGAAGTGTATTAAAATAATGAAAAACAAAGTAAAGTAAAAGTTAATTTCAGTAGTTAAAATACGCGATTTTCTCCATATTAAATGTGATAACTCTTAATGCAGGGTCTCTTCGTAGGTCCCATGCTTATTACATTTAACTGTCCTGTCCCAATCTGTTTGCTGGACTTTGCCACCCACTTCCCAAGAGCTGATGGATTATATATCACAAAGATGGATTATATATACACAAAGTGTATATATATATCACATATATACTACTAATAATAAGGCAAATTCAAACTTGGAACTATTATTTTAGTGCAATACTGAGATAGTAAAAATACTTCCGCGAAAAAAACAAAAATTCACCATATTTGGTTAACTGCACAGCTTGAATGATTAAAACTTTCTGAGCTTTTTTTCTAAGTTTTTACTTAAATTCCACTTAGTTAACATACAGTGGAATATTAGTTTCACATGTACTATTTAGTGATACAACACTTCCATACATCACCCAGAACTCATCACAAGTACGCGTCTTAATCCCCGTCACCTATTTATTTGCCCATACCCCTGCCCCCATCCCCTCTGGTAATCATCAGTTTGTTCTCTATAGTAAAGAGTCTGTTTCTTGGTTTGCCTCTCTCTCTCACTTTTTCCCCCTTTGCTCATTTGTTTTGTTTCTTAAACTCCACATATGAGCGAAAGCATATGGGATTTGGCTTTCTCTGACTGACTTATTTTGCTTAGCATAATATTCTCTAGCTCCACCCATGTCACACCGAGATTGGTAAAGGCAAGAAGGCTTGAAAACATTTCCACTGCCTTTTCTGAGCCGGCTTACAAGAAATGGCCTCTAAATGCGGAAGTTTAAGGATAATAATTCAGACTGATCCTCAGCTTTCAAATTGCTCTGATTTTCTGGGTTAGTGTTCAAAATCAATCAAATATTTTAGATTAAGTTAACCACGCAACATCATATGGTCAAAAATCCCATGTTGAGAACAAAATCAACTGTTCGTGGAGATTTTGTATTACTTGTGTTTCAACCATTCCAAATTCCATGATGCATTTTTAATGCCCATGAATTGCACATTAGGATTTTCTTTATTCCAGCAGTAGGCAACAAATTTAAAAAATGAACTGAGATAAGAAACTGTTAGCCATACTCATTCTCAGTTTTTCTCTTGCTCTCTCTCTTTATTCCAATGTACTATCCCTAACGTAATGCAATAAAGATACGAGGATGAGACTGATCCCCTAAGTGTATTATGTAAAATACAAAAATATCCCGCATCTCTGGAAGCAATTAGAAAAACATTTGTCAGTGTTCAGATTTCACCCCAAATTCAAACTCTCCTTACAGATGACTGGTTGTCAGAGCTGGCTTAAGGCCTCACTCAAACCAGTTACCTCTCCCAAGACCGATTTGTGTATTTTTAGCAGCTTGACACCACATCCTTCATTTCCATCTCTGCATCTGTTTTCCAGCACACGTGGAGCTATGTGTCTACAACACCAGGTGGTTTCTCTAATTAATCCCAAGTATAAGCAAGAGGAATTCAAGCCACTATATTACTCAAACACTTGGTAACCGTCACCCTTTGTGTGCAGCTGCCACTAACGTTGTATTCCAAGTTCCTTATCTAGTAACATGTTTGGCTCACCTCCCTATTTATCATTTCCTCCTCTAAGGATTTAGAGTCTGGCCCCTGACCTCAATCTAAGGCTATGGTCCTGCCACCTATTAACAACCTAGAATCTACATCCTTCTTGAACAGTGTTCATTCTTTTTCCAGTGGACTCTCAGAATATTCTAACCATGTTAGAAACAGCTGATATCAACTGTAGTGAATAACTTCTCAACAGCTGTCCCAAGCTATCATGGGTTCAACTTTTTAAAAATACAGAACTTTTCAGGGTGCCTGGGTGGCTCAGTCAGCTATGCTGTCAATTCTCGATTTTGGCTCAGGTCATGATCTCACAGTTTGTGAGTTGGAGCCCCACATTGGGCTCTGTGTTGACTGCACGGAGCCTGTTTGGGATTCTGTCTCTCCCACTCTCTCTGTCCCTCCCCCTACTCGCAAAGGCTTTCTCTCTCAAAATAAATAAATAAATATTAAAAAAAATAAGACACAGAAACTTTCAACTGTGTGGTTGGGTCTGTGCTATTTTGCCTCCTCACCTTTATCATTTCAGCTATCCTGGCCCAGTAGTTCCAAAATTCCCTGTACATTCTTTCTCACTACCATCAAATTAGTTTTTCATGGTACCATTCTATATTTACAAAGCAATTCCCCAACACTTTTGTCTAGAACTTTCATGTTTTCAATGTTTACATTTGAATATTTGATATGTTTGCAATTCACCTCATGTATGTGAGGTATGATCCAAACTTATTTTCCTTTTCAGATGACTATTTACTTATTTCAACATCATTTATCAAAAAGCCCTGGTTTTTTTTGTGGGGGATAGAGTCACTAATATTTTCCTTTTTTTTTTTTTCATCTTCAGAACAAATTTTTTAACAAATAACTATGAAAAATCATCTTTTTGAAATTTACTGTTCATGAAAGGAAATATTTTAACCATCACGAAAAAATCACACACATAAAATTCTGTTGGCACTTTCAAAATAGTGATCTCAGTATTTGCTTTAAGATAGCTCATCCAGGGACTAGAGTAAAGCGTAACAAAACCACTTCTGATGAACTAGTTAATGGAAATGACAGGATTTTTATTGATTCTTATGATTCTAAACCCACCCCCAATTCATTACCTCCCCAGTATTCCAAAACCATAGTAACAAAAAACTACTTTAAAAATAATCCGCAGTAGAATAACTGAAACGGACAGAAGACCACTCCCTTACATCAGAAAACCATCTCATTAGCAATGGCATGAAATGATCAAGATACTACACAATAATACATTTGCAAAACACTGCAGGCAAGAAAGAAAGAGAAAAAAAGAAGAAAAAAAAAACTAGAGGCAAAAAATCATATTTCTCAGTTTCTTCAATCTGCCAAATACGCTGTTTCCCATTTCCAAGAGCTGTGCTGGAACAGAATTTAGGACTAGAACAACTTCTACCCACATGACTTCTATTCATCTTTCCAAGAAGTCTCGGTGATACAGATTCCTAACTAGTTAGTTTGGTGTGCAATAGCTGGAATTTTAATGAGAATTGTTGAGGAGAGCAGTGCAATGCAAAGAAACAAACTAAGGAGAGGGCACTGAGAAAGCAAAAGAAAACTCATTATTATCTGTATTTTCTGTAAATATGTTTAATACTGAGCATTGCAGATTGCTGAATTTCCTCTAAATGACACAGTTAAGGTGTGGAACTCATTCTGAAATTTAATCCTTCATTTAGTACTTTTACAGAACTAGTAATAATATGTCTGAAGATACAATCACTTTATTGAAGAAGTCTTTTAAAAGGCCTGAATTTGTTACTGGAAGTTTCTGCATTAAAACTATCAATGGAGAAATGATATCAATAACCAAAATGTATTAATGGTTTCAAGATTCATAAAGCTTCCCTTTCACCCATCTCTGCAGTAATTCATATCATCACAGAATGTTGGGATTGGTCTATAGAGTCCATTATAAATGTAAAGAATATCCCAGCAATTAAATAATTGGAGTTTAATGAAATTAGAGTTTAATGAAAAGTGATGGTTAAGGTCTATTCCAAGCAAATTCCTATGAGAGCCTTATCTCATATAGCCAAGTTCTTAACAACTTAAGAGCATCTCAGGAACCCTCTGGTTCCTCATCATACGGTGATGAGGTCTTACATATACTGTAGATAACAGCTTAGTTTCAGCCTTTAACAGACAGACAGACACTATGAAAATGAAAACTATAAATAACAATGGAATTTTTTTAATGAAAATTTCTTCTTCCTGTTTTGAGTAACCTCAAAATCCTCTAAAATCAATCCTGTTTTCCTTGAGGATTACACTTCAATATAATGGCAGAAGAAAACCTGCAGCCTGTATCTATTTTAAGTTTCTCATCATATTTTCTTTTCCAAATTATAATGATGCATCACATCATAAATATATAACAGTCAGACCTCTTAAAATATGTTACTGCTTATATAAGGAACTAGAAACGAGTGTCTATAAAAAGAAAGCGTTTAGAATGGAAATGGTTAAATTGGGTAATGCTGAGACCTCCAAACCGTCTCTCTTTGTCACTCCTTTACTTCCTCTGTCATTTTTTTCATTAGTCCTTTGTCCAAAAGAAATATCTACTTGTCTATTCATTAAGAAGTTAGGTGCAAACAACTTACTAATTATTTATGTCCTTAACAACTCGGCCGTTATTTTAAAAACTAGTAACATGAATTGAAAGAGAAATGGTATTTTATTTCATTCTTAAATAACCACAGTTACTTGCTAATGGCACGTGTGCACCTATGTGGCACCAGACCATTTCTCAAATCCTAGAATCAGTTCAAACATCACGGCCCCCATAATCTGTTCCATATTGATTTTTCTTATGGTAGTTGCTTTGTATCACAGCAACTGTCAAAGACCTGGCTTCCTAAAGAGATGGCATCAGCAATAGTAATGTATTACAACCTAATGTTGAAATTGAACTACCTTGAACTAATAGTCCGTGGTGTATATGTCCGTGGCAAATGTTACCATATTTTCCTTGAAAAAAAAAATTAAAATATCCCACGGCTCCTGTGAGTTCCCTAAGCTACCATTGCACATGGTCTGGAAATCACATTATCACAATGACAATAACAAAACTTAACTTTGAGACTCTAATGATTGCAAAGAATAACTGATTTCAAAAAAAAAATCATTTTATATAATAGGAAACAGAACCAAAATCAAAGTTCATCAAGTATAAAAATGCGTAATGAGTGCAAGATCTATGTGAGGCAGTTTGCTGGGCACTAGGAATATAGGGCAGAACCAGGCAGCAAAAAGTTACTTCCTTCCTGGAATTTACATTATAGCAAAAACAAGTAATGCAAACTAAGCAAGGAAGTATTCGTCCATAATTTTATTTGAGATAAATTTTACAAAGGAAATCAAGAGACAATCAGGATAGGCTGATTAGAGAATAATGTGTGTAAGGAACCAAGTTATTTAGAACTTAAGTCTTCCTTCATAAAGAAATAGCATTTGCAGTAAACTCTAAAGTGGTGCTTCTCAATCAAAGTGAGTTTGCTCCCCATGGGACATCTGGAAGAGCTTGGAGACATTTTGGTTGTCATGAATGGGAGGGATGCTACAGGCACGCATGGTAGAGGCCAAGGATGCTGCAAACATTCTACAACACAAAGGACAGTCCCCATGCACCACCACCTCCAGCAAAGAATTATCTGACCCAAATCATCAAGAATGCTGAGGAGAATTTGAATAGGCAAAGGTATATATGTGGGTGTATGTTTGGAGGCGGAGGGCATCAGTGGGTATTCCAAGAAAAGGGAACCACATATGGAAAGACTCTTAAATGGTAAGAGTATAGTACATCTAATGAATCAACAGAAAGTTAGTGTACATGGAGGCTACTGTAAATAATTGAAATAATTCCCAAAGCTAACTCAGGAAAGTTAGAAGAAAATGTAGTCAACAAAGACAATGTGCCTTATAATCCTTAGGGTAAATGGACAAAGAGTACTGGCTGTTATTTTAATTATTTAAGCAAATGCCTGTATACAGTATTTGACTATTCTTCCTGTTGTAAGTTGTGACACAGCAGGCAAAGTCATCTACACAAAGGTCTACGTAGTCATTGAATGGCGTTATCATGGCTTGTGCCAGTCACTGAACAGCTGTGAGGTTCTGCAGGTTGATCAAGCATAACTTGATCCAGCCAAAAAAACCCGGAAGGGGCAAAGAGAGAAGGGCATTTTATAATCAGAGATGTTTTCACTCCTTCGCTTCCATTATAAATAGCTTCTATTACTTTTGACGCTGACATCTCTTCTAGCCCAGAATACAATTAAGGTAGTTACAGCATTTTTAACACTTAAGTCAACGATACAGTAAACTGACAGCAAATGTCGATACCACAACTGAGGACAGGGAGAACAGCTCCTTATTTGAATAACTTTGGATAATTCTGAAGTAAAAAAAAAAATGGCTGGAAGGAATATATAATCATATCATGTTGGTAAGAAATACTGGTGCTTCCAGCAGCAGCACCTGTGCAGAACCACCTGAAAAAGACAAAAACAGAAGGCTACATAGAAAAATCCAAAGGGGGAGTCAAAGGCTCCATTTATTTTCTCTCCACACAGCACAAGCTTCTAAGCCTTAGTAGGTAGCCACAGGCAAAGGACTACATTCATTCGAGTAGCAACATAAAAACAAATTAAAAAGGTATACTCTTGGGGCACCTCAGTGGCTCAGTTTCTTAAGTGTCCAACTTCCGCTCAGGTCATGATCTCGTGGTTCATGAGTTCTGGCCCCGCATCGGGCTCTGTGCTGACAGCTCAGATCCTGGAGCCTGCTTCATATTCTGTGTCTCCCTCTCTCTCTGCCTGTCCCCTGCTTGTGCTCTCTCTGTCTCTCTAAAGTAAATAAAAACATTAAAAAAGTATTAAAAAGGTATGCTCTAATGTATTTAAGCTTTCAATAACTAGGTGAAATTCTCATAAAATTGGTTGTCAGAAACTTAAATCCCAAAGTTACAAATACAAACATACTGGTCTGAGTATTTTCATTATATTACTTAATTTCATCATCACAAGAGCTCTGCAGAGCTTCAGATTGTCCTAATGTTACGTAGAAAGAGACTAAGTCTTGGAGAAATTAAGTAATTGGCCTGAACAGTAGAATGGACAATTCTCTCCACTTTCCAGCAAACCACCTGTGGGGTACTATTCCCCAATCCCTACCCCTCACTCCTCCCCACCCAATCTCCCACCACTTTCTTTCTCTAGGCCAAATAGCTTAAAGCTTCCCAGTCCTCTCAATAAGCCATGGAGGTTACTGACAATATTTTCAAATCAATACTCAAGGTAATATACTGGCTATGGTTAGAAAGGATCTCATCTCTTTTGATTACCAATTTGTTTCCTCTTTCTTACCATTTTCCTTTGTATAGGCCTTGGGAAATGGAATCCTTCTTACCAAATCCCTCTGTATATCAGTTGACATTATATATAAGAACTTATTTGTTTTTCCCAACAATTCCCGGAGATAGGAAACATTATAAATCCTATTGTGTGTCCGCACATGCATGCACACACATGCACAAGTTCCCAAAAGACGAACTGGCTGGGAGCAATTCTGTAAATAAGTAACTATCAGGTCTTCAAATTCCTACTCCAGATACCACTTATTACAAATGACTGCCTCTCCTATTTTCAACCAGGCTTAAGTCCTGGTCCACTATCCAGGGGCCTGTGGATCCATCACAGATGAAAAATTGGTAATGATGACCCATGTCTATATGCCTCAATTCCTAGCTCAACTCCACTACAATAACCAACTTCTTAAAATAGGTTCAACATTTGTTATTTAATACATAATATTAAAGGCACTTTCTTCCTCACACTGAATTAGATCAGAGTCTTGCAAAGCAATTTCATCAGAAGGCATATTTGGTTCCTACAGCTACTATAACAAATAACCAGAAACTTAGTGGCTAAAATCTGCAGAAATTTATTACCTTATACGCTCTAGAGGTCAAAAGCATAAAACTAATGTATTGGTAGAACTGAATTTCTTCTAGAGGCTCTTGGAGAGATGCCATTACTTGCCTTTTCCAGCCTCTAGAAGCTACTACCCACATTGGCTGGCTTGTGGCCACATCAGTCTAGCCTCTACTTGCATCAGTTCCAACCCTTGCTCTGCTTCCTGCCTCCCTCTTTCACTTGTAAGAACCTTGTGATGAAACTGGGTCCACTTGGATAAGCTATGATAACCTCCCCCTCTCAAGATCCTTAACTTATATGTCTGCAAAGTCCCTTTCTTCACAGGTTCTGGGGATTATGACACAGACATCTTTGAGAGGTGATTTTTCTGTCTATCACAAAAGGTAAACTTTAAAAAGCGAGTATCAAAATAACAACATTTTACATAATTCTCACAGTCTCTGATGCAGTCACTTTACAAAGTTAAAAAAAACTAACCTAATTCATATTTAATGATAAAAACTAAAAGTATTCCCTTTAAAGTACAGAATAGGAATAATTTTGTCAATGTCAATGAATGTCATCTATTTTATTCAATATGCATGGGTGTCCTAGAAAGCATAATAAAACAAGAAAAAATGTAAACCATATAAGGATGCAAAGATTATGAAGCTGCAAGTTTTCCAAAATAAATATTATGAAGACTGCAATCTCCCCAAATAAATCTAAAAATTCAATGAAATTCCGATCACCATCCCAATAAGGTTTATTCCCTATAACTTGGCAAGCTGATCCTGAATTATATAGAAGACCAAACAACCAAAAATAACATAGGGACACATGCCCTGTCAGGTCTCATGACTTCCTTTAAAACTCTAGTAATTAAAATAGTGGGGAATTGGTACAGAGATAGGCAGAACTCTGAAATAAGCTAAAAGACTAAAAACCAATACAAGTATCAACAGACACTTGTGAAGCTCGAAGTGGCATTTCAATTTGGTGGAGAAAATATGTGATATTTCTTCTATTAAAGTCAACCATCCACATGGAAAAAAAGATGAAGTTAAATCATTACCTCATATAATATAGATAAATGAATTCAAAGGGATTACAGGCCAAATGAAAAACAAAGCCTTGTAATATTTAGAAAAATAAAAGAGAATGCCCTTAGACTATTAGATTGAGAACGGATTCCAAAAATAAAAGCAAACTAATTTCAAAGAAAAAGACCAAATTTAACAACAAACTGAAATATACTGCACAACAAAAACTCCTCCATAAATGTTTAAATCCAAAATCTGGAAAAAAACAGTTATAAAACACATATTACATAAAAGGTTATATTCAAGATAATCAAAGTATGCCTACAAATAAAAAATAATAAGCAATTTTGGCATTGTGTTACAGAACTTAGAAATCTGTTGAGGTACATTCCCTACAATCCCATTATCTCCTTCAATGTTTCTGTAGTTCCAAAATGGTATTTGGTTCAGCATGGCTTGTAGTACATGAAACTGGCAACAAACAATCCATCAATAAAACACTGATGAATGAACACTTTATTCATACCATGGAAGACTACAGAGCTGTTAAATGCATGAACAAAATCTAAGTTTTCAAAGCACGCAATGAAGTTTCTTTTTTTTAAAGCAACTTGTGAATGATATAATTTGCCTATATTTTAAAACAGAAAAATCGCTATTTGTAAGGATGCATATAAATATGATGAAAATTAAAAAAAAAAAACTGTTCATGGTATTCATATATATCATTTCAGAATTGTCATTTCCTTGGGGGAAGGAAGAAATGGAAAGAAAATTATAGTTAGGTTGTAGTGATTTGTATCTTTTTGGCTTATTTTTACTTATTTTGAGAGAGACAGAGAAGGAGAGAGTGAGTGAGCATGAGCAGGGGAGGGCGAGAGAGAGAGAGAGAGAGAGAGAGAGAGAGAGAGAGAGAATCGTAAGCAGGCTCTGCGCTGTTAGGACTGAGTCCGACATGGGGCTCCATCTCATGGTTTGTGAGCTGAGGACTTGAGCAGAAATCAAGAGTCGGATGCTTAACCAACCAACTAAGCCACCCAGGTGCCCCATTAGTGATTTGTGTGTTTAAAAGAAAATCTGAAATAAATATTTCCTAATGTAAACAACTGCTAGATTTGGAATAATAGATACCCAAATGTTTCTTCTAAACCACGTGTTTGAAATACTTTATAAATAAAATTAAATTGACCTAAAACTGATATGAAGAAGGCCCTTTTAGTTATATTGCAAAAAGGATCAGCTCAAATGGCAAATAAGCAGACTTCTAGACCCACATGGATACAACATCTTTCTGGTATAACTCAAAGTCATCCTCAGTCCAAATACTGGACTGAAGTGTCTGTTCGACTCCACAGACGACTAAGAGTTGATAATAATGTCCCAGTGTTGTGGGTTTGTTCCAAGGTTCAATCCAATTCCACACAAACCTGTACTTTACGGCCCTGACACTCATCCTGGGTTGGGCATGGATACAAACATTATAAAAGGGAATTTAATGGAAGGATTAGGAGCACCATCTGTTCATGAGTCAGCAAAAAAAAGAGAATCTCCATCAAGCATTTTAATTCTTTATTTATGAAACTTGTTTTACTGTTGTCAGAGGCCTCTGGGGCAAACTCAAGAGTCCAAGCAACAGTGTAAACTGCAAAATTGAAATCGCTAAGCATAATGCCCCAAAGAAAAAGCTAAAAAAAGAGCTGTCATGACAAATACTTCTAAAGCACCCTTTTCTTTAAACTGGGCTCCCAAGTATACCATTCTCCTGTATACCCACCTTATTATTTAATCCAGTGAAGGAATAAGAATTTGTTTCACACCAAAGAAGCAGCTTTTTCCCTTCACACATTTTACCTATTGTCCAAGATGGCAATTCCTCCAGGGACCTCCAACATCAGTAGGCACATGTGCTTGGTTAGGCACAGCTCTTACTTACTACCCTGTGTACTTTCTGCTTTTGTTCAACTGCTTCCAATCTACCACTTCTTTGGAAGTCAACACTGGGGATAAATTCTGAACAATGTACTGACCAAGTGCCATCCTCACCACACTAAAAACAATCCTTGTTCCAGAATCCTGGTTCTCCACACAAAGCCCTGTAAATGCACCCAGCTTAAACATAAAAAAAAAAAAAAAAAAAAAAAATGATTGTCGAGATTTTCTATTGTCAACAGATTTATAGGAACCTCACTTAGTTGAGATTATGTTCAATAAGCTTGAAATGCTGAATCTCTCTACAACTTAAGCACAGAATGTTTAAAGATGTCATCAAAATCAAAGACTAAAACTAAGGTTATAAAATTGAGCCAGGTATCCAAATCTTTTTTTTTCTCTCTCTCTCTCTCCTTCATACTACATAATGATACCTCATAGGGAGAGAAAAAGCCAAAATGTGAGCATACGTAGTTAGGAAATACAGAGAAGAATTTAAAGAGGGAAAGGGGGCAAAGAGTTTACTTGGTTGAGTGAAAATTGTATTTTAAGCTCGTATTCTACTTTTGATAGTCTAGAAGCACTATTTCTGATAAGGGAACAGCCTGAACCAGCTGTCGAAATATAAACCTTCCTCCCAAAAATATTCACTTCACTTATAATACTGCTCCACTGCTCACAAATACAAAATCAGCAGCTTTCCTTAGTTGCTCATCTAGAAAGAGCCAAAAATAAATAAATAAATAAATAAATAAATAAATAAATAAATAAATAAATAAATAAATAAAAAGAGGAACTGAAAGAACATTCTGTTGCATTTAAATATATATATATATTGATTTATCCTTTTGATTTATACTATTTTATCTATTAATATGTTGTATTTCACTCTGGAAAACCCATACTTGCTGCGAAAATATTTATATAATGATTTGACATTGGAAAGTACCTCTTAAATTCATTATTGATGTCTTTGTAATGGCCTATGAAGTTATCTATCATTTTTCTTTTTACTGATGTCACTTGGAAGGACACAGAAGCCTAGAGATATTAAATTCTGTAATTTTTCCAAGATCATATAGTTCTACAAAGGAGATCTGAGTTAAAATTCTTCACATATAGTCTTGAACTTTTTCTCTTATTAATTTCTTACATGTTAAAACTCACAAATTTACTTTTGTACTAAATATTAAATTATACCAAAAAGAAAGGGCTTTGTTCTCTTATACCATTTAATGTCACATTTAATGAAAATGACACGATGAAAATATAGCTACTTATAGCACAAGTTTTAAAGAAGTCTAATAGATATTCCCAATATATAAAAATATAAATTTTTATTTGATATTCATTGAATTGTCAAACATGAGTCACAATTAGGCAAAATTAGAGGATATCAGTGTTTGAGTACATATACAGTGTTGTTTTGAAAAATGAAATAATGTGCATAAAGTTCTTAACATAGAACTTTCCAGAGGTGTAAGTGGCTCATGTCATGATCTCGAGGTCTGTGAGTTCGAGACCTGCAGCAGATTCGCTGCTGTCAGCGCACAGCCTGCTTCAGGTGTTCTATCACCTTCTCTCTCTGCCCCTCTCCCACTCATGCTCTTCCTTTTCCTCTCTCTCTCAAAAATAAATAAAACATTAAAAAAATAACTGTCCAAATAGGAGATGATTAATATATATGAGAATTACTACAATAACCACCATTATTATATATATTCATGGATAATCACTAACTTCCTTTGGTAGTGGTATCAAGTTGTATTGCATGTGTATGGAATGAAGAATATTAGAAACTTATAGATTGGAAGCAGTATCCCTATCTAAACATAAAATTCCCATTGACTCAAGGTAAGGAAGACAGAGATTAGATTCAAGGATTGGTCAAATGATGATAATAAGAAAGAATGTGTCACATATGCCGTTTACATAAAGAAATAAACTGGAAATCCAAGAACCATAATGTAATGTAAAATGATGAAGATCATCAAAATAAAAGAAAAAGAATGTCCTCCAAGTGGCATCTTCAAGGGAAGATGGTATGGGAGAACACCAGCATACTTAAAACAAACAGAACTAGTGATAGAATCTTCCAGATATCTATTAATTATCCCCAATTAATAAATAAAGTGCAGGAAAGTTTACTTAACTTACCTAATATAAAAAACCTAGTAAAAGCCAGAACCAAACTCCAAACCCAACTGTCCAATCTAACACATTAACCTTTAGATGGAATATTATATTTTTTGCATTCTTTTTGTGTACGTTAATTTCTATGTAAACTTAAGAAGCAATAAAGAACATGTCAGTCTAGATTTAATATCAAACAATAAAGAAAAGCAAGTTGTGAGAAAAATGTGAATGAGAACCTTTGGATAAAATAAATGCTTTATGAAAGTTCTGACCATGGTGAGAAAGAATCCAGTATAGTGTAATAAAAATCAAAATTATTTGAATTTGACTACTTTCTGTGGCCATATATATTTACAGGATCCTTAATCTTTTGGGTACGAATTTCTTAGGTAGAATAATGTTTGTAAATGCATAAAATATCAGATTAAGTAAAATATTCAACTAATCAGGAATTTAGCAACAAATTAAAAAAAATACCTATGTGACAGAATTTGTCAGAATAAAAACAAGGTAATATTTTTAATTTAGTGAAAGGGAAAGAATTGGTAATCTAAGCTTTCAGTTAAAGAAGCCAAGAAAATATGACAAATCAACCTCAAGAAAAATTACAAGAAAAAAGGAATGTTAATAGAACAAATCAATGACAAAGACGGCAGACATACAAAAGAGAACCTCAATAAAGCCAAAAGTGTATTCTCTGAAAAGCTTTAAAAATGTTGAAAAACCTCAAGCAAGACTGATGAAGAAAAAGTAGAGAAGAGACCCATTACAAATTATAGGAATGAAAACAGAGGCATCCTTATAGATCTTACAGATATTACAAAGATAATACAAAAATACTACAAACAAGTTTGCATCAATAAATTTGACAGCTTGGAAAAAAATCAACAAATTCCTTGGAAATGCAACTCACTAAAACTGATAAAAGAAAAAATAGAGTATCTGAATAGTGCGTATCTGTTACAGAAATTATATTTGCAATCAAAACCTGGTACAACCTAAATGTCCTACAACGAATTAATGGATAAAGAGAATGTAAGCAAGTGCACACACACGCACACACATACAGACACACACACACACACACACACACACACACACACACACGAATGTTATTCAGCCATAAAAAAAAAAAGGAAATCCTGCCATTTGCAACAACATGGGTGAAACTGGAGGGTACTGATGCTAAATGAAATAAGCATATTTCATAGAGATAGGGAATAGAATGGTGGTCACCAGGGGCAGGTGAGAGGGGGAAATGGGATGATGTAAGTCAAAGGGCACAAATTTCAGCTACAGGAAGAAGTTCTGAGGATATGATGTACAGCATGGTAACTGTTCTTAATAATATGTTACTGTGTATTTGAATGTTGTTTAGAGTAGATCTTAAGCCCTCACACCCCAAAAAGAAAAGAAAAAAAGGTAACTATGTTAACTGTGTGAGGTGATGGATATGTTAATTATCTTGCTCTTGGTAACTGTTCTATAATGTTTATCAAATCATCACATTATACAACTTAAATATGTACAATTGTATGTGTCCATTACAGTTGACCCTTAAATAACATGGGTTTGAACTGCAGGGGTCCACTTATACATGGATTTTGTTCGATAAATATAGCACAGTACTATAAATGTACTTTCTCTTCCTTATGATTTTCTTAACAGCCTTTTCTCTTGCTGGCTTTATTGTAAGAATATAGTATATAATACATATAACATACAAAATATGTGTTAACCAACTGTTTATGTTATTGGTAAGGCTCTAGGCCACAGTAGGCTGTAAGCAGTTAAGTTCTGGGAGAGTCAAAAGTTACACATGGATTTTCAACTGTGAGAGGAGTCAATGCCCTTAACTCCACATTGTTTAAGGGTCAACTGTATGCCTCAAAAAGTTAAAAAACAAACACACAAACAAACAAAAAAAACCTGCTACAATAAAAACCCCAGAGCCAGATAACTTCACTAGTGAATTTTATCAAATATTGAAAGCAGAAATAATATCAATCTTAAATGTTTTCAAGGAGAAAAAACATCTTAAATTTGACAAGTGCAATATATATATTTATAATGAATGTATTTGTTATGCAAACAGAACAACTTGTAGACTAATATATCTTATATAAATAGATGAAAACCCCTAAGTTAATTCCAAATCAAATTCACTATTATATAAAAAAGGATAACATACCACATATATAAGTATTTATCTGAAGAATGCTAGGTTGATTAAATACCCCCAAATCAATGTAACTTGGTACACCAATGGAATAAGAACAAAAATGACTATTGAATAGATGCAAAAATAATACTTGATACAGGTCAACAACTATTTATGAAACCCAAACTAAAAATAGGAGGAAACTTTGTTAATCTTTGCATTTTTTCTTTAAGTCCAACACTATTCTAAAATTAAAAGTTTATTTAAAAAAAAAAAGATATTAATGGGAAAACTTGGAAAGTTCACATTAGGTATGTAGTAAAGAATTGTTGAGTTAAATTTGCTGGTTCTGACAATTATACCATAGCTATGAAAGATAACATCAGAAGTTAGGTGCAGTAGAAATTCTTTGTATTATTTATGTAATTTTTCTGTAAATATGAAACAATTTCAAAATAATAAGGTTTTATTTTGAGAGAAAGAGAAAGCAAGTGGGCAATAGGCAGAGAGAAAGGGAGCAAGAGAATCCCAGCAAGAGAATCCCAATGAAAGACTCAAACTCACGAACCATGAGATCATGACCTGAGATGAAGTTGGACGCTTAAGCAACTGAGTCACCCAGGAGCCCCAAATAATAAGATTTTTTTTTAAAGGCACATTTTATGAGTAAAAGAACATCTATGTATATATGAAGTAAATATATAAATATCATCTGAATATTTAAAATCTGTCATATATTAATGCCAAAAAGTCCTTCTCCCTCACTCCCATCATAGCTCCTGGAAGCATTTTCCACCTGCATTTTTTCAGTTTCAGATACACTCTATTTTCAAAATGCAGTTTAAAAACTGAGAGTAAAAGCCATTCACATGGTTAAAACAAACCAAAATACCATTTACACTGTGGAATGAATGCACTTTGCACTGGAAATTAAAACTTGGGTGAAGGACAAAGCATTTATGCTTCAGTGCTAAGACTTAGAACAAGTTCTACAGTTAAGATAATTTTTACCATCTTAAATCTAGGTGAAGGCAACAATAAATAAACAATAAATAAAATAAAGGAGAAAATTCTCCTAATGTTAGTATCAATTCAATCTTAAAAACCAACATGCCATGCTTTTTCTACATGGCAAGTTATTTCGAGCTTTAAACCAGTCAGAAATGTTGCCATTAATGAATATTACAGTACTTCACGGGGAGGGTGTAATTGGTATAACCTGTATTGAAAGTAACAGGGAGTTGTGACATTATTGGCCTTTGATCTCAATTGCAGTTTACCAATCCATTACAAAGAAATATTTCAATAGCTCAAAAGACTTACTCTAATAACAATTGTTGTTACATTATAATTCACTAGACAAAATTGGTCTCCAGTAAGAGAAGATTAGGGTCTTCATCTGAACCATAAAAATTGATTAATATTATTTCTATTAGACTGTCTCATACAGTGATTGGTTACATCTATTAAATGTTTTAGATATGATAATTTGTTATGTTTCATGTATGCTTGATTTTTGCCTACCATTCACCTTTTAAATCTTTACATGATATTTTGAGGTTACAAAAGACTTAATTCATATTATCAATAGCTTCTTTTACTTACTTAGAGTTTTATATCTTTATGTCCATGAGTTTAATAGAATTCCTAACTCCTTATGTCTTACTGGAACAAATATTATCTCAATTTTACAGCTGAGAAGACCAAGGTATAGAGAAGTGCAGAAGCGGATATAAAATCTTACAAAGAGTAAGTATTTGAGACATGTTTGGACCCAACAAATAATACATATTTGAGAAACTCTAGAAACTTGCAAGTAGTAAATATTTAAGGAAAGACGAGTAGTTAGCTATCACTGTAATCATCATATTATCAGCATAAAGTTTATAACATATCCTATTTGTATACTTAAGGATGCACCAAATAGACTATTTTTAGTAAACTACTATTTTACATCACAGAATTTTGTTTTAACTAGAAAAATGTCTCTCTCCATTTCTTCAAGTTTTTATATCCTTCTATAAAGCTTCATACTTTTTGCATATTTTCTATATTCCTTCTATTTATTCATATGTATTTTGTAGTCTGTATTGTTTTGTATGTTGCTATTATGAATGGGTTTGATTTTTCCCATCACATTTCCTAACTGGTTATTGCTATTGCAAAGGAAAATTACTGATTTTTTGCTGTGTTAGTTTTATAATCACAATAGTACAGTTAAAAAAAAACAATACTTTGAGTACGATAGAATGTTCTTCCTGCATTCAGGAATATTTTTTGTTCTGCACTAAAGATAACACCAAGTCACTTCACTTAACTGGATAATTGTAAGAATGAATTAAATGAAATGAAAATAAAAGAAGCAACATTTATTTAAGTGAGTCAAAAACCATTTTAATAGATGTTATGAGCTGAATTATGCTTCCTGAATATTCATATGTTGAAGTCCTAGCTAAGGCCCACCACTTCAGAATGTGACTGTATTTAGAGATAGGGTCTTCAAAGAGGGAAGTAAGTTAAAATGAGATCATCAGGTGGGCCATGGTCCAATACGACTACTGTCATAAAAAAAATAAAATAAAATAAAATAAAATAAAATAAAATAAAATAAAATAAAATAAAATAAAGAGATAGAACAGAGAGACACAGAAGAAAGTCCATGTGAAGATACAGAGAAAAGACATCAGTCTACAAGCCAAGGAGTCAGAAGACACCAATGTAGCTGACACCTTAGTTTTGGTCTTCTAGCTTCTAGAATTGTGAGGAAATACATTTCTGTTGTCAGCCACCCAGTCTGTTGACCTTTGTTATGGTAACCCTAGCAAACTAATAATAACAGAAGCAAACAATGAAGTCCATTATTTTTTTCTGGAAGATACAATTCTATGATTCTGTAACATATTATGAGAGACCATTTTAGTCTTTTAACCTTCTACAGTGAAATATAATTAATGCACAAAAAAGATTACATGGTAAAGATGTATATTACAACTCAATGGATACCAATCATATAGGGCATATTCTTTGGAAATGAATTAAGGGACATTTTAGTAATAAAGTTTAAACTGTCACAATTTTGGGGAGATTATGAAATAAAGTTCTAAATATCCTAGATTGAAATAGTAATTAGAAGACATTTTTATATTTAATGAAAAACTATACTATCCTGTGATATAGAGCTAAAGCTTTCCTTAAGGCAAATCTTAGGGGGGATTTATAATATATCTGAACAGAAAAAAGGCTGAAAGTTAACAGGCTAAACAATCTCAAGAAATTAGAAAAATAAAAATTCATCCCACTGTTATAATTTTGAAATAATGTGGATAATAAAGTCTTTTGGCTTTATAATGATCATATACAAAGCTCACTTTGCCAAATCCCAAATTATTTGAAGGAAAATAATTCCTTATCACTGAAGGCAAAAGTTAAAAATACTCATTTCTTACCAGAAAATATAGGCAATTAAGATTTTTGTTGCCATTCTAGCTACACAATTTACACCTTTTTCCATTCTATTCATGATCTATGAAGAAAAGAGTTTCAATGAAGAGGGAAGTAGAAAAAGTCTAGTTGATTAAAAAAAATCCACAAGGGTAAATCAAAGCCATATCTTTCATTGTTAGTTCTACCTTGTAATACTGACGTACAGGAAGCACAAGCAGCTATAAGACTGAGGATAAATTAATAATGTAGTGTTTTTGGTGTTGCTCTATTTGTTTATGACTGACATGAAATAATGGAATCATGCCACAGTTCAGAAACTATTCCAATAAATGGTATAATTTCAAAATAAGAATTCATAGCCATAAATAAAGAATTCTAATCAGTTTTGCAATGTCTCCATTGTATTAAATAACAAAATATCAATTTTTAAGTTCCATGGTTTACATATATTTGTTTCATGTAAAACTTTTTTTCAGTATAAATATTTTAAATATGTTATCAATAGTAATACAATATTATTATGAATTAGCAAAGCTTATGCCCAAACCCTATAGGTACTGAAGCTAAAATAAAGCTTCTGTTAATTAATCACCTAATTGCACCATCATATAAATGTGTTCAAATAAAATATAAAAAAGCTCTTTACACAGACTTATTTCATTTATATGTTGTACATAATGTTTATATAGGTCTATTGTTTAATACTGTCTTTTTTTTTTTCTTGCTTTGTTTTGTTTAATATTGTTTGATGGGAGAAATATGAGAAAAAGATAACTCTGGAAATGTAGCATCTTAACTGGAGGGCATAATTCCAGTTTTGAGTCTATAAGAAGGTAGTTGAGTGAATATTTATTTAGGGGTTAATACACACTCATCACCACTCTCTCAGAAATAATCTTTTCCCATTTTATAGATGAGAGAAATAAGTATCAGAAAAGTCACATTTCTTTGCCAAGGTAATAAAACTAAGTGATAAAACAAGTATTCAACACAATTTAAAATGCAGAAATGCAAAAAACAAAATATCTTTGGAGTTATAACCCTCTGAAATGAGTTACATTCTCACATAGTTCAACAATTTTGAGTCACATTTATGCAATATTATGACAATCAGATACAACCAAAAATTGCATTGATTATTTGTCCCCAGCATTCCTGTAGAACACTGAGATTCACAGAGAACTGGCTTACATCCCAGGGACTGGCAAAGCTTATTATCTTCATGAACCATGATGAGGCAGATTTCCTGAAAGTTTTGAACAAATCCAACTTTTCCATGGACATATAGATGGGCCTGCTATAAAAGTAGTTATCTGAGAAAACCTTAATATTTTGAGGTCGCTTGGTACCAACTAAATGCATTTGAAAGGTTTCTTACTCATCAGTGAATCTAGTAGTTACTGTTCAGGGACTAAATTCCTAAATGATAATTTGCACAAAATTAATAGCTTCTATAAGAACAGTTTGACTTCTTCGTTGACACAATTCACCCCACCACTGCCCATTCCAATACAAAATAAAATCAGTGATTCCCACTACATAGTGCATCTGGTAACTTGGAAAATGAAATTGGGGGAGGAGGTGCCTGGGTGGCTCAATTGAGTGTCCACCTTCAGCTCAGATCATGATCTCACAGTTCCTGAGTTCCAGTCATACATCAGGCTCACTGCTGTCAGCACGGAGCTTGCTTTGGATCCTCTACACTCTCTGTCTGCCCCTCTCCCTGCTCATGCGCACACGTACTCTATCACTCTCTCTCAAAAAAAAAAAAAAAAAAAAAAAAGGAAGAAAAAAAAGAAAGAAAATTAAACGTTAAATTTTTTTTTAAAAAAAGGAAATGGGAATAATCTTTGCTAATGTTGAATAATGATAATGTTAATCGTTGTCCACTGCAAAGAGTCTGGTCAGCTGAAACTTGTAAAGTGCTTCATTTTTCTTCACTTTTCACTATCATTGTTCACCATCAAGCTAAGAAAGAGTTAAGTAGCTAACAGATAATTTTTCATACATCCATATCTGTTGCATATTTACCAGATGTCTAATCTTATAAGATCATACGAAGCAATTTGTGTTTTCTTAGTATGTCGATCATACTGTTCCACTGACAGTTTGGTTTAAAGAAAAAAAAAAGAAAAATTTGGAGTTTACCACTGCTTCTCCAGCATCTAAGTTTCTACTTATTCTATTTTCCTAAGACATCTGACTAAAGTGTAGGTTTCTAAGCATTTTGTCCATCATTGTATAACTGATAGTTTTCAACTCACTCATGTTTTTTTCTAAACTCGATCTTACAATTGAATGAGTCTGTTTCCAAGGCATAGGACAAAGGGTACCAGGCATCATAGAGATGTCACAGAGAATTGCTTCCTCACTTGCTCTTACTGGATCATATCATACTCCATTAATGATTTGAAGGGAAAAACCAGCCTCTAACAGAGAACCCACATAGAAATTTCTACTTTTGAGTTCCTAGAGGGGACAATCAATGTGAGCTATCTACTTTTAAGATACCAACATATTTTTATTTCTTACAGAAGTTTTAGCTGAAAGGTCACTATATCTCTAGCACATAAAAGAGAAAAAGGGAAAAAAAAACAGGGAATCAAACTATTTTAAAGTGGCTTAAAAACAGGAAGCACAGGGTGCCTGGGTGGCTCAGTCAGTTAAGCATCTGACTATTGATTTCAGCTCAGGTCACTATCTTGGTGATCTTGCAGTTCACAGGATGGAGCCCCGCTTCAGGTAAAGCCCTGACAGCAGGGAATTTGCTTGGGATTCTCACTCCCTCTCTCCTGCCCCTCCCCTGCTCATGCTCTCTCACTCTCTCTCAAAATACATAAACATTAAAACAAACAAACAAACAGGAGGCACATTACATTTAAAGAATATTGTTTAATAGGCATGAATGCAACAAGATTAGGTTTATGAATGACACTCAACTGGAAGAAAAGTCCTCTTTCATAAGTTTTTAATATAATTTTTTTAATGTTTATTTTTGAGAGAGAGAGAGAGAGAGACTGAGCGTGAGCTGAGTAGGAACAGAGTGACAGGGGGACACAGAATCTGAAGCAGGCTCCAGGCTCTGAGTTGTCAGCACAGAGGCCGACGCGGGGCTCGAACTCAGAGACTGCGAGATCATGACCTGAGGTGAAGTTGGATACTTAACCATTTGAGCCACCCAGGCTCCCCTCTTTCATAATTTTTTTAAAGATCAAAATAATCTAATATGGTTTATTCTTGTCACACAGGGATGCCAGGAAATTCTAACTTAATCACGTATTGCATTCTAGGATGGGAGGTGGTAGCGTAAGGACCCTCAATGATCTCTAAGGTTTTACTAAAGTCCCAAGGAGGCATATTTTGTCCAGAAAACTTGAAGAACTTTGAGTTTAGTGAGAACTGGTCACTGTGAGGATGTTCTCGGACCACATTCATGTAGTTCATTTGAAGATGAACTGCCTTCTGCCTTGAGCAGTAGAATGTTTCACCTTATTTGCTAAAGCCATGAGCCTTGGTGTTCAGCTCTCAGTAGCTACACATCACTCCATCAAGTATCTGACCTTCCTCTGGGGCCCTGTAGGGTTCTGGGCTCAAGGTTGCGCCATTTCTAAGACCTACAGCTCTAAGCCCATTTCTGTTGAGAAATTACTCCATAGTGGGCTACTTGTCCTTTCAAATTACAATAACTTCTTCCTTCTCTTCTCTGAAAGGATAAAATATGAAATAATATAAAAAATGAAATTGTAAAGCATTTAACGCATAGGAGGGCTGATGAAGAGTAGTATAAGGAAAGTTCAAACGTTCATAAAAACTAATGTTGTGTCCTACCACCCCACTGTACTTCCACTTTCCAGAATAGAAGTAGAAAACAGATTAGATTAATTTTTGCTTAATGGGTCCACGGCAGCAAAAACTCCTGTACATTAGTTTTTTTTTTTTTCTTAAAACATACACCTTGTTACATAAGCCTTACTTAAAAAAATAAGCAAAAGATAAAAAAGTGATGAATACTAATTAACTTTTCTCAATTTCCCCCTCAAGAATTCTTTAGTCTTATCTCTTACTTTTTCTGTTTTGCAAATACTTCTGTAAGAACTAGAGGATACTGTCCTCATCACACTGATAAATGAGCAAAAAGGAATAATTGTTAATAGCTCGAAAGGTATATGTTTTACAAGTACAATACTGACTTATCAAGAGAAACATTATTTTCAGTTCACTTATTACTTCATAGACTATATAGTACGATTGTAAAGTGGCAGCAATGAAAGTAGAAAATAAAAAGTACTACAAGTCTGGTACATGCCAGTTATTGTACAAAAATAATGTTCTGGGGCTTCCCTGTTCTTTGAATAGCAACAGCAGGAAGTAGCTTGCCTGTTAGAAGCTCTTACTGTCATTTTACAACAGGCAGACTAGATTTTATTGCTGTGATCTGAGCAATGTGTCATTATTGCTCATTTAGATAAAAACTTGCCCATAAAAATTATAGTGTAATAGCTCAGGAGATTTATTTCACAATGCTTTTCCAGGAAGTTATAGCAACAGTACATCCAAGGGAAGAGATTAGGGCTGATGAATTTCCAATATCGCATCAGAAGCCTTTATGAACATTGGTGTGTCCACTGCGATCATTTTCAAAATTAATAAATTTCAGAAAGAAATATATATAATGCATGTATGTATATCCTTACCACCAGTAATGATAATGGAAGTCATGTTAGTACATACCTTTATCATTTGAGTGTATGTTTGTCTAAGAATCTAAAATTTCATAAATTTCCTTGGAAGGCAACCTGCTAATGGACTATACTAAATACATTTTATAAATAAAAAAAAAGTTCAGAGGGACTTCCACTTCTGGGAAGACATACCAGATATACTTATCCTTGTTCCTCTGGTTGAGTAAAACTGAAAATCCTCAACACTGCATATGAAGCAAACAAAAACCAAAAGCTGGAGAAACTGAAAAAGGCAAAGTGGCAGTGTGGATCTCAGGGACCAAAGCAAGATATGGCAATTAATTCAGTGGGTTTTCTGTTTGCTTCATATATTCCAGCCTTGACACAAAAGAACTGGCAACTAAGAATCTCTAATGGGCACAGATATAAAAGCCCCAACAAAAATCTGCTCTCTCTAGCCAAAGGACAAGGAGAAGGGCAGTCCAGCAACATAGAAAGCTCTTAGGTAAAAATCACTCCACTCAAGTCAAACACCTCAGAAAAACATTTGCCCTGTCCATTCACACCCGCAAATATTAAATGGGGAACCTAGATTCCCATCCTCACTTGGCTGTAACAAGGTGCCCTAGCTCTCTTGCTGGAGAAGTCTCAGAGAAGACTGAATTGATTCCTCCCACCCTCACCCCTGCTATGTCAGTAGAGATCACATGAGGAGCCTGGACTTTTACCCCCAATTGGTAGAAACAAGGTGCCCTCCCTCCTCCTGTTGCAACAGTGTCTGATAGTGTTGGGGGAGGCCAACTCAAGAGAAAGGATATTCATCCGTAACCCTGAAAACCCCTCCTGCTCTTAGAATCAGGAGAGGCCACCTGGGGAGGGGTAAAGAGGCATTCCTACACTTCTCAGCCAGATAGGTACTAATGGAGGCCTAGTGGGGGTCAGAATTGCCACCTGTGCCTACCAGTAAGGAGTGCACTCCAATGTCAATGGAGGCTGAGTGAGAACCTAGGTTTCTAATTCCCACCTCACCTTACCCTACCCACAGCATGTCAGAGGAAATGCACTAAACCAGAAGGCTTAAATAAGGACCGAAGTCGTATAAAATGCCCACTAGTCATTCCAACAAATAGGAAGGTCTCAAACCAAATGGTAAAAGACAAGCGATGGATACCGGAACTAAGAAACAATGTATTAGAATTATTTGAGAAAGAATTTAAAGCAGACATCCTAAAAATGCTTTAATGACCAATTGTAAACCCGCTTGAAAAAATGAAAAAAATTCCCTACAAATATATAGAAAATATAAAGATAAACAAAAGGAAATTTTAGAAGTGAAAAATACAATAACTGAAATAAAAACTACCAGGGATAAAGAAGGATATTAAATAATGATAAAATAGCCAATTCACCAAGAAGACATAACAACCCTACATGTGTATGTACCAAACAGCATAGATGAAAAATACATGAAACAAAATCTGATAGAAATGAAAAGAGAAATATACAAATGAACAACTGTAGTTGGAGACTCCAAAATCCCTCTTTCCACAATTGACAGAACAACTACACAGAAGGGTAGGAAAGATCTAGAACAACTAGAACCATCATTAACCAAGAGGACCTAATCAACATTTATAAAATATTCTACTAATCAACATGAAAATATACATTCCTTTCCAGTACCCACAGAATCTATACCAAGATAGACCATATACTGGGCCATAAAACAAACCTCAGCCACTTTGAGAGATAAAATCACACAGCATGTGTACACTGACCACAACCAGAAATCAGTGACAGAAAGATAATAGGAAAATTTCCAAACACTTGGAAATGAAACAACACACTTCTAAGTAATTCATGGGTCAAGTGGAAGTCTCTAGGAAAATCTAAGAAGTACACTGACCTCAAGAAAATAAAAATACAATGTATCTCATTTAGTGCAAGACAGATAAAGCAATGCTATAGGTAAGCTTACAGTACTAAATAAATACATTAGAAATGGGTAAAGTTCTCAAATGAATAGCAAACACCCTACCTCAAGGACCTAGGGAAAAAAAAAAAAGCCCAAAGCATCACATAAGATTGAAAAATCCTTAAGGGCACCTGGATTACTCAGTCAGTTAAGCGTCTGACTCTTGGTTTCAGCGCAGGTCCTGATCTCATGGTTTCCCGAGTTCGAGCCCCACATCAGGGGGCAGTGAGCACAGAGCCTCCTTGGGATTCTCTCTCTCCCTCTCTCTCTGCTCCTCCTGCACTCACTCTGTCTCTGTCTCTTTCAAAAATAAATACATAAGCTTTAAAAAAAAATTGAAAAATCTTTATCAAAAGTCTAGTAAGAAGATAAGAAATGGCCTATATCAGTAATGAAACAAGGGATGCCACTACTGTAGACATTAGAAGGTTAATACTACAAA
Source organism: Puma concolor (assembly GCF_028749965.1). Taxonomy (NCBI): domain Eukaryota; kingdom Metazoa; phylum Chordata; class Mammalia; order Carnivora; family Felidae; genus Puma; species Puma concolor. The sequence goes on along the minus strand of NC_141674.1, from coordinate 145,886,235 downwards.
CATTCCAAACACAAAAGTTTGACAACTTAGATAAAATGACTAATTCCTTAAAAAAATTCAATAAAAAAATAGAAAATAGAAAATTTGAAGAGACTTATAGCTGTAAAGAAGTTGAATTCCTAATTAAAAACTCCTAAAATAGACATCTTCAGGCTGGTTTCACTGCAAAATTCTACCAAATATTTAAAAGAGAATTAATACCAATCCCAAATAATCCTTTCCCAAAATAGAAGGGAAAAAATAATTTTATGAAGTTGGTATCAGGGCGATACCAAACAAAAGACAAAACAAAAACAAAAACAGCATGAACAAAAGAAATCTATAGATCAGTAATCCTCAGGAATACAGATGACAAAATCTCTAACAAATATAAGCAAAAAGAATTCAGCAACATACGAAAAGAATTATAAACCATGACCAAGTGAGGTTTATTCCAGGAATGCAAGTCTCATTCAATATTTAAAAATCAATCAATATAATCTACCATATTAATCTACTAAAAAGGAAAAACCAATTGATACAGAAAAAGTATTTGACAAAATACCCATCCAAGATAAAAACACTCAGAAAAATAGGAAAGGAGGAGGAACTTCCTCAACTTTATAAAGAATTACTACAAAAACTATAAGTAATACTCTAGTTAATGTTAAAACAACTAAATGCTGATCTAAAAAGGAGAATAAGGCAAAAATGTCCACACTAATAAGTTGTAATCAACAAAGTGCTTAAGTTTAAGCCTGTAGAATTATGCAAGGAAATAAAACAAGACAGGGATGCCTGGGTGGCTCAATTGGTTAAGCCTCCAACTTCAGCTCAGGTCATGATCTCATGGTTTGTGAGTTCGAGCCCACACTGGGTTCTATACTGACAGCTTGGAGCCTGGAGCTTGCTTCAGATTCTGTGTCTCCCTCTCTCTGCCCCTACCCTGCTCATGCTCTGTCTCTAAAAAATGAATAAGCATTAAAAAAAACTAATAAAATCAATTCACATCAAAAAGGAATCTATAAATAAAACTGTGCTTTTTCATAGATGACATGATTTTCTATGTAGAAAATTTCAACGAATAAAAAAAAAAATTAAAAACCTCCTAGAACCAGTAAGGTTCTAGCAAGGTTACATATATACTGTAGTCTGTTCAGGCAACTAACAATTATTATAGACTGTGTGGCTTATAAACAAACAGTAAGAAATGTATTTCTCATGATACTAGAAACTGAGAAGTCCTAGCAAATTTGTTGTCTGGTGAAGACTCACTTCTTAGTTCACAGATGCCATCCCTTTGTTACGTCCTCACATGGCAAAAGGGGCAACAGAACATTCTGCGTTCCTGTTCATGAAGTCTCCACTTTCATGACCTAAATCACCTCCCAAAGAGCCCCCTCCAAATACCATCACATTGGTGATTAGTTTCAATATGGGCTGGGGTGGAGGCGGGTAACAAACAAACATTCAGTCTATATCAAGGTAAAAAATAAATATACCTATTTCATTTCTATATATAGCAATGAACACATAACCTCCCCCCACCACCCAATACAAAATACAAACCATTTACAATCGATTAAAAAATACTTAGGAGTAAATCTAACAAAATATATACAAGATTTGTATGCTGCAAAACTACAAATGCTGATGGAATAAATCAAAGAAGATCTACATAAATGGGGAGACTTCATTCTGAATTGGAAGACTAAAAATAGTTAAGAAGTCAATTATCCACAAAACTGAACTATATGTTTAAAGGAATTTAAATCAAAATCCCAGCATGACGGTTTATCCACATGATAAGATTACACGAAAATTTATATGAAAAGGCAAACAAACAAACAAACAAACAAAAAACCCAAAACTGAAATATTCAAAACAACTTTGAAAGGAAGAATAAGGTGGGAAGAATCTGTCTACCTAACTATAAGAAGTATTATATAGCTATAGAAAGTAAACTATTTGGTACTGTTAAAGGAAACACATACAGAATTCAGAAATAGATGCACAGGTATATGCCCAATGTTAAAAAAAGGTGCCAAGGCAATTCAATGGAGGAAAGATGGCCCTTTCAACAAATGGTGCTGGAGCAATTCAACATCCACTGTTGCACACAAAAATAATGAACCTTGACCTAAATTTCACACCTCATACAAAAATTCATTCAAAATTGATCACAGACTTATAGGTAAAAACATGAATATAAAAAACTGTTAGAAAAAAATAGAAGACACTCTTTGGGATCCAGGACTAGGAAAACAGTTCTTATACTCAACAACAAAAATGCAATTTGTACAGGGCGAAGTTGATAAATTGGACCTCATCAAAATTAAAACTTTTGTTCTTTGAAGGACCCTATAAAGAGAATAAAAAGACCAGCTACAGACTGGGTGAGAATAACTGCAGACCACATAGCCAACAAAAGACTAGTGTCTGGAATAGATAAAGACTTTTAAAATTCAAGAATTAAAAAAAATACAATTGGAACATGGGGAAAGGAAATTAAGATATTTCACTGAAAAGGATATACAGATATACACATGGCAAAGAAGTCCAATATAGTTAACCATGACATAAATTAAAATCACAAGACACCTATAAGAATGGCTAAAATAAAAAATTTTGTTAACACCAATACCAACAAAAATGCAGGGATGTAAAAGATATATTAGGAAAAAGAGGCTGGTAGTTTTTTGGTTTTTTTTTTTTGTTTATTTTTTTAATAAAAAAAAATATATCCCAGTGATTGCATTCTTGGTCATCCAGAGAAATAAAAACTTACACTCATACATAAACTTACATGTGAATACTTACTAGCAGCTTTATTTGTAACAGCCAATAGAAACAACTCAGATATCATCCAAAGGGTGAATATTTTGGGTTTTTTTTTCTGTCAAATAATTTTTTTTTTATTTCACTTAAGAGGTTTTTTATGTCAGGATGCCTGGGTGGCTCAGTCGGTTAAGACTCCAAATCTTGGTTTCAGCTCAGGTCATGATCTCGCAGTTAGTGGGATTGAGCCTCGAGATGGGCTTCGTGTTCGTGCTCCATTCTGATGGCACAAAGCCTGCCTGGGATTCTCTCTCTCCCTCTCTCTCTCTGTCTCTCTTGTGTGTACCTGAGCACATGCTTGCATGCTCTCTCTCAAATAAACATTTCATTTATTTTTATTGAGAAATATCTTGAATTCTAATTTTATTATACGTTTTCTTCAAGTGGTCATAAATTCATTTGAATCATGATTTAATGATGATAAAAATATTGCCATACACACACAGCTATAATCATCTCTCTGAGACCTGGACTGAGCATGGATGTATGCTAGAAACCTAAGGCCCAGGGGGCCATTCAAGTGCCATTGGCTATTCAATTTCAGCCCCTACTTTGACCATACCCAGTAAAGGAGCCATATCTAAGGTAATCATTTAATTTACTACCCAAACTGGAGTACTATTAATAGTTATGCTGGGATACCATGAACAAACCAGGGCTGCCCTGAGAAAATAGGAACATATAGTCATTCCAACCATAAGCTCCTATGATGACTGTGAACAAAGGGTGAATGGTTAAACAAAGTGTGCCACATCAATACTACACAATACAAAAAACACACGATTGATACACAAAATAATCAGGATGAGTCTCCAGAGAACTATGCTAAGTGGAAAAAAAAATCACAAAATGGGTTACGTATCATATGCTTCCATTTACATGGCATTCTTGAAATGACAGAATTAGAGAATTAAAGAACAGATTAGTGGCCAACAGGCGTTAAGGGAAAGGTGAAAGTGGGAGGGAAGCAGGTGTGCCTATAAAAGGGCAAAATGAGCAATCCATGTAGTGATGGAAATGTTCCATATCTTGATTGCTCCGGTTGTCACTATGTTGTGATAGTGTGCTGTGGTTTTATAAGAGGTTACCATGAGGGGAAACGGGATAAAGGGTACATGGGATCTCTATTATTTCTTAACAAGAATATATGAATGAACAATTGTCTCAAAATAAAAAGTTTAATTAAAAAAAATCAAAACTCAAAAATGTTAACTAACTGGCCCTGAAATCCGTAAGAAATATGCCCACATCCCTTCTTCTGAGTCACTCTGCCTGAGTTAATCAGAGTTAAAATCAAAACAAATGTTTGAAATGAAAGAAGTAATCAGAAAAGCAATGGCTGACTGGTTCCAAAATAGGCAGATCGGGGTCCCTGGGTGGCTCAGCAGGTTAAGCCTCCAAATTCGGCTCAGGTCATGATCTCATGGTTCATGGGTTCAAGCCTCACGTCAGGCTCTGTGCTGACAGCTCAGGGCCTGGAGCCTGCTTCAGATTCTGTGTCTCCCTCTCTCTCTGCCCCTCCCTTGCTTGTGCTCTGTCTTTCTTAGTCTCTCAAAAATAAATAAACGTGAAAAAAAAATTTTAAATAGGCAGATCAATCTTGAGCAAAAGCCAAGTCTTAAAACAATGTCAAGAATAGGTCTTCATCAAAGGGTCAAACCAGTATTTTAAGGTTTCTGCCTCAACTACCAGAAGCCAAAAAGCAGGCAACAGGGAAGAGAAAATTGCCTGGGAGTTTCAAATACTTGGCTACCTTAGTCCTGATGGCACTTACTTCTCCATTTTCCCTGGTTCAGAGGTTAACTCGCATATTAACAAAGCTACCCTTCTCCCTCCAAGGACCAGCCTTGGATCAGAAATCATCGGATGAATATTTATGGATGACCCATCAGAAATATTTAGTTCTTGGGAAAAGCACTGCATAAAATCTGACCAGAAGCATTTAAAAATGTAGTAAGGAGAGAATTACAAAAGAAAGTTAACTATAAATAATACCATTATGAACATTAAGTTCAAGAGTAAACAGGTCAGCAGTAGAGCAAAATGACTTGGTCCACCATTTACTAGCTATGTACTTTTGCACAAGTTTCTGAACTTCTTTGAGATTCTCAGCTTCTTCATTGATAAAACTAGAATATTTTAAATATACAGGGTTTTTATAAAGATCAAATGAGGTCACAGATATTGACTGCTTATAAAAAAAGAGGAAATAAAAATCAAGTCTAAACTTATGTCTTGTCCCCAAGAGATAAAAAGAAAATCAAGTTATAAGATATTGACTAAAGCTTCTTTTGTAATCTATAATTTAAATTGCCTTACAATCTTAAAAAAAATAAACTACATTCATCATGTTTTCACTCTAAAATATAATTTGTGCTTTTTGAAAAGTGTAAATACACTTTTTTAATAAGTGATCTAATTAATGCCTATGAAATTCATGAGTTTGCCCAGACCTGGATCTTTTAGACTCAGCCAAACTGAACCTAAAATATATATTGCACTTCCAAATAGAAATATCAAATATAATTCCACTACAGATTTGAATAAGAAATTTAAGGAGAAAACTGTCCTTCTGAGGAATCATCATGATTGTAAAACAGTTCACTGAGTCTTTGATTTTTTAACTCTAAGCTCAATGTTATAAAGAACCAAAGAGCTATTCATGTTAATTTCTAAGCCCTTTCATAGGCATATTCACACTATTATTATATATCTGTTTATGGTACTTAAGTTCATTGCTATAAAAATCACGACACTTTTACTGTCATATACATAAGCCTATATTTGTGGATATATACTTTTTTATGTGTCGCTTTAGCAAAAAGAAAACTATTCTAGAGAGCTATAATTATAAATAACTATCAAATATAGTTATAAATAATTTATTGCACACAAAAAATTTGTCTCACGACTAAAACACCACAAATAAAAGATCCCAATCTGTAATGTGAATATACTCAAGTATTTTTCATTAAAGCAATGTTATTTAACAAAACAAAGTCATCTGAAGTTTCTATGCTGTGCTACGTAAATGTCTTTCTTTTTCCTTATGAAGCTTCAGAATCTGAAATCAGTAACCGAGTAAACTCCTCACGATTTCAATTTTAAGAGACTTTACAATAAGTTAAATGGAACCAACAGGTGACATGTAACCATGTCTTGTGAGTAGCAAACCTTGATTCCACAATGGTATTAGGCATTCTTCATCTTTATTTGATTTGTTGCTGATGTTAAGATTGTTGTTCACATTTCTTCACAAAGAGCACTTTGCACAGTGTTCTCTCCCTTCCATCTTTTCCTCTCCCTACCTCCATCTCTCTTTCTTAACATTGCCAATAATTTGTCAATTTTCTTACCCATTTGAACAAACCAATCTTGGAGTTCAGTACTTCCTTTCTGAGATACAGATTCAGGGTTAGGAAGGTAAAGAGTGTATCTTTTTGCTCTGAATTTTTGATTTCTATTTTATGTTAGCAAGAAATGTGGCAAGCATCAATTGTGGAAACATATTGGGATTTCCCCATGACCTAATGGACAAGTGATGTCTGCAAATATCCTACAAAAAGTTATTCTCAGTAGGGTACAACAGTCATTTTACAATATATCTAATAAACTCAATTTTTCTAATCTTTGTGAATAGTATCCTCTGTATCCCACTTACATTTTGTTGTTGTTGTTTAGTGTATTACTTTGGACAGAAATACTGTATCATTGTAGATTTGTCAAATCGCCCTTGTATTTCTCTATTTTAATTCTTTTATATTTGTTTTTGAGTGTTATCTATTTATCACCTAAAGGGTTACAGCACTATCTTCTAATACACTGTAACTTTGAACAATTGTTTTTCTATTGAATGTATTAGTCTCAATATACTATCTGCTATTTTCTAATCATTGAGTTCCTTTCGCCCGGTATATTCTTGTCTACCCATTTGCTATAATATTTTCATCTTCCTAACCGACCGTTCTTTCTCATGTTAAGCATCATAGAGCTGGGTTATGAACTAATCTAAGAACCCCCTTCACAGAAAATAAACCTCTGATTTATCAGGTGTGAAGAACTGAAGTTTCTGTGGGCTTTTTTTGTTCTTCTTTCAGTCCTTACTAACATCATCTTTCCCTCAACTTCAAACAAGGAATTTCTCTATTAACCTTGACAACTGTTTTCCCGGTTTACTAAGGTTACAAACAGCGAAGCCACCAAGGTGCATAGGGGCCCACATAGACCCATGCTTTAGCAGACTTCTCTCTAAGAGGAAGATACGGAGTTCTATAGTGAGGAATGTCTCTTTGCTCTGAAGCAAATTCAGCTTCAATTTTTGTGTTTTAAATTCTTCTGCTCTGATTTCTCCTTCACCCCATTTGTTTAACATATTTTAGAAATTCATCAAAATGTCTTATTTACTGATTGTATCCTCTCCCGCTTACCAGGATTCTTACAGCCTCAATTTCTTTGCACATACAATTTTCTGTCATCTCAATGAAATTCAAGGAAGGATGGGAGCTTAAACTCCTATGCTTAACCCGCCATTTTGAACCTGAAGTCAATACTATAAATTATATTTTCAGCTATGATTTGCAACATAGGTATTGGAAAATAAAATGTCTTTGCTTTAATTTCATCCAATGGTAGCTACAGAAGATTTTAATGAAGAAATGACAATGTCCCAGCATCAATAGAACAACTGAATTCTGACAATGTTTAACACAATCAATTCCTTGTCATCCATTTAAAGATCAAAGAAACAAATAAAAAGCCTGAGTGGGGGAGAAAGCAAAACTTCCATTAAAATACAAAACCGGAAAATGATAAAGCAAAGCTAAACAAAATACAGCTTTATAGCTCTGTAGGATAATTTGGATTAAATTTATCAGGCAAATGTGGCACAAGATGGGCTTGCACAATACCCTGGAAAGACTCACGCGGCACAGCATACTGCTTACCAGCACATGGCCTAGACTCAGACAGCAAGGACTCAGCAGCACCATTCGCTAGCTATGTGGCTTGAAGGAAGTATTTAACTTCTCTGACAATCAGTTTTATCGTCTGTAAAATATGGTAACAGTGTCTACCTCACAAGGTGATGAGAACCTTAAATAATATATGAAAATGCTTAAAACAAGGCCTAGCACTTAAGTGCTCAATAAGTATTTCCTAAGATTTCCCAAGATTATTAAAGCTGTTTTTCTCAGAAAGTATGGATGTAGTCGTGCCTAGAAACAGTACTACAACATTATTTCCAATCACAAGATTCTCTAGAAAGCAATGTTGTCGTGAGTAAAACATTCAGCTATGTGGTACTTAGTCCAAAAGCTTAAGGAAAATGACTGAAGCATTTTATTGGTCTTATTTACAATTTGTATTCTTTTCTGTCTGGCAGAACGCAGAGCCAGAATTTGAGGATTCTGCCAATACACAACGCGTGGTTTTGATTTGATATCATGTGCCACAGCAAAATGATTTTATATGAGAAACTTGTCATTTTTTGTTATGTAAAATCTTCACCAAGAAATACAGAAAGAAGATTAAAACGAGTCAGTGCTAAGGCAGACTCTTTAAAAGCAAAAACCCACCATCTGCAGCAAGAGGACTTCATAAAACCCAGGGGTGTCTTCTTACCCAACTGTCAACACCAGGAAATGTGCCAAGGGGACAGATGCTAAAATTGGAAAGTCTCATCTAGGGCGTGACATCAGAGTTCTATAATTTCTCTCTAAAAAAGCATCAGTCACCAACACAGCAACAAAGTATTAAGGAGAAAACAAAACCACCCTCCTTAATGAAGAATGGCTTCCATTAAATAGTTATACTACTAAAATTCTATTAACCAAAATGAACATACTGGTTTGTGGGATGGGAGATAAAATCTGTATTGAGCTAGTTTCCAAGAGACCAGGAGGCATTTTCTTTAATTATTGGCAACAACAGGGAACATATGATCAATAAGGAAAATAATAACAGAAGCCCTAACCAAAAATAATTTCCAACGACAGTGCAGAGTTGAAGATAAACAATAAGGAAATCTCTCCCGCTGTTTTAACAAAATGCTAACAAAGACCTGATAATGAAAATTGATAACTCAAAGATTGCATTCAGCACTAAAAATGGAAACAATCTATAATTAATAACATTACATGGGGAATTTATGGTCCAGAAACACAGATACCCTTCAGTAAAACATATTTCATGCTCATTTAGGAATGACGGAATTTGGATCTTTACTCCCATTAGAGTTTCATTTCTATCAGAGAAGAAATTGGGCTTTCAAGATTTTAGAGTCTTCAGCTGTTTTACAGCCAGGCTGAATCTGAAAGCGTACATGTGGCTTTCATTTCTAAAGCAGAGGTTGCAAATTCAAAGCGTGTGCCGAACAGGTACCATGAGTGAGTGAAGCCCACTGTGGAAGAACCGTGGGAACCTGGACAGAGGATGCCCCAGGTACAGGGGACGGATGCTATTTAGCTTCGTGCTAGAAAGAAAGCCTGGTATTGTCAAATCTCATTTTTCAAGAGAAAGTTTTAAAATCCACAGTTCTATTTGAATCACCAAGTTATGTAAGTGTTAGTGAGAAAGAAAGAAAGAAAGGAAGAAAGAAAGAAAGAAAGAAAGAAAGAAAGAAAGAAAGAAAGAAAGAAAGAAAGAGAAAGAAAGTAAAGGAAGGAAGAAAGAATTAAGCATTATTTTAAAACTATGAGTGCCAACTACAGCAATAAACTAAATCCAGCACATAGGTTACCAGATGGTAATCTCAGAGGGTTTCCATTATAATTAAAGCTCATAAGGGTAAATATAGCTGTTTTGTTTGTTTTTCTCTGTTTGGGAAGTATGATGATTTAACCATACGTGCCCCAAAACATCACATGACTTTTCAAATGAAGATAAAGCCCCTGATTTGCAAACCCTGTTCAGTTTCTTTGGCATGTATGTATACAAAAGATCTAAACTGGTTAAGACAAACTAAATTGTAAAGCTTTATTCAGTACCCCAATATCAGAAGTAATGCTAGATTTTGCAAGAAATCAAGAGAAAATGAGAGAAAACTAGCTGTTATTTGCTTTATTTCTAAAGGGTAAGAGAATAATACTAAACTTCTATTTGTGTTTTTGGTGAGGAGAAACACTAATGTAACCCAGTTTGGTTGTTGACTTATTCAGTGTTTCAGAGGAAAATGCAATTATGAATATATGAGCCACTAAATACAACTCTAATGAAAGAGGCTCAAATAAATATATTCCCCTTTCTCCTTTTTTAATATATGACTAAAAACAAACACCACCAATAAAAATACACCAAAGGGAAAAATTAACATAAGGACTACCAAAGGTGAGTATTTTATCAATTTCAACTACTATTTCATTCCAAGAAATCCTTAGTACCCCCTTTTATTTCACTTCAATTCTTAAGGAAAATTGATAAGGAAATTTTCTTACCATCAGCCAGTCTTTTCCATTTCTCTACCTCATTGCTTCTCGTATCTATTTACAAAAGATTCATATATATGCCTATATGACACAATGCCGTATTAGTCACCAAACATAAGTGAAGATACTACATTATTTCTTCAATATCACAATAAAGACAGAAAGAATACATTGATCAGAGCATATATGACAGATTATGTCTTGAAGTATTAGCTTGAGTACTTTGGGCTTGAATAATATTCCACCCAATACCCCATGAATTATGAGGTTTTCTCTCTGGCTGGTATGAACAAGAACTTCTCCCTGGCTTTGTGTGATTTCCAGCTGCTGTTTCCTCTTAATCCTTTTGACTGATTTACTCCTTAGCCTTGGGTAGCTTCTTCCCGCACATGAGTTGAAGATTGTAGATCTCCAAAATTCTCTCTCTGTGTCACTCTCTCCTCTCAGGTATTCCGCCTTGTGAACAAGAGCCATTTTGATCTCTGGGCTCCAAACTCTTGCCCTCAACTCAGCGAAGCCTCCAGACTCCACCTGGGTGACCTCTCCCTGTACCACATTCTGAAAACCGTTCAGGCAGTGAGCAGGGGGCAGTCTTAGGGCTCCCCTCATTTGTTCCTTGTGTGTTGGGGATCACTGCCCTTCCTCATCTGATAGCCAATGTCCTGAAACCTGTTGTTTAATACAGTTTGTTCTTTTTTAGATATTTCAGGTGAGAAATGTTTCAGGACTAATTTTTTTAGTCTACTTGTCCCTATTAGTCCATTTTTACTTCATGGAGTTTTTATTTTTTTCTTTCAAGTATATATAATTATAGGAATCTGTTCTTTTCTCCCCACAGTCATTACCCTTTACAATTTCTGTTACTTCATTAAATATACACATTGTAAACCCTCAGGGTGGGTAAGTGGTACTAGAATAAGTTGAACCAGGGTGGCCACAAGCAGAATCCAGTATTAGGTCTTTTTGTTTTGTTGCTTTATACTTGGGACTAGGGATTCCCTGCCACTTTCTTCCACTCTCAAAAGGCAAAAAACAACGTCAAGAAGGTAAGAGACTTCTTACGGGTTTGAGTATTTCTTTGTTTTGAAATAGACTCAGGTTCTGGACATTAAAATGACCTGAATCAAAATGACCTGAAATAATTACATTTGTGATTTATTATACCAACCAATGTATGATAAGTTCAGGAAAACCGTATACAGTTTACAGCAATGAGAGAAAAAGGAGGGAGCAAAGGAACAAAGTCCCAGAAAGATTCAGAAGACACTGGAAATTTCCAAAGACTAATGTCGTAATACTACATTGTACACTCTGCTCTGGGACAGTAATAGAGACACAGCAGCCTTTTCCTTACAGTCAAGAATTATAATATAAAATTCAAAATAGAACTTATTACATATTTCATTGTATCAAATTAGAAGGACGGAGCTAAAATTGCTTAAGCCAGGCCATAATATCATTCTATGAAACAGACCAAAGCCTATCACTCAAAATCAAATTCTCTCAGTTCTCTTTTGCTTCTTCTCAAAGATAGTAAGCGGGATAAAAGGTGAAATATACACCAATGATGACTTTCTTCAGAAATTTTGGCAATTCTGAAGGAAATAAATATTAAAATCGTAATTAAATGAAGTCATCTCTGATAACACAACACTGGATTTTGCTAAGTGTATTTCCGGGGTTTCCCTTCATGTTGGAAGAAAAGCTGCCACAAATTAACCTATTCATCCCCTGGAAGGCTGATCGTCTTGCAACTTTAGGTGGTTTGTGTCAACAGGAACACAGACCAAGATACTCATTCCAGTGACCTAGAGACGGCATACAATGGGGGTGCAAAGTCCAGCGAGCTAAAGCCGTCACTATTCCTTGACAGAGCATAAATGGAACTTGTTTATTGAGCATCCTGAACTTGCTGTGGACAGGAAGAATGTCCTTCTTTTTTCCTATTTTTCTGCCTTTCAATTCACTCTGTGGGATCTCGATTCTTCAGTGAATGACAACATCTCAGCTTCTGGGTATAGAGCAGTCCTTTACTGATCATTACAATTCACTTTTACTATGGAATGGTTCAGTTTTATCTAAACAATCAAAGTCCTATCTCATATTTAATTTTTTTAGTACACAGGAACAGAGGCATGTGGTCTCCTCCTACCCTCTCTCTCTGTCTCCTCCATCACTCTCTGCATCTGCTACTTCTGCAGACCTGGAAAGGGCAGTGGGAGTAGGGATTAGAGGCAGAGAAGTGGCACCCCCAGTTTGAGCTTGTCCAACACAGCTAGTTGCCTTGCTCTCCATTCTAGCAATCACTAGTTGCTGGTGCTTTTGTAAGACACGTGTAAGTGTGTGTTGGGGGCATGGGTTAAGGTATCTGACAGTTTCTTATGATGTGTATTTCACGAATTCACTTTCTTTTTTTGGGGGGGGGGGGGTCAGGTAGGTTAACGTGGGGAATCATCCCAGGTTTTCTTATGGCTCTTCTCCAGCACGTAGCCATCTTGGGCAGGATCCCCTCAGGATAGATGCAGCCCAGGTATTTCCTCTGAATGCAGTTGCTTAGGGCAAACTAAGGCATCCTCCCCATATAAAATGCCAGATATGTTAGTTGTTTCCAGTCCTATATTCACCTCAAGCGTCTCAAGCAAATTTCCAAGAATTCACATGAATTCCATTAAGTGGGAAGAAAATATCAGTTTATATTATGGGTGGATTTATCATAAAGATAAGAAAGTTTAAGCTCAGTCCAACCCCCCCCCCCCCCCCACACTTACATGGGTCCTATCCAAATCTCTGGAAGGGGCCTCAGCAATGTGTTCATTACAGCCAAACAGTTTGTAAAATTTGCAAAACTACTGTAAAAGATAATATAATTAGACTGCATACTGTACAAGCTTCAGGTCCCACAAAACTTGGATCTTCTCCATATTCATTTATGCTCACTGAACTGCAAGAGGGACAAACATAACTTCTCTAGGAACTCTTAATAGGATTTCTACTTGTCAATCTTCTATAGGATAGGGGTGCACAAATGCCCCAGGATAACAAACTCCCCAGCAGGCTGACACAGTCTAAATTAATAAATTTTAACAATATCCTTCAAAATGGAAGTTGGCAATGGGCATTAATAGTCACTGAACCAGTTTTGCTATTTTTTAAAAAAATTTTCATAAATGTATCTATCACCTTCTTTTCTTTTTTTTTTTTTTTTTTTTGAGAGAGAGAGAGTGAATGCATGGAGGAGACAGGCAGAGGGAAAGGGGCAGAGAGAGAGAGACAGAGAGAGAGAGACAGAGACAGAGAGAGAATATGAATCTTAAGCAAGGCTCAATCCCATGACCCTAGGATCATGACCTGAGCCAAAATCAAGAATCCAACACTCAACTAACTGAGCCACACAGGTACCCCATACTTTCTTTATATATGGCACATAACAATTACTAATTCCAGCTTTATATCTTCTGCTTTAAGATGCAAGGCAATAAGAAAATTTTCATGCAATTCCCTATTACATAAGCATTCACCTGAGACAGCACGGGTGGATACCATAACTGGCTAAAGCTTCCTTGGCCATATAAAAGAGACTCCACTCAAAATAAAAATATTCAGGATGAGATTTTATATATATATATATATATATATATATATATATATATATACACACACACATATATATATACACACACATATATATACACACACACATATATATGTACATATAATTTTATTTTCCTGAGATATGATATATATATGTATATACATATGTATGAGATATATATATATATATATTTTTTTTTTCCCTGAGAAGAAACTTTCTTTTTCTCTTCAAGGGACAATGAAACAAAGCTGACAGTTCATTAAAATGTTTATTATATTTCTATGGAAAGCAAAACACTTAATTTTGAAAAAATTAAGAAAAAAATCACTTAAGAATTAGGTTTAAAATAGCCAATTCAATACAAGTTACAATAAACAAACAAACAAAAAAAATCCAACTAATTCTACAACTAAAAGGAAAGGTAAAATGGAATTGCTAAAAATAGAATCTATTTCAATACTCAAAATGGGTTTCAAGGTACACTGGCTGGTTTAATCTCTACGTCTCTATAAAGGAATGTAGACTTCTGAAAACCAAAATGCATACATACCAATAATAGGTTACACCAAAAATCAATACTAAAGTTTTCTTTGCCTTTTCCAGTGTTGTGCTGGGCAGTCTTGGCTCTTGTTTTCTTGGAAACATACTAAGCACCTGATTTAGTTTCCACTTTTAAAATAAATCACTGATAAAAGCTAAATGTGTTTTGTACTTTCCATCCTTGATTAATCTGTAGTGTTTTAAAGCCATCTGTAAATAACAGAGATCACATAATGCTTCTGAATGATATCTTGCTCGATTGTTTTTAGCAGGCCTGGAGCCACACAGTGAATTCTGATGGGCGGTTAGTGAAACAATGCAAAGATGAACAGCTAATGAGCTACTTGGGATGCCAGCCTGGCGTTTTCTCCAGGAAAAACTTCAAACCAAGTGGTGACACAAAGGAAAAAAAATGATTAAAGCCATAAATCTTTTGAATCCTGTTCCAAAATATGACCCTGTAAGATGTTTTTATGTTTCTAAAGAGCCCATTGAAGTCTGGAATTGTCTTTCATTTAGCTAAACGCCAGTGGGTCAGAAAAGTATGGACTGTCATGAAGAAAAGGAAGTTGAGGATTGAAAAAGAGAGGGGAAAAAACATAAATGCTATGCTAATTAGGAAACAATGACAAATTTCATAGCAACAAATTGTCTGGGGATATCTAGGACATTTAGAAATTTAAAATACAAAGATATGCAGAATCAGACAAGGTGCAAAATTCATTTCTTAATAAGCTGGGCCTCTACAGTTTCATAATGGCAAGAAAAATGAATAAATTGTACTACTAGCACTTTTCAATCTATTAAGTAGGTATCTTGGCTTATCTCACAAGGTTTAAGACTTTAACATATAAAAGGCAAATACTCCCAGACTGTTTCCTCAACTACAAATATAAGAAAAATAATGCCTAACTCACATGAAGGTTGTTGAGTAAGCAAAACGCATACTTTTTTTTTTATTTTTTTTCACTTTTATTCATTTTTGAGAGACAGAGTGCAAGCAGGGGTGGGAGAGAGTGGGAGACCCAGAATGTGAAGCAGGCTCCAGGCTCTGAGCTGTGCGCACAGAGCCCTACGCGGGGCCAATCCATGAACCTCGAGGTCATGACCTTAGCAAAAATTGGACGCTTAACCAACTGAGGCAGGCACCCCATAAAAGGCATGTTTCAATGTGTGTAGCCTCTTTCCTGGCACATTACAACCAATACATTGTAACTGTACTCGCACTACATGTTGATAGAGCATGATGCTAACTTTTGGCAAATACACCCTAAAATGAATTAGCATTTTCATCTTGACTACTCATTTAGTAGGGAAAAAAAAAAAAAAAAAAGTCTGAGAATGCATGGGCTGACCCAGGAATCCCCTGCACTAAAAAACAAAAAAACAACAGCAAAAACAAAATGAATTGAACTGTTTTGTTTGAAAAAGTACTGACAGACAAAAAAATATTTTTTTCCCCAGAGCAAGAACCCTACCTTCTATTTGAAAAGGTAATTTGACAACTATACAAGACAGTAATGCATAAATAGGATCATTAAGTTTATAAACAAAAAGTACTAGTTACATATATTAAAAACATATCCAAAGAAGTTATCTGGCTTATTCAGAACAAGTCAAGTATGTATATAACATGAGTATTTTAAAGAATTTCCTTTAATTAACTAGGTTAATTCTTTTACTCACAAAACAGCTAAATTAGCATAGATACTTTGGCAAAAAATACAAAGGAGATAGGCAATAGAAGCTAGTAATTTTACGATAAAAATTTTTACCATATACGTTTAAAGTTTTTTTAATATTTTATTTATTGGGGGGGCGGAGGGGCACAAAGGGGGGTGCAGGGACAGAGGATCTGAAGCTGGCTTTGTGCAATAGCAGTGAGCCCGATGCCGGGTTCAAACCCAGAAGCCTTGAGATCATGACCGGAGCCTATGTCAGACATTCAACTGTCTGAGCCACCCAGGCCCCCTACATTTGAATTTTTAAAATGGTGCAGAATTCTGCTAACGCCAAAGGAGCTATCTGAGTATCTTCAGTATCTGGCAACTCTATCTCCTATTCTGTGTCCCTTACAGAAGGCCACATTGCTACCCAAATGATACCACACTGTCTTACTCCTTAAAGCCTTTGCTGTTGGTGCTGGGTAAAATTCTATTCATCTTTTAAAATCCTAGTGAAGTCACACTTCATCTGAATAGGCTGTCCTGACCTTGAACTCTCAGGAGCATTTAATCACACTTCGCTCTACAGGGCACTTCTTTATTCCACGTCCTTCTAATATTTGAATCATACCACAGAGTTTAAATGAATTACACATTTCCCCTTACAGAAAAAAATACGCTGTACTTTTTAAATACGATTTAAAAGTTTTAGAAGACCCACTGCAACACACCTCAAGTAGGGAGTAATTGCAGCTTCTTGAAAGATGTAATTTAACAATACATTGTAGATAAAGAACCATCTACTAGAAGTACATTTTTAATGTGTGATGAGATTCAAACTAGAATATGTTTAGGGGAAAAAAATCTTCTTGTATAAATGCACAATTAAGGATGACATAAAATTAGATATTTCTAGAAAATTTTATATAAGCTTAAAATTAAATGAGGATGGAAAAAATTAAAATTAAAATTAATTAAATTACAAAAATAACTTAAAATTAAAGTAAATGAGACAGTGGAAATAAAAGGTTATGTTACTTTTCTTTCCTTAGACCTTAGCCTTATTCCATATTAAAAAAAAATTGTAGGTTAACACCAAACCACTAGACTGAAAATTTTTAAAACTCCTCATACACTAATTTTTCTTACTTTATGTTAGATTTCACAGGAAAAATATGAAACTCTTGCATTTGGTTATTTGCATTTTAAGTTAAGTAGGAGAAATATCATTTAAAAGCAATACTTTCTTTTTTAATGTTTATTCTTATTTTTGAGACAGAGAGAGAGAGAGACAGAGACAGAGTGTGAGAGGGGCAGGGGCAGAGAGAGAGAGGGAGACACAGAATCTGAAGCAGGCTCTGAGCTGTCATTACAGAGCCTGACGCAGGGCTCGAACTCAGGAACCATGAGATCACGACCCGGGCCAAGGTCGGACGCCCAACCCACTGAGTCACCCAGGAGCTCCACAATACTTTTTATTACATTGTCTCATTGACATAACTTTTAAAACATGGTTAAGCAAGGATTTCCTTTTTTTCTGAGATTATCCATTCCCCTATCCCATCATTCTTACTAAAAAGAAAAAAAAAAAAAAAAGAAAAAAGAAACAAACCAAACCAAAACAACCACCTTTACTTAATTCAAGAAATTATGTACAGCTAAAATAATCAATTTCCAAAACTCTTCTGGTTGGGGCACGGGAGTCTGAGGATGTTCAGACCAATGCAGTGGAGAGAAGTTTTCCTAGGAAATGTCCTTTCCTGAATACAACATCAAAGCCTCCCTAGGAAAAAGCTCTGTTGGCTTTTCCTGTCCCCCTACTCATTCCACTTGTACCTCTGAAATGACACCTAAAGGTGCACCAGCCTTCATGGCCACTGGTAGGAAATACAAATGTTAAAGATGGCAGAAATGGAAACCTTAAATGCAAAACACAAATGTTAAAGACAAGTCTGATGACCCCAGGGGTGTCTTAGATGACATCCTGGAGCAGCTGAACCCTCCTGACTGCCTGCTGTGAACATATTGTTACAGGAGAAAAATGAAGTTTTAGCTGCTGAAGTTACTGCTGGCTGGATTTTCTATTTGCAACCAAACGCATGCCTAATTCATACAATACTGTTTAGGAGAAGACATACTGCAAACATAAATCAAGCTTTCTGATTTAAAGTTATTCTGATTTAAAATGATTTCATTAGGGGGTGCCTGGGTGGCTCAGTCGGTTAAGCATCTGACTTCAGCTCAGGTGATGTTCTCAGGGTTCGTGAGTTCGAGCCCCGCGTCAGGCTCTCTGCTGACAGCTCAGAGCCTGGAGCCTGCTTCGGATTCTGTGTCTCCCTCTCTCTCTGCCCCTACCCCACTCACTCTCTGTCTCTCTCAAAAATACATAAACATTAAAAATTAAATTAAAATGAAATAAAATAATTTCATTAGGATTTCCTTTATAATAAAACATTAATTCTTATTCACTGTGTTTTTAAAAACGGATTTATAGGGGCGCCTGGGTGGCACAGTCGGTTAAGCGTCCGACTTCAGCCAGGTCACGATCTCGCGGTCCGTGAGTTCGAGCCCCGCGTCAGGCTCTGGGCTGATGGCTCAGAGCCTGGAGCCTGTTTCCGATTCTGTGACTCCCTCTCTCTCTGCCCCTCCCCCGTTCATGCTCTGTCTCTCTCTGTCCCAAAAATAAATAAAAACGTTGAAAAAAAATTAAAAAAAAAAAAAACGGATTTAAATAGTACATGTTGCTCTGGATATATAGTGTGTTAGTTCCCAGCCCTTGATTCTTATTGATGATAAGAAGTCACAATAATTAACCTTTTTGTCAGTCATTATAAACCAATATAACGTTGTATAGGTAATGGTTTACAAAAGGATTAAGTACTGAAAAATATTTTCAAAAACATAGTATAACAGAATAAAAAAAAGGCCTAACTCAATTACGAGTTAAGTACACAGCTAATAATAAAATAAGACCTAAGAGAGATCTGAAGGTTGGGTACTATATTCAGGCTCATGGACCCGTTCTAAAGAATTTAATTAAATGACCATGACTTAGTTAAGAGAAAGCCCCTTCCACTCATTAGCACTCTATGACATTTCATAGCATTTAATTAAAGGACAGGTAAAATTCCTCTATGTCTGGCTGGCGAAGATAATTATTAAAACTATAAATTTTGGATGCAATCAATCCTGGCATAAATAAATATAATTTTCATTCTTTCTAGTCATGCTAAACCTGCACTTGTCTGGTAGAATCCTGCTGGAACTGGGAAAAGCTTCATTTCTGGTACTTATTAATAAAATTACATTGTAATTTTATATTAGGGCCCACTCTTGGTCAATAGTTTTACAGAATTAGTCTAAGGAAATTGGTATATATAATAATACATTATTATTCTTCAAAAATGTATTCAACTAAGAACTATTACTAATGATTTTGATGTTATCAATAACACTTAATAATTTTATTGAGTGGCCCTTAAATGCTAGGTAATATACTAAGCACACTCACTACAGTATCTTATTTTTATATAGTTAGGTTAATCCCCATCCCAGAAAAGACAGAGAATTAATTTCTACCTCCATTTTTATATATGAAGATACCAAGGAAAGGGAAATGAATCAACTTGCCCAGAATCATGTAAACAATGGTGTATAGACTCTAAAACCAAACGATCTGACCCTGACTGAAGTCTATACCTGTAACCACTGTGTACACTTATTGTCTCAAATTCAACTGTCCAGTCTCCTCTAACGATGTGACATATTTTTAAATCAGCAGGTTTTTGGAGCACCTGGGTGGCTCAGTCCATTAAGTACCCAGTTCTTAATTTTGGCTCAGGTCATGATCTCTAGGTTCATGAGATGGAGCCCTGTGTCTATCAATGCGGAGCCTGCTTGGGATTCTCTCTCTCCCTCTCTCCTTCTCTGCCCCTCCCCCCATGTGTGAGTGCTCTCTCTCTCTCTCTCTTTCAAAATAAATAAATAACCTTAAAAAAAATCAGCAGGTTGAAGTATCATGCAATATCTTCCTCTACAAGGAAATCAACTCTGAAAATACTGAATCTTTTTACTAAGCATGACAATTTTGTTCCACTGGTTTCAACAGACCACAACACAAATTCCCAAAAAATGAGGTTAAACCCATAGGAAATTAATAGAGAAGAGGTTTACTTAACATCACAAATGTTTTAAAAATACATGATTTTCTTAATATTCTTCTAAATTACATCAATAAAAAGTGGTCCAGGGAATTCTATGGCTACTCCAACATCAGAGTATTTTCATTTATTTTTTTTATGTTTATTTATTTCTGAGACAGAGACAGAGCATAAGTGGGGGAGGGGCAGAGAGAGAGGGAGACACAGAATCAGAAACAGGCTCCAGACTCTGAGCAGTCAGCACAGAGCCCGATGCAGGGCTCGAACTCACGCACCGCGAGATCATGACCTGAGCCGAAGTCGGTCACTCAACCGAGCCACCCAGGCGCCGCGGCATCAGAGTATTTTAAAATACATAAAGATGAGGATATAACATGGTAGACAAAAGTAAACCATAAGGCTATTTCTATAAAGAATAAACAATGTCAAAAATATCTGTGGTTTAAGAATTTAACTACACTTTAACTACATAACTACACTGTCTATAACTACACTTTAACTATATAACTGCACTGTCATTAAAACTGCACTGTCATTAAACTATAATTAAAGTTATAACTATAACTACACTGCCATTAAAAATGAGGTCACAATGAATAACCGAGATTGTATTTTTACTAAACATATATGCAAGGACACAATACACTATTGAAATTTTGATACAACCAGAAGAGTTAAAGAAACATACCTGAAAAATAATGAAATAAATGAAATACAGTACTAATAAGTTGAAAATGACTTTAAAATAATATTAAAATCATTTTCATTAATCAAAATCATTATATTTTACATATTCTAGAACTTTACAATTTCATAAAATATCAATTTCCCTTTGCCTTAGCAAAAATCAGACAAGGAATATAATTTATATGCTGTAAATACAAGAATTTACTCAATGGGCACTTGGGTGGCTCAGTCAGTTAAGAGTCTGATTCTTGATCTTGGCCCAGGTCACAATTTCACAGTTCTGGGGATTGAGCCCCACATCAGGCTCTGCACAGACAGCATGGAGCCTGCTTGGGATTCTCTCTCTCTCCCTCTTTTCCAATATAAATAAATAAACTTAAAAAAAAAAAAAAAAAAGAACTTACTCAAGAATATTATTGGAGTTGGCAAACATAATGGCCAGTTAGGGGCAGAACTGGCTTCTAACTCAAAGTTGTTTCTACCACAGTAGCCAGCCATGCAGGTATAAGACTATTCTAAATGTTATTTTAAAGAGTTAATACCATGTATAACCCCTTCATTCTAGAAGTTTTCAACAGAATCAAACTTTCAATGTTAGAAACCATATAAAAGGACCTACAATATTCTCTAAACACTGAAAGATATACAGCTTTTGAGTAAATGTGGTTTATGCTCTTTCCATAAATTAATTTTCAGGTTACTGGCAACTTTACAGATTATAACAAATAGTTAATAAAAATGGAAAGTTAAGAGTATTGTCAAAAGCTAGTGAAGTAGTTTGACACAAGAAAATTAACTGAATCTTTCGAAAGGAAAATATTGTAAGCAAAACCATGAAAATTCATGTTTTTAAAGAGGTGACATGAGGAGGGGTGGGGCAGGTTGAGTGAAAAATAGCAGACACAATGAGTTTGAAGATGTTTTCCTATACGGGGCTTGAATTCTTCATGGCATGGTCTATACATCAGGTTTTTGAATTCTTAGGATAACTTTGAGAGGTAAGTAGAGAGGATATGTATTATTACCATTTTCAAAACAAAAAAAAAAGAAACTTTTAATTTTTTTTTTAATGCTTATTTTTGACAGAGAGAGAGACAGAGCATGAGTAGGGGAGGGGCTGAAAGAGAGTGAGACACAGAATCCAAAGCAAGATCCAGGCTCTGAGCTGTCAGCACAGAACCCAACGTGGGGCTCGAACCCACAGACTGCGAGATCATGACCTGAGCCGAAGTCAGATGCTCAACGGACTGAGCCACCCAGGTGCCCCCCCCCCCAAAAAGGAAACTTTTAAAGGAAAAAAATATCTGCCGAAAACATCCAGGTATTTGGAGGATACAAGATATAAAATGTAAAAAGTAGCAGAAGATGAGTCTCCAACAATTAATTTTGGAGACAAAAGAAACAAAAACACATTTATTGTATGACTAGTGAATGACAGGGAAGGAATATGATCAAACTAGTAACAATTTGAAGGATTTTATTTTCAAAAAAAAAAGGCTATGGAGATATTATTACCAATGCAATTACATTTCTCAAAGGAGATTTTTAAGTGTAAGAAAATTATTTCTGAAACATGGACCATTAAGCAGCAAAAGAATATCCTATGGGAAATGTTAACAGCCCAGATGAGTCATTAAAAACTCTTTGGAGTCAGATAATACTTCTTCATGTCATAGTCCTGCCATGCCTGTAGGTTTCAAAAAAATAACATTTTACTTAAATTTATAAATAATGTAAAGTAAAATATTACATGGGTAATGTAACAATAATATAGAATTTACTTTCACCCATTACATCAGATTTTATTCTCCCAACCAGTTAAGATCCTCATTTTCCAATTTGAAACTATATTATATGGGGGGGGCAGGGAGTCATGGCAAAGTAAACGTACAAAAACAATCAACCCATTCCTATGGTACATAATTGTTAGCATAATTCCAGGAAATGAAATGTGTCAGAGACTGCATTTTTCAACAGGTTATGCTCTATTCTCACGTTTGCTTGCAGAGTAAAAGCCACTGCATGAGCAGGAAAACTGACCTTGGTAACACATCAAAAGAAAACCCGTTAGCCCTTGGAGAAATGGACTTATCTATACCTTTCTCCCCTAAATCAATTTGAAATGCATTTTATTCAAAAATAGTGCTGAATTTGTCTATATTCAATACTTACTGAATTGCCACTCTTATAAGAGTACAAGTAAAAATAACAACAGTAATAATAGCAACATTTGATTAACCGTAAGTGTGCTTGTCAGAAGACATATATGTACACGTGTATACACTGACATTTTGTAATTTCAGATACTGATAGTATCTTTTAATTGAATATTACTACTAATACACTAATCTCCACAACTATAACATTTGTCATTTTATCTTCAAAGTGTTCATCTAACTTTAACATAGATCAAATTTCTGAGATTTTTTTTTCTTCACAGTCATAACATGGTTTCTTAAAGAACTCTGAAAGACAAATGGGGCATGATTCAAAACCGTCTAGAATTTAATTTTTAAATTATAGAATACAAATGCAAATTGAATGAATTCAAATATCGTCAAAGATTTCTTCTAAATTTTTTTTTAATTCCACTTTTAATTTAACACTATTTTCATATTGCTCTGTGGAGGATCAAGAGATCATGTTAAAGACAAACTCATTTTAAGTATCTAAACTTTTTTCAAAAAAAATAATAAATCTGTGCAGCAAATTTTGGTTAAAAAATAATTCAGCGGATCTCATCTGATATATGAAATGCACTATCACATTGATGTAAAGTATTTTTTTCAAAAGCTAAATGAAATGAGAATGACTATTTTATATTACAGTATTATTTATTTTGTACATTATAATCTGGAGAACTTAAGTATAATTCTCATTGTAGTTTTTGATCATCTGCTCAAAAATCTGGGCTCCCTTCTTTTCTGTTTGATAAACATCAGTTCTGGCACTCTGGCCACATTCACAGTCTTCTCTCAATACCTCCCTGGCCTTACCTTTTACCCAGATTTCATACATTACACTCTTTAGTCCAAATATGAATTTAGAAGGTCTTCTACTATATAGTCCCTGCACATTCACACCCCAAGCTTGTACTCTTTTATCATAAACCTTCTCCTTCATCTTCAGGTATCAAGCTTCATCAAGAGCAACATTAAATTTTACATACTTCATGTTTTCAACAAATCTTCCTCAATCTAGCCAAAAGTGGATGCTTCTATAAACTTCCATTAGCAACAGATTACCACCTCTCATCTGAATTACTGCTATAGCACACTAAATGATCTACCAACCTCTGATTTTGCCCCATTTACTACTTTCTCCGTGGTCAGCCAGAGTGGTTATTTTTCCTGAAACACAATTGTGATCATGTCACGCTTTCCTGATGAAAGGCCATGTGTGACTCCCAGTTACTCATAACAATTAAGTGCTACATTTTCTAGTCTTTACTTTTCTACTACCATTTCCAGAAACTCCTTTTTCCCATTACTTCATGCATACTCTGTGTCTTTAACCATGCAGATATCATTCAGGACCTGAAACATACCAAGTTTTCTCCTTCTCTTATTGTATTTGCCTAAAACAGGGCTTAGCAATGTTGTTCAAGACCAGACCTATTTATAAAGCATAAATCTCTTGATTGCCTTTCCCCTCTGCTCAGCGAGGCAAGGAGCAGATCTGCTCTAAAACTTAGACCCTAGTAATAGAAAATCCTTGATATGTCTTAAAGAAAAACATAGTCTCCATCATTATAAATTATGTTAAATTAGAGAAGAAATGCATTTAAATAACTGAATCATTGTTGGTAATGAGAATGCCAGAATAAGAGTCAAAGCACAAAAGCATATTCCAGACTGTTCCACCAACTGCTTCCGAAAAGATAAGCAAGTTGTTTTACCTCACTGAATCATGCTTTCCATTTCCCTAAAATGGAATGTTTTAACTAGATTATCACTAAGAGGCATTTTATCTTTTATAGTTCTATCATTCCAATTCTACTATTCAATTATATGACAGTTGTTTCAAAAATCATAAATGCGTTTCTTTTCTTCTGCCTCTCAACTTTTTCTGGTTCCGATGATATCATGACTTCTAGTGTAAAGGAAGAAATATGCTTCTTCAAAGCTAAAAGTAGCATATTAGATTTTACCAAGTGTTTCCAAGCTAGAGAAGACATAATATCGGGCAGATATCATTAAATGACCAATTCAAATAAGAAACAATATTTTAACTGGTATCTGTACTACTGGTCTAGTAGAACTTGGAACATAGGAGGGCACTCTATAAAAGTTAGGTGACTTCCTTTAGTACATTTAAAGATAAGCAGAATTCAGTTGGACTAGATTGAATTTAAGTATTCAATAACTGAATTAAAAACAAAAGACCATGAGTATACTGCACAGAATGAACATAAAAAGTTCTGCACCAGAGTCTCCCCAATTTTAGCCAGTTAGCCTTAAAAACTTAAGATACCTAGACCTTATTATAAAGGACTACTGTGGGGCACTACCATTTTACAATCTACAGGCTATAACATATTACAATCTTAAGTAAATGAAAAGAATAAGCCATAGAAGTTTGAGAAGCTGTGCATTTCGTGTATAAAAATTAAAATGGAGAGTAATGAAGCATATTTGAAAAAAGGCCACTGGGAGAAATGTAGAGCAAAGCAAAACCAGGAAGAAACAGATAACACATGTTAAGACATTTTTGGAACCGATAATGCTAATCTGAATAAATACACATATACAAAGAGGCTACATCATTTTCTCTCTACATTTTCTAAGTAGTGCTGCCAAATATGGAAGGATTGGAGCCATTTCTGGGAAACTGCTGAATCAGGAGCATGAGTCAGAAAGTAAACCCTTAGCACAGAAAAAGTACTAAAAAAAAAAAAAAAGTGTTGAGAGCTCATACACAAACAGACATACATTCAGTTCATAAGGTCCAAACTTTCTGGAGTCATCAAAGCACCATGCACTCTTCTCTCTCCAAACTTATCTCCTTATATTATGTGAATTTGGAAGAAATCTGTCCTCCTGAGGAAACAGATTTTACCTGGATCTAAATGTTGAGGTACATACAGCACAGAGTTGGTACTGCCTGTGACTAAAGATGGCTCTGAAAACTAATGGCAGGGCATTTTCTATCTTAAATGACAAGAAATCTAAAATAAAAATAAAATTAACCAAAATAAAATAAAGTGCTTAAGTTACATTAAAAATTAATTTAGAGACACAGAAAAAAATTGCTTGACAGTAATTTAAGGGAGACTAAGATGCTCCTTCTCCAAAAGCCTTTAAGATGTAATTATCTCTCTGAAATGGTCTAGACATCACTCTTCTCTGAACTAGGCATCAGGAATGGATCATGAGCTATTCTCAGGCTTATGAATATATTTTTGGCACAGGAGGTTCAACAAATACACCCCATACATAATCAACACATTTAGGTTATATTCCAAGGGTAAGTCACCCTTGGACAACAAAAAAAAATTTCCTCCTTCCTCCTTTGCCCCATGACAAGACCTTCTCAATTTTGTAATGGCACTCTATTATCATCATTAATAGATATTAAAATACCACAGCTTATATAATAACTTCATATTTTTTTTACCTCATTCAACATTTATTTTCAATAACAATAATAATAGCAGCAATGACTTTGCACTTGAATTTCAGTTCTAAGCTCTCCTGAGCAGAATGGGCCAATGATCTTAGCTCTTTTTCAGACAGAGCCCAGGGCATGCAAATAACAAAGTAATAACTAATCAAAATGAAATAATGCCAAACTGGGCCTACTGTCCTTATTTGTCAAAATAAACTTAGTCTATCTGGATCTCAACTCTTACTCATTATCATTTTTTATTAAAAAGCATATTTATATTTATACTTAATCTCTACAATCTCCAAAGAATTTATCCCAGAAAACTCTTCAAATAGTTTAGCTTTAAAGACTAATAGCCAGTATAGGGGCACCTGGGTGGCTCAGTGGGTAGGGTGTCAGACTTCAGCTCAGGTCATGATCTCAAGGCTTGTGAGTTCAAGCCCTGCATCGGGCTCTGTGCTGACAGCTCAGAGCCTGGAACCTGCTGCATATTCTATGTCTCCCTCTCTCTAGCCCTCCCCTGCTCATGCTCTCTCTCTCTCTCTCTCTCTCTCTCTCTCAAAAATAAATAAACGTTAAGAAAAAATTAAAGACTAATAGCCAGTGTTAGTATAAAATTGTGAAATTGTTCTTTTGAACTTTATAGGAAGCATAATGACATTCTGTCCTATGAAAACCTAAATAACCACAGTGTTCTGGTCTAATGCATGTGTTGCAGTTTCAATGATCAGAATTCTCTCCATCAGTGAGTGGCACTAACATCCTTGCTTGGCATTTATAGTACATCTTCACACAATGTTCCACAATAGCTATCACATCTTGTTCTCGGTTATGATGATGAATAGCAAAGCATTTTAATTCATACTCCTGATTTTCACTGTTTTTCTACCCATATTAATTTGCATTTGGCTACATTGATCAGCACAGTCTGCACTGACACAAGGCATTCATCTCTGAAGACTTTAGAAATATAAAGAGCCACGGACTCTTTCATTTGTATAACATGCCAATGTGGTACATTAGGTCAAGATATTGCAGCTGAGTAGTTAATTCAATAAATATAAGTGGCTTTCCTAGTTGCTGGATTGAGGCAGTCTCAAATATAATGCTCTTCATAAGAATCACCTTAGATGCTTATTAAAAATGTAAACTTCCTGAGCCACAAACATCAGACATTGTAACACTGTAAATCTAGGTAAAAGCCCAGAAGTCTGTATTTTATTAAGTATACCATGGGGTTTCAACACAGCTGGTCCCAAAACTCTCACTGAAAATTTCTGAGAATGAGTTAATGTCTAAACTGTGAAGTTCCCTCTCATTGGACTATGCCACATCTTATCCAAAACTGCTTAAACCAATAACAATTCTCCTATGCCTATATTTGACAATTAGCTAGATTATAAAGTTTGCTGACTTATTTTATTCATATCAGCCATATGCAAGATTGTGACAAATATAGTGTTACCCTCCCCAAACCACCTCTCTTCCAGTAATTTACCCAGACCAACCTCCTACACAGCAACAGAAAAAAGTCCATCCTAACATGCTAGGATTATATTAATTAAATATCCTATAAAATATAGCAATGGAAATAAGAGAAAATGACATATATGAAAATAGTCTTTATAAGTATTTGGGGGGCTCCAATGCTGAAAAAGGTGGAGTAAGGAAAATGGTGGAATAACTCCAATCATGAGTTTGAGAAGGTCTAGTCCACTATTATGACCAAATATTCCATTTTGCTCGACTCAGTTTTAGCACTGAAAGCCCCATGCCTCAGAAAGCTTTCAGTCATAGGTCAACCAATAGGTTGATCACCATATTTCATACTTCAATATTTAGGCTTTAAATTCGTAAGGGACATAAAAAATGCCTACAATGGCCTATCAAAAGAAAATGCTAAAGTAGGATTTTATTTAAGAATTGCTCATGAAAATTAAGGCCTTGGATTAAAAAAAAAAAAAAAGGTACCATGGCACCCTAAAATTTGAGCTTTATTTTTCATTCAACAGATTATTCAAGAGGGGTCTCTGAAAAAGAATAAAACAAAAATCACAATTAAGAAGCAATAAATACTCAACAAATATATAATCATAGAAGTTACTAGGAGGAGTATACATTGAGATTTCCAATATATAGACATCCATGTGTTATGGACTTTTAGCTGATAAGGTAGAAAGCCTTCTGAAACACCAACAATTACTTTCAAAGGTAACAGTAATCTGAGCAGGAACAGGAAAACCAAAGAGTTAAACGAGTCACCCCTTGATTGAGGTCCTGGATAAAATAGGTATGAGGGGCTCAATGTTAATGATTTAGAGTCTGAAATGAGAATGGATAAATAAAATTTCCAACGGTCAGAAGAGCACTAGCTCATTTACAATTCCAGCTAGGGGAGTTGCTGATCACTGTTTTCTGACAGATCACTGAAGAGTAATGATTAATTACAATTAATAAAGCTAAAGGGCGTAGATCATTCATAGGGGAACATTATAGGCACATCTCAATTATTTAAAGTTGAACGTCTGCTCTGTGATTTATTCATTACAAAATGTCGAGCTGTTTTCACTACTAAGGAGAAGAGTTAGTGGTTTTATTTACCTTCCTCCATTTATCTTTTTGTTTCTTTGGGTTCTTCAGTTTCTAAGTAGCCTGCAAAACTTCAGTGGGAAGGATCCTAGGGACCTTTTCCCCATTCCTGTTTAATCCCAACTAATAGCTTTGAAACCAGAGGCCTTTTTCATTATTGTCAACAGTCACATAGTTGCCTGAGCCAAACAATTTCAAGCAGGACCTAATTACCTCTGGTCTGGACTACTGTAACTTCCTAATAACTGGTCTGTCTCCGGTCCCAGCCCCATTCAATCCATCCTCCCCCTGCAACCAGAGGGACCTTTCAATCATGTAAATATGACCATGGCATTCTACTGCTTCATATCTTTCAAGGGATTTACTGCCTGCAGAATTAGGTCCAAACTATGACTCAGTGATAGGTTCATCTCCAGCCAGTTTCACTACACATACTCTATACTCTGACCACACCAAAATTATTTGATTCCTCTGACAAAATGAAGCCTTAGTTGCTATCCCTCTGGCCAGGGTGCTGAGCTCTCTTTACCCTTCTGATGACCATTTGCTTCCCTTCCTGTCTCAGCTCATGCTATGTCGTCTGGTGGGGTGGGAGTGGGGGTGTCTTCTCAGACCTCCTGAAGAACAAATCCATTGGGGATCACTATTCTAGACTCCTACTATAGCCTGACACATATCTTTTTTGAGCATATACTGTTAATACTCAATGTCACTCAATTTCTTTCTCCCTGAGGATGTGGGCTTCTTCTGTAATCATTTCTATACTGTCTTACACTTAACATGGATAATCAACAGGCATGTATTGACTGATTTCCTATGAGAAACAATCTGTAACTCAGAAAGCAAGCTTACAAAAAGAGAGAAACTCTATTAAAATCAGTTAAAAATAACAAACAGATCAGAAATGTTTACTGGGATCTACAAAGTACAAAATAAACAGCCATAAAACAAAGTCCTCAATCTTAGAAATTTACAGTTTATCTGGAGATGTAATAAAGTACATGAGTGATGAATGTGAATAATTATACGTGTATATATACATAAAGCAAATATATTTGCAATAGTGTACAGACTATTCAGGACATGGTTTCTCACAATAATGTGCTAATTTTGCAAGTAACTTGGGCATAAAAGGAAATGCAGGCAAATGAGCAATATTAACTGAGAATTCATGAAATAAAACTAGTAGGGCATAGATAACAATAATTTCTAACTCACTAGTAATCAGAACAAAATAATGTCAAATTGGCAGAAAAATTATAATATACATTTTTTGGCAAGGGTATGAGGAAATGGGCATCTTCATACACACCTGTAAGTTGTTAACAATCTTCTGGACAGCAATCTTGACAGACATTAAAAACCAACAGATTTATATGCCTCTTTACCCAAGAATTCCATCTCTAGGAATTTATGTAACTTTGGTGGTAAATTAATTAAAACTATGGACTATAAAATATTCATGTTATTAAAAGGAGATGCCTAAATGTCCCAGACTAGAAGATAGCAAAGATTGGTATGCAATAAAGCCATTAATTATTTTTTTTTTACATTTATTCATTTTTGAGAGACAGAGACAGAGCACAAGCAGGGGAGGGGCAGAGAGAGAGGGAGACACAGAATGAGAAGCAGGCTCCAGGCTCTGAGCTGTCAGCACAGAGCCCGATGCGGGGCTTGAACTCACGAGCTGTGAGATCATGACCTGAGCCGAAGTCAGATGCCTAACCGACTGAGCCACCCAGATGCCCCCAATAAAGCCATTAAAACTAATGGTGTAGAATTATAATTTGATTTGAAAGGTGTTAATACATTAACGTAAGTTATAAAACATCACATGTAGCATAATAACAATATGTCTGAATGCAGACATGTGAAAGGTAAATGACCAATACGGTAACAAGAACAGTATAGTGGTTGAAATTAGGAGTAAAGATTTTATTTTGCATATTTATGGTTTTTAATTGTTCTGTAATGAGCATGTATTTAATAGCCCTTTCATAGTAAAAACAGCTCTTTGAAGCGAAATATTAAAGAAAAGTATAGACTAACAAAACACACATACAAGGAAGACTGAATAAATGTGGTAGTGAAAATGGTATTACTACAGACACAGGTGTCAAAAGTGAGCATCAGTATATGGACATTACAGTACGAAGAGCAGCCTTATTTTCCATGAAGAAATACATGCATTTTAATATGGTAGTCATTGGAGATTTCTGAGCACAGGTAGATAGATCATGAAAGTAGTGTTGTAAGCAAATATACGGGGCAATAGTGGGTAATCTTCATGTAGAGAGAGATCTTAAGTCCACTCCTGAGACAACTGGTGTAATTTAGAAGCATTATTATATGGGCTTAAAGAAGAACTGAATTGAGAGACATCAGTAGGAGAGAGGAGCAGCCAAGCACCCTACTCCTTTGGAGCCTTTTCTGATACCTCTCCCTGGAATGCCCTTCTGCCAGGTACTAGCTTTACTTAAGACACAGTAGGCTCAAATGTCATCTTCTCATTATACCACCCTGATTTCCCTATGCTCCCAATCCCTTTTGCCTTATTTTTTCCATAGCATGGATCACTTTCAACATCCTAGATGAAGCACTTCATTTTGTTTTCTGTTTCCTACATAAGAATATATATGTTCCCTCAAGGGCAGGAACTTTTGTTGTTGTTAACTAATGTGTCCTCTAGGATCAAAATAGTGTTTAGCCTCTAACAGTTGTTCAACAGGAACTTGTGGAGTGAACAACTACATATAAAAAGGGAAAGAGGTAGAGAGTCTGAGATAAAACTGCAAACACTAATAGTGAGAAACTTTCCCAATGAGGATGTTTAATTTTAACATAAGATGAGGACTTGGTATTCGGACAAGCTGACTCTGAATTAAAACAGTGGCATCCAGGGGCACCTGGGTGGCTCGGTCTATTAAGCCTCCAACTCTTGAATTCATTTCAGGTCACGATTTCATGGTTCATGAGTTCAAGCCCTGCATTGGGCTCAGAGCCTGCTTGGGATTTGGGGATTTTTCTCTCCCTCTTTCTCTACACCTCCCCCCCGCCCCCAAACTGCTCATGCTCACTCGCTCTCTCTGTAGCTCTCTCTCTCAAAATAAACAAATACATAAACAAATATTTAAAAAAAAACAAAAAAAAAAAAAATAAAACAAAACAGTGGCATCCAAGTAAGGAAAATGCCCAGGAAGTTAAGGATAAATATAGGACCATAGTTGGTGAGGTTTCATAGCTAAGGATAAAAGGAATAGTGGACTTGTGATTATTTTGTGAATTCAAGTTAAAAAAAAAAAAAAGAAAAAGAAAGAAAAGAAAGAAAAGAGAAGAAAAGAAAAGAAAAGAAAAGAAAAGAAAAGAAAAGAAAAGAAAAGGTGAATATCTAGATTCCCAACGAAAGAAGGTAATGGCAGAGATTTACATTTATAGGAAAAAGGAAGAAGCGGTGATGCAGGATATAAGGAACAACTGGAAAGTATAAATTAGAAGAAGCAGAAAAATAAAGAGAGGGAGAATGTGATGTCATTGAATCCGGGGACAAACCAGGAGTATAAAGGGACAAATAATGAGTTTTGTATTTTCTTCAAAGATCTCGAAATGTCTGAGAGCAAATACAGTCAAAGGGATATTAGATATTAGGTATGTTAAGTATAGGAACTTGAGTCACGGGGTGGTAGGGTGCAGAACTAGCTGTAAAGGAGATGGTTTTAGACAAGAAGAAGGACACTTTTCCCCACAGACACCCAGAAAGAGAAGATAATTGTGAGAAAAGGATAAGGAGAGTAAAAAAAATGTATAAAAATTGAAGCATCACATTCTTTTTGATAGAATAGGTGGAGATGATATGCCAAGGAAAGGATACGACAGCTGGGACTGGGGGCATGGTAAGAGAGAAAAGGTCTAAAATAGCTCCCACAGGGAGAGAGCCTGGGAGTACAGAAAAGACAATTAAAAAGACTGCCAAATAGCAGCAGAGAGCAGATTGAAGTTTGAAAGCATCCAGTTCTAATGAGCCAAATCTGCAATGCTGTTTGCCTCTAGCAGCGCTCTCTCTCCTGGGAAAAGCAGCAGAGGGAGCAAGAGGGAGACGTAACACAGGTTTTAGAAATTTGCTGGACTAGCAAAGAAGCAAAGGTTATTAATGAAGAGGCAAATCTCATGCTCCTCGTTGGGAGTGAAAATCTAACTCATTTGTAGCAAGGATGGCAAAAATGCCTGAGTCTTATCACTGAGGGGCACTTCCAAGGAAGTGGGGAAAGTAATTATTGTGAGTTCTGAGCCAAAAGCTAAAACTTTCAAGGAAATTAGAAAGATTCTCATTTCTCACCACCACCACCATCACTCCTGCGGAAACTACAGGAATGGGAAGAAGCAAAACCTAAATGAGACCAGAAGACTCTTATCAGAGGACTGCTACAAAGTGAGCAACTTTGTTACTCTGTGTGTGTGTGTGTGTGTGTGTGTGCACGCGCGCGAGGGCATGCTGGGGAAGGTGGGCTGGACATTACCACTAATACAAAAAAAGTGGTAACTGTCTAAAGTTTTATGCATTTCTAAGACATTAGGGTCACTCATTTTTGTTTTTCATTTTTTAAATCTTATTTACTCATCTTGAGAGAGAGAGCGTGATCAGAGCAGGGGCAGAGAGAGAGACAAGAGACAGAGGATCCCTGGGGCGCCTGGGTGGCGCAGTCGGTTGAGCGTCCGACTTCAGCCAGGTCACGATCTCGCGGTCCGGGAGTTCGAGCCCCGCGTCAGGCTCTGGGCTGATGGCTCAGAGCCTGGAGCCTCTTTCCGATTCTGTGTCTCCCTCTCTCTCTGCCCCTCCCCCGTTCATGCTCTGTCTCTCTCTGTCCCAAAAAAAATAAATAAAAAAAAACTTTGGGAAAAAAAAAAAAAAAAAAAAAAAAAGAGACAGAGGATCCCAAACAGGCTCTACACAGTGTCAGTGCAGAGCCCTATGTAGGGCTCGAACTCACGAACCATGAGATCACGACCTGAGGCAAAATCTAGATCCAGATGCTCAACTGACTGAGCCACTTAGGTGCCCCAGGGTCACTCATTTTTAAATAAACTACAAGAGAACCTACTAGAAAAAAAACGTATTTTGTTTATTACACAAAGTTTGAGGTTCCTAAATTATTCCTCTACCAGATAAGCACACGCCTTGCTTTTTAATCAAATCCCAACACTTCCCATTGGTACAATACAGTTGTTTGTAGGGCAGAGGTGG
This sequence comes from Puma concolor, assembly GCF_028749965.1. NCBI lineage: Eukaryota > Metazoa > Chordata > Mammalia > Carnivora > Felidae > Puma > Puma concolor. The sequence goes on along the minus strand of NC_141674.1, from coordinate 145,851,919 downwards.
CCCCTCCACCTCTCTGACCTCTCACTCTACTCCCACATTGTTCACTCTGCTCCAACCACCTCTGCCTCCCTTTAGGAATAATTCAAGCTGATTCCTAACTTAGAACCCTTGACTGCTATGCTGTTCCCCCAGACAGGCCTAGGAGGGCCTTCTTGACAGTCAGGCCTCTGTTTAAGTGTCACCTCGGAGAGAACTCTTCTGTCAACCTTAAGTGCCCCGAGATGCACCCTTTATCCCATCACCTGGTTTTGTATTCCATCACCTGTTTTATTCCTGACACATTTTACCTCATAACATCTTGCTTATTTTTCTTGTTTTGCCATACACCTCCCCCATTTAATATGACCCCCGTGAGGTAAGGGATTCTGCCTGTCTTAGCCACCACCATATGACCAGCATTTCAAATACTAGCAAGCACACAATATACATTCAATTATTTGTTTGATGAATGAATGAATGACAGGCACTTATATTTTAATGCTAAATATGATGGAAAGTAACACTGAGTATATGGTTTACTCATCAGACTGTGTACCAAAAAACATGAGAGATAAAAATTATATTGCTTCTCTCTCAGAACATCCCAAAATATCGTATCTATCTTATTCTAAGCAATAAAATATATGAGAAAGTAAATTTGACCGTGAATGGAAGGACAAAGGAAGAAACACCCATGACGATGACTCTAAATACATCTCAGTGAAGATATAAATGATCAAAATGACATAAAAATGTTTATCTTATTTTTACTAACCTCAGGGAGGTCTGGAAATATAGGCAGATTTTACAGAATTTGAACAGTGTGGGATTTAATTAGGGCATATACATAAACAAAATGTCAGACAAATTTTCCACAAAATAACTCTAAAATTATGCGTAATGTTTTTACTGTTTGTCTTGCTATATAAGATCTAGAAACATACTTAATTAAGAGGCTAAGAGGAAGCAGACCTTAATCTCTTCTCCATAAAAGGCAATCTCAAAATAAGAAATTCAGTCTCTAGTCAAGTTTTCACACACTCTATGGAAAGTATTCTCTGCCAGTTCAGTGTTACCAAAAAAAAAAAAAAAAAAAAGCAAAACAAAACAAATAAACAAACAAAAATCAGGGGAGGAAATGTTAAAATCTGAACTCTTAATGAATAATTTAATGTACAAAACTCCTAAAGACCTTATGTAGGACATTATTTATTAACAAATTCTTCTGAAATCTGATGAAGAAAAATCAGTTAATACACAGGTATATTTTCAAAACAATATTTTCAAAACATGTTATTATTCTCTTAACATGCCCATGTAGAAGCCAAAACTGAAAAGATTAATGAACAAGGAAACCTCTAATGAACCCAAATGGAGAGATGTTCTACAGAATACCTGGACTATACTCTTCCGGTACATCAAGGACAAGAACACAATAGTACAGTTGAAGAAGTATTCCATCTTGAGACTAAGAAGACAAGTAAACAAATGAAGGGCAAAATCCTTAAACTGATGTTGAAGGGAGGTGCCCAGGTAGCTATGCAGGAAATTACTAGAACAGATGAAATTTGAACATAGACCCTGAGCTAAATGACAGCATTCTAACATTGTTAAATTTCCTATTTTTTTTAATTGTACCATGATTCTTTTGAAAAATTTTCTCATTCTTCAGGAACACAAACCAACTAGGGATAAACAGGAAAAAATGGATGGATGGATCGATCCATCGATCAATCTATCAATTGACTGGCCTAATGAAAAATTTCGAAGACTGTCAAGTGAAACAGAAACTTCACTCATGTCAGTGATTAGAATAACAATAAGTAACTAGTAAACAGATGTGTCAAAGATAGAACCATATGCTATAAAACATAAATCAATAAAAATCACAACATCTGCTGTTTTAAGTTCTAACAATATATTATTTCAATAGATGAAACCTTATAAAAATTGAAATTGAAATATAAAGATTTATTGAAGTAAAAACTAAATATAAATATTTATTAAATAAAATATACCACGACATCATTTCAATTTTAAATTAAAAACATAATTGGAGGATTTAAACCACAAAATAGTCCACAGAAATCAAATTCCAGACATAGACTGATAAGTTAAATCTTTACTCACTGTCCTTAAAAATTTTGATTTTTAAACTGAAACACTAATAATAAAATAATAGTAATACAACATGCAGCTTTGGGGTGGTTATTACATCATTCTTACTTTATAGAGAAAGAAAAGAAGCTTATAGAGATTAAGTATCTTGCCCAAAATTTAAACAGTGGTCTGTGACAAATGTTCAAAGATTATAAGAGCCTGCCTTCCCTTGCTCCTTGGACAAAACTTTATGCCAGGATGGGAAATTTTTTCTTTATGTAACACTTCCAATCTTAGTATAAAGCTTGAACATGTCTACATTACTGCCAATGTTACTTTCAAAATTCCTATAGTTTATATATAATAATTAGCATCTTAAGGTGGAGAATGACATTGGTAGAAAAAACTCAAAGCTAAAATATTTCTTGCTTTTTCATTACTTGTAGAAAGGGCAAAATTCAAGATACACACACATACATGTATACCTGCACTTATTACGTGTGTGAGTGTGTGTGTGTGTGTGTGTGTGTGTGTGTGTGTGTGTGTGTGTGCGTGCACATGCATGCGTGCTCATCTAGATATTATATTGGTTTCAGGCATGTAGTAGGTTCCAAATCACTGGGCAATACTCAGACCCCAAATAATGTGCTCCGATTTCTTGTTTATTTCCTTTGCAACCTGTCTCTCCTCACAATGCAGCAAACTGTGACTATTTGGGACATACCAATATTAAAGTGCATCTTAAGGAATGACATACAGGACATAGCTATACCAAAGCAGAAAAAGAAGAAAAACCTCTTTTAAAAATTTTTTTGGTCAAGGTTCAGCTGAGGAAATCTACTGACCCACTTTGAAATTAAAATGCTGTTTTAGCACAGACACACACAGGGAATTTTCCACTGAGGTTGCACATAGTAGCATATCAAAGCTCTACCAATGACACCCGAAACACCATCCCCAAGGCAAGAATATGCATGCTGCATTTCGGCAGCTCACTAATTACCCCGAATTTATCTTAACCTTAAATCTTTAAAGAAAAATTATGATTATAGGAAATCCAAGTTTGCAATTAAACTAGAATATCATAATCATTTCTAGGAGTCATCTCAGTTTCTTTTCTTTTTTTTTTTTTTTGCAGTATTCCTGACTTATCGTTACATATGCAATCATCATAACAGTAATCTTCACTTTCAAAGTGGTATCAACTTAATATTACGAAGACATAAGAGACAAGTCATTACTTTCATTATCGTGAACGGAGACATTTCGACCAATTCATGACAGATATTGTGCATGTAATATAATGTTATTATGGAACAAAGAAATTTGATGACATATCCATGTTTTTACTCACCAGTTGTTTCCACAATGCCTTCTAGGATGACGACAATCTCGAACTGTTCACTTTGCATGCTTCGCTGGGATAGGTCATAAAAGGGGCTTTTGGCATCGATCACGTGGCAAATTGTGAGGGGGGAAACAAGAAAAAGTTGATCTGCCCCTGTACTAAAACCTACATCCAGTTCAAGTTGGTCAAGGGGAAGGAACTCACCCTCAGGTGTCTGCCGAGACTAGACAAGCACACAGAAAAAGAGAAGAAATCACCACTTGTACTGAAATTTTCAAGGCAGCCCAACAGTAATTTACATCATTGCCAACATTCTGCACTATCAATCATCTGCAACAAAATCCAAACAAATCATTATGCAGCTATGTTCTAGCAAATGGGCCGAAATCCCACATAGCTCATGGGGAACATACATGCATTATTTATAATATACGACTTACTATAATTACCATTCCCTAACTCATGAGCTTTGGAGAAATGCCTGGTCCAACAATGGCTGTTAGCACAAACTGTGGAACTGAGTGTACATGGCTACTGCTTGACATAAATCACTCCAGGATAACTCACTGCATGCCAGATTTGTTTTCCTCACAAAGCAAATAAGTAAGCAATTCTTTGGAAGTTTGTTGAAGCTGAAAAAGGTTGATCATAATTGAAGAAGAGATTTATTGCATCGTTACAAAGCAAAACAACAATTTTTCTAGGACTTTTGTAAGGTAACAAATCGATATAAACTTTTATATTAAAGTGAAGATGTTATCATATTATGTATCCGACAGCTCACATAATATAAGGAAAAGGCGTATGCTGTTAGCTGATGGCTTTCAAACTCCTAATAGTATACTGTATTAAAGTGTTTAGCTCTCTGTTTTATGAATTTTAAAACACACTGTAAAAATTGTGCCAAATTGAAGTTTTTTAATCAAAATGCAATTAGAAATCTATACTGGGTAAACTTACAATTTACCAAAACTTTCGTAAGTTGGTGGCATTCAGTATAAGTAGAAATCATCATAAAACTTAAATTGCTTACATGATAACAGTCTGAAAGATTAATTAAAACTGACTATTAACAATTAGCAAACCATGCAAGTAAACTTCTTTCTGTTCTATTCATTCTCACTTTATTTTCCGTATCTGTTCCTTAGAAGGATCATGTATAATAAAACATTTGTTTAATTTAAATGATGATGCCAGTAAAAAGGGTTAAATAGTTGCATACAGAAAAATGTGAGGGAAATGGGGCTTGGAAGAATCCAATATATTTAACAGACTCTGCCAAGCTAATTTAACAAACAAAACAATCTGTAACACTGGTCTGTCCAATGAAGTGGCAATTTAAAGACAAAATCCTTACTTTCAGGGTTCCAAGAAATACAATGGCTTTTTATGTGGAATAAATGAGTCTGAAAACACTGAGAAATATGGTTTAGTAAGATGTCCTCTGTGGCAAAATAGAACCAAGCGAGCGGTAGACTGTTAGGGCAGTGATTGCTGCCGAGTCTCAACGGCAAAATCAGTCAATTAGGCAGGCTACTTTGTATTTAGTGATACTCAGGAATTTTGTTTGTGTAGAAAAAATTCAATGAAATACTGAGCTATGACTTGTGAGCAGTTGAGGAGGAGAAGGAGAAGAAGAAGAGGAGAAGGAGGAGGAGGAAGAAGAGGAGTAAGGGGAGGAGGAGGAGGGAAGAAGGGGAAGGTATTGGGGAAGGAGGGGGAGGAGGAAGAAGAGAAGAAAAGGGAATGGGAGGAGGAGGAGAAATAATAATCATAATCATAATCACCACAATAATAATAATGATTCTGACAAGAAAAAAATCCAGGGAAAAACCTGATAGTCCAAAAATAAAAAGAGTAGTTCTAACAACCAATGTTGGAGAAAACGAGACATTTCTAAGCCAGTAGAGTTACCTATGCTTCTAAATTCATTCTCAAATTAGTAAAACATGAATGAGACTAGCACTGTTCCAACTCTAGAAATGCATAACAAGTATTCATTAATATTACAAAATAAAAGCCAAAAACAAAACAAAAACAAATAAATACAAAAACCCTAAGTCATTGTTCTCTCACCTAGTAAGAAACAGGTGCTATATAAACACAAGGTGGTATTCTGGTGTTTATAATTAGTGAACAGAATTTAGGTCGTTTCACTAACTATTCTAAGCTCTGCTTTTTCTGTACTAAATGAAAACGTTCCCAAAAATAATTCGTTAAGAACTCAATTCTCCATTTATTTTAAAATAATTCTCCCCCAAAAGATGTTTTTCTAATTTTTATGTATATAAATCAAAACTAAAATTAATATATATATATATATATATATATATATATATATATATATATATATATATAAAATTAATCCCTTCCTTTCTATACCTGTGCCCCATTCTAAAAGGCTGTAATCTATTAACTTTTATATTCTCTGATCATTCAACAAACCATAAAGGGATGTGGCCTAAAAACAAGCTTTCAGGAGAATGCCAACCTAGAATAAGAAATATTCCATTTTTAGCAAATCAGTTTATTCACATAGAGGTAATTTAGAGTGAAATACGTAGGAGTCTGTTCCGTTCAGACTCCATACATGTTCTGATTTTAAAAATTTGTTCAAAATTATACCTATGTATAATTATACCTATGTTCCCCCTCCCCAAATGCTTTATATGCTATCCAAGTCATAGAAGAAACAAAGTTGACAACTGTACCTATTATGTGACACTACGTGGAAAGTAACACTTTCCTTACTTTGAAAGATGTTTTCCATGCTTACATATTTTTCAGATAAAATTCCCTGCATACTCATTGAAAATTATTTTCCAGTGAATGCCATATAATTTAACCTTTCTTTAAATTGCTCTGAGATACCATAGGTATCCACAATTTTATCCTTTGGGTCTTCTTCCTTCATGGTAGGCCAACAAATATTTCAACTATAAATATGTTCACCTCCCTGATTTTTGTTCACTTCTCTAACCCTGTGATAGACTGGGAAGCCTATCAATCACTGTGAAGTAAATAGAAAGATGTTCTATTTAGAGGAGTGAAGGGTGTGGTTTGAGTATGGCAGGTGCTTACAGTACTGCAATTGTTTGAAGTCTGAGCTCCTGGCTAGAGCAAGGTTATCTTATCAGTGCTCAGCCAAATACTTGCAATGTTCCAGAAACCTACATACACTTACCAAATACATTTTCAGAAGCACACACATTTTACTATAGGCTTACAAGGAATTCTAATCTAGGCTTTTCTAATTCTGGTGCAATTCCAGAGATTCTTCTGGAACAAAGAGGGGAAAAACCCTATGTTAGTTCTAAGTCTCTCAACTTGTATAAGTGGAGTGAGAGAACTTTTGTTCAAGGAACTGTGATATACACATGTAAGTGAAAAAGGAAATACAGAAAAGAGTTAGGTATGTGCCTTCATAAAATTAAAATGTGCTCTCTATCTTGAGTATATGATAAATCAGTAGCATTGATATTCCATCAGTTTCAAGTTTTCTTATTTAGCTATCAATTACCATATCTCACCCAGGAATTTTTGTAACAGGCAAAAAATTGTAGATAAAAATCAAGCTAACCTTTCTTTACTATGTCACCTTAAGAATTTTGAGAAGAAATCCTTCATTAATAGAGCAGTTTGCTTATGGTCCACATTATTTCCTTTAGCTCTACAAACCTCCTAATCCTAAAGGGTATGCAGAACCATGATCATTTCCTAGATAAAAATGTATAAATAAATACAGTCAGGATCAATAATAATTAAAAATAATTGCTAGAGACTCAGATTGATGTTAGTAAATTGTTAAAATTTCTAAAAATCTGATAACTACAGTTAACTTTTTCTGATGAAATAATCATTTAGATCATAAAATGATTCAATAAGAAAGTAAGAAAGAGGTCCAAAAAAAAAAAAAAAAACAGTTCATGGAAAATTTGAAATACTCGGGGCACCTGGGTGGCGCAGTCGGTTAAGCGTCCGACTTCAGCCAGGTCACGATCTCGCGGTCCGTGAGTTCGAGCCCCGCATCAGGCTCTGGGCTGATGGCTCGGAGCCTGGAGCCTGTTTCCGATTCTGTGTCTCCCTCTCTCTCTGCCCCTCCCCCGTTCATGCTCTGTTTCTCTCTGTCCCACAAATAAATAAACGTTGAAAAAAAATTAAAAAAAAAAAAAAAAAAAAAAAAAAAAAAAAAAAAAGAAATACTCAAAAATTTAGAACTCAGTTTAAAAACACAAGGACCTGAGAATGACTTCCATAAAACTTTTATTCTCATTTGTATGGAATTTGGGGAAGAAAATAGGCACCTTTCTGCCATTTTAAAGCCTTTCTGGTTGACTGCATTATAACAAATTCTGAGTTAAGAAAAAAATTAAAGAAATCTAAGGCTTAAAGTTCAAGTTTACTGTGCAAAAATTATAAGTAGAACATGTAGCAATAATTTCTAAGTTATCCTTCAGTATAAAAATTTTGCTATTTAAAAGTAGTATTTTTATGATGTACATTTTAATTATATATAAAATGACTCTGAACTCCCATAAAGTCTAAAAGAGAGCTACAAGATAATCAATTACAAATTCTGACTAAAAGTGGAAAAGAGATTCAAAAGTCACAGATGCCTGAAAAGGACTATCAATGTCATGGACTTTATAGACAAATAGTTTTCATATTACAGATGAAGACTGTTGAGCACATGTCCAAAGACACACTGCATGCACACGTGCACACACACACACACACACACACACACACACACACACAGCTCTGAGATGCACATTTAGAACTGCCCTGGCAGACCTACATTTGGCCATCCTCCTCTGAGAGATTTGTGACCAGTTGTCCACATTCATTCAACAGGAACACACTGCACCAATACAATCAATCTCTTTGCAGCCTTTCTCCCATCTCTCCAACCCATAACAGTGTTCTAATTATAACCACTGTACTCTTTCCTAGCTCGGAGGGAGGCTAGGGGAATTTTGAAAAGAACATTTAATCACTACCATCTGATTCATGAGATGTTCCTCTATCATATTCCAAGGCTTGTCCAGTGCCCGACTACCTTCGACAAGTCCCCACTGGAAAAGGCCAGTGGTTAGGAAAGGAAAAGAGACAAAAAGAGGCTAAGACGGAGAGAGCAAGCCCTTCTGGCCTCCAGCCTCCTGCTATTTTATCTGTAATTTCATTTCTCCTCTTTAAACATGCAGTGTGTGTGTGTGTGTGTGTGTGTGTGTGTGTGTGTGTTGTGTGTGCGTGTCGAATATAAGCTGAAGACACAAAGAACGTAAAATGAGGTCGGAGTGCTATCTGCAAGCTAAAATTAGGAAATAAGCCAAAAGCAGGTACAAGAATAAGCAACGAAAATGTCCTGTGACTCGAAGCAGTTCTGGCAATGGTTTTGGGACTCAGATCAAAATTCAAGTCCGGTACAGGAGAGTGTGGACCTGACCTAGAATTTTTTCTGGACTGTCTATAACTACATTGCACATTTCTTCTGGCTCCATAAGCTTGAACTCCTATCAAAACTCGGGTAGAAAAAATATGACCAACATCAAGCCTTAAATAAAAAATTTTAATGCTGAGATAATCATCCATAAATATGTTTATTTTTATGACAAGAAAGTACCTGATAGAATGGAATGGAATTTGTCTTGTAATAAATTGTGTGAGGTTTTTATACCATTCAAATGAAGGAACAGGTTTATAAGTCCTTGAGGGCCTTTTATGGAATTTATAACTGTGGACAGAATTTGTAACCCTACATGCACATTTCCCCTCCTACTCACCAAACACCCTCAAATCCATCAAATGCTTTTTCCTACTTCTCTTTATCATTTGTTCTTACCTACTGCGGTTTATTTGTGGGTCTTTATGTCCCTTATTTCTGTTCACACTGTTCCCCTGAGTACAAGCCACTCTGTACTTTTCAGGAACCATATTAAAAATAAAACAAAGCAAACAAAACAACATATCACTACTACTTTTTAAAAGAATGAGAATTCTGCTTAAAAAAAAACAAAAACAAAAACAAAACAAAACAAGTCCTGTACCTACTGGAGAATTATTGTACTTGTGTTGAAGAAAGCAAAGCTAGGCCAAGTAGGAACTGTGCTTTCTTTTTAAAGACATAATGAATCCACCTAAAAAAAAAAAAAAAAATCAACGATTATAGGATCTAGCCCTTAGAATTCTGGGGAACTCAGTCTTAGGCTTTTTGAATATTCTTACTGATAGTTTGTATAATATTCAGAATAACAGTGTTTATTAGATATTCATTTGTGGATTTAATTTTTTAAAAGGTGACTAATTATCTCAAGATCAAAACAAAATTGGCCAAGTCCAATTGGTGGAAAGAGTCAGTCATACAAAATAAAGTCACATAGAGGCAAACACATAACTGCATTTCAGTGCAAGGTATGAAATGGAGACAAATAATAATAAATATATGAAAAAAAATCAGGAATCATGTGGTCCAGAAATCATTGTGGTTAAAAGATTAACAAAAGGTTAGGACATGTGAAGAGGATGAAGAACTTACTGGTTTAAAAACAACAATTTTGTTTTTTATTGCATCTGAACTTGCTCACGTTCATATGGGGAAACTAGACAGCATCCAAACTGAGTATTCATAGAAAGAAAATTTTATTTATAAAGGTAATACAAAAAGAATATATATGATACATCAGAAGGTGATTGCACACCAGTACCTTTCAATAAGTGAAAGTTAAGGGTTGCATAGCTGCTCTCCTAGGAAAAAGAGATAACTATAGGGGCGCCTGGGTGGCTCAGTTGGTTAAGTGTCTGACTTCGGCTCAGGTCATGATCTCGGGGTCTATGAGTTCGAGCCCAGCATCAGGCTCTGGGCTGACAGCTCAGAGCCTAGAGCCTGATTCAGATTCTGTGTCTCCCTCTCTCTCTGCTCCCCCCCGCCCCCACACTCTGTGTCTCTCTGTCTCTCAAAGATAAATAAATGTTAAAAAATTTAAAAAAAGAAAGATAACTATATGCAATGAATAACAATATGAAGAAATACAATTACCCTTCTGTGAGAAAAATGTATTCTTATTTCTACATTTCAAAACATGTATCCAACAATAATTGCTTTTAAATTTACTTTATGTAAATATAGTTTGACTGGGTGCCTATAATAAACACATGATGGCTTCTGAATAATAAGTTAGTGAATTATTGAATAATGTATCAAGAAATATTATTTAAATCTTCCCTAACAAGGTGTACGTCAAGGGCAGTCAACTATTAGTGTTAGATTTATAGAAAAGAGTGAGATTTCCGTATCCTTTAAATCCAACACTAAATTACAGGGTCCAGAGTTAGAGCCATCAGCCTCAAGTTTAGGAATTTTTATTAAAACTTTCAACTGGAAGATACATTAATTTAACATGAGCAGGCTATGTATTAGTTCCTATAGTGTAGTTTTCTTGTTTTTAAAGAAAGGTACCTAAAATAAATTGAAAATTCAAAAAAAAAAGAAAATTCAAATAAAGCATTAATATGGAGATGAGAAAAGGAAAAGAGAAAATATCCATTTTAAAAGAACTTCCTGTAGCTATATTTATTTAAAAAAATTATACATTTTAAAGAATAACTTTCAATTATATCCTTCAATTTTTATTTAATATGTCCTTTTTTTCCTGAGAAAAAAACCAACCACTGCAGGCATAAAGTTGGAAGATGCATATTTGAATACCAAAATAAACTGCAGTATTTGCAAGGTTGAAAGACAGGAACAGAGTTGAAATAAAATTTTGCTTTCACATAGGGGTGTGTGGTTGGCTCAATAGATACAGCATGTGACTCTTGATCTGAGGGTCCTGACCTCAAGCCCCATGTTGGGGTTAGAGATTACTTAAAAAAAAATTGCTTTAATATAAGACAGAGAAGTTTTATAAAAAAAATAAAATAAAATAAAAAAATAAAAAAAAAACTTTAATCAAAACTTAGAAAATTAAAAAGTATGCACGTAAAATTCATAGTAGCAAGGATAAGAAAGACATATCCATGTTCTTACTGTCTTCCCAAAAACAGAAATTACTTTACAATCATTAAATAATACTAATACTGAAAAATAAGTTTTTATTCAAAAATAAGGAAACAATAGAAAAAATATAAATTAAATTAGATAATAGAAAGAACACAGACTAGAATTATCATTGATGATTATGTTTTTTGTTGCCTTAAGATTCCAAATTTCTGTATATCAAAAAAATACATCTTATATTTAAAATGTCACACAGAGGTTAAAAGAGGAAGCTAAATATGTGTAATAATATTTAACAAGAAGACTGCATAAGACTGATATCAAAGCATTTTAGTTATTACTTGAAGATTATGGTACAGCTCCTCTTTCAAAATATAGTTGGCTGTCTTAGGTCACTTCATCTCAGTCCCTAAGAGAAAATGAGAGTAACTTATTAAGGGCAAATCTCCCCTCTAATTTTGTTGAATGTTATTAGTTCCCTAATAAACAGGACTCCTTTTTAATGAAGTCTAAGGAACTGACAAGAAATATGATAATTCATTTTAATTACCATGGCTACAGGAAAAATCAACTCAAACAAACTACACTAATTGGCTGGCTAAAGAGCTGACCAACCCACATCACAGAAAGCAGGACATTTCACCAAAATTTTGTTGAAGTATAAACTGACACCACATGTCAATTATTTTTACTTCTAACACTGATCTCTTCTAACAAATCATAAGAATTTTATAAGAATATTAGGTATATTAATTTAAACAGATGTTGTTTTATCACCTTGTGTTAATATAGCACCCTGATCCAAATTTGCCAATGCCATACATTTATTATTATTATTTTTTTAATCAGGACACTCCTTAAGGTATATGTGGTACATAACCTTTGCGTAAAAATTACCAGTGTCCTGAACCACTTTTAGACTGGATACTTCAGATTCATTGTACCTTTGTAAAAACAAAACAAAACAAAACACACACAAACACACAAACAACAACAAAAAACTGATACATAGATTAATTCTAATTATTCTCGCTTTGTTAAAATTTCATAAAGCCTAGAAACATCTAAAATATGTTGCCTCCAAAGACACTTGTTTTAATAAATGATTTTATATATTTGAAAAACTAAAGAACAGCAATAAGTGACCTTTAAAGCCTAATTTTACATTTCTAATATCCAATCAATATGGCAAACTATTCTTCAGTAAGAATCTCAAAGTGTCACATAAACATGAATTCCTTGACAGAGAAGTTTGCACTATATGAATAAGGTTTTCCTGTCTTCCAGGTAGCTTACCTAAAGAGAGAGATTATACATCTTGATCTATTCATACAAACAGGCACATGCAAATAACATCACTGCAATAAACATGTCTACAACACAACTGCTTAGCCTAATCCACACAACTGACTTTAATACAACATGCTAAGTTATACAAAAGTATGCAGTTCACTGAAGCTAATGCAAAGAACATGCTTTCAAATTATCGATTCAGTTATCTTAATGAATAGGCACATCAAAACAAAGTTGAAAGTTTGCCACTAATCTGTGCAGAAGTTAGTATTTGTTACTGTCCATGGCATAGTAAATACATGTAATGATGTGGACTGACTGGACAACTGAGCTATGTTAACTCTAACACTTTACTGAGCAACATGATGAAAAGTAATTAGGGTTAAGATCTTATAAATAAATAATGAAAATGACACAAGAGCCAAACTTTTTAAAAGCACTTTTAACTACAATGTAAGTTGAGGCTGTTTAAAACAATACACTTGCAGGGTGGAATTGAAATTTCAAAGGCAAAATTTCAACTTAAAGATTTACCAGATTTCATTTTATTAATGCTAAATTCTGAATCTGGCTATTGTTCTCTATGCAATCTTAGACAACTTTTTAAGATTTTATTTGAAGTCATCTTTTTCAATTTATGAACATTTGAAAACTACCTAAGGCAAATACCTCAAAAAGTTGAATTGGAAAAAAAAAAAAAATTGTTGAATTAAATGACACATGGAGAGAGAACTGAGCTTTTTATTCCTCATTCCCAGGCTCTAATTGGGTGAGTGATTAGGGTGGGCTTCTCGTTTGTACTGGTGCCCTCTAAGGACTAGATGGACTTTGCTTTAATAAACACTCCATGTGCAATCTGTTCTAGCATTTACACTACTGATGGTAAGAAGCAATCTTCTTTAATGGATGCTGAAAAGCTTCAAGTGAAATCTGTAATTGACAAAGGTTTCACAGAAACGGGCAATTAAGAATAAAATTAAGGAGACGCTCTACAGGAAAAGCACTCAAGCTTTCACAGAATACTACTACTCCAGGAAAATATTTAGTAAAAATAAAAATATAAAAGGACCAAGTATTGTTTCTTCCACATTATTAACTACTTCTGAGGTCACTGCACTTGTTAAAAAGATGACCACAGAGTTAATGTTAGCCTAAAGAAATAATCCACCTGCTAATACTCTTAGGAGGAAAAAGAAGAAAAAGTAAAGAAAAGCCTTAAGTGAAAGTTAAGGCAAGTTCAAAACCGATTTCTTCAAAATAAAAGCTGCTCGGTTTTAGTACCTCAAGATTGGTGGAGTGGTGTATTGACAACAAATCAAAAACTCTTTAAAGAGCGCAGCAGTAAGGGTAGGGAGAACAAGGCACTCTAGCTCAAGGCTCCAGGAACCAACACCACTGCGTAAGTGTTACTAATCCAGAAAGTGATAAAAACACATCCGAATTATTAATATAAGTAAGAGCACGAGAGTGAATGGCAAAGGAACAGAAGTCAGCTATGCTCTTATTGCCCAACCCTCCACCTCTTGCCTTTCCCCCACCCCGCGCCCTCTAGGAGGTTTACCTGTGTGATAGGTTAGACTAAAAGTCTGGGGATAGTTCTCAGGTGAGCCAATCTCCGCCTTTGAGGGTTGGCGGGAGCCTGGTGAGAAGGGGCGGGTAACACTTACTTTGAGCAGCTTACAGCGGATCTGCGCGGAGACCATGTGGCTGTTGCGCAGGTTGCCCACCCGGAACATGAGCGTGAGTTTTCCGTCCCTCATGGAGATCACCGCGTGCTCGCTAAACATCAGGGTCTCCGCGCGCTTCTTGGGCTGGGACATCTTGATGAACATGCAGCCGATGAGGAAGGCGTCCACGATGGAGCCCAGAATGGACTGGAAGAGGAAGAGGATGATGCCCTCGGGGCACTTGTCGGTGATGTAGCGGTAGCCATAGCCGATGGTAGCCTCGGTCTCGATGAAGAAGAGGAAGGCGGAGGGGAAGTTGTAGACATTGGCCACGCAGGGCGTGTAGTTGCCGACGTGGGCTTTGTTCAGGTCGCCCCGAGTGTAGGCGATCACCCACCACATGGACGCCATGAAGAGCCAGGCCACGGTGTAGGTAAGGATGAAGATGAAGAGGTTCCAGCGCCACTTGAGGTCCACCAGGGTGGTGAAGAGGTCCGAGAGGTAGCGGCTCGTCTCGCTGCCCAGGTTGCCGTGCTGCACATTGCACCGGCCGTTCTTGTCCACGAACCGCTGCCGCTTCTTCTTGGGCACAAGCTGCTGCTGCGGGCCCTGGCCCGGCCCCTGGGGCTGCAAGCCCGACCCGCTGGACGAGGTGGTCACTACCTGGTAATCGTCCCCAAATTTCCTTCGGAGTGCAGACATAATACGGAGGGGCGAGCCAGATTCAAACGCGAAGCGAAGGCGCAGGGGCCGAGCGCTGCAAACCAGCACCAATGAGGAGGTGGGGGCGGGGGAGAATGGGGGGACAAAAGCGAGCGCGCCAGGGGTGGGGGGCGCACCCGGCCGGGAGCTGCGCTCTCTGCCCCCTGCGGACTCCTCTCCTCCCCTGGGACAGAGGCTTTCTCAACAAGCTGAGTCTTAAAACAAAAAAAGTGTTCTCGCGCACTCAAGGCAGGAGGGATGCAGGGACCAGGAACCCAAGCGCAATTTTGCCTCCAAGGTTTTCGAGGCTTCTCTTTTTTTCCCCCACCATCGGCATCCCGGGCCACCTCTTGCCTTGCCACAGCCCTCCTCTGCGGCAGCACTCCCAAACTGACTTTTAAAATTAATGAGTTGACCGGCGAGTCCCACCCCACCTGCCAACTCGCCAGGCTGCCGAAACTGCGCTACCTGCTCGGACCAGACCCTCCCCCCCTCCCCGCCGCTACCCGATCGCCCGCCCCCCGGAACAGCTCCCGGCTCCCCCCCTCCCGGCACTCCCGCCTCCTATCTTTTGGCCAAAATCCCGCCCAGAGGCATGTCTGCCGGGCACTGGTGCAACACCCCCCACCCACGCCCTCCGGGCTCTGAGTCCCCCGCGCCGGACTCCAGAGACGCTCCCGCCTGGCGTCCGCGGGCCGCAGAGTTTCCGCGGGCGCCCCCAGGGCCCTCCGACGGACTCTCAAAGGCCCCCAGGCCGCCCCCGCGCACAGCCGAGACACGGCGGTGCGCGAAACCCGAGCACTCACCCACCGGGAGGGGGCAGGAGGCGGCGCAGCGGGCGGCAGCGGCAGCCTGGCCTCGCGCTCGGCGCTCACGGCTGTTTTCCTCGCCCCCACTTTTCCTGGTGTACCACGGTGGGCACCGATGCAGGTCCCCCAAGCTCCGCACCTCCCTGAGGGCACCACGCTGCCCCCACCAGCAGGATCCTGGAGCGCCCGCACGGACTGACTTGGGCGCGGGACTTGAGGGTTCCTTGGCGCTGTGCACTCTTAGCAGGCGACGGCGGTGCTGCCGTAAGGGGTTCGAGCCTCGAGCTGCTGGTCAGACTTTCAGGTTAAATACGAGCGCCGCTTCGGCTTTTCTTCTGCTTCACGGTGCCTTCCTTTGCCTCTCCCCTCCTCGGTCCCCCTCTCCCTGTCCGCGCCTCGGTGGCTCCGGGTGGAAAATGCAAGGCGCGAGCAGGGGCGGCGGGAGAGCGGTGTATGCGCCGGTGCGTGTGATCAGCTGCAGAGCCGCGCTAGCCCCGCCTGTCCCTGCCTTCCCCCGCTGTTCCACCAGCCTGAATTGCACCTCCGCGCCTCAGTTGAGCCCGCAGTGTCTGACAGCTCAGGAAAAAGCGAACCCCTCCAATGAGGAGCAACCAAATCCGCTCCCAAACGCCAGCCAACTCTCCTTCCTCGCCCCCACCCCCACCCCGCATCAAGTCCGAAAGCCCCCAGCCAGCGGCAAATGCTGCACTCTCGAAGAAGTAACAATAGTGGCTGTAACTAGGACGCTCATTTAAACCGATGCGTGGATTTGGAGACGCACCATAAACAGAGAACCCAACTGGCTTCACGACAAGCCTGTTCAGAACTCAGAGTTGCAAGTAGCAGAGGGGGCCTTAGGACGGGGACAGAAAGGTAGGGAGACACTAATAGGACGACTCACAGTCCTCCCTGAAAATGGCTCTATTAGAAATGCTTGCTTAGTATGTCTACAGTTAACGTGTGGCTGCAATGGAGGGAAGAAAGCCGGATTGTAAAGGGCCAGGCCTGGCAGTTAACTTAACGGAGAGGCAAAGTGAGGAAATAGTTAATATAGCGCCCATGTTATTCACCACATTTCATGTTTGTTTTAAAATGTCATTACATCTTATGACATATTCTATTCAGCCCAGATACATAAAATTGATTTTGTTGGAAAATCATCAAATCATGGTTTATAAAAGCAAAGGGATGCTGTAAGACTCCCATGCAAATGAAAATTAGTACATAACCATTCGACCAGTTCTCTGCCAATAGGTACTCCCTTCTACCTCTAGCCCTAAACCCTAGTGCTGGTAAGCCTTGCACCTTGTCAGCCATAAGTAGAGGACTCTCATTGTCCTTTGGTCTTTCACTGTCATTTGTCATCTATCCCGAGTTACAGAGTGTTCTCCTGCAGGCTCCCTGATAAGAGGTCAGTAACTCTGTTATTCTTTAGGATTACATAAGAAGGGACAGTGACACTGTGGGACGTGGAAACTGCTGTGGGTCTGCAATCATAAGACCTGATTTGAATCCTGGCCTTGCCATTTACAAACTGTGTGACCTTGAGCAAGTAGCTAAACATCACTGAGACTCAATCTTCTGCTCTGGAAAAACTGGGGGTGTTAACATTTTCCCAATGTTGGTATGAAAAAAAAAAATAAACTATGCTTGCTGTGAAGGATGTTAGATACTGGGCTATAAAGTGGCAACAAGGCCAAGAGTTTAGGAATGAGTTTTGGGGGTTGGCCCCTTGCTGTTACTAACACATATATTCTTTTCTCACTTCTGACTACACTCTCCCTAAGACACTATGCCCTTGCCAGGCTGACACCTTCAACTCCTGAAACCCACAAGGGTACAATCCCCATGCTTGCACCTTTGCCCTGTCTGTTCCCTCCTCCTGGAGTGTTCTTGCCCTGCTGTTCCATGTTGCTGGATCCTTCATTCATTCAGCTTTCAGCCTGAATGTATCCTCCTCAGGGAGATCTTGGCTACCTCTCAGGTACCCCCATCACACCAGCTTGGTTCATCTTCATTTTACTTGTTTGTATTTTCCCAGCCACTGTCTTCTTCGGTTGTCTGTTTCTCTCCCTGCTCCATCGCGGTCCTGGCATGTAAACTCTATAGGAGCAAGAATTCTGTCTGTCTTGTTCACTGCTATGTCCCCGACACCCAGGACACCCCCGGTCGCATACTACGGCCACCAAAATATTTGTTGGATCAACAACATGTACCAATCTGCATCACTACAAACTCCACATACATTGAAACTCTGAGTAATACAGAACTAAAAGTCATCGCTAAATCAATTATATGACTTAATTAAAAGAATGTGTCCATTTTTAAAAAGTAATAGGTTCTGTGCTTGTTAGCTTTGGAACTGATATTCAATGAGCTGCCAAATCCCTTTGATTTTACCGCTGCAATAACTCTCATGATCTCCCCTCTCTTCAAAAAATGCTACTTTTTTCAAATCCCCATTTCATTTTAAGCCCCAAATCAAATTATTTTCTTGCCTTCAGTCTTTTACTCCTTCAAACTGTCCTAGATAATGTTACCAGATCTATGTCCTTAGAACCATAAGCGTAGCAGTGGAATGGAAACCAAAGAGTTCTCTGACTATTTCATTTCCAAACTTTTATGCATTCTCACTTTTCAAAAAACACTTCTCTATGAAAAACCTTTGCCATTTTCCAACAACCAAATTTATAAACAAATAACTTTATACTTCAAGAGACATGGTCTAGTCTAATCCTCTCCTTTAACAAAGAAGCAAATTGAAGCTATAAAGAGAAAATAAGTTGCTCAATGTCACAGAGTTCATGAGTGGAATCCTTGATTCCACTCCAGAATCTGGGTACTTTGCTATCCCTTACGAGATGCCTAGAAAGGAGTGTAGGATTCCTGCTTCACAGCCAGGGTCTTCTTCCACTATGTCATGCTTCTCCTATAGGTTGAGATCAAAGGTCCTCCAAAATATGGCCTACTCTGTCTTTTCAAAATTATCTCCTACCTTCCCTTTAGTGTGGGCTCTGCTCCAGCCAACCTCGACTCTTAGCAGTTCCCCAAACATACTCTATGTTAACTTCATTTGCTCAACTACATTCTTGTCACATAAGTATCCTTTTTTCTATCCCTGTAGAGTCCAAATCACCATCACTAGTGTGTAGGGAATGGATGGATTTCTTAAGCTTTTACTTCAAGTGCCACTTCCTCCATGAAGCTGTATTTTATTCTGCCAGTAACAGTAATCTATCTCGTCTCTGAACTCCCATTCCCCTAGATTGGCATTGTGGCATTTATTTCCGTACAGTCTACTCTTTATTTGAGTTCCAAATTCACCAAAATTTCCTCTATGAAATGGCAAGAACAGAGTGTCCACCTCTTAATATTTTGATACACCCAGTACTCCAGGTCTCCAGTTTTTCCTTGCTCATGGTAAATAATTAATAAAATTTTAGAGAGAACTGAAATTTGTTTAGCCCACTTTAATGTGTCAGTCAATGTGCTTGGAACTTCATAGTTTGTATTTATGTAGCTAGAACGATGGTAGAGTAGGGATTCCAAAATGTGCCCATTTCTGCTATTTTCAAGGTCCTTACCCTCTTAGAGAAACAGTACTGCCTGATAAGTTATATATTTTTCAGGAGCCCATCATGTCACACTTTAAATGTGACTGAGCCTTTAACCTGTTTGTGACATTGAGGCCAACTCCTTGAAAATGTTTAAAGATGAACCAAACTCTTCTTCCCCTGTCAGGACAGCTGCTTCCATGATGACGTTCTGGAGGGCAGCCAGCCCCACTGTGCTGAGGCCAGGCGGGATGTGTGGGGAATAGATGACAGAAGGCCACCTAATCAGGTGCTGTCTGATGAACTGAAGTAGAAATGCTGTAAACAGAACGGGTCAAAGGAAGGAGAGGCTCACAATTTTAGCCAAGGCCACAAAGCCAGAAAAATCTGGAAAATATGACTATGGAATACACGATCATTTGGAGTCTCACATTTAAAGATAGAGTGATAGATTACAAACAGACTACCATATAGTTCTTGGGGGGCGGGGAGGGGGGAAGGGGAGCCAAAGCTATATTTAACAACAAACTCGATTAAAAACAAGCTAGATACTTAATCTGCCCAGAAAGTACCTCTGGCAATATCTTATTTTCTGTGTCCAAAATTGGTAATATCATGAATAACTAGAACTTCAAAAATGAAGGATATGATTTTGTGTCTTAATACTAAAAAGGCATGACTTTGCACATGCAACTCACCCTATTATGTAACTGAACAGTGTAGGGAAGAGTATATTTAATGTAAAAGAAAAAAAAAAAAACCTGCCCCTGAGAAGTCCAAATTCTAAAAATTACTTAATCGGCCAACTGTGAAAAAAGGGAGGCTTTGAACATCTCCGTATACCTGGCGTCTGTCTTCTCACCATTCATTTATTGCCACTGTGACTCCCACCATGGGATAGTCTCATGGCCAGAGACATTAATTATACTCAGGTGAAAATGACATTATATTTCATATTCCTTTACTCCTAATCCTCTCGTTCTCCAAAGTACAATGAAGACATGGGCAGGCCTGGGGATCTGAAGTGTTTATGCTTCAAAAGGTGACACATTCCATTGCCACCATAAGTTCTGCTATATCTGGGAAGAGGTCACCCTTTGAAATTCTATATGCAATTTTTGGCAATAGAATGGTGTTACTTTTTTTTTTTTTAACCCTCCTAAAAAAAGAATACTGAAGTTATTTTCTCTCTTGCCAAAAAGAGGAGAAAAAAATGAAAAGAAGAAATCAGTTGGAGATTTGATTGCGCAGACTTGGGAAAGAGGCACTGCCATACCATGGCGCATGACTCATCTAGCCCTTAATCTTGGCTCCAAACCCTGGCCTCTGCCTGAGGATTCAGAGAAAGGCAAAACGCCATTGTCACTTGGAAGCCATTTGTTTAACAAGGTTTTCCCGATTTAAATCCTCTTTTTACTCCAGCGCTGTACATGGGAGTACTCTGGTTTATGAAAGAATAAGGACTTTTAAACGATCCTTCCAGAACTCAACGTTTACTAAAAATAATAATAATAATTGTTTTCTCAGACCCAAGTGTTTGTTGGCAGAGCACTAAGGGAAAAATAACAATTTCCTGTCCTTATCCATGTCAGTCGAGGTGCTATTTCTAAGGATTTCTTCCCTAAGAACATCAATGAAGTCCCAGATATCAAAATATGTACAAGAACGTTGCTTAGTTTAATATTGAACATGCACAAACCGTGTGCCTAGCACTATGCCAAGGGATGTACAGACCAGAAATTAGGACAATATGATTCCAACAAAATATATTAACAGCAACAACAACAATAAGAAGAATACAGCATGGTAAGTGCCTGAAGGAAGGGGATTGCTTTAACATTCAGAGAAACAATTCTTTTAAGGAAATACTGCTTCAACTAATGTGAATTCTCCAAACCTACTAAACTGGAGTCGCTTACATTTTGTTGAGCATTACATTACCTGTGTCCAAGTGACTTTATTTTAGAAATCTGCTGATTTTTGTTAATGACAAGACTTCTAAGAGGAAAGATTTCAACGTAATTGGAATAAGAGAAGAAATAATTTGCACTCATTTCATAGAACCTTACAAACATGGATTAAAATACTGGAAGAAAAAAAAATGCAACCAGTAGCATTTTGGGGTTGGAAGAGTAGATCTTTCACCCTAACTTCCTGAGTTGCTGTATACAGAAAAGATTGGAATTGTTTTCCAAGATGGGAAAATAAAAATGCAAATTTTCTAATTTTATTTTTAAATGTTAACAAAGATTGACAGATTGTGTCAATACAGTTTATCTTGGAAGTAGATACTTACACAAAGCTAGGAGGGCAAAAGTTTTCTTAGGAGGTAACACGCACTTAAGACAAAAGAGAAGGAACAAGATGAAGCCGAAAGAACCCATAGACTGTGATGCTGATCTAATACCAATGATAGGAAAGGTGGGAGGAGCCAGAATTGGGTACACAGATGCTCTGACTATGATGCAAGTTTGATAAAGTCTTAGCCAACCCAATGGGGAGCTCCAGAAAGTCGCCCGTTGGAATAGTACCATATTGAACAGGGTTGGCCCTATCCTAATGGACCCACTGAGCTGGCATTGGCTGGAGGCTACTCCCAAAAGGAGAGGATTCCTGCTGAGTGCTACACCAGATTGGGAAAGGCACTGTAGCTGGAGGCTAGCGGCTACAGGCACTGCTTCCAGCGGAAAGGCAAGTTCTTCTTGAAGGGAGATCAAGCAGCACACCTCTGTGGCTGCCAGTCAGAGCAGAAAGGTGGAATTTATCAGTGTCTTTCTAAAAGTTTTGTTAAACAAATATCCAGAAATACTGATATAGTCTAACCAACTGATGGAGAAGGTATGCATAAACCTTCAGTTTTGTCTGAATTACATGAATCTGGTAGAACCACAAGTCTCTTATTTTGGGTGGGAGAGGTAATAGCTAATGGCCATGTTGATCTTAGCTTTGACTATAGTCTGCTAGAGGGTAGGAATATACATACATATATATATACTTCTTGACAACACCAATGAATGACAAGGCTGCCTCTATGGCTCAGAAACGTTGCATTCCAGTTGTGAGAGGTAACACAGATGAAGGAAATTGTAGACAATAGACTTCATTTACATTGTGCCATTCAATTAGATATGTTATCAGTAGCCAAAACAGTAAATACTACTATAGTTCTCCTGAAAGAAAAACATATATACCTTTTAGAATCCTCCAGTACTGAGGCAGTATTAAGACTGCATGAAGGAGAGGGAGAGTCAGGAGTAATGGAGCAGTTGGGCCACAGGACAAGATAGGAAAATAAAGGAAAGGGCACAAAAACCATGATGACAAAGGGAATGGTGAAGAGAACTCAAACATTTCACAATATGTAACCCAGGCTAGAAAGGAAGGATGAAGGATGAACAGAATTTTCTGAAATCAGATTGCCCTGTTTATAGTTTCTAGCTATGCATTAGATTTGCCTTGGGACTCCACCCAGATCATTATATCAGATTCTGTGGGTATAAAACCCAGGCATCAGTATTTTTTAAAAAGGCCCTTTAGTGATTATGACAGGATTGGGAAACCTTGATCTGTGTGAACTCCTGCTTGTTAGTAGAGGAGCTTTCCTGGGAAAGGTCACACACGGACATCCTCTTCCCTTCCCTCCCCACTCCTGAGAGCGTTCATCCTTTGGCAACAGAGAGACACTAGGGATTAATGACCCATGCTCCCCTGGACTCTCACATCACTGGAGTCCAACACGTGTGGATCTAAATCCAAGGTACGGGAGGCTCTTCCCCTCATTGGAAAAGCACATGGGCAAAGCAGGACACAAGGTGGCTTGACTGCAGTTTAATCCAACCCTTCCAATTACAATCATAAATAATGAACATGAATGGAAGAATATGGGGCCTCTGATGTCTAAATGGAAGAATATGGGGCCTCAGAAAATTTTTAAGTTTTTTTTATGGATAATGTTTCTATTGCTTTCTGTGGATGCAGATACAAGTTGTAGGAAGTCTGTCTTTACCATCTCTCTTCACTACTAGATATCATACTGTCCTGAATTTAAAAAGGTAAAAAGAAAGGGAGGGAGGAAGAAAGAAAGGGAAGAAGAAAGAAAAAGATGAAAGAGTGCAAAAATTAAAATTCTCACAAAGATGACCGATAAACCAACGGAAGAGCACTGGCAAAACTGGCCACACTGGCAGATGGCCAAGCTAGGATGGGCAGACCTGGCCATTTGCTTTCCATTATACAATTATGTGGTGAGGGTGGGGTGAAGAAATTACTGAAATAAAAACGATAAGCACTAGAAACTAGGATATCATTTTTATACGTGTTTATTTCTAGATTTCCTCCCAGTGTTTACTCCGGGAAAACTCTCACAATTTTTTTATTTAGCTTTACCTTCCGGGAAAAATAACTGCTTGGAGTTCACCCAGTAAAATGACAATGTAAACTCACCCACGTTAGTGATTACCCAGTAGCCCACAGATAAGCTTCCTGTTGCCCATGAGATAATGGAGGAGGCCCTGGGGATTAGTTTAGGGGTGGAGTAGGAGTGCATTAAACTCTCCACTTCCTGGTCATGTGGTTCCCTCCTCCAGCTTACAAAGTAGGTGCTTAAAGCAATTCAAATTTTCAGTTGAGTAAGTAGCAATTGTTTGAAACTGATCTCAATGTAAAACTTCAGAAAGTAAATATTATATCTAATTCATTTATAGGGAGCTTTGACCTATTTATTATGAACCCACAGATAATAATACCACGGCTCTAGAAATTGGGGTAACAATTAAATGTAATGATTCTCTACAGCCACTCTTTTTCCTTGCCTCACTTTATTAATTGGAAAGCCTATTCTCCAAACAGAACTGAGATGATTGACATTTTTTTTTTTTAATTAGCGAATTTCTCTGTTCGAGAGAGTGGATGGGTGTTAGCACTCTTTTCTGCACATAACATAAAGAAGATGCTTGCTGTTCAACATTTACATATCAGTATTGTTTTTGTTTCGCATCAAGTTTCATTTTGCATCGAGATTAAAAAAGAAAAAAAAAACATGCTGTGAAATGACCAAATCATGTAATGATTTTCTATACCTGTGGAAAGTTCTTTCAGTGAGTTCTTTTTAATAAAATCAAAGACTAAAGATGTAACAATTAGAAAAGGGGAGAGAAAGAAGAAAGATGTAAAAGTGGGGGGGTGGTCAGAGCCCCGTCCCAGTTCTCAGTAACGTGCATATTCTTTTTTTGCATTCTGTGAGGCTGGAGTTGCTGTTGATGAAATGTCCTCACATATTCTGTCAATGTCAGAATGCAAACATCACTAAACAAACCCTTGTGTCAGAATGTCACGTAGTGATTATTTATGCTTCTTCACAACACCAATGAATGACAAGGCTGCCTCTATGCCTGAGAAAGGTTGCATACCAATTGCAAAAAGTAATGTAGATGAAGGACAATGTAGACATCACAATTCATTGAAACTGTGCCATTAAATTAGGTATGTTATCAGTAGCCACACAGTAAATACTACTATACTTCTCCTGAAAGAAAAATATTGACTAACAACTAACTGCAAATTATTTAGTAATTAGCATGTCTTTTTGAATCTCTGTTATCAAGTAGATAGTCATACTGAAAGAGAAGTGTCATTTATTTTTTCTTCTTTATTTGCTCACGGTTTCAAAATGTTCCTTCTTCTGGAATTGAATTTGGAGTCCACATCTTTAGAGGAGGCTGCAATTACTAATGGAGTTTGGATAACTGAGAAAACCCAAATAACACAATGATAAAGTCTTTGCAGTACAAACACAAGGTGAGTAAAATATTCAAGCCCTTGATTGTTCCTGAATCCCATATTGTCTCCTGTTTCAACGTTGAGTACTCAGTAAGGCATGGCATCAGTCATTGGGACCAAAACATATATTGTGAAAATATTTCATCAAATAAATCAGTAAAATTATAAGGTTATTACAAATCTGTTATCACACATTTTAAATATTAGAGAATAATTAAAAGATACCACTTTATTAGGGATAACATTCTACTAACATACCACTCTGTTAATCATACTGACACATAGCAGGCTTAAAACACAATTCAAAGTCATCTAAATCACCATAACTTTTAGGATCTTAGCTAAAACCTCTGATGCCAGCACAGAATTGTTGGCTTATGAATCCTTGCTTCGAAGTTTCTAGATTTGTGATCTTAAGTAATTTACTAACCTCCCTGGGCTTGGCTTTTCTCACTGCTAAAATGAGATAGAAATAGCTTCTACCATTTGACGTAGTTTGATGTGAGAATTCGATGAGAGAACCTACAAAAATCACAGAGCCTAATATCCCACACAAGGTATTTTCAAGTTCAGTGAAAAACAAATAAATTCAAAAATTATGTTTAAATGAACAAATCTACATGGAGAACTTCTAATTTGCTATTAGCCCACAAATGCTTTTATAACTACAGACATGTAATGAAATGAAAGAAATAATTTAAAGGATTTCTCATGTTTCCACCTTTTTTTACATTGTAGGTTCGTAAGTTACATACGCCGTTTCTTTAACTCAACTCAACCGAATTGAGTATGCTTGCTTTTATTCCCTACATTTCTCCATTGTCTTGCTCCTCTCTTAATGTTGGCTATATCTGAAGTGACCCAACATTGGTTCTGGTCTATTCATGGTCTAATTAGTACCTTCTGTTACTCAGGATACCTTTGCCTATCAATAGAGAAGAAATCCACTTACCATTCCAACCCATCCCACCCCCCCCCCCCCCAAGTGCTTGCCTTTATATAAGAAAAAAAAATTGGCTTCTTGGCAGTCCAACAAAAAAGATAGCCCCTACCCATTCTCAGCAACAACAAAACTACTACTAGGAACAAAGCAAAACAAAACCTTTCTTATTTTTTTCTGTAATAAAATAGTGAAAGATACATTCACCAAAACACTTCTTATGAAGTGAAAGTGTTTGAGCTGATTCTGTGAGTGGTTGGGACTATTTCAGTATAAGAACTCAAGAATCCTTGTTAGTACTAGGAAGGAGGAAGAAAGACAAGAGGAAGAAAGAAAAGAGTCAAAGTGGCATTAGTGCTGGGATGGGAGGTCTGACACTCCGGGAGGTGAACCATCCCCATGATAGTCATTTGCAAAGTTCATCAGTCTGATGATTATTTTTGAATAATAAAGTGTTCCAGGCCAATGAAGTGCCTGAAATCCACACTCACCTTGATTCAAGGCAAAGCCACAGTGGTTCTCACAGGTGTGAGATCTGAGAGACAAGATAGGCAGGAAGAAATAGCCCCTAAAAATGGAGAAATCTCTTGGAGGCCTTTGCCCTGGATAAGGCCATCAGGTTCAACTCAGTTGGACTAGTTTTGTGAGGCACAATGGGGCTCAAGGTGATCCTTGCCTTATTCTTGATTTTGTTTTGGGGGTTTATTTTAAAATACTTTCCTAAGTCAAAGAGATGGTCCAGCCTGGGAGGCTCAGTAGGTTAAACATCCAACCTTTGCCTTCAGCTCAGGTCATGATGTCACAGCTCTGGGGATTAAGCCCTGCTTCTGGCTCTGCACCGACAGTGTGGACCCTGCCTGGGAATCTCTCTTTCCCTCTCTCTCTGACCCTCCCCTGCGCTCTCTCTCTCTCTCTCTCTCAGAATAAATGAATAAACATTTAAAAAAAGAGAAAGAGATGGTCCAATCAGCTTTTTCACCAGTAAACATTCCTTGTGTTTTGTGTGGGTTACAAAATGATACAACTGAAAAAAGAGCAGTTTGAAATTCAGAGATAAGGGTGGGACAGGCCATTAAAGTAACTGTGTAAATAACTATCTAGAACCACTAGTATAGTGTTTCATATGGTGGCTTTAGAAAATAAACCCACCTAACATAATAATGCACATTTAAATTGGTGCTATTTAAAGGCAAAATAGCTGTACTAAAGAAAGTGTCACTGATACTTCAATTTTGCATGCCTTTCAAACAGTATGAAAAGCGGTAACTTCAGGGGATGTTCAAATAAAAGCAAAAATTGCAGCAATGATATATATATATTTATTTATCATTTATATATGTATAATTTATATATAATTTATATGTGTATAATTTTGTATATATAATTTATATATATATACATATATATATATTATTTTCTGAGAAACACCTTAATGCACACATTCTAAAGCAAGAGGATTTCATTTTCAAAACAAGAGGACTTTTATGTAATAAATTAATTTTGTGCAACCATTATGATGGGAGTGTGAGAGAAAAATTTGCATTGAAAGTGTGTTTTCCAAAATTGCATATTATTCACCATCTATGTGCATGAAAATATGATTGGCCGCACTAATACCAGAGTTATGGTAATAGTTTCCAGGGCTAAGTAACTCATGACCCTAAGCACCTTCTAGTACTGTGATTAAAGGTAGGGGCAAATAAGATTCTTACAACTTCTTAAGAAAACTTATGAAGTAGGAAAAATAAAACAGATAAAAGCAGACCTACCCCTGTTGAAGCTGGGTTGGGGCACAGAACCCTACCAGCTTAGATCTTCCTTTCTCATGATGGTCCCCAGGAAAGCTGAAAAACTGAACGGCTCTGAGGGGCATAGTCTATCCTCCATGACTCTCTGGAATTAATAGATGAAATAGAAGGGAGGTGCAGTAAGGGAGAGATGCCAACTTCATCCCAAACTGTGTCCACCTCTGAGATTCTCTGACATTTGGATGAATGATAAGGCCAACCTGATGAATATGAATTCTTTGAGGGACTTGAAAGCCTCATGAAAGACACTCATTCCTTTGAAGAGAAGAACTGGTAACAAAGCCTTAGTCACAGAGGGATGATCAATTCTACCATAGTTTACGTGTCACGCAGAATGTCTCTCAGGACACCTGGATGACTCAGTCGGTTAAGCATCCGACTCTTGATTTCAGCTCAGGACTTGATCTCAGGGTTGGTTAGGTTGAACTCCATGTCTGCACTGTCAGCACAGAGCCTGCTTGGGCTCTCTCTCTACCTCTCTCTCTGCCCCTCCCCTACACTCTTTCTCTCTCTCTCCCCCTTCTCAAAATAAATAAATGAACATTAAAAAAAAGAATGTCTCTCATCCAGGTACAAGCAGTCTAATATGATGCATGAATATTACAAATTTACAGGTGTGAAAAATAGTCAATGGAATTCTTAATAAAGAAAGAGTAATCTGTTTCATTAAGAATTATGTGGGGAAAACTATAAAGTATAAGCAACATATTTTGCCACCCTTGTGAAAAAATATTAACACTATAGGAGAGAGTTGTTTTGAAGAAGCTTGGTTTCCAAGCATCACGTTATCCAAAGAATGCCTGGCCTAACTGGGAGGGAGTGGATTTGACCCCAGTTTCTGAATACAGGTAGGGATGTCACATTAACAGTAATGAGTGACCATCAGAAGATTTCCCTAAAATTGTGATGGATGGTAGAAGTTGCATTAATTGCAAAAGAAAATGCTAGGAGGGGACACTTGGGTGGCTCAGTTCATTAAGCGTCTGACTTTGGCCCAGGTCACAATCTCACAGTTCTCGAGTTCAAGCCCTGCGTCGGGCCCTGTGCTGACAGCTCAGAGTCTGGACCCTGCTTTGGATTCTGTGTCTTCCTCACCTCTCTGCCCCTGCCCCACTCACACTCTGTCTCTCTCTCCCTCTCAAAAATAAATAAACATTTAAAAAAAGAAGAAGAAGATGCTAGGATCAAGTGATAATGAAAAAGAGGATAACCACAAGAATGGGACTGTATACACTTTACTCTTTCAAGTTTTAAGAAAATCACTGGTCAAATTCCTTGACCAGAATATTCCAATCATTTCACATTGTGCTAAGTAGATATCTATGGCCCCCTGAGACTCACATGTTGTAGGTACCCTTCCAGCCTAGATGGCTTACAAAAGATTGGCTGTGTGGGTCCCCTCCCTATTTCTTCTTTAGTGTGAGAAGCTGGTGCTACACTACAAGATAAATTAAAACAGGAAGTTACTATAGAATCACTGAGGATAACATTGCTTAGGAGAGTAATCCATCTTAGAATCACTGAGAGTTGCTTTCCTTAAGTACAGTAGGAAGCCATAGACTTAATTTGGTAAAGGCTGTAGCCCCATGTGGATGACAATAAAGCAATAGTAGCCATGTGTTCTATGTTCATGAAGTGACAGGGAGTCTGCCCTGACCCAGTGCTCATGAGACTAGATTTATCTTCCTGGAGAGAGAGCCATATATATGATAAGAAAATTCTCATCACCAGATCTAGAGCTTTGGATAGAGAAAACAGTCTCTTAGTTGTGTTCCAGATACAACTATCAGGTTCTGGTTAAGGCAGTGCCTCTCCTTGAGCCACACCATTCCCCTCTTCAGATCCAATGTGTCCCCACTGCTGCCATCCACCATAGCCCATACCTCACTATCTCATATTCATGAGGTGACAGAGAAGTAAAAGGACTTGAACCTCAGGGGCATTAGCCTCTTTGGTTGAAGATTTTCTCCCTTTTAAAAAAAATTAATGTTGATTTATTTTTGAAAGAGAGAGAGACAGACAGAGCACAAGCAGGGGTGGGGCAGAAAGAGAGGGAGACACAGAATCTGAAGCAGGCTCCAGCCTCTGAGCAGTCAGCACAGAGCCTGATGTGGGGATCAAACTCTTGAACTATGAGATCATGACCTGAGCTGAAGTCAGAGGCTTAACTAACTGAGCCACCCAGGTGCCCCAGAAGATTGTCTCTTTTAAAGAGGTTTTGAATATTCTTTTTGGGAACCCTCAGAATTTCCCTGTTAGTGTCCTCCAATTGTAGATGGCCCAACCATGCTGGCTGCCCGTAACTCCTCCCTCACTTTCCCACCTTTGGGAGTACATCTCCTGTCTTCTTTGCTTTTCTAGCAAAAGCACCCTTGGGAGTTTCTACAAAATGGCTCAGCCAGCTCCAATCTCCACGGACACTTTGCCCCACCAAGCACAGCTTGCTCACAGTGAAAGCTCTCTTATCTGGCTGCCTTGGCTGGTACACCCAGGCATAGCTCATCATTATACTTTCTAGGTGTGAAAGTTCCAGTGTTCTTGTTCCAGTGTTCCTCACCCCAGGGAATCCATGGCAAGCTTCCCAAAATATTCTCTTGAAATTCCTTCCATCTGGTTTTATCTTCCTCTTTTCCTCGTGGGCAATTGTGAAGAGGACACATAGTAATCTGTCAACTCTTTACAAAGCAATTCTCATTACAGCCTTTTAAACCCCAAATAATTTTTCGTTTTCTCACAACCAACTGGAAATGGCTAGTGGAATAGAATTAGCTATAAACCGCTTTCATAATATTTGAGCATGTCTCAAAGAGCTCTGGCACTTTATTTTAGAAAGGTAAGGACTTGCCAGCTATTGTGTTGTTCATAACTTCTGAGGCCTGTGATGGATGAAACAATGCAACAACATTGATCACATTACACATGGATTGCATTACACAGTGATCACATTGTATATGGATAACATTATGCATTGATGGAAATAAATAAGAACAGTTTGAAAATAAAGAATAATGTGGAGAGAATCGACAAATCTCATATTAAAATGTGTTATGTGACCATAATAAGTAAGCTAAAGAGACATCAACTAGACGTGTGATATACCCAGAGTCCCTCTTAATACCCTATTATATTGTGAAAGAATTCCAAACCCAAGAAGCAAGAATGGGCTCTTAATAGATGTTGTTATTGTTGAGTAATGTCTTAGCTTTGGATCCATGGAAAGTAGATCCTGAGGCAAAGGCTAATAGGATACTCTTTTATCAGGGAGACTAATCCCAGACAGAAAGAATAAAGAAAAGGAGAATGAAGTAAGAAAAGGAGAAAGCCAATAGAAAGTGCAAGAATTGTATTGATTGGCTGACTACTCCAACTCTGAGACCATTTTCTAAGAGACAGTGTAGACTATTGCTTCTTATGACACATCATCTGAGGTCAAAGGCAAAAAAAAAAATTGATCTTTAGATTTCCCCTCTCCCATCTGTCATTGGTTAGTCAAGGATGTGCCCCAAGGATATTTGTTCTAGTTACAACACACACACACACACACACACACACACACACACACACACACACACCACAGTATTTACACCTATTTCCTCATTGAAGAGGAACTGTTGCCTTTCACTCCTTTGTATCTGTAAGGAAGCCTGTTAGGGCAGGGACCGGGAGGTCTGTGTGGTGAAGTAGGTTCACCAGTTAGTCCTGGCAACAGTCACAGGGCTGGAGCAAGTGAATCAGATGACACAGAGGAGTTGAGATGGAACCATTTTGAAGTGGTGAACATATGAGATGGATAAATTATCTTCTGGGTGGAGGAGGGGCATCAACTTAAATCTAAATGCCACATTTAATCATAAAATGAATTCCATTAGATTGAATAATTAAATATAGAAAATAAAACTATCAAATAGAAAACAATGTCAGTGCATATTTAGCACATCTAGAGAAGAGTTTCTAAGCACACCAGCAGTGGAGGAGACTGCAAAGGAGAAGAAAATGATAAGGGAAATTAAAACTCTGTGCAGCACTGAGGGATACATGGATGCATTTCTTGAAACTCCTTCCTTCCGTCTTGTTCTCCTTGAATGTTTTCTAATTG
Source organism: Puma concolor (assembly GCF_028749965.1). Classification (NCBI taxonomy): domain Eukaryota; kingdom Metazoa; phylum Chordata; class Mammalia; order Carnivora; family Felidae; genus Puma; species Puma concolor. The sequence continues at coordinate 145,819,849 of NC_141674.1, read as the reverse complement.
CATTCTCTTGGTCTTCACCAAAGGCTCTCTCTCATTAGTTCATATTATACACATCACTCTTAGCCAGATTCCTGTCTTCTTTCTGTTTCCTCTTTATTCGATGTGCTTTCTGAATGTTCTCACCCACAGTCCTAACTTCAGTTATCTATAGGTTGATAACTTGCAAGTAAATTTGTCAACCCTGATCTTTTTTGAGTTTCATCCAGAATGGATGTGCATGTTGCTCCCTTCCAGGCATAACAAACTTCGTGGGTTCAAGTCTGAAATCAATACCCCCTTTCCTTCCTCTCTGTCCTGAGATGTTATTAGAATTACCACCCATGCCATGTCCTAAGGTACAAATCTTAAGGCAATCTTTGTCACCTTTCCATCTCCCTTCCGTCCCCATATTCAAATGTCAGCTTCTCCCGTCAGTTATTCTCTGAATGTCTCTCAAATCTGGCCTGTATTCTTCAATTCCACTGCAACTGCCTTAGTTCAGAAACTCAGGATCACTCAGCTGAAATATTGTCATAGCTTCCCATCTGTTCTTTCTCTCACCAGGCTCTTCGTACTACACCCCTCCACCATAGTCCTACCAAATGATCTTTCTGAAAGTATTTTTAATTGATCATGTCTCTATCTTGCTTTAAAACCTCTTCTTGTTCCCCACTTTTCACAGAAGGATTGTGCTTATTCAAAACCATATATATTTTTTTTTACACCTCAAGTTTACCAAGAAGACAAAATAGATCCCTTGACCCCTTGTAACACTCATTTTGGGTCTCTATTAAATATCTAGGTCATAGTTTTGCAATTTATCCACTTATGTGTCTGAAAATTCCAAACCATGCCTTTCCTTATATCAGAAGCTCTATATTCTTCATTTTTGTATGTCCCAAAGCATAATACACTGCCTAGAACAGAGAAGGATCTCAAAAATGGTTGTTATTGAATGAATAATTAAAGACAGAAATTGCTAAATTAGCATCTTCCAAAATATGCTCCAGAAAAATGTTAAATAATGTCATATAAAAACATGTTTTTTAAATTTTTTTTACATTTATTTATTTTTGATAGACAGAGAGAGACAGAGCACAAGTGGGAGAAGGGCAGAGAGAGAAGGAGACACAGAATCTGAAGCAGGCTCCAGGCTCCAAGCTGTCAACACAGAGCCCGACGCGGAGCTCAAACTCACAAACCGCGAGATCATGACCTGAGGTGAAGTCGGACGCCCAACCAACTGAGCCACCCAGGTGCCCTTAAAAACATGTTTTTTTTTATATAAGCCAGTGGGCACATTTTATGAAAACAAATGGAACAATTTCTTTAAACTAGAGAACTTCTTGGAAGCATTAATAGTCCTTAATGCTTATCATGACTCTTAAAAAATCAATGCAGTATAAAACATTCACTGAGCTTTTTGACTTGTGAACCAAATTTTAAAATGAGTACTGCCCTAAGGAAATGATCTTGGAAATACTTCTATATACATATTTACTAATTCACTGTAAAAAGATGATAAAGACAGATTCTGTTCATGTATGTTTTTATTCTTCAGGAGAATATATAACATGACTTAAGATACAATTTTCTTACAATTAAATTTAGAAATTCTGATTTAGAAATCAGGTGAAAGCATCTTAGGACAAGGCTAATTTTCTAATGCCATTCCAAGCAAATATCATAGATAATGTCCTATTCCATGCAACCACAACAATAATAAAAGGATCATGTAATTTTCTTCCAGGATTGTATTCATATCCTTCGTGAAACTCTTGGTTCAAGCCCTTGAGAACTCCTTGAAGGCAGTGCTAATAATGGAAAACATGCACACTGATCATTACTGTGGATGTAGCAAAGCAAACAATTCAAGGAAACAATAACTACTATATGATCCAATTATTTTGGAAGACACGGAATTAAATCATTCTCAAATTTTACTAGTCAGAAAATGATTTCCTGCATTTATTAAAAGGCAAGTTCTGAGTCCATTAATCTGTATGGGGCCCAGGAATTCGTCCTTTAACAAGTTTTCCTTGTAATTCTTATTCAAATGGTTCATAAATTAACAGATGACACCTTACATACCCTGACTTTAATTGTAGCAGTCTATTAAAAGATTACAAAAGGGAAAGTAAATAAACAGTATAATGGTTACTTTTATGTTATAATTTAGCTGGGCCATGGTGCCCAGATATTTCTGGATGTTTCTATGAGGGTGTTTTTGGATGAGATTTACATTTAATCAGTGAACTTTGAGTAAAGCAGATTGCCTACTATACTGTGGGTGGGCCTTATCTAATTAGTGGAAAACTTGAGTTAAAACAAAAGGCTGAACTCACCCTTGCTCCACGTCCCACCCAAGCAAGAGGAAATTCTCCAGCAGACTGAATACATCATCTGCAACACGAGTTCTTCCTGGCTTGCCAGAAGGCTGCTTTGGACTGCAACTACAACTCTCCTGAGTCTTTAACATGTCAGCCTCCTCCATCAAAATGAGGATTGGCTCTAAGGAGCCAATTCCTTAGAGCAAGTGAATCAATCTTCTTCGTTCTATTTCTCAGGAGAACTCTGACTGATATGTAGGGGAAACCATGACAGTAATTGTACAGTGACTCTAGTCCCAACATTCTCAAGCTAGAGTATGGAATCCCTACTGATTGGTTTGTTAGCACTCTATAATCTTCTGGGAATTCCCAATCTATTTATTCCTCTACCTGTCCACTCCAGCATGTACGTCTGGTTAAATCAAACAGACTCTAGCTCTGGAGCATCAGAAATAAAACTGAGAAAGTTAAATCAACTTCCCTTGAGGTACCGAAGAAAAGGATAATATATATTTATAATTTGAAGCCAGGATTGAGAACCGTTGATCCAGGACCTTAGGTACCATATCAGGACTATTGGTTTGTTTACTAGGAGCCATGGGAAGCCACTAAAAATTCTTAAATAAAAGAGTGTCCTTATCAGGTTTGAGGTTTTTTTATATGATCATTTTGGCAGCTGGGAGAGTGTGAATTTGGTGAGGAGGGACACATGTGGATACAGAAGATTAAGAGACTTGAGTGAGGGAAGTATCAGTGAAGAATGAAAAGTTGACGTATTCAAGGTATATTAAAAGATGAAACTGACAGAAAAGTATCAATTGATTGTCTGGGTGTGGGCTTTAGAAAAAGTGAGGGTATCAGAGCTGACTTCTAGATTTCTACAAGCAATAGATGATGGCAACAAGATTCTGACATTTACTAAATATGAAACAATGCAAGTTTTGAATTCTATCTTGGGCATTTGAGTTGGAAATTCAAGTTGACTACATATGTCTAAAATACAGATAGATATAAATTTGAGAGTGATTATCACACTGGCAAACTCAGTGTTCTCTCTTCTCTAGTAACACTCTCGTTTCAGGGAGTATGAATTATTATAGAGATGAGAAAGGGACTGAATTGGGAAGAAAGTAGGAAATGTTTCAGTTGGTACTGTTTTTTTTTTTTTTTTTTTTAAGTTAAAGTATGGTCAAGATGTGTTTCTTTTAACTTCGCTCAAGATACTGCATTGCCTGATCTAAGAAAAAGGGGGGAAAAAGATCAATATAGTTTGTAAATAATCCTTCAAAGCATCTTTTTCTTCTTTATTTTTAAGAATGGAAGGGAGGTCACAATGAATAAGCAGTTCCTAGTGGCAGTGAAAATCAATAATAATCTAACTAATCATTTCAACAAATGTTTCCCTGGTTTTTATTAAGATATTAATATATCTATATATGTCGATATTATTTATTCTTAATGTTAGAAAAATATGTGCAAATGTTGCCTGACCTATCACGGGAATGGGTTTTCCTGACAATAGGTTTTACTTTCATGAAAACAGTGACTGTGACATCAGAAAGTTAGGGATGACTAGAGAACAGTAGTCATCAAAAGTCTTTCAGAAATTATCAACAGTGCTTCTCTGGGAAAAACTGAGTTTCCCAACAAAATGATTGTTCTCTTATGGCTTGGAAGATCTCAGGTATAGACCCTGGAATCACTAATCTTAAAGTTGACAGAGCTGTGAATGCAAGCAGTGGTGGATGGCAGTCAAAAACAGGGTGGCTTTCTTTTGGCAAATACATTCTTAAAAGAGATAAAAGATATTGACAGAGTATTGACATAGAAGTAACTGTTGAAAAACAAGATAAAACAAAAAATTGGTTATGACTATCGAAGAAATAATTTGTAATTTGGAGGTTTATTTACCTGTTCTTCTAGGTCAAAAACTTAAGTTGATAGCCATCTATTTTTTTTTTTTAAAGCAACTTAGACTTATTCATTGTAATAGAAAAAATTTCAGAGCAATAATGAAAAAGATCCAAGTGACCTCATGCTCACAAATGTATCAAGCCATTTGACATCCATTTTTACCACTCAAGTTGCATTTTTTAAATAAGAAATCCTTTTTAAATCTTAAGAGTTCACTATAACTACTCAAGGGTTCCCTGTGGAAAGACCTAACCTGTCGTTTAATAGGACTCATAGTTTAGGGACATTAACTGCCAACCTATCTCCTTGGCTGTGGGCACTGTGATTGGCAGAAACTCTGTCACAGAGTTGTTAAATATTTTGAATATGTCTCCTGGGCCTACCTAAAGCTATTATTGGCTAAAACCTGGAGGAATAGTTACACCTTATCAAAGAGATTTGGTTAATCCAAAATGATACATGGCATGAAGAGCATTCATATTTAGCTTTGAAATGTATTTTTGTGCTAACATTTGAATGTGTGTCTGATGTTCAGAGAAATTACTTCAAAGAGATTAATGAAGCCATACTGTGAAGACCTGACTCAGGAGAGCTGGGAAATTGTCCAGTGTTCTCTTCATTCTGCTTCCCTGCTGAACTCCTCTTTGACACCCACTCTCTGACACCACAATGAATAGCTAAAATGTCTTTTAGAATAATGTCAGTCTTTATAGAATGAGAAATGAGAGTTTGTGTACCAGACCATACTTTTTTTGGAGCAGCAGACAATTCAGATTAAAAAAAAATAATAACTGTATTTGTTGATTATATCTTTAGAGTGCATTTTACTTTCATCCTACCCTTTTCAACCATCCCTGGTGTTAACTTAGAGATTCCAGTGTTTCCAGGACAATTCCAGGAGCTAGGCTCCCCTCCTAGCTTCAGGTGTGGGAATGTGACCATGGCTCAGTACATCCCAATCACTTCACCAGAGTTAAGGAGTTCAGAGCTAAACATTCATGCTAAGCTGGCCCAATAACAGTAAACCTCACAATTGGTGAAGTGTTGCAAATGGATTCCCTTTCCTTAGGTAGATATGAGGTCTACACCTACTGCAGTCATTTTTAATAAAGCCATACAGGAAAAACTGCTATGTGAAAACGAACAAGGTTGAGAGATATAGAGCTGGATCCCTCATGATAGATAAAGTCATGTCTGAGCCCTGCTTTTCCTCTTCCACCGGTACATGCACTCAACCAAAAGTTTCCTGTATTTGTTTAGTCAACTACAGTGGGCTTTCTGTTATTTGCAATGTAAGGCCTCTTAATTAATGCAGTACTCAACAAACAGGTAATTAGGCTGATTTGGAACTGTCAATTATGTTAAAACATAAATGCTGGCAATTAATATAAAACAAAATTTCACCACAGATTATCACAAGTTGATATACACATACCCACATTGACTTCACTCTTTGCATAAACACACATATTCACATACACACACAGACACACCAATCTATATCGCCTGCTACATTTTAATTCAGTTGAGCCGTATATTTTCCAAGAATACATGACAAGAAGATAGATATAAAAGGAAATTCTATATTATGAATTAAGGTTCACTTGATCCTAGGAGAGCAGCCTATGAGAAAGCCAAAGTATACCAATTATTGGTATGTTTACCCTCTAAAGTTCCGTAGACTAAGCCTCTGTACTGAAATCAGAAGTAAATGGAATCATTTTGTGCAAAGAAGTATAGAAATGTATACAAATTTTGGTTAGTAGAAGGATAACCAGAAATGGTGTTAGCAGTGAATGAAAATAACAAATCAAATGCAGTGAATTAGACTTGTTTTGCAATTGTAATCATACTGGCATGCCATCACTGTCAATATTTTGAAATATTCAAAAGTAAGAGTCTTATGTCATTTGTAGGTGTTTCTTTTGCTATATGTTTTTTTAATATGAAATTTATTGTCAAATTGGTTTCCATACAACACCCAGTGCTCATCCCAACAGGTGCTCTCCTCAATGCCCATCACCCACCTTCTCCTCCCTTTCATCCCCCATCAACGCTCAGTTTATTCTCAGTTTTTAAGAGTCTCTTATGGTTTGGCTCCCTCCCTCTATAACCTTTTTTTTTCTTCCCCTCCCCCATGGTCTTCTGTTAAGTTTCTCAGGATCCACATAAGAGTGAAAACATATGGTATCTGTCTTTATCTGTATGACTTATTTCACTTAGCATAACACGCTCCAGTTCCATCCACGTTACTCCAAAAGGCCATATTTCATTCTTTCTCACTGCCAAGTAGTATTCCATGGTGTATATAAACCACAATTTCTTTATCCATTCATCAGTTTATGGAAAGAGACTAAATGTCCATCAACTGATGAATAGATAATATTTTACTTATCTGACGTATGTTAGAACCAAAGGCAAAATAAGTCAATAGTCAACAAAGTTACCAAAGTGAAAATGACGCTTTGTCATTTTTTGAAATATGATGGTAAATATAAATATGTAATGAGTCTTTTCTTCCAAATTTTGCTACAGAAGATTCTTTGATCTATGATCCAGGGGTTGTACAAAAACCAATCCACCAGATAAAATGCTGTCAATATTACTGGATTCCTTGCACAGAAGTAATTAAAAAAATTAATAAACAGAGTACCATGCTCAAAGATTGTGTTGTGCTCATTCAAGCCCCATAACTAGGAACTTGCTTTCTCTAAGAAAATTCTTGGAGATTCTTCATTAGCCATGCCCTGTAGTTAGAACAACTGTAGTAAGGCTGTTCCTAAAAGCGCTTGCTGATACTTAACTGCCAGGATAAATGGCTTTCCTTGGCACTCTGCTTTCAGCTGCAGAGATGTGTGGGACCAATTGACAGGCTCATCATCAGCAACAACCAAGAATTAGGACTTCGGACACAATGGAAAGAAAAATCTATTCTAGCCACAGCAGCCAGAGAGATGGAAAGAGGAAGTTCAGTGATAGAAGAGGTGGTTTGGGTGGCTTCAGTTGCAGACTATACGATTGAGATAGCAACTGAATTCTGAAATTCATCAGAATCTGAGAAATTTCAAAGTCTTTGCAAATCAACAATTGGTTTTGGTAATGAAATGGTTTTAAAAAAGAAGCTGTCCTTACTCTGTAAACAGGCAAGGGAATAAATGGTCTTAACTATAGATTCTTGACTTCCTATAATTCAAAAAAAGAGGAATTTATTACATCATGTTATATCATATCATATAAATTTTATATTGATAATCAAATAAATTGTATAATATCGTGAACATTTTTTTCTTTTTGTACATAGGATCAATGTGAGCTGTTTGTCTCTTGGTGTTTGTCTGCTGTGACACAGAGGAAAAATAAGACCCATTAGCAATTGCTGAAGTGCCAACAGCACTCTATAAAAAGGATCGCAGTTTCTGTATAACAGATATGTCCAAGTGTAGGGAAGATTTCATTCTATTCATGGCTCAATAACCTTGGACATAGGAATATTGCAACTCACTCCCCACTTTCTAGCTTCATGGTCACTCAGCGTTTTTTAAATAATAGTGTGACTTCTCACATAACATTCCCTACAGCAGTGAATATAATTGTTCCTCTCATTGATTATTAGTCACTTGACATTCATATTTTTATGCATCAGCTCCTTGTTAGTATATTTAACAGGAGGCTTGTTCCCCACAATCCTATGATCTCTAAATTTAATATCATTTCTAATCCTGAGTAAAGGAGGAAGAGACTTTGAATCAAGGACACCAATCTATGCAGCAAAACATCCATCCCAGGTAGCATCCCATTCTCTTCCTCTGTGCCTTTAGTTTTCTGATGTTCATTACTCTTCCTTCCTATTTACCAAGGAAAAACTCTTATTATTGTTCCAATTGTCATTTTTGCTAATTCACAATAATTATCCTAAAGAATTGGTATATAGGAAAATGGTTAATTCTTTTCTAGTAAGATGTGAATAAACAGCAAAGGAGGCAAGGAAAGAATAATGCATATACTAATTCAAAGGAAAGTATATATTTGATAAATAAAATTTTCCATAGTCATAATAATAAATTGAAATATTATAAAAATTCACAAAACAATGAGAGGAGGGGTTAAAATATGAAAAAATGGGAGCAATGATGGATTTTTTTTCAATTTATTGATTTAAATAAGTATATCATAGATCTAAAGGGAAATGAACACACATTTCTAATGGGAGTATATGTTAGTATCAACCTTGTGAGTAGATTTCAAGTAACTTAAAAGTGTTCACACACTTTGGATTGGATATTCAATTGCTCAGATAGCATTCTAAGGAATAATTCTGTATGCAGAAATAAGGTTCATCCACAAAGATATTGAGGTATTGCTTACAACCTAACCAAACGGGTCAAACCCAATGACCTACAATAAGAAAATATTTATGTAAATAATTGGCTCAACTATAAAAATAATGTTTACTAAGATATTGGAATAAAAGAAGATACATTATGGTTTTTTTCATTTTAAGTCCAGTATTGTTAACATAGTATTATATTAGTTTCAGGTATACAATATAGTGATTCAACAGTTTAAAAAAAAATATATATATATATATGTGTGTGTGTGTGTGTGGGTGTGGGTGTGGGTGTGGGTGTACATCGCATCTTCTTTATCCATTCATCAATCAATGGACACTTGGGCTGCTTCCATAGTTTGGGATTGTACATAATGCTTTAATAAGCATAGGGGTGAATATATCCCTTTGAATTAGTGTTTTTGTATTCTTTGGGTAAATATCCAGTAGTGCAATCCTAGGATAGTTATATTCTTAACTTTTTGAGGAATCTTTATACTGTCTTCCACAATGGCTACAACAGTTTGCATTCCCACCAACAGTGCATAAGGTTTCCTTTTTCTTTACATCCTTGTCAACACTTGTTATTTCTCGAGTTACTGATTTTAGCCATTCTGACAGATTTAAGGTGATATTTCTTTGTGGTTTTGACTTTAATTTCCCTGATGATGAGAGATGGTGAGCATTTTTTCATGTGTCTGTTGGCCGCCTGTATGTCTTTTTTGAAGAAATGCCTGTTCATATCTTCTGCCCATTTTTAAATTGGATTATTTGGTTTTTTGGGTGTTGAGTTGTGTAAGTTCTTTATAAATTTTGGAGATCAACCCTTTATTGAATATGTTATTTGTAAATATCTTCTCCTATTCAGTATGTGTTCTTTTAGTTCTGTTGGTTGTTTTCTTTACTGTGCAAAGCTTTTGTTTTGATATGGCCCCAAGAGTTTATTCTTGCTTTTCTTTCCTTTGCTTCAGGAGATATAACTAGAAAGATGTTGCTACATCCGATGTCAGAGAAATTACTTCCTGTGCTCTCTTCTAGGATATTTATGGTTTCCTTTCTTACATTTAAGTCCTTAATCCATTGTAGGTTTATTTTTGTGTATGGTGTAAGAAAGCCATCCAGTTTCATTCTTTTGCCTGTAGCTGTCCAGTTTTCCCAACACCGTTTGTTGAAGAGACTTTTTGTCATCATACATTCTTTCCTCCTTTGCCTTAAATTAATTGACCATATAATTGTGGGTTTATTTATGGGCTCTCTATTCTGTTCTATTGATCTATGTGTCTATTTTTGTGCTAGTACCTTAATTTTTTGAGATTACAAGAGTTTTGTAATACAACTTGAAGTTTGAAATTGTGACACCTCCAGTTTTGTTTTTCTTTTTCCAGATTGCATTGACTATTTGGGGTCTTTTGTGGTTCCATACAAATTTTAGGATTGTTTGCTCTAGTTCTGTGAAAAATGCTGTTGGTATTCTGATAGGGATTGCATCAAATCTGTAAATTGCTTTGGGTAGTATAGACATTTTAACAACATCTGTTCTTCCAGTACACAAGCATGGAATATCTTTCAAGTTTTTGGCATTGCCTTCAATTTCTTTCATGAGTGTTTTTATAGTTTTGAGAGTATAGGTCTTTCATCTCTTTGGTCAAGTTTATTCCTAGGTATTTTCTTATTTTTGGTGCAATTGTTAAGTAGGGTGAGTTTCTTAATGACTCTTTCTGCTGCTTCATTACTGTATAGAAATGCAATGGATTTCTGTATATTGATTTTGTATCTTGTGACCTTACTGAATTCATTTATCAGTTCTTGTAGCTTTTTGGTGGAGTCTTTAGGGTTTTATATATATAGTATCATTCATCTGCCACATTTTTTAAAATAAATAAAAGGACACAATTTATAGGTGCAATTTAAGTGATACATATCACATAAATTCATATTTAATAAAAGGATTATATTAAAATATTAATAATATGTATCTTTGGGTGAAATGATTATGATTATGAAATTATTATGGTGTTTTTTTACTATTTCTTTTTCCTTCTTTACATTTTCAAAGTTTTTAATAATAAGCTTGCATTTATTTTATAATGGAAAATTGCTTCCTATTGATTTAATATTTAAAAACAGTGATAGTAAAAATGATAATTGTCACTCTAGATAAATTGATTTATGTATAAAAACATCTCTCTTGAGTATTTCTATTAAGCATTTTCAATCTTTGAATCAAATACTTCTTCTCCACTGATTTATTTACTTATCTAAACAATATTTATAGAGCACCTACTGTATGCCTAATGCAATGAAATGCTCTGAGAATGCAATGAAATCTAAGATTTTATTCTTCACAAGATGTTTTTAGTTTATATCATGACACTATTGTAACGTGAGGTTAAAATGGTTGTGGCAACATGGAAATAAATACAGGGCAAATAACTCAGGCTGGGGAAGGAGGTTAGAGACGATTTCCCTGTGCTGAATCTTCATAATTAACACCTATTAAGTGCTTATAATGGGCCTAACAATGTTCTCCTTACATGTATTAACTTATTTTTTAAGTATAACAATCCTAGTATATTAACTTTGATATAAATTTCATCATACAGATATATATGGATGAGAAAACTGAAGCAGAGAGAGGTCATAAAGTAATAAGTGACAAATGGGGATTTGAACCCATAAAGCCTGGTTCCAGAATCCCTAATCTTAGTCACTATACTCATTTGTCAAGTGTGTGTGGTTGACAAAGAGTAACTCCAAACAAAGAGAGAAACAGGTGGAATGGCAAATAGGTAAGGAAACCCAGAAACATAGCTGGTGGGGTAGCTGGATTACAGGGCATTAGTTACAGTGTTGGGGGTGCTGGGAGGGAGGTCGGGAAGGTGGCAGGCATCAACTTACCACAGACTCTTGGTGTCACGCTCAAGAGATGAAAATTTATCATGAATCAATGGGGGAATACTTGAAGTGTCTCCCAAACGTGACATAATCAAATATATCTTATACAGATTGCTCTTTTGAGTGAGAAGAATGGATTGAAAGAAATCTAGAAAGAGGGGCGGGTGAGATGGAAGAAAATTTTATGATCTGATTATTTGGATTGACTCATTATCAGCTGGTACTTTTCTTTTTTTTAATTTTTTTTTTTCTGTAATCTTTATTTATTTTTGAGGGAGAGACAGAGTGCAAGTGGGGGAGGAACAGAGAGAGGGAGACACAGAATCCAAAGCAGGCTCCAGGCTCTGAGCTAACAGCAAAAAGCCACACATGGGGCTTAGACTCACGAACGGCAAGATCATGACCTGAGCTGAAGTCCGATGCTCAACCCAGCTGAGCCATCCAGGCACCCCTGGTACCTCTTTTTGAATGTTTGATGACTTTACGTGATTATGTGGAATCTAACTAATATAATGTCATATAATTTAAACAACCAGTAATTGAGTATAAAGATGATTATGATTACCACCTTTAAAATTAGACAGAAAAAAAGAATATCAGGATATTCATTTTGTAGATGCAGGGCTCTTGAATTGGCTTTCTTTTTTTTAATTTTTTTTTTCAACGTTTATTTATTTTTGGGACAGAGAGAGACTGAGCATGAACGGGGGAGGGGCAGAGAGAGAGGGAGACACAGAATCGGAAACAGGCTCCAGGCTCTGAGCCATCAGCCCAGAGCCTGACGCGGGGCTCGAACTCACGGACCGCGAGATCGTGACCTGGCTGAAGTCGGACGCTTAACCGACTGCGCCACCCAGGCGCCCCTTGAATTGGCTTTCTTTACACATTGCATGGAGATTAACCATTTGTCTAGCAAGTCTTTGAGTGAGGAATAGCAGAGAGGTAAGCTGTCTATTTGCTCTGTTGAGATGCAGCTTGTTTTTCTTATATATCCAGGCTTATTTATACAAATAAAAATATTAATAAACCCTGTCTACCTGTATGAGTTTGCTAGGCTGGCCATAACAAATTACTACAGACTGGGTGACTTAAGCAACAGATTTTTTTTTTTTTTTTCTCTCAGTTCTGGAGGTTGAAAGGCCAAGTTTAAGATGTCAGCAGTAGGTTTGGTTTCTCTTAAGGCCTTTCTCCTTGGCTTGTAGATGGCTGTCTTTTTCTTGTGCCCTCCCAGGAACTTTTCTGTGTGGGGGCCCACATCCCTAGACTTTTTTTGTTTTTCTTAGAGTGACACTTGTCATGTTGAATTGGGGTCTCACCCTTATGACATCATTTAAACTTAATTACCTCTTTAGAGGCCCTATCTCCAAATACAGTCACATCCTGAGATACCAATGGCCTGGGTTTCAACATTTGAATTTGGGGGAGATAGAATTCATCCTATAACAACAACTGTTATAATATATCATACAAAATTACAAGTTAGAAGAGAGGTTAATTATTTATTTTAGTTTCCTAAAATCAACACAAATAATTATAAAGCAGTACCACGTGGCCAGGAGAATATATATAATTAAAGAAACGAAGCATGATATTTTTATTTTTTATTTTTATTGTTTCCCAGCTATATGGAGATATAATTGACAAAAAACTTTGTGTAAGTTTAAAGTGTTCAACATGATCACTTGCTATACATATATATTGTGCACTAATTAGTACAATAAGATTAGTTAACACATCTACCACCTCATGTAATTACCATTTGTTCTTCTACAGTGAGAACATTTAATATCTACTATATTTGCAACTCATATAATATTTGAAAAACTAAGTAAAAAATGTCAGATGAAGGCAGGTAAAATGTGTGTGTGTGTGTGTGTGTGTGTGTGTGTGTGTGTGTGTGTGTGTTGTCAGGTAGAAAAATTACTTTAAAATAACATCCAAAATAAATCCATCAAGATTTAGGAATAGGGAAAAAAAAATCTGTTGTAAAGAACCAAAATATAGTCAAATATTTTTCTTAGCTACTAGTCAGAATATTGGAAAATATGTAAGTAGTAATGCATAAATTCAAACTGATATAACCCAAATCCTGAAGTATGATATAGGGGATATTTTATAATTTTTGAAGGAAAAAGCCTTTCACATCATCTATTACACCAAAACAAATGATCAGTGAGCATTGCCTACTTGGGAGAAAGCCTAAGCATTGATCACCTAGTTAGTTCAAAATTTTTTTCTCAATCATATTTGTATATCTAAAGGAACAGTTACTCCAGTTTTGAGTTTACTGAAATATAAAGCATAGATTTTTGTTGCTGTTCACATTATCCCCCCAAAAATATGAACATAAAAGAGATGAGGGTTAGTTTACTAACATAATGCCACACCCTTAATTCTCTTAAAGTATAATTTTCTTGCAGAGATAATGAGAGAAAAAGAAGTATTTGGAACTAAGAATTGTGTTTGTCACAGTTTTGAAGGATCTAGTTGTCCAGATCAAATTTATCATATTTAATTAGAATAAAAACAGTACCTATTATTTTAACTACTTAACCAAATTATTGTAAGAATTATATAAGATAATGCTTAAATGCCTAACTCAGTGCTTAAAGCTAAATAGGAAGAAGGGCCTTGTCTCCTTCTATTCCTTCACATTCTCTCTCTCTCTCTCTCTCTCTCTCTCTCTCTCTCCCCACCCCCCTTTTTTTTTTAAATCCAAAAACTAGTGGAGGGGTAGTTTTGTATTTTTGGAAACCAGGAATGAGAAAGTCATATCAAAATCCAAAATGAATTATTATTTTTGTTATTATCTTAGTTTGTGTGTCTTTTTATTTTTCTTATGGAAGAGCAGCCCTAGTATTTCCTGTAGGCTAAAAATTTGTCTCCAATGCAACATTTGTGGGTAAGTAGCAGGAGAGACTTCTTTCAAGAAATATCTACTCTTCAGGCCTGTTGTGTTATTTTCTAGAACTTCACACTGAAGTTCTAGAAAGTCAAACATTGATCTATCTTCTTTACAACAGGAATATCTTTATGAGAGTAGATTTCATGCTTTTCTATTTGGTAGCAGAAGGACTTATTAAAACAAGCACTAGTGGCATTTGGAGAAACAAAACAAGGAAAAGCAGAACTACTCTGGTGGAAGCAGACTCAGGAAGCCAGGAGTCCAGAACACCAAGCTAAAATAGCAAATTTGGAATACCATTATCTTATAGAATGGCATGTTTCCCTGTTAGTGAGTTTAGCAATTCATTTTCTGCAAAGACCACAAAAATGACAATTGTAACTGAAATAGAAAGACAACTGAAAATAGGGTGTCTTGGGGATTGAGGCCAGTACTAATTGCCCTCAATTCTGAGTCTTGTTTCTGAAATGCTTCTTTTCTATGGCTTGGCTACAGCTACAAGAAGTGTATGGACAGAACTTACTTCTTTTCCAACTAGGCACCTTTTCCTAGAATTATTTTATCAGTGTTCCCAGTTGCTCACCAAACCATGTGGTTGTCTATCTCCAAGAAGTACATTTTTTTAAATTTTTTTAATGTTTATTTATTATTGAGAGACAAAGAGAGACAGAGCATGAACAGGGGAGGGGCAGAGAGGGAGAGACACAGAATCTTAAGCAGGCTCCAGACTCTAGGCTGTCAGCACAGAGCCAGACGCTGGGCTCGAACTGGTGCACGAGATCATGACCCTAGCTGAAGTCACACCCTTAAACGACTGAGCCACCCAGGCACCCCAAGAAGTACATTTTCATTCAGAGACTTATTTAGAAGTATATAATATTATAACTTGCACAAATAAATTATTCAAATAGGGCCACAGGTTTTTCCATGCCTAGGTGGTTCTGGAGTACTTGAACTAAGACATCAACAGCCGCCACTTCATTGACTGATTTGAAAATTGTCTACTCAATTATAAGGCATGTAGCCACATCCAGATGTTCATTAGTTATTGCTTATTCAGAGGAGTGGCTATATTGGTCTTCATATATTTTTAGGTTTATTAGAGTGTGAACATATACTGTAATTACAAGACGCAGATGAGCAACCATCTGCACATATCTCTCCTCCTCTCAAGGACTTTCAGATCAAACTGAGTCATATTCCACTGATGAGTTTCCCCTGGATTAAAGCTTGAGAGCACTGTAAATGACAATAATTATGGTGCTGAAAATATGTTTCTTTGGACTGGAAACTTCCTTTTCTGTCTTTTCATGCTTTTAAAATAACTTGGAAAATAAACAATGTCTTGTGTGATATGTTAATAAGCCCCCTTAGGTCAATATTATTAGTTATGTTTCCAATGGACTATTATTGATAAATGAGCAATTTATTTTTAGGTAACAATTTAAGGACCATAACTAGCAACCAAAATATCAGATCATAATTCTTAAAGACCTATCTTTATGCAGTTAGTCACCTCGACACATCTTTGTTTTTAATAAAAAGACTCATCCTGTCTCAGCTGTGGTGTGCATATGTTTTTTGGTATTTTGAGAAATATTTATCGGGAATGTCTACCATAGAAGGGTCCTCTGGTAGTTCTCCAGGTTTTCCTGCCATAGCTTAACGTCCCATGGAACATTCCAATTCTGTCAGCAATTTTTGCTCATGAAAACAATGAATTTACGAAGCTTATTTGAAACAAGTATTTTTCGACTGTATTTTCCTTTGGAGGAATACACGCTCAGAAATATATCATTTCAAAATCATGGAGCAAAATAGTATAGCCATACCTCATTTTATTGAGCTTCTCTTTACTGCATTTTATTGCATTTTTTACGAATGGAAGGTTTGTGGCTACCCTCGTCAAGCAAGTTTATCAGCACCATTTTCCAACAGCATTTGCTCACTTGTGCCTGTGCCACATTTTGGTAATTCTTACAGTATTTCAAGCTTTTTTATTATTATATTTATTATGGTGATTCCTGATCAGTGATTACAACTTGCTGAAAGTACAGTTGATGGTTAGCATTTTTTAGCAAGAAAGTATTTCTGAATTAAGGTATCCACATTAGTTTTTATGCTATTGGACACCAAATAGACTATGGCATAGTGTAAATCTAACTCTTACATGCATTGAGAAACCAAAAAAATTCATTCAACTCACTTTATTGCAATATCAACTTTGCTGCGGTGGTCTGGAACCAAACCCACAAAATCTCTGAGGTATACCCATATGACTTTGTGTGGTCTCTTGGAGAGCACCAGCTTTGTTTTTGAATTATAACAAATTAATGGGCTCTGGGGAGATAATTCAGGGAACTATACAACAAGTATGTCCAGTTTAAAAGATTTCATTCCCATCTCAATGTTACATTATTCAGCACATCTATTGCATGTCTAGAATGGGCAGAGCACTACTGAATATTTGGCAGATTGAGAAAAAAAATAATATAACATGGTTTGTGATGTCCTGCTTATTAACTAGCAGGGGCAGATATACTTAAAACTGTTAAGTATGGTAAAATGAACTAAGCTGACACCAGAATATAAACTCAAACAATATCCTGGGCAAAGGAAACTGACTAGAAAGGATTGATTATGATTGGGATTTCTCAGACTCTTGTCTACCAAGCAATTCCCCTTCTTGTTTTCTAGTTCAGCTCTTTAAATATTTATATTCTTTTTATTTCATTTTTATAAATTAGGTATAGGGAGTCAAGACTCCCATTTCAACTCAGTTTTCAGGGGCACCTGGGTGGCTCAGTGGGTTAAGCATCAGACTTCGGCTCAGGTCATGATCTCACAGTTGGTGGGCTTGAGTTGGTGGGTTCAAGCCCCGCATTGGGCTCTGTGCTGACAGCTCAGAGCCTTGAGCCTACTTTGGATTCTGTGTCTCCATCTCTCTCTGCCTGTCCCCTGCTTGCACTCTCTCTCTCTCTCTCTCTCGAAAATAAATATTAAAAAAATTTTTTTTAATAAAAATAAAAAAATAAACTCAGTCTTCAAATAAAAAAATCAACAAATGACAAACTACTTAGCATGCCCATGGGAATGCAAATTAAATAGAAACAATATATCCCCTCCCAAGAAAAAGGTTGATAAGTTTTGGCAAAAGTAGGGAGAAACTGGGAGTCTCAAACACTGCTGATGTGAGTGAAACTGAGGGAGGTCAATTCGGCAATGCCTACCAGAATTAAAAATAATCTTGTACTCTTATATAGCAATTTAGCTTCTGTATATTTATCTCAGAAAAACAGCCATATCTAACCACAAAGGCAAATGTGTAAGGGTGCTCAGAGCAGCCTTTTTGAAAGAGTAAATGTTAGTAAAATTCACTCACTAAATCTCCATCAGGATGTGAATAGCTAAATTATCCAGGAATGAAATAGATCTAGAGATATCGAAATAGATTTCTAAGATACCCAAATGACAGGTTGTTATGCAAAGTAACGAAATCTACACTTAGAAATATATCTTTTTTAGAGGTATATACATGTGTATGTAACTACAAAGAAATCATTCTGCTAAAATAGCTTATGAAGAGAAAGGCATTGTTATTAGAGGTAGTTCAGCATTTAGTCATACATGGAATAAAGCAAAGGATGATCAGAGGTGGAAGGAAAGCAAAGAGACTACGGCCAGACACAGACCTGTGATCCTTAGACCTTGGTTTCAGTTCATGTTGTGTAATTTTTACAGAATTAGAGTGGATTGCCAGTACCTCGATCTTGGATTTCCCCTTCGCTGGTTCTTTCTCATTATAAAAATCTTTAAAGAATATGGGGCCAAATGCAGAAGGGTATCTAATTAGCAAGCCCCAAATTTCTAGCTCATTCCCACAATTCATATCTCTATTGTCTGCTTAAAAGACATTTGCCATTTTTTGTTCCTGATTAATCTATTAGACTTTGAGACTGAAGGCTCCAATAAAACCTCTGGTTTTTCATTGCATTGTAAAAAAATTTTTGACCATCTCCTTTGTCTCTTCCTCCATTGGTTGGTGAACTTGCAAACTTGAAATCTTATAATACAAAGAGTCTCACATATTCAAGCCGGTAACTTCTTTTCTTTTTTCCTAACGTTGCCCATTTTGGCAATTTTTCAGCCATATTCACATTAATATTCATGAGAAGGTGGATTAAACTTGAAATTCAGATCAAATACATGTTTTGTGCTATAGCAGAGCTAATAAAAGTTTCTGTGAAAAGGACTGTCTTTGCATGACCAAAATAAAGATATTGAGTTTTCCAGAATTTATTTTCTTATTATAATTTTTGTTTCATTTTGCCAAGATATTCAAAAGATTACTTATTTGCAAAATTCATGACATTAATATTTGCTAAGTTTTTCTCTTAAATTCAGTGGTCACATTTGCTTTCTTATTTGATGAATGCAATGTGTTTAATATAGAGGTAGCTTATTAAATATTTGTTAATCTAATGAGTGACAAATGATGTATATTCAAACTGAATCTGCATAAAACAAGAATATAAATATACCAACATTCTAAAATATTAATTGGTAAATTTACTTAATATGACTCTGACTACAATGAAAATAATTGCATCTGATTTAATATATGTGTTTTATCCTCTCTGACAAACTTTATAGCTACATTTTTACCCAAGACCACAGTCTTAGTCCATGTGGACTGCCATAACAGAATAGTATAAATTGGGTAACTTATAAGCAACAGAAATTGTCACAGTGTCTTGTGAGAGTCTGCTTCCTAGAAGTCCTCTCACTGTGTCCCCACATGGCAGAAGGGATGAAGGAGCTCCTTTGGGCCTCTTATGAAATCACTAACCCCAGTCCTGGGGATTCCACTCTAATGACCTATTCAGCTCCCAAAGACTCCACTTCCTAATATCATGTTGGGGGTTAGAATTTCAACATATGAATTATGAGGGGGGACACAAACATTCAATCTAAAGCAATCATCTTGTTATGCTCATTTTCAATCTAATATGTAGCATTTATAATGGGGGGAATACTACACATTCCTAGAAATAAAGAGTTTGTGTCTGGACAACTAGTAGTCTGATAAGATCTTAATTCCATGGCAACCAGGAAGAAAAGCCTTAGGACCCTGAAAACGTCTGAATTAAATACAAAAGTACTAAACACCAAAGGGTCTTCTAGGAATGACACAGAAACAAGGAAAGCTATTGAACAGCACTCATTCATCCTTTCCACTCTTTTATTTATCTTGGGAACTGGAATGAAACCATGGTAACCACCATAGTGGGGAAGTGAAACATTATTTATCCAAGTTTATATTTTAATGATTAAATTCATAGACTCTAGAATGTAGCAGAGCAAAATTTAGAGTCCTGGATCTGCTATTACTAGCATATAAACCCGTCTTAGCTCAGACTGCTATAACAAAATATCATATACCAGGTGGCTTAAACGACAGAGATATATTTCTCACAGTTCTGGAGACTGAAAGGTCAAGATCAAAGTACCAGCAGATTTGGTGACAGGTGAGTGTTCTTCACCTGCATCTCAGATGGCTGTCTTCTCACTGTGTCCTCACATTACCTTTCCTCAGTGTGCGCTCCTGGAGAGACAGCTCTCCTGTCTCTTCTTCTTCTTATAAGGGCACTAACCTCATAATAAGCACTTCACCCTCATGACCTCATCTAAGCCTAATTACTTTCCAAAGGCCCCGATTCCAAATACCATCACACAGGGGATTAGGGTTTGACATATGAATTTTGGAGGGACACAAACATTCAGTTCATAAAACAAACAGAAGCAATGTAGTTTATCTTTCTAAGTTTCAGTTGTCCTATCTGAAAATCAGGACAATTGTAATGCCTATCAAAACATTTTTATATTAAATAAGATAACACACGTAAAACACATATCATCTCCATATATTTTGGCATAACCTATATGTTAACAATAGACAATGTTATTTTGTAATCATTTACTAGATTGTCTTTTCTTCTGTGAGACAACTGTCAAGTTAATATCCTTTTAATGTTAACTTCAGCTGTAATAACTGGTATTATTTCACTTATCTGCAAAATAGAAAGATGTCTCTTTGCACCCATGCCTATTCATTTGTCTAGATAGATAAGAGACATAGATAGAGATGATAGATTAGATAAATATATAGAATTTCTCTATTGAAAAATCCGTATTTAAAATCCACATGTAAAATATCATTCTTTTATTTTTACTCCAATAGACAAAAAATACCAAGTACCAAGAAAAATGAATGTGCTCGATTGTGGTTTGAATATTGTCTTTGGCCAATCTTTTTACCTGCATTTCTTGACACTCCAAAAACTAGGTTGTGCCTAACCTTTCAATCCCAAAGGGATATTCTGCTCTCAGAATACTAAGAATGGGTGAGGGAACAATGATGAGCTACAAGTACTTGCTTGAATGTAATTTTAAAAGTCAACAAAGCAATCTGAATCATTTTATGTCTGTTATAATTACACACTGGGCTCAGTATATCAGAATATACAAAGGTCCACACATTCCTGGATGAGAACCTGAGGTTCACTAGCCCATAGATAAGTCATGCTACAATTTACAATTGGAAGACAGAGCCAGTTTAGAAATTACTGAACCAAGTAAAAAGCTGGGTTGCTCAGACATGTCTACAAGGACAAGACATTTGCTGATAATGCACATTAAAAAAAAACCAAAAAACAAAAAACAACCAGATAGTTAGAGGAAAAAAGATAAATTTAAAAAGTTACGCCTAAGGCACAGTTGTCATTTTACACTCCACAGTTTTCTTGTGAAGGAAGAATGAAACCTTTTAAAGTATTATCCAGTTTTGTTTCAGGGTTCTTGGATCTGTTGGCCTAAACGCCCTTCACTGTCCAACATTATGTCAGCATCACATTGTGGCAGAGGTGGCCAAATTTAGAACTATATTGAAAAAGAGAACAATCAAAAAATGTAGTTACTCAAGCCAAAATATCTCTCAGCACTTTTTTTTTTGTATTTTTCAATAAAATTAGCCAATGGTGAGTTACTATTACTTTAGAAAAGTCATGATGAATTTTTCAAAGTGTGTGGTCACACAAATCAATGGGTGAAATATCAACCAAAAAGGGAATTTAAGTTTCTTATAATCCTTCCTTTTTTAAATAACTCCTGAGGAAGAAGTTCTACAGATCTTCTACATATCCTTATTACAAAACTTACAGAGCCTGGTACCATGTCTGAATGCAAGTTACAGAGTCAAACCACTGTGTGTGTGTGTGTGTGTGTGTGTGTGTGTGTGTGTGTGAGAGAGAGAGAGAGAGAGAGAGAGACAGAGACAGAGACAGACAAGGGAGAGTGAAGAGAAAATTACAGTCTGTATTTGTGAGAGTAGTGGTTACGTAGAATGTTCTAGAATCTTTAAACAGGGAAGATGGACAAGGGGAACATCTGAGAGTTTCTTAAAACTTACACTTTTCTTTTTATACTCATAACCCTACACCTTTTATCCATTTCCCTATCTATTAATTATGTGATCAGTATACAATCATCCCATCTAATTCACAGAACTATTGTGAGAATTTTAATTCTATGTGCAAACATATTTTGTGTCAGTGTAACACATTAAATATTATGTCATATTATAATTTTTTAGAAGAGTGTCAGGTTCAGTATGTTTCAGTATGTGCAATTTCTAGTTTACATCAGGAACATTTCATATGAACTCAGTTTTGTACATAACTAATTTGATTATCTGGTATCCTGTTATTGTAGGAGCAGCATGGCAAAGTGGGAAATGTCATGACTGTATAGTTAAGACCTACTTATGTTAAAATTGTAGCCCCAACACATTATATGAATCATTCTTTAATCTTAGTTTCTCCTGAATAACAGATGTAATAACATTCATTCATAGTATTAAATATAGTTATGGAAATCCTAGTTTACCACAACGCAGATACTTAATAAATACTAGTTATATCCAATGGTCTATTGAATAAAACATTAGTTGTTTTGAAAAAAAACACACATAAAATTCCCCTTCTTGGTTAATTTGGTCACTCTTCTTCCAACTTCTAAATTGAGAAGCAAAAAAATCTTGTGGAAAACAAACACTTCACGCCTGATAATTCTAGCAATAATGGACTTCCATTCTGTCACCTCAACTGTGAAATAAAGCCCTTTACCTTAAAATACCAACTATTAGGAATAGAGTTTTAGAACTCTATCTTTCCTCTACTCTGTTGCATTATTGCATTTTTAAAGAAGGAAAAATAACCTTAAATCTCTAAATATTTCTTAAGGATCACAGAATCTTGACAAGAAGTAAAATCAGCATTCGAGAGTACGTACCAGTTTTCATATGCTCCCATTAATTAACTTTAAATTTAAAAAAACTATAAAAATCGGTAACTAAGTAAAATGTTGTCTTTTTAAAAATGATAAGTACACTAAATTCCTGCTAAACATTGTATTTATAGAATAAGTATTTTAGCTTCAAATAGTGTTATACTTTTAGGACATTCCAAAATAAAAATCAGGTTAAAGTATACTAAATATTGAGAATACTTGAGATCCACGTTTATGAATACTTTTTACAATTTAGTAATCTGTGGAACTGTATATAACAGTGTTTGCAAAAGAAAACCCTGCCAGCAAGATAACTATGATTAGTAAGCTGTGTTTTCTATTACCCAGAGCTCTCCAAAAATTCTCCTGCTGGTATGACATTTGCAAGGTTACTGTACCAAAAAGCATTTCCCCTTTAAAAAAAAGAATTTTAATATATTTTTACAGATCCAAAAATGAAGATAACAAAAATCTCATTTTTCTATAAATTGGGAGCTTGTACTACATCTCCTAACATGAACATCATACATAATAATAGGAAATGCTTTTAAAATATTTCAGCTGCATATCTAAGTTTAGTTTTGAATTTAAATTCAATTTAAAAACAGAGAAATGTATTTTACCAACAGCATTCACTTAAATAATTTATTGATATAATTAATATTATAAATCACATTAAATTTGGAATCCCAAAATAAACTAAAAGTAGCCACAACATTTCATGTAAATGCTCTATTATTTACTCAAGATTGAAGTTCAGAGTAAGACAACATGTACATCCATTGACCTGTTGTTTGATTAGGCTTATTTTAAGTCCTCTGCTACAAAAGTTAAGGGTTGTTATTCCTGAAAACATGTTCAAATTAGTGATACAGCTTCAGAAGGCAGATTTAATCTCAGTACAAGATGCAGTTTCTAACAATTGGAACTCTCCGCCCTGGGATGAAATGATTTGGAAACATCCACCAGAGGACTGAACTATCTTTCAAGGATGATCACTAGAGGATCAATGAAGTGACAGGGATTCAGAAGTTCTCTAAGAGGAATTTCATTGCACAGTTGCAGTTTTCCAAATTGAAAATGAAGTGGGGCTAGCTAGACTACTTGTCAGGAGAGGAAGATTGTTTTAAAGCAAGAAGAGACCTTATACTTTTTAGTTAAAACAATAATGTCTCGAAATATTATTTTTTTAGGAAATAATTCACAGTAATACACATATTTCCACCATTGCAAATAGCTATGTAATTTTTTCCCACCTGCTAACACGTATTATAGAGTGTACTATATTTTTATTTTTTCCAGTTAATAGATGAGAACTTTTGTAAGGTTTTATCTATTCTTTTTTTTTTTTTAATATAATGTATTGTCAAGTTAGCTAACACACAGTGTATACAGTATGCTCTTGGCTTCAGGAGTACATTCCCATGAGTCGTCGCTTACATACAACACCCAGTGCTAATCCCAACAAAAAAATTTGATGAAAATGCAATGGTAATGAAAGATAATGATCATGAAGATGGGGATGGTGATGACATCAGTTGACTACTTCTTATACGCCAAGCCCTATTGAAAGTATTGGAGGGTAATTATCTTATTTAATCCTCACAACCCATCTACAGATGGGTTATTTAGGCAAAGAGAGTTTATTTTTTTTTTTTAAACGTTTTATTTTATTTTCGGGACAGAGAGAGACAGAGCATGAACGGGGGAGGGGCAGAGAGAGAGGGAGACACAGAATCGGAAACAGGCTCCAGGCTCTGAGCCATCAGCCCAGAGCCTGATGCGGGGCTTGAACTCCCAGACCGCGAGATCGTGACCTGGCTGAAGTCGGACGCCTAACCGACTGCACCACCCAGGCACCCCAGGCAAAGAGAGTTTAAATATTTGCTCAAACATAGAACTATTTTGTGGTATAATGAGTGATTACACAGGTAGATTCTCCAGGCTATTATGTCATAATTTTCTAAATAATAAAAACTTACTGTAGAGGCAAGTACCCAGCAGAGCCTGACATGGGGGAGAATTTCTCATGTCAAATGTTATTTAATTTGTATTTTTTCCCTATCTTCTTAGAAATAAGAATGTATGCATTTCTGTATAACACTTCAGTCTATTAAATGGAATTAAAAGATGATTGGGGCACCTGGATGGCTCAGTTGGTCAAGCGTCCAATTCTTGATTTCAGCTCAGGTCATGACCTCACAGTTCGTGAGCTCTAGCCCCACGTCAGACTGTGCACTGACAGTGCAGAGCCTACTAAGGATTCTTTCTCCCTCTCTCTCTGACCCCCCCCCCCCCCCCGCTTGTGCTCTCTCTGTCTCTAAAATGAAATAAATAAACTTAAAAAAAAAGAGATGATAATCTGCATTCCATTTTGAGACTCTTCAACTTGACATGTTGGAATTAGAATTACTTTGGCATTCCTAGGAAAAATTCTAGGAATACCTCTGGAGCCTAGCTATTAGCATGCTTAGATGAACCTAGAACTTTTGCCGGGTAGAAGGGATGGTACCCTGTGTAATAAAGTCTCAAAATCTCACAGGAATAAGGCAAGATTCTTCAACTGAAAACTACGCAAGTGGATACCCCCTGAAGGGTGAAAGTGAGGTGCAACAGAGGACTTAGTTCTTATTTGTGTCCAGATGGTAACAATTTGTATGTTTTTTTGTTTTTTTGTTTTGTTTTGTTTTGTTTTGTTTTATATTATGGTAGTGGAAAGAAAGACAACTAGGACAAAAGTTTCCAGTGTTGCAGTGAAAGAGTTATTTTAGAACTTATAGCAGACTCAGCTCCAATGTAGCTAGCAGACTTCATGGAGGTAAGATCTGTAATATTTTTCTTTGTCTTCAACAGGATACACTGGAAATTTCAAAGACTAAAAGTATAGAGGAAGATTCTTCCTAATTATTTGGTTTGTTGAAAGAGTAGAAAAGAGAAAGAACATTTATTTGCAAACAATTAGAACCACTTTCATTCTAATAGATAAGTCTATTCATTATCTCCCTAATGCATTTAAACTATTCATATCCTGGAATAATGCCCTAAGATTTCAATAATTTGCTTCCATTGATATTACTGAGTCTAGGAAGCTTTGTTTCTGAGTCAGAAATTCCTCCAGTTTCCATATTTCTCTTTTCTTTGCCATCTCCTCTCTGAGCATTTTTTGGCCTCAAAACAAGCCTGGAATTAAACTCACAGCTCCAAAATTAATTCCCAGTTTCTGACTTGTGAGCAATTTCCTAACTTACTCTGACATACTGCTCTGTGGGTTCTTGCCTGGCCTTGAGGGGAAACGGTAGGACTGGAAGAGGTCATGAAGGGAGTGAGCAAAGATAGAAAAGAAAGCTTGGGCTGAGATAATAAAGTACTTGGAGGTCTGGGAGATGAGGAAGAACCGGCAAAACAGACTGTTAAAAGTCAGGAAGGGGTTTAGAGGCAATAAACCAGAAAAAGGAGATATTGGTCTGAGGCTGAAACAAAGTTATTAATAATGACCAGACCTAGGTGAGTTATAACCATGAGAGTGGGCAGTGGAGAGACCTTGTCTAACACGTGGGACATTTAGTAGAGATCCAACTATGGTCATACCTTGATAGTGGATTGAAAACCAGCCTTACAGTAAGGGCTACTCAAAACCCCATTTTTAAAGCTTAAAAACAAGCCTTTGAAGCACACTGAGAAACCCGATAAGAAAGTCCATATACGTGACTGGACTCAGGTCCTTCCAGGGTCTGTTGACTGCCCCAAAATTTTCAAATTTACTTGGGTAATAATTATATGTTGATTTTTCTCTCAATATGTTTGCTTTATTTAAAATAATTAAATGACATTAATTGCTGTGATCTGCTAAAATTTGGTATTTACTTTGAAGAGCAATGAAGGGTTTAGTTGGGATGAGAGTGCCGTTTTAGGAATGATATGAGCAAGGCTCAAGAAATCACTTAATAAATGTGAATGGTTCTGCCAAGCATGAGGTAAATGAATTGTTTCTGTGTTCCAATGAAATTAAAAAGGCAGTTAATGTCATCTTCAAATCATCTCTGTACTACAACCAATTTGTCATTTTTTTTTACCTTTATTTTCTATGCCTTCTTCCCCATTGCAAACACAAAATTCTATCAGATACTCCTATAAAATAAAAGCTTAAAATGAAAGTTTAAAGAAGACAAAAACTCAGGGGGAAAAATGCAATGAGACATCATTATTTAGCAATGATATATATATATTTTTAGTATTTATTTATTTTTGAAAGAGAGAAAGAGAGACAGAGAGACAGAGAGACAGAGTGTGAGCCGGGTAGGGGCAGAGAGAGAGGGAGACACAGAATCCTAAGCAGGCTCCAGGTTCTGAGCTGTCAACACAGAGCCTGATGTGGGGCTCAAACTCATGAACTGAAATCACGACCTGAGCCAAAGTCAGACACTTAACTGACTGAGCCACCCAGGCACCCCAAAATGATTGATTGATTGATTGATTGATTGATTTATGTTAAAGTTTATTTATTTTGAGAGAGACAGAGACAGTGCAAGCAGAGAGAGAGGGAGAATTCCAAGCAGGCTCTGTAGCGTCATTGCAGAGCCTGATACAGGGTTTGAACTTACCAAACTGAGGTCATGACCTGAGCTGAAATCAAGAGTCAGATGCTTAGCCAACTGAGCCACCCAGGTGCCCCCAATTTAGCAATGATATATTAATGCCCCAGAGAATTATTTCCATGTAAGTAATTCAATACTTATTATAAGAGGGAAATTTCAAAAATGGATATGTATGTGACATGATACTTCACATAGTTTACCTCTAATATTATTAAATGTTTATCTTTATTTTGTTCCAGAACAAAACCATATCATTTTATCCAGCAACAACACCATATCTAAAAATTTACAGAAATTTTTTACAGAATGTTATACAAAAATATATTCTCATATATGTGAAATGATGTCAGCACAATGACATTGCTGCATTGTTTGTCATGGTAAAATATTAGATAGAATCTAAATCAGTTAAGTAAATTATGTGCAATCACTAATGAAATACTATGGAATACTGTCTAGCAACAAAACAAAATAATGTTAGAAACTATAGTTATATTGTAAAGTTGAAGTTGATTCAAACACATCTTTTCTCTTGGCTCTGACACAATAATGTATGTATTTTATCTACCACACCAAACACTAATTTCTGAAATACAGTGCATCACTTGGTCATATGAAATTAGTTATATGAAAATTAGTAATTTTGAGGCTTCTCCATTAATCAGATCTTCCCTATAAACATGGTACACTATATATAGTTCCCTTCTGCATTTTAATAACAAATATGATTTTCCTCCCATTCACGTTTGCATTGCTAACTTCTAATTTTATTTTTCTGTTACATTATGTCTGCAAGTAACAAAGTAATGATCTATATGATTTAAAATGATGTAATTTCCCACTTTCTATTATTTAAATCCATTTTTAATGTTTATTTATTTTTGAGAGAGAGAGAGAGAGTGAGCAGGGGAGGGGCATAGAGAGGAGGACAGAGGATCCAAAGCGAGCAGTGAGCCCAGTGTGGGGCTTGAACTCAGAGACTGTGAGATCATGATTTGAGCCAAAGTTGTATGCTCAACTGACTGAGCCACTCAGGGGCCTCTATTTAAATCCATTTTTAAAATGCACCTTTGGGGTCAGGGGTTTTACTGAGAAGGGTCATATTTAAGATCTCCAGGTCCATCAACAATGGATGAAAAAGTGCTCATTTCTCAGAGCATCTCAAAAAGTATTTGTTACTTTTTATAACTTCCTTATTTTCTTTATTCTTGCCATCTGCAACATATTTAAAATTTGAGTAAAATAATACTGGGAATTCTTCTCTGCTAAATCAGAAAGATAAACATTTGTTCAATGTCTTCTAACAGTGAATGTAACAACTTTATTTATTTATTTATTTATTTATTTATTTATTTATTTATTTGCTTACTTACTTATTTTGATAATCACCTCTAATTATGATAAACTATATCTGAAAGGTAAAAATATATACATACACTTATATACTCCATATGCATAATAAACACTTGAAGAGTGGATTCCCAGCTAGCACACCTCAAGACTCTAACAGGGATCAATTAATAAGCTTGGTGTTGTCACACTTCTTTCTCACAGCTTTAAGGAAAGGAAGGAGCACATGGTGAATCCATTTCAATCAAGAAAGCTTATGTGCAAAAAAAAAAAAAAAAAAAAAAAGATCTGGAAAGAATTAGACCACAAATTGATGTGTGCCCCGGAAGACAAAGGATACATATTGAACACATATAATGATATTCTTGTTTGTTCTTTTCAAATCGGTTCTTACTACATATTCATATATATCCAACTTACTGAGTAATATATTTTTAAAGTGTTTGATTTTTTAACCACCCTGTAGGTGATGGGGAGCTGGGGGAGGAAAATCGTGAAAAGGATTTGGTTTCAGACATTTATCTGGCTTAAAAGACAGGAACCTATCAAGCACAATCAATTGCGGGCACAATGTCCCTATTTTATATATGTATTATTTTTCTAAAATGTTTTACAAAAAGTGGCTTCCTGACAGCCTCAGAATCCCAGAAGAACTGGTTATTGCAGCCTGAACTCTTGTCGAGTCAGAAGTAATACATATAAATCTGTAACCAAATTAGTGACATCGATTCAGACTGGCAGATTGGAAATATCAAAATGGTTTGGGGAAATGTATCTTTTTATTTATGTCCTATATATGGAGGCTAGAATTTGTAACTTGCCTTGGTTTTAAGATTACTTCACTGATAGATATCAATAGTCACGATTCTACGATAGTATAAGCTAGGCTGAATTTGCGTTAGCTCCGCAAAGTGTATAAACACTCCATTAAAAAAAAAAAAAAAAAAACAACTCCATTTTCAACCACATAAATTTTAGGCTGAGAGCAAGTAGAGGTCTGAATCCCTTCCCAAAGTTATCATAGCATATTTTCTGGCTCTGATTTAAAAGTTGATTTTATTCTTATAAGTAAATATATAAACAAGATCATTAAATCATTAATACATACCAAATATTTTCTTTAAAATGCATGACATATAAACTTTTTGTATTATAGAAATATTTGAAAATCTGTTTAAAGCTACTGAGGAAGTGAACTTGATAGTGACAAGTGTTCTCTCTCAGTGTTCATCTGTGAGGCAGGGCAATTTCTTTATTGTCAGATAGCTCAGGGATAGGAGAGTTCAGGCTTAGCCTCAAATTGCCCACTGGGGTAGAATGGGTATCTAGAATATTCAACACAGCAGGTGACCTGTTTTTTAATTCTATTCACTATTCAGGCCCAGGGCAGGTTGAAATAGCAGGAGTTAAAGTTCAGGATCCTAGCTCTGAAGGAATCCATTTCTGAAAGGCAGATAGAGGAACACTAAAAGTTTTTGGAACAGAATAGGATAAAAAATAGGATCTGAACCAGGAACTAATGGACACAAGAAAATTCACGCTTAGGAACATGAGGCAGGGGTCAAGCTATCAGAAGAGGCTCTCTCTGAAGGCAATTGAGTTGCAACTCAAGGAATGATGTGGAACTCAGCAGACAGCATTAGGATGTGAAATTCCAAATGAGAATTATACCAAAATGACACCTGCCTTACACTATGAGATCCAGATAATGCTTAGGAATGAAATACTAAAATCTCAACAAAAGCAAGGAAAGCTAACAAAGAATAAACAGTGCATTATAGCATGGGTTTAAGCCTATCTCCCTCTATAAAGAAAGGATGGATACCAGTGGTTTGGCAATTAGCCAGAGTTGGAGATGCTTAGCAACTAATGACTGAGTGGCATTATCAAAACCCACCTTCTTTATACCTTTCCAAACATATGCATTTATGTTCTTACACACACACACACACACACACACACACACACACACACACACACACAAAACCCTTTATGTCTTTGGGCCAATACAAGCTCAAATAAGAACGTTCATCCCTCTGCAAGATGAATTAGCATTACTTTCAGCAGCCATTGGACCAAATACCAGGTTAAGCAATGGAAACCTCTGTGTTTATCTAGCAGTAGCCTCTCCCAGTCAGATATGGCAATTTTATACCTTATGTCAATGATGGCAAGCCTGTACCACAATGACCTTTCCCTAGTGATTATTATTTGATCAGAGATGGGCCCATATTTTAGCTGGTCTTATCAGTCTAAAGGGAACAGCTTTTATTTTCATGGTTAAATGAAATAATTATTTCTCTCTCTTACTCATTCCTCTCTCCCTCTCTCTCTCTCTCTCTCTCTCTCTCTCTCTCTCTCTGTCTGCCCCACCCCCCGCTTACCCCAAGCATATAACCTCAATTGCCTCTAAGCAACCATTTGGTGTTGAGGAGGGAAGCAAGCCTGAGAAAGGGTTTGAAGTTGAAAATCATTGCAACATTCGACATAACTATTCCCCATATGAAATCAATCTGGATCAGGTTTTTTGTTCATTGCATTCAAAAGCATTTCAACTGAGAATGGTTTTCTGTTTTTCTTTTTCTTTTTCTTTTTTCTCCCTTTTTTCTTTTTATTTCCTAGTCATCTGACCAGATCAGATAATCCTGATCACAATCTTCTCTCTTTCCTTGATCTACACGCGTCCTTCATTGATTTCATCCATTCCCATGGCTGTAATGACTTTCCACGCATTGACATAGTCATGTCAGAACTCACTACTGAGTAACAAACTCATATTTCCAAATGTCATTAGATGTATCTTCCTGAGTCACCAATAATCTGAAATTTGGCATTCTATTACTGAAATTCTCATCTGTGTTAATAACACTGATTCCTCCACCTACGTTCTCATTATTTATTGTGTTGTTTTCAACCTAACTTGAAACTTCAACATTTCATTATCAACCTCTTTCAAGATATAATCCAATTAGTAGTACATATGTGCCTTTTTAATTTCCTAAAGTATCCCTGAATTCATTTCTTCTTTGTCCTGTATTATGTAACACTGCAGGCCAGGTTCTTCATCAACTCTCACATGGAGTGTTCTAATCTCGTTTGAACTCCCAGCCATGAATTTATCCTTCCTCCTTCTATTCTTGAGACACAAATGCCAGAGTTTTCCTTCTCAATAAAAAATACAAATAATTCACCCTTTTTTCCCTATAGGAAAATCAAATTGCTCAGCATGTTTTCATCCACAACTCTTCATGACTACAACCCAGTCCACCTCCCTGGGCTTATTTTCTTCTACTGCCCTTCTTACACACATTTCTAGCTTCTGATTTAGAAACATTTGGTTTGTATGTCTCACTTTTCTCCAAGCATGACATCTTTCCTCTTGATCCATGTGGTTATATATGTTATACATGTTTCTTTTGCTGCTTCAAATGTCCTGACCCTAATTCTCTGCCTGGAAAACTGTGGTTTGTTCTTCAACATCCAGCTAATTAACTTCTCTGAAAATCTATCCCTGGGAGCAACCTCAGCTATTGGCCAGAATTAATCTACTCTTGCCATGCTTTCAAATCACATGTTATACATCACTTCTTATGGAGCATTCCCCACGTGATACTATCATTGATGGTTTGGGAGTCTAGACCTACTCTTAAACCATTAGCACTTTAAAAAAGAGAGAATGCACAATTCGCCTGGGAATCTCTCAGATCAATTAACAAAGGGTCTGGCATATAACGGTATTTCAGCAAAAGTCTGGAGGATGGAAGCTGCAGGCTCTCTCAGAGCTCCACACAATGGAAAACACAACTTTCTCAGGAAAGGTTTAGATTCTCTATGGACCGTAGTTTGTGCTAACTACACTCCTACTCTGTCATCACTCTGTCACCTGGCAATTCTACCTTAACTTCCAAGTTATCCTCAAGGACAAACAACTTGGAAACTCCTCTCCCAGCTAAAAGCTGAAAAAGTACATAGCTATGTCCTAGATCTAAATGAAAGAATAAAGATAATCATGAATTCGTTTATAATAAGCAACCCATCACATCCTAAGGCTGTTATAGGTGAAAAAGTCATGAGAGACACATTGACAAATGTAATGAGGTTTGAATAAAATCATTGGAGAGGCATAAATTGATATAATGCTCTTATTTTTTGTCCCTCTGTTATAGCTCTACTGGGATTTCTTTCTTTTCCTTCCTTCCTTCCTTCCTTCCTTCCTTCTTTCTTTCTTTCTTTCTTTCTTTCTTTCTTTCTTTCTTTCTTTCTTTCTTTCTTTCTTTCTTTCTTTCTTTCTTTCTTTCTTTCTTTCTTTCTTTCTTTCTTTCTTTCTTTCTTTCTTTCTTTCTTTCTTTCTTTCTTTCTTTCTTTCTTTCTTTCTTTCTTTCTTTCTTTCTTTCTTTCTTTCTTTCTTTCTTTCTTTCTTTCTTTCTTTCCCTGGAGTAAAATCCTTTCTGGGGTAAGGTGAATCTTTTACCAGAACATGGCAGAGAATGTTGAGCCAAACTTTTCTTGACCCGAACATGGATCACCTCTTAGTAGCCTTCATAAGAAACAGTTCACCATAAGTGCTCTAACACCTTGTGAGACACAGTGATACTCTGTTTTCAAGCTTGCTAACAGAGATGATGGTCTGCCGCCGAATACTATGTGTTATATTCCTGAGTGGTTTTGCAATGGTGCTAAATTCTTCTGAAGTGTTGCTTTGCCCTTTCTTGCATGAAGGTCTTGGCACATGGATCAGGAGGCTCTATATAGTTTATCAGAACATAATTATTGAGTTTCATGTAGGCCTGGCACATTCATGAAAATGATGAAATTACCTAGACTGCAATGAAATCCAAATTTTGATCATGAGATAATTCTGAATTACAGACATGTTCCCAGTTGAATCTAAGGTGAAATAAAGCTGTAAGACCCCGTAGTTTATATGTGGCATATTTATTTATTGTAGCTACATTCTAAGCTTTTTTTAGTAAGAAAACAATTGAGAAAATCTAGAATAAGTAGTTCATGAATACATTTAAATGTCCCAAGAATCTTGTGAAGTAAGATACTGCTGTTATACCCACTATAAAGAAATCGAATTTACGGTCTTAAAGCAATTTGTTCAAGGGCACAAAGCTAGGAATTGGCAGAACAAATAATAAAATCCAGTCTGGCTTTGCAGCCTACATATTTTATCACTATGCAAATTGCCTCTCTATTTAGTGATGTCTAAGGAGAACTATTGGCTTTCTGAAAAAGGTGGAAAAGTTTATTGCACATTGCTGAAGTCAAGATATAATGCCAATTATAAAATCCACTTTATTTTAGCCTTTAATCATGCCATTTGCACTTGTGCATACCCAAGTCGTGAATATTCAGGAGTCATTTACATGTAAATTGTCTTTACCTAGCTTCTGTGAATTTAACACGATTTAATGATTGAGTTGTATATTGGAAAGTAATCTGGAAAATATACAAGAGTTGGGATGCCTGGGTGGCTCAGTCGGTTGGTTGTCTGACTTCGGCTCAGGTCATGATCTCGCAGTCCATGGGTTTGAGCCCCATGTCAGGCTCTGTGCTGACAGCTCAGAGCCTGGAGCCTACTTCAGATTCTGTGTCTCCCTCTCTCTGCTCCCCCCCCCACTCATGCTCTGTCTCTCTCTCTCTCAAAAATAAACAATAAAAAGATTTTTAAAAAAAGAAAATACACAAGAGCAAACACAGCCCTCAATGTTTCAAACAGCTAATTTGAATCCTTCCAAAATAATAAGCAAATTATTTAAAGTTATTTTGGAGTCCAACAGAAACCCAACTTAATCAGTATGTCATGGTCAGGTGGACTATACTGCATGGTACTTAATCAGTATGTCATGGTCAGGTGGACTATACTGCATGGTACAAATGACCCTGCAAGGGAGCAATTTCCATAGAAGAGAGGAGTGGGCTATACAGTCACCCTGGAAGGGAGTCTGCAATTGCTTATGTGAGTTAAATCATTTAATTAAAATCATCATTAATGGATCCTAATGACCAGCTTGCCCTATTTTTGTACACAATGAAAAAGAAATTCTGAAAAATAGAAAGTTTCAGCTTAGGAGATATGAATCAAAGCCTGCTACAGTATCTTCATATCAAGGTAAGAGACACTTGCCAACTCACCATGAGAAGGGATGCTATCCAGTTTTCAACTTCCTATAGGAGCTGAGAAGTAAAATATGTTCAAAAAGCGGAATGAAGTAGATCTCGTAGCAACCAAATTAATCTTTCATTAGCAAATAAAAACCACATATCCTCATCCAATCTTAAAAACTAAATAGTAAAAATCCCAGGAGCTTAAGACATAAAACATACCATTGAAGCTTGAATATCCCATCTATGAGTAAAAAGAAGTTCAGAAATCCAACCATTAGTGCTATCCTTTTCTAATTTATCAAGTTTGGCTTCCACCTTCAGTTAATGTATTTTGGGTGGAAAAAGCTCTTTATGTGAGTCATGCTGAGGAAGAGAATGTAACGTTTATAGGGTAGAAAGCTCCACACAGAAAAAGGAGGAGATGCTAGCAATGGCATTTCCACATCGACACTGCAAGGAAGGCATTCTGCCATAGAAACCGAACTAATTCCAAAGAAGATTAAGGGAAATAGAGACACATTTCAGACCTATTTAATGCATTGTAATCATTCCCCTTTGCTTTGGCTAAACCACCAAAGCAGGCAATCTGGTCTTTTCAAGGAGGAAGGAAAAGAGAAAGAAAAATGAACACACACACACACACACACACACACACACACACACACACACACACAAACAGAAAATCTTAGCTGACATTTTGAATGTAATAGAAAGCATGCCAAATTTTTCAGCAATAGTTTTAAAATTTTATAGTGCCCTCCACCATAAATGCATAATTCAAGGTTAACTTGGTTTATATAATAAGAAGAGACAGTAGAAGGCTCTCTGCTGTCATAGCTTATAGGGGACAGGAGTCAAATGTAATGTGGCAAATAAAAGTTCTGTGCCCCAATATTTTAGAGATTCCCATATTTTGTTAATTAATTTTTCAATGGTATTGCTCTTCAAGTCTTTCTAACACACTACCTGTTCTGTGGTTGACACAGCACCGGAATTAGAATCAGAAAACATGGGCTTAAGCTGGGCCCTGTTATGTGTCGTCATTTAGCAAAAGTAATGTCACTTCTAAAATGGAAAAAAATAAAACCAAAGTGACATATTTGTGATGAAGATTAAGTGAGGTTGCATGTATGAGACCAACTTGTAAGCACTATATATTCTACTATAAACTCTAGGTCGTTACTCTACTACGAACTATAAAATGTTAGGCAAATAATAATAATAATAATAATAATAATAATAATTATTATTATTATTATTATTAATTTTGGCTAGCCTTTTGTGAGTATTAAGGTATAATAGTACATTATTACCTGGATTTATGGCATGGATTTTGTAACATTCAACTTATAATCATAAAGCACTAACTTTCTACATAGGGTGAAATTTTGTACAGAAATATAGGATTCCCTAGATAATATGAAAACAAGATTTTCCAGTTTTTTTTTAATTTTTTTTTCAACGTTTATTTATTTTTGGGACAGAGAGAGACAGAGCATGAACGGGGGAGGGGCAGAGAGAGAGGGAGACACAGAATCGGAAGCAGGCTCCAGGCTCTGAGCCATCAGCCCAGAGTCCGACGCGGGGCTGGAACTCACGGACCGCAAGATCGTGACCTGGCTGAAGTCGGACGCTTAACCGACTGCGCCACCCAGGCGCCCCAAGATTTTCCAGTTTTAATGCTTGTTCTCTACATATCCTGTTAAAGTGTCTATGACTATATCCAAAAAGCCAAGAAATAGTAGAACTGGAACTAAAGATAAAATTAAAATCATATGTCAACAGGTAAAGGAATGTTCATCAACTTTATTAGTGAAAATTTATTGGGAAACAGAGGCTTGAGTTATGCATGATGTGCTTTATCTTCGGTAAATAAACAAGCCAAAAAAAAAAAAAAAAACCTCTCTAAAAACAAACAGAAAAGCATATTCTTGAAGTTCTGAGTGTGGTCTGGGACCATGGGACTAGCAGCGTCAGCATCAACTGGGACTGTGTTACAAAGACAAATACAGCAAATTACAGGGCCAAACTCAAGGCCCTTACCAACCAGGTGATTTCTATAACCACTGAAATTTGGGAACCACTGGCAAAAACACAAAAAAACACAAAGGAAAATATTTTGATTTATACTTATCCTATGATTTAACTCCAAAAGAAGAATTTGCAATGGCTCAAAACAGATGAGTAGTATTATTCCTACCTTCAGGTGAAAAAATTAAGAAACGGGTCTTAAGAGATTTGACCAACCAGCACAATCAGGAAAAGTCAGAACTAATGTGTTAATTATTTCACCTTGAAAATTATTTCTTTCTTAACCATTGATATATGCCACTTGCCTAGCTTTGAGACCAGTAGTTTGAAAACTACTTTAGGTAAACAGAAAAAAAAAAAAAAAAAAAGGAAGCTTCTTGCTTGCTGTTTTCAAAAACATTGTAAGGGACACGATCTGGATATTTGTAAGATGTGAACAAAATTAAATGAGAGGAGAGAGACGAAAAAGATGGGTGAAGAAATATGAGTGTGAGAAATCCCAACAGACATTGGCAGAATCAGATTTACATTAATAAGAGTAGAATAAAGGCAAACAAACTGGGGAGACAGAACAGAACATGAAAGTAAAAGACTTAATGTTGAAACTACGACAGAGAAGATAAAAGACGTGGAATTCTGACAACTGAGATGTAAACAAGAACGGCGTTGGTTTTCATGTAAAATATAAAAGCAGGAAGAGAAGCCCCATGGGGGTAAAAGTCTGGCAATGAGAAAGGACTGAGTATACATATGTGTAGTAATCACAGAATTCTACGTAAAATTGATGATAGGGCACCTGGCTAGCTCAGTCGGCAGAGCATACAACTTTTGGTGACAGGATTGTGCTTTTGGTGACAGGATTGTGAGTTCAAGCCCCACACTGGGTGTGGAGCCTACTTTAAAACCACAGCAGCAAGTGATGATAAAAGACCAATCTACAACATGACGTATGATAATTTCATATATTATTCGAATTCCAAAGGTAGAAAAATAAAATTCACAAAGCACCCAGGCTCCAAATCTATACAACATTGGAAATAAATGAAGGCCACCAAAATGAGAACAAACAGAGGCTATTCAGTCAGAGCTTGCTATAATAGCGAGAATCAGCTACCATCACTTGGATTTGCCAGAGACCTAAAGGCCGGCAAGGAAGCGGGAAAACTTTATAGTGAAAAGAGAAAAAAAAAAAAAAACAAGAAAAAGAAGAATGCCTCAGGTATGCTCTGATTGGAAGTCGATGGGATGGCATGAGGAGGTGGGCTAATTAGAAGCAGGGCACCTTGTGTGTTTTATTACGGGAACATACATAGCTTCCTCTGGTGGATCCTGAGTTAGAAGTAGAGGCAAGAATTAGAGAAGCTGGAAGTCATTGACCAACTCCTGACCATGCTAAGCTGTGGTCTGTGGAGGTAGGGCTTTGGCTTCCCAGACCCGTTGCCACAGAGGCTGTTGGTCAGAGCTCCACTGTCATGTATAGTTTTACTGTTCATACCAAATGAAGGAAATAGTTAAATTCTCCTGCTTCTACATATAAGCTTGCAGGCAGTAAAAATTTCATTTGGTCACAACCACTTCTGTATTTATTAGACTTGTATAGATGGAATGCATTAAAAGATATTTATAGTATTTCAAATATTAAAAAAAAAACTCTCTTGTAGGTTAAAAAATTTAAGCCAATAAAATGTAGAAAAATGTATCAGAATATTTAACTGACATCAGATAATGAACAATTTTCAGAGCTTAATAGCAATAGAGGATATCACCGATATCTCTAAGGAAAAGATGAGTAGATTTTACTGCATAAACATTTATGTAAATTGCAATGAAAATGTAATATTAAAATGTACAAATACGAAAATAAAAGGTATTTTATTATTTTAATTCTAGTATTGCTAATATACAGTGTAATATTAGTTTCATGCGTACAATATAGTGATTCAACAATTCCATACAATACCCAGTGCTTATTACAAATGCACTCCTTAATCCCCATCACCTATTTCACACATCCCCCCTCTGGTAACCATCAGTTCATTCTCTTTTTGCTAAGAGTTTGTTTCTTGGCTTATCTTTCTCTATTTTTTCCTTTGCTCATTTGTTTTCTTTCTTAAATGCCTTAAATTCCACATATGAGTGAAATCACATGGTATCTGTCTTTTTCTGACTGACTTATTTTGCTTAGCATTGTTTTGGCACATCTTTCCAGTTCATCATCTTATTATTATTTTTTTACTTTGTTTCATACAACATGCACTCTATGAATTTCTGATCTAGTACTGTTGATTTCAAAATGACCCCACACGTGGAAGTCACTGAGAAACTGAAGAAAGAGGCAGACAAGATTGGTAGGTAGGTGGCAGGTATAACAAAGTGAAGGAACTCACAAGGCTTGTCTTGGGCAGCCACAAGACAAGTTAATCTCTGCATTTGCTCACCAGAATCTTAAAAGTTTATACAGAGGCCTTAACTGAATTCAGTCATATATAGCCTCTGGATGGTCTCAACACCACATTGCTCTCTCAAGGCTGCATCCTTGTAAACAGTTCCCACTGTGGGAACAGTAGGCAGGATGTACATTTCACGGACAAAGGAGACAGTGGGGAGCCTCTGATGGCCTGGGATAGGCTCCTGGGTCAACTGGTGGTCATTTCTTCTCAATTAACTATTACCTACTCCAACAAAGGAATTGTTTTTCTTTTTTTTTTATTATTTTTTTAACGTTTATTCATTTTTGAGAGAGAGAGAGACAGAGACAGAGCATGAGTGGGGGAGGGGCAGAGCGAGAGAGGGAGACACAGAATCTGAAGCAGGCTCCAGGCTCTGAGCTGACAGCACAGAGCCTGATGCGGGGCTCGAACTCACGGACCGCGAGATCATGACCTGAGCCGAAGTTGGACACTCAACCAACTGAACCACCCAGGTGCCCCAGGAATTGTATTTTGCATAAAAATCATCCCCCTCCACAACCCCCTGCACATCCCATTAAGAAAACAAAACAACATAAAAACGTTTTTAAAAGTGGAAGAACCCCTTGATGCTGGGACACAAAGGAAAACAGGCACACATATCCATTACTTGTGGAAGTGTGAAATTGTACTATCTTTAGCAGGCAATTTAGCAAAATAAATCAAATGTTTAATTGGAAGTATTCTTTGACCTTGTGATGACAGCTACTTCTAAAAATTTACCCCCAGCTGTTCTTCTGAACTTGATTTTTCCATGTACTTTCAGGATATTGATATGGTATCCCAAGATTTACTGGAGGCTATGGAGTAAACAGTACTTTTCCTGGCTCACATTTTGAGGAGGAAATAAAAGGAACTTCTCATTTTTTCTCAAACAACTTCGTCACATATATATATGCAAATTATCAGTATCCTGGTTTGATGTGGGAGTATTCATTGTTTCCCGACATCAAAAAAGTAGCATTTCCAGGGCACCTGGGTGGATCAATTGGTTATGTGTTCGACTCTTGATTATGGCTCAGGTCATGATCTCACGGTTGTGAAATCAAGCCTTGCATCAGGCTCAGTGAGGAGCGTAGAGCCTGGTTGGGATTCTCTCTCTCTCCCTCTTCTCTCTCTCTCTCTCTCTGTGTCACTTCACTGCTTGTTCTCTCTTTCTCTCTCAAAATAAATAATAATTAAATTTAAAAATATATCTAAAAATAGCATTTCTATGAGCGTAGACTGACAAATATGGAACTTTTGTCTTAGTAAACTCCATAAAATGCAGTCAACACAAATTGGGCTAATCATTACTCTTGGCTTCTTTGAACAAGAAAGCTAGATTATGTGATTTCTCTGTGAGCCCTAAGAGTTCACTGAGATTCATGTTTTTAAATGTGTCAGCAATTTAAAGTTTTTCTCTATATTTTAATTCACCCTTGAAGAAATATACATTCTAATAAATCAGTTAAGCTTCATGTGAATGTTGCAATTAATTAGACTTAGTAACATTTCTCTTTGAGTTACTTATTAACCGTAAACATTTTTTTAAGTGGGAGGCCAGTAATTTTAATATCAATTTGTGTCTTTTTAAATTTTTTTTTACATTTATTTATTTTTGAGAAAAAGAGTGAGACAAAGCGTGAGCAGGGAGGGGCAGAGAGTGAAGGAGACACAGAATCTGAAGCAGGGTCCAGGCTCTGAGCAAGTGGTCCACACAGAGCCTGATGCGGGGCTTGAACCCATGAACTGTGAGATCATGACCTGAGCCAAAGTCAGATGCTCAACCAACTGAGCCACCCAGGCGCCCCTGTGTGTCTTTTATAAAAGTATGATTTTAATTGTGAATGTAGAGTTGTACGTAAAACCAGCAATTTGATGTGTTACTTAAAAACTCTGATAGATAAGATAGGAAAATGCAATACATAAAATCCTAAATCTCGTGTTTATTATTATATTGACCTGAGGCTCCTGATAATGAAGATGATGTAAAAGACCTATGAGAGTGATAGTTCTTTTGAAAACCTTTATGCACCAGAATCCCTTTCATCATGATTCAACAAATACATGTTGCATTGAAGGTTTGTTTTTTTTTTTATTATTATTATTTTCCTTCATTGTCAGTGGAATTAAATTTGAAAGAAATAAATGGCTTAAATATTTATTTTAAAGAAATATTTAATGAAATGGAGAAAACTTGTAAGAACTAGTTCTCTTAGGGAAATCTATGCTAACCTCAAGAGAAAGGATGTTCTGATAGATTTTTTAAACTCTGTTGTATTAAAATTTTTGTTATGGAAGGAGAAATAGCCAAACGTGTGATTATATACCTATTCATGGGCTGTGGCCAATGGTCTAGCTGAATGCTGAGGGACTTGGAACGAATATGAAAACTTGGTGGCAAGAAAATTTGAAATGTGAGGCTCTTGGGTGGCTCAGTCTGTTAAGCGCCAGACTCTTGATTTCAGCTCAGGTCATATCTCAAGTTTAGTGAGATAGAGTCCCACATCAGGCTCTGCACTGACAGCACAAAGCCTGTTTGGGATTCACTCTCTCCCTCTCTCTCTCTGCCCCTCCCCAGCTCATGCACTCTCTCTCTCTTTCTCTCAGAATAAATAAAGTTAAAAAAAAAAAGAAAGAAAGAAAATGCAATATGTGGACAGATCCTTCTGAATGGGCAAAAGATGTGAAGTTATGTGTGTCCCATATGGATACCCACTGTAGGGTAACCTCAGCAGAGGAGGATTTGAATAGTCAGGTGGATAGGTGACTGTCATAAAGGGACAGTATTTTGTTTTACTAAAATAAATATTCTAGATAGAGACTTGCCTTCCCTATGCACGATGCTTCTGCCAAACTACTACCTCTAGACTTACAGAATGCTTTATTCACCATCATGGTATTCCACAGCATTACTTCTGATCAAAGAACTTAACTTGCAGGGAAAAACAAAGACAAAAACAAACAAACAGCAACAACAAAATGTGTCAATGGGCCCATGCTCATGGAATTCACTGGTCTTTAGTTAGAATGTTGGAATGACCTTTGGAAGGCCAGCAGATGCTAGGTGGTGATACTTTGTAGGACAAGGGCAAAGTTCCCGAGAAGGTTGTATATGCTGTGAATAAGCATCCATTATACAGTGCTGTTTCTCCCATAGCTAGGGTTCACAGAGGTAGAAATGGAAGCAGCACCACTCGCGATTACTTACACCTAGTGACCCACTAGTTCAATTTTTCCTTCTTGTTCTCAA
This sequence comes from Puma concolor, assembly GCF_028749965.1. Taxonomy (NCBI): domain Eukaryota; kingdom Metazoa; phylum Chordata; class Mammalia; order Carnivora; family Felidae; genus Puma; species Puma concolor. The sequence continues at coordinate 145,777,360 of NC_141674.1, read as the reverse complement.
GGCTCCATGCTCTGCTGGCCCAGAGGTCTTAGTTCCAGAGGGAAAAGTGTTTTGATCAGGAAACACAATGATTCTGCTGAACTAAAAGTTAAGACTGCCACCCATCCACTTTGGGCTCATCAAGCCTCTGAATTAACAAGCAAAGTAGGGAGTTATGGTGCTGGCTGGGGTAGTTGATCATGACTACAAAGGGGAAATTGGACTACTTCTCCACAGTGGAGATAAGGAAGAGTGTGTCTAGAATACAGGAGTTCCCTTAGAGCATCTCTTCAAGGCATTTCCATGCCCTGTGATTAAGGCCAATGAAATACTACAACAACCCAACACCGGCAAGATTACTAAAGGCCCAGACCCTGCAAAATGAAGGTTTGGGTCACTCCACACCCATAGAGAACAATTACCAGCTGAGGCAATTGCTAAAGGCAAATGGAATACAGAATGGGCAGAAGATGGTAGATATAAATATCAGCTACAATCACATGACCAGCTACAGAACTGAGGACTGTAATTGTCTTCAGTATTTGCTCCTTATTTTGTTATGAATATGTTTGTGTGTGTATGCATGTTTGATTTCTTTCCTCTCTTACTCTCTTATCATGTAACATTAAGATATATTAATTAAAGAATTTAAGTTTGTTAAATGTATGATGTACTATGTTACATCATACATCATGTACTATGTACTATGTTACATCATAGTATTTAGGTTACAAGATATCATGAAGAAGAGTAAATATCACTCAAAACCTTTACTTCCTCTTCCGGAGAAGCAGTTAGTGTATTTTCAGTTGTATGCAGGATCTTTGCATCTTATAAGGCAGAGTTATTATCTTGTTAATCTATTCATTTGAAGATAAGTATGGTTTAAGGAGTGTGTATCCATGCCAAGTCAACAAGGGGTGGTGGTCAAATTGACTGGGCCACATGATGCCCAGAGAGCTGGTTAAATACTGTTTCTGGGCATGTCTGTGAGTAAGGCAGAAGGTCCTCCCCAGTGTGGGTGGGCATTATGCAGTCGCCCTGTCCTTTGAGGGCTTGAATAGAACAAAAAAGCAGAGAGAGTTTGAATTCAGTCAGCCTGATTGCCTTTCTGGGACATGGATCTTCTCCTGCCCTGGGCACTTCTGGTTCTCAGGCCTTCGTCCCCAGACTGGAATCTATACCATTAGCATTTAACTCTCAAGCTTTACAAACCCCTGGCTTTCCTTGGTCTCCAGCTTTCACGTGGCAGATCATGGGACTTCTCAATGTCTGTAACCATGTGAGCCAATACCTCATGATAAATCTCTTGGTTCTATTTGTCTGAATAACCCAGAATAATATACTGTATCTTCAAAAATAGTAATTGCATGATTCTGATATGTAGAAATTCTATAAGAAAATGGTCAAATCTAAAATTTAAAATAGTTAATTAAAGTTAAAACATCAAAATAAAAAATTTAGTTTTGTTTGTATTTGGGCTACTTTGAAGCCATATTTTATATTACCCAAAGAATACAGAATATGAAGTTTCTAAAGTAACCATATACAAAAGTAAAAAAAAAAATTAAATAAGCTTAATTCTTTAAAGGTTTTAAATTCTTTTCTACCAAATATATCAGACAAGGTAATAGCCTGACTCCTTAGAAACTGTGAAATATTCCTTGAAGATCCAGATTGCTTTACTACGTTTCAGTAGAGGCAGGCATCTATATACAAATGCTAGTGGATGATAAGTTAGTACAAAAACAAATGGTTTAAGATATTCAATTAACCAGCCCAACAATGTAGAACAAGTATTAAAATAGATTGAATAAATTTCCATGTATCTGATGCCGTGTATCCAACATAGGGCATATACTCTATTGAATAGTGTTAATTTCTATGACATAATATAATGATTATGACTTTTTAAATAGAATTATAATTAACCATACAATATTATAATAGTTTCAGTTATGAAAGATAGGGATTTGATAATTTTATACATTATGAAATGGTCACCATAGGTCCAGGTCTAGTTATCTTCTGTCACCATACAAAGTTATTATGATGTAATTGACTCTGTTGTCTATGCTGTATATTTAATCTCTGTGACTTACTTTCTAACTGAAAGTTTGGCACCTTTAAACCCCTTCACCAATTTTGCTCATACTCTCACACCCCTCCTCTCTGGCAACCACCAATTTGTTCTCTGTAGCTATGGGCCTGTTCTGTTTTGTTTTGTTTGTTTCTTAGATTCTATGTATAAGTGAAATTATACAGTATTTGTCTTTCTCTGACTTATTTCACTTGGCATAATAACATCTGAGTCTGTCCATGTTTCCCCAATGGCAAGATTTCATTCTTAATTTATGGCTATGTAATATTCCATACACACACACACACACACACACACACACACACACACACCACATTTTCTTATCTATTCATTGGACACTGAGGTTACTCCCATGCCTTGGCTATTGTAAATAATGCTGCAATAAATGTAGAGGTATATATCTTTTCAAACTACTGTTTTTGTTTTCTTTGGATAAATACCCAGAAATGGAATTACTGGATTATAGAGAAGTTCTATTTTTAGTTTTTTTAGGAACCTCCATCCTGTTTTCCACAGTGGCTGCACCAATTTATACTTTACATTCCCACCAACAGCATGTGAGGATTCCCTTTTCTCCACATTCTTGCCAACGCTTGTTATTTTTTATCTTTCTGATAATAGCCATTCTGACTGATATGTGAAGGTATCTCATCAGAGTCCTGATTTGCACTTCCTGATGATTAGTGAAGATTGAACATTTTTCATGTGTTTTTTGGCCACTTAGAAAATATCTATGCAGGTCCTCTGCCTATTTTTTAATCAGGTTATTTGGGTTTTTTATTAGTAAGTTGCATGTGTTCTTTCTATACTTTGCACATCAACCCCTTATCCAATATAACATTTCAAGTATGTTAAGAAGGATGAATTTATGTATTGTGGGACATATGTGATGTTTATGTCATTCATTAAACAAAAAATCATTTTTCAGGTGTCTTTAATGTACCAGAACCTGTGGTAAAGAATAGAAAAATGAGCAAGCTATAACTCCTCCTCTCAAGAATTCTGAGTCTGGTGAGCCACAAAATAATGAGAACCAAAAGACACAGCTCAAAAAATGTGGACTATGCAAGGTGAATGAGAATAATGGAAAAGAAACTGAGGAAGTGAGGTGCTCTAAGTCTTTCTGTCTGAATGGGATACTAAATGCCTTAGTGTGGTCTGCTATTCTCTGGGTGAGGAACGTGTGTGTGCGAGCGCGTGCACATGCATGGGCAAACATCCCCCCAGGCACAGCTGGCGGAATGAGGAAATACCTGCCCATAAGTAGAAGCTATAGAAGCAAAGAAAAGGAGGACACAACAAAAGGCTAGAAATATTCCTTATTTCTTGATACCCACCTGAGAATCACGCTTAGAAATCATAGCTTTGCTTTAATGCACTGAGTTCATGACACTCTGGGACATGACAGATTGATCTTACAAAGGAGCCAATTCATCTTCTATAGATGGGAGGTTTATTTCACACAGAATCATTCAGAGAAGGAAAAGGAAAATTATGCGCTAATATTTATTGAAAACCAAAAAGAATAAAGAGAGAGACACGTATTCCAGCACACATTGAGAAATACACTTGAGAACAATTGTACTAGACGCCAATTTGCAGTGTGCTCTAGGGTAAAAATGGGAAAATGGAAATGTTTTTCCAAACCCAAGGTGAAAATGAATACAAAGTGTAATAACACTAATAATATTTGTAAATGAGGCACTCAATTACAGAATATTTTTATACTCTGAATCCTGGTGCTTTTTAATTTTCAGATATAAATTTGGTTAAATTTCTTCTATTTTAAAAATAATTCCCTCTGCTATAATCTTCTTTAATATATAGTAATAGAACAGCTTGAAAGCTTCCTCACAGAAGGTTGCCACAGCAACATCCCTTCAATACGTATGCATGGAATTGGGGGAAGGGGGGTAGAAATGCAGGTGAAACGCAGTGGACTATGGAATGTAATTGAGTCGACTTTCAAGGGAGGAATAAAAAATCCAAGGGAAATGGAGAAAGGGGAAAAGATCAGACTGCAGAACATGCAGACTATTTTAGTCCTGATCACCTCTGTTCTTGTGTCACTGTGAACACACCTCTAGATAACCTAAAAGGAGAGATGCTGCTTCTGAAAGACAGGCAAGGAGAATGGACACAAAGAGGATTCTTAAGGTAGGAACAGGGAACACATTATGTCCCAAGGCTGGCCCACAGCCAAACAGAGCCAAAGTGAGGTAGCTACCCAAGAGGGAGGCTCAGCCTACTTTACTCCCAGCTGCCTTCAATGCCAAGTGTGCCTATGTCTTTGCCAATATTTTTATGCTTCTTTGCACTCTGAAGAAAAATTGACTTGAATTTAGCTATTTCACCCTCTTCTTGAACACTTTGGTCTTACTGAAAGAAGTTGTTCCTGGCTGAAAAAATCCAGTTACACTTAAAAAGAAGGCAGTGTTTGACTTAAATATCAATTCCCTGCTTCTTTGGAGATTCAAAAACAGTCTCGGTACTCAGGTGTCTAATATCAGAGGACATGCTGGGCAACATTCAAATTTCAATACCCATTTTCTCATCTCCTCCCTAGAATTTCCTCCCTGTATAATTTCCCCTTTTTTCTCTATTTATATGGAAATTTACATTAACCTCCCCCTTTTCCTCAGGACCCTGGTAAATAATTTCAATCAATCTAATAGGAAGGGCTAGCTTTTATTGAGATACTAGTGGCCTACCTAAGCTCTTTATAGGTATTATCTCATTTCATGCTTATAACCGTATCTACTATATGGTCATAATATCTACTATGAGGTAGATATTATTCTCATTTATAAGGTTAGAAACCTGAGTTTTAAAGGTGTCACATCACTTGAATAGTGTCACACAATTAATATATGAATGAGCCAGGAATTGATCCTGGCTCAATTGGAGTACTATCTCAAGGTTCACCTCTTTTTTTTTTTTTTTTTAAACTTTTTAACATTTATTTATTTTTGAGAGACATAGAGAGACAGGGGGGAGAGGTAGAGAGAGAGGGAGACACAGAAACCGAAGCAGGCTCCAGGCTCTGAGCTGTCAGCACAGAACCCAATGCGGGGCTCGAACCCATTAACTGTGAGATCATGACCTGAGCTGAAGTCAGGTACTTAACTGACTGAGCCATCCAGACACCTCTCAAGGTTCATCTCTTAGCCATCACATTCACTAACCCACGTGAAACATCTATGATCTGTAACGGCCTCAGTGTGTTTCTTTTCTTTGGAAAACTATTTCCTTTTTTTTTTTTTTTTTTTTTTTTTTTCAGATAAATCTTTAATGCATCAGTAGAAAGAATTGATTATGAAAGAGATTTCAGATTGGAGTATGTTTGGGCCAATCTCTCAAATTCCACCACACAGTGACTATTCTTTCCACTTTCACTAGCATTTTTGTTTGAGTCTCTGCTCTGTTTCTGTCAGGGAAAACCTCACATTAATATTTGTGCATCTGTCTACCTCAAGAGTCCAATGTCGGGGTGTAGGCCCTTGAGGCTTTTCTGGGTGACACACTGCTCCCTCTGCTGGACTACGGAGGACACAGACAAAAGCATCTTCAAATCCTAAAGTTTGACAAGGTACATTAACTTTTTTTTTTTTTTTTTTTTTTTACTATTATTGAGAAATTAGGAGACATAAAGATCACAAGGAATTCAAGGGTATTATGATCTAACACAACTGAAAAATAAGTGATTCCAAAGAGACGTGTCCCTAGCACAGATGTGTCTTCTGTGACCAGGTTTTATTTTTTATTTAGGAGGGATTGCAAAGATATGTTGTTCACACCGGCAGGCGAAGCTGACTATTGTCATCGTGATCTCTTTTGAAGATAGAGCTGGCATCATTATCTTAAATTTCTGCTATTTGTGAACCATTTCTGGTGTGTAGGCTGCACATGCTTTATTCTTCTGGGAATCTTTTATAATCTAGAAATATATCAATGTAAAAAAATATGCAATGACAAAGTGAAACAATTCATAGCAAAGATAATCTACATTTACTACAATGCAGACATGATTCTGAATTATGTGCAGTGTAAAAATATGGCAAAAGTATAGTGGTTGAGTCATTTCAAACCTTAAAAGACTTTATATAAATTCAATTAACACAGCAAGATTCACGGTATGTTATTCTTACTAGTCTATTCATCCATTCATCCAACAGACACTTATACAGTTCTGACTATGTGATAGGGTCAGAGTTGGCCACAGGGAACTTTTTTTTTTTAATGTTCTCACAAAAGCAAACACTGGGACAGGGTTTGGTTGTAAGTTGTGTTTCTCTGGGAAGTGATGGCGGGAAGCACTTGGGTAGGGGAAGGGGCAAGTGAGACAGGTAAGTTATGGCAGCCAATGAAGGGTGTGGAATTAAGCCAGCTACTACTGTGGGTAACTAAAATTTAATCATGCTGGTGAATTCTGGAAGGAAGTGTAGAGCACATGCTTCATAGTTTTCCCACCTGAGGACAAGAGGGCTGGACTAGATATATCCCAGCTTTTTTATAAAGTCATCAGTTGAGGGCAGAACCCAGGCCACACAAAAGAGGTGATTAATTCCTAGGACCTCCACATAAGGCACTGCCCCTAGAGAAAGAATGGGCAGAGACATAAGAATAAGTCTCAGGGTGTATAGGTAGGCCATTCACATGTCTGCTGGAGGACACTAGAGTGGTTAGGACACATTAATGGGCCTAGAAAAACTCACAGTTTTGTGAGAGACAGAGGTCAGGGACAATTGGGGTTGATATGGGTTGACCAGGATTGATCTGAAAAAAGAGAAATACCCTTGAATTATTTGTGATTAGAGGCCAGATAATGAAGTTGAGAAATAAGTCTGTCGCTGGAAGTACAAGCAATTAATAAATTAAAGAATACAGGCCTCATCTTCTGAGGAAATAGGACTTAGAGAATCCATGAGAGTCAGAAGAGAGAAGATTCAATGAAAGATGTTCAGGGAATCGGAAGGGGAGACAATTAAGGACATTTTGGGGGGGGGTCACACATAATGTTGAAATAAGTGTACAGAAAAGCATTTTATAAGAATTTCAGTTGCAAAACATACATTTTGGGGGTTTCTTGGACCACATGCATAGAGAGATATTTAGTGAAGAGTAAATAATGTATATACTTTTCGATAGAATATCATCTGTCTTGTAACATGCTCAGCTGGTCTCTGAAGAATCTGATTTTACTGTGGGTCAGCACTGAGAACACCAGCATTCCTAACCCACATCAAATCACTCACACTTAAAATCTTAGGTTATGGAACTACTATCCATGGAACCTTTTTAAAGCAAAATGCTTTCTATCCTTCATCCACTTCTATGAGTGTTTTCTTACTTGATCACAATTCTTGCTTATAGCACCATAAAGATGCATGGCTGAATCACATTTTCTTAGTGCCTCTTAGGATGCCTTTCACTGAATTATGAATACTTCTTGTATTTTCACTTATTATGAAAGATCTGAAATAGTCATATGAAACTTGATTTTATATTTGCTCTGAATTTTTCATTAATGATATTGCTCATTATATGATCAATGCCTGCTTTGAAGACCCATATGAAAAATTTTCTTACTTCAACTGAAGTAATGATACACATTCTCCCCTCTGACAGTAAAATGCTAGACCTTCTTTTGCCGATATTACCCTGACTAAAAGGAGCTTGGAAAAAAAAAAACATGATACCTGATTTTTTTATTTTCATTTACCATATTGGCCAATTGCTGTTTTATTCTGTTATGATTTTCTTTTTTTAAATGTATTTTTGAGGGAGAGACAGGGCATGAGCAGGGGAGGGGCAGAGAGAGAGGGAGACACAGAACCTGAAGCAGGCTCCAGGATCCGAGCTATCAGCACAGAGCCCTATGTGGGGCTCAAACTCAGACTGTGAGATCATGCCCTGAGCCGAAGCCAGACGCTTAACCAAATGAGCCACCCAGGCGCCCCTCAGTTATGATTTTCTAGGTCTATTTTTATTGTTATTATCATTGTGAATTTGTATGTGGCTGAACATCTCATTTTGGAAAAATATACGCAAATAAATTCTAAAGTGAAAATAATTTTTAGAGCAATGTAATTTTTAAAAGAATTACAAAACATGAATGTCCAAAGGGCATATGGCTATACATAGAATGAAGCTGCTTATTTATGCTAACCCCAGGGCAGCAAAAATCACTGTTCTATCTTTGCCACCACATGTCTTTTCATGCTGATATGATTTACAGTCTACAGGGAGTCTATGATATAAATATATCTGCATTTCAACATAATGAAGCAGCTCATTTTCTACCTCCACACACCTAGGAAGAAGACCCAGATTCAGTGAGACTCAATTTGTCACTTTAAATTCATCAATGTATCACATCCTCTGAATAATCCCATGAGGTGGACTGCATTTCATACTAGCTAAGTAAACTTGCTGTTAACAGAAGAGGTCAGGATTCAAACAAATCTGTCTGAATTTAGAACGTTCTTTCTGCCAAACACTTTATCGTGACTTTTGCCTTCCAACTATACAGATAACAGTATGTAAAGAAGAAAAGAAGTGTATATTAATACACTTTCAATGCCTGGTGATTATAAAAGTGTGAAAAGCTTCACAGTGCCAGCATTTGCAGACAATTACTTGTATCAAATCATTAATTGTTTGTGTCATGTAATGTGGCATTTCATTCTTACGTGCTTTTAAAGAATAGTTTATATGTCTCTACGAGGCTTTTCTTTTAAGCTGTGTCATAGGAAATCATCAAATTTGCACATATGTATTTTCTGTGGAAATGGAGATTAAGTCAGCCAGGTGGATGATTCCAATGGCAAGACTGAGGCCCTTACGACGGGTAGCTGAACTAACTCTATGCTGGCAGAACTAAAAGCAGAAAGATGGATGATGGTAAGAAAGACACACATGTGTGATATAGCAAAGTAGCCATCTAAGAAATGGAGTCAGTACATCTCTCTTTTGCAGCTTGGGCATAAAGGATGCAAGCTACTGGTCTTCTCTAATTTGCACAGCGGTGTGAAACAATCAGTGTATTGTCACTGATGCCGAACAAGGATATCCACTAATAGATGATGTTATCATAAGGAAGGGCTGATGGCTAATGATAAGGAGTTTCTCCTCTCCAGGTTCACCTGATTTCCTCCATCCTTTCACTGACAGTAAGAGCAGCTTCATAGGCCATGGGTAGTACAAAAAAACATCACTGAAAGTACTTGCTGTAATCATTGGGCGAGGATGCCTGGGGAGAATGCTACCTGTTATTACAGTCAAAACCCTGTTAACAAGATCGATTTTTGCGAAGAGCAAGGCTGAAGTAAGAGCTACATCTCAATGATAGGTCACCCACCCAGTTACGATTACAGGGGTGGTTGGAAAATGTCAAGGAGATGTGTGACATGGGCAGGCACCTTTTACACCATGGCACTTTTCGCCAGTGTGGTCCTTGTGGTTGTGCACCAGATTCCCGTAAAGGTGGTTTTGAAAATTGACCAAATCAGAACCTCTGAGAGCGGCAACCAGAAATCTGCATTTGTCACAAACAGATCAAGAATTTCAATGTTGAAATTGACCATTACTCACTTTAGTTTGGCCATCAGTCTACTCCAGCTTGAAGGGAAAGAAGTAACTTTTCCTTAGTCTCTACCATCAAGTAAAACTGTTACACTAATAAGGATTGTTTATAACGAATGAATACTTCTTTCTCATTGTAAGTGATTACACTAATAATGTAAGTGTTACACTAATAAGGATTGTTTATAACGAATGAATACTTCTTTCTCATTGTAAGTGATTCAAATTTTGAAAATTCTGAAACCTAGATCTCAGGCTGTAAGCTAATTCTCCTTTATTATCAAATTTAAAATACAATAATTCAAATAGTTCACATCAATGTGATAATCGTTGAATAATATTTTAAATTATTACCAATATTTTAGAAAACATAATGACTAAACCTCTATATCCTTCAAGCCAGAGCTATTGTTTTAACAAATTATCCTTGTCTCCCTTTATACCAAAAAGGATTTTAGTCATTTTTGTGATTGGCTTATCATGGGACTAGCCAGAGAATTCTGCCAGTCTGATTAATACGGTTATGAATAAACCATACCTTTTAATTGTGAGTTCCTGGATGGCTAATTTGGTCACTTGCTCTTTGCAAAGTTCACATAAAAGGAAAATGTGAATTATACAACCTCATTTTCTTATGAAATTCTGAGCAAATATGTATGGCCCATAAGTTAATGGGCATATAATTAAGATAGCTATAGGTAGAATAAGTGATAGTAGAGATGGGTGAAAACTAAGGGGAAAAGTAAAACAAACAAACAAAAAAATGGATAAACAAAAAGTTGGTGAAGTCTTAGTTTCTTGCAAACACTGTAAGGGTGAGTTAATTTTATAGGAAATTGTTGTAACTTCTATATCCCTTGACTAGGATTTGATTCAATAGTGCTACATGAAGATTTCAATATCATTTTTTCACGTGAGTGGTGTAAATTAGGAATTCATTTTCTGAAAGAACAAGGCAAAACCGAATTGACAGATCATGGTAGGATTTGTAGCTTTTCACAACTAATGACCAATTTAAGTTCTTCATGCTCTTATCAAACAGCCATTTAACAGAATATTAGTACTAGAACACAAATAGCATTAGTGTAACATCAACTTTAGAAATTGTATGATATTTACAATGTATTACTTCTAGCCCAAGCAATTACAATGGACATATAAAACAAGAAATAAAATTTTAAAATACATTTTTTACTTATTTACATACACATTGATTTTTCATGTATATTAATTAAACATCTAATAAATATGACGGTTTATATAGACACTCATTAAACTGAAGAAAGAAACAATTATTTGATATATGTCATTTATGCGAATTCATGAAAGTCTACATTTGGAAGAATAATCTTTAAGTCTATTTAATTTTACATTTGCTTTGTGCCTATAAATACTAATCCATGTATTCCTCACACCAGCCTTATGAGTTACATGTAACTCCTGTCATCTCCATTTTTTCATATAAACAAAATCACGATGCAGAAAAGAGCTTACCACACATTTAGTAAGCCATGATATAGAAAGATTCAAACGCAGTCTAAAGTTCATGTACCTAATGGCTATGTTCTATGGACTCTGACACGGGACCACTGTTAAGAGATGAGAATACAGTCATACATATAAATCATTTTCTTGCTATGCTTTTTTGTCTGTATGTATATTTTAATCTGGGTAAGTTACAGACCTGTTGAGAAGCCTTCCTACCTATGACAATGACCTAATGACATTTGCATGAACCATTAAAAGCTCTCCACTCCGTTAAGTTTCCAGAAAGCAAATTCAATTTTTTTATTTAATAACTTATATTCTATTTTTTCTATAAAATAGTTTTATTAATGACTATAGATAGTAATAGTGTCTATAATTTATAGAAATCACAGTAGAAATTATGGAACTCTAGAGATAAAAATAGGATACTGTTATGATTATTCTGAATAAACCAATTTTGAAGATAAAACTCAGAGAAATTAAACACTTTGGGCTTGTTTGCTGTACAATGGGTGGCACTCAATTTCTGTCTGCCAAGGATCTTGGCCTCCCCCCCCCATAGGACCTCAATTTCCTATTGAGGAATGACTCGTCCCCATTTCAGTCATATTGAAGGGAGTGAACAATTGACATTGTGAATGTCATTGGGGTCACATCTTCCCTCTTCTTGGCCAACTGCACCTGTGGCCCACATATATCATAATCTTCACCCTCAAGGGAATTTAATCTTGAGCATCTTAGGTAAGTATGAGAGAATATGAGTTGTCCCAGTGGAACATGGTGGCAGTAGCTGATTATATCTGGAGTCTTATACCTGCAGCTGTCTTAGCTTTGAAACAGTTTCTCTTTTTCTTATTTCTAGCCCTTCAGAAGAATTGCTGGTCTTAGTTTCTACTCCTCAGTCTCTGAGCCTTACGTAGACCCTTACAATAAAACAGGGTTCAGTTAATTAGCTAGAATTGATTTCAGTTACTTACGACTGTGAGTTGTAACCTATATTTATTGGTTTAATCCAGTACATATCTTGCCAACTCCCTGGTTCCTGGTCACACAAACATAAAGCACAGAAAAAGGACTTGAATGAGTCTTTCTCCTTACTTGAATTGTCACACCTTTTCATAAAGGAATCCTGCCTCCCCTATATACACAGTACCTTCACTGTCCTTCACACCCAAACTCTTGCTATATAAACTCTTGGTATACAAAACCCAGAACCCTTTCTTTCCAAGTTATTTATCTAAGTGATCATGATTCAAAATAAGGAAACAAATCAATGGAGAGAGAAAGGGATATATGATGGGGGCATAAACTCATTCTATAATTCATATTACCCATATGGCATAGCAAATGGATAGTTACCAAATAAATATCCCGAATAAGGAGTGACATTTTATTTTTTATTTTTTAAAAAAAATTTTTTTTTCAACATTTTTTATTTATTTTTGGGACAGAGAGAGACAGAGCATGAACAGGGGAGGGGCAGACACAGAATTGGAAACAAGCTCCAGGCTCCGAGCTATCAGCCCAGAGCCTGACGCGGGGCTCGAACTCACGGACCGCGAGATCGTGACCTGGCTGAAGTCGGATGCTTAACTGACTGCACCACCCAGGCGCCCCAAGGAGTGACATTTTATATTGAGACTCAGATAACAATTGTAGAATTAAAGGCTTATGAAAAATGTAGTGACAGGGTAGTACAATATCCTTTCAAATAGCTTTCATTTCTTTAAAATATATACACCATTCTGTAATAAACATTAGATGTAACTGCCTGCATCCTAAGTTCTCCTAGAAAAACTTATGACTCATTACAGAAAACCATCTAAAAACCTATACCTTATGATAAGACTCTCCTGAACCATAATTACCAACTGGTGCTTTAGAAGTTGCTTTCATGTAAGAACATTAGAAATTTCAATTCCTCAGATTGTGATAAAATAACCTAAATGAGAAATCTATTATGTTAACGGTCAGAGATTGTTTGACTTGCAAGGAATCATAATGATTATTTAGCTTGAAATTCACATATTTATAAATGTAGAAATGGAGGGTCAGGCTGATAAAGTGACTTGTCTAAGATCCAGGGCTTGTTGGTGACCTTTTCTGACTCTAGGGCTAGTGTTTGCCCTATTATACTACATGTATGGTTGACAAATAACTTCTATTTTGTTTTTGGTTATTATAATGCTTGCTTTTCAAATTATATTCACTAAATTTCATAAAATTTTACAATTCACAAACATGTTTTATTAGGCTCGCTATACCATGTATTGTAAATCATCATGCTTTCAGACATTTAGGGCTTTGGAATGTCCTATTCCACTGAACAAGACCAGGTTACAAAGAAATAGTGTGGGTATATGGAACTGTGGAGCAAAGAAGCCTGATGTAAGAAGTAATTCAGAAGCAAAGTAAAATAGGAAAATACTCTAAGCAAAGAGAAAATACATCAGGCTTAAGTCTAAAAGAGAATAATGTGGGTTTCTATTTGACAGGGAGAGGAAATACTCGATGGGAAACATTAAAAAGGAAATGATTCATGGCACTTCACTCGAGTCTTTGTACATAAAAGATGTCACTTGTGTTCAGACGAGTGGAGAAGGCCACACCGTAGGGAGGAGTGCAGGAATCATTCTGACATAGCAAAGAATAAGATGACATGGATGAACTCTTTATACCTGTAGGAACTATATTTTAATAATTTAAATAATTTTTCAATACTCTATCAAGTTACTATAAATGACTTTTGACATTCAGAAAAGAAAGACAGCCAGATGTAAAATCTGGGAAAACTAAAGAAGAAAAAAATGATTAGAGATGGAAACTCTTTAAATCTACCATCAAATCTTTCCAATAAAGTTTTCTTGTTGTTATAACTACTGAGGACATTGAAGATCCATTTTGTGCTAAATATCAGAACCATACATTTATTAACCAGTGTGGAATTTCACCATAATTTCCTTCTGCCTCTACATATAGACAGGGCTGATGATCTCTAATTGTTTTAATGCTGTATCTCTTTATGAAGCAATGACATTTAGCATAATCATTATAATATTCATTTTCTGACTAGTGTCTCTATACTATAGCTGCTCATCAATTGTAGAAATTAATTAGATCATCCTTATGTTGCTGAACACCAAACATCAATAGTTTGTACAATAGTACTCTGTGGCTTCTCAGAGACATGAAAAGGGTGATCACCCCATAATTTAGAGATTTTTGACACTATGACTTACCAGTTTCCCTGCTTTGGTTCTGTTGAAAACTGAAGCTAGCCAGTGCCCGAATCACCAATCATTGTGGTCATAGGCTTCTAAATGCATCTTCTGCCCTGGTTCTGGTAAGAATTTCTTAGTGACAGATAAGGCAACACACCACAATGGCAGTGCCCTATCAAACATGTTATTTCACCTGGTCCTTACATAGACGAAGATGGGTGGGATTTCATTTTGAGATGTGATATAAGCAGTGCCTGGTCAAATGTCAATCAGGTAGGCAGCAGACTGGAAAAGTTTGCCACAATGAGTGCCTTCTTTGGGTTCTTCACACTACTACACCTTTGTCAAATACACTTCTGTTGCTTGAGAGGTGTTATTTTTTTTTTTAATTCCCTAATCCCAGTGAATAAAGATAAAGAATCTAGTTTCTTACATTAATCAGAAACGGTTCAGAAGGTAGAAGACAAGTACACTTTGATGGAAGAGAGAAGCTTAAAAAATAAAGCTACTAATTGGAGAAAATATGTAGATGAGACTCTCAGCAGTCACAGAACAGCATGAGTGCACTAGATTCTAACAGCAAATGGTTGAACAAGGACCAGTATTGAAATTTGCCAATGTCCTGTTCAAATTCGTGAGACTGTGTCCCAGTAGGGATTACCTTTAATATCTGATCCTCTCTGCATTCTCCAAATGAGTGACTAACAAATACTGCAAACTCCAAAGTTTGGGCAGATATTAAGGCAAGTTTATGATCCAGATATCATGCTATATATCATGACAAGTGTCAGAATATTCCAGAAGAAACATTCTTCAGGCTTACTGCAGTAGTGAACACTGCTGGTTGCCTACTTCTAAGACAATTCTTTATGCGCTTGCATCCTCTCAGACAGGACCCTGATTTTGTTCAGGTGTTAGATGGTCATGTGTTTCAGGGGAAGATGAGCCTACGCCAATCATGGTAGTCTCATTACTCTTGCCATTATACTTGATTGGCTTAGTCTGAGAAAATGTTTAAATTCTAGCCAATGAAATATGAAGGCAAGTCTAGTTGATACCACCTAATTCTTATAAAGCGACACAATGTAAAAACCATCAGTTCTTCCGTGATATCTGGAACTAAGAATTATCCCAGGACCATGATGGTAGCCAGTCTAAAAAGACAACTCAGTATAATGAGAATGGCAACACAGAAAGATTGAAAGAGAATGTATCCTGGATATTTAACCTCTCAATTAATCAATCTAGTTGTCTTATTTTTTGTATTTATTGGATGGAAATATCTCATTAGAAATAGTTGTGTTGGGGGGCGCCTGGGTGGCTCAGTCGGTTAGGCGGCCGACTTCGGCTCAGGTCATGATCTCACGGTCTGTGAGTTCGAGCCCCGCGTCGGGCTCTGTGCTGACAGCTCAGAGCCTGGAGCCTGTTTCAGATTCTGTGTCTCCTTCTCTCTCTGCTCCTCCCCCATTCATGCTCTGTCTCTCTCTGTCTCAAAAATAAATAAACGTTAAAAAAAAAATAAAAAAAAAAAGAAATAGTTGTGTTGGTTTTTTCATTATTTGTAGCTGAGCACATCTTCACTTTATATAGTAGCCAATTTATAGCATCGATATGGAATTGCAACTCCCTATCTTCTTTAGACTGGAGTGATTTAGATAGATGGAATATAAATTCATGAATAGAAGATATGAATCAGGAGTATGTGAAAAATATGGCTACTTTATGAAGCAGGACCCGCAAACAATACATGAATCCATTGCCTGTTAAAAGTAAATGGCTCATTCAAAATTAATTCATCTGTGAAGGAGACAACAAATACTAAATATGGTGACAAAACTAACAGGAAGTAGACATTTCCAACTGAAAACACAGAGCATATTACACCTAGCCTGAAGAAAGTCCACATTCACTATATAAATGGAAGAAAACATTATGGGAGAAAAAAAGAGACAAAGTCAGAGTAATTTTAAGGAGATTTGGAGGAAGTTCTAGTCTACTAAGTGACTGTAATCCTTAGAAGACCTATCCCAGGTGGGTCAGGCAGTAAATTACTTGATTATCACAATCCCAATCCAGCAAGTAGTCTAATCCTGAAGCTTTTTAAACTTTCTTCGCCTCCCTTCTCCTGGCGGATAAGCCTGAGTGGATCATTAGCCCGGCCATTTCCACACCACTGTGATTCTTGACTTCATCTCTATTTCCTGTGTCTACTTCCACTTTCATAATCCAGGCCTTTAACACATCTGACCTAGATCATTTTAAAGATGTCTAATGGATCTTCCCACTGCTAATCTCCACACACTTTCTTACCATTATCTTTCTAAAACACAAATTCAGTAAAGTCAAACCTCCTGCTCAAAAATTATTCACTGACTCTTCACTGAGGGCCTAAAAATTAATGCTCAAGCTCCTTATCACTATTTAAAATATAAAGCTTTCAATTTCATTTCCTACTGTTGCCAGTTACATTAAAAATGTTCACTTTTTTCTCATGAAGTCATGTGCTTTTTGTTCTATTTTTAAAATCAGATATGCTCATACTTACATGCTTTACTTCATTCTGCTTCTTCTTGTATTTCAGGGATAATTTCATATTCAAATTTCTTTTGCCTAGAACCTCTTTAAGTCATCTTTAGGCCTTTCTCAAATACCACATTCCCTATGATATCTTCCCTAACTTCCCCAAGTCAGAAATGTTCTCTCCCACTTCTGTCTTGGTTGTAATGTGTTCATACAATGATACAGCTCTTTTCAAAGTCTGACTACAACATTTTAGTTATATGTGACTGAGAGCTCTTTAAGGTCGGGAATCAGCAACCTTTAGATTCCCACCTTGTTGGATGGGGTTGGTGGTGGAGGAAGAGGTGAGTTTACTAGAGATGTGTACTAACTGCTCTCTGTCTCATTGGGTGGAAACTCCCTGCTGTTCAGGCATGAAGGGCTAGAGAGAAAAAGAACAAAACAAACAAACAAAACACCTTATTAAAGTGTGAGTATAAGGTACAAACTGAAAGGTTTCTGACGGCAACATTATTTTACCTCTAGTATGACAGATTCTATAAAGATTCATGTTATTACAGCACATTGCCTTTTAAATAGAGCAATGTTAGGCAGATACTCCTGGGTTTGAGCCTGTCGCTCTCTATATGGTTTAATTACACCCCATTCTTCATTCATGTCTTTTAAAAATATAAATTAGATCCTATCTTTCCCATAAGTCTTTACCATAATATTATTGAAAAACAAAAACCAAAAAACCCTCCTTCCTCCCAAGGCCTACAACATCCTTTTCAATCTGGCCACTGGTGCCTCCCTCTGATTCTCATGTCTCACTTCATTCATCAGGCTTCAAAAATCCAGCCTTTTTTCAATCCCTCATCAAATTCATTCCATGTCCAGGGGTTTAGGTCTTGCAGTTTCCTCTGCCTGGAGACTTCTGAGACCAGCCATTTGCACAGCTGGCTTACTCTCTCACTCATGTCTCAACTCAAATGTATTCTTCCTGACATGGCCTTGCCACAAGGTAGTTTTATTCTGTTTTGTTTTCACTATCTAAAAATATTTTAATTATTAGTTTGTTTGTATGCCTGCTGTGGGTTTCCTTGGTTAGAATATAAACTCGTTGAGGGCAAGGCAGATTTTGCCTTTCTTGTTTACTGCTGTATCCCCAGCAAAGAACATAGAATATAGTTAAAGATCAATATGTTTTTATTGAATGAATAAAAAGAGAAACAAATGAATAATATTCTTAGAAAGATTTTTGGAGAATTCTCAGGAGGATATGGCCTCAGCATTGCCAGCAGAAGTGCAAGAGTATTTACTCTGAAGTTGTAATGCACTGGACTTTCCAAACCACTTCCTGAATTAGGAACATACTGATGGAGGGCAATTTAGATATGAGGATTTTAAATATATTGAATAGATTTTTCTTTACAGTGTTCGATAGAATCGAGTGTACTGTTTCAGATTCTTTAAAAATATTGTTTATTTACCCAGATAACATGATACTCAATGGTGAAAAACTTAGACCTTTTTATCTAAGGTCAGGAACAAGACAAAGACATCCACTCTCACCTCTTTTATTCAACTTAATACCAGAAGTCCTAGCCACAGCAGTCAGACAACAAAAAGAAATAAAAGGCATCCAAATCTGTAAGGAAGAAGTAAAACTTTCACTACCTGTGGATGACATGATACTATATGTAGAAAACCCTAAAGATTCCACCAAAAAACTATTAGAAATTATAATTGAATTCAGTAAGATCACAGGGTATAAATTAATATATAGAAATCTACTGCATTTCTATACACTTTAATAAAATATCAAAAAGAGAAATTAAGAAAATAATACTATTTACAATTCTACCACAAAGAATAAAATAACTAGGAATAAACTTAACCGAATAGGCAAAGGACCTATACACTGAAAACTATAAAACACTCATGAAAAAATTAAAGATAACACAAAGAAATGGAAAGACATTCCATGCTCATGGATTAGAAGAACAAATATTGTTAAAACATCTATACTACCCAAAGCAATCTACAGATTTAATGCAATCCCTATCAAAATACCAACAACATTTTTCATAGAACTAGGAAAAACAATCCTAACATTTGTATGGAACCACAAAAGACCTAAATAGCCAAAGCAAGCTGGAAAAAGAAAAACAAAACTGAAGGTATCACAACTTCAGACTTTGAGTTATATAACAAAACTCTAGTAATCAAAACAGTATGGTACTGACACAAAAATAGACATACAGTTCAATAGAACAGAATAGAGAGCCTGCAAATAAACCCACAATTACATGGTCAATTAATTTTTGACAAAGGAGGCAAGAAGATGCAATGGGAAAAAGTTTCTTCAACAAATGGTATTGAGAAAACTGGACAGCTACATGCAAAAGAATGAAACTGGACACTTTCTTATACCATACACAAAAATGAACTCAAAATGGGTGAAAGACTTACATGTAAGACAGAAAACCATAAAAATCCTAGAAGAGAGCACAGGAAGTAATTTCTCTGACATTGAACACAGCAACACTTTTCTAGATATATCTCCTGAGGCAAGGGAAAGAAAAACAAAAACAAACTCTTGGGGCTACTTCAAAATAAAAGCTCCTGCACAGGAAAGAAAACAACCAACAAAACTAAAAGAACACCTACTGAATGGGACAAGAGATTCACAAATGACCTATCCAATATAAGGTTAATATCCAAAATCTATAAAGAATTTATAGAACTCAAAATCCCAAAAAATGAATTATGCAATTTAAAAATGGGCAGAAGACATGAACAGATGTTTCTCCAAAGAAGACACTCAGATGGCCAACAGACACATGGAAAGATGCTCAACATCTGTAATTATCAAGGAGATGCAAATCAAATTCCCAAGGAGATATCACCTTACATCTGTCAGAATGGCTAAAATCAAAAACACAAGAAACAACAAGTGTTGGCAAGAATGTGGAGAAAAACAAATCAAAAACCCTTGTGCACTATTGGTGGGAATTGAGACTGGTACAGCCACTGTGGAAAACAGTATGGAGCTTCCCCCCAAAATGAAAAACCATATAATCCAGTAAGTGCACTACTGAGTATTTACCCAAAGAATATGAAAACACTAGTTTGAGGGGATATATGCACCTGTATGTTTTTTGGAGGAGTATCTACAATCGCCAAATTTTGGAAGCACCTCAAGTGTCCATCAGTTGAGGAATGGGTAAAGACGATGTGGTACATGTATACAGTGGAATATTATTCAACCATAAAAAAGAATGAAATCTTGCCATTTGCAGTAACATGAATACAACTAGAGAGTATAACGTTAAGTGAAATAAATCAGTCAGAGGAAGAAAAATACCATATGATTTCACTCAGATATGGAATTTAAGAAACAAAACAATAACAAAAGAAAAGAAAGACAAATCAAACATCAGTCTTTTAACTACAGAAAACAAATTGATGGTTACCGGAGTGGGGAGGTCGGTGGGGGATGGGTGAAATAGGTGAAGAGGATTAAGAGTACACTCATCATTTGGGGCACTTGGGTGGTTCAGTTGGTTGAGCGTTTGGCTTTGGCTTTGGGTCATGATCTCACGGTTTGTGAGTTTGAGCCCCGCGTCTGGCTCTGTGCTGACAGCTCAGAGCCTGGAGCCTGTTTCGGATACTGGGTCTCCCTCTCTCTCTGCTCCTCCCCTGCTTGTGCTCTGTCTCTTTCTCTCAAAAATAAATAAATAAACATTAAAAAATTTTTGAAAAGAGTACACCTATCATGATGAGCACTGAATTATATATAGAATTAATGAATCACTATACTGCATACCTGAAACTAATGTTAACACTGTATGTTAACTCTCCTGGAATTAAAAGAAATATATTTTTTAATTAAAAAATATATTTATTTAATTCTGACATCTTATTACAAACTATGAGAGGGAAAAACCATTCAAATTCTCCAAAAAAATCATCAGTTTTTGTTTCTTAGCTGCATAATTACCTTTAAGGTAAATTGCATGCATGCTTTGTCTTAAAAGATTTTCTTTAGGCTTTCAACATAGAAATAAATAAGTAGAACATAAAAATTTAAGCACAAATGTTAAGCTTTTTAATGCTTTCACAGAGAATGGAAACCACATTTAACATGAAATAACCTTTCTTTATTTTTAAAAATAAAGGTGATATTTTATAATCAGTAATCTTCCTTATTTTCTAAGCTACTGGGTTTTTTTTTTTTTCTCATATTATTTATTCTTTCAGTTGTTCTCACAGAGCTCCTTCATCTAATGAGTTACGAGACAAACCTGATTTGACCAGTATCTGGCTTTTCAAATTATGTTTTTAGCGGAAGGCAGAATTTCTGGCAGAAAGTTATGCAAGTGTGGAGTCAAAGGTTTGGCTCTCTAAGTCTTTCAATTCTTACAACAGCTTCATGCGGCTCATTAAGCCATGCTCAATTGTAACAGGTAAAAGATAAAATCCTGGATTTTACTGAAAAACATAATAAGCTCACATCAAAGTGAAAAGGTTAAAAAAATAAGAACATAGTTTCCATAACAGATAGATTCGAAACTACTCTCCTTTCCCTCTTTAAACATGTTGACTTAGATGACAAGGACATGGGTGGGTTGCTGAATTACTCGAATACTTACAACTATCATTGCTATGTCTTGTTCAAAGCCAGGTATATCTCAGTATTTGAAAGCTGGTTTTACTTTTTTTCTTTGAAAGAGGAGGATAGCCATTATTTTAGGAAATTCAAATGATGTAGCCATGTGGAGCTTTAGCTCATGGCCGTAGTCAAGGGATTGCTTGAAGTCACAGTGCCAAGATGGGGGCAAAAATATAAGCTCAAGGGGACAAGAGCAAGATGTTACAAAATTAAATATTTAATTGCCTGGGTACTTAAACCAAGTAATTTGTTGATTTAGTTTTCAAGAATCAGGCTGATCTACCAAGGGCTCGTTTGGACATCATATTGCATACGGACACAAGCATGACTGTATTGCTATGGCCAGGTAAGCATTTCCCGGTGAGCAGTGGAAGTGTTAGAACAGCCAGAGAGATCAGGAATTGGCTGCCGCTCGATGATAGTGGACTATCAAAATTCATAAAGGTAGCATAAGATACAGTGCACTTGGAAAAGATAGAGAAATAGATTACTTGTGTTAAATTAATTAAACAAAAAGGTCATCAGACCGAATTGACTGCAGTGCTTTGGCGGCCTAGGTAAGCAAACCAAAACCTAACGCTGTAAAGGCTTCAAGTTAAAAAATTCAAAACGGAAGAACAACCAGTTACAGCCAACTAGGCTGCTCCAAATCAGGCAAACACGTAAGCTATAGCCATTCAAGTAAGTTCCTTGCTTGGCTCTCCCATCCTATAAGCGTTTCTCCTGAGCTCCTGTAGGTGGAGCGCTCCTAACCACTCCCAGGTTGGCCTGACCAATTAGACTTGATCTTTGCTCAATTAAACTCTTAAAAATTTTAATGTGCCTTGTATCTTTTAACACCTGTGAATTAAAAACTGCAGAGGATTCTAATATTCTGGAGAGGGAATAAAGAGAAAGGAGGAGGAGGAGGAGGAGGGAGGGGCAGCAGCCATGGAGGTGATGGTGGAGGAGAAGGAGGAAAAGAAAGATACAGAGTTCGCAAATGTTTTTGTTTAAGTGTGAAAAAAACATGAAGATGGAATTTGACTAGAAGTATTTCATCTTCAACCAGAATATGCTGGGAGGAATAAAAAACTGTTCATAAAAATAATTATTGGAGTTTTCCAAAGCACTAAAACTCAAAAACTAGTAGACACTTGTTATAGATTTACGGCTTAGGAAAAAAATAAATAAAAAGGAGGAAACACATATATTATAATGTCTATCTCCTTCCTGAAGTCATACTGGGTAATGCCTCCTAATATCCCTAGAGCTGTCAGTGGAATCATTTTTGGGAACAGAGTTGCTCCTTCTCTTAAACGTTCATATTAACAAGTAAGGTAGCAGTGAAGCCGTTAATCAGAGCTACTATTTGTGTATGCTACATACAGAGGAGAATTTGAGCAGCAAGGATCTCCAATTACTTCATCTGAATATTGAGTGAGTTGATCATACTGGGGAAACCTGACAAGGCTCTGGGAAAACTGTAAAGAAGAAACACATTGACTTGAAAAATAGCAAAATGCTCTAAAAATATTATTATGGTAAAGACGACATGAAAGATGATGAGATTTCGAAGAGGCACACATATGCAGTCTTCTGAAAATAGCACCATTCAAAGAATCTTAGGATGCTCACAATATCAGGGAAAGAAAAAGAAAAGCCCAAGTATTTTACTACTTGCAGTGTTTTAATCTGAACTTCTGGGGGCTTGCACAAGGGTGGTGCTTCAAGTGTTCTGAGCTTATATTGGAAACCATCTCTTTCTACATGAAAGAGAAAAGTTTTAAATTTGACAAAGCTAATCAAGTCCTGACATATCTCTATTTATACAGATATCAATGTATCTACAAACGTGTTCAATGAAAAGCAGTTCATAGCTATTGTTTTGCAAATTAAAACAAAGTTATCCTGTCTCGTGTAATTATTATAGGATTCCCACCATTCTAGGTGCTAGCAAACTGATCACGCTTTATTGTCAGTTACCTGCTTTGACCTTTTGTATATAGTTCCAGAGATTGGTGCTTAATATGTGTCTATTAATGGATACAGGAAAACATAAATGAGTGTGTAAGTAAATTGCTGAGTAAATATCAAACCCCTCATCTTTTTGCCTTAGAAATAATAGTACCTTAGCTTAAAGTATTCTCTAGGATTTGTCTAACAAAGCCTAGTAACTTGTTTCGTTAGCTCCCAATACATTTTTATCAGTCAGAGGTCACTTGTCTGATTGCTGCTGCTATTTTACAACAAATATCCCATGTCTGTGGTTTGCAAGCCCAGGGTTTTTTCTTTACTCTTTTTCCTTATTTTTTAAGTGACAACTGATTAAGAAATCAGTCTCCTGCCTTAGTATGCTAATATCTGATGTACCATAGCCTACTGAATTTTAAAACTGTAATCTGTTCGAGCTCACAAAGAATGTTGTACAATTGAAATTCATTTCAGTTTAAGCTAGTTTAGTTAAATATCAGATTTCCAGTCAATAAGAAGATAGTGAAGATACCTATGGATAATGATCATTTGCTGCTTTAGAAAAGATCCCAAATCACCATTTCATACATACTCACAAGTATGGCATTGACATCTGCACAATGAAATAAATATATAGATTTCTGTAAGGCCTTTTACCGTTTGCAAGATTTATTTGATTATACTATATCCTGGTAAGGCATTTATACTTTACTAAATTCTTGATATATTCCAGTACCATGTCTTCTTGTTAACAACTATGTTACTAGTTTAGTCTTTGGAGTCTTCATTTGCAGTCTCTGTGAGTGGATGTTGGACTGAAGGAGACAAATAGTCACTGAAGAAATAGAAATCTGTTTTTAAGTAGACTGACACTAGGTTTGCCAGAAATACCATGTTTAATTATGAAAAGGCAGAGTGCAACTTATAACCCTGCACTTGAACGAGAGAAATAAATGGTGAGATGGAACATGAGTGAATACATTGCCATGGGTTTATTGGCTTGAAAAGCTGCACCTACTCTGACAGCTGCAATATAAATAAATTTGGAATGCAAAAAAAGGATGTAATGGGGCATACACAGACAATTTTCTATTCTCATCAATAACTTCCATATTTTAAAAAAATGTTTCCCTTCTGTTCTTTGGTTAGCCTTTTCTCTTAATTAAGAACACTGTGAGCTTTCCCTTATATAATCAAAGTGTCTATTTCTCTTCTCCCACTTCCTTTGATGCAGGTGCCACTCAGAAGGTAGACATACAAATATAAATCTACCTTTCTGCTGATAGGTTTCCTTTGTGTTACACACATGGTAGTAATGACTTTTTAGGTATTTTATTTTCTTTGGCATTTTTCCATTTAAAATGTGAAGGGCTAAGCTAGGAAATGGTAAAAACAAATAGTGTAAGAGAGTTTTCACTCTCTCTGTCACCGAAAGTAATCAATACTGAAGTTTGCAGCTCCAATTCTGCGAATACCTTTCTGCCCTAAGCGATGTCTATGGTTCTACAAGCAAATGGTTGGGAACAACAAGTCTGTAAGGGAGGAAATAATAGCTTATTCCTCTACTCATCTAAATTCTCAACTGGGACCTTTGTAACAAAAGACGGATTAACAAGAGAAAAGCATACACATTTATTGACTCTAAGTTTTATATGACAGAAGTCTTCATAAGGAAATGACAAATCAAAGCAATGGTTAAACCCAAGTGCTTTTATGCTAGGTGTGATGAAGAGTGGAAAGTTGTGGAAAGATGTGACAGGACAAAGGTGAACTAAGTGTAACGAACTGGGGGGTGCAATTAGCAAGGCCTGTTCTTTTAGATGCCTTCTCTGTGTCTCTTTGTCTTTGGACATAAGGATGCTCCTTTCCTCTGGGTATAGGAAGGGGGTCTCCCACATGAAGGTTTTTGACTTACTTCTGGGGAAGGTCCACAAACCCTTCCTTCATATGCCATTTCTCAAATTCCTACAGCTTGAAATATATAATATGCCATGGTACCATATGTTGGGGTAGCATATCCTGACCATACTGATTCCCATAAAGCTATTTTTGAATTAAAAATAACAGCAGAAACAACACAACACAACAGCAAACAACACAAACAACATAAAGTCTTCAAACAGACATTCTCAGGCACAGGGCTGCTGGGATGACCTGAAGAGAGAAATTCTGACCACCCAGGGCTGGATTTACTGTGGGTAATCTCATACCTTCTTATGTTTGCAAAGAGTTGGGTAGGGCAGGGAGAGAACCAACCAAGCTAATGAGGTAAAACTTTGCAATCAAGCTTTCTCAGTAGCTGTGAGAAACCAGCTATTCTGGGATGCAAGTCTGGAGAATCTGAATATCAGAGGTTTTACAGGTTTTTCTGCATCACGCTTGGCCACCTAACGGAGAACTGCCTAGAGCATTCGGCTCCAAAATAGGTTTGTCTCTCTGTGGTTATAAGATTGTGAGTTTTCCTCAGGTGGTTAATAGCTCCACAAAGAAACAAGCAAGCCCTTGTCTATACCAGTGTTCCCATAACTATTTATCCCAAATGATTTTTTTTTTTCTCTCTCACTTTGTTGCACTCAAGGCAAGAAAATTCAGGGTTGAAGGGCCGAGGAGTACTCACTGAGAGATGTGCTTTGTCTCTGGGGGAAGGCTCAGAGTAAGGGTCTTAAAAGGCACTAAGTAAGGAAGCAGGCATGATTTCAAGTAAAATAGCCCATTGAAATTCTTATTTCTGCATTTCTCTCACTGGTAACCCTAGAAGACCATCTGTTGTACAATAAGAGGAAATGATATCTGATCGACAAGGGTGTTGTGAAGATTCAGTAAAACACTGTACATGAAGTACTAGTCCAAATCTTGGCAAATACTATATGCTAAATATGTGCACATTTCCTCCACCTCTAAATGGCCAAAGCTCCCTCCAATAGGCAGTTAATTAGGCTCTAACAGGCTACCTGGAGGCTGGCATAGGGGAAGGGTCGGCCAGCTCTCAGAAAAGTCAGACGCCTGTCCTCAAGAAGTGGATCAAACTAGACAGGCCCAAGATGGTGGGTGCCATGACAGGAAACCACTGATCAAATAAGGAAGAAAAGGCAAGAAATCTTGCTTCCAAGAAATTCCTGCCCCAAGTGATGAATATTCTACCCCCTAGTGAACAACTGTTAATAAAAGGTAGAAACCCACCCCACAGAGTGTGCAGCTTATACTCGCTCTGTCTCTGTCTCCCTGTCTCTCTCTCTCTCCACTTGCGCCACCCAATCACTGTGTCAGTCTGCCCTTGAATTCTTTCTTGTGAGGAACCTAAGAGCCTCTGGCAAAATACTGGGGACAGGCTTGGAGGCAGTCTCAGGACCCAGGGGTCTCCCAAGTTCTCCCTGCGGTACCTCCACATCTTGACTTACTTCTTGAAGTCCAAATTTTACCAAAATAAATCTATGGATTCAGGAGAACAAATGAATCTTCATGGCTCTCCCTGAAATTATTCAGTTAGTCAGGATCAAATCTTCAGATTAGAATATCAACCACACCATATCTCATAACCACCTTTGAAAGAATACTTTGGATTTAATATCCAATAGACACTTGGGCAATACTTCTGTATATAATTGAAAAAGGTGTTATTTTACTTAAGAGAGATGAAATTTGAACCTGTTTAAAAAGCAAAGTTCAACTGGGTAAATTTTAATACCTTATTGTCTCTATTCAATGATTCATGAATTGGGCAACATTTCACTTAGCAGAAAGAAAGGAGCTCTGAGGAGCTGTACAAAATGAAAGACTTAAATAGGCAGAAAGGAGCAGGACAAGGAAGTTCTGACAACAAGAAGAGGATTGATTGTGGTAAGGTCACCTTCCTTTAAGGGACAGCAGGGGTCTATCAGGCAAACTACTTCACTAGTGTTGACCACACATTTTAAATTGACTGACTTAAGACTGTACTCTAAATAGGTAATTAATTTAGGTATTAAGGCTTGGTTTGGTGACATGGGGCTTAGCATAAATGATGCAATTTGAAATATATTGTCTTTTAGCAAACCTGAACAACAAACTAGGAGTTTTCATTCTCAGTTTAGCAATTTGCTGAGAAAATTTGATGACTGATGAATTTAAGAAACTTAAATTAACAAAAGTACATCTGTGACCCTCACCACCAATGAAATAAAAAATAATTATAGGTAGACTTTTATTTTATACAATCTCAAATAATTATGGTAAAAAGGACATGCAAACTTATACCTGATTGTTTTTCTAAATGTCTGGAAAATACGTAGAGATTACTCCCACATATTTCACCGGAAAAAATAAAACCAATTACACTTTCTAATGCAAAAAAAACAAAACAAAACCTAAAAAACTCTACAATTTAGCTCTGTAGAAATCTCCCATTGAAGGACAAATGAATTATTATAATAGCCTTTGAAGAAGTAGTTCAAGTCATCCCACCCATATTTAAATATGGGAAATGGAAATTAAACACCCGTATAATTCTAGAATGTTCTAACATGTCTTGAACTCAATAGGTGCCTAGTAACTATTTATTGTCAGATGTGCATGCTTTGACCTTTGAAAATAGAACATACATTTAATTTAGCAAGCTTCATACATAATGCCAAAGCATAATTATGAATACAGTATGTTTCAAGGGGACAGTAGCCTGGAAAAGTGGGAAAGACCGTGATAAATTACTCCTCAAATAATGTTCTTTTTGAAGACACAATGACCCAGTTAGCAGTGCCACACTTTTTATCATATCAAGTATATTCCCTCCTCCCCCCAAAATTAACAAGCATGTCCAAAAGGAAGAAAATGTCTAAAATATCATGTAGTTATAAACCTAACTTTTTTAATTTATTTTTTATTTTTTTGAGAACAGATTGGCCCTGGCTACAATTTATAACAGGAGGTTTTGGTGTTATTCTGTCTTCCACAGTCACTGAACCCATTGCTTTCCACCATTAGGACACAAGTAGCATGTTTATGCACAAGCCACATGTTTATTTCTAGGATATGAATACAATGAAACCCAACACAGACCTTCTTTTGTCAAAATATCTTGGAAGTTTATCTTCTGTTCTTTGATGATAATCTTTCTGGTAAACCAAGCTGTTGTGACAATGGATGTTACCAAGTTTCCAGTTAACCTTCTTATTTTTATATAATGTTCCTGGAAACACTACCTTTTTGAAAACTATTGGTTTTGGAGGAATATCAGGAATATAAAATATTATGCCTCAGAAAACATGTTTCCCTTTAATTCTTTGAGGCAAAATGTCACCTAAGTACCTGCCGTGTTCACTGTAATCAAATCTGTACCTGAAAGAATGGATATTTTTCTGATTTTCCCTGAGGACCTGGTTTGTGGTCTAGTTATATGAGCTAAGAGTAGAAAAGTGAATAATCTAATACCAGCTGTGGCTCAGGGTCAGTTGCTGTTATAAACCAGTCTTATCAGAAAACAAAAATCAAATTAAAGTGAATTTT
Source organism: Puma concolor (assembly GCF_028749965.1). NCBI lineage: Eukaryota > Metazoa > Chordata > Mammalia > Carnivora > Felidae > Puma > Puma concolor. The sequence goes on along the minus strand of NC_141674.1, from coordinate 145,748,379 downwards.
TAAAAAATTCGCAGGAAATTTCACAGCTGTCCTCAGACCCTTAAAATATTTCTATTTTATATCCTCTAAAACTATTCCTTTTTAAAAAAAAATCTCCAATAATTGCATTAAGGGCTAGGCAGAATACATAAGGCCAAAGAAGCTTTTGGCTTCAAGATATTAAGTAATACCATTTACTATTGAAAAATATCTAAAATATAGTTCTAATAAGTCCAGAATGAGAAATAATTTTAATCTTAGTTTATTATTATAAACAATTTTTATAATGGTTCAACAATTTTTATAATATATATGTTGCTGAAAATATGTTTGTATTTCAGCATGTATGTTAAATAAGGTAACTTTAGCTACTGTATTAAATAAACCCTGAAATCTCCATAGGTTAATATTATTAAAGTTTATTGTTTGCTTATTTAAAGTCCAGTTAGAGGCAAAGGCTTAAGAAATACACTTTAGTGATTCAGGAGCTCATATTGATGGAGGCTCTGCCATCTTGAATACATGTCCCTGAAGATCATCTTACATATTGATATCCAATCAGCATGCAGAGAAAGATAGAGTCTGGAGGACAGAATGGGAGACTTTTACCAACCAGGCTTGGTAATCACGTACATCACTTCCATTCACAGTCTATTGCCATAATTCAGTCACCTAACCCTCCCTATAGAGGTAGGCTGGGAAGTAGGCAAAGAAGACAAGAAAGAACAGAAAAACAGTTTTGCTAAATGGCTAACCAGTGTCTTTTGCAGTCCCTGAGTCCATTAACATTCCTGTAATCACATAATTTCAATGTGTCTTCCTTTAAAAATGTTTGATCTCCAGATATATTTCTTAGGCTCATGTAAAAAGCAAACAAAATTGATGTGTAACTAGAGATTAGTGAATATCTTACCAATAGTTCTAATACAATAAAGGAATATTAAATATAATAAGAGGTTATGATAAACAATGAGATAGGTATTTGTTATAAGCACTGGTTTCTGTAAAAGAGAGCTCTCAAGAGAATAAAGATGTAACATATGATGGCACTTAACCACCCAGTGGAATCATTTGTACTTGTTCAGTGTGCCTATCCCTGAGCAGCCACGAGTATTGATCAAGGCTCACATCTACAGCTTCTCCAGATCCTTGCCCTTCATTAATTGGAACCACTTCTTTGCGAGTTTCCTTTGGGTTACATGGTGGGATTTATATTTAGTAAAAGAGTGGTGGGGTTTACAAAAGTCTAGCTTTCTTGCCTAAAGTTGGGACAGAATCTGCATTGCAGAGTAAGTTCTCATTCCTTGAGGGGTACACAGAAGCTAGACTACACCTGCTAACCAGGGACTAGTACTTCAGCTTCCTCTCTCTTGTCTGGCTCCTCTCATTCCCTTACAGGTTTTGCCTAATAGGACTCCCTTAGCAAATCTCTTTCATGCACAAAAATCCTCACTTCAGTCTCTGGTTTTAGGAAAACTGACTCAATACAGAAGATAAGTTATTTAAAGTATGTTTTTAAGTCCCTGGCACCTCTAGACATATTTAGTATAGGTAGTGAAGCTGCAAAGACTCTGCACTGAAATTCTGGAAAATATGTCTGCATCATCTCTTTACAAATCAGACTTTTCTTGTTTTGCAACTATGCTGAGAGCCTTTGGTTTCCTTTATACTCATCAGGAGCACACATGAAAAAGCAGTGAATAAACATAAATTAAAAAAAATAAAGTTAGAAAATGAAGAAAGTTGACCACAGCAAGCTGATGAACAGAAAACAAGGAATGCAAGGAAATTGATTACCAATAGGAACTATTTCAAGTTAATCCTGAATCAGTAAGTACATATGTAACTGAAGTCAAGTATATTTAATGTCCTAAACATTTTGGCATACACTGAATGATTCTGACCTACACAAGGCTAGGCTACTTTAACAAATTTTTTTTTAATTTGATTATTCAGAAAATTTAAATATACCTTCTATATCCTAGCAATTATTGAAAACAAGAATACTAAAGTGTTACATTTTGCCAAATTAATAGATAGATGTTTTGCAATCAAAAGAAAAATCTCAGGGGCACCTGGGTGACTCAGTCAGTTAAGCATCCAACTTTGGCTCAACTGTTATGATCTCATGGTTTGTGGGTTCGAGCCCCACATCGGGCTCTGTGCTGACAGCTCAGAGCCTGGAGCCTACTTCAGATTCTGTCTCCCTCTCTCTCTGCCCCTTCCCCACTCATGCTCTGATTCTCAAAAATAAATAAACATTAAAAAATGTAGAAAAAAGAAAAATCTCAGTAGATGTATGTATATGTGGAAATTGACAAGCTGTCAATCATAGCTATATATAAATGTAAAGGGCAAAGAATAATAGATACAATTGAACAATTCTTACCCTTACTCTGTTGGATATCAAGATCTATTACAGAGCTATAGTAAATAAGAACATCTATATGATAGAGATATTGATGAATGAAACAAAACAGAGTTCATACACTGAATAATGCTTCTTTCCCCAAATATGTTCAAATCCTAATCCCTGTGAATGTTACTTTAAATGACAAAAGGGACTTTGCAGATGTGATTAAGGCACAAGCCATCAAAGAGATAAATAGTGGAAAGATTTCTTTATGATGAGGGTAAAGGATTTAAGAATCAAGAGAAACACAAAGGGGTCTGTAAGAAAATGTACCACTTATGGGGTATTTAGGTGGCTCAGTCAGTTGAGCATCCCACTCCTGGTTTTGGCCCAGGTCATGAAATCAGGAATTGTTGGTTCAAGCCTCAGGATGAGCTCTGTGCTGACAGCACAGAATCTTCTTGGGACTCTCTCTCCCTCTCTTTTCTGCCCCTCCCCTGCTCTCTCTGTTTCAAAAATAAATAAATAAACATTTTTTAAAACAAGTAAATGTTTACATGTAATACATCTAATACATATAGTTGTATTAGAAATTTAAAATTCTCATTATATACTATCAAAGACAAAAACAAACATCATGAATATTCTAAACAATAGTCTAGATCCCAAGTTTCAGTTCATCAAGAAAGATATAACTATGTTAAATTTATGTGTACCTAATAAAACAGCTTCAAAAGAAATGAAGCAAATGTTTATAGTAATTAAGGCTAAATAAATATTATATGTTACATTTAAGTTATGTATGTTAATGTAAAATTATATTAATTATACAGTTCTATCAGCCTACAGTTGCATAAGGCTAAAGATAAAATCCATAAATCTACTGGAGAATAACACACACACACACACACACACACACACACACACACAAATCTGTGAGTACACAAGTGTCAACCATAGAAAGAGTAAACAGATTTGTATACTTTTATGGTGGAATACTATTGATCAAAGGTTCTTTGAACACATGAAATTAAACTAGAAAACAATAATAAAATATGACTAGAGAATCCCATGTTTGTAAGTTTAAAATATAAATACAAATAAATGAATAAATAAAATCATACTGAGAATTTTTAAATATTTTAAACTGAATCACATAAAATGCAAGATACAGCTAAAAGATTACTTTGAAGGAAACTTATCAAGCTAAATGTATGTATTAAAAGAATAAAATTTTAAAAATTAATATGGCATTCATTCTAAGAACTAGATGGGAAAATCAGCAAATAAACCCCAAGAAAGTAGAAGGAAGGAAATAATAAAAAATCAAAGTATAAAATAGGGAAATGGAAACACACATATAATGAAAGATCCACAGACTGATTAAGAAAGGAAAGAGGACACTATAAAACAACTTCACAAATGAAAAACTGTGCATTATTACAGATACTTCACATTAAAGATATATAAAACCATTACTATGAACAACATTATACGAAGAACTTAAAAATGTATACAAATAAAAAGATTAATTCCTTAAAAAAAATCCAACTTTTAAAAACTGACTCAAGAAGAAGTAAAAACACTGATGGAATACAGAATTTACCAAACAGTGAGTAGTCACTCTTTTAGTCATTGAATACACGTAGGCAATGCAGTACCAGTAAAAGTTTGTTTCTTTTGGTTAAATGAAATCCGTATGAGTCTGCATTGACAATTCACTTCTTTATATAAACAGTTGTATGTCATCTCAATAAAATACCAGACTTAAATTTCACTGAATATTAACAATAGTTTCTGGGGGGGGCATGCTATATTTGCTGTATTTTGGAGGGCTTTTATTTAGTGTTTTAATTTATAAATAAAAATTTAAAATAATGTTTTATAAAATGTAACATACTCAATACACTCCATTTTTAGCTCCTAAGTAGTTTATTTGAAAGTTATTTAATAGAGTACTGCATAAAATTATTTAGCAACCTACGTAATATTTAGCAGCTTGCAATTGTGACAACTTTCTTTCTATGTAGCAAGTTGTTATGAATAATTCCAGAAACCTGAAATTGAGAGTATATTATAGAAACATTTATTCATAGCTGGTGCTTCTAAAATGTAAAGTGATTTTCAAGGAAAATCAGGGACATATTTAGAAAGCCACTACCACATGCATTCACTACACAGTGTCAACGGGTCTTCAGTTTTACAATATTAGTCAACTACCTCAGCTAGAGAATCGTCTCTTACACAAATGACTCAATTTTCCAAGGCTGGCAGCTATTCTGGGATTTAAAAATAATTTCAGTATTCTGAAAACACCGCTTCTCCTCCCTCTTTTTATTTAAATGTTATTTCATCATCCAAACCCAGGAATTGGAAAGAAAGTCTTTCTTATGAAATAATAAGTGTATATATAAAGATAAAAGCATAAAAATTAGGTCAATTTTAAAATTGCCCTTTTAATGAATACTAATAATTTCATTTTTCTGTATCTGAATAATAAATGTGATCCCTATCTATGATGTTTGATATAAATTTATTATTTCTTCATTTCTTGAGGGACAAGTTAAATTGCAATACTATATAACACTTCAAATGCAGTCTTGCACATTGTTCATGTAAAAACCCCATCGGGGCGCCTAGGTGGCGCAGTCGGTTAAGCGTCCGACTTCAGCCAGGTCACAATCTCGCGGTCGGTGAGTTCGAGCCCCGCGTCGGGCTCTGGGCTGATGGCTCAGAGCCTGGAGCCTGTTTCCGATTCTGTGTCTCCCTCTCTCTCTGCCCCTCCCCCGTTCATGCTCTGTCTCTCTCTGTCCCAAAAATAAATAAACGTTGAAAAAAAAAAATAAAAAAAAATAAAAAAAATAAAAACCCCATCAACAACAACAACCATATAACATAAGTAAAACTATACAAAGTTTATCACATTTGATTTTTTTCTTTTTCTTTTTCTCTTTCTTTCTTTCTTTCTTTCTTTCTTTCTTTCTTTCTTTCTTTCTTTCTTTCTTTCTTTCTTTCTTTCTTTCTTTCTTTCTATGAAAACCACACACTTGAGAGTTTGGAAGATTCCACTGTTATGGTCATCTCCCTTCAGAGACTATGTATCTAGAAAGAAATTCCAATTCTTTAATTTAGAATCATACAATACTAAGCATAAAAATGAAAAGTAAAGGAAGGGATTCCACAATTTAAAAAGAAATACAACCACATTTAAAAACATGTATTTAAAAAAAATTTAATGTTTATTTATTTTTGAGAGAGAGAGAGAGCCACAGAGCATGAACAGGGTGGGGGTTGGGGGGAGGGGCAAAGAGAGACAGAGATACAGAATCTGAACTAGGTGCCAGGCTCTGAGCTGTCAGCGCAGAGCCTGTCATGGGGCTAGAACTCACAGACTATGAGATCATGACCTGAGCCAAAGTCTGACACTTAACCGCTGAGCCACCCAGGCACCCCTAAAAACATATCTTAATGACTGAAAATGATGACACCATGTGGGGAGAAAACTCCCCTCATTCACTTACTTATGTTTACATAAATTGGCCTAAGCCTTTTGAAGGAAAAATGATCAATATATGTGAAATTAAATATGTGCATTGTCTTTGCCCTAGAAACCTCATTATTTAGAAATCCATAATCCATACAAATAGTCACATGTATACGATAATACAAGAGTTCCCATTGTCATTTTGCTTGTGTAGCAAAACTATAGAAATAACTTAAAAGGTTATTAACAGAAAATGGCATTCGATCATGTTACCATGAAATACTATGCAGCCATTCAATACAAAAAAAAAGTTACTTATACAGGAATAAAAATGTGGCTTAATTACATTGTTATGTTTAAAAACTCTCCTTACATTTTATAATCATACATATTGGAGAAATAGAATTATTCACACATTGGAAGGATAAAAAGAATATAAAATTATAAGAAGAAAATACAAACAAAAGAGTAGAGAAGGGTATCAAGTTTTCAGTTTAAATATTGTCTCTGCCTTTGAAGAAATTGATTCTGAGAAAACAGCTCTTACTTTTAACTATTTTCTCTCTAACGAGTCATGTAGGAATAGTAGTATGCCCAGGGGAACTGCCTGAGTTACCATTACGTGTAAAGTGCATTGTAGATTAATCTCACGGCATTCTGCTCACTCCTGCCACTTGCATTCACAATTGCTCCCACCATAGGTGAGGTGTCTTACCAATCTTTTGACAGGTCTCCTGCAGCCAAACCCTATTCTAATTGACCTGTGAGTACAAACTGAAGAATTGAGATAAAATCTACATTATACAAAGAAGTTTCATGAAACAAATTTGCCATCATTTTAAAATGAAAAAAATGTGGTGCATAGTACAGATCACATGCTCAATCTAAAGCATCTGAATAAAAAGATTAATATTAATCTCAATTTGACAGTCATTACCATTTATGGCCTTAGGGACATTTTTATTCTAATAATGTCCAGAGTCATTTCTCCTCATCAGCTGGTTGTGACAGTGGAAATGAGCACCTCCCCAGTTGCTTTCTTCCCACACAAGAGTACCCGTACAGATATTTCATACAGTGGAAAATTGAAGGGAAGGGAATGAGAAGTTTAGGCATATATATTTTCTTTTTATATAATATACATATCTTAAGTCCCCCAGTTTCAAACATGAACAATACTATTTCTAATCTCTCATATTCACAGGTGCTTCTTTTGACAATTTCCAACTCTCTTGAATATCCAAACCCTCAATCATGTAAAATAATTCAGTGTTCCTTAAATTACTCATTATAATCACGATGAGATGCATGATTAGTCATTGTTATAATGAAAGGGGAAGATGTAAGCAAATATTTATAAATGATAGTCAAGATGTGATCACTCTGGTGAAATTCATTTTTCCACAAAAGGTGATGAAATAATTATCTCAGTGTTGACAATTTTTTCTTTTGGATATAACACATTAAAAGTAAATATTAAGCTATCAAGATTGCAATTTATTCATCTTATGAGCTTAAACTTTTGCCCATATACCAAAATGTTTCCATATAAAAACTTTCATTTTAAGGTGCTACATATTTATAACAAACAAACAAAATACAACTTTTATCTGTGTGATGTTATTTAATCCTCATAAAAATCCCTTAAATTACATTATGTAATTTTTACATTGGAGATTAGGAATCTAAAGTTCAGACAGAAAAGAGACCATACACAAGTACTAGAGCACAGATCAATAAAGTATGGACTGGGGCGCCTGGGTGGCGCAGTCGGTTGAGCGTCCGACTTCAGCCAGGTCACGATCTCGCGATCCGTGAGTTCGAGCCCCGCGTCGGGCTCTGGGCTGATGGCTCGGAGCCTGGAGCCTGTTTCCGATTCTGTGTCTCCCTCTCTCTCTGCCCCTCCCCCGTTCATGCTCTGTCTCTCTCTGTCCCAAAAATAAATAAACGTTGAAAAAAAAAATTAAAAAAAATAAAATAAAATAAAGTATGGACTTGGGACCTAGATATTCTAGGTTCAAATCCTCTCTACTTCCTATTTATTGGCTGACTTCGTTCAAGTTACTGAAACTCTGTTTCTCAGTTTCCTTATCTATAAAATGGGGTAATGGACATGATAGTACCTTTCTCAGAGCCTAATGATGAGAGGTAAATGAGTTTAAATGTTCCTGAAACAGTTCTTGGCATATAGAAAGTATAATATTAGTGTAGGATATTATTACTTTAAAACTGGCAACTGATTGAGTCCAGATTTGATGTCTTTTGATTTCAAGTTTGGAGTTTGGAACCAAACAAACCTGGATTCTACTTCTTATCCACTATGCAAAAGCTGTGATTTTGGGGGTGAGTAATATTCTTCATCAATTGAATGGGAATAAAAAATACACACATACATAACAGACTGCTTGTGAGGTTTGTCGATATAAAAAGGAAAACATATAATGTACTACAGAAGGCTGATGTATACCAGCAGGTTAGTAGATTATTCCACTTGCAAGTCCTGAGCAAGTACTTACATGTATCTGTTTATGATATGCCGATTAACAAGTATGTTTCTTGAAAGCTTAATGCACACACAGTGCTGAGTTCAATGACTCATTTATTTCTCAAAACAATCCATAAGGTATTATCCTCAATTTACAGATGAGGAAACCAAGGCAGAGAAAGTTAGGAAACTTATTCAAGATCATAAAACCAACTGATGAGATAAGAGTGAGAATCTAAACAGTTGGGTACCAGACCCTGTGCATTCTGCTGCCTCTGAGCATTGCCATATTTAGATGTGATACATAACGAAACAGTCCTTAATGTGATTACTTTTTTAAAAAGAACGCGTAAAAATGCTATCTATTCTGGAAACCTAGGCGTCAAGATTGCCTAAAAATGCTTCCTCCACCAAATATCTAGAAATACTGGAAAAAATGCAACATTCTCCCAAATTAAGCGATCTGCCCTGAGGCCAAAAATGACAAGGCAGCTGAATGAGTTTTAATCAGTTTCTAGGAGGGGCGCCTGGGTGGCGCAGTCGGTTAAGCCTCCGACTTCAGCCAGGTCACGATCTCGCGGTCCGTGAGTTCGAGCCCCGCATCGGGCTCTGGGCTGCTGGCTCAGAGCCTGGAGCCTGTTTCCGATTCTGTGTCTCCCTCTCTCTCTGCCCCTCCCCCGTTCATGCTATGTCTCTCTCTGTCCCAAAAATAAATAAACGTTGAAAAAAAAAATTTAATCAGTTTCTAGGAGTATGCCGGTCTCCCTGGCTGAGAGACTCGTGACTTAAAAGGCAAGCTGTAAACAAGAGGTGAGGCTTTGGATTCAAGCAAGGTGGAGAGCTGGCATGTCCCACAAAATACTGGATCTCTAAAACATGGGCTAAGGATCCATTCACTGGCTAGCAAAAGGAATGGACTAGGAACACATATCTCCTGGCCAGGGCTCTCAGTAGGAAAAGAAAGAAAAAAAAAATCTCTGACAATTCATAATCACTGGATTAACATTCATTGGTTTGTTGTGCAGATTTATACTCTGTGTGTTCCAGGAAATCCTAAATAAAGGAATGGTTCAAGAAGTCCAGATTTTAGCATGGCAAGGCCCTTAGCTGAGGTAAATGCAAATCATTTCTTAAGAAATTCACCCACAACACAGGGCTCGTAACATTTCCACGGATTAAAATCAGATGAATATAAGCTCAAAAATCACATTCATAAAATAAATATGCAGTGAACACTATCTATGAGAGTTGGCAAAAACAACACACATTAGTCCCGCAAGGATTTTGTAAATTTAAATTATAAGATGTGGAATACAAAATAGCATATCAAAGAGAAAGAAAAAGACTGGATTTTTAAAATGCAAATTAATTAATTAAAATGATGAAGTAAATGCTTAAATTATTAATAAGAAAAAAAAAGAACATGACCAAGAAACATGATACAATTTTAAAAGTCTAGGCAGATTTGAAAGGACATTAAATAGTACTTCAGGAAATGAATGCAACCATTAAAATAAAATGTAACTCCAAGGACAGGTTAAACAGCACAGTTGACACTACTGAATGTGGAATTAATGACATAGAAATATGGATCTGAAGATATAACCCCAAATGTAAGATATGGAAAATAAAAAGAGTTCATGCAATGAGAGAGTGGCATGGTCTTACAGAGAGGTCTATTTGAGTTCCAGTAGTCTGACTCAGGCTGCAGATTGAGGCCGACTTATTAACAACAAAAGACAAAAGATGGGAAAAATTTTTCCAAGATGCTGTGAAAAAGTCAGCATTAAACGATTACTGAGAATTATGATTTAAATTAAGATAGTCATTGAGATGCAAGAATAAAATACAGACATTTTCATACAAACAAAATTGATTTTATCACTAATAGACTCTGCGAAAGGAACTTCTGAAGGATGTCCTTCAGGAATAAAGAAAATGTGAAAATGATCCTGCAGAAATGTCTGATGCTCAACACAATAATATAAAGAAATGGGAAATATATAGGAGATGTAATAAAAGACTAATTGAATAAAACAATAATAATAATGGCAACATCTGTTTGGATAATAAAAGCCAGAAAGGACCGTAACCATGGACAACAATAACAGTAAGATAGGAATGAAGGGAAAGATATAAGACATTTTTAAAATTTTGTATTATTCAGAAAGAAGGTAGAGATTGATTTCGTATAGACTTCATGAATATGAAAAATGTTTAAAGTAATTATGAGAATACAATATCTGTATAATGTTTAACCTCCAAACAGTTATGTTATAGAAAATTTAAGTAATATAAAAAAGGACAAGAGAGAAGGGGGGAAGTGGGGGAAAAAACAGGTCTTAGAGAAGGCACAATACAAGTGGTTGAAATAGATCCAAATATCAGTAATCACAATAAATGTGAATAGAATAACACTATTTAGAGGCCAAAGATTGCCTGAATGCAAAAGAAAATCGACTCGCGCATTGTTTTATAAAATTTACTTTAAATAAAACAAAAACCAAAACACAGTTCTTTTACACGTAATAAAAAATAAAAAGAAAAAATACCTGTAAAATAAAATCAAAGAAATGCTGCTCTTGATATATTAATATGAAGCTAAAATAGTTTTTTAGACGCAAAACATTGTCAGGAACCAAAAGAGTCACTACCTTAGGATAAAAGGTTCATTTTATCAGAAGTATTGTACCTTTCTCAACTTAAAAGTGGCCTTAGAAAGCAAATATTCTCCATCAAACAGAGATTTTAACTGTCTTACTAGTTGATAGATGCAGCTGACACAAACATAAAGCAACTTTTTAACAATATGACTTAGCAGCTTGATTTCTCTACCTCCAAAGTAAGAGAATGCATATTTCTCAAGCTTTCATTAATAAACAAAATGTTACATTTTAAGGCATAAAGACAGTCTCAAATATATTTTAGTAATTATTTAATATAAATTAAAATCCTCTAAGTTAGAAAAAAATTTAAAAAATTAGAACAATCAGAAGAAAAATCAACCATATACTTAAAAGTAAAATTAACAAATCACTTCAAAATAACTCACTGGCAAATAAACAAATAAATAAATAATATTTAAAAAAATATAGCATAAATTGAAAAATATAAAGACTTGATAAAGAAAACACTACAAATCAAAATGTAATACAGGCAGCCACAGGAGTTAAAGAAACTTTTGTTTTCTTAAAGTTTTTTTTTTTTTATGTTAGAAGACAACAAAAATAAATAATGAGCTCAGCTTTTAATGTAAGACATTAGATAACATAGAACAGAACAATTAAAATATGAGCAGAAATTTAAAAAGGAAAACAAAAAGACAAGTTGAACAAGTATTGAGTTGTTTTCTTTAAGTCAACTAAACAAATAAAATAGACCCAAACTTCTGATCAGCATATAAAAAGACAAATTATAGATACAGCATAGGTGGAAGAGAAGTTTGTAATTATTTTTATGCCAAAACAGATGAAATGAGATATTTATAAGAAAAATAAAATTAGCAAAACTGACTCAAAAAAAATCTGAATATATCTAGAACTATTTAAGAAATTAAATCAGATGATAATCCTATATTCCCCCTTATCCACCTCTGAAATAAAAAAAGAAACAAAAACTTAAGAATATATGGGGTTTCAGATCCCATTCAAAGAATGAATAATTTCATCTGCATACAAGCTCTTTCACAAAATAGTATATACTGACCCATTTTATGAAGCTTATATAATCTTTATGAAAAAACAAAAAAAAATTACAAGAAAGACAAACTGAAGTTCAGTATTATGAATACAATGCAAAAATTCTAAATACTAACCCTTTATCTGATATGTCATTTGTAAATATCTTCTCCCATTCTGTCGGGGGCTTTATCAGATAAAGGGTTAGTATCAAAATCTACAAAGAACTAATCAAACTCAACACCCAAAAAACAAATAATCCAGCGAAGAAATGGGCAAAAGACATGAAGAGACACTTCTCTAAAGAAGACATCCAGATGGCCCACTGACACATGAAAAAATGCTCAACATCACTCATCATCAGGGAAATACAAATCAAAACCACAATGAGATACCACCTTACACCTGTCAGAATGGCTGACATTAACAACTCAGGCAAAAACAGATGTTGGCGACGATGCGGAGAAAGAGGATCTCTTTTGCATTGTTGGTGGGAATGCAAGCTGGTGCAGCCACTCTGGGAAACAGTATGGAGGTTCCTCAAAAAACTAAAAATAGAACTACCGTATGACCCAGCAATTGCACTACTAGGCATTTATCCATGGGATGCAGGTGTGCTGTTTGGAAGGGACACATGCACCCCCATGTTTATAGCAGCACTATCAACTATAGCCAAAGTATGGAAAGAGCCCAAATGTCCACTGATGGATGAACGGATAAAGAAGAGGTGATATATATATATATATACATATATATATATATACATACACACACACACACACACACACACACACACACATACAATGGAGTATTGTTCGACAATCAAAAAGAATGAAATCTTGCCATTTGCAACTACGTGGATGGAACTGGAGGGTATTATGCTAAGTGAAATTAGTCAGAGAAAGACAAAAGTCATATGACTTCACTCATATGAGGACTTTAAGAGACAAAACAGATGAACATAAGGGAAGGGAAACAAAAAATAAAAACACGGAGGGGGACAAAACAGAAGAGACTCATAAATAAGGAGAACAAACTGAGGGTTACTGGAGGAGTTGCGGGAGGGGGATGAGCTAAATGGGTAAGGGGCACTAAGGAATCTACTCCTGAAATCATTGTTGCACTATATGCTAATTAATTTGGATGTAAATTAAAAAAAAATAAAAATTAAATTAAAAAGATTATAAATAAATAAGACTCTAAATATCAGCTTTCAATTCAGCCAACTACTGACCTTAGAGCTATTTAAAAAAAAATCGTGGGGCGCCTGGGTGACTCAGTTGGTTAAGCCTCCGACTTTAGCTCAGGTCATGATCTTACAGTTGGGTGTGTTAGAGTCCCGAGTCAGCTTTGTGCTGACAGCTCATAGCCTGGAACCTGCTTCGAATTCCATGTTTCCCTCTCTCTCTGACTCTCCCTCACTCGTGCTCTGTCTCTCTCAAAAATAAATAAACATTAAAAAAATAAAATTAAGAAAAAAAATTCTAAATAAAATACTAGCAACCTGAGTCCTTTAACATATAAAAATAGAGTAGGTCATGAGCAATTTGGGTTTTTACCACTAATGCTAGGATGGCTTAATAATTAAACATTGATTAATATCATTTATCATGTCAACATATTAAAAGACAAAAACATATGACCAGCTCAATAATCATGGGGAAATAATTTTTTAAAGGGAAACACCAATTTATAATAAACATCATTAATACATTAATAACATTTCATCCATGATAAAATGTGTTGGTTGCAGACAGCATGCTCATCAAACATTTCATTTTCTCCTATATTTCTTACATCCTTTGTAGTAAGGCAGAACAAAATGACTACGTATGCCCAGTGAATTGTGAGTGATCTATGGGCAATTTTCCATTTTTTGTTCCCTGACTTGACCATAAATGTGCCATAGTTCAAAGCAACTTAAATCCCAAAAGAGCTGTCTGGATCTGAAGTAGCATTTGTGTCAATCCAGAAACAAGATGTTGATGTGCTAATTCACTGACAATTTGAAATTATTTAATAGTGAATCACAGCCTACCCTATCATTAGTCATACAGACAAAAGACTTACAACCAGAATTTACGACACAATAGAAAAAAACAAAACTATAAACTATCCAATAGAAAAAATAGGCAAAGGACATAAACAGACTTCACAAAAGGTGAAATTGAAAAAAAAAAAAAAAACCTAAACATGAAATAAACATAAAAGAAAATACTCAACCTCAATATGGAATGGAAAAGTGCAAAATAACATCATAATGGTTTACAATTTCTTACCAACATATTGACAAAACTTCAAATGTGTGATAATGTTAACTTTTGGCCAAAAAGCAGAGTACCAGGAACTCATATATGGCTGGTGGGTGTGGATTGAGACAAACATTTTAGCAAACAATCTGGCAATATTTTGGAATGTTGAAAGTGCTCATAATTTCAACATATGCTCAAATGGTAGGACCCTCCATAAGCCCTCTCCTGACTCCCCAAACAGTCTGAGGCAAATCTCCTATATTTGCACTAAATTATAGAAACTTGCATTAGAGTTATAGCGGACATTAGTTACTTCAGTCTTCCCAGAATCCAAACATACATTCTCTCTTGGGGAAATACAAGACCTCAACCAGAGGAGGCTTTGTTATCAGTAAATAATAGTCTCACTTTCTCACTAACTTATTTGAGGCTAAGGCAATTATCTTCTTATACTTGTGTCTCAACATCTAGCAGAAAACCTGCATAGTAAGTATGCAAATATGACCATTCAATTTAAAATTGTTGAGTTATTCCTGGGCACCAATTAGATTCTATGCATTGTGGTTCATAAGACATTACATGTAATATCAGCATAGAAACTTAAGAGTGAAACCATTCTAATAGTCTGTATGGTGGTTATTCCTTAGTGAGGAAGTTGTTCAAAGATAAACTCATTCAATGTGCAAGTTTTGGCCTATTTTATAACTCTTACAATTTCTTCTTAATTTATATGGTTTTTCCAAGGTACTATTTTTCTCTACTGGGAACAAATTATTTTTGAACTCCAAAAACCCGAGGTAACTGTCAGGATGTTGTACCTCAGATGCGACAAAAATTCATTTAATTTAGAAATGGAACTAGAAAAAAATTCCACAACTTACATATGTGTGAAATGCTTTTCCATCTTACAAACATATATGGCCTTTCCCTGTCACAAGCTTCCTGTGTTCAAATGTCCATGAAACATCTGATAACTTTCTGAATTGTAAACCACAGCGATCTTACAGAGCCAGGGAAAATTTGCTTGATTTTCTTTTATTTTTTGCATTGTGCAGAGTAGTCCATGGCATATTCAGGGAGATCAATAGAGTTTCGGCTTTGCTTTATACAGCTGGGCAGGTACAGTGGTGACTGAAAGTTCATCTGGGATTTTAATTGAATGTGCTTCTAGAGATGCACCAAAACGGATCAAAATGACTTGCTTTTAATTTCCTTTGGGGGCAACTTGCTGGCATGGGCAATGCCAAATTACCATCTTGCCTCTTTCTCTTCTTTTTGAGTTTGTCCCTTTGAGCAACGCTGTTATAGCTGCTGGTTATGCAATTAGGCATCTCTGTCTGCCTCCCCCTTCAATCTTTTTCTCCTTATTAAGCTAGTAGGAAAATGTTAAGCCCCTAGGCATTTGCATCTATTAATAGGAAGAGAAGATTAACTGTCACTGTTGCATAGATTCATGATTAGTAGACTGCTAGCAGAGTTCTCTTTTATTTCCTCCTTTTTAGTAACAAGAAAGCCATAGGCATCATTGCAACATCATAAAGTGGCTCTGCTGTAGGACCTCTAATCTGGCCCTGACGGAAGATTATTGGCACTGCATCTTGAATTGCCCATCCACAGGATTAAGACAAAGGAAATGATTAGACTTAGTCCAACATTCTCATTTCATAGAGAAAGTGACAGAGGTCATATGACCTGTCACAGGGTAGGCAGGTAGGTAATTCATAACAAAGCGAAAACAAATCGAGTATCTAGGCCCCTTGCTATTTTAAGTTATTATACTGAACTTGTTATATTGCTTATTATTTCAGTACCAGGATTTAACATTTTCCATAAATCAAATACTTAGAAAATTATTTTCTGGGATAATGGGAAAATTTACGAGGAGAATTTCCTGGACAGAATTACTGGAAATGAGCTAACTGTAAAGTCTGATACGAGGAATTCCAAAAGATGTTTTACTTAATTCAAAAAAGCTATTTTCTGAATCATCTGACAATTCTTAATTCACATAATTCATCTGGGTCTTAAAAAGGACAATTTTAAGCCATAATTATGTAAGTTAAAAACTAGCAAGCACAGAGAGGTAGTATGTCACATAATGAAGTGATTTTCCAAGGGTGATGCCTGAGCCAATCATCTGGGAACTTGTTAGAAATCGTCAACCTGAAAATAAAGAGCCAAAATGAGAGGCAAAGAAGTGTTTATTTAGGATTAAAGAATTGTAACTTGGGGAGCAAAGATCTAGGTAGAAACTCAAAGAGTCTCCCACGTGTGAGATGAAAGCAAAGAGGATTTTTGTTTTGTTTTTTTCTTTTTCAAATTTTTAAAAAATTAATTAATTAATTTCAATATTTATTTATTTTTGAGAGAGAGAGAGCAAGCAGGGGAGGGGCAAGGGTGGGGTGTGGTCGAGGATCTGAAACAGGGTCTGTGCTGACAGCAGATAGTCTGATGTGGGGCTCAAACTCATGAACCATGAGATCATGACCTGAGTTGAAGTCAGACACTTAACTGACTGAGCCACCCAGGCTCTCCTCTTTTTCAAATTTTTATTTAAATTCTAGTTAGTTAACATATACTGTAATATTGGTTTTAGAAGTAGAATTTACTACTTCATCACTTACATACGAAACCCAGTGCTTATTATAACAAGTGCCCTCCTTAATGCCCATCACCCATTTAGCCCATCTCCACCCACCTTCCTCCATCAACCCTCAGTTCTCTACCATTAACAGTCTCTTATGGGTTGTTTGCCTCCCTCTCTTTCCCCCTTCCCCTTATTCATCTGTTTTGCCTCTTAAATTCCACATATGAGTGAAATCATATGGTATTCATTTTTCTGTGAATGACTTACTTCACTTACCACAATACACTCTAGTTCCATCTGTGTCATTGCAAATGGCAAGAATCCATTCTTTCTGATGAGTAATATTTCATTGGATGTATATACCACTATTTTATCCATTCATCAGCCAATGGATATGTGGGATCTTTCCATAATTTAGCTATTGTCGGTAATGTTGCTATAAACACCGGGGTGCACGTATCCCTTCATATCTGTATTTTTGTATCCTTTCGAAAAATACCTAGTAGTGCAATTGCTGGGTGGTAGGGTAGTTCTATTTTTAACTTTCTGAGGAACTTCCATAGTGTTTTGCAGATTGGCTGCATCAATTTGCATTACACCAACAGTGTAAGAGGGCTCCCCTTTCTCCACATCTTTGCCAACATCTGTTGTTTCCTGAGTTGTTAATTTTAGCCATTCTGAGAGGGATGTTGTGGTATATCATCATAGTTTTGATTTGTATTTCCCTGATGATTAGTGATGTTGAGCATCTTTTCATGTGTCTGTTGGCCATCTGGATGTCTTCTTTGGAAAAATGTCAGCTCATGTCCTCTGCCCATTTCTTAACCGGGTTATTTGTTTTTGAGCTGTTGAGTTTAAAAAGTGTTTTTTTTTTTCTTTTTTTAATTAATTTTTTAAAAAATATTTATTTACTTTGATAGAGACAGAATGTGAGCAGTGGAGGGGCAGAGAGAGAGGGAGACACAGAATCTAAAGCAGACTCCAGGCTCTTAGCTGCCAGCACAGAACCTGATGCTGAGCTCAAACTCATGAATTACCAGATCATAACCTGAGCCAAAGTCAGATGCTTAACTGACTGAGCCACCCAGGCACCCCAAGTTGAAAAAGTTCTTTATAGATTTTGGATTCTAACCCTTTATCAGGTACGTCATTTGCAAATATCTTCTCCCAATCCATAGGCTGCCTTTTAGTTTTGTTGATTGTTTCCTTTGCTGTGCAGAAGATTTTTTTATCTTCACGAAGTCCCAATTGTTCATTTTGGCTTTTGTTTCCCTTTTTTCTGGTGAGTGTCTAGGAAGAAGTTGGTACGGCCAAGGTCAAAGAGGTTGCTGCCTGTGTTCTCCTCTAGGATTTTGATGGTTTCCTGTCTTACATTAAGGTCTTTCATCCATTTCGAATGCATTTTTGTGTATGGTATAAAAAGTGTTCCAGTTTCATTCTTCTGCATGTTTCTGTCCAATTTTCCCAACACCATTTGTTGAAGAGACTGTCTGTTTTCCATTGGATATTCTCTTCTGCTTTGTCAAAGATGAGTTTACCATATAACCGTGGGTCCATTTCTGGGTTTTCTATCCTGTTACATTGATCTATGTGCCTGTATTTTGTGCCAGTACCATACTGTCTCGATCAATACAGCTTTGTAATATAACTTGAAGTCTGGAATTGTAATGCCTCTAGGTTTGCTTTACTTTTACAAGATTGCTTTGGCTATTTGAGGTCTTTTGTGGTTCCATACAACTTTTAGCTTTGTGAAGAATGCTGGTGGTATTTTAATAGGGATTGCATTAAATGTGTGGATTGCTTTGGGTTATATAGACATTTTAACAATGTTTGTTCTTCCAATCCTTGAGCATGGTATGTTTTTCCATTTCTTTGTGTCCTCTTCAATTTCTTTCATAAGTATTCTCTAGTTTTTAGAGTACAGATCTTTTATGTCTTTGGTTAGGTTTATTCCTAGGTATCTTATGATTTTTCATGCAATTGTAAATGGAATTGATTATCTGATTTCTCTTTCTGCTGCTTCATTACTGGTGTATAGAATTGCAACAGATTTCTGTATGTTGATTTTATATTCTTCAGCTTTGCTGAGTTCGTATATTAGTTCTAGCAATTTTTTGGTGGATTCTTTTAAGTTTTCTGCATAGAGTATTTCATCGGCAAATAGTGAAAGTTTTACTTCTTCCTTGCCTATTTGGATGCCTTTTATTTCTTTTTGTTGTATGATTGCTGACGCTAAGACTTCCAGTACTATGTTAAATAGCAATGGTAAGAGTGGAGATCTCTATCTTGTTCCTGACTGTAGAGGAAGAGCTCTCAGTTTTACCCCATCGAGGATGATATTAGCTGTGTGTCTTTCTTATTTGGCTCTTATGATATTGAGGTATGTTCCATCTATATGTACTTTGTTGAGAGTTTGTAACGATATTGGATGTTGTATTTTGTCAAATGCTTTTTCGGCATCTATTGAGAATCATATGGTTCTTATCCTTTCTTTTATTAATGTGGCATACCATGCTGATAGATTTGTGAATATTCAACCAGCCCTGCAGCCCAGGAATAAATCACACTTGATTGTGAATGATTCATTTAATGTATTGTTCAATTTGATTTGCTAATATCTAGTTGAGAATTTTTTGCATCCATGTTCATTAGGGACATTGATGCAATGTCCTTTTTAATGGGGGTCTTTGTCTAATTTTGGAATCAATGTAATGCTGTCCTCCTTGAAGGGGTTTGGAAGTTTTCCTTCCATTTCTATTTTTTGGAACAATTTGAGAATAGGTATTAACTCTTCTTTAAATGCCTGGTAGAATTCCCCTGGGAAGACATCTGGCCTTAGACTGTTGTTTGTTGGGAGATTTTTGATTACTGATCCAATTTCTTTGCTGGTTTTGAATTTTCTGAAGTTTTCTATGTCTTCCTGTTTCAGTTTTGGTAGTTTGTATGTTTCTAGGAATTTGTCCATTTCTTTCAGATTGCCCACTTTGTGGGCATATAGTTTTTCATAATATTCCCATAATTATTGGTGTTGGTGGTGATCTCTCCTCTTTCATTCATGATTTTATTTATTTGGGTCCTTTCTCTTTTATTTTTGATAAGTCTAGCTAGGGGGTGGTCAATTTTATTCTTTCAAAGAAACAACTCTCAGTTTCATTGATCAGCTCTATTTGTTTTTCATTTGTTTGTTTCTATATCATTTATTTCTCCTCTAATTTTTATTATTTCCCTTCTGCTAGTTTTATGCTTTATTTGCTGCTACTTTTCTAGCGCCTTTCAGTGTAAGGTCAGATTGTATATTTGAGACTTTTCTTGCTTCTTGAGAGAGCCTATATTGCAATATACTTTCCTCTTGGGACTACCTTTGCTGCATCCCAAAGGCTTTGAACTGTCATGTTTTCATTTTCATTTGCTCCCACGTGTCTTTTTTTTTTTTTTTTAATTTCTTCTTTAATTTCCTGATTAACCCATTCATTCTTGGTTAGGATGTTCTTTAAGCTCATTGTATTTGGGGGCTTTCCAATTTTTTTCTTGTGGTTAACTTCAAGTTTCATAGCGTTATGGTCTGAAAATAGACATGTTATTTGTACCTGATGAAAGCTGATTTATGACTCAGTATGTGATCTATTCTGGAGAATGTTCCATGTACACACAGAAAGAATGTGTATTCTGCAGCTTTAGGATGGAAAGTTCTGAATATATCTGTTAAGTCCATCTGTCCAATGTGTCATTCAAAGCCATTGCTTCCATTGATTTTCTGCTCAATCTGTCCATAGCTATAGGTGGGGTGTTAAAGTCCCATACAATTATTGTGTTATTTTCAATGAGTTTCTTTATGTTTGTTATTAATTGAATTATATATTTGGGTGCTTCAAAGTTGGGGCATAAACATTTATAATTGTTAGACCTTCTTGATAAATAGGCCCTTTAATTATGATATAATGCCCTTCGCCATCTCTTGTTACAGTCTTTGTTTTAAAATCTAATTAGTCTGATATAAGTATGGCTACCCAGCTTTCTTTTGATGTCCATTATCATGACAGATTGTTCTCCATCCCCTCACTTTCCAACTGCAGATGTCTTTAGGTCTAAAATGAATCTCTTGTAGGCAGTATATAGATGGGTCTTTTTTTTTTTTCTTTAATACATTCTGATACCATATGTCTTTTGATAAGAGCATTTAGTCTATTTACATTCAGAGTAATTACTGAAATATATGAATTTAGTGCCATTGTATTACCTTTAATGTTTCTGGTGATGTTCTCTTTTCCTCTCTAGTCTTTGTTGATTTTGGTCTTTTGTTCCCCACTCAAAAAGCTCCTTTTAATATTTCTTGCAGAGATGGTTTAGTAGTAATGAAACTCCTTTAGTTTTTGTCTGGGAAATTCTTTATCTCTCCTTCTATACTGAATGACAGTCTTTATGAATAAACTATTCTTGGCTGCATATATTTCTCATTCAGCATGTTGAATATATCATGCCACTCCCTTCTGGCCTGCCAAGTTTCTGTGGACAGATCTGCTGTGAACCTGATCTGTCTTCCCTTGTAGGTTAAGGACTTTTTTTTCCCTTGCTGCTTTCGGGATTCTTTCTTTGTGTATTTTGTGAATTTGACTATGATATGTCTTAGGGATGGCCAGCTTTTGTTAAATTTAGTGGGAGCTCCCTGTGCTTCTTGGA
Organism: Puma concolor; assembly: GCF_028749965.1. Lineage (NCBI taxonomy): Eukaryota > Metazoa > Chordata > Mammalia > Carnivora > Felidae > Puma > Puma concolor. The sequence continues at coordinate 145,726,885 of NC_141674.1, read as the reverse complement.
TTTTGATGTCTGTTTCCTTTCCCAGATTAGGGAAGTTTTCAGTTACAATTTGCTCAAATAAACCTTCCGCCCCCTTTTCTCTCTTCTTCTGGGACTCCTATGGTATAAATGTTTGATGCTTTAAGGAGTTGCTGAGTTCCCTACGTCTATATTTGTGATCCAATACCTCTCTTTCCCTCTTCTTTTCAGCGTCATTATTTTCCATATTTTTTTTTCTTCTATATCACGGATTCATTTCTCTGATTTGTCTTTCCTCATTGTCATGGCAACCGTTGGACTTGCATCTCGGTTACAGCATTTTTTATTTTGGCCTGACTAGTTTTTAGTTCTTTTATCTCTGCAGTAAGGGATTCTCTAGTGTCTCCCATGCTTTTTTTCAAGCCCAGCTAGTATTCTTATAATTCTTGTTTTAAATTCTGCTTCAGACATCTTACTTATATCTGTATTGATTAAATTTCTGGCCATTACTTCTTTCTGTTCTTTCTTTTGGGGTGAATTCCTCTGTCTTGTCATCTTATTAGGTCACTGTTTCCTTGTGTAATTGTTAGAAAAGCCTATTATATTCCTGCTCCTGAGAGTAACGGCTATGTTAAGAAGAGGTCCCAAAAAAGGGGGCAGAGGATCCAATATGCACTGTGCTATTGTGTTTTGGCTGCTCCTACTCTTAGATCAGTTTTTTGCAGAGTTTCTCCTTGCCTAGTGTGAGAGGTGTTTAGAATTTGTCCACTGTGTGGCAAGTTTTAAATAGGTATTTTTTGGTCTGCTAATAAGAAGCTAGATGGGAAGAAAGAAGGAAAAGAAGGAAAGGAAGGAAAGGAAGGAAGGGAAAGAAAGAAAGAAAGAAAGAAAGAAAGAAAGAAAGAAAGAAAGAAAGAAAGAAAGAAAGAAAGAAAGAGAGAGAGAGAGAAAGGAAAGAAAAAAAGAAAGATCCTATTTCCCTGAGAGCTCAAGATTTGTAGCACGCTATGATAAGTAGACTTGGTGCATGCAAGGGGTTTGGGCTGCTCTTGTGGGAGTGTGGTCTGCTGCACTGATTCTCAGGTAGACTTGTCCTAGTGGAGATGCACCTACAGGGCACAGGTAGGTGGGGCTTGCTGTAAGTGGCTCTGGTCTCCACTGGGGGGCCATTATGTTGCTTACTGAAGTTGGTCATTGCTGATGGGCTTAGAGAAAATAGGGTCATCTCACGCTCTCATCCCTGGATTGGGCAGTTCACGCCCACTAATCTTTAAGGAGCCCTCATAGAAGAGCAAACAAACATCCCTCTTGTGTCCCTGGCTTCTGTCAGATCTGCCTTCACTCCATCTGTTTCCAAGCTGTCTGCCTGCCAGGCTGCACAGTACTCCTGTGTTTTCTCTCAGGAGCATGGCTGGGTTTCAAAAAACCAAATTTTATGGACACACACGGTGCAGACCTGTGCTGATCTTCCAGGGGAGGGCCTTGCCATGCTTCTGCCATTTGCCAGATTATCCCAGAAAATCAGTCACATGACCACGGAGTGGTTCAGAGTTTATGGTGAAATGCAGCAAAAAGCCACCACCAAGGTTCGCTGCCCTCAGCCGGTGTCTTTGTTCCTTTGCTAGGGAATGGGGCAGTACATTGGCATCACCAATTCTTTTGTACCCAGAGAGGCCATGCCACCACTCCTAAATGCACTCCAAGCTGGGGAACTATTTCTCCCCATGCAACCTAGGGGATCCTCAGACCACATTGCCCACTTTGGGTGTCTGCCCTCCTTCCCCACAGGAGCACCACTAAGCCTGCCAGGATGACCCTGGTGATGGCATGGACTTCTAAAACTTTAGACTTTGCACTCCACTGCTTATAATAACTGAAAGCAAAGAGGTTTTATGAAGAAAAAGGAAGAGAGACAATTACAGGTGTCGAGGAAAAGGAAAAGCTAAGAGTGTCAACAAATTAAAGTAATCTGGGTTATACATTGATTGACTACTGATTTTATCTTCAGAAAGTCCACAACTATCAGTCTTGTGTTTAGGATGTCTGTTCTTCTGATGACGTCTTAAAAAATTGCTTAAAAACATTCTCATTTTGTCTAGTCCAAAGCTTTGGGCCCAGTTTAAATGGAAACAAATAAGGCAGGTTCTCTGCTGTGGCTGCTCCATTTAAAACTGGCTCAATCCATGTAAATTCTTCACAAAACACAAATTCTCAGGACATGCTGCAGACCAACTGCATCAGAAATTTTTAGAAAGGCATTTTAACAAGCACTCCAGGTGATTTTGATACATGCTGAAATTGGAAGAACACAGGCAGAATCGTTCAGAGCACTGTCTCTGAGGTCAGTCACTTGGCTTGAATCCCTACCTGCCACTTAAGTATATGACCTTAGGCAAATCACTTTATCTCTGTTCTTCAGTTTCTTTTGTAAAATGATGAAGGCAACATTAATACTACTTATTTCACAGTGTTGTTATGAACATATATGTAGAGTATGTGCCTGGTACATTATAAGCATTATATACATTATGTATCCTTATTATTAACATATTATCACACTACAACTAATCTACTGAATTAAGTGATCAGAATTTATCATTAAGAATGGCCTTGAAGAACAAGACTATTAAAAATAATGAACAAAATGATTTTAAAAAGTTCTACTGGGAAGACAAGCCTGAGTTGAAGGACTCACTGGGCTGAGAATGAAGACTGCTTATGGACCTAGAAATTTCTACATATAATTAAGAGGCGTTTGCCATAAAAATGCAATAGAAAACAAGTTCATTGCTTCATGTTTCATCATGAGCTTTCTAAAGAAATGCCTAACTTCTATTAATAACAGGGCTTTATTTTCCACACAAAAATTCTCAATTGGTTCCACAGTTCTTTGAGAAAACTAAGATGTTTTACCTGTTCCTGTCCTATGATCACTTTATAGGAATTTGTAAAGAAAATATTGCGACATCCTTTGACTACAAAACAAAGGAATGAGGCCTGTCATTTTTTTACTCTTTTGTCTTCCTTGTCCAGTGCTTCTCAAACATGGATGTGCATACAGATCACCTGGGAATCTTGTTTGTATGCAGATTTTGATTCACTGGGTCTCCAGTGGGGCCTGAGATCCCAGTTTTCTGTCTAGCTTCCAAGACATGCCAATACTTCCGGCCCAATCTTCACACTTTATGTAGCAAGGATTTCTATCACATATGATTATTAATAAATCCTGTTTATTCTTTCTCTACAGACTTTGAATATCATTTCTTTTGTAGCCCACCTGGTAGGGACGGTTAACCTCCCAACCTTGTTTCTGATTTTTAGTCTTCCTCACAATGATTCACACATCTCAACCACTGCCAAAGTCATCACTTCGAAACAGCTTTTAGATCACATTCCCCCTGGGCTCAGAAACTTTCAGTAGATCCCCTGCCTAAGATTCATTTACTGGCCATCAACTATATGTTGGGATGGTCTCTGTTAAATCCTAAGAATACAAAGATTAAAAAACACAGTTTCTATCTCTGATAAGCTCAGACATAACAAAACAATTTTAAAACAATAAGAAAAAGACAATGGTATAAATATATCTATGAGATGTTATAAAAGCATCAGAAAAATGTTTAAGAAGAATTTCTGGGGCGCCTGGGTGGCTCAGTCGGTTGGGTGGCTGACTTTGGCTCAGGTCATGATCTTGCGGTCCATGAGTTCGAGCCCCGCGTCGGGCTCTGTGCTGACAGCTCGGAGCCTGGAGCCTGTTTCAGATTCTGTGTCTCCCTCTCTCTGACCCTCCCCCATTCATGCTCTGTTTCTCTCTGTCTCTCTCTGTCTCAAAAATAAATAAACGTTAAAAAAAATTTAAAAAAAAAAAAGAAGAATTTCTGAATTTTAGTGGATGGATGAGTAGCTTTGAAAATAAAGCCAGGTGAAAATAGGGAAGTTCATGGAAGAAAAGTAGTCAGCAGAACAAGAGCAAAAAGGTAGTGGTGGGATGCTAAATGTTTCAACAAGAGACTCTGGGAAATAAGTGTACATAGTTGGCTCTTTCGAGCAGCTAGGAGCAGACCTCAGCATATCACTTAGTAGATGTATGCAGCAGTGTGGAAAGGGGAGCAGGGAACTATAAGTAGTTTGGTGTTACCAGAACATAAAGTATGTCTTTGGCTGCTATTATTCAGGATTTTCCATAATTTAACCAGACTTTTAGATTAACACTTTATGGAGACTTGGGTTAGTCACAAAACCCACTTCCTTAGATTTCAATTTACTCTTAGAGAAATCAAGGGGTAGAATCAGGCAAAGTCTAAAGGACACTACATCTCAACTCGTACGGATATCATTGAATTTTAGTCATTAATTACCATCATTCACCTTCATATGCTCCATATATGAGTGGTTAGATTTTCTAGACCACCCCCAAAAGGCCTTGTGTTGTTCCTTTCCCAAAATTATGTTGTAGTAGTAGGGATGCCAGATCTTCAGCCAAGCTTACTGTGTCCAATATATAGGGAAAATTACAATTTAAGTCCATTTCACTATAGCAACCATTGCTACCAAGGCTGCAATTGTAGTCCTTTGGCTGGCTCAGTTAGACTCGAGATACAGAGACAGTAGGGTCAGTTAGTATAACATGGTAGTTTAGCCAGCTCTGGGGCCAGATCAATATTGTTCCACCACTTACAGGTAGGCTATTTGGAGTACTTAACAGCTTTGTACCTTTGATTCCTCATTTGGAAAAGTAGAGATAATAATTAGACTTGACCTCTGTGAATTTCTGAGAAGATTAGGTTGAATGTGATAAAAGTCCAGTTTAAGTGGCAGAAATATATTGAGTTCTCAGTAAATATTAATGAAATGGTTCATTTTATGTATTAATTTGTCTGGGCCATTGGGAACCCAGATATTTGATTAAACATTATTGCAAGTATATCAATGAGTGTGTTTCTGAATGAGATTAACACTTGAGTCAGTAGACTGAGTAAAGCAGATTGCTCTCCCCAGTATGTGTAGGTCTTGGAGGTCTGAATAAACCAAAAGATTAAGTAAGGGAGAATTTGCTCTCCACCTGACTGTCTTCAAGCTGAGACATTGGTTTTCTTCTGCTCTCAGACTCAGACTCGAATTAGGACTTACATCATTGATTCTGCTGGTTCGCAGGCCTTTGGACTCCAATTAGAAATATACCATCTGCTCTCCTGGGTCGAATTGGCAACTGCAGATCTTGGCACTCCTCAGCCTCCATAGTCACGTGAGCCAATTCCTTATAAAAATACACACAAAGAAGCGTGTGTGTGTGCATGCGTGCATGCACACACACACACACATACACACACGTCCTATTGGTTCTGTTTCTCTGGAGAACCTTGATTAGTACAATTAGTTATTCTTGTTATCAGAAAGACTGCCCAGAGGGACAAAGATTCAAAGTAATCTAATCACAAAGTTAGTGGTCAGGGTAAAGGTTGTAGAAGGTCAGATCAGAATCCTAGAAGACTTTTGTTGCTGTGATTAAGGCTTCTCATTTTCCACAGCCTTCTATGCTACATTAGCCCCACATTTGGGATGGATGATTCTACAGTTTCAAGAATTCAAGATTTATTATTTTAGACCACAAATGATATTTAGGACTCTTTGGAGTCTGTGCTGGTTATGCAATCCATGTCTCTGCTGTACTAAGAGTGAGGCCTTTGAAGGCTAAGGGGTGGAAAAAATAATTTCCCCTGAAACTCCTGAAGATCCTGTGAAGTCTGGTATATCGGGTACTGGACTGGTGGAGAATTTCTGTGTACAGAATCATCCCCCTTTATCTCTAAGCTTCTCATATTTGAAGCTACTTGTGTCATTTTACGTACTGAAGTCTAAACAGAAGATGAGCCCCTCGTAATGATTTGAGCATTCCTTCTCCCCTACTGAAAATAGCTTTCTTTCTCTGCGAATATATCTCTCATGTCCTTTAAGGTCCAGATTCTCCAAAAAGCCTTCTCTATTTATATCAAGTTTTTAAGTAACCTCTGATTCTTCTTAATTCTCAGAGGGTTTCATGGCTAGACACTCAATGGAGGTTTATCATATGCTTCATTATTTTCTAAATGTTTTGCAAAGTTCTTAGAACTTAAAAGACAGAGACACTCTCTGGCATTTTCATGTAATCTGAAAACCATTCCATATGCTAGTTATGTTGGTATTTTCATAAACACTTAATGGTGAAGATGTGATTAGTGGGTTCAGCACTGGGATGAAGTACTATTTTGGGGACAGTATCCAAATGGAAGATCCCTTTCTCAAAAGACAATGAAGATATTGGAGCCAGATATATGTATACTTCATCTGGAGAAAATAATTTGTGGGTGACCTGATAACTGTTCTTAAATATTGAATGGACTTCCTAGGAAGCTGGGATTGGACTATTTGTGACAGAATATTATATACTATATTAGTATTATTATTTCCACTTCAAGCTAAGCCAGAAAGCATGATGGCACTTTGGTTACATGGACAAGTTCAGAAAAAGGAAGAAGCCAGTGCATGTGGGAATCAAGTCTACAAGACCTGACTTGTGGTGTAGCCATGCACAAGGGTAGAAAACCCACACTCCACCTAGTCAATATCAAAACACTAATTAATAAGGGTTTTCTCAGAAAGAAGGCAGGACTGAGTCTGGCACTTAACAGCCTCAGTGCCAGTAGCTGTAAAGAGCCAAGGAAGACAAGGCATCATCTGGAAGAAAGTGACAGAAATAAATATTTTATTTCAACCATTTTTGAAGATGTGCTTTCTCACTGTTAAAAATAGTTCTTTGCTTATAACAAAGATATAAGAAATTTTATACTTCAAATATTTTCTTATAAAACAAGGCATGCTTTCAAAAGGAAACAAGTACAGGGTTTTCCAATTTGTTCTGTCCATTCTACCCAAGTGACAAACAAGCAAACAGCATAAAGAAGGTAGACAGAACCTCTGAGCATGGAGCAAAGTTTATATACAATTTAAGATCAAGCTAAGGCAGAGTCTACAGCAAAGACTTGTACACACAAAGCTGTTGGGAAAATGTTGATACTGATATCACATACTTTGGATATCTTTTAAAAAGTAAACCATTTTTGGAACAGTTTTTGATTTAAAGAAAAATTGCAAGAATAATGCAGAGAGTTCATATATACCTATGTTTAGAGTCATTATTCACATTATCTGAGTATATATTTGTTATAATTAAAGACTCAATATTGGTATATATTATTAACTAATATCCATACTTTATTCACAGTTCCTTAGTTTTTACCTAATATCCTTTTTTGGCTAAGGTCCTTCCAGGATATTACCTGATATTTAGTCATCATGGTTCCCTAGACTCCTTTAGGTTATGAGAGTTTCTCAGATTTTCTGTTTTTGAGGGCCTTCACAGTCTTAAGGAATATTAACCACATATTTTGTGAAATATTCTTCAGCTAGTATTTGCCTGGTGTTTTACTCATGATTACTCTGAGGTTATATGTTTTGGGAGGAAAAACACAGAAGCAAGGTGCCATTTACATCACATCACATCCAGGGTACATACTATCAACATGACTATAGGAATTTTTCTAGATGTTCTTTATCAAGTTGAGTAAATTCCCCTCTATTCCTGGTTTGTTGAGAATGTTTATTATTGATGACTTCTGGGTTTTATGAAATTTTTTCCTGCCTCAATTGATAGAATCATATGATTTTCCTCTTAGCCTTGTTGATGTGATAGATTACATTGGTTGATTGATTTTCAAATATTTATCCAGCCTCGCATACCTGAGAAAAATCCCACTTGGTAGTGGCATATAATTTATACACTGTATACATTATTGAATTTGATTTGCTAATATTTTGAAGTTTTCTTTAAAAAATCTGTGTTCATGAGAGATATCAGTCTATAGTTTCCTAGTAATATCTTTACTGGTTTTGGTATTAAGATACTGCTGGTCTTACAAAATGAGTTAGCACATGTTCCCTCTGCTTCTTTTTGATGGGAGAGATTGTAGAGAATTGGTATCATTCGCTCCTTAAATGTATGGTAGAATTCACCAGTGAAATAATCTGGGCCTGTCACTTTCTTTTTTGGAGAATTATCAATTTTTGACTCAATTTCTCTGAGAGATGTAGCCTAATAAAGGAGGTGACTGGGGTGTGAGCTCTGGATTGGTTTGTTTGTACTTGAAAAGCACAATTGCTGACAGGTTGTTTACTATCTCTAGACGTTGGCTAACCTTCGAAAAGGCAGTTCCTCCAGGGTCAGCAAAGGTCCCAGATGTTAAAACATCAGGATACAGGTAATAAAAGACCTGGTTAATACATGGCTCCAGAGACTCCTACTCCAGGTAAACAAAACTTACTTGTAACTCTGAATTCTCCTGTCTCTCCAGATTTCAGGGTGACACTTTCCCTGCAACTACAGTTCTCTGATGGATCAAAGACAAGTTATTGATTTTCTTTGCTGTGTTCAGCTTTTTCTTGTTGTAAAGAAACAATTGAGGACTTGGAACCTCATTACATGCCAGAACTGAAACCAGAAGTCTTTAACTTATTTTTAATTGTTCTGCGGACTTTAGTTTTATGCCAAACTGAAAATATTGGTAGTAGTTTCCAGATCCAATACAATCACCCTAAGAAGTTTCTTTTATGGAATTTTTTGCTCAGCCTAGGAGTGAGATGGGAGGCAATTCATTCATACAGCAGTAGTATGTGCTTTTATTTTGCTTTAAATGTAAGATTAAAATATACAAAATATTATCTCATGGTTATCTTTTTAGGAAACTATTAGTAAATTATTTTCCTTAACATGTTAGTGATTCAAACATTCCTTAAATCAGCTAAGAAATAAATTACACAAAATTACAATAATCTCCGTAAAGACTGAGATTAAAAATAAAATAAGTGAAGCATAAACCCATGAAGGATAACAAACCAGACTTGTCAAAATAAACAATCAAGTTCATGGTTTCTCAGAATAGTTAGCTAGGGAGTTTAAATTGCCTCTGTGACAGAGTACACTCCTGTTAGTGGCTGGTGTAGTCAAGTGGGGATTCCAGTACCTATTACCATGACTGTTGACAAAACCAATAGAGTTCCTGGCTTGACAATATATCTTTATCTTTAGCAGCAAATTCTACTCAAATGACAAACTACAGACAGAATATGACCATAGACTATGTTTTGGGTAATACCACTGGGCAGAGAAATTCATTGCCCCATAAAGCATAGAGGTGAGGGTAAAAATCTCCCTAAATTGTCTGTTTACCACAATTGTGTTTCTATATTTTTAACATTGAGCATAGTGAAGTTTTATTACCCACTGTTTGTTTATACCTTGGTTTCATAGCAAATAGCATCATGTCTTGCTAAAGTCCAAATGAATTCACCTGGCTAAGATATTTAACGTTAGGAAAGGGTGAGAAAGAATTAATATTATTAAACTGTTCACATTACCCAAAAATAAACCTATAGATTCCATACAATCCCTACCAAAATTGCAATAAGATTTTTCACAGAACTAGAACAAACAACTTTGAAATATGTATGGAACCACAAAAGACCCGAAACAGGCAAAGCAATATTGAGAAAGAACAAACCTAGAGGCATCACATTGTCTGATTTCAAACTACATTACAAAGCTAAAGCAATCAAAGCAGTATGGTATTGACATAAAAACAAATACATAGATCAATGGAACAAAATACAGCTCCCAGAAATGAACCCATGCTTATATGGCCAATTAATTTACAATAAAGGAGGCAAGAATATACAATGGGAAAAGGAAAGTCTCTTCAACAAATAATGTTGGGAAAACTGGACAGCCACATGTAAAAGAATGAAACTAGACCAGTGTCTTACACTATACATGAATATTAACCCAAAGTGGGTTAAAGACTTGAATATAAAACTGGAAATCATAAAACTCCTAGAAGAAAGAAAAGGCAGTAAGATCTTTGACATCACTCTTGGAAATAGTTTTTTGAATCTGAGTCTAAAGGCAATGACAACAAAAACAAAAATAAACAAATGGGACTACATCAAACTAAAAAGCTTCTGTGCAATAAAGGAAATCACCACTAAAATAAAAAGGCAGCCTTCTGAATGAGAGAGGATTTCAAATTATATATCCAATAAATTATTATTAGCCAAAATATAAAAAGACCTCATATATCCTCAAACAAAACAAAACAGAAAAACAATTTGATTAAGAATGGACAGAGGGCCTGAGTAGACATTCTTCCAAAGGAAACATACAGAGAGTCAATGGGCACATGAAAAGATGTTCAACATCACTAATCATCAGGGAGATATAAATTGAAACCAAAATGAGTTATCATCTCACACCTGTCAGAATGGCTAGTATCAAAAGGATAAGAAAGAAAAAAGTGTTGGCAAAGTTATAGAGTAAAGGGAACACTCCTACATTACTGTTGGGAATGTAAATTGGTACAGTCACTATAATTACCATATGATCTAGCAATTCCATTTCTGGGTATTTATCTGAAGAAAACAAAAACACTAATTTGGAAAGATATATGCACCCTTGTGTTCTCTGCATTATTATTCACAATAGCCAAGATATGGAAACAACCAAAGTGTCCATTGATGGATGAATGGATAAAGATGTGGTGTATCTCTCTGTCTCTCTTTCTCTCTCTCAATACTATTCAGCCATTAAAAAGAATGAAACCTTGCCATTTGTGACAGCATGGATAAAAGTTGAGGGTATTATGCTAAGTGAAATAAATCAGACACAGCTAGACAAATACCATGTGGTTTCACTTATATGTGGAATCTAAGATACAAAACTCATACATGCAGAGAGCAGTTTGGTGGCTGCCACATGGAACAAGTGAATGGGACTGAGCAAAATGGGAGAAAGAGGTCAAGAGGCATAGACTTCCAGTCATAAAATAAATAACTCACGGGAATATAATGTACAACATGGTGACTATACTCAACAATATCATATCCCATATTATGTAAATTTATGTAGTGATGGATGTAACTAGACTTATGGTGGTGATCATTTCCCAGTGTATTCAAATACCAAATCATTATGTTGTGCACCTGAAACTAATATAATATGTCAATGATACCTCAACAAAAAAAGTAGAGTATAATCATACCAATTTTATTTAATTACCATAATTTTCTTGAGAGATAAAAATGTAAATGAATGGTGCATAGAATACTGCCATGTTTTGATTATGTAAGTTGAAATTTTGATGTAGAGTTATTAAACAATTTTCTCAGACGCTAACACTTTACAGAGTACAGCTAATTTTCTTTTTTCTTGTTTTGACTAATCAATGTTACTTTCATAGAATTTTTTAAAGACCCTTGCTTAAATTTTAATGAAGACAGTCCCTAGAAGAGATTAATAAGGCATCAATTGTCTAAAGGTCATTTAAAACAGGCCATTTCTCATAAATATTCACTAAATAATGGAAAATCACCTTTTGAGGGTGAATAGGAAGACAGGTTAAAGTGTAAAAATCATTTTGAGCGTGGCAACTGAGATAGAAAGTCAGATCATAAATGCTGTAAATTTACCTACTGTATGTTAACATAACAAAAGTAACACCAACAATAAATGAGTTCATTTATCTGTTGTTTTCTAGGAAACAACTTCTAGTAAATTTCAAGGTTTCAGAAATAACAAACTCAAACTATAATGTGTCTTTAAAAAGGCAGTAAAGGGGAAGCTTCTAGAGTGTTACCTTCTCCTAGAATTGCTTATTAAAAGAAGATCCTGAAATAAGCAACATTTCTAGACAGATTTTAATGGACTTTCTGGTTATACTCTATTTTATCTGACCAATGTATGTAGGAAAAAAAACTATGAAATTTATTTTTAGAGGCATAGTTTTAATGCATTACATTCTAACATAGCTAATTGATTAGCAAGAATACTTTTGGTATGTAAGACATAAAGTTTTTCACTGTGTAAGTTAAACACTTGGTACATTTAGTGCATATTCATAGAATATAAAAGTACTCTTTTAAAAGTTATATTTATATTTTTAAAATAATTATATCCTTCTGTCACCTTACTTTTCTATAAACCATGAAGCTTCTCAAGAGTAGTCTTCACACACTGTTTCTATTCATTAAACTCTAATTTGAATTTATTTATAAATTATAGTATTCAATATTATTTGAATATATAAATTATTTTAAAATTAATATTTAAAACACACATATGTCCTGAGACTAACAAAATTATAGATGAATTTGCCCTTTTATTTCTGTACAAGTATAAAACAATGGATGCAGAGATGGGCTAAATGGGTAAAGGGCATTAAGGAATCTGCTCCTGAGATCATTGCTGCACTATAAGCTAACTAACCTGGATGTAAATTAAAAACAACAACAACAACAACAAAACAACAAAACAATGGATGCATGTGACCATTCATTGTAACATTATTTGTTATAGCAAAAAGAATGAATTAAATGTATATCAATAGGGCATTAATTGAAAATAACTATTTACTTAATTAATTTACTTAATTACCTACACAATGGAACTAAATGCAACTAAAAAAGGACAGAAAATCTGTACACCAATAGGGAGTAATCTATAAAGTATATTTTTAAGTCAAAAAAGGCAAAAAGCTGAACAGTTCACATAGTAGTTGCATTTTCTATGAGAAAGAAGAAATTGTATAAATTGAGTACACAAAACACATGCATATCTGCTTACTTTTGCATAAAGAAGCATTGGAAATATAAACCTAAAGCTAAAGTAGACAACTACACGAGGCAGCGAAAATGTACTAGAAATAAAAAAGGAAAAGACACTTCTCTGAATAAAAAATTCTACATAATTTTTACCCTGAGCTATATATATACTTTATCTCTTCAGTAATATAAAATTACCTAAAAAGCAAACACTAAAACTTCATATAGATAGATATAAATGATTCTAGCTATTTACCAGTTTGTTAACATTAACCACAGAGGGAGGGATATTATATCAAGAGATTTTAAAGACTGTATTTTGTACATTCTTAGTAGTATATATGTGAAGGAAGGAGGGAAGGAAGGAAAGAAAGTAGGAAAGAAGGAAGGAAGGAAAGAAGGGGATTAGGAAGGAAGGAAGAAAGGAAAAAAGAGAGGAAGGGAGATCAGCAAAGAAATCTTAAATCTAACTAAATAGGTATAATGTTAGTTATAAATTACCAATGTAATATTCACACCATTCTAATCATACTATAAGATAAATCAAATAAGTAATTATGTTTATATATTAACATTATTAGGTACTAAGATTCTCAGTGCAAGAGAAAAGAGATGCAGATATTATATCAAGCACACTAAATAAAAAATATCAATATAAATACATCATGCCTATTAAAAAAATTCCTAGCTCTGTTTGCTGAAAGTAAGTAGAATTATCTCAGTAACTGCTCAATAGTAAGTACCCTTTGTTCCCAAATCTTTGTTTCCAATAACATACCCAGCTAAAAGAAATAAGGGCTTTGTGGAACAATTGCTATTCCAAGTAAAGGGCAGGGAAAATACAGGTGAATTGTGGGACATCTTCTCATGTCAGAAAGCAAGAAAAATTTTAAAAATTACTGATGCTGTATCAAATGGACCCTGGAAACAGACTTATCACCAAATTAGGTAAAATATAAACATCTAAATAAATAACATCTGAAATTGATGGTTACACACTGAATACATATAAACCTGTAATGAAAATCAAAAAACCAAAAGGAAAAAAAAAAATACATCATTAACCAGGTTGACTACTACAGGAACTCCTTACTCTAAAATTGGGATTAAAGATAAAAAACTAATCATTTGCCCTGCATTTTCATAAGACACTGGAATTCATCCCAGTGGATAATTAAAGTCTCATCATTAGGTAATAATACTAGCTAATAAAACAAGAAAAAATGGCAGAATTAGAAAATCACAATTTTGCAACCCTCCATGAAGTAATTAGTTCATATAAGTATCATTAATGGATAATAAAACCATGAGGTAAAAGGTTGATGAAGCAGATATTTGCACATTACCTGACAGATTACTTTCTGAATGCAAGGGAAAAGGCTTTTCAGAGAAATATCTGACTGTGACTACCATAACCTAATAATCAAACCTAACACCACGAGTGCTACTACCTAACACCCCATGCTTCCTGATATGATGCAGTATGAAATACCCAGCATCATTGATGAAATATTCTTGCCAAAAGTGTATAAAAACTAATCAAGCCTTTAGTCCTAACTCCAAATGTTCCTAAGTAATTTTGTTATTACATTAAAATCAGTAATCTATAGATGTTTCTATTTTCTACATCCTCTGTAATAACTACAGTTATTTTTTTTTTTTTTTTTTTTTTACTGCTTAAGACTATCTGAATATGGACTAATATTCAACAGTGCTTTAATTTCCACTTCTACGGTTACCAGTTAACCGGAATACCCATATTTTCTCCTCTCTGATTTTCTAGTATGCAAAATCTATTTTTTTTATTTGTAGTAGGAATTTTACATAATGTTTACATTGTTAAGTATATGAAGATAAATTTTCTTAGTCTGTGGTTCTCAACCCTAATTACACAATAGAATAGCTAACAAGGATTTAAAATTTCAATGCTTAGAGTGCAGATTTCATACAATGATTGAAATCTTTTTATTTGCTTGCACAGGCTATTACTGCCCCAATTTTCATACTTTCCTCTTGGCTTTGGACCTTGCCACTTGTATATTGCTTTTCATCATTATTCCACCCACACCCATCTTTTTCTCAGATTTCAGTGAAGCATCCACCGAGCGTATTGCTGTGTTTTCTCTCATTTTTGGTGTACACAGCTCTTTAACATGTTGTTGGGTTATTGGCTTTGGTTACCACAACTAATCCTCTTCAACCTTGCCTATGCACTTTATGTTTCACTGCTATTTTTTCTGATGTTTTGAGGGGAAATGCTAAAATAAACATAGGACCTTGTTGACCGGGTTCTCTCCATTTTTCAACCTGTCAGCTACCTAGATCATTAAAATCAGTAAGGATTTTCAATTCTTTCCTTATTTATTATTCAGTCAATGAAGTCATAAATACATTTATTCTGCTTTCTACCTGCCATGCACTCTACTGGTTGGAGAATGATGAAACCACCATCTTGATCCTCACCAGAAAAGGAAACTAAAATCAAAGAACAAAATACCTGTCTTTTAGCTCACAGCTTAATAGGAGAGCCAACCATCACATATTTTCACAAAATGTAAAATTACAACTGTGATAATTATTAATAACTGGATATAAATAAAACTATAATAATATAAAATTTAGATAAATTGATCACTGAGACTAGGAAATCTTTTCTGAGTTATTGATGGTTGAGCTGATACCTAAAAAAAATGATGGTTGAGCTTATGGTTCTTCTGATACCATGGAAGAACTAAGTTTCCTTTTATGTCTACTGTTTTTGAAATACTGTGTGCTACTGTGAAAAAGAAAGTATACTGTAGAAATTATGGAAGAATTAGCCAATGTTAAATATTTGATTAACGTTATTTCCTGTGATTAGATCACCAATGATGCAGACAGTCTGTTATCTTTGATTTAATAACACTAGCAGAATCCAAATATTTTAGGATAGATTCTCTCTTGATCATAAATCATTATGTAACAGGAATTAATCATAATTTTCAGTATCTTTCCACCTATAAGTACTTGTGACCTATGCCTTTGAAGAAATACCAGCTTGTTTTCTCTGCTGTGGCTTTTTCCTATCAAAGTATTTCATGCATTGACCTAAAAGGAATGATACAAGTTTTTTGATACTGGTTTTTATATACTCTTTGTTAGAAGTACTTCCTAATTAAGGTTCAATGATTGAATACTAAACAAGAAAAAAAATTATTTGAGCTTAGAATTTTCTAGTGAGACTCCTGAGTGAAAATCTTCTTGTAAATACACCAGAGTTAGAGGTCCAATCTATTTAAAAAAAAATAGAAAATCATAATGATAAGAGAAAAAAAATAAACTATGATTCAACCCTTTGACAACAATAAAGATGATATCACTTTCCTACATTAAAATTAGGAATCTAAAGTAAGTGGTAATTACTATTGGATTACTTCTTTTTAGTTAAAACCACTTAGTTCATTCATCGATAAAGGTAATAATACAAGGTTTTTAAAATTCCACATGCTGAGAAAATTCCAAGTTGTGCTATTCTTGCTTAATAAGAATGTTCATTCCCAAAAGTTAAGAATTCCCCAAAGTTAAGAATGCAAAATATTGAATATCCAATTACACAAATACCTCAATATTCTATAGTTACAGGCAAAGCATCTATGAAAAAATATTGGAAGAGGGCATCACTCTTCTTAGCACCCAGCTACTGGCAACTAGCCAATATTTTGCAAGCATGACTCTAAACGGACTTTGTGGGGAAGCTTCCTTATTTGTACAAGAAAATGGAAGAACCGGAGATAGTTAACTTGATGTTGCAGTTAAATAAAAATGGAAGAATGTAAATAAATAATAAATCCACTGGAAGAATATAATATATATATAATGGGAATTATATATATTAATTATATAATGAGGATTATATTATTAATATATAATATAGATTATATATTATATGTAATTATAATAATATATATTATATATACATACATACACACACACACACACACACACACACACACATATATACATATATAATGAGGATTATAAAGACAACTCAATAGTCAGAAATTCTAGACCTTTACCTTAAAAGCACAAGGGATTTTATTTCAGGGCAATTAACCCTTGAGTATACACAGAACATGTAAATCATTCATCAGTTTCTTTAAATATCCAGTCTACAGTAAGTATAGCTTCAGGTGCATACACACTCTTAGAAAAGGCAATTTCTTCTTACATATATAAATGCATATTATGTAGTCTCATAAATACATATATGTCAGCAAATCATACATAATTTTAAATATTGTAATCTTAGAGTTTTCTTCCCTTTTCCTCCATTGCCCAAAAGAGGAATTTTGACTCATTTGCATTCTGGGATATTCCAAGGCACTAGCATTCTTGATATTAGATCAGCAATTAAAAAAAAAATCTACTCAATGGAAAATACTATTTTTACGTGTTATTCAGAACACATGCTCAAAGCAGGAATGTCTCAGTGTATTTATAATGGATTCATTATTTCTTTTATTTTGCTCTTTTACAGAGTAGATACAATAACATCAGCCTTTGTCTAAAATTATTATTTTTGAATTATGGTAAAAATTGTGAAGTCCTCAAAGCTAATCTATCTACCAAAAGGTTTGTTTTGCATAGATGTTCTAACATATACACACAAAAAGAAGATAACTTTATTTCATGTCAATGCACCACTCATAAATCATCAGTCATAACAAAATAGTATAGAAAAATCAACAACTCCATTAAAATAAAACTCTACATGCCATTATATCAAACAAGATTTTCTTCTCTAGCAACAGTTGCATAATTATTTTCACTGAGTCATATCACCATATAGCACATTTGTCTACCATTTTCCTTTTCACTCTTAAAATATTCTGGGTTGGAAAATACTTTCAATATAATATTTTTAATTTCTAACAAAATAATTTCCTTCTTCTAGGAAATGCTTTTGTCGGGGATTTGGCAAGTGCTCCATTGAACTATAAACTCTACTTGCTACCTGAGCACGTAGGCTCCTGTGGCAAGGGACTAGCAGGCAAGAAGAGTCACCATTTTGAAATGAGTTATTACCGTTGATCATGAGGAAAAAGTCATGTTGCTATTAAACAGGGAGAGCATTTAAGAATATGGTTGGCACCTAAGTGATTAACTTGGGTGCCGCTCTTTTCTCCCTTGGTCAATTTGACAGTAAATAGTCTGAGAAAGTCATGGTGACCAAAGACACAGAACTCTCAGAAATGATGGTCAAGACATCAAGAAGACAGGTCCACTGTAATCCTGTAAGAGTTTTCTCAGGCCTTATATGAAGAAATGGATCAGAGTCTGAAAAGATTAGTCTGTAAAGGATGCTGCCTATATCACCTAGACACCCTTTAGAATTAAAAGCCTTATTATCCCAAATGCTGGGAATATTGCCAACACATATTCCTCACCTATTAGTCCCTTTGGGGGATTGCCTTATATAATAATAGGTGCCTCACCCAAGGCCATTCTTTCTTCTCAAGGCAGACCACAAGAAATGCCTAAATGACATGGGGTAAAGGACCGGCCCTTTTGACCCAACTTGGGGTAGCTGTGAAAGTTTATCCTAGTAAAGTCAGCTGATACTTTGTTAAGACTGTATCTCTCTCTGCCTAATTTTGCTCCCTTTCTTTACCTTCCACAAATGTTTCCCCCTAACAGCACTCCATGAATCCTACTGGCTAAACAAATAAACAAATCAACTATGGAAAACAGAAGAGGATTCAGAGTGTATATTTGAACTCTTTATGGGGGCGCCTGGCTGGTTCAGTAGGCAGAGCATGCGACTTTTGATCTTAGGGTTGTGGGTTCAAGACCCACATTGGGTGTAGAGATTACTTAAAATAAAATCAACCCCCTTATGAATAAAAACATTTTTTTACATTATTTTTGTTTTGCACATGTGCTGTATATGATTGTTCACCTTCATTCCCATAATCCTTCATATATTTGCAATTCAGAGAGAGGAAAGCTAACATTATTTTTCCAGACTCTGTTTTTGCTAGCGTTCTGTATATTGTTTGGTTTCATCCATGGTTGAACAGCCAAGGAAGAGGCCATTCTCCTGGTGAGAAGGAAACCATTCTTCAGAGGCTTCTTGCTGTTGAACAAGGCCAGAAACATTTCAAGCCAGAAGAAAGTAAAGAGTTCTGCAGATTTACATGCTCATCATGAGAATAGAGTTACCCTATTAACAGGTGCTTCTTACTGTCTGTACCTCATATAATCCATAACAATGATTCTGAATGGAATAAGATAGCACCCCCAATTATGAGCGGTTTAGGGACTATACACTTAGATTTCTCATATTTCAATCTTAAGATAGTTTTATGAAGTTATTTTCATGTATTTTTATTAATTTAAAAATTGAGACAGAAAGCATTAATAAAATATAGGGCCCCTGGATGGCTCAGTTGGTTAAGCGTCCAACTCTTGATTTCGGCTCAGGTCATGATCTCAAGGTTCATGAGTTCAAGCCCTATGTCGGGCTCTGCATTGACAGAGCCCTCTCCTCCCTCTATACCCCTCTCTCACTCACATGCTCTCTCTCTTGCTCTCTCTCTCACTCAAAATAAATAAACTTCTAAAAATGCATTAATAAAATAGTTTATTTTTCACTTTTCCATTCATCAAATGGAAGAGTTATTTTTTTCTCTCATTGCCTGAATAAGAATAGGGAGCCACCACAATTGGTTTTGTCCATATGAAGCAGTGCAACACAACTTTAGAATATAAATTCTCAACCCCCGTGCCAAGCTCTCTTCACCAAATTCTACAAAAGTTTCCAGCAGACTTGTTACATGAAATTTTAAGAACTGAAATTAACTTGTTTCTATTTTCTGTATTAGACTTTCTATTTAGAGGAATAGTACACACTTAAAAAAATAATATATATATATATGTATACACACACACATATATATGTATGTATATATATATGTGTATATATATATATATATATATATATATATATATATATATATACACACACACAACTTTAGGTTTTAAAGTATGTATTTCTTGAAGAGCATTGTGATACATCTGAGCATTTTTAAAAATAGCTCATATAACATTTCATCTTCCAGGAATCATTTGCTCAGCAGGACAATTCTAACACTTTAGGTGGAAGTGTATGGTTCCTTGGGTAATGTGTATGCTATTATATTTCTGTACTTATTTTACAAACACTGTGGATCTGAAACAGATCTGTATATACAGAGCACATATTTTAGAAAAAAAATGATACACAATTTCAAATAAATAAACGTTCCACTTGCATACACCTACCAATTTCATTACCTTTGTGGCATCCACTTCACATAAAACTCCATGTTGTAATTCATCTATTTAACCTCTCACATAAACATCTCTCCACCCCACCCTACCTCTGCTCACTCCACACTCACTCCCAAACTCCTTCCACAGTAATTATGGCATTTGTTGGCTTCCAGTGTAGTCTACAAAACTGGAAAATATAAAACTGCTCAGAATTAATGGACTACTTGAAAGTGAAGAAGGTGAAGCTCTCCAAGAAGTATGTTTTGATGAATGTTGGTATCAATTACAAAAATACCATCACTGAAATGAATATTTATCCTGAGTCATATATTCTTGGTAAATAGTTTCCAAGAGTATTTTCATTTCAAGAGATAATTTTAGGATGCGGTTTTTTAAATCCTAATTTGCAAAAATTTTTTATGCCAAAGGAAAACCTAGTTTCCTAATACAGCCAAAAAGGCTATAGACAAGAAAAATGTGGTAGATTTCCAGAACCATCATAAGCCAATTAGTTAGATAATGAAAGAAACATGAGATCCCATACACAGAGAGTTAGACATTACAATTATCAGCATTCCTAAAACTAACAAACCTCTATAGTTAATACAGGTTGAGAGTAATTCTAAAATGGTACTATTGTCCATCAAATAAAGAGAATAAATAATAGCTTCTTGTATTTCTTTAGCACTTACATGCCCAAACTCTTAACTACAACACTAGACTTCCTAGTTTATTCAGATTTTATATTTGTCTTCTATAACCCTCTAAAGTCTTCAAATCCTTCTGTATCTCATTGGATCCATCCAGAGAAACAGAAACCACTCTAGCATTTCAAACAAAGAGTAGTTAATAGAAGAAAGAACTGGTTACAAAAGTGTTTAAAGGGTCAGGAAATGAAACAGAGAGTAGAATTACCCAGAGCCCATCTCCAAGGCCACTACTGTGTCAGCAGAATGTAGTGGAAATGTCACCAAGTTAGATAACAAGCAGCTTATCTAAGACCTCAGAAGACAGAGCAACAATGACATGGCTTCTTCTTAGAATTCTACTCGAGTACAAATGCTTCACTTCGGTAGAGCTTAACCACCAAACAGCTGGCAAGAGAGTCTAAGAAACGTAATTTCAGGTTTCTAGCCCATAACACAGGGCAGAGTGAATGAGAAATTGGACTCAGAGACCTATTTAGCACTATTCCTAGACAGATATTGAATAATTATATTTTAAGGTGTTTTTTTTTGGAGGGATGATTGATATCTATTGGTATTATATATAAGAAACATGTGCTGTACTGGTGTGGTCATTAGAAGCAGTGTTCTGATAAGAGTATCTGTAGGGTTAGATTGCTATTAATGGACCCTCAGTATCTTTCACAGCTCATATTTTACACTGGAATAAATCTTACTTATTAAGAACAGCAAATTATGCCACGAGACAGTGTCTTCCCCATAATAAGCATGCAACTGATCCTAAAATATCTTATCACTGTTAGGTCTGCTAACAGTGCTGTGCTGACACAGGGAACCTGTAATACAAACTGTCAATAGTTCCATGAGGGTCTTCTGTTAGAAGAGTCTTAATTGAAAATAGAGTTTTCAATTGCAGTCCATACATTATTCAGTAGTAGACAATTTCTAAACTGCATAGATAGTTGCTTATGGTACCCTGTATTCTAGATTCATGGATTACCAGAAGTTTTTAAATAATATTTAAATTATACATGTGTATATGTGTGTGTGTGTGTGTGTGAGCACGCGTGCGCATGCACGAGTACGTGTGCATAGGGAGACATGTGTTGGGATAATGTAACACAAAGATCTGAATACTTAGGGATATTAATGTCAAGACTCTAATACGAATGTAATACCTCCTAAGAGAATGCTGGCCAAATAGAAATCTAATCTACCTGTATTTTTCTTTACTAGACTGTAAGAGGTCGGAATATAAGACATTTTTTTAAATTGTTGATTGATTTTAGAGGAAATATTTCTAATATTACAACCCTAAATGTAATGTTTCTTGTATATTTCTGGTCTATCAAGTTTGGACATGTTCTTTGTTTTTCTGGTTTACTGTTTTTAAGTTAGGAATATCTAATAAGTCATATCAAATATACTATTTATCTTTCCTTAATGTTTTTAGTATTTTAATTTATTAAAATATTTAGGCTTATATGTTGTCTAGTTCTATTCTTACACACTTTTAGGATGACTGGGACATATTGTATTAGTCTGTTTATACTCTGCTGGATTGCATAAACAAAGGTCTATAGACTATTTGTAATTATTTTTAATTAATTTTGGATGTGATTATTTTGTTTTGTATTTCTGTTATTCTTATATTGTTGTATAATCAGGGATATTACTCTTACAGAGTATTAGAAAACTATACTTTTCTGTTTTCTGGGGAAAAATGTATATACGTTAAAACTATGTTACTTGAAGTTGCCTGGGTCTAGTGACTTTAAGGTTAGAAACTAGGATGGAGAGTTAGATTCGGATACCATTTTTTAAATTAGTACAAGATTCAAATCTTCTACTGTTTCATGAGCCAATTTTGGATATTTTGATTTTATGAGATTTACTGCATCCATTAATGAAGTTTTAAATTTACTGGTAAAAGTTTTAATGAAATTTTTATTAAAATGTTTATTTTCCACATATGTGTTTCTAACCCTTTTCTCACGTTTAATATGGTTTCTTAATATCTGTTCCCAAGTATTAGGGACCAAATTGTGCTCTTCCTCAAAATTCATATACTGAGTCCCTAACCCTTATAGTTTAGAATGCAGCTGTATCTGGAGATGGAGCCATTGAAGAAGTAAGTAAGTAAAAATAAGGGCTTCAGATTGGGCCCTAATCCAATTGGACTGGTATCCTTATAAGAAGAGAAAATTATGACATACCAGGAGAGAAAGCAGGAAGGCCATCACAGAGAGGAAGGGCCATGTGTGGACACAGTGAGGAGACCACCATCTTCAAGCTAAGGAGAAAGGCTTCGGGAAAAAAACCTACCAACACCTTGATTTGTACTTCTAACGTCAAAAACTGAGAGAATACATTTCTGTTGTTTAACCCACCCAGTCTGTGATATTCTGTTATGGCAGCCCAAAGAGACTAATATATCTGGTATTGATCAGACTTACCGCAAGTTTGCTATTTTATTTTTCCTCTGCCTAAAACCAACTTTTAGTTTTATTAAGTTCATAGTTTTAAATTTATTTTAAGCTATTTCTGTTGTTGCTTTCATTAAGTCTCCTGTATTTTAAAAAGTAACTTATTTCATTTGTTTCTACTTTCTCCAAACTTTCATAATTTTATAAATATATACTTAAGGCTTATTCCAACTGATTCCATCAGTTTACCTATATAGTCCCTTCTTTCTATCTATAGAATCTATAAATTTCTAAGATTTATAATTTCAGTGGCATTTAAAAAATTTGTTTTAATGTTTGCTTATTTTTGAGAGAGAGATTGAGAGACAGAATACAAGCGGGTGAGGGGCAGAGAGAGAGGGAGACACAGAATCTGAAGCAGGCTCTAGGCTCTGAGCTGTCAGCACAGAACCCGATGTGGGGCTCGATCTCAATGGACTGCAAGACCATGACCTGAGCCATAGTCGGATGCTTAACCAACTGAGCCACCCAGGCACCCCTGCATTTTTCTTTTTAATCTCAACAGTTATGTGTAAGGGGTTTATATAGAAATGGATTTTGTTTGTTTCTTTTTTTTTGCTTTTTGTGACTAATTTCTAGAGTATTGCATTGCATTTACACAACATAGCCCATATAATTTCTAAAGAAATAATATATTCCTTGTTGCTAAAAACATGGCTTATCTTTAAATATTCCATGTGTGTTTTACTCACTCATTCTATCAACAAACTTTTATTGAGCAACTTTTTTTGTGTGCCAGGCTGTGGAAAAAGCAGGGAATAGCACCATGAATAAGAAACAAGGTCACAGGGATAAAGCTTACATTTGAAATAAGGGAGACAGATAAACAGAAGTAAGCAAATAAAATAATTTCAAGTCATTAACAAAAGTTCTAATAAAAACAAATAAGGGCTTAGATAGAGAATACAAAGGAAGGCCTAATCTAGGTAGGGTGGTCATGGAAATCTTCCCTGAAAAGATGACATTGTCTGAGATTCAAATTAGAGAAAATCTCACCATGAGAAGTTGGTTGTATGTCAGGGGGAAGGTGGGGCCAGGGGCTGTGCAGAGGAGAGCTAGGCCTGCCAAGAGGGTTCCTTTCCACTGGTATTGTGACTAACTTACCATTTACTCTAAGGAGGATGGCTTACCGTCTGGTGGCCTAACAGTAACTGTGGTACTGTTTCACCTCTCTGGCTCCAGTACCAACTCTATGAATCTCCTTGTCACAAGATCCAACTTATTTGGAGAATTATATGCATAGATTTAATCTGCAAAATTCTTCATCATAGCCTTTTCTTTTGCTTAGCCTCCATCAGTCCTGATGATGGAATTATTATGTTTCTACCAGAAAAATTCAGATTTTGGGATTGTCTACATTGAGCTGGCAGAATCCTCAGTTCCTTTGGGTTTCTGTCTCACACTGATAGTATTTGCTTTATAACTTTTTGAATTCCTATCTATTTTGTCTTGTTGATGGAACTTTTCCAGCTGCTTAGTACTGTTGTGAATTTATTCTCATGATCACATTTTTTTTCCCATGTCATTTCATTGGGATTTGGAAAATGACTAGAAGTAAGTACACAAGATCAGTCAACTCTATTTGGGGTTGGGGAAGGGAATCATTTTCCCTCCACCCTTCTAGATTCTTAGCTGAGACCACCATGTAATGAAGGATAGATTAACAGGAGAAAAACAAACAAAAGTTTAATAACATTTATATTTAATAATATTTATACCTCTTGTATACATAAAATATATCCTGGAAAACTGAGTAACTCAAAAATATTTGAAGCTAACATTTTGGAGATGTTACTAACATCTCCACTAAGGACAAAAGAAGCTGCGGGTGAGGGGAATCAGTTATAGGAGGACACCAGGAAAAACACAGTAAACAAGAATAGGTTGTTATGCAGAATAAAAGTTTCTAGATACTTAGAGTCATTCTTCTTTTCCAGGTACAGAGAGGGATACAACTTTACAAACAAAGATCTCCCTTATAAATGAAAACATCTCTTACATAAAGAGGTAACTTCTGCATTTTCAGAGTTTAAGCTGTGTCTGATATTTCTTAAAAATAACCAGCTCTAAATAATCAATATGCCAAAGAGGTATATTTAAAATTGTTCTTTTATTATTTATTTGAGAGAGAGAGAGAGAGAGAGAGAGAGAGAGAGAGAGAGAGGTGAAGGGGTAGAGAGAGAAGAGAAAGAACCCAAGCAGTCTTCACGCTCAGTGAGGAACCCACCATGGGGCTTGATCCCATGACCCCAGGATCATGACCTGAGTTGAAATCAAGATTAAAACACTCAACTCACTGAGCCACACAGGCACCCCACCAAAGGCTTATATTTTAGAGTAGAATTTTCTACTCCAGTTTACATTGGAGTCCTACAATTTATTTCAAAAGTATCCTTTCATATATTTAAAACATGTTCAATGAAGTCCAAAAGCAATTGTGTATGTTTGTGCATCAATTTATGAAAATCTTTATGAGTCGTTGTCACCTGCTTTTAGAACTTCATCTTTATTTCTTCCCATTTCCCCTCATTTTTCTATATTCTTCTGTGCTATTACTATTCATTTTTGTGCATTTCTAACTGTCTATAATATTGTGATTTATCAGAAAAAATACATATTTGGTCATTCAGATGACCAAAATATGCTTCTCACATATATTTGTTCTTGTCCATGGTTTCTGACTCACAGCTCCAAAAACAATTGGAATTTCCTAAGTGACAAAAGCTTAAAGGTGTCTCATATGTTATTTAATAAGGTGACTTTCAGAAGGCACCTAAGGCTGGGGACTGTGTGCCAAGAGAACCAACCATTGGATTAGAGGGTTGGGACTTTCAGTCTTACCCCCTGACCTCTTGGGAGGGGAGAGGGGATGGAGATTATTAAATCACCAATGGCCAGTGATTTAATCAATTGCTCATATGTAATGAGGCTTCCATAAAAAGACCAAAGACACAGGGTTCAGAGAATTTCCAATTGATGAACAATTTGGAGGTGTTAGGTGAGTGATAAGCCTGGAGAGGGCATGGAAGCTCAGCGCCTTGTTCTCAGACATTGCCCTGTGTATCTCTTCCACCTGGCTGTTCCTGAGTTATATCCTTTTATAATAAGCCAGTGATCTAGTAAGTAAGTAAAATCTCTTTGGAAGTTTCTCTGAGTTCTTTGAGCCACGCTAGCAATTAACTAAGCCCAAGAGGAGGTGGTGGGAACTTCTCATGTATGGCCAGTCATTTTTAAATCTCATATATGTGTATGGTGATTGATTTAAGTAGGACATGAGTATCTATATGGCTTGTGACTGGCATCTCAAGTGTGACGGGAGGCAGTCTTGTAGGACTGAACCCTTAAACTGTGGAATCTGATTTCATCTCCAGATAGATCAAGTCAGAATTTAGTTGAATTCTTAGGGAAACCCTGTTGGTAGCCAAGAACAGCTTATTGATGGTGTGTGGAACTCTCCACCATACACACACACACACACACACACACACACACACACACACACACACACGGAATTGGTAGTAGAACCCATTGGGTATAATGATTAGTATTCCAGTGAATTATTTAATAAATGAATGAATAATGTAGAATAATTTGGTCCCTCTTACATAATGTATATAAACAGAAGAAAAGGAAACCAACATTTACTGTGCCTTTACCAAAACCAAGGCACTTTGTATATATTTTATATAATTACACATTAAAACAACCCAGTCTAGTTATAGCTCTAGTATACTTGTTCACTTACCTAAGATCCCAGAGTTAACAGCTGATTTAGCCAAATATTGGAACCCTGTTTACTGTTTCCAAATCCTTGCTCCTCAAAATCCCCAACAAAACCCCAAATCCATAGCAAATGGACAATGTTATACACACAATTTTTAAGAAAAGGATCTGAAACTTCTGAAAAAAAACTGATGCAGAAAGACTACATTATATTCAGAAAAGGATGAAAGAGGGAGAGAATGGTTAACTACAGAAGGGCATTTCTAATAAACAGGGAAGTTACCACTTACTGCCACTAGTATTACCCCAGAACCTCAATCTCATCCTGTGGTGGTTCACGGGAGAAGACAATGGCTTCAGCATTTGTTGCCATGAGAACACTGATTATATTTGTTTTCTATTTCAAGCTGCAGATTTCTCACTTCAGTGCTTTTAATAGTGACAAAAGAATAATCAGTCCTGTTCATCATTCATCTGTCCTGTGGTATGCTTTAGAAAACATTGGTCAGGATCATATTTGATAAGCTTGGGAAATTGCTTGATTTTTAGCAAAAAAATGCTGTGCAAAATATTAAGTAACATGGCAATAAAATAATATTAAGTAACATAGCAAGTAACAAAGCAATAAATAGTGACGTGTATTTTTAAATTGAGGTAAAATTTACATAAAATGAAGAACAGACCTTAGGTAAACATTTTGATAACTTTTGATTGATGTAACCACCCATATTCCCATTAAGATATAAAACATTTCCATTACCAGTTACGGTGATAGGTTGATAAGCACGTAAGCGTTCATTAATAGGTACTGGTTATATCAATTATGGCAAAACAGAAAATGTATACTTGTATCATAATAAAGCATATCTTTGTGTATTACTTAGAAGGAATTCCATAGTATATTAATTAAGTGAATAAAGGTAATTCCCATACCCTAGGATCAAAAGTATTTTTAAATCTCATATGTGTGTATGGTGATTGATTTAAGTAGGATATGAGTATCTGTATGGATATTCTCGTAAATATCCAAAAATTGATTTGTTAATGAAACTAATTTCTGGGAAACAATTGAGAATGGAAAGAGAGGAAAGAAGTATCTGTTTCAAACCAACAAATGGCTTTTAAAATAAAGAATAAATATAAGAAGCAGAAGAGGGAAGCACTCTCTGAGGACCTAGTTGTTCTTTGCAAATTGCCTGCTGTGCATGGCCATGCCATACAGAACTCACTTTGTAGCTTTCTTCAATTTGCTCATTTTTCTGGATAACTTGGGAACTTGTCTGAAATCTCTGGATATGCATTAGACAAAGAACTACATAAATAAATTCAAGTACCCAATGGAGACCACCTCTCCAGCTTGCTTCAGGAAAATGGGTAGATAGCACCTGACTCTATTTTACCCTTTACTTAAAAATGGACTTTAAAAGATAGCAGTAGCCCTGGAATCATCTACTAATGAAATATGAAATCTAGGAATCTTATCATCTTCTATTACATCTTAAGCATTGTTGAATGCCCATACTCCTTCCTGTGCTGAAGAGAACTGGTTACTATAACAACCACTGCAGCAGTATTACTAACCACACACACACACACACACACACACACACACACACACACACACAAAACCCACAACCTCAAACTGACAAATGTTTCTGTGTTCGCAGTTTTATCAGGTAATTTAAAAATAGAAACGTAGTAACAAAGGAAGAAAATGAAAGGGATTTGAAATTAGATATGAATGCAGAAAGCAAGTTTAAACAAAATAGAGGACAGAGAAAACTAAACAGCTAAAGTGGCTTATACCTTGTGCTTCAGGCCATACTGTTCTGCCTTGGGAGGGCAAGACAGCGGCGTTACAATTATATTCAGAGAAGCAAAGTCACAACCTTGCTTTCCATCTAGCCTTGTGGCTACAGGTGAAATAGGGAGAGATAACCATTGATGCCAGACAAAGCAATGTCTATTTCCAAATATGCACCCTGATTTCATAATAAAGGCTACTGGTAGCGGTGAGAGCAACTGAAGTACAAATTTGGGAGCTTTTATTTTTACTTGGTATAAAATGGAGGTAACATTTCTCCTCCTTTCCTTATTACTGTGAGTATAAAGTGATGTAGCTCTCTTAGAAAGTGATTTTAAAACAGTTAAGTTTCATAAGATATACGTAATATGTCTAATCAAGGAAATTTAAATAACTAAATATCTGTAATTTATTGACAAGCTGCTATTTGTCATAATGTTTTTAGTATTGTCATTTCTCCTTTAACAACAAAAATGTTTATATCTGAGACTCAAACAATATCCTTCTAATTCTTTTCAATCAATTTAAAACTCAGTGAGTTAAAAAATGAAAATAAATTAAAAAGCATATCCAAGAAGGGGTGGATATAGGGAATTTTGAAATAGAGTCTGAGTCTGAGATTGTAAAATATTTTTTTACCTAAGTCTCAAAAGAAATAACCTTTATTTAAACTCTCCCTTTTATATGTGCATTTGGTAGTCAATCAGTAGCCTTTTGCTTTTCAGAATTTAATTATATTTAAAATACCATATTCTTGCTATGCTGCTAAACATACTTCCTTCCATATAAGAGCATAATGATCCCAGTTTTGTTTTGTTTTCTTTTGTTTTTAGATAGAGAAAGAGCACACGAGCAGGAGAGAGGGGCAGAGGGAGAGAGAAAGAGAATCTTAAGCAGGCTCCATACTCAGTTCAGAGCCCAGTGTGGGGCTCAATGTGGAATGACATGGGGCTCGACATGGGGCTCAACACAGGGCTCGTCATGGGGCTCGATCCCATAATTCTGGGATACATACGATCTGAGCCAAAATCAAGAGTCAGCAGCTCAATTGACTGAGCTACCCAGGTGCCCCCCAAAGAGTTAACTCATTTAATGGAGCCATCTTTATGGCTGTGAGAAAGTAAGTATAAAAATAACAATCTCTCATTTTAGCCCAGTTTTTCTGAAACTAAGAAGTAATCAAATTAGCTTGTTTTAAAGAGAAACAAAAAGATATGTGATCAGCTTGTCTCAAATGAGCTCATATATACCAAATCTAAACTATAACAGTATTTTTATAGCTAACTGATAAATGTTGGTAAGCTTTAACTAAAGAGCTGGATTCTGTTTCTATAAACACCAGACTTACAAAACCCTAGATGATTGTCCTATGTGTTAAAACAGAACACTAGAAAGGAAGGATAGAACATAGCAGTGAGTGTGTGAGTGTGTACCTTTAGAACTAGGGTTTGGTTTTTGTTTGATCAAGTAATATCTATGATTACTTTTATGAATCACCCACCGTGTTAACAAAGGCAGAGTCTATAGAAAACTAGGAGAGGAAAGATACACAGTCACAACTTCTCCTCACAGCCTGTGGAATGTCAAATTCTACATCAATAAAGCAGCTTTTCCTGTGGCTATGAAAACCAGAGCATGTTTCTAGCCTTTAGATTTGATGTACCTTATCTTTATAATAGTACTAAAGAAAATATCAGGCATAATAAATTTCTAATCATTTAAAATCTATATATATTTATTTTTTCTTCTAATGAAAATTATTTCTGCATCAGAAATTCTGTTAAATTTTGTTGTTGTTGTTTGTTTTAATATTTTGTATGCAGGATTTCAAATCTGCATTTTGTTCTTTGCTTTCACTGTAAAAAAATATGGAGAGAGAGATTCTACTAAACTGAGAAAATTTGAGATTCTTATCTAAGGAGATTTGGTCCAATGTTAGCTAGAGACATGACACAATTTCAGATGACATTTTTGAGTAAATTTGATCAGAAGATAAAATTTTTCTGCAAAGGTCCTAAGCCCTTTATCAATTTACCATTATCCGTGGAAAAGTCTAACCTCTGGTCTGGCGTTCAAAGTGCTCTGCTATTCATCACTGTCTCTCTCTTTCATTGTATTTCCTCTTATTCCTTGACATAAATCACTCCAGCAGCCAAATCTGCAAGTTATCCCCCATCCACACCAACGTCTAGGTCTTTGTTCATTTGATTCCTCCTTGGAATTTCCTTTCTGTTTCATTCTGTTTATCTGCACTTAACTAATCCCTCAAAGTCTAGCTCAAGTCCCTTCTTCATGAGGGTTGCCCGTGTACATCAGCCTTGAGTAATCTCTTCCTCATCCAAACCTTAAAATGCCTAATGCATTTTGCTCATTTGGCACACATTTGCTATTGAACAGTATTTGCCACTCTCATGAAGTCCTTGGTCTTTAACCATATTGCACTAAGGCAGTAGGGAAGAAAATAAAAGAAAAAAAAATAATTCCACAGAAGCTAGCAGGTTTTCTTGAACATAAGAATAGTGATGATAAGCAGCTATATTTATGGACTTATCATTGTATTGACTGTGGAGGAAGAGATATAAGTGAGTTTCAATCCAAACTTCACCATTTATTAGCTCTGAAGTTTTGATCAAGTTATGTAATATTCCTAAGACAATATATTAAAGACTTCATAAGTGTTACCTCACTTAAGTTTCAACATAACCTTGCATGACAGCTTCTATTATTAGATCAATTTAAGACTGAAGAAAGTGAAGTCTGGGAAGTTTGTGTAGGGGCCAGAGCTAGTAAAGAAAAGAGGCCAGGATTTCCTTGATTGAGAGCCAGAGCTGTGGTCTTACCCGGAGAGAGACATAAACTTACACAAAAAATAACATGTTGCATATGTCCTTGCTAGCAAAATGGATTTCAGGGTTATTGGGGGATGGCAAGAGAAGATGAACCTTCCTAATTACAATAAGAACCAGTTACATGAATCAAAGGACTTTCTAACATTCACAGGAGGGAACTGTCAAAGGACAACTTCCTATTTGCAGAGCAAAGCTAAAAGCCTGCTGTTCTCCCTTACACTGGTAGGCTGGATACTTTTGGTTAAATTCGCTCCCAAATTTACCCAAATGAGTAAGGACATGACCTGCTAGAGGAGGTCTGACGTCAGCTAGCCATGGTTACAAGGATAGTTTTCTTCAACTACAACTGGGCATTTGAAGTTGAAGCCGGTTTCCAATTAACCATTCAAATTAAAGCAGAATGTATAAAGGAAGAAAAAGGAAATATCTCAAGCACTTCTGCTTTTTAATAGGTTTGACCTTTTTAAAGTTGAATTTTGTGACAGACTATGCTGCAAGAAAACCTGGAAGAAACAAAACTGCAAGGTTCTAAAAATATGAAGTACAAATTGTAATTTTAAAAGAGCGTAAGTCACAATTCAGTTCAGATGTCCTAAGTACAAATACCTCTTAATTACCACCCCAACGCTCTCTAAGCCACGCAAATAGACACATATAGACAGTCTTTATCTCCTGTCTCTCCCTGTCTTCAACAATTCCTCTCCTCCTGGCTTCACTATCAGATCTATTTTGTCATAACTTCACTCAAGGATTAGGCTGATAGTCATTGGCTACATTCCTCTAGGCTAAAGCTAACACTCTTTCCTAAGTGCTTATACATGTGGATGTCTCATTTCCATTGAGGACCAAAGGCCACCCAGTGGGTTCCAGAGGCCAGTCAAAAATTAGGAAGACCTGTTTTATAGGCTACAGCTTTTAAGAAAACTATAGCAGTTGTAAGATCTTGCCTAAATCACAACTATTCTTGATCTCAGTTCTCTCATTTAGGAAATAAAATTTTTTCTAGATTACAACCAAACATGAAACTCTCATTCTATGCCTGTGAACCTACCTATCCTGCATAGCTTCCACATCTGTAAACTCTTCCTTATCTTCTCTAACATCAGTTTGTGTTTCTTTTCTGGTTACTAGGCACTACCCTCCCCTAAGCTGATTTTCAAGCTTTTTCTGCCCTTCCACTATTTCCAACCCTATTCATTTTCTCTCTGCATTCATTCACTCATGGGATTTCAGCTGTCAATTTTTTGAGACTGAATACCAAATGTCTATCTCCAATTCTGTAACCATCATGTGATATCATTTTTTCCAGGTAGATGATATTAGCCATACAGGTCCTTACAGCAAGGTATTTTCACATCCCTAAGTTCTGGAGTTTCTCAATCTTGGAGTCAATTTATACTCCTTCAGCAGTATTCACAGATAAATCTTATTCTCTCTATAAGCTTTGATATTTGAAATCACCTGCACCATATAATTCAACTGTTGGGTCTGAGAACTGACGCCATTTACATCAATATAGCTGTTTGCTCGAGGAAATATTTTCCCCATAAACATAAGGCTATAACCCAAAGGACAACAGAACAATTTGTTTCAAGAAAAAACCAATTGTTTTGTACCAGATATGAAATTTTTATATCCAGTAGGATAACCAACACCTATGACTATCAGCCCCTGGAGGAAGCACTGGGTAAGGAAAGGTCTGAAGGTAGAGTCAGAAGATCAGAGGAGGCACCTACCAGTCCATCTGAGAAGCCAGCAACTGAAACCATTGAAGTCAAATTGAGAAGGGTGAGTTGGTAGAGAAGTCTATAGGAAGCTGCTGCCTCTATGGGTCTTTAGCCAGTGGTCTGGTGATGGGCCTGAGGCTGCTGTTAGTCAACAAAATCAGCAGTTGGGTGGAGGCCAGACCTGGAGTGGAGGAGAATGAAGAGAAGCTGAAATCTCTTATCACCTGTGTGTCTGTATTGTCACCACATCTAATGATAGAGACCTTCAGGGAGGAGCCACATCACTCCCACTTTCCAAATCTCATGTAAATTTTCCTTTTAGTCAACATAATCCAGAACCATGCAAAGAAGAGGACTAGAGGGGCACAACAAGTTGGGCCTGTTAAATCAAGAGAAGTTTAAGTGAAGGTAGTTGACCTGAGAACAGAGTGGTGGATTAGAGATGGCTGCAAATTCTCAGTTGCTCTCCATAAATACGCAGAAGCTATGTCTCCTCCCCTTGAATCTTGGTTGGGGTTTGAGACACTCTGGTTTGCAGAAGTGAAGTTATGCCTGTTCTTGGCCTATCCTTTAAGAGACTTTGCAGGGATTCTGGTTGACTGGACCCTCAACAGCTTTCTTCCTGGATCCACCCCTGGGTCAGTACTGAGGCCATACTTTACTCCAGATTCTCCTATCTAATGGTCAGGCATGGCAGGGGCACTAATGTAGATCCATTGCTATAATGCTTCAACTTATGACTTTGGCTTGAATATTCCTTATTGGCCTGACAGAAACATTATCGTAACTGTGCTACAATCTCAAATCCCTTTTACCTGACCTTCTTCCTTTCCTCTCCTTCACAGGTGGAAGATCTTCCATGGCTTCCTTTCTATTTATCCTTCACAGACATTTCTCTCAAGAAATGTCTTGCACATCTAACCCCATCTTGCTATCTACTTCTTGGAAGACCTGAATTAATATAACTGGTTTGTTATGAGGCAACATATAACTGAAACAGTTGGCCATTCTTCCATATTTGTCTAAGACAGACATATCATGTAATGAAATTCTATTCAATAAAGATATTTTTATAAAGTGTTTGATTAAGGGCTATTCATTTATAAATTTTATATAAATCACAAATTAGGGACAAATAGCCTTTGTTCAAGCCAGGCATTCTTTTATTTTTATAATAGGATGTATGTTTTGAAAAGAAATATCACATTCTCATAAAAACCATCTTCAGATTCACGTGCTTACAATGAGCAATCAGCAAATCTTTTCTGAGTGCCTGCTTTCTGAGAGGTATAAAGCCCTGAAGAAAACAAATTGATAAGACAATGATTGTATCTTCAAAGCATGTATTGTACTATGGAGAAAATGAATTGACAATTCTAATCAACAGTATCATGAGGTTCACTCCTGGTTAGTCTACTTTCTTTATTCACTACTGGAATAGGCTAGTGATTAACCCCAGAAATGGCTGCATTGGCTAGTGTTTGTGGAAAGAGTGGTGTGTAAAGGAGATAAAGGACCAGCAAAGAGGACAAAAATAAAAACAAAAACAAAAGAGTACTTAAAAAAAAAAAAAAAACAAAATAACACTAATTCCAGACTCAGTGAAAATTAGAATCATTCATGGAAAGAAAAATGGGACTTTCATGGTAAGCCAGGAATTTTCACACTGGCAGCCTAATTTTATTGTCAAAAATTATCAGCAGAGTGAACTCTATCCTAATATAGGGAACTTGATGCTTAAAGAGCTTGAGAGTCTGGAGCATCAAGGTTCTTTACATGGCAGAGGAAGGATTCAATATTACTCTAATTTGTTTAAACATGGTAACTTGTGGGAATTCAGAGGGTAAGAAAGGAAAGTTGAAGCCATAGCAGCTAGGAAGAAGGAAAACAGAGAAAAAAATTACATTGATAAGAGGTCATTTGAAACCTTCAATATTACAAATTCATATAGAGTGAAAAATCCTATTTCAAGGAGTATGTAACTAAGAAACCACAAAAAAAAAAAAAAAACCTAAAAAATAAAAGACTTTGAAATTCAACATATTTTTTTCTTTTAACTTTCCATTTTCCTTCTAATTCTTGGTTGGTGAAAAGTAGAAAATTTTTAAATTCCCCAATCAGAACTCTGGGCCACTTTTGAAAGAAAAAGGATTACTAAATCAGGCAAGTTAGCCCAATGAGTTGTTATAACTTAATAATAATGACCCCCTTTATTGAGTGATGTTATGTGTCAGTCAAGGCATTCAATGTACTATCTCATTTAATCTTTCCCAGAGGGTGTAGAGAAAGCACTATTTCTGCCCCATTTTTTAGATGAGGTCTCTGCTCCACAAAGTTAAAATGAAATTACTCAAATTCACACAGCCTGTAAGTAGTGGAGCCAAAGATCAAACCCTGACAGAAGTCTTGTATCTATATCCTTTTATTTATAATTCAACTGATGTTTTAAAATTGTATTTGCTATTTTTTTTAAAAAAAAGTTTTATAATCACATGGTTCAAATTACAAATGTTAGTAATCAGTGTTAGATTTC
This sequence comes from Puma concolor, assembly GCF_028749965.1. Lineage (NCBI taxonomy): Eukaryota > Metazoa > Chordata > Mammalia > Carnivora > Felidae > Puma > Puma concolor. The sequence continues at coordinate 145,691,142 of NC_141674.1, read as the reverse complement.
ATTATGTTCTAAAAGAAAGACTATAAGCATACATAAGCAAAAATGCATATACATGTGTATGTATAATTGCTATTTTTTTTTTTTTTTAAATTTTTTTTTCAGTGTTTATTTATGTTTTGGGACAGAGAGAGACAGAGCATGAACGGGGGAGGGGCAGAGAGAGAGGGAGACACAGAATCGGAAACAGGCTCCAGGCTCTGAGCCATCAGCCCAGAGCCTGATGCGGGGCTCGAACTCACGGACCGAGAGATCGTGACCTGGCTGAAGTCGGACGCTTAACCGACTGCGCCACCCAGGCGCCCCTATAATTGCTATTTTTAAAACACAAACAATCAGGGTGCCTGGGTGGCTCAGTCCATTAAGTGCCCAACTCTTGGTTTTGGCTCAGGTCATGATCTCCAACTTCATGGATTTGAGCCCCACATCAGGCCTGCTTGGGATTCTCTCTCTCTCTCTCTCTCTCTCTCTCTCTCTCTCTCTCTCTCCTTCTCTATCTGTCCATTCCCCACTTTGTGCTGTCTCTGTCTCTCTCAAAATACATAAATAAATTTTTAAAAAATTAGAAAAGAAGCCCCACCCCCTATCACAATGTAGGCTCCTCTACAACATGATTTTTTTTCAACGTTTATTTATTTTTGGGACAGAGAGAGACATAGCATGAACGGGGGAGGGGCAGAGAGAGAGGGAGACACAGAATCGGAAACAGGCTCCAGGCTCTGAGCCATCAGCCCAGAGCCTGACGCAGGGCTCGAACTCACGGACCGCGAGATTGCGACCTGGCTGAAGTTGGACGCTCAACCGACTGCGCCACCCAGACGCCCCCAACATGCTTTTTTTAAGTTACTAATTTTCAGTATCAGCTTAGAAGAAACTGCTTTTGCTGTTGTTGTTGTTGTCATTTTTGATGGCTACCTAGTCTTCTTTTATATGGCTGTATCATAATTTGTTAACCAGCCCACTATGGGTTGGGCATTTAGATTGTTCTCAATCATTTGCAGTTACTACCATTAATAACCTTGTATTTACTTCATCTTACATGTCTCCCAAGTTCCTCTTATTCCTATCCATGCTGCTTTTCTGAGATACCTAAATCATTCTTGGTATAACCCCAAGATATTTTTTTAAGTTAGCACATTTTGAGATATGCCAATATGTCAGTGTAGTATTTTCCATCACTTAGGGAGGACTGAACATGAATTTTTACCTCAAAGCATTTGTTAAACCAATAGAACAAGTGGCAGACAATGTTAGAAAAAAAAAGGGTGAACAGGATTGAGAACAATTAGGAGTGACAAACAAGACTAGTCATCAAGAGGTCTTTAATGACTCCTGTTTTAGCAAGGCTATTCTTCAGAAACTAACCTCTCACAAATGTATATCCCGGCTAATACACTGCATGTGTTTTGCCAGCTAATTCTCTCACCAAACATTTGCCTGATGCCTAGACATACATTAAAGAGCTCTGGAAACTATAATAATTAGTCCTAGAGGTTATTTTTTTCTCACCCATATTAATTAATTATTTGGAGAGTCAGTTCATAAAACCAAACAACTATCTTCAGCAAATCAATTTTTTTTTGAGCTCTCCGGAGGATACTTGTTATATAAACCCACAGTAAAGTTACGAATGATACTATTCTTGTTAATAACAGGGACTTTGGAAATTTTAATGCTTCTATTTTGAAGATATTTACTAAATGTATCTGTTCTCTGAACATTTGCTCCTTCTGGTTCTTTCTTTCTGATTATGCCAATCCCATTCCAATGCAATCTTATCTCACCCCATTAAGGAGAATAAGCTTTATTAAAGCTCTTTAAGGGCAGGTCAGTAGAGTGAAACCCTCAGATATTAAAGTCAGAAGCTTAGAGGATGTTCAATAAATGCTATTGCTGTAATGATGATAAAATGACATTTGCCCAAGATAAGTAGGAATTAAGACAGAGGAGACTTCTTTAGCCTTAGATTGTTCATCTTCTATTAACTCTTGATGATCAGAGGTTGAGCAGTCTCCGATGCTTTAGCATCACTAAGAAAAGGTTCATCATTATATATCTTGGTTTAGAAATCTTCCCCGCATACAAATGGTATAATGAAAATATTTCTCATAAAGACTAATTTATATATAGCTTTTGTTCTCAGTTGAATGATTATGAAGACATTTATTGAGTGAAGCTATAATCAAAGGAAGAAAAGACCAGAAACTATTTCTAAAGTACAGGTGAACATAGAAAATATATCTTCCTCAAGCAAGCAGTATCATTCAGTTATGAATTCATCGATTAACATTTTTGTGAGCCTACTCTATGCCAGCTATTAGGATAGGAGCTGATGGTGAATAAGGCATGGTTCTTGTTTCTGTCTAGTAGGAGACACATATATAAACAAATTAATGTTATAGAATAGTATACCTATAGTAGTAGTAGTAAATAAAAGTGAAAAACTAAGAGCTGGAATGGTCAATGGGTTTCATCTTATCTACCAAACCTCAAAGGTTGCTGTTAGCTTCTATATTTTTTAAAGTGTATTTATTGATTTTTTTAGAGATAGTAAGAAAAAGAGCGAGCGAGCATGGGGGAGGGGTAGAGAAGGGAATAGAGAGGGAGAGTGAGAAAGGGAGAGAGAGAGAATCCCAAGCAGGCTCCACACTATCAGTGTGGAGCCTGATGTGGGGCTCAAACTCAGGAACCATGAGATCATGACCTGAGCAGAAATCAAGAGTCAGATGCTTAACCAAGTGAGCCACTCAGTCACCCTAGTTGCTGTTAACTTCTAGAGCATGATTTAGAAGCATTTGAAATGGAGTCAGAGATATGATCAGTGATGTCTATGGGATGGAGAAGGTCAGTCTTCACATTGTCTATTTGCTGTCTTTGCTGTTCTGTGTAGCATAGAACAGTTGTACACTGGGTGCCTAGGTGGCTCAGTGGGTTGAGCATCAGACTCTTGATTTCAGCTCAGGTCATGATCCTGGAGTCATGGGATCGAGCCCTAGATGAGGCTCCATGCTGAGTGTGGAGCCTGCTTAAGATTCTCTCTCTCCCTCTGCCCCTCTCCCCTACTTGTCGCATGCTCTCTCTCTCTTAAAATAATAAAATAAAATTATATATATAGTGGCCTGAGGTTTTAGGAAAGAGTTGACATTTGTGATGAGCCTTGAAAATTGGACCTAACTTTGAAGAAAGTGGTGAAGGGCAGTCAAAGTGAAGGGGAAAGTATGAAGAAAGACAAAGTTATAAAATAGCTGCAGTATTACATTCAGCACTCCCTATAACTAGAAAGCGGGTTGGAAGAGAACCCAAGGACTTACAGGCTAGTGTTCAACAGGAGACAATCATAGGTACCATTTCATGTAAACTGAGGAGCTGGAACATAATCCCCTGGGCCAGTGTTCCTGGAAACTGTAGTTCACAGATCAATTGTATCATATTTTCCAAGATGCTTGTTAAGACAACCAAATCAGAATATCTGGATATGGGGTTAAGAATCTTCATTTTTCACAAGATTTCTAGATGATTAAAAATGGGGAAACCATTATAGCATGAAGCTCAGACTGTTCTGGGAATTTTCATGCTGAATAGTTAACTGGTGTGTTCACAAATATTTCTCACACTAGAGCAGGCCAGGCTCGTGTTCACTATCAGCACCTGCATCCACAGCCTCTCTGAATCTCCTTCATGGGCCAAGCAAAAGCAACATTCCAGCTGTTTACTTTTATTTAGTAAGAACTTTCTGTGTAGTGAGCAAATTATAACACTAGAATTTAATTGAAATTGGAAGTATACAGTTTAATCTGAGCATGTTTTAGTAAATTGGAGAAAAGGGAGAGATTTCATCCTGGTCAGAAACATATTTTCAGCTGTGCCAATAAAAAGCTTTAGCAATGGGCAGGATGGGGGGTACCTGGTTGGCTCAGCTGGTTGAGCATCAACTCTAGATTTCAGCTCAGGTCATGATCTCATGGTTCTTAAGTCTGAGGCCTGCGTTGGGCTCTGTGCTAAAGGCATGGATTCTGCTTGGGATTCTCTCTGTCCCTCTCTCTCTGCCCCTCCTGCACTCATGCTCTCCCTCTCAAAATAAATAAATTAATTAAAAAAAAAAAAAGAAGCTTTAGCAAGGGAATAACTTGCTGTCATCAGAATGGTCCTGGTCATGGCTAGGTTTGCAACAGTTGCCTACTTTCAGCTGTGGACTTCTCCTGGTTTATCACAGAAAACAAAGGAAAAAGCTACTGCTATTTAATGAAGCACCCTACTTCACTAAGCGAACTCTTCCTAGTAGGTAAGTAACCCACAAGTAATTGAGATGTGTTCCCTATTTACATGTGTATATAGTATACAATCCAGTAGTTGTTTGTTTTATTTCTTTAAATGCAGGTTTGTAAAATACAACCAGAAATTTCAAATAGAGATAAGAAGATCCTGAGGATTGGGATGTGATTACTCTATACAAATCTTTACTATGCCTGTTATTATTTTATGGTACATGTGATACTCACTACATGGCATTTATTATTATTACTGGTTCATTCATTCACTTATTTATTCAAGGGATATTTATTGCCACAATGCTAGGTAATGGGGACAATACCTAACATAAAGACTCTCATATGGACTCATGACTATGAAAATAGTTTCAACTATAATAAGTGCTTTGAAGGAAAGTCACATAACACCATGGGACTATCAAATAGGAGAAAAAGAGCACATATTTAGGCGTAGGAAATAAAAACCTTAGAGAATGACCCCTCTGAACTAAGAGTAGTAATTATGAATTGGGAATGTGGGAATTGATTTTAGGTAAAGAGAATTTTATATTTTCAGGCCAGGAAGATGACAAGTTTAGGGAACATAAAATGTGGAGGGACAAGGGAGGAGCGCTTATAATGAGGAGTTATGTCAGGGCTGGCAATGAAGCCTTTCAGCCATGTAAAGTATTTAGGTCTTTGATTCGAGCCCTTGATAAGATCAGTTAACACTTATTAAGTATATACTAAATGGCAGGTTCTGTGTTTATTTTATATGAACGGTTGTAGGATATGCTGTGGTGTTGCCCAGAAAACCACTCTCCTTTCAGGACTGAAATGCTCATTCCCCTGGCTGCTGGGAGTGTTGCCTGCTGACACAAAACCCAGTCCACCCCAAAGTTCCCTTGACCAGAACAGCTGCCTCCTGTAAGATTATGCTCATTCCCTGGGGTAACCCTCACTCCACGACTGGTTAATGCAGGTAAAGGCCTCTCCCCCTCCCTCTTGTAAAGTGAAAACATATTTATGAAAATTATGCATTATTCTATTAAATCTTTCACTGAATGGAGTTCTTAACAGTCCTTTAGGCTACTGACCTATCAGAGTAAATATTAGCTGAGAAATACAGTATATGTAACATCGTATCAACAGGTATACTACTTTGATTCTGCATATAAAATAAAAATAGTATAATATCAATAAAATAATAATCAGATAATCGAATAAAATGGCTTTTAACATAATTGGTCAAATATGTTGAAGGAGACAAGCAGATTTGTTGAGATTGCTTTATGCAGTAAACCATTCATAAAACGCCAAATTAAAAAAGATGTTTTTCAGGGGGCGCCTGGGTGGCGCAGTCGGTTAAGCGTCCGACTTCAGCCAGGTCACGATCTCGCGGTCCGTGAGTTCGAGCCCCGCGTCAGGCTCTGGGCTGATGGCTCAGAGCCTGGAGCCTGTTTCCGATTCTGTGTCTCCCTCTCTCTCTGCCCCTCCCCCATTCATGCTCTGTCTCTCTCTGTCCCAAAAATAAATAAACGTTGAAAAAAAAAATTAAAAAAAAAAAAAAAGATGTTTTTCTATTCTTGGCTATTCTATATCTTTGCATTTGATACTTGTGAGCCTTTCTTAAACTCTGTACCCTTGCTTTCATGGCATTACGTGTACTGGTTTCTCCTCAACCTTTTCTGACTATTCCTTTTCTATCTCATCAGGGTTCCGCTCCCTAAGCCCACCCTGCAAGTGTAAGCAGTCACACAACTCAAGCCTCACACCTACTCCTATCACTCGTTTCACTGTACTATTACTCTGACTATTCTCAGAATTTCACCCGTTTTTATGATTTAGCTACTTCCTAAAAGATGAAAAGAGATATTTTAAATCTCTCTTTTTTAATTCCCAGCTTACTCCTCTGGCTTAAAGTCTCCATCTTCAGGTGTTTGCTGTACATTTTCAAAGCTGGGTATAAAAACACAAAACAAACGAAAGCAAAAATCCTGAACGGAAATCTTAGATTTTTCCCCAACTTTTTTCTCTATCTAAACTTATGGCTAAATGTATTTGTGGCCTGTGACTCTTCCTCTTAAATATTTCTAAAATCGGTTCATTATTTCAGATACAGCCTCCACTTGGCAAAAAAAAAACAAAAACAAACAAACAAACAAAAACACAATGACAACAAAAAAAACCCAGGTTTTCTTTACCTCTTACTTTTTGCCTCTGATCTTATCTCCCTCAGATTCATCTTTCATTCTACTACCAGAGTGATCCAAAGAAAATCCTAATTCAATGTGTCACTTCCCAGCCAAGAATCCTTCAGTGCTTTTTTATTTTCTACATATAAATTCCCAAATCCTTAGGCTGACACATAAATTTCTGAAGATACAGCCCCTGATTATCCCTGTAGCAGTAGATCTTATCTTCATTTAAGTGATTCATGGAGCATTCTGTATGGTATTTAGTAGCACAAAAAACATATTCAGAAGTGAATTACTAAATGAATGTTAGACATATTGTAATAGATTATCATGGATGACTGGACAAAAAGATCTATAGGCAACAATAAGTGATTGCACAGTGACATAACAACATTGCACCAATAAGACAATTAATTTGTCCACTGATTGGTATCTGTCTGCTCTAGAACTAGATACAAATAAAACCTTCTAAGAACAATTGGGCAAAATCTTTTGAAAATGAGGTGTTCCATAACACTCTTCCTATTTTAAGAAGTCCTTACCCGTTTTGAATTGGAGACCCCTTCTACAGCAACTAAATGAATGCTAAAGGCACTTTTAGAAGAAAAGTATATATGAACCTGCATTCACAAATGTTGACATAAAATTTCAGTGCATTCACTGAGCTTGACTTAAAAATCCCTGCTATAATCAATCTTTAATACGAATTAAATTTCCCCTATTGTTTGGTTAGGTAAGGTTTAAAGGTTATATCAAGAAAAATTTCAATAGTGTTATATACTCTATTAGAGTAGATGGTAAAACCAAAGGCAAATGATTGGTTTAAGCATAATAGTTCAATTAAAAATTAGTTTTATTAGTAGTAAAGATTTCTGTTATTAAATTAAGATGTGTATCTATATGCTAACGGTCTCACAGAGGCATGTTGCTGAAGTAGATGAAGACATGATGTTTGAACATAGGTCCATCAGTATAGAAACAATTGTGAAAGTCAAAAAACATGGCTATTCACATTTAATCTAAAAAATCCAGATGGTTGTCTCATGCATATGTTAATTTTTAAAATGTATTTTTCTGGACTTTCAGTCTTACTTTTCCCTTTGAATTTCAGACACACACAGAAGCAAAAATACAACAATGCTTTAGCATTACTCGAAGCATTTAATTAAAGAATAAACATTGTCATTCCCTTTTTCAGCCCGTAGGCAAAGATTGCATTATTTAAGGAATCAAGAATGAAGAGCTGAGCAGTAAGTGAGTGATTCAAAGCTGTATAAACACCCCTCCTGGAGTATTCAGTCAGACTCTTACCCTTCATCAAGCTCAGGATTCAGAGGCAGAATTATATGGACAATTTCCCCATCTTTCCACTCTGCCATCTGTCCTAAAGTAACCATTATTTTTCTACAACAATTGCATTGTGGAATCTTCATTAAGGAACAAACCACTACTTGGAACAATTAGGCTGGCATTGAGGCTGTTGGCCCAGCAAAGTACATTATTCACAAAATCCACATGCTCCACATATGTTGGTTCCACTGCAGTCAAAACTGAGTCTCTAGTTTTACTCTGATTGAGAGCTGAGAATTAAAGCCTAGTAAATTGGGTAATTCAAGCCAAATTTCAATTTTAGGTAAGAACTAAGGGTCAAGACCTTTTGAAGTCCTCTTAATTGTGGGCAGCAACTGGATAATCGGATACTTTCACTTTATGTATGTGCTCATTGACCACAGTTCTGTTTAAAAAAAATTTTTTTTAACGTTTATTTATTTATTTTTTTGGGACAGAGAGAGACAGAGCATGAACGGGGGAGGGGCAGAGAGAGAGGGAGACACAGAATCAGAAACAGGCTCCAGGCTCCGAGCCATCAGCCCAGAGCCCGACGCGGGGCTCGAACCCACGGACCGCGAGATCGTGACCTGGCTGAAGTCGGACGCTTAACCGACTGCGCCACCCAGGCGCCCTACCACAGTTCTGTTTAAAGCCTCCCATTTGATTTTTATTCCTTTCCTTTGTACGTTGCTGTCAGCAATTACAGCTGTCAGTTGACATAGCTCACAACCACTGAAATGAGTGAGAGATTTTGTGTGTTTGACAATTCAATAATGTCATGCCCTACTAACTCTCCCTAAGAATTGAAATAATTTTAAATGATATGTGTACTAGATAAAAATACCAGATCAGTGTTCTCTTTATTCCTTTGTTCAATAGCATGCAATCAATACCTGCACTAGCACTTATGATCAGTCTGAAGAGCCCAGGAATAAAACTGATGTTTAAGCAATTGGGAGATGGCTGTATTTATTATATTGTTATACAGTAATAGAATCAAAATAGTAGATTTCATCAAGCTACTTTTGTCTTATTTTCAGGTGTACCATTCATTTGCTCTGTTTGCTTCTGTTTGGCAATTAGTGAGAATAAAACACGTATGACAAAGGTTATTTCCTATACATAAAATTGCCTATAAATTCTTTTTCTTAAAATAAATATTTAATCATAACTCTTCATGCTAATGGCTAACAGAAATATCTGGAATATTTTTGGCAGACTCAAAACTAAAGAACACCAGGTCAGCAGAGAGAACAGAAAGTTGATACATGTCATATGTACTACTTTATCATTTACAAATTCATTTTTGTCTATGCAGAAAGGTAGGGTGTTCTTCTAAATCCATGTAATATTTTAATAGATAGTATAAGGAATTAGGAAGGATGTTTTCCACACTGTATTTGTAAGAGAAGTGGAAATCTTCTGTCAAAGAAAAATAGTTATGGTTTTATATGAATAATCCACCAAGTTATTATTTTATTAATAACCACTGTCCCTCCCAGAAATGGAAGCAAAACCCAACACCTTCTCTAATAACCATGCTTTACCAAGCTTAAATCTAAAATATTGTCAAATGTAGGTAAAATATATTTTATATCCATTAATATGGCTGTTATAAAAATGGAAAATAAGCATTGGTAAAGATGTAGGGAAATCGGAACCCTAGTGCACTGGTAGTGTAAATGTAAAACTATGCATCCACTTTGGAAAATAATAGGGAAGTTCTTCAAAAAATTAAAAATAGAGTTACAATATAATTCAGCAATTACACTTCTAGGCATATATTCAAAATAATTGAAATCAGGCGCTAAAGCCTTGTTGATAGCAGCATTATTCATAATAGCCAAAAGTTGGAAGCAACTCAAGTGCCCACTGACAGATGAGTAGATAAACAAAATGTGGTGTATACATCTCATGGAATATTATTCAGGCTCAAAAAAGGAAGGAAATTCTGACAAATGCTACAACATAGATGAGGCTTGAAAACATTTATGCTAAGTGAAATTAACCAGTCACAAAAGCACAAATAATATATGATTCCACTTGTATGAGGTACCTAAAGTAGCCACATTCATCGAGACTGAAAGTAGAATAATGGTGGCCAGGGACTGGAGGGAGGAGGGATGGAGTGTTATTGTTTAATAAGTATAGAGTTTCAGGGGTGCCTGAGTGGCTCAGTCAGTTAAGTGTCCAAGTCTTGACTTTGGCTCAGGTCATGACCCCAGTGCCGTGGGATTGAGCCTTGTGTCAGTCGCGCCCTGAGGCTAGAGCCTGCTTGGGATTCTCTCTCTCTCTCCCTCTTTCTCTGTCTTTCCCCCACTTTCACTGTCCTGTCTCTCTCTCTCTAAATAAATAAATAAGTGAACTTAAAAAAGGAAAAGAAATAAAGCAGTACTAAGTAACCTGAATAGTGTTTTAATTACTTGTATTTCTTAGTTTTCATTAGTGTAGGCAATTAAATAAGTTTCTCCAGCATGAGTATAAGTCAATAAACAATTCTGTTACATTTAGTATTTTTAAACCAAAGGATGAGTTCATACTCCAAACCTTTAAAAAACTGTACAATAGTTATCATTGTCTTTAAGACCAAATGCCACCAGGATGTTTTTAATTTTTTTAATGTCTACTGTTTATATCATACTCATATTTTTTAAAGGCTCTCTCTGTGCTAAATTTGCAAGGATAATTCATCTCCAACACTCTCCCATTTTCTAATCGTGCTCCTTGTTTCTTTACAATATCCCACTATAGACCATGAGGACATTGATGTCATTTTGCCACACAGGCTGGCTCCTGTATCCAGATATCTATCTCTGTGTTCTATATCTTTGCTTCTTTTTTCAAATTCTAATGTAAACCCAACTTTTCTGTGTCTCGTTTTCTTAAAACCATGTTTTAGTGAAAACTAGCTAATTTGTTTAAATCAAATGCTAATTAGTTTGTAAGACTCCATGGTACAATGTTGTCCATCTTTGGTAAAAACTAATCTAAGCCTTCTAGGGACAATTAATCTAAAGAAATTTGTATTGTGTTTGGGATTTCAGGCACTAATTTTGGGCTTAAAGGAATATTTTTCTTTAGTCAGCTGGTTGTTAGTATCCCTTAATACTTTGCTACTCAATGTGTAGACCTCAGACTTTCAGGTCCCTCCCCTGACCTGATCAATAATAATCTGAATTTTGGGACACCAGCGTGGCTCAGTGGGTTAAGCATCTGACTTTGGCTCAGGTCATGATCTTGCAGCTGGTGAGTTCCAACCCCAAGTTGGACTCTGTTCTGATAACTCAGAGCCTGGAGCCTACTTCAGATTCTGTGTCTCCCTCTCTCTCTCTGCCCCTTCCTGTCTTGTGCTCAGTCTGTCTTTCTCTCAATATAAATAAACATTTAAAAATTTCAAAAAAATAATCTGAATTTTAACAAGATTCCTAGGGATTTACGTGAACATTAAAATATTTGGTAAGCACACTTTAAGCCCCATCATATTACTACTTATATAATAATACTATATATAAATACTAAGACCTAATATTTTGGGTGTTACTATGTGCAGGCACTATGATAAGTACATTGTATGTGTTATCTTACTTAACCCTCATGATACCTCTAGAAGGTCAGTACTGCTGTTATTGCAATCTTACAGATTGGGTACAAAACCTGAGAACTTCCATAGTTTGCTTCAGTTCACAGAGCCATTACTTGGAAGAGTTGGAAATTAAACTCAGCCCCACTGAACGCCTAACCATGATAATTTGACCATCTTTTCTGTGTGCAGAAGGGCTTATGCCACTGGGCAAAACATGGAAGTGGTAAGAACATTACCCTGGGATCACTACACCTAGTAGCCGTGGTGGTTGCATCTTCAGGTGGAAATGGCCAAGAAGAGCATTTTATCCATCCATATCGGGTGAATAAGGCTGTAAAGCTCATAAATCTAACAAGAAATAATAAGCACACAGGATCTTCTCAGTTCTACTTTTCCCTTTTTCTCTAGGATCACTTTAGCACCATTATTAGCCATGCAAAATCCATTTCTGGAGACTTGACCTTGCCCTGTTTCCACTTTCTATGTTACCATCTTGGGGGATTTAAAATCAAAGTTTCAGGTATTAAAGATTTCCAAGTATATCAGAAAGTAATTCTACTTGCCTTTTCAAAGAAGTAGTACTGGGAAAATGTTTGACTTGGATAGGAATAGCAGTTTCTTCAGACAAAGACTAACTGGGGAAGCATACAGAAGTGATGGTATGAAATGGAAAATAGAGAGGGACTCCAAAATTAGTTTATTTTTAATATGAAAATTCCTTTTTTTATATAAAATATAGGATTATTTAAATAATACAAAGATGCTAAAAACAGAAACTGAAACCACTCCCAATCTTGTCCTTACAATTTTACTTTCCAGAAACAACCATTGTTAAGCTAGATGATTAGTCCTTACAGGGCTACCTGTCTCCCTATCACGTCTATAATTTTATAAAGTTTATTTATTTATTTTTGAAAGAGAGAGAGAGAGTACACAAGCAGGGGAGGGGCAGAGAGAGGAGAGAGAGAATCCCAAACAGGCTCTGCACTGCCAGCACAGAACCCGACGCAGGGCTCAAATTCATGAACCGCAAGATCATGATCCCAGTGAAAACCAAGAGTCAGACACAACTGACTGAGCCACCTAGGCGCCCCAATTAATATAATTTTAATTTTCAAAAATTTAGATTATACAAATCATGTTATTTTGTACCATGCACTCATCTACTAATAATAAATTATAAATTTATCTTACTGTCAGGATATTTAGATCTATGCCATTACTTTAGTGGCTGCAGGTAGTCAATTGTACAGAGCCATATTGTAAAAAAAAACAAATTTTTATGGATAAATATTTTGTGTCATTTTATTTCATCATTACTGTGTGACAGAAAGTATCCTGAATCCATATCACTGCATACTTACATGAAAATGTGAATATCTTTAAGGATAACTTACTTGGTATACATTTAAGGTATACTTCTACATTGCCAAATTGCTCCTTTTTACTTACATTTTTATAAGATTTTATTTAAATTGCAGTTAGTTAACATACAGTGTAATATCAGTTTCAGGTGTAGAATTCAGTGATTAAACACTTACATGCAACATCCAGTGCTCATCACAAGTGCCCCCCTTAATACCCATAACCTATTTTACCCATCCCCCTACCCAACACTCCTCTGGTAACCATCAGTTTATACTCCATAGTCAAGAGTCTGTTTTCTCTCCCCACCCCTCCATGTTCATTTATTTTGTTTCTTAAACTCCACATATGAGTGAAATCATATGTATTTGTTTTTTTCTGACTTACTTTGCTTAGCATAAGACTCTCTACCTCCATCCATGTTGTCGCAAATGGCAAGATTTCATTCTTTTTTTATGGCTGTGTAATATTTCATTTTATTGGATATATATATATATATATATATATATATATATATATATATATATACCACAACTTTTTAAATGTTTATTTATTTTGAGAAAGAGAGAGACACAGAGTGCAAACACATGAGTAGGTGAGGGGCAGAGAGAGAGGGAGAGAGAATTCTAAGCAGGCTCCATGCTGTCAGCACAGAGCCTAGCATGGGGCACTCATAAACCATGGGATCATGACCTGAGCTGAAATCAAGAGTCAGACACTTAACCAACTGAGCCACTCAGACCCTTAGCCAACTAAGCCACCCAGGTTCCCCTATACCACATCTTCTTAATCCATTCATCAGTCAATGGATATTTGGGCTCTTTCCATAATTCGGCTATGGTTGATAATGCTGCTATAAACATCAGGGTGCATGAATGATTTCAAATTAGTATTTTTGTATCCTTTGGATAAATACCTATTAGTGCAATCGCTAGGTTGTGGGGTAGTTCTATTTTTAACTTTTGGAGGAAACACCACACTGTTTCCACAGTGGCTGCAACAGTTTGCATTTCCATGAACAGTTAGAGAGTTCCCCTTTCTCTGCATCCTCCCCAACATCTGTTGTTTACTGTGTTAATTTTAGCCATTCTGACTGGTGTGAGGAGGTGATATCTCATTGTAGTTTTGATTTGTATTTCCCCAATGGATGATGAATGATGTTGAGCATCTTTTCATGTGTCTGTTGACCATCTGTATGTCTTTAAAAAAATGTCTATGTCTTCTGCCCATTTCTTCACTGGATTATTTGTTTCTTGGGTGTTGTGTTTGATAAGTTCTTTATATATTTTGGATCCTAACCCTTTATCAGGCATGTCATTTGCAAATACCTTCTCCCATTCTGAAGGGTTCCTAATTACATTAGAAAATTTTTATTTCCTAATTTGCTCTTCATGAGCAGGGCAGCTCCCTCAGGGCTCTATTCCAGTCAAGCCCACGAACCTTTAAAACTCCAGGCTTTAAGCTCCATTGGTTGCAAGAACTCACAAAAATCAGGAGGAAGATGGCGGCGTAGGAGGACGCTGGGCTCACCACGCATCCTGCTGATCACTTAGATTCCACCTACACCTGCCTAAATAACCCAGAAAACCGCCAGAGGATTAGCAGAACTGAGTCTCCGGAGCCAAGCGCAGATGAGAGAACCACGGAAGAGGGTAGGTAGGGCAGAGAGGCGGTGCGCGCTCCACGGACTGGCAGGAGGGAGCCAGGGCGGAGGGGCGGCCCGCCGTCCAAGCAGAGACCCCGAGGCTGGCTCGCAAAAGCGGAGGGGCCAGACGGAGTGTGTTCCAACAGCAAGCGCGACTTAGCATCTGGGAGGTCATAAGTTAACAGCTCTGCTCAGAAAGCGGGAAGTCTGGAGGACAAAGGGAGGGAGAGTTGCTGAGCCCCAGGACGACAGAGCTCAGTTTGTTGGGGAACAAAGGTGCTCGCCGGCGCCATCTCCCTTGCCCATCCCCCAGCCAAAATCCCAAAGGGAACGAGTTCCTGCCAGGGAACTTGCTTGCTCCGCACAGACACCCAACGCTGTGTTTCTGTGGAGCCACCCCTCCGGCAGCGGGTCTGACTCCCTCCCGCTGCCACAGGGCCCCTCCTGAAGTGGATCACCTAAGGAGAAACGAGCTAAGCCTGCCCCTCCTGCCCCCATGCACCTTGCCTACCCACCCCAGCTAATACACCAGATCCCCAGCAGCACAAGCCTGGCAGTGTGCAAGTAGCCCAGACAGGCCACCCCACCCCACAGTGAATCCCACCCCTAGGAGAGGGGAAGAGAAGGCACGCACCAGTCTGACTGCGGCCCCGCCCACCAACTCCAGTTATACACCACAGCACAGGGGAAGTGCCCTGCAGGTCCGCACCCCTCCAGGGACTATCCAAAATGACCAAACGGAAGAATTCTCCTCAAAAGAATCTCCAGGATATAACAACAGCTAATGAACTGATCAAAAAGGATTTAAATAATATAACAGAAAGTGAATTTAGAAAAATAGTTCTAAAATTAATCACTGGGGTTGAAAACAGTATAGAGGACAGCGGAGAATCTCTTGCTACAGATATCAAGGGACTAAGGAACTGTCAGGCGGAGCTGAAAAACGCTTTAAATGAGATGCAAAATAAAATGGAAACGACGACGGCTCGGATTGAAGAGGCAGAGGAGAGAATAGGTGAGCTAGAAGATAAAATTATGGAAAAAGAGGAAGCTGAAAAAAAGAGAGATAAAAAAAATCCAGGAGTATGAGGGGAAAATTAGAGAACTAAGTGATGCACTAAAGAGAAATAATATACGCATAATTGGTATCCCAGAGGAAGAAGAGAGAGGGAAAGGTGCTGAAGGGGTACTTGAAGAAATAATAGCTGAGAACTTCCCTGAAGTGGGGAAGGAAAAAGGCATTGAAATCCAAGAGGCACAGAGAACTCCCTTCAGACATAACTTGAATCGATCTTCTGCACGACATATCATAGTGAAACTGGCAAAATACAAGAATAAAGAGAAAATTCTGAAAGCAGCAAGGGGTAAACGTGCCCTCACATATAAAGGGAGACCTATAAGACTCATGACTGATCTCTCTTTTGAAACTTGGCAGGCCAGAAAGGATTGGCAAGAGATCTTCAATGTATTGAACAGAAAAAATATGCAGCCGAGAATCCTTTATCCAGCAAGTCTGTCATTTAGAACAGAAGGAGAGATAAAGGTCTTCCCAAACAAAAACTGAAGTAATTTGTCACCACTAAGCCAGCCCTACAAGAGATCCTAAGGGGGATCCTGTGAGACAAAGTACCAGAGACATTGCTATAAGCATAAAACATACAGACATCACAATGACTCTAAACCCGTATCTTTCTATAATAACACTGAATGTAAATGGATTAAATGTGCCAACCAAAAGACACAGGGTAGCAGAATGGATAAAAAAACAAGACCCATCTATTTGCTGTCTACAATAGACTCATTTTAGATCTGAGGACAGTTTTAGATTGAGAGTGAGGGGATGGAGAACTATTTATCACGCTACTGGAAGCCAAAAGAAAGCTGGAGTAGCCATATTATATCAGACAAACTAGACTTTAAATTAAAGACTGTAACAAGAGATGAAGAAGGGCATTATATAATAATCACACGGTCTATCCATCAGGAAGAGCTAACAATTATAAATGTCTATGCGCCGAATACTGGAGCCCCCAAATATATAAAACAATTACTCATAAACATAAGCAACCTTATTGATAAGAATGTGGTAATTGCAGGGGACTTTAACACTCCACTTACAGAAATGGATAGATCATCGAGACACATGGTCAATAAAGAAACAAGGGCCCTGAATGATACATTGGATCAGATGGACTTGACAGATATATTTAGAACTCTGCATCCCAAAGCAACAGAATATACTTTCTTCTCGAGTGCACATGGAACATTCTCCAAGATAGATCACATACTGGGTCACAAAACAGCCCTTCATAAGTTTACAAGAATTGAAATTATACCATGCGTACTTTCAGACCACAATGCTATGAAGCTTGAAATCAACCACAGGAAAAAGTCTGGAAAACCTCCAAAAGCATGGAGGTTAAAGAACACCCTACTAAAGAATGAATGGGTCAACCAGGCAATTAGAGAAGAAATTAAAAAATATATGGAAACAAACGAAAATGAAAATACAACAATCCAAACCCTTTGGGATGCAGCGAAGGCAGTCCTGAGAGGAAAATACATTGCAATCCAGGCCTATCTCAAGAAACAATAAAAATCCCAAATACAAAATCTAACAGCACGCCTAAAGGAAATAGAAGCAGAACAGCAAAGGCAACCTAAACCCAGCAGAAGAAGAGAAATCATAAAGATCAGAGCAGAAATAAACAATATAGAATCTAAAAAAACTGTAGAGCAGATCAACAAAACCAAGAGTTGGTTTTTTGAAAAAATAAACAAAATTGACAAACCTCTAGCCAGGCTTCTCAAAAAGAAAAGGGAGATGACCCAAATAGATAAAATCATGAATGAAAATGGAATTATTACAACCAATCCCTCAGAGATACAAACAATTATCAGGGGATACTATGAAAAATTATATGCCAACAAATTGGACAACCTGGAAGAAATGGACAAATTCCTGAACACCCACACTCTTCCAAAACTCAATCAGGAGGAAATAGAAAGCTTGAACAGACCCATAACCAGTGAAGAAATTGAATCGGTTATCAAAAATCTCCCAACAAAAAAAAATTAAAAAAAAAAAAAAAAAAAGGGGGCGCCTGGGTGGCGCAGTCGGTTAAGCATCCGACTTCAGCCAGGTCACGATCTCACGGTCCGTGAGTTTGAGCCCCGCGTCAGGCTCTGGGCTGATGGCTCGGAGCCTGGAGCCTGCTTCCGATTCTGTGTCTCCCTCTCTCTCTGCCCCTCCCCTGTTCATGCTTTGTCTCTCTCTGTCCCAAAAATAAATAAATGTTGAAGGAAAAAAAAATTAAAAAAAAAAAATCTCCCAACAAATAAGAGTCCACGACCAGAAGGCTTCCCAGGGGAGTTCTCCTAGACGTTTAAAGCAGAGATAATACCTATCCTTCTCAAGCTATTCCAAGAAATAGAAAGGGAAGGAAAACTTCCAGACTCATTCTATGAAGCCAGTATTACTCTGATTCCTAACCAGACAGAGACCCAGTAAAAAAAGAGAACTACAGGCCAATATCCATGATGAATATGGATGCAAAAATCCTCAATAAGATACTAGCAAATCAAATTCAACAGCATATAAAAAGAATTATTCACCATGATCAAGTGCGATTCATTCCTGGGATGCAGGGCTGGTTCAACATTTGCAAATCAACGTGATAAATCACTTTAATAAAAGAAAAGGGGCGCCTTGGTGGCGCAGTCAGTTAAGCATCCGACTTCAGCCAGGTCACGATCTCGCGGTCCGTGAGTTCGAGCCCTGCGTCAGGCTCTGGGCTGATGGCTCGGAGCCTGGAGCCCGTTTCCGATTCTGTGTCTCCCTCTCTCTCTGCCCCTCCCCCGTTCATGCTCTGTCTCTCTCTGTCCCAAAAATAAATAATAAATGTTGAAAAAAAATTAAAAAAATAAATAAATAAAAGAAAAGAGAAGAACCATATGATCCTGTCAATCGATGCAGAAAAGGCCTTTGACAAAATCCAGCACCCTTTCTTAATAAAAACCCTTGAGAAAGTCGGGATAGAAGGAACATACTTAAACATCATAAAAGCATTTATGAAAAGCCCACACATAACATCATCCTCAACGGGGAAAAACTGAGAACTTTTTCCCTGAGATCAGGAACACGACAGGGATGCCCACTCTCACCGCTGTTGTTTAACATAGTGCTGGAAGTTCTAGCATCAGCAATCAGACAACAAAAGGAAATCAAAGGCATCAAAATTGGCAAAGATGAAGTCAAGCTTTCGCTTTTTGCAGATGACATGATATTATACATGGAAAATCCGATAGACTCCACCAAAAGTCTGCTAGAACTGATACATGAATTCAGCAAAGTTGCAGGATACAAAATCAATGTACAGAAATCAGTTGCATTCTTGTACACTAACAGTGAAGCAACAGAAAGACAAATAAAGAAACTGATCCCATTCACAATTGCACCAAGAAGCATAAAATACCTAGGAATAAATATAACCAAAGATGTAAAAGATCTGTATGCTGAAAACTATAGAAAGCTTATGAAGGTAATTGAAGAAGATATAAAGAAATGGAAAGACATTCCCTGCTCATGGATTGGAAGAATATTGTCAAAATGTCAATACTACCCAAAGCTATCTACACATTCAATGCAATCCCAATCAAAGTTGCACCAGCATTCTTCTCGAAACTAGAACAAGCCATTCTAAAATTCATATGGAACCACAAAAGGCCCCGAATAGCCAAAGTAATTTTGAAGAAGAAGACCAAAGCAGGAGGCATCACAATCCCAGACTTTAGCCTCTACTACAAAGCTGTAATCATCAAGACAGCATGCTATTGGCACAAAAACAGACACATAGACCAGTGGAATAGAATAGAAACCCCAGAACTAGACCCACAAACATATGGCCAACTAATCTTTGACAAAGCAGGAAAGAACATCCAATGGAAAAAAGACAGTCTCTTTAACAAATGGTGCTGGGAGAAGTGGACAGCAACATGCAGAAGGTTGAAACTAGACCACTTTCTCACACCATTCACCAAAATAAACTCAAAATGGATAAAGGACCTGAATGTGAGACAGGAAACCATCAAAACCCTAGAGGAGAAAACAGGAAAAGACCTCTCTGAACTCAGCCGTAGCAATCTCTTACTCGACACATCCCCAAAGGCAAGGGAATTAAAAGCAAAAATGAATTACTGGGACCTTATGAAGACAAAAAGCTTCTGCACAGCAAAGGAAACAACCAACAAAACTAAAAGGCAACCAACGGAATGCGAAAAGATATTTGCAAACGACATATCAGACAAAGAGCTAGTATCCAAAATCTATAAAGAGCTCACCAAACTCCACACCCGAAAAACAAATAACCCAGTGAAGAAATGGGCAGAAAACATGAATAGAAACTTCTCTAAAGAAGACATCTGGATGACCAACAGGCACATGAAAAGATGCTCAACGTCGCTCCTTATCAGGGAAATACAAATCAACACCACACTCAGATATCACCTCACGCCAGTCAGAGTGGCCAAAATGAACAAATCAGGAGACTATAGATGCTGGAGAGGATGTGGAGAAACGGGAACCCTCTTGCACTGTTGGTGGGAATGCAAACTGGTGCAGCCACTCTGGAAAACAGTGTGGAGGTTCCTCAGAAAATTAAAAATAGACCTACCCTATGACCCAGCAATAGCACTGCTAGGAATTTACCCAAGGGATACAGGAGTACTGATACATAGGGGCACTTGTACCCCAACGTTTATAGCAGCACTCTCAACAATAGCCAAATTATGGAAAGAGTCTAAATGTCCATCAACTGATGATTGGATAAAGAAATTGTGGTTTAGATACACAATGGAGTACTACATGGCAATGAGAAAGAACGAAATATGGCCCTTTGTAGCAACGTGGATGGAACTGGAGAGTGTGGTGCTAAGTGAAATAAGCCATACAGAGAAATACAGATACCATATGGTTTCAGTCTTATGTGGATCCTGAGAAACTTAACAGAAACCCATGGGGGAAGGGAAGGAAAAAAAAAAAAAAAAAGAGGTTAGAGTGGGAGAGAGCCAAAGCATAAGAGACTCTTAAAAACTGAGAACAAACTGAGGGTTGATGGGGGGGTGGGAGGGAGGGGAGGGTGGGTGATGGGTATTGAGGAGGGCACCTTTTGGGATGAGCACTGGGTGTTGTATGGAAACCAATTTGACAATAAATTTCATATATTGAAAAAAAAAAAAGAACTCACAAAAATCAGCCCCTCTCATTTTTCCAGTCTATGGCTTTGGGGAAGTGTTCTCCTTGTGCATTCCCCTATGTGCCCCTTCTCTCTCTCTCTCTCTCTCTCTCTCTCTCTCTCTCTCTCTCTCTCTCTCCCCCTCCCTCCCTCCCTCTCTCCCTCTCTCCCTCCCTCCCTCCCTCTCTCCCCTTCTCCGTGACCATGGCTCCCTTTCCTCTGCAATCCAATCCATTTCTCCCTCAAACTATGATCTACACTTTCTATCTTCTTCAATGTGGCTTCTTCTCTCTCTTTAGTTGTAGAGTTTGATGTGTCAGTCTTCAGGTTGATTTCTGGGGTATTTAGGAAGATTTGATAGTTATCTAGCTGTGTTGGAGGGAAGACCTCTACTCTGTCCCCTTAGCTCTGCCCCCAAACTGCTCTTTTTTTAAAAGTGACATCAGTTGACACTCCCATCAACAGTGTAAGAGCCTTCGTATTGGTTACCTCAGACTTTTAAAAATACTACCCATGTGGCAGCTGAAAAGTTGTACCTTATTTGGTATTTTTATTTTTTATTTATTTGATTATTAGCAAAATTGAATGCTTTCATATACTTATTGACCTCTTGTATTTCAATTTTTGTAATTTCCTAATGTAATTATTTTTCCTATTTTACATTTGAATGTTCATATTATTATCTGTAGGATTTATTATATATTATGGGTGTTAATGCTTTCCAGAAGTTATATACTTTTCCTAGCTTGTAACGTAACAGTAATAGTATCTCTTATACAAATACTTCAAATTTTAGGAAATAAAATCTATAAAATTTTTATATTATCTTAAAGCTCAAGTTACCATACGCTGTAATCCATTTTCATTTCTGGAAAATATCATACATCTGTTTGTCAACCAAAAATTAAAAATACATTAAAGTCCAATGGCTTCTTGCAATTTTTGGTCATTGTGAGTAGAGTTGGAAAAGTATTTATTTTAGTTTGTCCATTCTTTACTGATTTTTAGGTCATATTAGTGATAACTTCCTAAAGTATTTTTGTTGGCAGTCATTTTGGACTGAGTGTCTCAACCGAAACTTATTAAGATCCTAGAGAGTATAAAGTAAATAAATAAATGCAACATGTACACATATTTCTAACCTGGTGTTCACACTTTTATTGCACTGCACTTTGAACACTAATAAATGTGAGAGATCACTAGTATAGAAGGTTATTCTTTCGAATGGACTTGGAGATTCAGGAGGATTCTATGCAGTTCTTGTGACAAGAAAAAAGGAATTGTGCCAGGAAGTTCAGTTAGATCTATGGTGATAGATTAGTGGAATGGCAGATATCATGGTCCTGTTGTCTATTCATAAATAGAACAGAATCCAAGGTCAAGCTAGATTCAAAGAATCCTGAAATATTTGCGAAGCCACCTCATTTGTTATTTATTCCCCAAATCTCTTGCTACCCATGATTATTTAAATTACCTAAATTTAGACAACTCTCAGTCAGATAAAGGAGTGTTTCAAGACAGTAGACATTGCAGTTTATCACGAGAGTATGTTAATAACAACCAAAATGCACATAGTTTTAGAAACAAAATATTTCCCCAGTGGTGCTGGAGCACAGAAGACACCCAAGATGTACATGTGAAGATAGGGAGGATGGCAGAGTAGAGAATGCAGAGCAGTTACTCCATGGGGCTCTCTGTGTTAGGAAAGGTCAGCTTCAGGAAAAAAAAAAAAAAATGACAACGGGAACAATTCCCACCAGAAACAAGACTTAAGACCTGTCGACTGCCTGCTCCTCCCCCAGGAGACCAACAGAATAATCTGTGATCAAGCAAGCAAAGTTTACTTAAGTTATTTCAGAAAGAATGAACAATATCTTGACATGTTTAATAGTATCTCAGAAGAGGGAAATCACATAAAGATATTCATAGGGTTTTAGGTTTTGTCTCAGTGGTTTAATTCAGGTCTAATAAAGCTTTTGTTTGATAAGTTAGCTGTTTGCTCAGGTGAGGAAATTATTTGCCTAAATAAATGGATCTTCAGGAATTTCCTGAAGTTATTTATTATTTTACAGCATTGTTGTCTTGGGTAAGAATTTCCTGGAAGGAATGTTTACATCAAGTTGACACAGGTGATCTCATTTCCAAATCCTGATAATTTAATGCTCAGGATGCAATGAGTCTCAATACTAAGATTTCTAAAAAAAAATTACATGGGAAACAAGTCTTTCTGTCTTCTAGCTCATTGTCAGTCCTCACCTCATAGCCATCCTAATCCTCTACAAGATTCTTGTTAATTGCTATGGAATAACTTCAGAGACCTGCCAGCACCCCAGAATACTATGCGTTACATGTGATGATGTCCACATTTATAATTAGACAGGCTTACAAGACAAACAATTGGTTAAGGCGTGGCTAAAACTCCTTGAAATGAATGTGTGATCAGCCCATTACCCACCAAGCTTAAAAAGATGAAATAAATGTCTCCTCTGTTTCGAAAGGATGAACAGATATAAGAGAACAGAAGCACTTTACCATCTAAAATCTGGAGGAGATGGACGTTCAAAGTAGAAGCAAAAGATGGAAACAGAACAAATGAGACCAGGGTTCACTATTTTGGTGTAGCTATTGCAGGCCACTTTAGTTCTGTTTGCAATGAATGTGAAGAATTAACTAGGTAGATGAATAATCTAATTATTATAAAATGCAGGTTTAATCACTGTTAAACTTTCAAAAATAAAATAAATCTTGAGCTTGTCCCTTTTAACTTGTTTAGAAAGTTTTATTTTATCCATTTATTTTTTAATGTTTATTTATTTTTGAGAGAGACAGACAGACAGAC
The DNA here is from genome assembly GCF_028749965.1 of Puma concolor. Taxonomy (NCBI): domain Eukaryota; kingdom Metazoa; phylum Chordata; class Mammalia; order Carnivora; family Felidae; genus Puma; species Puma concolor. The sequence continues at coordinate 145,667,703 of NC_141674.1, read as the reverse complement.
AGACAGACAGAAAGAGGGAGACACAGAATCTGAAGCAGGCTCCAGGCTCTGAGCTGTCAGCACAGAGTCCTACACAGGGCTTGAACCCATAAGCTGCAAGATCATGATCAGAGAAAGTATTTGAAAATACTGAGTCAGTTTTACCTAACTGTTCACTGGCCAAGTGAATCGAAATACAATATAACCTACTGACACATTTTTAGGATATAGAGACAAGTAATTTTAGTGTATATGATCCAAATCTGGATCCAGGTACAAAATATTTACCACCATATATAACATTTACTGTAATCTCCTGCCTGACCTTTTTTATATGTAAAAAGACACTAAGAATTCTCTGTATGAAGTCAGAGCCATTAGGTGTTAATACCATGTAACTTAATTTGTGAAAAGTACAAAATAAATATGCTGTTTGGGTGTCACTTCTTTTCAGCATATGTTTTATCCTCCTAGAATTCCTTGTCTGACAACAGGTGGCCTCCTAAGAATACAGAATGACAGTTTCTCAGTAACTAATCTGTAAACATTTCTTCCTGGAGGACTAGCAATGAAAGTAAACAAGTCACAGTTTTCACATTACCAGATTTGAAGAATAACAGCCAAAATTTAACTATTATATCTAAAGCGATCTTAAGTACTGTTTTTATTATGCATAATTAAGGCAGGAGAATGCCTATATTTTCAATTATTTACAGATAAATATGTAAACATGGTCATTCTGTTTTGTTAATTACATTTATTAAATGCTATGTATATACACTAATGATTTTGAGATACTGAACATAAATTATTTCTTCCAATCATAGGTATACCCCTCTGGTGCATTAAATTCATATGGAAATTTTTCTGGCACATGAAAAGGATAGGGAAGATGAATATTCTCATTTACTATAGCGATGATTGATGTTGACATTGACCTCCACTATTTCATGCTCTTTAAAAAACTATGACTAGAATGAGCACGATTATCATTATAATTTTTAACTTTCAAAATAAGAACTCCACTGCCCAGGATTTTTTGAAAATTAAAGCAAGAATTCATTCTACTTTTTATTAAAAAGAACATGTGAGCTCTATTAACAATTATTAGAGTACTCTCTTCCCATAATCATTAATCTCCTTCCATTTTATATTCTTGAATAGAATACAATTATGTACTCAATAGTCCTTATATAATATTCTGATTTACAAATAATTACAGTATACAAAGAGGTGATTTATTTGTTTTCGAAAACTGAGCTGATATGAAGAGATACAGTTTCACTGTTTCATTACCAGGACCTAAAAACGATATCAACATATATTTTCAACAGATCATTTCTTGCATTTTTTTTCTGCTGCATTCTTTGATCAAATTTAGGATTTTTAATAGGAGGCAAAAACAAGTCTTCATGTTTGGGAATATTGACTGAAGTAAACAAAGAACAAGATGTGCCCCAAAATGCTCACTTTCTAAAGCATCCTGAAAGGCTAGCACTTTCCACCTCCAGGCTACAGAAAGAAAGGCTGCAAAACACAGAAGGAAGAATGCCTGGAGAAACTTCATTGCAAAGATTACTCAAGGATTGTCTTCTTTTCCCCACCCTTCTGCTCAGAAAAGGGAGCAGCTTCTGTCTTTATCAATCACGTTGGGTCATGCTCAAGAGAACCCCTTGGAGAACTTAAAAGTTGGGTGTATACAACAACTGGTATCTTCCTCATATGTAAATAATTGCTAATGGTCAAAGCCTGGCTGGAGCTGTCTCTGTAAGAAGAGAAATGAGAAATCTGCAATGGGAACAAGCCATTCTTTTACCAGTGACAGGGCAGAGGTGCTTCGAGGAGCCAACTATGGCACCTGAAGAACTGAGTTAGAATTCAGTTACCTTGAAAGGAACCCCATGTACAAGGCCTAACCGCATGGCCAAAGTCCATTCAACCAAGAGCATCTTTTGACAACAGAAGCCAAGAGCTGAAGAAGTCATAAGCAGCCAGCTGGAGAAAGGTGTCACCTGAAGAGCAACTCAGCTTTGGGAGGTCACAAATGAGTGGGACTTCTTAGTAGTCACAGAATCACCCCATGAGAAAGGTAGCATTTGGGCATCTCCCAGAGAGAACTCCAGAGACAAATTTATTTTATTTTATTTTATTTTATTTTATTTTATTTTATTTTATTTTATTTTATTTTATTTTATTTTATTTTATTTTTTATGAAATTTATTGTCAGATTGGTTCCGTACAACACCCAGTGCTCATCCCAACAGGTGCCCTCCTCAATGCTCATCACCAACCCTCCCCTCCCTCCCACCCCCAATCAACCCTCAGTTTGTTCTCAGTATTTAAGAATCTCTTATGGTTTGCCTCCTTCCCTCTCTGTAACTTTTTCCCCCCTTCCCCTCCCCACTGGTCTTCTGTTGAGTTTCCCAGAATCCACGTATAAGTGAAAACATATGGGAGGAGCCAAGATGGCAGAACAGCATGGAAGCTTTTTGTGTGTCTCACATCCATGAAATACAGCCAGACCAACACTAAACCATCCTGCACACCTAGAAAACTGACTGGAGGATTAACACAACAATCTGCACAACATGAACCACAGAATTCAGCAGGTACGGAAGCACGGAGAGGTGAACTTGGGGAGGGAGAAGCCGTGGTGGGGAAGGAGACGCTTTTGGGGGCGGAGAGAGGATGGAGATGAAGGGGGAGGATATGGGAAAATCACCCATCCCCAAAAGCAGCTGGAGACAAAGTGGAAAATTGGAAACAGCCGCAGCAACTAAACTATAAAGGGAGAAAGAAGAAAGGAGAGGGTTTAAATTCCACTAAGACTGTAAATAAGGGGAGCGCAAAGGCTGCAACTCCGCAGCTCCATACCTGGCGGTGCTCTGGCGGGAAGGGCGAATCCCCAGGAACAGAGTGGGGTCCGGGAGGTCCTCGGGCCACACAGGGAAAAGCAGTTCCACTGCTGGGAAAGACATTTGGTAGAGACTGTTGAAGCCACCTGGTCCCAGCAGACCCCAGAGAACAGCCACATTCGCTGGTGCTGGAACAAGGTCGTTAAGGGTGAAGCCTCATGCCAGATGTATGTTGCGATTTTCCATAATCCCTGAAACCTTGCTGCTACACTATGTCGCGAACTTTTTCTGGGGCGGGCTGGCACCTGGCCGCAGTCTCTGGGCACCAGCAGCAGCAGGGTCCAGCAAGCGTTCCTGGGTACAGCCGACATTTGGCCATTGCTCTTTCGGCCATTGCTCAGTGAGACCCTCCCGCAAAGGGGCGGAACGGGTCAAAGCCGCACTCCTTCAGAAGTAAGGGGCCGGGGAAACAGCCGCATCTGAGACAAAACTTGGGAGAGAAGTACTGCCTGGGTCCCGGTCACAGAGAGTGAAAAAGCGGGGAGTGGACAAAAGCTGAAGACAGAGGACGGGTGCGCAATTGCCGATTGGAAAGAAAAGTTCCTATACTAGAGGTTGAGGATCTGGATGACTCCATTTTCACCCCTCCCACGCATGCGCTTATGCATCTATGAGCCCTGCAACAATCCACCCCAGTAGGCTAGCAGCGCCATCTAGTGGAGAACGGAGCTGTTACACTGAGCCCCGCCCAACTGGGCCAACCTCCCTTTCCAAGAACACAAGTCTCACCAGATGCTTAGTTTATGAACTATAAAGTGCTTCATAGTCTGATTTCTAGGGAAAAACTAAGTAATTTCAGACCTATCTCAATCTGTTAGCAGGACCATCTATTCAATTCTCTTCATTTTTTCTCTTTTTCACTTCTTTTCTTTTTCTTGAATACAGAAAGAGAAAAACTTCATTTTTATTCTCAATTTTTATTAAAAATATTTTTAGTTTTTTTACTATATTTTTAATTTTGTGTAAATTTTTTCAAATTCTACTTTACTTCCATCATCGTATTTTAGTCTACTACAGTGTATTCACTTTTTCAAATTTAAACAATTTCCTTTTTTTAAATTTTTTCTTTTTCATTTCTTTTCTTTTTTCTTAAATACAGAAAAAGATTCATATTTATAATTTTTATTAAAAATATTTTTCTTTAATTTTTTTCTACTATATTCTTTACTTTTGTGTATATTTTTTCAAATTCTATTTTACTCCCATCATCTCACTTTAGTCTACTTCAGTGTATTCATTTTTTCAAATTCTCAATTTCCTTTTTTTTACCCCCCTTTTTTCTCTCTAATATGTCAAACCACTATCAACACCCAGACCAAAACACACCTACGATCTAGCATCATTTATTCGATTTGTGTGTGTGTGTGTGTGTGTGTTTCACTTTTAATATTTTCTTAATTTTAATTTTTTTTAATTTCAATTTTTCTACTTCATTAATTCCTTTTCTCCCTTCAAAATGACAAACGGGGGCGCCTGGGTGGCGCAGTCGGTTAAGCGTCCGACTTCAGCCAGGTCACGATCTCGCGGTCCGTGAGTTTGAGCCCCGCGTCAGGCTCTGGGCTGATGGCTCAGAGCCTGGAGCCTGTTTCCGATTCTGTGTCTCCCTCTCTCTCTGCCCCTCCCCCGTTCATGCTCTGTCTCTCTCTGTCCCAAAAAAAATAAATAAACGTTAAAAAAAAAAAAATTTAAACAAAATGACAAAACAAGGAATTCACCCCAAAAGAAAGAGCACGAAGAAATGACAGCCAGGGATTTAACCAACACAGACACAAGCAAGATGTCTGAACTAGAATTTAGAATCACGATAATAAGAATACTAGCTGGAGTTGAAAATAGGTTAGAATCCCTTTCTGCAGAGACAAAGGAAGTAAAAAATAGCCAGAATGAATTAAAAATACTATAACTGAGCTACAATCACGGATGGGTGCAGCAGCGGCAAGGATGGATGAGGCAGAACAGAGAATCAGCGATACAGAGGACAAACTTAGAGAATAATAAAGCAGAAAAAAAGAGGGGGATGAAGGCAAAAGAGCACAATTTAAGAATTAGAGAAATCAGGTACTCATTGAAAAAGGAACAACATCAGAATCATAGGGGTCCCAGAAGAGGAAGAGAGAGAAATAGGGGTAGAAGGGTTATGTGAGCAAATCATAGCAGAAAACTTTCCTAACCTGGGGAAAGAAACAGACATCAAAATCCAGGAAGCACAGAGGACCCCCATTAGATTCAACAAAAACTGACCATCTACAAGGCATATCACAGTCAAATTCACAAAATACTCAGGCAAGGAGAGAATCATGAAAGCAGCAGGGGAAGAAAAGTCCCTAACCTACAAGGGAAGACAGGTCAGGTTTGCAGCACTCCTATCCACAGAAACTTGGCAGGCCAGAAAGGAGTGGCAGGATATATTCAGTGTGCTGAACCAGAAAAATATGCAGCCAAGAATTCTTTATCCAGCAAGACTGTCATTCAAAATAGAAGGAGAGATAAAATGTTTCCCAGACAAAAATTAAACGAGTTTGTTACCACTAAACCAGCCCTGCAAGAAATTTTAAGGGACTCTCTGAGGGGAGAAAAGATGAAAAAATACATACATACATACATACATACATACATACATACCAAAAGCAACAAAGATTAGAAAGGACCAGAGAACACCACCAGAAACTCCAACTCTACAAGCATCATCATGGCAATAAATTCATATCTTTCAGTACTCACTGTAAACGTCAATGGACTCAATGTTCCAATCAAAAGACATAGGGTAACAGAATGGATAAGAAAACAAGGTCCATCTATATGCTGTTTACAAGAGACCCACTTTAGACCTAAAGACACCTTCAGATTGAAAATAAGGGGATGGAGAACCATCTATCATGCTAATGGTCAACAAAAGAAAGCCAGAGTAGCCATACTTATATGAGAAAAACTAGACTTTAAAATAAAGATTGTATCAAGAGATGCAGAAGGGTATTATATCATAATCAAGGGGTCTATCCGCAATTGTAAACATTTATGCACCAAATGTGAGAGCACCCAAATATATAAATCAATTAATCACAAACATAAAGAAACTCATAAATAGTAATACCACAACAGTAGGGGACCTCAACACCCCACTCACAACAATGGACAGATCATCTAATCAAAAAATCAACAAGGAAACAATGGCTGTGAAGGACACACTGCACCAGATGGACTTAACAGATACATTCAGAACATTTCTTCCTAAAGCAGCAGAATATACATTCTTCTCCAGCGTACATGGAACATGCTCCAGAATAGACCATATACTGTGACACAAATCAGCCCTAAGTAAGTACAAAAAGATCGAAATTATACTGTGCATATTTTCAGACCACAATGCTATGAAACTCGAAATCAACAACAAGAAAAAATTTTGAAAGGTAACAAATACTTGGAGACTGAAGAACATCCTACTAAAGAATGAATGGCTAACCAAGAAGTTAAAGAGGAAATTAAAAAGTTCATGGAAGCCAATGAAAATGATAACACCATAACCCAAAACCTCTGGGACACAGCAAAGGCAGTCATAACAGGAAAGTATATAGCAATCCAGGCCTTCCTAAAGAAGAAAGAAAGATCTCAGACACACAACCTAACTTTATGCCTTAAGAAGCTGGAAAAGAACAGCAAATAAAACCCAAAACCAGCAGAAGACAGGAAATAATAAAGATTAGAGCAGAAATTCATGCTATCAAAACAAAAAAACAGTAGAACAGATCAATGAAACCAGAAGCTGGTTCTTTGAAAGAATTAACAAAATTGATAAACCAGTAGCCAGTTTGATCAAAAAGAAAAAGGAAAGGACCCAAATTAATGAAATCAAGAATGAAAGAGGAGAGATCACAACCAACACATCAGAAATACAAACAATAATAAGAGAATATTATAAGCAATTATATGCTAATATAATGGGCAATCTGGAAGAAATGGATAAATTCCTAGAAACATATACTCTACCAAAACTGAAACAGGAAGAAATAGAAAATTTGAACAGACCCATAACCAATAAAGAAATAGAATTAGTAATCAAAAATATCTTAAAAAACAAGAGTCCAGGACCAGATGTCTCTCCAGAGGAATTCTACCAATCATTTAAGGAAGAGTTAACACCTATTCTCTTGAAGCTGTTCCAAAAAGTAGAAATGGAAGGAAAACTTCCAAACTGTTTCTATGAAGCGTCATTACCTTGATTCCAAAACCACTAAAGAGACACCACTAAAAAAGACAATTATAGACCAATTTCCCTGATTAACATGGATGCAAAAATCCTCAACAAGATCTTAGCCAACTGGATCCAACAATATATTAAAAAGATTATTTACCACGTCCAAGTAAGATTTATACCTGGGATGCAGGGCTGGTTCAATATCCACAAAACAATCAATGTGATTCATCACATCAATAAAAGAAAGGACAAGAACCATATGATTCTCTCAATAGATGCAGAGAAAGCATTTGACAAAATACAGCATCCTTTCTTGATAAAAACCCTCCAAAAGTAGGGACAGAAGAAGCATACCTTGAGATCATAAAAGCCATATACTAAAGACCCAAAGCTAATTCCATCCTCAATGGGGAAAGACTGAGAGCTTTACCCCTAAGGTCAGGAATAAGACATGGATTTCCACTCTTGCCACTGTTATTCAACATGGTATTGGCAGTCTTAGCCTCTGCAATCAGACAACACAAAGAAATAAAAGGCACCCAAATAGTCCAGGAGGGGGTCAAACTTTCACTCTTTGCAGATGACATGATACTCTATATGGAAAACCCAAAAGATTCCACCAAAATAACTGCTAGAACTGATTCATGAATTCAGCAAAATTGCAGGATATAAAGTCAATGCACATAAATCGGTTGCATTCCTATACGCCAACAATGAAGTGACAGAAAGAGAAATCAAGGAATCGATCCCATTTAAATTGCACCAAAAACCATAAAATACCTAGGAATAAATCTAACAAAAGAGGTGAAAAATCTATACACTGAAAACTATAGAAAGCTTATGAAAGAAATTGAAGAAGACACACACACACACAAAAGGAAAATGTTCCATGCTCCTGATAGGAAGAACAAATATTGTTAAAATGTCAATACCATCCAAAGCAATCTACATATTCAATGCAATCCCTTTCAAAGTAACACCAGCATTCTTCACAGAACTAAAACAAATAATCCTAAAATTTGTATGGAACCAGAAAAGACCCCCAATAGCCAAAGCAATCTTGAAAAAGAAAACCAAAGCAGGAGGCATCACAATCCCAGACTTCAAGCTGTACTACAAAGCTGTAATCATCAAGACAGTATGGTACTGGCACAAGAACAGACACTCAGATCATAGGAACAGAATAGAGAACCCAGAAATGGACCCACAAACGTATGGACAACTAATCTTTGACGAGGCAGGAAAGAATATCCAATGGAATAAAGACAGTCTCTTAAGCAAGTGGTGCTGGGAAAACTGGACAGCGACATGTAGAAGAATGAATCTGGACCACTTTCTTACACCATACACAAAAATAAGTTCAATATGGATGAAAGACCTCAATGTAAGACAGGAAGCCATCAAAATCCTCGAGGAGAAAGCAGGCAAAAACCTCTTTGATCTTGGCCATAGCAACTTCTTAATACGTCTCTGGAGGCAAGGGAAACAAAAACAAAAATGAACTATTGGGACCTCATCAAAATAAAACGCTTCTACACAGCAAAAGAAACAATCAGCAAAACTAAAAGGCAACTGACGAAATGGGAGAAGATATTTGCAAACGACATATCAGATAAAGGGTTAGTATCCAAAATCTATAAAGAACTTATCAAACTCAACAACCAAAAACAAATAATCCAATGAAGAAATGGGCAAAAGACATGAATAGACACTTCTCCAAAGAAGACATCCAGATGGCCAACAGACACATGAAAAAATGTTCAACATCACTCATCATCAGGGAAATACAAATCAAAATCACAATGAGATACCACCTCACACCTGTCAGAATGGCTAACATTAGCAACTCAGGCAACAACAGATGTTGGCGAGGATGTGGAGAAAGAAGATCTCTTTTGCATTGCTGGTGGGAATGCAAGCTGGTGCAGCCACTCTGGGAAACAGAATGGCAGTGTCTCAAAATATTAAAAATAGAACTCCGCTATGACCTAGCAGTTGCATTACTAGGTTTTTATCCCAGGGATACAGGTATGCTGTTTCGAAGGGGCACATGCACCCCCATGTTTATAGCAGCACTATCAACAATAGCCAAAGTATGGGAAGAGCCCCAATGTCCATCGATGGATGAATGGATAAATAAGAGGTGGTATATATATACAATGGGATATTACTTGGCAATCAAAAAAATGAAATGTTGCCATTTGCAACTATGTGGATGGAACTAGAGGGTATTATGCTAAGCGAAATCAGTCAGAGAAAGTCAAATATCATATGACTTCACTCATATTAGGACTTTAAGACACAGAACAGATGAACACAAGTGAAGGGAAGCAAAAATAATATAAAAACAGGGAGGGTGACAAAACATAAGAGACTCTTAAACATGGAGAACAAACAGAGCGTTACTGGAGGGATTGTGGGAGGGGGGATGGGCTAAATGGGTAAGGGGCATTAAGGAATCTACTCCTGAAATCATTGTTGCACTATCTGCTAACTAATTTGGATGTAAATTAAAAAATAAAATTAAAAAAAAAGTTTAATCCTACCAGCACTTTTATTTCCATGGAGAACTTCATTCAGCTCACACATTATCCCACTCTTCATAAATCACTCAGTTACTGACTTCAAACTTCAATGCACTCAATTCAACATTTATTGAGTACTAGCAAGTGCCAAGGATTGAATTGGGGCTTGAGGGGTTCCAAGATAAATAGAACATCGTCTCCACTCTCCCGAGGGATCACAGTCCAATAGGGAGGAGAGAAACATACATCAGTAATTGTAAAACAAAGGGTCATGGAGTGCCCAGGTGGGTGCTCAGTCAGTTAAGCATCCAACTCGATTTCGGCTCTGGTCATGATCTCATTGTTCATGAGATCGAGCCCTGCATCAGGCTCTGTGCTGACAGCCTGCTTGGGATTCTCTCCCTCTCTCTCTCTGCCCCTCATCCATATACACCCTCTCTCTAAAATAAATAAACATTTTTTTAAATAAAATAAATAAGTAAAACAAGGGGATCTTTGATGAGTGTTTCTACTATTATGTGTGGAAAGAGAGATGATTCTGACTGTGTGCAAGCATCTAGGAAGACCATTTTCTTTCTTCCATTGATGACTTTTGCAACCTCCTCACAGAAGACTCAATTTTTGCTCACCGTGCTATGACATATTACTAAGTACAACACTTACAGTTGCAAGTACAATAATAATTAGCTTTGGCTTAGAGAGAAAAAGAAATCTTACACACAGAAAATATAGTTTGACGTAGGTGATTTCTAAGTGAGATGCAGTACCTTAAGAATATCGTTAAGGACCTGGGCTCTTTCTAACTCTCCACTCTGTCATCTTCAGTACTTGATCTTTAATTATTTAGTTTGTTACTCTCTGGTTGCAAGAGGGCTGCCTCAGCTATAAACATCATTTGCTATCTAATCTATCCAAAGTAAGAAGAAAGGGGTAAGATTTCTCACTGTTTCTTTATAGCAGGGATGAATATCCTGCCCACTAGCAACCCAGGACATTTCTCTTACATCTTCTTTGCCAGTCCTGAGTCATGTTTACACATAAAGGAATTACGTAGCAAAAGGGAAAACAGTCATCTTACTTGTCTTTGAGCAATTATAGATCATTTCCTAAATCTGTGGAGGGGCCTGCTTTCCCTGAGTCTGTCATTGTCCAAACAAATCTGAAACTGTGTTGACCCAAAAGGGGGAGGAAAACAGAACTGACAACCAAGAGAATCTGCCAGAACATATAACCAAAGTCTCAGCAACTACATCATTACTAAAACTGCACCATCACCAAATGACTTATACTATCACCAAATCTAAAATAATTTTTGCTGATACAAAATCACGGGGCAAAAAAGGTGAAATTGTGGAGGATGAGGAATAGATTCATGGCTCAATCAGGGGTTCTTGGTGTGTGACATAAAGGCACAAGCACTTACACACTTGATTCTTAAGCCACATTCTAAAAGCCTGAGCTGCCTTTAAAAGTACTGATGCCTACTTTCAATACCTTGCTTAAGTGGAATTACGCAGTATTTGTCCTTCTGTGGCTGACTTATTTCATTTAACATAGTATTCTCAAAGTTCATCCATAATGTAGCAGGTGACAACAGTTCCTTCTCTTTGGGGCTGAATAACATTTCATTTTGTCTATATACCACATTTTCTAATGGCTTATAATTTTAGTCACGCAGAATGAAAAAGTTCTAGAAGTCCTAGAGATCCGCTGTATAACAATGTGCATGTCGTTAACAATACTATATTGTATTCTTAAAAACTTGTTAACAGGGTAGATTTCATGCTATATGTTTTTTACCACAATTACACACACACACACACACACACACACACACACACACACACACACACGTAAATGTCTATGTCACTAGAGATACTGATTTTTAGATTTAATTTGTGTGGGCTAGGGCCTGGGATGTTCTTGGTTTGGCTTTTGATTGGTTAGTTGTATATTACCATGACAATTCTAAAGTATAACTGACCAAGATAGTCTCGATGGCTCCCTTAGCTTGACCAAACTTAAAACAGGTTTCTTCCTCACTGTAGGCCTCTGCCCTTCCTTTTCTTAGAGAATTTACTTTAGAAAGCTTGAATTTTTTTTTTCTCTGCTCCTTTGAAATGTATGGAAATCTTTCCCTAGCCTCTTGACAGTTTTATAGACCAGGAAGTATCTTTCTCAAGGACCTGCTTACCACTTTCTGGAATTTAAACATTCACAGAGAAAGTCCCCCACTCAGGAGTAACTCAATGTGCTCATTATACCCCATTGAGGAATATTCCTTCTAATGTCCTCCAGGACTTTTCAACTAAATCACTCCAACCCATAAAAACCTTCCCACCCTTTGTCCCAGTAGAGTTGGCTGTCTACACTTGACCTGTGCTCACCCTTATTGCTAACAATAGTATAGAATGAAATTAACTTCTGTCTTCTGACCGACCAGTGTGACTTTTTTACTTTAGCAATACCACAGTTAAGAGTATCTAAGTGCCTTTAGAAGATCTTGCTTGGGGAGCCTGGGTAGCTTAGTCAGTTAAGTGTCTGACTCTTGATTTAGGCTCAGATCATAATCTCACAGTTTGTGAGTTCAAGTTCCATGTTGGGCTCTGCGTTGACAGTGTGGAGCCTGCTTGGGATTCTCTCTCCCTCTCTCTCTCTGCCTTTCCTTGCTCATATGCACATTATATCTCTCTCTCTCTGTCTCTGTATCTCTCTCTCTCAATAAGCTTAAAAAAATCTTTCTGTCTACTGAACTTCAAATAGGGCTTCATTTCCCCATATGTAAATAGCACTCTCATCATAAAATGACTGTAGGGATTGGGTGAGACAGGCACACTTCCTGACCTGGGGTGGGAGAGCACTTGAGAATTTCTTCCCTTGGGAACAATAGTTGCATGGATAAGCGTTAGACAAGTTGACCTCCATAGGCTTCTATTTATTTACTGTAAGTCCACAGTGTTACATTTCTCTGTTAATCCAACCACCCAAAAATAATTTTGCTTCATATGGACGGCTATGATTAACCAATCTCATCATTACTCAGACTTTAAGAATACAGAGGAGCCAAAGAGCTGGGATAAAGAGTTAATTGATTTGCATTTTAAGTGCTGGAAGCCGAGCTATCCCAGCCTGAGTGGCAGGGCCCGGGCTGTGGACAGATTGGTGACTGCAGGGCGGCCCGCCGATAGTGAAGCTTCTCGTACTCCCGCTTTTATGTAATTTGGCCTTAAAACTACCTGGGGTATTGTTTGTTGGGGAATTGCTCTGGGCAGGCCCCCTGGGAAAAGAACCATTAGGGAAAAAAATAAGGTTCTGCAAAAAATTGTGCGGCCTTACATTTAGCCCTTGCCATCCTCTATGGAGACTCCTCTACTTACAGGAAGGATAGCCTCGCACCTTTGCCAGCAAGGAGGGCCTGTAAAGGAGAGACATATGGATTTGAAAGCCCCACTCCGGCAACTAAGGAGTGTATCTCTGGGCACAGGTGACTTCAACACCTAGGCCTACCCAGCCCCCCGGAGGCATTCCAGATGATGACTGAACCTAGTTGGTTAAGCTACAGAATGGTTCATTGGTTCCTAGGTGCATTGTCTCTCTGAGAATGTATGAGGTATGGGTTTCTAAGGCTTTTTCAGCCCCTTTCTGGCACCTCGGACCGAGGCAAACACTTCGTTCTTCTGGCCTCATGTGGTTAGGAGGTCATGTCCCTGTAACTGTTCCACTTGAGGTGTTGAGAAATGGAGGGCCTTTCACGAGAACAGCAAAGTAAATGTTTTGTAGATTATAGATAAACGCAGATGCATAATGGGATAATGTAAGAAATTAATCTATAATCAAAGGGTATGCGGGAAAGTTAGGGGAAAATCACCATGTTATTTCCTAAAGGTTGTTTATACATAGGAACATTTTCAAAATTAGGTAATGTTAGAAAAACATAGATGACGTATGCTACAAGGAAATCACTAGCATATATAATGCCACGTTTACTGCAATAAATCGGCCAGTTCAACACACTGCTGTTGTCTGTGTCCATTTTTATTTTAGTTTTAGTTTTTTATTTTAGTTTTTTATTTTCTAGTTTTTTATTTTAGTTTTGTTTTATTTTCACCGATGCCATTCTTCCTTCGGGAACCCCTGGTTGCTGGAGCTGGTCTCCGGCATTTAAGGGCAATGAGAAGTGATTATATTCTGGGAGTTACCCCACAAAGAATATTCAAGTAGGCTGTCTATCTTTTTCATTGTGTCTCTAACCTTCCTTTATGTCTGAGTACAGAGTTAAATTCTCTCTGTGGACATTACACTCTATTCCAGCTTGTTTGTTTCCCATCATATTGCTAATGCTGGGCTCTCTTTCTCCTATTGTCTTCTGTTCCTTAATTTCTTCTGTTTTTTTCTTAGCATTTAACTTCATATGTGTGTTTGTTTATACCCCTCCCCTGAGCCTCACACCCTCCCTATGAGAAGGTTAGGCCACATAAACCCCATTATAAATCAATAAACTAAAAGCAGTATTTTTCACAATCTGAGTAGGTAGCCACTGGAAACGGTTGGATGAAATTCCCATGATCTAACTCTAAGCTCAGTGTATTTCTATGTTGTCATGCTAACATATTCTAAAATATGTAATCAATATACCTTTATATTTCCAGAGTTCATGAAAACATCAGGTTAAATATCGACATCCAGGCCCCTAGGGCTTATGTATTACTCTTCCTTAATTAAGCCACCTGCCTGACTGAATTTTTGAATAATGCAAAGACTGCTTGTTACCTGTGTACTGAATGGCATATTTACACTTTTGGGGTATACTTGAAAAAAACTGCTGAATTAGATTAAGAGCTGTAGATGGGCTCTTTGGTGATGCTGTTCCAGCTGCCAGGCTTCCAGATCTCCAGCGTTCGGCCATGGCTGCATGCCCCCACACCATAGGTAGTGCCAGAGTTTCTTCACCTCTGCCTGTCTCTTTGTGTTAGGACTCTGTACCCCAAGCCTGGGCATGTTGAACTATGATAGATATCAGTGCTGGATAAATGTAGTTGTCAGGTAAATGCATCCTTAAGTATAAAACCTTTTAAAGAGAGGAGTTTGGTAATGGGCTCACCAGGTCCTATCCAAATGATCTCTTTCATGGCCAAGGCTAATAATGAGAGAGAAAGTTTGCCTTCTGATGTAAATCAAGGCCTCATATGTAGACTTCCGGGATTAAAAATCACAAATGATTTATCCCACCACTGTATAAAGGAATTTTAATACTTAACTAAAAACATTTTTTTATTGCCAATATGAGAAAATTTAACCCCCCAAAAAGAAAATTAGGCTTAAAGTCAAAAGTTACTACTAATAATTAAGGATTCAGAAAGTTGTCCAGCTGTTTGTTTAAATTTTGCTTAAAATTGTACCTTTCCTTAATTTGAAAGGCTTTTATATTTTTAAAAATTATGTTTATAGTTTTCAAAATCTAACAATTCACTGAATCTTACATCTAATAACTGATGCTTGTCTTCTTCCCTTTACTATGACTTGAGCGTTACACAATCTGATGGAATTACAAGAACCTAGCTTGAATTGTGTGGCTCAAGTTTTTCTCCCTGGAAGTAATGGGCAGAATGACTTTTTTTTCATATATTCTTCAATCTAAGGTTCATTTGGGCTGTCAGTTGTTTTAAAAAGAAATATCTCATTTTTAAAAATTTTTTAATGTTTATTTTTGAGAGAGAGAGAGAGGCAGAGTGTGAGTGGGGGAGGGGCAGAAAGAGAGAGAGAGACACAGAATTCAAAGCAGGTTTCAGGCTCTGAGCTTTCAGTGCAGAACCAATATGAGGCTCGAACTCACGAGTTATGAGATCATGGTCCAAGCTGAAGTCAGACGCTTAACCAACTGAGCCACCCAGATGCCCCTAAAAAGAAATATCTCATGTTAATATCCATCCTCCATTACCATGTCCATTATCCCTTACTGTGAATTATTAACATCAAAATGCCATCTACCTTGTCAAGGACTGAAACAAAGGGACTTTTTGCTTTAGAAGGGGAAGAAATGATATAAAGCTATTTGGCTGGCCAGAAAGATGCAGGAGGACAATGTTTAGACACCAAACACTAAAGAAGCTCCTAATTCCCATAGGGAAAAAGGAAGGATAAGAGATGGAGAAAAGAGGGTGGCAAAGAGAAAACTAGTCCATTTTCAGGGTGCCTCTGAAAATTCTTGCTATAGACACTGCAACCTAAGGTAAAAAGACATTGACTAGTTTAACATAAATCAACAGCCTAACTCACTCTAAGCTAAGTACCAATTTTCTACATTCAAATCTTTCCCTCCATGTAGCAGGAAGGGATAGGGGAAAAGGACACTGATGACACTGAAACCTGTATGTCCTCCATTCTTCAGTGTCAAGTTAGGGCACCATGTCTGGCATATGTTGACTGTAGAACTGATTGCCCGTGAGTGAGGAATATTGGCCAGATCTGCAGGAACAATTCCCTGGAGACTCTGAAAATTCAGGTCTCAGACAAGAAGGTATGTCTGGAAGTTGGAGAGAAGCTTCATTCTCTCCCTGCATGGAAATCAGCACTATCTACAACCTTTACTACCACTATTGAGAGAAAGACACCATCCTCTGGCATAGGTATTGGCATCCCCATGTAGGTTGTGGTAATGGCAAAATTTCTCCAACAGAATCAGGCAAGACCCAAGGGGGAGTCAAAGCAAAATGGGAAGAAGCCATACTGGCACTGAAGCTGACAGAAAAGATTTTAAGGTACAGGTGAAGTACCCCTTTGGTAGTGTTAGAAACAACATACTTCTCAGTTAAAACTTTGACTAAACTACCAATATAAACTAGCAAAAACAAAAACATCCAAAAGCTCATTTTTTCTTGGGAATGGCTTAGATAAATTGATTCTATGGGAGCCAATACTGTCTCTCAGATAACCATGTCTGGACTGGCCATCAAGCTGTTTGCCATTGAAACTGTGGGCAGAGTACCTAAGGAAGGACCAGGCTGTTCAGGGCTGGTCTTACATATAAAACACATGAGGTAACTTTAGGTATCACACACGTTGCCAATCTTCTTTAAAAGTTCAGAGCCAATCACCAGCCTAATCAGTTTATCCACTTCCTGAGTACCACTGTAAACACAAACTCATTAACTCTTTCTACCTATAATAAAAGACTGACTTTTTAGGAAAAGCCTGAACATCTTCCTTGATCAGAACTTCATGAAGACTACAATATAGAACTATTAATATTATTTCCAGGTAAACCTTTTCTCCAAAAATGAACACAGGTAAATTTTTTATGAAGAGCCCAGGAACCATTTCTCCACCTAATTCAAAACGTGTTCATTCATCAAATGTTTGCGGGAGGCACTTGGTGCCCAAGCACCACAATGGACGAGGGAAACACTGCCGAGCAAAGGGAACGCAGCCACAGCTCTGACTACAATCACAGTTCAGTGGAGGTACTGAGCACGAAGGAAATATGCCCGGTAACCAAACTGTCCTGAAGGAAACAAGATCCCAGCTTGCACTTATAACTAGATTCCTGGCTGTGAGTGAGGATTGGACAAGAACTCCATAAGGAAGTGACAGGAGACGGGAGAGAGAAGGATTAAAGAAGTTAACCGGACGTAATTAACTCAGCTTTCATTCAAACCAAAGTGACTAACAACACACCAGAAACTCTGAAGTTTGAAAACAAAAATCCCTGGAGAGAGCTACAGTTTAGCCTTCAGCCACAGTCTGATCTTTCTAATCACATGCAGTGTAACAGGACATAGCTACAAGAATAGGGTCAAGTAAAATGTTGTTCATGTGGCAGACACAACCTTAGGAATTTTTCTTACAATAGACATTTCAAAAAAAAATTTTTTTAATGTTGATTTCTTTTTGAGAGAGAGAGAGTGTGAACGGAGGAGGGGCAGAGAGAGAGAGAGAGAGAGAGAGAGAGAGGGAAAGAGAGGGAATCCCAAGCAAGCCCTGTACTGTCAGCACAGAGCTCAATGCGGGGCTTGAACCCACAAACTGTGAGATCATGACCTGAGCGGAAAACAAGAGTCACTTGACCTACTGAGCCACCCAAGAGCCCCACAACCAACACTTTAGTATTGAATATGATTTTCCCCTCGAGTTAAGACTACCAGGCTTGCAGCTAAGCCTGGCCTACATGCCCATAGCAATGGTGCCCCCTTGTTCCCTGCAGTTCCATGGGGAACAGCAACTACTATTACCTGTCATCTGTGTCTTCATTAACACGTGATGACAGATATTACCTCATAAGTATGTAATAAAATGTGAAATATTCTTAGCCTTAAAATTCCATTAGTGCTTTCAACATACCACTGTGAAATAGTAGAAAGAGCAATCAGAAAAATGGAAAAGGCTTGAAAAGATGCAGATGTGACTGTGGGGATTTACCATTCATGAAGCTTTAGTCTCCCATCTGTAGCAATATCACTCTGTGATCCCGAGAAAGTCACTTATTCTCAGTCTCCTGAATCTATATTAACAGAAGGGGTTTGTTATTTTGCTGTTCCTCTAGCTTTTAAGGGTAGAATAACACAACCTTGAATGCACCCATCTTCCTTTTCTACTTTGTTCTTCCTAATTTTCAGGAGGGTTTTTTGTTTGTTTGTTTGCTTGCTTTGTTTTTAATTAATGAAATGTTTCCTTTGGCTTCACAAAATCTTACTCTCCACCCTTGTGAGAAAATAAGGCTGTTACATACATGTAGTCACTTGAAGAAAAATAAGATCAAGTGTGTGAAAACAACTTGAGCTCTAAAAGAATGTAATTGTCATCATTCACCATAACTGAGCACTCATTGTGTGTCAGAACTCTTGTCATTAAATAGTAAACATGGGTTCTCTCATTTAACTTTCAAGATAACCATTTGAAGTAGGTATTATTACTATGCCATTTTACAGAGGGAAAAACTGAGGCTTGGGGAGAATAACTTCTCAAGGGGATACATTTAAGTAAGAGTTAGAACTGGTATATTTTTCTTGAACATGTTCTGAATGATATCCTTACGTAGTATAAATTATGTAGCTCTTCATCTATAGCTGGATTTACATTAAAAAAAATTTACCATGCCAAGTTGCAAGGTCAATTCTCTGTAGGTAGCATTCTTCTGTACTTTGACCTTTCCAGGGAATGCAAAGTAATTCAGGTAAAAAGTCAATATACCTGTTCCCCAGGTTTTTTGTTTAGCCCTGCCATCTTGGAGGGAATCTCCAGGTAGATAGTCATACCACTCTTAATACACTGATTTGTTTTACTTTCTCCCCCAAAATTCAATCTAGCAGACTCAGGGTATGAAAAATATATATATAAATAAACCAGGAAGAAATTAATTAGTAGTGCCATCCTTTCCAACACTTCTTTGTGTGAAAATCATACAGAATATCCAGGGAGGAATAAAAATAGAGCAAAGTCCACACCCAGATCCCTGCCTTTTAAGCACATTTCCTCAAGGGTAGTTGATACCATAGTTTCATCTTGCTAGAGGAAATATTAATAAACCCCTAAGAATATTCTAAATATTAGGACACATTCTCGTCTCATTTTTATCTCTTTTTGAAAAATGTTTATTTATTTTGAGACACACGCAGAGAGAGAGAGAGAGAGAGAGAGAGAGAGAGAGAGAGAGAGCACAATCAGGGGAGGGGCAGAGAGAGAGAATCCCAAGCAGGCTTTGCACTGTCAGTACAGAGCCGGACATGGGACTCCATCCCATGAACCATGTGATCATGACCTGAGCCTAAATCAGGAGTCAGAAGCTCAAATGACTGAATCACTCAGGCGCCCCCTCATTTTTGTCTTTTTTTTTTTTTTAATATTTTTTTTCAACATTTATTTATTTTTGGGACAGAGAGAGACAGAGCATGAATGGGCGAGGGGCAGAGAGAGAGGGAGACACAGAATCGGAAACAGGCTCCAGGCTCTGAGCCATCAGCCCAGAGCCCGACGCGGGGCTCGAACTCACGGACCGCGAGATCGTGACCTGGCTGAAGTCAGACGCTTAACTGACTGCGCCACCCAGGCGCCCCATCATTTTTGTCTTTTAAAGACTGAATCCCATGCTCTCCTGTAACTGGAAATCATGAAACTTGGTTTCTGAATCTGACGATTCAAATCCGAAATTATTTAAAGAACAGAACATAAGGAAACGCTTTTCTAATTTGACCTTGCACAATTCAGTTCTCAGAGGCTAGAATTTGCAAATTCTGTAATCAGAAAATAAGACCCTATACACTAAATCTCTTCAATTGATATGAAATTAGAGAACAGAGGCAAACATTCAGCTAATTTCGACAAAACAGGGGTGTCGGGGTTGGGTAGTTCTGATGGTATTAGCTCAGTAAAAAAAATAAAATAAAAATGATTGACATGCTAAATGGGTTACTCATTTACTACCTTCTTAGGTGAGCCTATTATGGACCAGGCTGAGGATTTCTACAAGGGTATTGGTACTTGCTATACACTATCTTCTACTATGGGTTTTCAG
Source organism: Puma concolor (assembly GCF_028749965.1). Taxonomy (NCBI): domain Eukaryota; kingdom Metazoa; phylum Chordata; class Mammalia; order Carnivora; family Felidae; genus Puma; species Puma concolor. The sequence goes on along the minus strand of NC_141674.1, from coordinate 145,647,585 downwards.
AGTAGAGTAGTAACAAGGATATGGGCTTCTGGTTAATTTCCAGTTTAGCTTCTTACTATTTATGAGGCATTATACCACGTAGTTAGACTGTCTGAGATTCATTTGCCCATCTGTAATACAAGGGCAAATAATATTCACTTATTGTTATAAGCACTAAATAAAGCAATGTGCATCAACAGAGAGTGGAAACCTTCTTCCAGATTTCTTTGTATCTTCAGCAATGCCCAAAATACTGAGATTTACTAACCATTTTTTCTGAAGATTATCAAATGTCATTTCTGATAATTCATCATTAGAGTTGTCCCCAGACCAATAATTCATAATTGGAACAGTTCCCATTTACAGAATAACAACACCAGCATCATCACCCAAAAGTTTCAATTTATAAGGTCCACACACATGATTTTATAATTTTATGGCCTTCTTTCCAAGGTGCTGTGCAAAGCAGTTAATTGGTGTTTGGCTTTGAGACTGTCTCCTCTGAATTCATTGGCCTGTGAATCATTCCAGATCCCTCACTGTTCTTTACCACTCCAAAGGCTTAACCTGCTTCATCCACTAGGGGCTTTGATTTCAACTAGTTCTGATCTCATTTTGATAGGGTGCTTCTAAAGTATTGGATTGAAAGGGATTCATCCATTCATTCCATAAATATTTGTGAGGTGCCAGCTACGTATAGGAACTGTTGCTAAGTATGAAAACATTATACGTGACATAAGCTATTGGTTTTGTTTTGTTTGTTTGTTCACTTGTTTGTATCAGGGTTCTACCCAGTATCAACCAAATCATAGCAAGTAAAGCCACTTTGCTACCCTAAAGAGTGCCTTATTTTATAAAGATTAATAATGACTCAATCCCAAAGGCCAGTAAGAAAGAGAGAACTTTAAGTTGCTCATTATTTAGGGGATGAAATTTAGAGCAGTAGGCAGAGACTGGAGGTGATAACCCCTTTCCTCACTGCTGCATACTCGAAGCAAAGACATAGTTGAATATGAATCACCCTCCTCAGCAAGCTTTAATTAAACGGCTAATTACATGTGTTGTTCTAGAATAGAACGAAGACAATTAACCCAGCAGATTTTCCACCTAAGACTAACGTGCCTAATATGGATATGCACACACATTTTGCAATAAAACAATCCAGAAATCCTTGATCAAATCTGTATGAAGACTACATAGATATGACAACGTTTGCTTCCAATTTTGATCAAAGTGAAGTATTTTGGGTTAGAAAAATGTGATTACAAATAAAAGCCTGTGCCAAGTTCATTGATGTTTCCCATTTTAGGGTAAATGAGATGCCTCTTTTTTTTTTTTTTTTAACCAATATTCTGATTTGTCTTGGGGGAATAAAAGATTTTAAATCATATTCCATGTAGTATGTTCTGGAAGGTCTTACTGCCTACTAATCCCATTGCCATTTCTTAAATATAGTAGAAACTTCTGATAGTAGGTATATAAGCAGTGGTTTAAAAAAATTCCCTTGACCTTTTCATTGTTAGTTCAGGGAAGAATAAGAAATAAAAATGGGTAAGATGGTGTTTTGAGAACTAAAGAAAGAGATGTTCTTTCTCTCCTCACTTACTGCCCCAGTAAAATATCTGTCAAGAAAGTTAATACCCTTGAAAGGGAGTTTGGTCTTCACTCAATTCTAATCAATATTGGAGAATGGAGGTCTTTGACATGCACTGTTTCCAGCACTCAATATTTCCTAGAGATCATTCTTCATAGTTTGGCTTTTTGAAACTACCTTGTTTTCTTTTTTTTCTAATCAAGTTACCATCTCTTCTACTTGTTTAAGAGAATTCATGAAAATTTTCTAAATCTAACATAAGTGATATATGTCTTGGATTTTTATTTTTCATTATGTATTATATGACTCATCTTCCATACACCTCTCTTGCTTCCCATTGTATTTCCATGCCTGATGCCTGGCATGCAGAATAGGCCTTGTTTATTAAATAGACTGATGAATCTCCTTTCCATAAGCATCACCTCCTGTCCCCCAGACAAAGGAACTAAAAATCCTATCAGTGATGTTTACTCCTCGTGAGTTGTGGTAAAATGCATGCTGCATAAGATTGAAATTATTTACCAAAATGAAACTTCAAAAGTTGACTGTGACTATAATCTGTAATGACGGAACTGGCACATTTTCATATATGGTGTGGAATAATCATCAAGAACACTTCTCTAGAGTCACAGTGTTTGGAATGAAATTCTGCCTCCGACACTTCTTACCCGTGTGATTTGCGTAGATCATTTACAAACTATGTGCTTTGCTTTTATTATCTGTGATAACTATCTCATAGAGTTTCAGCAATTTAAATATAATTATCCATATAAAAGGCGTTGGGACGGTATCTGGTCCATAGTAAGTTGTTGTCTACATTACATCTATTCCATCTTATTGGGCCATGGAAGAGTGCTTTCCCACATACACCACTGGCTGCAGCCTGCATAACCACCAAAGGAAAGTAAGAATTGTCTTGACAAGGAAGGATATTGTTCACAGGGGCATTTTATCTCCTGTTTTTAAGACAAAGAAGGAAGATCCCTCTGTGCCCCAGCAACAATGCACTAACCAACACTTTCAACCAACAAGGAACCTCTCCGACCTCGAACTTCTGTTCTTCTCCAATGAACTTTTGCTTAAAACAACCCTTCTTCCCACGTTTCTCATAAAATCTAATAAAAGCTGACCTTCCCTTTGTCTCTTCAGATCTGCCTATGATTCAGTACAGCTTGTATCTCAAATTGTTATTCCCCTGCCATTCCAGAACAAACTCATTTTGCTAGTAAATAACTGCCTGTTTCATTTTGAAGGTTGACAGCTCCAAAAGAAGGTAGTGATGCTTGCCAACCTTACTGTTTTTCTGCCCCCTCAATTTGGAGATAGACAATTTGGGTTCTAGTTCCAACACTGGCACTAATTACTGTGGGCAAAAAAATTTCTGCTGTCTGGGCCTCTTATTTCCTCCTGGGAAAAAGTAAGAGGTTAAATGAAATGATCTCAGCGGTTCATTTCAGCTCTAAAGTTGCATGATTTTATAAGTTTTCCGTCTTACACTCTCCTCAGAAGGGATTATTTGGACATGATTTTTATAAGCGTCAAAATTAGTAAATCAAGGGGTGCCTGGATGGCTCAGTTGGTTAAGCGACCGACTTCGGCTCAGGTCATGATCTCATAGTTCGTGGGTTCTAGCCCCATGTCTGGCTCTGTGCTAACAGCCCAGAGCCTGGAGCCTGCTTCAGATTCTGTATCTCCCTCTCTCTCTGCCCCTCCCCCACTCTCCCTCTGTCTCTCTGTCTCTCAAAAGTAAATAAACATTTAAAAAAAGTAAAATTAGTAAGTCAAATTTTTATATTTGCTAATAATTGCAACCTTATATTATAGCTATTTTGTCGTAATTTATAAGCAGTAAATACTACCAATTCGTTCAGGGGTAGTAAACAACTATACTTCCCAAATGATTATTTTAATCATCAACATCATCATTATTTATTTCATTAGAATTGAAAAGTGTTGCTTGCACAGCATTTTATATTATATGGTTTTGCTGTTTATTAGAGAAACAAGTGCAACTTATATTTAGGAATCTTAGCATTGGGTGAATCGTTAGTGACACTTTTGCAAGGATTTTGCTCTTCTGTATTTTATTTATTTTATTTTTTATTTTTATTTTGCAGAGAGTGAGAGAGAGCATGCCCATAAGCAGGAGGGGGGAGAGGGGGAGAGAGAGAGAAAATCTGAAGCCGTGTATTAATCCCAAGACTCGGATCATGTCCTGAGCCAAATTCAAGAGTCCCATGCTTAACCAACTAAGCCACCCAGGCTCCCCTGTTCTTTTGCATTTTAGTAACTCTTTTATAATTATTGGAAATTACTAGAGGCAGAAATGAAATTATATTCTTGGAAATACACAAAATGTTTTAGAAATTTCACAATATATGTCCTAAAAACTTTAGCACAGATGAGACTGAACTCTGCCAAGTTTAGGTATGTTGCTTCATTTGGGAGAGAGCATCTCTGCAGAAAATGAAGCCTGTCTTGATGACATATACATCAAGGCTTATTGTGTTTCAGCTACCAATTTGAAAGGAAGTGTTTCAACATTTCCAGGCATCTCATTATTTTCTTACTTTCAATAAGATTCGAAATGACCTTTAGAAACATTTTGAAAAATATTCTCTGATGCAAACTTTGGAGGAAAAAATAATGCCATGAGCAATCAGACACAGCATACTGCTGTCTGCCAGCCATTAATATACCCTACGGATCTACAGCAGGAGGGAGAAGCCTGGAGGATATATTTCCAAACATTTGCAGGGTGAAAGCTGCCCTACTCTAGTGGGTATATTTGTGCAGCTGCTTTGGAAAACATCCCCTTGATAGGGCTCCAGTGAGCAGCTTTTTCAGCAGCTTTTTCTTTTCTTCTGGTCATTGCTTAATCTCTTAGAGCTGGGTTAAGCATTCTTTTCTCTAATTTCTTCCAGACTGCTGCATTCATTCATTAATTTCCCACCCACTAAGCACCAAGGCTCAGGTAGGCTGGAGAACAAAGAGGGCAGGCCTCAAACCACAAATACTGTCTTTAAAAGAAAATCATCAGTACAGTTTCTTTTGAGAAAGGGGGTTTTGCAAATGACTTGTGCTGACCACTGCTATGTTAGGAAGCTTGACCCTGGTGGCCCATTACCTATCTCAAGGAAACAGCAAATTTGGAATTCTAAATGAGTTTCCCAAACTCATTTAACCTTGAGATTGTGCTGGTGTTATAGTATATCCCTATGATTCTGAGTTCAGGAGGTAAAAATCACTTATTAACTTAAAAAGACACACAGCCTCACAAATCAATTGCTAGAAGAAATTATCAAAAGGAGATGATAAAAATCTGAATTTGGGGGCTGAATTCATCATAGTAACTCCTGAAAATTAATAGTTTTAAGTAAGTTTAATTCATAGTTTTAAGATTACTTTTAATATTTACAAAAGCAAACGACTTTTATTCTGCAACACTCTTACAAAACATTAATTTAAAAGCATTTAAAACCAGAAGAGTGTTTTACTTTTTTTCAGTAATTGAATATTAGACATTGGAAAAATATTAGAAATATTGCTGAGTTTGATTCTCACCTCAAGAGCAGCATCCTGCTTATCATAATACTTTGTTTACACTATCGAGTAACATATATATACTATGCCTTAGGATATATAGAAAAAGAAGCAACATGGAATCACACAATTTTCAGGTTTTAAAAGAGTTTTAAATTATTTAAAAAACAAAAATAAAAATTGTTTCTTCACCAATAATTGAGCGTTTCTTTTAAAAATCAAAATATACAATGTTTAGAAATTTATAACTACTATGAAAATTGCAAATGTACATAGAAAATGAGAGAATAAACTTCCATGTTCCTATAACCAGGCTTCAATAATTACCAACATGTTATTTTTATTATTTTACCAATAATTTCCTTTATTTTCTCGATCTAGTTAGTTAGATCTACTTATTGAGTATTATATTGAGCATCCCATTGCATTGCATTAAGAGACACATTGTATCAGTCCTCTGAATTTAATATTATAAAGATTCATTGATAGATTCCTACAATATCATCCCTTTCTTACATCCCTATCAAATTTTCACTGAAGGATTTTAGCATCTATTAATGTTATTGCCTAGGTATATTATTCCTTTAGTTATTGGACTTACAGGACTTTCTAGTTTAGCAGTCCTCCTGCATTGAATAGCCTTGATTCTTACATAAAGAATCTGAATCAACAATTTGATGACTTAGAAAACCTACTGAAGACAGGGGAATGTTTGATTCCTCCTTTTTGTTAATTCTCAAAATAATTTTGAGTTGGTGACCTTTCTTAAGGAGACCAACAATTTTTTCTCTGTTCTGTCATTTGTTTTAAGAACCCATGCATTTTAGCATACTTTATGATTTCAGTCCATTGCAACCATAATTTGTGTGTGTGTGCGTGCGTGCGTGTGTTCAAGCTATCCTGTCAATGCCAGTGACTCCTGTTTCCTCTTTGATGTATTTCTTGCTTTTAGGTACAGCAGTCTATTTCAAGTTCATCTTGTACATTTCCTGCCCTAGACTCTGAATCAGCCGTTTTCCCAAGGACCACAGTTCCTTTCACTGGTAAGTTACATTTAGGGATGACACTATGGGCATTAGGAATGCTGCTTGCTTCTAGAACTTTCAGGGCACCGAGCTAGAAGATATACAAATTGTAGAAAAACAATAAATTATGAATTCATGCTGATATTTGGAATTAGCATCATATGGTTTAATGTGTAACACTTTACATGATTTTTAAAATATGTATATTTTTTCTCCTAAAAACTTGGGAATCTAAATGATGTTACCATAATTATATTTGCTTTATCTTATGCTAATATGTATGTGTGTTACACCCAACAGTTTGTATATGTATATTATATAGTTTCAAAATATAATTATCCACATTGTCATTAAAAATAAGCCTGTCCACTGAGGGCAGTTTACAGTCTGTGTTGTTCTTTTCAGAACTTAGAATATGTACTTCTGCATTTTTGAGTCAAGTATTGTTTTTAAAAGTCATTTCAAATAAGTGCTGTACCTGGTTATTCCACCAAGTTTATATTCTAACAGGCTCATTTTTGGTTTCTTCCATTTTAAGGGATTACTTTGGTTTTTCTGTTTGTTTTTATTTTATTTTGGCTTTAAATTAATGAAAAATATTGACAGGATTTCAAAGTCAAAACTGTGAACTAAAACACTTTCAGTTTCCAGCTTCATCCTCTTCCCTCCTTATTCTCTCCTTCCCATAGAGTAACCATTTTTCTTACTTTCCAGATTATCTTTCCGCTTAAAAAAAAAAGTTAGCATACTTTACAAACTCTTCTTAAATGTATTAGGATTTGATCAGTGAAGGAGAACTACTATGAGTGATATAAAGGATTTATTGTAGGGATTAGACATTATGCAATCAAGAATGCTGGTTAAGCTGTCTATGTAAGCCTGGTGCCCCTGGATCTCGTGCTGGGCTTAAAGTCAGCCTGCCCAGCTGTCGGGGAAGGAATGCTGCACATAAAGGGAGGAGAATAGGGACAAACCAGAGCCTCTGAAGAGGCGCTGGAATCTACATCTGTCTCTCATCTGCACTGGCAATGGTGTCTCAGCATCTCCAAGCCTCTGACTCTGATGATGTGGATGACGTGCCCAAGAGCTGGAATGCTTTGCCACAATGTTAGCCCCCACACCACCAGTATTGGCAGAAGTTGAAGGAGAATCCAGGGGAATTTGAAGGAGCTGCCTGCTGAGCTGCTGCCCTATGCAGAGCCATCACAATGACATAGGCTGTATGAGCTGCAATGGTGCCTGTCCTCACACTGATAGAAGTATATGTCTAGCAGCTGATTCCAATCAGTCTTCAAATACCATGCAAATTTCGCTTGTGACCAATCCTAACCTAGAAATATGCATGGAAGAGAACTCCAGAAAACTTAGCTCCAACTAAGCTGACACCATACAAAGCTACCACAGTCCATCCTTTGTCAATCTGTTATCCAATATACATCTCTCTTTTATTCATACTTAAGTGTCCCCCAAAATTCAATAGCAAAATCATGATTCCATCTAACATAATGCAACTATACCTCATTTAGCCAAAAACATACCACCCTCTTCCCAAAAGAGGACACAAAGTTCTTTTACTCATCTTGAGTAATGTTCATTCCTCTTCTTGGTGAAGCATGCTTCCCCTTTGGTATTCTATAACTTAAGTACTGACATGGTACTTCCTACTATTAACACATTAGATGGTAGAGAATGGTAGAGAGTAAGAAAAAGATGGCTTACGTATATATGTAACACATATATGTAAACATATATGTAAACACATATGTTTATGTATGTATATCAATGTGAGGAAGAAATATTCATGACTATCAATTCGTTTCTTCAACTTGACAAATGGTCATTACTGATTTTATGATGATCCTCCACTACACATTCCATTTCCGCTATGACCTTGGCAAGCACCTTAACACGTGGTGGTTCCTTGCCTAGGAGGGTGACCTAAATCTTCATTCCTGAAGGTCTGGGCCATTGGAATTGCTCCCTCTATTGATCCATTCTAGTTACCACTGACTTTAGTGACAAGACATGGGGGTTCTCAGAGGCACCCTAAAGGATCTCCTGAATTTAGCCGTACCCTCCCTTACTCTCATAATATACTGGCCACCCAATTTTCCCTTGATATTTAGGATCAATCTAACCTACAAGTGTAATAACTCCCTTTTTGCCTATTGGTTCCAATTTAATGATTCATTCCTGTACCCCCTGGTGGAAGCATTTTGCCCTTGTAATCTAAGACCTCCATATGAGCAGAGCCCAATGTTACAGATATAGGAAGCAACTACTATATCCCTGGGGTTATAGACAGAACAGCCACTCCTACTCCCACTCCTTGATTCCCAGATGCATAAATCCTAACTCTGAGAGAAACCATATTATATATTAGTTGTTCATTTAGAATATACACTGCATCCTGGAAAATATACACTCTCACCCCACAAGGTATAGCAAACAAGCTGGTTCCATTACTGAGTCTTCAAAGGCCAATCCACGCAATACACATGAACTCATTGCTTCATTTGCTGAAAAATTGGTTTCTTGGTCAGAAGTTTCTTTGTAGAATATCATGAAAGTGAATAAGGCATGTTGTAAATACAAAGATGATGATTGTGGAAATGTTGGGGGAAGGAAGGGAAATCCACATCTAGAATTAGTGTGTATTCCACTGAAAATAGAGTGCTACTCTATCCATGATGAATATAGTCAAAAGTAATCAACCTTGTGACTGGCAGAAGTTAACTGCCATTTATAAGCTAGTCTTGGAAGTGACATAATTCACTTCCAACATACCTTAATGAGACAGTCAAAAACTCGCCCGAGTTTCAAAGTGAGATATGTATCTTTATATACTCAACTTCTTGAAGGAGGAGTAGCAGGGTTCAAATGAACATGTTAATGTTGGATAAAAAATAAGTTGAACAATTCTTGGAAAATAGAATATACTATTCTATAAACTGAAGTTTTATCAAGAATAGGTATTTGAGATCACTACAGAGTAATATAGACAGATATTTTTTTATAGCTGCATCATATTCCATTGTGTGATTATACCATAGCTCATTCAACCAGCTCCCTACTGGTAGATATTTTGGTTTGGTATAAAAAATAGGTTTGTTTAACAAAACTAATTGTTATACAAGTAATGCTGTAGTGAATAACCTTGTTTAAAAGTCACTCTTTTTTCATTTTTTGTGTGTCTTCAGAGTTAAAAGTATGCATTTGTAAATTTTCTATTTTTGCTTTTTAATCCAAATTCAGTGAGAAACAAAACATTCTATTCTTTTCTTGAGATGAGCCACTTTTATTCACAGATTCTTAGAGGGATGCATTTGTGGACTATAAATTAACATTATACAATAAGAACCAAATAATATCCCAGACATATTTGGAAATTATGGTACATATTACATAACAAAGAGGCAATCATTGAATAGACAGTGTATTAGAAGATTCATTATGCAGTATTATGTGGTTTGTACCTTGATGAGAAAGCAAATTAATCCTTCTAGCTTCTCAAACAAGTCCACAAGAAGAGAAAGTCTTTAAAAAATACCATTGGTTTAAAAAATACCATTGACGCCAGCATGAAATTTTTATGACTACATGGGATTCTGCAAAAAACAGTGATCCATGCTGTTTCAGATCTAGTTAAAAGCAGAATTCAATTTTGATCCAACTAAGTCTGTGGGGATTTCCTCTAACATCACACTACAGCTTTCTCTGTGAAAATGAGGTTTTTCTATGATTTAAGTAAAGAAAACTGATTCAGTCTGTCAATCTAAGTCCACATGCACCAATACATTAAACTTTTCATTGAAAAATACTGTATTTATCTGAGATAATTCAGCTCTGAGAATTGAAACTGATGATTTTCTTTGCTTTTTTTTTACATTCTTAGTCATGCTTTATATTCTTAGTCATTAAGGTGTGAAGTAATCTAAGAAGTTTAAAATACCTGAAGTAGAGCATTCTTTTTTTTTAATTTTCAAAGTAAAAAAAAATTATTTTTAGAGAGAGAGCAGACATGTGAGTGGGGAGAGGGAGAGAGGGAGAGAAAGAATCTTAAGCAGGCCCCACGCTCAGCACAGAGCCTGACATGGGACTGGATCCCATGACTGGGATCATGACCTGAGCCAAAATCAAGAGCTGGACACTCAACCAGTTGAGCCATCCGGGCACCTCCTGAAGTAGAGGGTTCTTAAGCAGGTATGAAAGGATGCTGAAAAAATTTTTTTGAAGCTGATAAAAATTCAGAAATTACTATGGAAAAAGAAATGGGGTATTGAGAAAAAGATGAGGGTTCAAGACTTGGGAGACTGGATGAGCCAGGCATATAGGATCAGTGGGTGTGAAGTAAGGGTATATTGTTTGTAGGGGCAGGACAGATAAGATGTGTAATAGGCACTACACCAAATGTTGAACTACCCAAATGTGACATCCATCAGCCTGTGGTTGCATAAGAAATTTTCGTTAAAAGGGAATTATAGGTGGATTTGAAAAGAGATGAGAGCATTCCATGTGGGTTTTGCAGCTCATTACTTCCCTGGCTCCCTTTTACTTTCTCTATCACCTCCTATTCAGATTTCTCTTCCCATGCCTTCTCCTTAAACGGTCCCCCAGTTTTATTGCCACTTTTCTCTACTTCTCACTCTACATTAATGCTTTAGAAACTTTGTTATGTATAGTAATAAATATATTTTATATTATGACCCAGAACACAAATCTGCATAATTAAAAAAGTAAAAGTTTTAAGACACAATACTTTCCTCCATTACATTCAATATATGCTCATATTTTGTATTCTATCCAACCCAGCTACTGTATTACTATGTCACACACACACACACACACACACACACACACACACACACGCTGGTTTCCATCCCCTAGGGTGATATAATATCTAATTTGTATAATTCCTTAAAGTACTTACTGTACATTAATTATTTCCAAATCTAAAACTCCAACCTAGATTTCATTGTTGAAGTCTAGACATGCATATACGTATTTTTATTGGGTATCTTTCTGTAGATGTCCTACATGTCTCACAAATCCAACTACCTATCAAACCTTCTCTCTTCTATTTTCCAGCTTAATGAATGGAACCAACATCCACCTTGTCATTGAAAGTAGAACTATGGGAGCTGTGCTAGATGGAGAAAAGAAGTTATTAATTAATGCTTTTTACCTGCAGGTAACAGAAATCTTAAACTGATTTAAACAAGGATATTTATTAGATCATTAAGGTTGGCTTAAATCCTGGCTTACTCTTAAGAGCAGGAAACTTCTTTCCTAGAAACTCACAGAAAAACTCCCCTGGCATCTCACTGACCTGAACTGCCATGCTCATTCCTAAACTAACCACAATGTTTGGGGAAGTGTCAAGTGCTGATTAGCATTGGCCTCAGTTCATAAACCAATCCATCTGCAAAGATGGATTGGATAACTTATCATGAATATCTACTGAAGTTTCCTTATGTGAACAACTTTTCTCAAAGAATATGAATTATATCCCAGAGTAGCTGTCTGGGAGAAAATTAAAGTTCTTGAAGGAAGAGAGAATGGAGAAACAGTTTCTAGTTAGGCAACCAATAATGCCATTTTCACATGACAAATGTACCCCATCTCTCCCTTCATGCCAACCAACTATGTTTAATCCATCACTTTTCTAGAACATGCTCAAATAGCCCTCCAATCACTCTGAACTGAGGACTCCCAGCAGGCACTTTAAATTCATCAGAGTTATCACTCTGTATTGAAATCTATTTGCTATTCCTGCCCTGAATTCTTCCTTCTACTTCATCCCCATCACCTATTAAGTCATAGAATTTCATCTCTGACACAACCCACAAATCACTCCTAAGTCACAGCTCTATTTCAAGGTCTAATCCTTTCAAGCCTAATCTATTGCAAAAGTCTCAACTTCTCTACTCTATCCCTTCTGGTTTTAAAGAGGTATTTCTAAAATGCAAATAAAACCTCCAAATCTTTATGAGGCATACAGAGCTGTCCATGACCTGGCCCCCTCTTATTCCTGTCTGCCCCCATATAAACTGCAAGCTCCTGGCACAGTAAACCTCATACAGCTCCTTAATTGTACCATCGAAATTTGTTATCTTTATGCGTTGCATATATTACTTCCTCTGCTCAGACAGTTCTTCCTCTTGACCTACCAACTTTCTCTCACAAAGACATCCCGCGGTTCACCAAGATATTCACCTTGCTGTGACAAATTAATAAACTTGATTTTGTTTGACAATGGGTGTGTTTCTCATTGTCTTTGGGCATTGTGCTTTATCAGTATAGAGCAATGCTTCATGGCACAGTCTGGCAGCAGAAACCATCACCTGTCTTAAAGACTGAGGTATAGCATCATCTCTATACCTTTAACCTAATATTCAGTGTGAAGAGTTCTAACAGGAGATTTTGGAAAAATGATGACAGGTAGAAAAGATTACTTTTGGCAACAATCCTGTATATAAACTCCTACCAAGCAAATCAAAAGCCATCCTCAGAACCCCTTTCCTTGAGGCACCTGGGTGGCTCAGTTGGTTAAGCATTGACTTTGGCTCAGGTCATGATCTCACAGTTCCTGAGTTCAAGCCCCATGTCCGGCTGCTCTCTGCTGTCAGCACAGAGCTTGCTTCAGATCCTCTGTCCTCTCTCTCTCTGTCCCTCCCACGCTCTCTCTCGCTCTCTCTCTCTCAAAAGTAAATAAACATTTAAAAAAGTTTTAAAAGAACCCCTTTCCTTATGAAAAGCAGATTGTTACACATGGTTATCAAATGTCTGACCCTTCAAGGAAGGAGTTTCATCGTGTTTCACTTCCAATTCCCCATTTCTTTAATTAAAGTATTTCACAGAATAAGGAGTGAAAGGGACAGCTCTCTTCATCTTACCACATTCTCAGAGAGATTTCTCCACTGCAGTGACACGGCAATGTTTCTTATTTCGGCCTGACTGCCCTGGTTATTAATGGAGTCTTGTCCATGTAGATGTTAGAACCACATGAGGTGAGACTCGAATCAAGTGGAAAGCTTGAAAATAACATTGCATACCTCTTAATGTTTCTTAGAGGAAGTTCTGATTGGTGATCATCAGTATTTGTATAAAGGAGGTAGGGAATAGGGGAGAGTATTACAGAGAAAATGTGTGAGTATAAAACAAAATTCATGTTTTTGGAAGAAAAGGGGGTATGGAAGAATAGGGACAAAGCACACATAAGGTATAGAGCATGGACAAGGATAGCAGTAATTGAAGGCAACTAAAGTGCCTCCATGACTTCCTTAACACTTTTGTTTTTGTGAGTGAGCTTTAAAGGAAGAGGCAAACCTTAAGTGGCATGGGTTGGATTGTGTCTCCCCAAAAAGATATGTTGGAATTCTAAACTCCAGTATCTCAGAATGTGGCCTTATTTAAAATAAGGTATTTCCAGGTATAAGTGAGACAAATGAGGTCATTAGTGGAGGCCCTAGTCCTATACAACCAGCCTATGAAAAGGGGAGACAGATAGGCACAGAGAGGACAATATGAGAGGAGGTGGCCACGTGACTGAAATGATACTTCTCTATAAGTGAAGTAACACCAAGGATTGCCAGCAAACACCAGAAGCTGGAAGAGTCAAGGAAGGATTCTCCCTAGAGCCTTCAGAAGGAGCCTTGCCCTGCTGACACCTTGATTCCCGGCTTCTAGCTTCCAGAATAGGGACAGAAAAAATTTCTGTTGTTTAAGCTACTCAGTTTTTGGTACTTTGTTACAACAGTTCTAGGAAAATATGGGGTGCCTGGGTGGCTCAGTAGGTTAAGCATCCAACTTTGCTTAGGTCATGATCTCGCGGTTTGTGGGTTCGAGCCCCGCATCGGGCTCTGTGCTGACAGCTCAGAGCCTGGAGCCTGGTTCAGATTCTGTGTCTCCCTCTCTCTCTGCCCCTCCCCGCGGGCATTCTCTCTCTCTCTCTCAATCTCTCTCTCTCAAAAATAAAACAGTCCTAGGAAAAGAATACACAGAGAAAACATCCTGGAGGCAGCTTGAAAGAGAAAGGTGACCTTGGAAAGCAACCGGGTTAGATCAGCTCTGACAGGAAATCTTCACAGGAAGCCCCGCTGTTCTTCCCACCCCTGCTCTGCTTATCAGAGATTGCAAAAGTGCCTTGAAGCTTTATTTTCTGAAGTTTAGCAGAAGACTGAATTCAGAATACCCAACTTTAAACTCCAAGCCTGGGGGCACCTGGGTGGCTCAGTCGGTTAAACGTCCGACTTCGGCTCAGGTCATGATCTTGCGGTTCGTGAGTTCCAGCCCCGCATCAGGCTCTGTGCTGACAGCTCAGAGGCTGGAGCCTGCTTCGGATTCTGTCTCCTTCTCTCTCTGCCCCTCCCCACTTGTGCTCTGTGTCTCTGCCTCTCAAAAATAAATAAATGTAAAAAAAAAAAATTTTAAACTCCAAACCTGTTCCATCAAACCAAGGGAAGCATAGCAGAATATTCTTAAGCTGGTTGCAAGCTTGTATCTATTGTTGGTTTTTAAAACAAGATCTCTTTACACACATACACAGACACACATGTGCATGCTAATTGATGGGTGCTTTTGAAAGGTTTCTCTTCAATAGAATTTAAGAATATTTTTATAATTTAAGATTTTGTGTATTGGCTTTAGGTCTACATTTTATAACTATTAAAATTCTTGATATCACATCTTTATTAGGAAAGCCAGTCATGAAAATACTTGCTTTGGCCTCTGAAGGATTACCTTTGAGCTTTTATTCTTGCTATAACACAGCTACTTTGGTTTCAAGCACTGACTCAATAGCACACCTTTCCCACAGACAATATAATAAATGATATTGTATTACTAGAATATTGCATTTACTCCATTATACTAGACAAAATTACAAAGTTAATATATTCTCAGATGACACATGAAGGTAAGCAAGGGTGACAATAATGTTGATGTCTTTTCATAATATCATTATTTAACCATCTTACTTATAAAAGCTCCTAGAAAGTGGAAATTGGGTCTATT
This sequence comes from Puma concolor, assembly GCF_028749965.1. NCBI lineage: Eukaryota > Metazoa > Chordata > Mammalia > Carnivora > Felidae > Puma > Puma concolor. The sequence goes on along the minus strand of NC_141674.1, from coordinate 145,632,429 downwards.
AAATCATTCACAGAGTATTTAGCTTTAGTTCTCAGAAGATAGGTGCTTAAAAAATTTAAGTGATGAGTATTAATTTTCATATTGTGATGAGTATTAATTTTCATATTACTTACATTATTCACAAGACTAGTCATAATTTAAAATTATGATGAATATTACTTAATATTCATATTACTCATGTTAATCATGTTATTGCTGGTATTATTTGATAATTTAAGTGATGAAAACATTCACTTGATGTAATCAAATACAAAGTGATTTATCTTCTCCAAAGTAAATTTCATCATTGCTTTAATCCAGTCATATCCCTTGTCACTCTTGTCCACAACTAAGACACTTAGTTGTGTCTTGATATTAAAAAGACTTTTTGGGGTGCCTGGGTGGCTCAGTCAGCTAAGTGTTCAACTCTTGACTTCAGCTTAGGTCATGATCTCACAGTTCGTGAGTTTAAGCCCTGCATCAGGCTCTATGCTTACAGCACAGATGCTGCTTAGGATTCTCTCTCTCCCCTATCTCTCTGCCTCTCTGCTCCTTGTGTTTGTGTGCTCTCTCTCTCTGTCTCTCTCTCTCTCTCAAAATAAATAAACTTAAAAGAAAACTTTTAAAAAGACTTTCTTATTAGATGCTACAGGTTTGAAGAATCTATTTTATGGGAAGCAGAATTATAATGGCTTCCTTTATAATAACCAAGGGCATACTTTAGCAGAGGTGAAGGTTTTGGCTATAAACAGGTAGAATTATAGTTTATAATCACTGTACCTCAGATGCTATTTAATAAACACATTTTTACACTTGAAGCCATTACATTTTAAAAGTAGCTAATATAGCCCAGAAGATATTTTTATCTTTATAAAAACTTAAAAAAATCATCTCAATTAAGAGAAATTGTGATATTAAAGCCCCCCCCTTTTTTTTTTTTTTTTTACTAAAACACTGAACATTAAAGAAAAAAAGCCACTGTCATTTAGCTTAAACTCTAGGTACATTACTGGTGTGTAAGCATGTCACTTGGGTATATAATAATGTCTGTTTTACATGCTCTTTTTCTTTGGTGTATTGGAAATAAGAGTGGATAGAAAAAACTGATTTCTTTTGTATACCCTCTTAACTCACATACAGTCAGATGACTTTCATAGATTACAATTTATAAGAAATATATGACATACAGGGCATCTGGGTGGCTCAGTTGGTTAAGCGGCCAACTTTGGCTGAGGTCATGATCTCGTGGTTCATGAGTTCAAGCCCCACATCAGGCTCTGTGCTGACAGTTCAGAGCCTGGAGCCTACTTCAGATTCTGTGTCTCCCTCCCTTTCTGCCCCTCCCCCGCTCATGCTCTATTTCTTTCTTCCTCTCTCTCAAAAATAAACATTAAAAAAAAAGAAATATAGAAACCCATGGGGGAGGGGAACCAAAAAAAAAAAAAAAAAAAGAGGTTAGAGTGGGAGAGAGCCAAAGCATAAGAGACTGTTGAGAACTGAGAACAAACTAAGGGTTGATGGGGGGTGGGAGGGAGGAGAGGGTGGGTGATGGGTACTGAGGAGGGCACCTTTTGGGATGAGCACTGGGTGTTGTATGGAAACCAATTTGACAATTTCATATATAAATAAAAAAAAAAAAAAAAAAAAAAAAAAAAGAAATATATGACATGCATTTTATCATTTACACTGTACAAATAAGGAAACAGATCCAGCCAGTTTATGTGATTAGCTAGCATAATCTTATTTTCATGTGCCTAAAACCTAATCTAAACTAGTTTAAGGAAAAAAGGCAGTTATTGATGCATTAGTCAAACAAAAGAAAGGATGAGGATAGGACTGGATTTAGTGATGTTTGGATCTATGACCCCAAACTCTTTAAACTCTTTTTCATTATTCTCTATTCTCTGTATTTTCTTTCAACTCATTTCTGCATGAGGCTGGAGCACAGGCTATTTTAATTGATTCTTAGAGAAAATGAGAATATTTCCCAATAGGTCCAAATACAACACTTAAAAAAATTAATTGGCTTAGCTTCTGTCACAGGTCCATTTCTGGAACAATCACCACAGCCAGGAACAGAGAGTTCCATTGGCTCATTCTGAACCATGTGTTTATTCCTGTTGTTTGGGCTTGCTACCTCTTATCAGAAGAGGGTATGAGGTAGGGATGGTCGGTGTAGTTGACCCATGAAAGCAATATTTTTAAGACACTTTCCCAATGCTGCCTCTGTCAATTCACTTGGGATCTATCAACTCCAGTGCTGTCCTTTCAAATGCACATTATTGTAAAAACACATTTACTATAATTATGGAGGGTTAGGTTAAAATTGAGTCAAACTATATTGAAGAAACATCACAGACATTTTCTTTTGACTATACAGCTTTGACGTAGAGGGGATACTTCTTATTTTCAAGTAATAAAATAAATAGTTGTTATAGTAGGCAAGAAGTCATAAAATAAGTCAACATCACAGTAAATGTGTGAGCATTTCTCTCCGTCTACCCATTTCATCACCACCTGAATATTCAAACAGCAGTCTCCTCACAGAGCATCTGTCAGAAACTAGATTTATCTAATTACATGTTAGCCCAAGAGCTTTAATTTGAGAATGATTTTCTAACCATGTTCTCTAACCATGAAATACTAGCATATAAGCATAAGGATTCATGTTACTATATCCTTCTTGTTTTCAGTGCATTTGGGTTAGCAGATCACAATTTTCCTTACATATGCGTGTTATTTTAATTAGAACAATATTTTTTTTACAGAGATTTATAAGAATTTCAGTGTTGTTTTGTTTTTTTTTAAACTCACTTTTCTCAACTGCTTTTTTTGCCTTAATCCCACCTTCCCTTGCCTCGGATCTTGGCAGATTTCCGAAGTGCCAAAAGCACATCATCCTGGTTGGGAAAGGGAGGGGGGCGGGGAATCAGATTGAAACATTCTGCCTGAGTGGAGAACAAAGAATGAGGTGAGTCCTTTTGCTTTACTTGGGTCCCTTACCCTTTCTGAAGCTTATGACTTCATGAGTCAATTTAAACTTAACTGTTAGAAAATGCAAATAGATGCTTTTCACCTTTCTTTAATTTTTGGATAGTGACATTAGACAGTAATCAGGTAATAACTGCTGTTTGACGTTTAATTATAATGCATACTGCAAGTCCACACACGCCACACACGCTGCGATCACTTTCTTGCACCAAGTGTTCTTATGCTAAGCTTCCTAGCAACATTCAGAGCATAAAAGAAAAAGTCAATAAATTTTATCCTCTAAGAGAATCTGGCAGTTGACCAAAACCAAATGGTTTCAGAATCACAAACTGTACCTGTAGTCAAATGTTTCTCACTTAGTGACTTTCTCTGTAAATAGTTTTTTTTTTTTTAATCAGAAAATATTCTAACAAGTCATTATGGGCAAAATAAATGGTTCTAATTTTTAGTCCTTGATAATAGTTAATGATATTTTTAAGTTCAATGCTATAGGCAACTTCAGCTTCTCAGGTCAAACTAATTTATATAATGACTCGCGTATAGGCATATGTACATTAACTTGAGCTTTGCTGATAATTAAGTCTTTTGAAAAACAAAGCAGCAATAACTCTAACAGCATTGGACATCTTTTAAAAATATTTATCTGCAGAACCCAGAATCAGGGATCAGTAGAGCTTATCACAAGGAGTTTTGTATTTCGGTAGCTACTGAGGAACAGCTTAAAATGTTTGCATTCTGGGCTTCTGCAAATCTATGTTGCTTCTTTTCAGAGAAGCTGATCTGAAGTGCTTCTTACATAAAGTTCCTAAATTCCAGAATGAATCTGCTTCAGGGTGCTCTAGTTTAAATCCTATCCCACTGATTGTGGGGCCACAGGGATAAACACAGGGCTTTTAGCTGCTTATTGTGCAAAACAGAAGCTTATTTCCACACACGGTGGGAAAATGAGGGATAAGTATGAAATGCTTGGACATTTCCTATCCATCAAAAGCATGCTTTGTGTCAGCTATTCTTCTAGATCGAGGGATCGACAATGAGCATGCCAGACACAGCATAAACCTGCCCTGCGTATCTTGCATTTTGTTCAAGAAACACTTACCTGAATCATTGCTAACCCTCCCAAGGGCTCTTCAAGGTATGCCCTGGGTGGGCACGTTGACTGATAAGGACCAGGAGGCTTGCAGCTTTGCAGATGTGTGGCCCACGTGAAATGGCCGTATAAGTCACCTGGTTTCAAAATCCGTATTCTTCCTACTACGCTCTAATTACAGGGTTAGAAGGTCAGGACGCATTTCAAGGCAAATAAGACTGACCCCCATGGTTATCTAAACAAGAATAGCTCTTCTGGTGCTTGACTGGTATTGAAATGGATTTCTGACAGGTGCAAGCAACTGTCATTAGATCTTCCAAGTCTGCCCCCTGTACTGCAGTTAACAAGAGCCTCTACTTCCACCTGTTGCCAAAAGTGACATAATGGTTAGAGCTTCCTGGATTTGCCCATGGCAGATGGAAAAGAGAATGTCCTAGTGTAGAGGTAATACCACTTTAGACCTGGGAACATAATAGGGAACAGTCCATCTACTTGCCCACATCCAGAGACTTGTGCACATACATTTTGACCCCAACAAAGGACACAGCAGGGAAAATTTAACTTTCAGTATTTTTAAAATTTGAAATGTATACATTTATACTATGTATTTTCTTTAAATGCATAAACATACATCTTTAGAAATGTCTAAGTGCAGTTTTCAGAATATGTCTGAAGTCCATTTCAGAAATGTCTAAGGACGCAGTTTTCAGAAATAAATCTTAGATGAGCACCTGGATAGCTCAGTTGGTTGAGCATCTGACTCTTGATTTTGGTTCAGGCCATGATCTTGTTGTCCATGAGATGGAGCCCCACTTTGGTCTCCATGCTCACAGCATGGAGCCTGCTTCAGGCTCTCTCTCTCCCTCTCTCTCTGCCCCTCCCCCGCTAGCACTCCCAAAATAAATAAACTTAAAAAAAAAACGAAAGAAAGCTTATAAATTACAATCAATTTGTACAAATAAAGTTTGCCTGTGATAGCAAACTTTTTTTTTTTTTTTTTTTACATTTCAGGTGTTGCCCTGTCATCCTAACATTTCATTATCCTATCACAAAATACCATGCTTCTTTTAGAGGAAAAATGCCCATCGGGGTCACCTCAAATTTAATTACTGTAATATTCATATAATTATGCATTTTCTCAAGTTCCAAATGTATTATCTTAAAAATTAACTGTTTTGCAATGAAGAAAGACAGTGTAATCCTTATGGGAGGACATTTAAAAAGTAACAAGGAAGCTAAAATATCAACACAAAAATAATGAGAAAAATATTTAAGTCCTTCTCTCTCTGCCTCCCCCTTGTCCTCTGCATGTAGGAATATAGTACACCAGTACAGGGGAGAAAAGATGCAGATTAATTCAATACTCAACAAATATTTGTTGGATGCCTAGTATGTACTAGGCATTGTGTCCTAGATACATGCAATGTATCACAATGATGTTGAGATCCTTGCTTTTTGGTATCTTGTATTCAAGTGGTGGATGCTTGGTAGGGGTGTGAGTTGGAAAGAAAGAGATAATAAGTAAGCATTAACAAAATAATAAATAAGTAAACTAGATAATATGTGAGCAGGTAATAAGTGCTATGGAACAAAAAGGTGGAGCAGGATTATGGACTGGTTCATTTGGCGAGAGAGGGGAGGTAGGCCAATGCATGAAACAAGTGTGAAGGGGAGCCAACCTGAAAACATAACTTGTAATCAAGGTGAGGGAATTAGCATGTGGATATCTCAGAGCAGGTATTCCAGGCAGAGGCCCTAAACCAAGAGCACGCCTGGCTTGCTCAAAGAAATGGGAAGGGGAGTGATTGGAATGAAGCAAACAGGATGGGGTAGCAGTAGGAAAGGAGGCCAGAGAGTATACAGGGGTCAAAGCATGCAGTGGCTTTTAGGCTCTTGTGAGGCCACAGTCGTTTATTCTGTGTAAAACAGAAAGCCACTGGGGGGTTTTGAGCAGCGCAGAGGCATACTGGGTTACATCCGGCAGCATCATTCTGGTTCTCTGGTGAGAACAGATGGAAGACGCGAGGGTGTAACCAATTACAAGCGCACTGTGGTAAACACGATGATGACCCTGACCAGCGTGGGGTAGCACAGGTGTCAAGAAGTGGTCGAACCTGGGAAATATTGGGAAGGTGGGATCAACAGGATTTGCTAATTGAGAAGGAGGTACCAAGGACACCAATATTGTTGGACTGAGTCACTGCAGAATGGAGTTGCCACCAATTGAGACGGAAAGATATCTTTGAATTGAACATATTTGTTGGGTTTTAAAGTAAGGACTTCAGTCTCAGACACATAAAGTTTGGTATGCGTATTAGTCATCCAGTGGAGAAGTCCAGTGGAGAGTTGAATTTTAAAGAGTTTGGACCCAGGAGAGACATTCGGTAGAGAGCAGCCTGTGGCAGGTACCAAAATCCACAGTTCTAGAAAAAATCCCCAAGGGAGCGAGTGTACCTAAGAGAAGATGACCAGGGCACCTGGGTGGCTCAGTTGGTTAAGCCTCCTCCAACTCTTGATTTGGGTTCAGGTCATGATCTCATGGTTCGTGGGTTTGAGCCCTGCATCAGGCTTTGGATTCTCTCTCTCCTTCTTTGTCTGCCCCTCCGCCGCTCGTGCTCTATCTCACAAAATAAATAAGTAAACTTATAAAAAAAAAAAATCAGAGACGATGACCAAGGCTTGCATTCTGGAGCGCTCCAATAGTAAGAGAGGAGAGGAAGGAGGAAGGCCTCCCAGCAGGCGCCGAGAGCACAGGTGCCACTCATCCTTGTGAAGGCCCTTTTCAATCGTTTCGACAGGGCCCATCTCTTGGTCTCCGCCTTGGAAAACAAGTTTCGACGTGGTCCGCACTGGGTTCTTGCTGCGCCAGGCTCACGTGTCTCCTTAACAGAAAATTATGAACAGGCGTTTGTGTGTTTATCTAGGTTTCCGCTCCACGAAATTGGTGAAGAGATTTGTCAGCAGAAATTCAGTCCATTCTCTGCCAACTCTTTCCGATGGTAGAAGCTGAGCCTGGTAATATCCTCTGCCACGTGGCAAAACATAATCGTTATGTCAGTAAAGAAGAAGTTATCAGAGGCCAGCAAATAGCTCCTCCACTGAGGACGCAGGAAGGAGCCGCTGTTGAGCAGAAGAGCCCACATTTTGTTGCTACCAGGCGCTGAAGAAAAGCAAAGCAGGTAAGATACAGGACTACTTGCTTTACTAGGGGCTGCTTTCCTGGTTAGCCTGGTTAGTGCTTGAAATGCAAGGCTGTGCTGCTGGGCAAGAGTAAGAAAACAGAAAGAAAGCCGGTTTAACAGAGAGTCCCGCCTCGGTACAGAAAACCAAGAAGGGACTTCTTAGGGTGCGGGAGACACAAAGTCTAGACGACGTACTTTCCTCTTACTAACAGTCATAGAAAACTTTTTGGAAAGTTAATGAGCTATTCATGGTGTTTGCAAATCAATCAGCTTCCGAATCATGCGAACGATATTTTAGGTGAGTTTTCTTCAGAATAAAATAAAATATGAAACCAGCGTTAGAATCCTCCCATCCTCCTCCCTTCCTTCTCTCCTCCCTTTTTTTCTTCCTTCTTTCTTTTAGCTTAGCAAATGAAGGGATAACTCTCTCCCTCGAGTCTGTGTGTGACTAGCTTTGCAGGGTTGATCCTGGGAGATACTATCCTTGGAAGTGGTAGCCTCTTCCACCTTCCCCTCCTAACCCTGACAGAGGGTCGTCTAGGATTCCAGTATCAGAAGCAAGGAATTTACCATGAGTCACATCAGTCTGAAGAAGAATTTTCTGTTTTTAAATGTTTTATTATTTATTTCTGAGAGCGAGAGAGAGCAAGCAGAGGAGGGGCAGAGAGAGAGGGAGACACAGAAACCAAAACAGGCTCCGAGCTCTGAGCTGTCAGCCCAGAGCCCAATGTGGGGCTGGAAGTCAAGAAATGCAGGATCATGACCTGAGCCGGAGTCAGACGCTTAACCGACTGGGCTACCTAGGCGCCCCAAATTTTCATCATATAATATGAAACATTTTAGCTTTCCTGTTTCATTTTTATAAACCAGAAAGAAAAAAATGATCAATTTCAAATCATTTTAGAAGAAAAATAATAAAATGATAAATTCTTCAAATCATGCACATTTTAATGTTTCTATTTTATATATTTTTTGCTGTCAAAATTGTAGGATCACAATATTTTCTTACTGCTAAGAGATATCCATAGGCACTTAATCATTTATTTAAATCTACAAAATGGAGCATAAGCATGAAACACTGAACTTGTTTGTTTAAAATGCTAACAATTTTTTTTTTAAAAAGACAGCATGTAGCAGAAAACTAAATTGGTATTTTTTTAATTCTACAAAAATGTATAAATATTTAAATTTATAGCAAAAGAACAATTATACCATTTAGTAATGCTTACAATATTTAAAATGTGTAATTCTTTATGCACAAGCTACAGAACCATGTGCCAAGCATATATCTAAACCATTTTTAAGATTATTTCACGTTAGCTGTGGCTACACTGAACAAAAAACAAAAGTTCCAAAAAAATCATATAATCATCAAGTTCTCTTTTTTCACTTGTGCTATTTTTAGTGGAGAGTAGAACTGAAAGCAAGCAGCGGCTTACATTCCTTTTTACACCAAATTAAATGCACGAGGAAGATTTCATTTTTTAAACCATTATAGATCTAGCCTTAATCATCTAATGTTCCACTCTCATTCGAACTCATTAAAAACCTAGTATTAAGTGATTTGTTCTCCCTAACTAAAAACAAAAACAAAATAACTCTATATAATGATATTGGTTAACATAGAAGCAGTCTTTATCTAAAAAGATAGTTAACAAAACATCTGCCCTTCATCACTAGGATTTCAGAGAGATTTTGTGAACAAATACAATGAAAATTGCCTTTAGAATTTATTGAACAATATAAAAGAAAAGTTGGACACATGCACACAAACTATTTAAAATACGTTGCAGGTGTCCATTCAATGCCTTCAATTCCTACAATAGCTGACACTTAATAGCGCTTTGAATGTGGTATAGTCATACCAGATGAGTTCATGTGCTCTACAGAAGAGCTCTGATTTTACCTATTCCATACTTTGACATATTGGGGAAAAATAAGAAAAAGCGGTGGGTAGTGACTGAATCCTGGAAAACAAACTGCTTTCAAACTTAATTGAATTTTTTCTGTTCAACTTAATTAGAAATTTATCCAAGATGTGCAGATCTCCACTTTGCAGAAACACAGCTTGTGGACAATGACACATCCGTTAAGATCTTAAATTTCTTCTATCTTCCTATTTGTTAAATGAGTATACTCTATGACTTATGAATGCATATAAGTTTTGCCTCCTCTGAGTCTAGACAGAACATCTATAAATAAGATACAAATAAAATGGTTGTGATTTACATACAGTCATCATTTCTCAAGTGGTAAAAAGCAATGTAGGTGGGCAGCCAATATTTTGAGGTTTACTGAACCAATTCCTACTATTCTCTTAAGTTCGCACTAAGAAAAAAAAGATAGCATGATTCCCATTGTTTTATGGTTGTAGTTATTCATTTTCTTTCTCTCTCTTTGCCCCCCCCCCCACCTTTTATTTATTAGGCTTCTTCCAAGAACCATGGCAAAATCGAATTTACGGGTGGTGTTTACTGGAGTCTAGAGAGCTCCACTGGGAAGCGGAGAAATCTCTAGTGATTACCCTGCTGACTTTAAGCCTGCATAGCCTAGAATCTACCCGATGCTCACAGTAATAGATCTTCTAATTCTCTGTGCAAGCTATAGGACAATCATTGTTAAGTGGAACATAATTATAAGGAAAACATAAGTGAGGAGAGGGTATGCTCCATTACTTCTTAAGAGGCTTGCTTCCCTGAAACCCATTTTGCCCAATAATGCCAGGATGTTCTGGAATCCTGTTTCCTGTTAATTTCTTTATTGTTGCTACAGGTCTTTATTTCCTGTGGTGGTATTTTATAGAACTAAGCTTACTTAAATATGAAAGGTAGTGAGAAGTTATATATCTCTAAGGAATCAATGTACATATCACAAAATATTTAATGAAGACATTTTCTCATTGTTGTGCCCTTTCTACTTTTTTGAGTGCTTTTTAATGGAAGACAATAATAGGTTATATTAACAATGATGAGTCTTGGCAACACCGCTTATGGTTATCTGATCCCTGGGCGAGCCACATTACATATCTGGATGTCAGTCTCATTACCTGTAAATGAAGCGAGGAATAGATCATCCTAAATTCCCCTCAAAGTTACTATGCTTGTGTTTTGTTCATAGACTTGCACCAAGAAAGTAAGTCCTAGCTCCTATGAAACCATGAAAGGCTGACATCTCTAAGGGGGGGGGGGGGGGGAACTCCTTCAGGTAGCCATTGAATACAACCAAAAAATAAAAATAAAAATTTTTATCTTAATAAAGCAACTTAAATAATATAGCAGCATGTTTATAATCTGCCATATTTCACTTTCATAAGGCAGGATATTTTACCATAGAGAACAAAATATAGTCCATACTTTAATGTAAGGAATATTAGGAAGAAAATTATCATTTGGAGACAAAGCTATGCAAATCTTGTCTAAATATATTACTAGATTTTATTTTAAAGTTTAAAATACTGTGCAAAAAATATGATACAGTAGCACTTAGCAACTTTAACACACATTTTTCAGTTCATTAATTCAAGAAATATTTAAAGAATACTTACTTTGTGCCCAGAACTATATTAGATGCTGGGGATACCACAGTGAATAAAACTGGCAAAAACTGGCCTTAGGGGGTTTATATCCTAGGGTGTGTAATGAGAATGTTGGGGAGTGGGGAGACGTGAAAGGGTAGACAGAAAATAAGGAAGCAAATTTAGTTTGTCAGAGAACACACAGGGGATTGGGAGGACACGGGGGAGAAGAGTTTGCATTACTGATGAGATAATATTTGGACAGACACCTAAAGAAAGGTGAGAGAACTCTGTGGGGCACAGGGAGCCAAACAATAGCCGGGACACTTGCTTGGCAGCCAGAGTGGAGCAAGTAAGGGAGCACTTGAGCAGATGCAGTCAGAAATGAGTGCTTGCGGGTGGGGGGGGGGGGGGGGGGCGCGGCGAGGGGGTGTGGAATCAAGCGCGCATGCGTGAGTTCAGAGGTGTAGTTCACCATGGAACTTGAAGAACACCGTAAGAAGTTTGGTTAGAGAGACATGGAAAGTCCTTGCAGAGTCATGAGCAGAGAAGTGACCCAACCAAATTTATGTCTAACAAAATCACTATGGCTGTTGTATTTGATAGAGACTGTAAGAGGCAAGGGCTGGGAAATCGGGGAACCAAATTACAACCCTATCACAATTTAAAAAGTTAGAGGTGGTGGCACACCGTGGATGTCGTGGTAAGTCCTTGGTTTCTGGTTATATTTCAGAGATAGAATCAAGGAAACTTGCTGATGGATTAGATGAAAGAACAGAGGAATCAAGTGACTTAAGGTTCTTGATCTGAACATCGGGAAGGTTGGAATTGGCACTCAGTGTGGTGGGGAAAACTTTAGAAGGGGAAGTTTGAAAACATTTGAAATTATCTATTAGTCTAGCCCCACAGATAACATGTATTGTGAATCCAACTGTCATTTTTAGTTTTCTGTACTGCATACAATAAGTATTTTTGTTTAAATTGAGTGTTAGTCATTGCTTTCTGGGTTTTGGTGTTTTACAACATTTTATGCCTTTTTTATTAGACACTGTGATACAATGTGTTTAAACCATCTGAGTGTTCTTTGAAAATCTTCTGTGGCATGAAATTTACAGTTTTAATTTTTCCTGTATTGTTGCTATATAATGGACTTTCATATGTTAAAAATGCTGCCACAGTGGGTCAAATTCAGTTTCTGTGGAGCAGCTGTATTTTTAAAAATTTGTCATTGTCCACTTTGTAGATAACCTAAGCATTTTTATTGGCAAATCCATAATTGGAACAGATAGCATAAAGAATCCTTGAGTGTTTGAGCTTTTCAAGTTTAAAGAAGAACACAGTGCAGGGACATTTTACTGTATTTTAGTCAAGACAGGAGGCAAAGAGAGCAAAATGGAAAATGTGATTATTAACTCAGGCTTCGGTTGTCTTGTGAGGACACTATCAATTTAAGGCAGTGGTTCACTGGTTCTTGGGAGTCATAGTTCCTTTGAAGTTTGCTGGAAGCTATAGATTCTTTTCTCAAAACATTATGCCCCAACAGTCAAACTTTTGTTTATAATTTTTGGGAGATCAGGGATTCCAAGACACCGTGAGGTAAGGGGTACGTATGTACACTTGAAGGAGTAAACCTGAAATGCTTCAGGTTGTAGAAATCTTCTTTAGATTTGTACCAGTATACAGCCAAAAGAGAAAGGATGCTGGCTAAGAAAGTCATACAAGAGTTTACTGGCCTTCAGAAAGTGTCCTCCTTTTCATTATAAAGCTGTGTGTGTGTGTGTGTGTGTGTGTGTGTGTGTGTGTGTAGAGAGAGAGAGAGGCAAAAACAGAGGGTTTATGTGTAGAAAAACTGATTAAAAAATCTGAGATTTTTAAGATGAGGGCCAGAGATGTAGCATATGCCACTCCAGAGGATGCTTTCATTTTTCCCCCAAATTTCTTTTAAGCAGCCGAGTGTACTTCTAATGAGTAAGATATGTTGAGCAACTCTACAGGCATTTTAAATGGTATCAGATACTAAAACTTACTAGCACAAATCTCAGATTTCCCTCCCTTTTCACGTCTTCTACTCATGGATTTTGAACAGAAAGAGTTTTAAGATGGAAAAAGAACATGTGAAGCTAGCCTAGTTATGATTGTGCTCTTGAACTACAGTTTATGGCAAATGACTTTAAGCAGTTTAATTAGAAGAAAAGTTTAATGGATGTTTATTGAGTTCATTCCCCTGATGATGAAAACCTTAGGTACTGTTGCATGGCAATGAAATTCTGATAGTACTGCATTGTTTTTTAAAACATGAAGTTAAAGTGGTAATAGTGACCTAACTAGAATCTTTTTAAATGCAATAGAATTAAAAATTATGGATAATACTCTACCCTTCCCTACAATTCTGTATAGCCTAAGAGACAAGTCATGCTCTAGAGTGAAAAGGGTTTATGTAGTTTATGCGACACAGAGGCAGTGGTTAGGAATTGAGTTTCTGGCATCAACTCTGGGACCAAGATGATGGTTATGCTCAAACTATGTTAGGAGTGATTGCAACCCAAACAGAATATCTTTTAAAATGATTTATTTTTTTTTTCACCTTAGCTTCACCTTGCCCCCCTCAATGCCTAACTAGTTTCTTCTGATTTCATGCCCTTTAAATTGAACTTTCAAACTCTCCTCTATTCTGTGTAACTGTGATGCTTTTATGAGGACTCTGTGAGAAGTCAATATCCAATTTAATTTTTTCCTACAAAATTGAAACTTATTTTGTACGATGAATTCACTGCTCAGAAATAATTCGTGGCCTTGTTGACACAGAAATTCAAATGTTTCCATGAAGGTCCATTAGAAACCGAGTGAGTTTTAAAAACATTTGATAATCTATCCTAATGAAGATATTTCATAAGGCATTTACATTGTTTCTCTTTCAATCACTAGGACAAGAACAAAATTAAAACAAGCCCCTGACTAATCTTGTGAGATGAGGGCAGTAAAGATTTCTTTTTAAAGCAAACACAATTTCTTTTTCAAGTTGTTCTGATGTTTAATAACAGTTTGCTGTTATTTATGTATTTTATGTGCTTCTTTGATCAGATACAAATTTTAGTAGGGAAATAAGCAAACATTCCTAAAAATGAATTATAAACAACTGTATTTTAGAATACTAAAAGGATTTTAAAACTTCCCACTCAGCAAAGTTAATATTTTTCCCTAATTGAAATAATGGAAAAACAAAAGTGTAGACACTTCCACGGCTTTGGGGAAACGATCTTCATGCCCCCAAGGTCATGTTTCTTAGCAGCCACTGTTGGGATCTGCTTCCACTACAGTCCTGCATGGTAGGCACCATTTTGTCTTCTTCGGAAGGTTCATCGAGGCATTGGTTACTGTTAACATGCCTCAAGGTGAGTCTCTGTAAAAGATAACCAATAATCAGTGCAACCTATTTTATCTTGAACTTCACTAGCTCATCAGATTAAATCTCTTTTAAAAATCCCTTATTTTTTTACTGTAAACCCAGTGATCTATATGTTTGTGAATCAAACTGTGCATGTGGCTCTGAATTATTATATAACTTTTAGTGTTACAGTTTCATCATTGTCTAATGCACCTTTATCTGCAGATGGTTAAGGAAATTGGCTGACCTTTATCATGCATTGCCAAGAATTCAGGCTCCTTTGCAAAAAGCCCATTTGTGAGCTCTGAGTTCACTTGAGGGCTGCAAATATTAACATGCTTTCACAAAGCCTTCGTTTTCTTAGGCGTGTGTTCTTCAGTAACCATTTGGTAAACATGCAAAGAGATGTCACAGCTGTGACCCAAATGAACAAAACTGCTAGAGATGTTCCCATTTCAAAATACTAAACACACCATAGTATCTGTGGCTATGAGACATTCAGTGTAGAAGAATGATTATCATAGCAACAAAGAACTTGATAGTATGCTCACCATATTTTGGTTTTCATTTTTAAGCATATTAAAAATGTCAGTGCCAAATATAAAAAGGGATGTTATGGTCATATATTTTAAAATCTTATATCTATATTTTACTTTCTGCATAATAATGATTTTCATTAATAAGCATCCTCTCAGTACCCAAATGCTGAAATGTAATTTCAGTAATTGTACCATGTGAACCAGTCATCACATATTTTGTCTTTTGAGTTCACATTTATATAATTTTTTAAAGTTTTATTTATTTTGAGAGAGCGAGAAAGAAAGAGAACATGAGCAGGAGAGGGACAGAGAGAGAAAGAAAGAGGGACAGAGAGAGAGAATCCAAGCATGCCCTGCGCTATCAGCACAGAGCCTGGTGCAGGGCTCAAACTCAGGAACCATGAGATCATGACCTGAGCCAAAACAAGAGTTGGATGCTTAACCAACTGAGCCACCCAGGAGCCCCAAGTTCACATTTATATTTTGAAATCATACTTTTAAACTTTTCAAACATACATTTTAAATCCACATGTTTTATGCATATTGACTTATGCACATAAATTATATAAATTTCTGCTCAGTTTCATGGGCAATGCCTAGAATCCTCTTATATGGAAAAACTCCCAACCTGAAGAAAAGTGTTTGAACATATGGCAGGTGATTTGCCGGTATATCTTGAAAAAAGCACACATTATACTTTTGTTGCAAATACCAAAATTAAAGGTCGACAAGTCTTTTTGGGGGAAGTGGGGGGTGGATCTTGATATTACACTGAAAGTTGGATTTTAAAAATGTGGAGGGAGCACCTGGGTGGCTCAGTCAATTCAGCACCCAGTTCTTGATTTTGGCTCAGGTCATGATCTCACAGTTCTGAGATTTAGCTGCATAGGGGTCTGTGCTGCCTAAGATTCTCTCTGTCCATTCCCCTGTGTGCATACACACCCTCTCTCTCAAAAGAAACAGGGGGCATGAAATAAAAATGGTGGAGAAACACTGCCTGGACAGTTGTAATTTGTTTGGATTAGGACTGCAAATACCCTGGACTGCACTGTCCTGAGAAGAGATGGGATGGAAAATAGGCTTGTGGGGGATGCTTAATAGACAACAAGCAGGAAATTAAAAGCACAAGGCTATTAAACGTGAAGAAGATTTCAAGATTGAGGCCTTTGTTGCTCTTTCAATACATGAAATCAAGCTATTTATACTAAAAAGAGAGAGAAAATGAAGTGGCAAAATATAGGCAAGAAGATGGATGATGATGCCAGAAGATGGCTTATGATGCTAGAAATTATGCTGTTGGCTAATTGAACCAGCAACCAACTTGAAAAACAAAACATTTTTTCTAGAAAATTTTCATTAAAATCAACAAAATATTCTTTATTTTTGTTACTTACCTGAGGTCCTTCGTATATACATGTCCTCTTTGAAAAAAAGCAATTTAGCCTTGATTGCTTCCATTAGATCTTTTTTTTAAATGTGACTTTAAGGATCAGCTTATCAAGTACATAGTGATAATTTACACAATATTAGTATATTTTCCTAAAAAGTATTTTCTTTGAAGGAATTCATTAATAGTCAAAAGCCACCACTGTAAAGATAACAAGGAACTCCCCAAAAACCTCTCCTTTTTAATGTAGTGCAGTAGAAAGACCAGACCTTTTAGGGTCAGGTAGACCTCAGTTTGAATTCCTGTTGCCCCAGTTACCAGCCATGAACACTTGGGCAAGCCGCCAAATCATTTTGAGGACCTGATTCTTTATCAGAAAATGCTTAACTATACATATAAGTATTTAAAAATGCTCTTTTCCCATCTGCTTAACAAATTTAACCTTCATTCAACTACATAACTGTGATCCCCCTTAGTGATCTGATAAGGGTAACAATGTTAACATGTTTCTAGGCAACATTAAAAATAACCTCTGAATGATAAATTGCATCTGTATCTGATACGCCGCATTATAAACACCTGATAGGAAACCAAATCCTGGGCATCTCGAAGCACCAAGGCTTGTAGTTTTGCATACTCTTTTGGGTTCCTCAGAGCTGGGCCTATGGAGTGGTTACATACATACGTGTTCAGTGCTTCAAGGGTGGTTGCCACACCACCCTGATATGGCTCTCATCCCTTCACAGAGGGCTGTCACCTGTTGAAGAGCTAGCTCCCCTAAGGCTAGATGAACTGCTGCAGGGTCTGCTGACAGAAGCAAGTCGTGGTTTCTGCCCTAGAATTATGTAAATAAACTTGGGACACTAAGTGTCTAGTTAACTCTAAGAAGACCCCTTTTGGGCATTACACTGCCAGGTAGGCTTTGAAAACAAACTAAGATAATATATGTAAATTACCTGGTACACAAGTTCTCTGTGCAAAACGTCCAAACTTTCCCAGCTTTCTAACACGTCTTGAATGCAGTTCTGATGTAAATAATGCCCCTTGTCTTCACTCGTCTCCATACCCCATTCAGCCTTGTCACTGAGCATTCCAAGCTCCGTTGTGTCTTCTAACAACTTGAACTGGTTCATTCGAACCAGAATAATGCCCTAACTTCCCATGTGTTCTCCTAGGAAGCTATTGCACAATGTAATGTCCTTTATTTACAGGACGATAATCCCCTTAAGATCAAGAACTAGGACATGTTCTTATTTGCACTCTTTATAAGAATTCCATACTGGTTTTTTGACTTAAACTGAATAACGATTCTTTTCATTGCTTACTGAGAAGATATTCACAAATCACACAGGTGATAAAAGGTATAATTTTTAAAAATCTTTTATTGTATCACTTAGCCAACCACAAAGAAAATCTTAGATATAATTTATGTTATAAACTTACTGAAAATTACATTTTAGTTTTCAAAAATGCATTTCCTTAAAGCTTCAGGTTAAAATAATAAATTCTAGAAAAGCTACCCTAAATCTGCACACAATGGAAGTATCTGAATAAAAAAATAACCAGATTAATTAATTTTAATGTCCCCAAAACAATCCATAGTTTTGGCTATGTTTTTTTTTAATTGATTATTTTTAGCTCTAATGCAAAATCTATTATATAAACATGACTATAGTTAGCCTAAGAAAGCTAATATGTCATAATGTATACCATTAATTATATTTATGCATATATAAATATTTGAAATAAAGTAAAAACTGGAAAATGTCTATTAATAATTGACCAAACACTTCTTAATATAGTCAGCCTCCAAATTAATAAGCAGCTAAAAGTAAAAGACAGAAAAGTAACTCCATGGAGAAATAGCACATAAAGATTTTTCTTAAGTACATTTTAAAGAATTTCTAGATTTCAATAACAGAACATAACAAAAATAGTAAAATAAATTTAACAGTCTGCAAAACAAATTTACAAGACTTATTAGAGAATGTAATCAGTAGGATTCTCAAAAATATTTCTAAAAACTTCCATTCTTGTATAGTTTCTTAGTAGCCATTTTTGCAAAGGGCTATCATTACATGTTTCCACAGTGGGCTTCTGGGAGCCATCAGCTACTTTGCTTACTGAGAGACAGGACTGGGTGATTATGTGAAGAAGAGTGTGGGTCTGTTTGACAAAGAAAATAATGAATAATGACAAAATCAAGTACAAAGGCAGTAATAAATCAATCATTCTTGGCAACATACAATTTCTACTGGGTAAGGATGGAAGGCACACGTCATAATAATTGCATCCATGGAGCTAAGAGCCACATCCTTTTAGATGACTTTAGTATCAACTGTATTAAGTAGGAGCAAATGAAGTTAAGACTGGGAAGATGGAGCAAGGCTGAGATCAGATGTTGAAACATTTTGAGCAAAAGGTTATTTTGGACAGAAAAGGTATATTCTCAATGTTCACTCTAGTGATAAAAATATTTTTTTATAGTGCTAAGTGGGTTATTTTGTGAGTAGATATTCAAAATTGTTGAATACCCAGAGTTTTTTCAGTTATGGTTTGTGAGTTCCTCACTCCTTTGCCCTAAACTTGAACAGATGCCAGGGAAGAATCCAGGGGAGAATATATTGATTTAATGCTTTGCTTTACTTTGTACAGTATGGTACTCAAATTGTTTCCACCATGTTTTCATGCAGCTGAACTGTGTTAAAAGTGTTGCACATATGCATTGCCGAATTCATCTAAATGTCAATTAGAAAGTTAATGAAGAGAGGAAAAAGAAAAGGTCAGCTCCACTTGGGCTGTTAATTTGACCTAATTCTCCAAACACAATTTGTAATTAATTTGTTTCTTGTTTTCGATCTATTTCCTCCTCAGGAGCATTAACTGCAGGAAGGCCAGGAACTATAACTATATACATCAAGCCTAGTGCCTGCCCACAGGAGGCTCTTCATAAGTTCTGATTGAAACACTTATGAAAGGCCAATGCAGAAAATAAATTCTGTTAAAATTAAACTACATCTCTTGCTGCTTAATGGACACAAATCATTGGATTTTCTATTTCAAGGACTTAGTGTCTATAGTAAAATTGTAGACAAATGATTTATAAATCTACAAAGGATAACATGTATATATTATATATATTGTCATATATAATTTATATTTAAGATTTTATATATATATATATATATATATATATATATATATATATATATATATAGCCAAACTTGAATTTCCTATCTATACTGTTGAAAATTCCTAAACTTGATAATCCTCTATTTTCAGTGATGTTTCTTTTCATAATAAATTTTTCTTGGTAAATGTCATGTTAACATCAAAGACTTTAGTGTTAGTGATTGTGAAATTCATCTTTTATTAAAATGAAAAATGAATTATAAAGTTTTCCTTGAATACAAACAAAACAAAACTTGCTTTACCTATTCTCAGGAAATATAACTCCAGAGCATAAATACAGTATAAAATTTTCCATAAAAAATACTATTATAATATTTCCCCTAAAGTGTTTATCACATGAGTGACCATGAAAAACATTCAAAGAACTTTCACTCCTGGTACTTCTGAAAAGCCAGTAAGGGGGTGCCTGAGTGGCTCAGTCAGTTGGGACTCCGACTTCAGCTCAGGTCATGATCTCATGGTTTGTGAGTTCGAGCCCTGCGTTGGGCTCTGTGCTGATAGCTCAGAGCCTGGAGCCTGCTTCGGATTCTGTGTTTCCCCCTCCTCTGCCCCTCCCCTGCTCATGCTCTGTCTCTATCACTCAATAATGAATAAATGTTAAAAATTTTTTTAAAGCCATTAAGCCAGAAGAAAAATTAGAAATCTCAAATAATCCCATTGGGACAAAAAGTATTTTTTATTTAAAAAAAACCCACAAAAACATTGAGTTTTAATTTGTTTGAAAAATAAGTGTAGTTTACTTATTTTTTCTCAGTGTTTCTCAATTATTAATATTTTATGTGTTTTCTAGTTATTTTTAGTGCTCATATTATGCAAATTTATATTCATCCAATGAAACATCCTTCCACTTTATCGTGGTCTTTCTTATTCTGTATTCAAATAATCTAAAAACATAAGAATTACACAATTTCTACAAAGTAGATTTGCCAAAAATCCTTTCCCTTTTCCATTTGGGGGAGTATCTTTCCAATTTGGAGCTATTATAAATAATGCTATCATAAACACCTCTGAACATCTCTCTCCACATGTATAGTCACTTATTTAGAAATTATTCTTGAAGTGAAATCACAAGATCAAAAGGTATGAACCTTTTAACACATACTAGCAAAGTTTAAAAAAAAATCTACGATACTGGTTTTGTAATAATAGCAGTAGCAGCTAACATTTCTCATGCTTATTATATGCTAGGATACTGCATGGGTGTCAGTCTTATTACATCTACACCAGTGTTGTGTGTTCCATTAAAAACATTTCTCGACAGAGACAGGATAGAGAAATAAATATAAGAACACATGTGAAATGATTTTTTTATTTATGTATTTCTGATAGTTCTAAATAGCCAATGACAATGAAAGAGAAAGTTAATTTAAATATTTCTCCTGTGCTGATTATTCAAGACCTTGCATAGTTTTATATTAGGTATACTTTTTCTTTTCTTTTTTTTTTTTTTTAAACGTTTATTTATTATTGAGAGACAGAGAGACACAGAGCATGAGCAGGAGAGGGGTAGAGACGGGGGGAGACACAGAATCCGAAACAGGCTCCAGGCTCTGAGCTGTCAGCACAGAGCCCAACGCGGGCCTTGAACTCACAAACTGCAAGATCATGACCTGAGCCAAAGTCGGTCACTTAACCAACTGAGCCACCCAGGCCCCCCTACTTTTTATTTTCTATGAAATACTCTTTATTAAGCATATCAGCCCTTATCGTACTTGTTGCAAATGCCTCTCACAACTTTGGAGGACTGTCATGTTAATTCAGTTTTGAAGGTAATGTGACATACAGGCTGACATGAAGCATACTGCCGAATATCTTTTCCTATTGCTTTATTTAAAATATTGGCTGGAAAACAAGGTAAGATGAACCCTAAGCCAGGATTGGTTTTTGTTTATAACCTTACTTAATTATTTTCCTTTGAAGTATAAAACATTAGTATTTTCTGGGATTTACAAAATTTGAATTATACTATTTAAAGATGTATAAGAAAATAATTCCTGTCTTTAAACATATACATATGTTTTGCTATCTAAGACAGGATGTGTCATGCATGGAGTATCCCTAAATCTACCCTTTTGAAAAGATAATTACTATTGAAAGCCAAGTGACCTCAGACTAAGAAAACGAGTTTAATGACAAAGTAAGAATTATAAAATTAGGTCATACTTTTGCATCTTCTTTATTAGAAAGCACTAAGTGAAAAACTTGATAATTTAATGAATGAATAGAAGTGACTGCCTGGTCGGTTAAAGAACCAATCAATCATACAGGCTTCAGTTTAAAAGATTCCTTACTAAAATTTAGTTTAGAAAGTTAAAAATTTTAAATGAAACTCGATTGTTATATATAATAAGCAAAAACAATGTTATATTCAATAGCAAAGACAGTAAGATTTCCCCTATTGATAAAGTATGAAATAATAATTATTTAAAGAGTAATATATAATGAAGTTGTTATTCAAAATATTAAGTATGATCTGACATGGTGAACTGTGTTTCATTAGAACAGAATATGAGTATTCTAAAAACAATGAGTGTAAATGTTTCAGAAACAAGAACTAAAATTACAATACTAAACTATTGAAATTCCTATTCACTAATTGAGTCTACATAAGAAACCACAGCTATGGGTCAATGGGAATGTGGAAAGGTAACACTAGTCAGATATACACAGCCTTCTAAAGGTAAATTGAGTCACTGTTTTGATTAGGAGTGCTACACAGGGAAATGGCTGGGTTGCCATTATAGATTACTTACCTTGAAATTATATTGCCATTTACCTGCTTTCTGATGAAGGTAAAAGGAGGAGGTGTTAGGTAAAGTCTAAATATAAGCTTCTGTGATTTCAGTAAATATCAGTCCAACATATTTTACCTACTGAAAAAAATCCCTTATCTTGTGACTCTGGGAAACATTTGATACAGATGGATATTGAATTCATTTTTTCAGTCAACTTGCTCAGTCACATGAAAAACAAGACTTATTTTTAGCATCATATTTTGCTCCCTTATTTTTTTCTTTGTTGCGTAGTGTTTGTTGAGCATAAGTGCTCTGTCCTAAAATTAGATTCTTACACTGTATATAGCTGCTTGAATGTTCAAAAAGAAATGTGATTATATGCGCTTATTGTCAGAAAATGTAAATTTCAAATGCATTGGAACACAACTGCAATGTTCAAATTGAATATAAGGAAATCTAAGTAGAATAGAATGGATGGATGACAACTTTATAAAAATAATTTTTAAAATGTTTCAGTGCGATGAAATTTAGATTTTTTTTTTTTTTTGTTCTAATTCTGTGGCAGTTGCTTTCATAGCACCATAGTGTTTGGGTAATTGATTTAAGAGGTTATAAACCAGGTGAGGATCTTGTAGTTTTGTTGGTGATGCTCAGTTGCCCCCAAACTGAACATGTTTAGCCAGGTATAAAGTGATACCGAATTAAATTCATGGCTGTATTAAAAAAAAATATTAAGAAAGTGAAAAATTCTATGTTTCAAATTAAAGTTGGCCAAAGACATGTATCTGTTGCCAACATGTGCTTAGTTTCACTCAAATAAAAGGAGAACCAATTAGATATTAAATTATGAATATGTATAAAGTTCGTAAGCAATTAGACCATACTGACAAAGTGGTTTTATGACTGTTCGTCTAAATAGTCTATTGCAGAACATCTTTCCAAATATTAAGGAAAGGAGAAATTCTATGTGAGTAAAATTGGTAAATTTTATTTAACCAATTGATAATTGATGATATTTAATCCCTTTCATTTATAATAATACACGTTTAGCTTATCAGATCAGCGTCATTAAAAGCATCAAATTGTTTCTAGTTTTTCAATGACCTCAAAAGGCAATGTAGGGTAGTGGAAAAATTGCTGGATTCGGTGCCAGAAACCTGGGGTCTAAAACCTAGAGAAACTGTTTTAACACTGTAAGCTTACATTTACTAATATAAAGAATACAAATAATAATAATATCTTACAGGACTACTATTAGAATTTTTTGAGAAAACAGATGAAGTTATAGACACTCTAAATTTCATTCCCTTCGCTTTTCCCTTCACTCACCCAAGAAGCAAACAAACTGGAGAGGCTCCATGTTTTGAGGCTTTATGATACTGTTTGAATTTTTCTCTGGATTTTCTAATTCTCCTATTAATGACTTTTCTAAAATTGAAAGTGCTATGGGAGATGAGGTGATGGAATGTTTCAGTTGTACACACTGTGAGATTTGCGGTTGTACCAGTCACTAGCTTTCTTCAATTACTATATTAGAATGTCATTTCTGCCCCCATCGCTGGCAGTGTGATCTTTGTGCTTACTTCCTGCCTGATAAAGGCTGAACGAAGAGAACTTTAAGAAAAGTTTCAGCTCTTGTAATCCTGTGAACTCCACCAAGTTTTATTCTGCTTTGATAGTATACCACCCTCAGGTTCCTCAAAGAAAACTAATTTTGCCTTTGATAGCAGTAGATAAATAACTGAATTAAAGAAGCAGCAAGTACCACTTTCTACTTCCCACAGGGTGGATGCCAGAAGACCAGCACTACTTGGCAATGACTCCTCTTTCCCAGCACCTCTCACCCTTTACTCCCTATCCCTCCCCCATCTCTCCTGAAGGCCTGTCATTTTCCAAAGTATATTTATGCCTTTTCTTAACTTTGCAATAATTCCAACAGTTTATAAAAAGACTAAGGAAGATAAGTAGATGTTTGGCCACTGTCTAGACCTTCTCAAACTTTAATATGTATGTAAATGACTTGGGGATTTGTTAAGATGCAGACTCCGATATAGTCTTGTAAAATTCCAAATTTCCAAAAAGTTCCCAGGTGATGTTCCTAGTCTGAGAATCACACTTTGAGTGGTAGGAGTTGGGACTGTTCTGTAGACTAAGTATTAGATTTAAATTTCTTTTTAAAAAAAGTCTCTATTCTTCTGACTTTTTTACAAATAAAATCAGTCTTATTTCAAAGCTGAAAATTCCAGAAAGGTGATTCATTATTCCTACAATTATTCTATTCTCTTATGACCTCTCCACAGTATGATTTATGCACTCACAAATTTGGCAAAAAATCTATACTAGGACTTAAATATTAATTTTAGACAAGTTGAACATCACGATTTAATTTTAAAAACAAACATACGAGGGTAAAGTATGTTATATAATTATTACTATGATCCAGATCTTTTAAAACCTAAACATTTCTCAATATTTATGGAATATTATAAGCTTTTTTATGTGTGTTCCAGAAATGAAGTTTACATGACACAAAATATTCCAATGCTATAAAAATACTACAGTAGCTAACTACTAGTCATCCAAAATAGTAAATTTACAAAAACTATTTATTTGTCTTAGGTGAAGCAATCTATTTTTTTTTCTCTTTTCTTTCAAAATCCCTTAGTATTCAACAGGGCTGATAAAAACTGCTGGCTGATAAAAACGTAAACAAAATATACACCTAAGTACCAATAATATAGTTATTTCAGAAATTAAAGAATCTGAGTTATGACCATAGTAGCCATTGCCCACTCAAAAAATAAGGAAAGTTTGAAGATTAAAAGTGGTACTCTGAAATTCAACACTGCTTTACCTTATCAAAAGTACATATACTCCTCCTTTCCTTATAAATATATATTCTAGATTTCTTAATTTTTAATACCAGGCCAATAAAGTTCTGGGTTCATTGCGAAAACTAAAGAGCAACAGCAACATAAAGTTTTATTTAAAAAAAATGCTAGTTGTAGGATTTCTCCTTTATCTGTACATTTATCTGTACTGTACAGAAGGAGAGAGCCAAGGGTCCAGGTTTACCCCCATGTATTATTAAAGGAAGTATCTTCTGCAGTCTTAATATAAAGGGTGGTGATGATGATAGCTCAAGAGAAAAAATGGGGGTCAGACAAAGGTGAACAAGGTACAGAGAAGACGAGTCTGAATAGAACGCACTGGTGCATTATCGGAATGATTCAGGATGTTTGCCCTTAATTATATCACAGAAGAAGAATATTTTATGTCCAAAGAGCTTGATTATATAAATTTTGGAGCCAAATTTTAACCCTACATAATCAATTTCAAATTACATAAAAATTCAGTAAGTTTTCCTGCTAAGAAACTACAACATCATGCAAATTGGAAGGACATTCAAAAAGTTTTTTAAAAGAAGACATTATTACAATATCAATAATACCAACGACTATAGATTGGTTTTTAAAATGTTACACTTGCAGAGTATTTTAGGCTTAGGTAAACAGTGCATTTGTGAAATTTGTTTACCTCTAGTGCATTATTTATCTTGCAAGAATAGTTCTTATTTTAAGTCACCAACCATTTAATGAGGAAAATGTAACACGGATGACCCAATTCATTTTGTTAAGCAAAGGGAGTGGAAAGGAACGAAGCTGTTTCAAGGCAACTTCCTTATGGAGAAGAAAATATTTCTTTTTTATTAGCTCCATCTGATGGTTGATCTGGTTTTTACACACAGCCTGGCTATAAATTCCCAACAGTAATTTTATTGTTTTCTCTCCCTCTCTTCTATCAGAAAGATGTACTACATTGAGGAAATGCTGCTTGGCTGATTATGTACCTAATTAGGTTATCGAATTTTGCAAAGTATTTACCATTATAAAGAGCATTCTTGCTAATCTTATCAGCTTTGTTTCTTTTTTCCTTTAAGTTGGGAAGCTGTAAAGTTTAAAATTTGAAAATATTGTTGATATTGTCCTGTAATGCACATCTTCATATATACCTCTCACCTAAGTGTAGCTGGCCGCTTGCCTAACTTATATGAAGCATGTACATGTGATAACACGTTTTAAGCACATAAAAATGAATTTACTTTCCTTATTCGTGTTTTACACTAGTGGGCTAGTTTGGCAAAAACCTATTTATATGCTATACCATCCTCATGCTATCAGATAGAGGCGTGCATGCTTGAAAATACAGTTCTTCCAATGCAGAAAAAGTAGCTTAGCATTTAAATGTATTTGAAATCTATAAATGAGTTTAAGCACTAAATGATAAGTAAATTGAAGAAAATACTGTACCTCCGCATCATATTCCCATAACTGATTTCCTCTCATGTGGTGGCATTTTAACATGATTACAGGTCCGCTGAGTCTAGACACATCCAAGCACAAATCATCAGTTCGGATTTCTTTGTCAGCAGTATAAGAAAACACCTGGGAATATAAAATTCAGCTAATAAAATAATCTTCTTAAAAACAAAAAGAAACCCCACAATATAGCAGATTTCTCTGTGGAAGCATTGATATCAACTTGTGTTTTCAAATAGTGTCTGCCGTGTGATCTTGAGAAAGCTAGTTGACCTCTGAGTCCTTTCCCTGAACTGCAAAATAAGGCAGTGTCATCTGTTTCATAAAGTTTTTGTGAGGCCTCAGTTCAATAAACTAAAATAGTAAATACTTATTATTTGGTGGCACCACATTTCCTGCACTATACTTGTCTCATATATCATACAACCGGTTCAATAAAACAAACTTTGTTAACCATATGGGGCTCAACAAAGGGCACTCCTTATTCTCACCACCATACAACCAGTACCCCAGCTCTATAGAGCTCATGATGTCTTTCATAAAGACGTTTAAATCTTTCTTTCCATAGGTACATCATGTAAATTTTATTAAATATTGTCAGTGTGTTTCCAAAGGTTGTAGAATTAGCTTCTCCAGAGAGCTCATTAAAGGTAGGCTCTCTGCTTATCTTATACGGTTATAGCTGGGCTTGGCTACAATTCTCAAAATATCCAACAAATGTCAAGGTGGATTGTGGATTCATTGTTAGCTAATTTAAACTGATACTATAAGAATCTCTTTTTTTTAAATTCCTGGTATGAATAATTTATTTATAACATTGATAATTGAAGGTTCATGAGTTAGTAAGTACCTAAATTATAAAAGTTATTTTCTTCTGTTAGCTATGATAAGCATGGTTCAGTGTTTTGTGGGTATTTTTTTCTTTGCAATGTCAAGAGGGAATATAATAAGGAAGATTATATGAGGATCTTTTAGTTTTCCAATGCAGTCTGATAAAATTGGAGGAAGTCAGCTCTAGAAATCAATTATACACGCTGGAGCCCTGGCCTGTAAGCTAAACAAGTTAGTCTTGAAGGGGTTGGCCTCTTCAGCACCGAAACTCAGGACTTCTCTGAAAATCACAAGTGGTAAGAGGAGAATGCAAAGTCAATGATAAGGATATTCTTCACAAAAGTTGTACATTCTACTCAACAGTATAAAACCTTGAGAAGTATATGAAATTCATTTAATTAAACTATGTAAAATATAGATTTGATGTATGGCACTCAGAAAAAAATTTCCTATCTTTTGTACTTTTTAATGCTCACACTTTTAATGGGAATTATGAGTAACCAAGAGAATAAAAGAAATACCTATCAAACATGAGTACTATATCCTTTCCAAACATGGTATTTATTAATACAATATTCAATTTAATACAAACATATTTAATAGCTGAATTTAGTAGGAGACCTTGATTTTAAGGAGGGAAATTTCTGGAGAAATTTCTTTTATCTTTTGTTTTAATGTGAAGTATAATTTTCCACATTGAAGTATTTTCTTTTAGTTGTATACAGATGCCAGTGTAAATGGAAACACCAAAGCATTCACATTTGCCATTAATTTTGTTTGAGGAATATAATCACAGCCTGAAAATGATTTTTCCTCAGGTCTCTTATGACAGTTTTGAAACTTTACCACATTCTTTTTTCCTTGATTACTAATTTTAATTCAATCAGTAGCTATCTTAAGTGATTTATACTCAATAAAGATATATTTGTAGAATATATTCTGAGTCTATATACATATAGTACCTGAAATTATCTTGGCCTTTGCACTTGAAAAAAAATTAACTGATGTTAAAATGCTTGGTCCACAGATAATTTTTTTCCTAAAAAAACTGTATGTAATGCTTTATTTTCTGGCATTAATTTGTTCACAAATCCTAATAATTAATACGATTAATTTATTTTTCATACCTGAGAATCTCATTTTTATGCTTGATTACTATTTTTTTTCTTGAAGTAAGTAGCATACTTTATTACACAATGGTAAATAGAAGGATGGACTTTTTTTTTAATATGAAATTTATTGTCAAATTGGTTTCCATACAACCTCCAGTGCTCATCCCAACAGGTCCCCTCTTCAATGCCCATCACCCACTTTCCCCTCCCTCGCACCTCCCATCTACTGTCTGTTTATTCTCAGTTTTTAAGAGTCTCTTATGGTTTGCCTCCCTCCCTAACTTTTTTTTTCCCCTGTCCCATCTCCATGGTCTTCTGTTACGTTTCTCAGGAGCCACAGAAGAGTGAAAACATATGGTATCTGTCTTTCTCTGTATGACTTATTTCACTTAGCATAACACTCTCCAGTTCCATCCACATTAGTACAAAAGGCCATATTTCATTCTTTCTCGTTGCCAAGTAGTATTCCATTGTGTATATAAACCACAATTTTTTTTATCCATTCATCAGTTGATGGACACTTAGGCTCTTTCCACAATTTGGCTATTGTTGAAAGTGCTGCTATAAACATTGGGGTACAAGTGCCCTATGCATCAGCACTCTTGTATCCCTTGGGTAAATTCCTAGCAGCGCTATTCCTGGGTCATAGGGTAGATCTATTTTTTAAATTTTTTGAGGAACCTCCACACTGTTTTCCAGAGTGGCTGCACCAGTTTGCATTCTCACCAACAGTGCAAGAGGGTTCCCGTTTCTCCACATCCTCTCCACCATCTATAGTCTCCTGACTTGTTCATTTTAGCAACTCTGTCTGACTCGTGTGAGGCGATATCTCAGTGTGGTTTTGGTTTTTATTTCCCTGATGAGGAGTGACGTTGAGCATCTTTTCATGTGCCTGTTGGCTATCTGGATGTTTTCTTTAGAGAAGTGTCTATTCATGTTTTCTGCCCATTTATTCACTGGATTATTTGTTTTTTGGGTGTAGAGTTTGGTGAGTTCTTTATAGATTTTGGATACTAGCCCTTTGTCTGATATGTAATTTGCAAATATCTTCTCCCATTGTGTCAGTTGCCTTTTAGTTTCGTTCATTGTTTCCTTGCAGTGCAGAAGCTTTTTATCTTCATCAGGTCCCAATAGTTCATTTTTGCTTTTAATTCC
This sequence comes from Puma concolor, assembly GCF_028749965.1. Lineage (NCBI taxonomy): Eukaryota > Metazoa > Chordata > Mammalia > Carnivora > Felidae > Puma > Puma concolor. The sequence continues at coordinate 145,603,018 of NC_141674.1, read as the reverse complement.
CTTGCCTTTGGAGATGGGTCAAGTAAGAAATTGCTGCAGCTGAGGTCAGAGAGGTTTTTGCCTGCTTTCTCCTCTAGGGTTTTGATGGTTTCCTGTCTCACATTCAGGTCCTTTATCCATTTTGAGTTTATTTTTGTAAATGGTGTAAGAAAGTGGACTAGGTCATTCTTCTGCATGTTGCTGTCCAGTTCTCCCAGCACCATTTGTTAAAGAGACTGTTTTCCATTGGATATTATTTCCTGCTTTGTCAAAGATTAGTTGACTATACATTTGTGGGTCCAATGCTGCAGTCTCTCTCCTGTTCCATTGGTCTATGTGTCTGTTTTTGTGCCAATAGCATGCTGTCTTGATGATTACAGCTTTGTAGTAGAGGCTAAAGTCTGGAATTGTGATGCCTCCTGCTTTGGTCTTCTTCAATATTATTTTGGCTATTCGGGGTCTTTTGTGGTTCCATACAAATTTTAGGATTGCTTGTTCTAGCTTCGAGAAGAATGCTGGTGCAATTTTGGTTGGGATTGCATTGAATGTGTAGATTGCTTTGAGTAGTATTGACATTTTAATAATATTTATTCTAATCATTGAGCACGGAATGTTTTTCCATTTCTTTGTATCTTCTTCAATTTCCTTCATAAGCTTTCTATAGTTTTCAGCATACAGGTCTTTTACATCTTCGGTTAGGTTTATTCCTACGTATTTATGCTTCTTGGTGCAATCGTGAATGGAATCAGTTTGTTTGTCTTTCTGTTGCTTCATTATTAGTGTATGAAAATGAAACTGATTTCTGTACATTAATTTTGTATCCTGTGACTTTACTGAATTCATGTATCAGTTCTAGTAGACTTTTGGTGGAGTCTATTGGGTGTTCCATATACAATATCATGTCATCTGCAAAAAGTGAAAGCTTGACTTCATCTTTGCCAATTTTGATGCCTTTAATTTCCTTTTGTTGTCTGATTGCTGATGCTAGCACTTCCAACACTATGTTAAACAACAGCAGTGAGAGTGGACATCCCTGTTGTGGTCCTGATCTCGAGGAAAGCATCCATTGAGGATGATATTAGCTGTGGGCTTTTCATAAACGGCTTTATGATGTTTAAGTATGTTCCTTCTATCCCGACTTTCTCGAGGGTTTCTATTAACAAAGGCTGAATTTTATCAAATGCTTTTTCTGCATCGATTGACAGGATCATATGGTTCTTTTCCTTATTAATGTGATGTATCACATTGATTTGCGAATGTTGAACCAGCCCTGCAGCCCAGGAATGAATCCCACTTGATCATGGTGAAGAATTGTTTTTATATGCTGTTGAATTCTATTTGCTAGTATCTTGTTGAGAATTTTTGCATCCATATTCATCAGGGATATTGGCCTGTAGTTCTCTTTTTTTTTTTTTGCTGGCTCTCTGTCTGGTTTGGGAATCAAAGTAATGCTGTCTTCATAGAATGAGTCTGGAAGTTTTCCTTTTCTTTCTATTTTTTGGAACAGCTTGAGAAGGATAGGTATTATCACTGCTTTAAATGTCTGGTAGAATTCCCCAGGGAAGCCATCTGGTCCTGGACTCCTATTTGTTGGGAGATTTTTGATAACTGATTCAATTTCTTCACTGGTTTTGGGTCTGTTCAAGTTTTCTATTTCTTCCTGTTTGAGTTTTGGAAGTGGGTGGGTGCTTAGGAATTTGTCCATTTCTTCCAGGTTGTCCAGTTTGTTGGCATGTAATTTTTCATAGTATTCCCTGATAATTGTATTTCTGAGGGATTGGTTGTAATAATCCCATTTTCATTCATGATTTTATCTATTTGGGTCCTCTCCCCCCCCCCTTTTTTTTTTGAGAAGCCTGGCTAGAGGTTTATCAATTTTGTTTATTTTTTTTAAAAAACCAACTCTTAGTTTCATTGATCTTTAAGATTTTTTTAGATTCTATATTGTTTATTTCTGCTCTGATCTTTATTATTTCTCTTCTTCTGCTGGGTTTGGGGTGTCTTTGCTGTTCTGCTTCCAGATCCTTTAGGTATGCTGTTAGATTTTGTATTTGGGATTTTTCTTGTTTCTTGAGATAGGCCTGGATTGCAATGTGTTTTCCTCTCAGGACTGCCTTTGCTGCATCCCAAAGTGTTTGGATTGTTGTATTTTCATTTTCGTTTGTTTCCATATATTTTTTAATTTCTTCTTTAATTGCCTGGTTGACCCACTCATTCTTTAGTAGGGTGTTCTTTAACCTCCATGCTTTTGGAGGTTTTCCAGACTTTTTCCTGTGGTTGATTTCAAGCTTCATAGCATTGTGGTCTGAAAGTATGCATGGTATGATTTCAATTCTTGTATACTTATGAAGGGCTGTTTTGTGACCCTGTATGTGATCTATCTTGGAGAATGTTCCATGTGCACTCGAGAAGAAAGTATATTCTGTTGCTTTGGGATGCAGAGTTCTAAATATATCTGTCAAGTCCATCTGATCCAAGGTATCATTCAGGGCCCTTGTTTCTTTATTGATCCTGTGTCTAGATGATCTATCCATTGTTGTAAGTGGAGTATTAAAGTCCCCTGCAATTACCACATTCTTATCAATAAGGTTTCTTATGTTTGTGATTGTTTTATATATTTGGGGGCTCTCATATTCGGTGCATAGACATTTATAGTTGTTAGCCCTTCCTGATGGATAGACCCTGTAATTATTATACAATGCCCTTCTTCATTTCTTGTTACAGCCTTTAATTTAAAGTCTAGTTTGGGGGCTCCTGGGTGCCTCAGTTGGTTGAGTGTCCGACTTCAGCTCGGGTCATGATCTTGTGATCTGTGAGTTCAAGCCCTGCATCGGGCTCTGTGCTGACAGCTCAATGCCTGGAGCCTTCTTTGGATTCTGTGTCTCCCTCTGTCTCTGTCCCTCCCCTGCTCATGCGCTCGCTCTTGCTCTCTCTGTCTCTCTCTCTCTGTCTCTCTCTGTCTCTGTCTCTCTCTCTGTCTCTCTCTGTCTCTCTGTCTCTCTCTCTCTCTGTCAAAAATAAATAAACATTAAAATTAAAGTCTAGTTTGTCTGATATAAGTATGGCTACTCCAGCTTTCTTTTGACTTCCAGTAGCATGATAGCTAGTTCTCCATCCCCTCACTTTCAATCTGAAGGTGTTCTCACGTCTAAAATGAGTCTCTTGTAGACAGCAAATAGATAGGTCTTACCCTATGTCTTTTGGTTGGAGCATTTAGTCCATTTACATTCAGTATTATTATTGAAAGATATGGGTTTAGAGTCATTGCGATGTCTGTAGGTTTCATGCTTGTAGTTATGATTCTGGTACTTTGTTGTCCTTGCAACATTTCACTCACAGAATCCCCCTTAGGATCTCTTGTAGGGCTGGATTAGTGGTGGTGGATTCCTTCAGTTTTTGTTTGTTTGGGAAAACCTTTATCTCTCCTTCTATTCTGAATGACAGATTTGCTGGATAAAGGATTCTCGGCTGCATGTTTTTTCTGTTCATCACATTGAAGATTTCCTGCCATTCCTTTCTGGCCTGCCAAGTTTCAGTAGATAAATCCATCACTAGTCTTATAGGTCTCCCTTTATATGTTAGAGCATGTTTATCCCTAGCTTCTTTCAGAATTTTCTCTTTATCCTTGTATTTTGCCAGTTTCACTATGATATGTCATACAAAAGATCTATTCAATTTACGTCTGAAGGGAGTTCTTTGTGCCTCTTGGATTTCAATGCCCCTTTCCTTCCTCAGATCAAGGAAGTTCTCTGCTATGAAGTACACCTTCAGCCCCTTTCTCTCTCTCTTCTTCTGGAATTCCTGATACAGATATTGTTTTGTTTGATTGCATCATTTAGTTGTATAATTCTCCCCTCATACTCCTGGATTTTTTTATCTCTTTTTCTCAGCTTCCTCTTTTTCCATAATTTTATCTTGTAACTCACCTATTTTCTCCTCTGCCTCTTCAATCCATGCTATGGCTGCCTCCATTTTATTTTGCACTTTATTTATAGCATTTTTTAGTTCCTCATGACTATTTCTTAGTCCCTTGATCTCTGTAGCAATAGATTCTCTGCTGTGTTCTATGCTTTTTTCCAAGCCCAGCAATTAATTTTGACTATTCTAAATTCTCGTTCCATTATATTCCTTAAATTGGTTTTGATCAATTCATTGGCTGTCACTACTTCCTGGAGTTTCTTTTGATGAGAATTCTTCCATTTCATCATTTTGGGTAGTCCCTGTGATACCTCCAAACTGCAGGGCACTTCCCCTGTGCTGTCTGGAGAAACTTGTGTTGGTGGGTGGGGCCGCAGTCAGACCGGATGTCTGTCCCCAGGCCACCGCTGGGGCCACAGTCAGAATGGTGTGTACCTTATCTTCCCCTCTCCCAGGGACAGGACTCATTGTGAAGTGATGTGGCCCCTGTCTCGACTGCTTGCACACTGCCAGGTTTGTGGTGCTGCTGTGATGGGATCTGGCGTATTAGCCAGGGTGGATCTGCAAGGTGCACAGGGGTGGGAGGGGCAGGCTTAGCTAGCTTTGCTGACAGTGGTCCCCTGCAGAAGGGGCCTTACAGCACCAGGGTTGGGGTAGGGGAGGGAGGCAGGCCTGTTGGAGGGATGGATCTACAGAAGCACAGCATTGGGCTTTTGCATGGTGAAAGAAAGTTTGGTGAAGAGAACTGGTTCCCTTTGGGATTTTGGCTGGGGGATGGGCGAGGGAGATGGCACTGGCCAGCACGTTTGTTCCCTGCTGAGCTGAGCTCTGTCTTCTGGGGCTCAACACCTTTCCCTCCTGGAGTCCTTTCAACCTCCCCACTCTCTGAGCACAGAGCTGTTGACTTTTAACATTCCAGATGTTAAGTCCCGCTGGCTGTCAGAACTCACGCAGTCCGGCCCCTCCACTTTTGCCCCTCCGCTTTTGCAAGCCAGATTCGGGGGCTCTGCCTTGCTGGGCGGGCTGCCCCTCCACCACCCTGGCTCCCTCCCGCCAGTCCGTGTAGTGCACACTGCCTCTCTGCCCTTCCTACCCTCTTCCGTGGGCATCTTGTCTATGCTTGGCTCCAGAGTCTGTTCTGCTAGTCTTCTGGTGGTTTTCTGGGTTATTTAGGCAGATGTGGGTGGAATCTAAGTGATCAGCAGGACGCAGTGAGCCCAGAGTCCTCCTAAGCTGCCATCTTCCCCTTACTCTACTATGCTTGAGTATTTCTAGGATGGTTTTTATTCTAATAATAAAAAGGTTAGTGTATGTCATGTACATGTCTTTCTTGATTTTATTTGGAAATTATTAGGCTTGATCCCAATTATTTGTTCCTTTTTATCTATCTGCTTTTTACCCATAATTATCATCTTTGTGCTTTTTCATATCTCCTACTGTAGGAGGTTCATGGAATTCACTTTGGGATAGACTAAAATTGCATATGCAAAATACTTTGCAGAGATCCAGGTACCCAGAAAGCAGTCAGTAATTGATATTTAGTTTTAGAGGTCCTCCCAGGTTGTGGCCTTGTATGTGAATTCCTGCCTTGATAGTATGCACAGTACCCAAAGAATTTTTAGGACAGGGTCCAGCAGGTTTTGCTCTTACCTATCTGTGCTGAGCCCTCTGCATGCAGTTCTAAGGAGAGGCTGTAATACCTGAAGACTATCCTGACACTTGCAGCATATATAGTCACCCTTTACTGAATTTCTTACGACTTTGGGGACAATGTGCTTAGATTCCTTAGGAAGAAGGTGATCCTTACGGCTGTTGCCTATTGGCTGTGTCAGTATCCCACATAGGCTCCCTCAGGTGGTATGTGTAGTTCCTGGAAGAGTATCTGCCCAATCTGTTCTCCTGCTATAATTAAAACCTTTATTCCTGATTATAAGGTAAAGTATTTCAATCCTGAACACATATGAAGCACATTAACTTAAACATCACACACGTTGATGACTTTGAGATCGAGCCTTTCATTAGTGAAGTCTAATTGTATGTTCTTTTACAAAAATTGGACACTATTCCTCCCTTTCTAGTTAAAACACTGAAATTGCTTTATCATTGGTTATCAGTACTGATTCTTACCAAAACCAGAAGTGAGTTACATAAATACTATATTCAACATATATTTCCAGTTGCTCCAATGCAGTTTGATTCTAATAACAATTGGTTAGATCAAAGTCTAATCACATTAGGTTGACTAGAAGCAGAGTAAAATAATCTCAGTGTATTCCCATCCATTATAAAAGAGGAATAAGGAGGAGGTTAACATTAATTGAGCACCTGTTTTAGAAACCATGTATAATATGATTCCTATATATTACATTAAATTTGCCCTTTTGTATCATTGTACAATTGCATTCACGTTCCTATGCACACCAACTTAACATTATTGCAAAGCATAGTAAGTAGAGCTCTTTACATGAATTGTACAGATGCAATAATTTATGGTGCTTTGAAAATTCTGTTTTGTACATAATCAGCAAATTTAACACATAACATTATGACCCATCTAGCATTATGCATCTTCTTTTGTAGTCTGCTGGTCAAGCTAGCTCTACAAACAGCCACTAAAGAGGCCATTTTTACTCAATTATTTTAAGTTCAGCTATCTTATAAGAAGCGATTGATCCTTTGTTCCATTTTGTGAGTCCTTTTAGTTATTATGCCTTCCAAAACTACTTTGATGACTGTAACATTTTAGTTTTTATTGTCTCCTATTACATTAGTTTGCTAAGGCTGCTGTAACAAAGTACTCCACACTAGGTGGTTTTTAATCTCCTCGGAGCACTGGAGGACAGAAGCCCCAAATCAAGGTATCAGCGGGATTGGTTTCTTCTGTGCACCCCTCTCATTTGCTTGTAGATGACTTCTTTTACTTTGTGTCTTCACATGGTCTTCCCTGTGGCTGTGTCCTAGTCACTTCTTATAAAAACAACACTCTTATTAGGGCCCACCCTAATGATCTCATTAATCTTAATTGCATCCTTAAAGATCCTATGTCTCCCAATGTAGTCCTATTCTGAGGTATGGGACGAGGACCTCAACATATGCATTTGAGGTGGGGGAGAGACATGATTCAGTCCCTAAAGCCTATTAACCCCTTAAACTGAAAGAAATAGCATGTCTTTCCCTACCTCTAGATGAAAACTGTAGATTTTTCCACTTGTCTAGGACCCCTAGGGTTCAATTCAGAAAACACAATGGCCTGTTGAATATTACTAGTGAAAATTCTGAATGAAATGTAATCCCAGACCTTCTTCCCTTTTCCTAGGTTGGAAGCCTGCAGTGGGGTAGAACGTAGTTGACTCCTTTATCTCACCATTTTAAGAACTTCTTTTCTTTCTTATCTCTCCTGCCCACTCCCACATTCCCCCACACTTCTAATTGGTTTTTGATTCCACCAGGGTAGTAGAAAGTATAAGGGGTCTTACCTGAACTGTCCTTGGTAACTCCTTCCTGTTCTCTGGCCTGGCAGAGATTTAAAGCTCCCTCTCCTGAGAGTGTTTAAGGTTCTTTAGAGATTCCCATAGCTAAGCACCTCTTACTGCAGTGCTGAGAAGACAATGCATATTTTATAAGTGGGCCACTTAAAAAAAAAAAAAATGTTTATTTTTGTGAGAGAGAGAGCATAAGCAGGGGAGGGGCAGGGAGAGTGAGGGAGGGAGACACAGAATCCGAAGCAGGCTCCAGGCTCTGAGCTGTCAGCACAGAGCCGGAATCGGGCCTCAAACCCAGGAACAGTGAGATCACAACCTAAGTCGAAGTCAGCCACTTAACTGAGCCACCTAGGTGCCTCAAGTGGGCCACTTTTTATGGCTTGACCAAGGAGGCAAGCTGACTCAGGCGGTGCAGTCACTTCAATTCGGTTGTCACAGGCCAGCTGTACTATGTGTGAGTCAAGTCACAGCCTGCCATATTCCCCAAAAGCATGAAGCGCATAGCAATGAAGCCCTTAAAATGGTGTTCTACATAATGTTCAGGGCACAATGAACTGCAGGATTTTTTTTTTTCTTTTTTTAATGTTTATTTATTTTTGACATAGAGAGAAGCAGAGAATGAACAGGGGAGGGGCAGAGAGAGAGGGAGACACAGAATCTGTAGCAGGCTCCAGGCTCTGAGTTGTCCGCACAGAGCCTGACGTGGCGCTTGAAGTCACAGACCGCGAGATCATGACCTGAGCCGAAGTCGGACGCTTAACTGACTGAGCCACCCAAGCACCCCAGCAGGATTTTTTTCAAGAATTATTAAGACTTTCAAATTTCAAACCCTGCTTGACCTCATGGGTTGTGCACCCATGAAGCTGCCACCCCTGCCTTGAGTCCTCTCAATAAGGTTTGTCCCTGGAAGCGAGACTCCCACCCCCTCCTCTCTAGAGGGCAGGCAACTACTCCCTCCATAGAAAACCTCAGTCTTCTCCACCCTTTGATGTCTCCTGGCATGGGTTGAATTGTGTCCCCCAAAAGATATGCTGAAGTACTTTCTTGTAAGCACCTCGGAATGTGAATGTATTTGGAAATAAGGTCATTGCAGATGGAATTAGGTAAGTTACCATGAAATCGTACTGGAGTAGGGTGGACCCTTAATCCAAAATGACTGGTGTCCTTAGGAGAAAACAGAGACATACAGAGAGAAAATGCCTCTGTGATGACGGAGGCAGAGATTGGAGCCAGGTGTCATCTACAAGCCATGTGGATTGCAGGCAAATACCAGAAGTTAGAGGCAGCAACAGATGATTCTCCCTTACAGGTTTCAGAAGGAATATGGCCTTCCCGACACCTTGATTTCAGACCTGTAGCCTCAAGTATTGAGAGACAATAAATTTCTATTGTTCAAGGCACCCAGTTTGTGATAGTTAGGGCAGCCCTAAGAAACTTATATACCTCCTATTTCTTATGATGGTTGCAATATGATGGTTGCAAATTTTGCATGGTAAAGTCTGATTTTAGATTTCACATCAGTGGCATCTTGGTGTCTGGGCTGAAAATGGTAACATCCAGTTATACATTCCGAAAGCATCAATCATTTTTATAATCATTTTTCTATTTAAATACATCTTCATAAAGTGGCTCTTTGCTGTATGAGGTGAATAACCTGCTTTTATTGTAGATTTTATAGAGATCAGATTAATTTCTGTCTCTGAATTGATGTACTCAAATAACTGTAGGAGTAATGCCCAACATATAAAAGATGATAGCCAATTTCAATCTGTTCCTCTCAATCAACATTTTTTTTTTTTTTTTTTTTTTTTTTAGAGAAGGTAAGCATTTTCATTATTTCACCTATGCGTATGGTTTGTTCTGGATTTTTCACTTTGGGAAGTGTGTTCAAAGGCATTTATTTCATATTTTTTCAAATATCTACAATTAAAACATTTTAACAATTTTCAAGGATTGTTGAGAATGATCTAAAGTATTTTTGCATTCATTCTTTATTTCACACAATTAAAGATTGTGTCTATACATACCTTGCTTAAAATGCTCATGTTATACAGATACTTTTTTGAAACTACTTTTATCTTTACCCCTTTGAAAAATTTGAAGTTTGAAAAATTGCAAGCAAATTTTGCTCAGATTTGTAGCATAAGCAGCTGTATGCAAAACCACTCAAGCAACACAAGTTGCAAAAGGAAGTTCACTGTTCTGAGCCAGGGGTTCAGGAGCTAAAACGCCCTCTGGTGGCTCTGTATTGTTACAGTATTTCTTCTAACCTGACGAAATACTTGGTAATACACACACTAATTTTTCTATATTTATATTATGTTTATATGTATTCTGTGTTTAAAGGGTTCATAAGTGTATTTTATTCACCTTTATTATATAGGCTGTGATTTTTCTAGATTTAGTTTTGAATTTGTAAAATACTTTTCCTGCTGAGTCCTCCTATTTACTATAAATGTTCTCAGTTTGAAGAGACGCTCTGTCACTGTATGCCAACTGCTGCACTTTCTAGATGAAGAAACTAAGCAACAGAGTTACAGGATTCGCACAATTTTTCAGAGCCACTTAGTGACGGAGGTCTTTCCAGACCCCAAATTCATTGCCACTATTCTTTTACTTGAGTACACTACCCCTTAAACCACCGTCACTTGGTCATTTTGGAAATTTGCGCCCTCTGGGAGATGACTTTAGGTATTTCAAGTGTGGTCAATTTGAGAAATCTGTTAAGAATCCAGGATAAATTATTAACATTCCCCCACTAACACACACATATCATAGTAGTTTTCCTCCCCCTCATTCTGTAAAAGTAGCCCAGGAGAATTGTTTAACAATAAAAGACCTTTAGCAATGGGATTTATGTTTTCAAAATATCCTCTCAGTGTATGTCACACCATTGTGACATTAGCATGAAGAATGCATACATGGAATTGAATTCATCAATGAAGCTGCCAAGGAAAGAACCTTTGCTTCTAGACCGGATCTTTTTCTGTCTTAATTGATTATTTCAGTTTTCATCTCCAGCCTGTTACCTCAGCGGTCTGTGTGGAAGAGGGTAAGGAGAATAGGAAGCTTCTGGCTGTGTGCTCTTTACTTATCTTACATGCCTAGATGATATCTATGGTCTTTTACAGATTTGATGCTCTAAAACTCCATTACTAAAAACAGAATGTTGGTACATATCTCATATTCAATATTCCCATCCTCTCTTCAACATCAGCCATGATGCATCAACTCTTTCCCCTTTTACTTTGATGTAACAACTTTATATTTCTGAATTTGTGATCAGCAAGTCACTTCATCCTTCCATCCCTGACTGGGTATGTTTTGATCACTTCATTAGCGCTCTCCTTCCCATTCCACTTTTCCCAGAAAAGGGCAACTCTCCTTACGGTTTTATTACCTTCTTCACTTTCTTCTTGTAGCACTTTGTAACTACTCTCATCTACTCATCTGCACTGTGTTGCAGGTATGGTCTCATTTGCACATATGGTGAGTGGGATGGCACTCAAACAATGGGCTTTGGGAAAATGACACAGACCTGGGTTTGGCCTTCCCTCTACTACTCATCAGAACCACAGTTACTGTGAGCCTTTGTCAGAATCTTGCCTTCCTTATCTGGGAAAAGGGATAAAGATGCCCACTGTTTTCTGGGCTACTTCAGAGGTTGAATGAGGTAATTCATGTAAACTCTAAACACAGTACTTGATGTAAGTAACATTTCAGTACTCGTTGTTATCTGTACAAAATCCAGGCATATAATTCACATTTGATTACATTCTGTCTCATCTCTGTGTTCTATTTTATTTTATATTTCAAATCTTGCTGCCCCAATAACAAATCCTAAGGATGTACTTTTGAACACCTATGGAAACAATTCTAAGAAAAGAATATTTGCCCAATAATTACTTACTCAATTGAAATGAAAACAATTTGTCTTTGGAATCTCTAGTTCACTTTGTGAAAATTAGTGCAGGAGAGTTAGGTAATATAAGCAGGATGCACTAATACAATAACAAAATGTTACATTTCTTTTTTTCTTTATTTTTCTATTTTCCTTCTATGTCGTTGTTAAATCCTCCCATTTTAGACACTATTGATGTTAAAGTTTATGTATGTTTAATACTTCACTGTCTTGAAGGGGTTTAAAGGAAGGCTTCAAGAAATGTAAAATATAAACATTAGGCTCCAAGTACTCATATTTTAGTATTGTGCTACTGAAGAATATAACTTACAAATTTAAGCCCCATTGGATATCTCACTAGATACGTTTGCATGTGCAGATGTTTTCTATACCATTGTGGTAGAATTCTCAGATGGCCCCAAGATTCCTATCCTAATACACATGCCCTTTATAAACACCCTTTGCTTGAGTGTGTGTGAGACTCTTCTCTGACAGGAAAGTCACTCTATAACTATATTGTTATATAAGACCTAGAATTAGAAACCCAAGAGACAGATTTTCCTGCTGCCCTTGAAGATGCATACTGCCTTGTTTTGGAGATAGCCTTGTTTGGGGAACTAGAAGGGCCCCCAGCTGCTGAGAGCAACTCCTGGAACACAGCCAGAAGAAAAACAACACCAAAAACCAATGATGGAAGCTCAGTTCCCCAACTGCAAGGAGCTAAAATCTGCTAATAACCAGGAAGCTTGGAAGGGGGACCTGAGTCTCCAAAGAGTTCTCAGCTCTGGCCAACATCTTGATCTTAGTCCTATGAGACTCTAAGCACAGAACCAGTCATGTTGCTCCTGAATTATACCTGTAGAACTGTGAGATGATAATTTTGTGTTGTTTTAAGCCACAAAATTTGTAGTATCTTGCTATACAACAATAGAAAACTAATACGGTGACCATTAGGAAAAAGGAAATATATACAAAAATTCGAATTATTCTTACCATGTGAATACCTTCTCCCATGCTATGTCTCTATCATTTAGGTATTTATTCAATTATTCGTCCATCTATTTATTCAAATACTTTTGGGCGTGTTAAATGCTTCAGGCCTTATCCAAACTATATAGGCTCTTCCTGAAACTGAATTCAAAACCCAAATAATCTAATTGGGTGCCAACATGTTTGTAAGAGATTCCTTCACTATTCCAGCCTACCTTAAACTCTGTTTTCCATGTTCCCATTGTAATGATTTTCTGTAACAAATTATCTTTCTCTTGATGGTATTCTCTGCTACATTTACCCTGATTATATTATTCCTTATATATTTATTCTCTGAAGAATTTGCCCTCACACATATAAATTACAAGGAAAGTCAAATGCATTACTGGATGGGATATTTTCTTTCAGCCATGGGCAATATAATACACACTTTCCCTTTATCACTAGCTCATGGAGTGAAACCCTTTATCACTAGTACCATGGAGCACCAAGATATTTGGTCTTTAGGTTCTTACTGACTATGCCTGCGAATGTAAAATAGACACAACAGCAATCATATATATCATTCATGTGACATCTGTATAAACTAGTATATTTGTTTGTGATTATTAACCAGAAATTCATGGTAAAATACTTTTGTGCCATCCTTTCTGAATATATTTTTAACTGGTATTTTGAGAATATTTCATATCTTAAAAGGTATTCACTTATATCATGAGGTACTTCTTGAAAGTCTGGTGTATGGAATAATAATTAGATAAAAATGATTGAATATATGAAAAGCCCCAAAAGGCAAATTATGTCGTAGATGGCACAAAGATACATTCATTGTGTATCAGTTACAACTGCCTCTTATTTGTAAAGGTAAACTATACTTTAGATTGAATTAGACAGAATTTTAAAAATAATTTCCATATTATTATAGCATTTGCACTGAATGCCAATAAAACTAAAATTTTCCAGGTGATTTCAAACTTAAAGTAGTCCTTTTAATTTATGCCAGTCATCATTGCTGCAAAGATCAGACTCTGTTTAGTTTGCAAGTCAAAGATTCAAGCGCAAGTAGTTTATTACTTAGATGATCCCAGGAAAAACCAGTAGGTGAGTAAGGAAGGAAAAGAACTAACAAACGGTACATTACAAATTAATTGTGCCGTGGATAACTGGAACTTACGCCTTTTGGGATCTCTGCATAGAACAAGCAGTCCCCTCAAAGGGTGAAGAATTTGGGTTAATGTAGGTTATCTGCCATCAGTTTGCTTGGGATGTGCTTCCGGATGGAAATCCCCAAGAGTGACTAGGTAGGCAAAGCAGGTTCTGGCAGTGAAAACCCTCAGGCAAAGGGACAGAGGTTGTGGCCTTCGGATGTTAGGATGAAAGCAAGTGGAAGGAGAGAAAGTACAGACCACTGGGGAACACCTGCTGTGTGTTAGGCAAGATGGAAGTCATTTTAAATAGATTGCATACCCTAGGTATGATAATCCACATATCATATGTTATTATGTTTCTTTAATAACCTTTCAAGGTAAGCATTAGAATTCTTCTTTTATAAATGAGGGGTAAGGGGTTTGAAAGGTTAAATAAATTCCCCTCAGTCACTCACTGTCTTTGATGTACAGCCTATCAGCCCCCAAATCCCGTGCTCTTTTCACACACTTAACATTTCCTTCTTTGATAGTTTAAACATTAAGCTCTAGACTATTCAGATTTCAGTATTTTCCCCTAAACTGTCCATTTAATCTCCTATTCATTTTTTTCCAGGATCTCATCCAGGATACCACATTACATTTAGTCATCATGTCTTCTTAGCCTACTCAGACAGATGCTCAGACTTCCCTCTTTTTGATGACTTTGACAGTTTTGAGGAGTATTGGTTAGGTATTTTATAGATGTCCCTCAGTTTGGGTTTGTCTAATGTTTATCTCATGATTAGAATGTTTTTGAGAGGAAGACCATGAAGGTGAAGTGCCGTTCTCATCACATCATATCAGGGGTTCATGGTACCAACATGGCTCACAGTGTAGAGCCTTGATCACTTAGGTAGTATCAGCCATGTTTCTCCACTGTAAACTTACCATCACCACCACCTTCTCTGTTTACTGTTTAAAAGTAAGTCGAGAAGCACAGACCACCTGAAAGGTGGGCAAGAGAGTTAAAGTCTACCTTCTGGAAGGGGGATTCTCTACATAAATTATTTGGAATTCTTCTTTACAGGAGATCTCAGAGATAAATTTTAACATGTCTCTAAAAACTTCAGGCTAAAATTGGGGGCCCTATCTTTATAATAGGTTTATCTGTAACACACTACGACTCCTGTAATAAATCTTCTCTGGGCCACTTATTTCACCAGCAAGATGAAGGAAAGTTCTCTTTAGTAGATGGAACTATAATGTGACCATTTTTTACCACAGAGAAGTGGCATTAAAACAATAAAAACCACTGTGATCATTCCTTGGTGTTTCCATGACCATAAAATGCACCTCTGAATTTGAAAGCTTTTTTTTTTTTTTTTTTTTTTTGAAAAAAATGCCTCAAAAAAAAATTCTGCAAATCCCCACCAGATACACAAATTTTACTTCTTAAACAAAAAAAAAATTCTGGGGCACCTGGGTGGCTCAGTCAGTTGAGTGTCCAACTCTTGATTTCAAGTCAGGTCATGATCCCAGGGTTGTGGGATCAAGCCCAGTGTTCAGATGAGCATTGAGCCTGCATGAGATTTTCCTCTCTCTCTGTCTCTCCTGCTGCCTCTCTAACCTGCCCACACAGTTTCTCTCTAAAAACATACACAAACCCAAACCCAAACCAAACTGAAACAAAAAATCCCCAAATCTGTTGAGAATGTTAGTAACTAGAAAGTTTGAGTAGAAATATATCTATCTGATAGGTTTTTGTTAGAAGGTTAAGATCGTTCATTAGAAACTGAAATGGACACTAGGCTGTTTTTATGGTAACCTACTGAAGCCTTTTTCTTTTGAATGGAAAGGTGTAATTTCTGTATATACTACATGTGGCTTCTTGCTCTATATTGGACCAAGTGCTTTGATACAAGAATAAAAGAAATGAGCTGAAATAAAGGTCTATAGTCTGTCTCTGCTTGTGGTCAAATTATACTTGGGTTCTAAATAACCAGAATAAAAAGCCCTTTTCAGTTTGGCTGCATTCACCATGTCATTTTTAATAACAGAAGTGCATGTCCAAGTATTTTCATGAGGTTGTATTAGAAATAGGTTACAAGCTCTCCTTTGACAACATTTACAGCCTGAAAGCCCTTTGCTCCTTTTGTCCCTTCAAATCAAAATTCCCTTGCTTGACATTTACGTTCTATTATCTTATCTCCTCTACTAGAAAACTTAGTTCCACTATACTGGAACTGAAGTTCCAATAGAAGCAGGCTTTCTACTCCATTTGGGCCAATATCTTCGCTGTCCTTCCATATACTCCGTTCTTTGTGCTCACTGACAGCTGTGAAGCCTTTGCTTCCTCAGGTGTAGCAGTACAAATACTTTTTGTTTCAATGATGATTGTTTTGTATTCCCATCAAGATTGAGTATGGGGATTGTGTACCTATTTACTTATGTTTCATCTCATAAAAAGGTGGAAGTGGATTTCAACAGAATTTTACATAGATATGTAACATACAGATAGTAATAAGAAAAATCCATCCACATAAACATTGGTAATATTTAAAAGAAAGTATCCAATATAAGGTCAACATATTTTTCCATAGAACAATATTAATGGCCTCTGGATGGATCAGGTATTTGGCAATAAAAGAGAAAAGAAAAACCTATCTTGGGAGACAACCAACCCTTCCTATTACTCCGTGGGGTATAAAATTCTCTCAGGGATACTCATGGAAGGAATCTATGAGATATAACAAACAGTATCTTCACCAACTTCTTTATACACAAAATAGTTTGAGTTTTAGGTATATTTTTGTATTCATCTTGGTGCCCATACATTGCTGAGTATATATACAGTGCTCAATGAATTCTTGATTGATAGAGTTTGTTTCTTTAAATCATTAGGTTTTGGTTACTGACAGTTCAGAATTTTCACATTGTTCTAATACATTTTCTAAAAACGTTTATTTTCTACATGTTTTTTCTCTAAATTCCAGCCATGTCCCCTGTCATTGGAACGGAGATTTCACAAATCATCTGGACTTGCTGCTCTTGTCTAAAGATAGAGATAAAGATTATTAGAACTGATGAACATCTAGTTCAACCATATCAATTTTACCGTACTAGAAACTGAGGGCAGAAAGGATAAAGAACTTCCATTCAGCCAATTGTATGAAACGGATGTTTGTGTTTCCCCCTCTCCCCAATTGATAATGTGACCCTAGCTGCCAATCTGATGGTATTTGGAGGTGAAGTGTTTGGGGATTAATTAGGGTTAGATGAGGTCTCGAGGGTGGGGGTCCCGTAATGGCATTAGTGCCCTTACAGGCAGAGGAAGAGACCAGAGTCAGCTCTCTTTGTGTCATGTGAAGACACAGCCAGAATGCAGCAGTGTAGTGTACCAACCAGCAAAAGTGTCCCCACAAGAACTTGACCGTGCTGGAACCCCCATCTGGGACTTCCAGCCTTCAGAACTGTTGAGAGAATAAATGTCTATTGTCTAAACCAACCAGCCTATGATCTTGTGTTATTGCAGCCTGAGCAGGTTTAGGGTGGTGGACACTCAGGCCTTCTGATGTTATCTTGATGTTTTAGCATGGCTGATTCAGATCAGATATAAATAATGCTGTACAGTAAGGTATATGAAAAGTAGAATGCATTTATGATACTTTTCTATTAGGGTTATTGTGAGAATCAAATTCCAGGCATATTTAAACCATCTGGTAAAGGTCTACCATAGGACTAGTGTTCAATATATAAGAGTTTCCATGCCCATCACTGTCATAGACTGTTGGGACCAAGAATTCATGCCCCATTCTTAAAAAGCTTATAATAATAACTAAACTATGTCATACTGATGATCTGGGCTTTAATTTAGTATAGGATGCAATTAATCTGGAAAAGACATTGAGAAGTACTGTTTTATGCAAAGAAGAAATTATTGGTATACTTCTAAATAGTGATAGGTTTTAATGATGAGAATAAATTATTAACTAGGAAGACAGCGCAGTAGAGTGAGAAAGAATCATTAAAGGTCCTAAAACCATGAGGACCATTAATATATGAAAGATATTTTGATATTGTATCATGATTATGTCTACATTTCTAACAAGGAAAAATATGGAATATATACTCTGAACAAATAAAATATCTAATACATTTTGTTTTCTTGCATATCATAGATATGTAAGCTTTTATTTACTTACCTACTTATTTAAAGTTTTTATTTTTTTTGAAAAGATGGAGAAAGTGTGTGCATGAGAGAGAGAGGGAGAGAGAGAAAGAAGAGGAGGAGGAGGAGAAAGAGGAGGAGGAGGGGCAGAAAGACAGGGAGAGAGAGAATCCCAAGCAAGCTCTGCGCTGTCAGTGTGAAGGGTCTCCATCCCATGAACTGTGCAATCATGACCTGAGCTGAAACCAAATCAAGGATGCTTAACTGACTGAACCACCCAGGCACCCCTATGTAAGCTGCATTTAATTGGCTCATCTTCATAATATCTTATATATGATGACTCCTTTTAAAAATTGGTGTTTTAAGTAAAGAATTCTTACAAATCTTGGTGCTGTAAAAAATTATACCTGACATTTTATTTGCCTTGCAGATTTTACGGATTTTTTTTCTTTTTCCAAACTTTGTTTCCTTTCCTGGCATTGGTTAGTCAAGTATTTGATTATGAATTTCTTTCCTAGTTTTGTTGTTACTGAGGCTTTATTGTACTACCTTTTCTTTCCTAAAAAAACAAGCTTTCATATTTGAAAGGAAAACAAAGACCTAGAAATTCCCTTTTCTGTCACTTCTATAGAATTTAATAACTATGATAGAATTAAGAACACAGTAGGATGAAGAATCTTAGGTGTAGCAAAGCAAATCAAAATAAGGATGGATTCTGCTTGGCTTCCAGTGAAGACAAAGCGAACTAGCCAACCCTGTTAATTTGGAAATCATAGACACTGTTACCTTACTTAGAAACTGATAGAGTGGCCTTTACTATTAGATTAAGCCAAGATTAAATTTCATCTAAACTGCTTCAAATGGTAATTTTAAATAATTATTTATGTCCTCTGTGAAATTTAGGCATACACATGGAAAAGGGGGAAGAATAGGAGTTCATTTCAAAGGACCTTAATATTCATTATGTATAGTAAATTCATGCATTCACACCATTAGTTTTTTTGGTATTAAATGTATGAAAACCTTGGCAGAAAGTTCACCTGAACAAAGAAGCAGCTGAGGGTAATGATTAAGACTCAGGTGTGGACTCAAGAAGAATTATGCACAAGTCAGGAGAAAAGCACTTGAAGATAAAATGGAGAGAGGAATCAGGTTCAGAAGACTGAAACAAGCGTAGAGAGGAGAGCTCTGCTGGCACTTAATGGTTTAATGGAGACAAGCCTATCCTGGTAATGTTAGCGGGAAGCTTGGAGTCTGTCTTGTACTTAACAGGGCTGCGGAGCAGATAAACAGGTGAGCCCAGGGTGAGCCGGTAACAGATGGACCCTGCTAAGACTTTTGTGCTAACAGCCTACCCTTCTCCGTATGAAAAGTTCTTCTGATGGTGTAAGATAAGAGAAGTACTGTGTGTGTGTGCTCACGGGTGTGTGTGTGTTGGTAGGGTGGATTTTATTAAACTAGAGTAGTATTAAACTTTCCTCATGAGAATGTATGATATTTTAACTTTTCAAGGGAATTTTTAAAAAATATTCTGGGAATCCCGTTAGTAAAATGAATACAGATTTACATGAATTATTTCCCTAAGAGCTTAAAATATTTTAACATTTAAGCCCTATAGAAATTTAATTTTAAGTTCTTTAGAGCATAGACTGATATGATACACTGTAATTAATCAATAGAATAAATAGTTCTTTTGTCCTGCTGTGTGCACTGACATACTTTGATATCATTTCCTAAGACTGTTGTTCCTCTAGGTTTGGTCTGGTGTCCCTCCTTGCTTTTTTCTATTTTTTTTTTTTAAATTTACATCCAAATTAGCATATAGGCCAACAATGATTTCGGGAGTAGATTCCTTAGTGCCTCTTACCCATTTAGCCCATCCCTCCTCCCAAAACCCCTCCAGTAGCCCTCAGTTCGTTCTCCTTATTTATGAGTCTCTTCTGTTTTGTCCCACTCCCTGTTTTTACGTTATTTTTGTTTCCCTTCCCTTATGTTCATCTGTTTTGTCTCTTAAAGTCCTCATGTGAGTGAAGTCATATGATTTTTTTCTTTCTCTGACTAAATTCACTTAGCATAATACCCTCCAGTTCCATCCACGTAGTTGCAAATGGCAAGATTTCATTCTTTTTTTTTTTAATTTTTTTTAACGTTTATTTATTTTTGAGACAGAGAGCATGAACAGGGGAGGGTCAGAGAAGGAGGGAGACACAGAATCTGAAGCAGGCTCCAGGCTCTGAGTTGTCAGCACAGAGCCAGACATGGAGCTCCAGCCCATGGACCGCGAGATCATGACCTGAGCCAAAGTCGGACGCTTAACTGACTGAGCCACCCAGGCGCCCCATGATTTCATTCTTTTTGATTGATGAGTAATACTCCATTGTATATATATACCACATCTTCTTTATACAGTCATCCATCGATGGACATTTGGGCTCTTTCCATACTTTGGCTATTGTTGATAGTGCTGCTATAAACATGGGGATGCATGTGTCCCTTCGAAACAGCACACCTGTATCCCATGGATAAATGCCTAGTGCAATCGCTGGGTCATACAGTAGTTCTATTTTTAGTTTTTTGAGAAACCTCCATACTGTTTTCCAGAGTGGCTGCACCAGTTTGCATTCCCACCAACAATGCAAAAGAGATCCTCTTTCTCTGCATCCTCACCAACATCTGTTGTTGCCTGCGTTAATGTTAGCCATTCTGACAGGTGTGAGGTGGTATCTCGATGTGGTTTTGATTTGTGTTTCCCTGATGATGAGTGATGTTGAGCATGTTTTCCTGTGTTGGTTGGCCATCTGGATGTCTTCTTTAGAGAAGTGTCTCTTCATGTCTTTTGCCTGTTTCTTCACTGAATTCTTTTTTGGGTGTTGCGTTTGGTAAGTTCTTTATAGATTTTGGATATGTTCTTTATAGAGTTTGGATATGTCCTTTATATGATATGTCATTTGCAAATATCTTCTCCCATTCTGTCGGTTGCCTTTTAGTTTTGCTGAATGTTTCTTTCTGTGTGAAGAAGCTTTTTATTTTGATGAGGTCCCAATAGTTCATTTTTGCTTTTGTTTCCCCTTACCTCTGGAGACATGTTGAGTAAGAAGTTGCTGCGGCCAAGATCAAAGAAGTTTTTGCCTGCTTTCTCCTCAAGGATTTTGATGGTTTCCTGTCTTACATTGAGGTCTTTCATCCATTTTGAGTTTACTTTTGTGTACGGTGTAAGAAAGTGGTCCAGGTTCATTCTGCATGTCGCTGTCCAGTTTTCCCAGCACCACTTGCTGAAGAGACTTTTTTCCATTGGATATGCTTTCCTGCCTTGTCAAAGATTAGTTGCCCATACGTTTGTGGGTCCATTTCTGGGTTCTCCATTCTGTTCCATTAATCTGAGTGTCTGTTCTTGTGCCAGTACCATACTGTCTTGATGATTACAGCTTTGTAGTATAGCTTGAAGTCTGGGATTGTGATGCCTCCTGCTTTGGTTTTCTTTTTCAAGATCGCTTTGGCTATTCGGGGTCTTTTCTGGTTCCATACAAATTTTAGGATTATTTGTTCTAGCTCTGTGAAGAATGCTGGTGTTACTTTGATAGGGATTGCATTGTATATGTAGATTGCTTTGGCTAGTATTGACATTTTAACAATATTTGTTCTTCCTATCCAGGAGCATAGATCTTTTTCCATTTTTTTTTTTTTATGTCTTCTTCAATTTCTTTCATAAGCTTTCTATAGTTTTCAGTGTATAGATTTTTCACCTCTTTGGTTATATTTATTCCTAGGTATTTTATGGTTTTTTTGTGCAACTGTAAATGGGATTGATTCCTTGATTTCTTTTTCTGTTGCTTCATTGTTGGTGTATAGGAATGCAAACGATTTCTGTGCATTAGTTTTATATCCTGCAATTTTGCTGAATTCATGAATCAATTATAGCAGTATTTTGGTGGAATCTTTTGGGTTTTCCATATAGAGTATCATGTCATCTGCAAAGAGTGAAAGTCTGACCTCCTTCTGGCCAATTTGAATGTGTTTTATTTCTTTGCATTGTCTGATTGCAGAGGCTAAGTCTTCCAATACTATGTTGAATAACAGTGGCGAGAATGGACATCCCTGTCTTGTTCCTGACCTTAGGGGGAAAGCTCTGAGTTTTTCCCCATTGAGGATGATATTAGCATTGGGTCGCTCATATATGGCTTTTATGATCTCGAGGTATGCTCCTTGTATCCCTACTTTCTTGAGGGTTTTTAGCATCAAGAAAGGATGCTGTATTTTGTCAAATGCTTTCTCTGCATCTATTAAGAGGATCATATGGTTCTTGTCCTTTCTTTTATTGAAGTGATAAATCACATTAATTGTTTTGTGGATATTGAATCAGCTCTGAATCCCAGGTATGAATCCCGCTTGGTCATGGTGAATAATTTTTTTAATGTTTTGTTGGATCCAGTTGGATAATATCTTGAGGATTTTTGCATCCATGTTCATCGGGGAAATTGGTCTAGAGTTCTCCTTTTTAGTGGGGTCTCTGGTTTTGGAATCAAGGTAATGCTGGCTTCATAGAGTTTGGAAGTTTTCCTTCCATTTCTATTTTTTGGAACAGCTTCAAGAGAATAGGTGTTAATGCTTCTTTAAATGTTTGGTAGAATTCTCCTGGAAAGCCATCTGACCCTGGACTCTTTTTTGGGGGGAGATTTTTGATTATTAATTTTATTTCTTTACTGCTTATGGATCTGTTCAAATTTTCTATTTCTTCCTGTTTCAGTTTTGTTAGTGTATATGTTACTAGGAATTTGTCCATTTCTTCCAGATTGCCCATTATATTGGCATATAATTGTTCATAATATTCTCTTATTATTTTTATTTCTGCTATGTTGGTTGTGATCTCTCCTGTTTCATTCTTGATTTTATTTATTTGGGTCCTTTTTCTTTTTGATCAAACTGGCTAGTGGTTTGTCAATTTTGTTAACTCTTTCAAAGAACCAGCTTCTGTTTTCATTCATCTGTTTTACTGGTGCTTTTTTTTGCTTGTTTGTTTTTGGTTTTGATAGCATTAATTTCTGCTCTAATCTTTATTATTTCCTGTCTTCTACTGGTTTTGGGTTTATTTGCTGTTCTTTTTCCAGCTCCTTAAGGTGTAAAGTTATTTCTTCTTTAGGAAGGCCTGGGTTGCTATATACTTTCCTCTTATGACCGCCTTTGCCATGTCCCCGAGGTTTTGGGTTGTGGTGATATCATTTTCATTGGCTTCCATGAACTTTTTAATTTCCTCTTTAACTTCTTGGTTAGCCCATTCATTCTTTAGTAGGATGTTCTTCAGTCTCCAAGTATTTGTTACCTTTCCAAATTTTTTCTTGTGGTTGATTTCAAGTTTCATGGTGTTGTCCTAAAATATGTACAGTATGATCTTAATCTTTTTGTACTTACTTAGGGCTAATATGTGTCCCAGTATATGGTCTATTCTGGAGAATGTTCCATGTGCGCTGGAGAAGAATGTATATTCTGCTGCTTTAGGATGAAATGTTCTGAATATATCTGTTAAGTCTATCTGGTCCAGTGTATCATTCAAAGCCATTGTTTCCTTGTTGTTTTTTTGATTAGATGATCTGTCCATTGTTGTGAGTGGGGTGTTGAAGTCTCCTACTATTATGGTATTACTATTGATGAGTTTCTTTATGTTTGTGATTGATTTATATATTTGGGGGCTCTCACATTTGGCGCATAAATGTTTACAATTGTTAGGTCTTCTTGGTGGATAAACCCCTTAATTATGATATAATGCCCTCTGCATCTCTTGATACAGTCTTTATTTATTTTAAAGTCTATATTGTCTGATATAAGTATGGATACTCTGGCTTTGTTTTGTTGACCGTTAGCATGACAGATGGTTCTCCATCCCCTTGTTTTCAATCTGAAGGTGTCTTTAGGTCTAAAGTGGGTCTCTTGTAAACAGCATATAGATGGATCTTGTTTTCTTATCCATTCTGTTACCCTATGTCTTTTGATTGGAACATTGAGTCCATTGACATTTAGAGTGAGTACTGAAAGATATGAATTTATTGCCATTATGATGCTTGTAGAGTTGGAGTTTCTGGTGGTGTTCTCTGGTCCTTTCTAATCTTTGTTGCTTTTGGTATGTATGTATGTATGTATGTATGTATGTATGTATGTATGTATTTTTTCATCTTTTCTCCCCTCAGAGAGTCCCTTAAAATTTCTTGCAGGGCTGGTTTAGTGCTCACAAACTCTTTTAATTTTTGTTTGTCTGGGAAACTTTTTATATCTCCTTCACTTTGAATTACAGCCTTGTTGGATAAAGAATTCTTGGCTGCATATTTTTCTGGTTCAGCACACTGAATATATCCTGCCACTCCTTTCTGGCCTGCCAAGTTTCTGTGGATAGGTCTGCTGCAAACCTGACCTGTCTTCCCTTATAGGTTAGGGACTTTTTATCTCTTGCTGCTTTCATGATTCTCTCCTTGCCTGAGTATTTTGTGAATTTGACTGTGATATGCCTTGTGGATGGTCAGTTTTTGTTGAATCTAATGGGGGTCCTCTGTGCTTCCTGGATTTTGATGTCTGTGTCTTTCCCCAGGTTAGGAAAGTTTTCCAGTATGATTTTCTCACATAACCCTTCTACCCCTATTTCTCTCTTCCTCTTCTGGGACCCCTATGATTCTGATGTTGTTCCTTTATAAGGAGTCACTGATTTCTCTAATTCTTAAATCATGCTCTTTTGCTTTCATCTCCTTTTTTTTCTGCTTCATTATTCTCTAAGTTTGTCCTCTATGTCGCTGATTCTCTGTTCTGCCTCATCCATCCTTGCCACTGCTGCATCCATCCATGATTGCAGCTCAGTTATAGCATTTTTAATTCATTCTGGCTATTTTTTTATTTCCTTTATCTCAGAAAGGGATTCTGATCTATTTTCAACTCCAGCTAGTATTATTATTATTGTGATTCTAAATTCTGGTCCAGACATCTTGCTTGTAGCTGTGTTGGTTAAATCCCCAGCTGTCATTTCTTCGTGCTCTTTCTTTTGGGGTGAATTCCTTCGTTTTGTCATTTTGAAGGGAGAAAAGGAATTAATGAGGTAGAAACATTGAAATTAAAAAAAATTAAAATTAAGAAAATATTAAAAGTTAAACACACACACACACAAATCGAATAAATGATGCTAGATCCTAGGTGTGTTTTCGTCTGAGTGTTGATAGTGGTTTGACAGATTAGAGAGAAAAAAGTGGGGGGGGGAGTAAAAAAAAATGTTTGAGAATTTGAGAAAATGAATACACAAAGTAGACTAAAATGAGATGATGGGGGTAAAATAGAATTTGAAATAATATACACAAAAGTAAAGAATATAGTAGAAAAAATGTTTTTAAGAAAAATTAAAAATAAATATGAATCTTTTTCTGTATTTAAGAAAAAAGAGATGAAAAAGAGAAAAAAGGAAATCGTTTGAAATTTGAAAAAGTGAATACACTGTAGTAGACTAAAATAAAATGATGGACGTAAAATAGAATTTGAAAAAATTTACATAAAAGCAAAAAAATAAGTAAAAATATTTTTAATAGAAATTGAATGTAAAAATGAAGTTTTTCTCTTTCTGCATTCAAGAAAAAGAAAAAAACGAAAGAGAAAGGAAAAGAAAAAATAAAAAGGAAATTGAAAATTTGAAAAGGTGAATACACTGAAGTAGACTAAAATAAAATGATGGAAATAAAATAGAATTTGAAAAAATTTACACAAAAGTAAAAAATATAGTAATAAAAGTTAAAAATATTTTTGTTGAAAATTGAAAAAAAAATTTTCTTTATTCAAGAAAAAGAAAAGTGTAAAAAGAAAAAAAAAGGAAAGAAAGAAAATTGAATAGATGAACCTGGTAACAGATTGAAGTAGGACTGAAATTACTTCATTTTCCCCTAGAAGTCAATGTAGTGCTTTATAGTCCATAAACTAAGCCGGCAGTGAGACTTGTGTTCTTGAAGAGCAAAGTTGGCTCAGTTGAGAGGTGCTCAGTGCAACGGCTCTGTTTTTCCACTAGATGACGCTGCTAGCCTACTGGGGTGGATTGTTGAGGTGCTCATTGATGCGTATGCGCATGCATGGGGGAGGTGAAAAATGTTGTCACCCTGCTACCCAGTCTGTTCTCCGGATCAGCAATTGTGCATCTGTCCGCTGTCTTCAGCTTTCGTCCACTCCCCGCTTTTTCACTGTCCGTGACCAAGCCCCAGGCACTACCTCTCTCTGAGTTTTGTCTCAGATGTGGCTGTTTTCCCCAGCCCCTTACTTCTGAAGGACTGTGGCTTTGACCTCTGCTGGAGGGTCTCACTGAGCAATGGCCAAAAGAGCAATGGCTGAATGTCAGCTGCATCCAGGAACGCTTGCTGGACCCTGCTGCTGCAGGTGCCCAGAGACTGCAGCCAGGTGCCAGCCCGCCCCAGAAGTTTGTGAGATGGTGTAGCAGCAGCGTTTCAGGGATTATGGAAAATCACAACACACATCTGGCACCAGGTTTCACCCTTAAGGACCTTGCCCCAGCACCAGCAAATGTGGCTGCCTTCTGGGGTCTGCTGGGTATAGGTGGCTTCAACAGTTTCTACCAAATGTCCTTCCAGCAGTGGAACCGCTTTTCCCCCTGTGGCCCGAGAACCTCTGGACCCCACTCTGTTCCTGGGGATTCGCCCTTCCCACCAGACACCGCCAGGTATGGAGCTGCAGAGTTGCAGCCTTTGCGTTCCCCTTGTTTACAGTCTTAGTGGAATTTAAACCCTCTCCTTTCTCCTTTCTCCCTTTTTAGTTTAGTCGCTGCGACTGTTTCCAATTTTCCACTTTCTCTCCAGCTGCTTTTGGGGAGGGATGTTTTTCCCGTATTTTCATCTCCCCCGCCGCCCCCAGTCTCCATCCTCTCTGCCTGCAAAAGCAGTTCCCTACCCTCAGCGGCTTCTCGCTCCCGGAATTCACCTCTCCGTGCCATGTACCTGCTGAATTCTGTGGTTCAGGTTGTGCAGATTGTTGGGTTAATCCTCCAATCAGTTTTCTAGGTGTGTAGGATGGTTTAGTATTGGTCTGACTGTATTTCATGGACCCTTGCTGCTTTATCAGCATTCACATTAGAAATTTTTATCATTTCCAATACCAGGAATAATTGAATTATTTTGAGGGTGGCTTGTTTTTATATTATTGACACAGTTAATCATATAACCAATTTCATACTTATTAGCTAGAAAGCTCAAAGCCAAAGGTGTGGCTTGTTGAAGTGAATGTAGGATTTCAGGAAATTAATTTTAAATATTTCACAGTAAAATAGTAAAAGTATATGCTAGGTTAACTTGCACTGCCAATTTTTCTATAGCTTTTGAAAAAAAATGTCATGTGATAAGATAGTGATGAGGGAAATAAAGGCAAAAGAAATGTAGCATAAATGAAATCTCCTTACAGCTTGCAGCCCACCTGTAGACACCTGAAACATGCAGTGTGACCTTCCTCAAGGAACTCATGGCTGCCTTACTTCCTTAATGCTTTTGTTTTACTAAATACTAAAAGTCACCTTATCTTAATAGTAGCTAGCCCCTCAAGGTTCTGAAAGTCTTCCAAATTCCTTAGAAACTTACTTTATCTCTATCCCTCCTCCCTCCACAAATCTAAAAATTTATAATCAGTCAGTCTTCACAACCTCAGTGCAGCTCTTTCAGCCCATGGGCCCTGTCTCCATGCTTTAATCAAATCACCTTTTTTGCACCAAAGATATCTCCAGAATTCTTTCTTAGCCTTTTGCTCAAGAATCCCATCAGATAGTAACTATCATTATGTAGAGACACAAAAATTAGACTGTAGAAGAAAAGATAAATCTAAGAAAAGGCCAATATTAGGGCTCATTTTTTAGGGAACCTTAAGAAAAAAATTTCACAGTCTCTGAGTAACGAAAGAAAGGGGTTGAACACAACAGATTTGCTATTTGTTTTTATGCCAGGAAACACTCTAGCCAGGAAAACTAGGCAGAATCACATCATATGTTTAAGTTCCTGCAAATTTCCATCAATTCAAGCTTACTAGATGTTCCTTTAATATAATGATGCTCTCTTCTAGGTTGCTATCCAGATCATTTAAACATTTAATGAATGGTAAGTTCCTTCTTCCCTCTTAGGCTATTTCATTTCAGTTGCAAATTTACCCTGGTGAGTTTTAATTCTAGTGCGCAAACTTTACTAAAAGGGGACCAAATTAATGTAGAAAGGGCTTCTAAGTAATTATAATTCTTATAAAAATGCAAACTGTAAAGTCAATTCATATCTGTTGAATGAATGTATTCATTACAATCTGTGAGTACATTAGAATAAAATTATTACTAAAATAGTTTTTTTAGGAGAGGGTCATAATAAGGAAAGTATTTGTTTACTCTCAAAATTTATTTACTGCCATAAGGTGAGTTTCTTTTTAAATATAATCACATTTTAGAGGAGAAGATATTTGAAAGTATTGATAAGACCTAATAATCTCTTCTTTACCTTGGCAGAAAACAAGGTTAATAAATGACTAGCATAAGCTTCCCTAAAGGCTTGCTACCTTGAAAAATGGCTGTGAATCATTTACTACAATAAATTACATGGAATATTTCCATATGCTTTCTAGCTCTCCCCAGATGAGTGGCTCCAGGGAGAAAAAGAATCATTAGAAATGCATTTGCTAAAATATGAGTATTTTTCCATCATTTTAGATTTTTTGTCTTTAGAAAAATGGACTACAATATATATGGGGCCTGCTTTTTCCCCCTTTTTTGATTAAAAAGGTATTATAATTCAAAGGAAGGACTCACCACTGGATGTTTAAAATTTTTATATTGATACTTGATATTAAAGTACAATGGTTATTTTATAAATATTAATCTAATTTATACCCAATTTTATTTTATAAAAATTTTAAAACTAGCGTCAGATATAATATATGACCAATAAGACTAAGGCCTGTTTGCCAATTTTGATACTGGCTCTTTAAAGATCATATAAATGGGGGTGCCTGGGTGGCTCGGTTGAGCATCTGGCTTTGGCTCAGGTCATGATCTTGCGGTCTGTGAGTTCGAGCCCCGTGTCAGGCTCTGTGTTGACAGCTCAGAGCCTGGAGCCTGTTTCAGATTCTGTGTCTCCCTGTCTCGCTGACCCTCCCCCGTTCATGGTCTGTCTCTCTCTGTCTCAAAAATAAATAAACGTTAAAAAAAATTTAAAGATGACGCAAATGACATTTAAAATCACCTCATCAAAAAAGAGTAGTAGGGGTGCCTGGGTGGGTGAGTTCAGTGTCAGACTCTTGATTTTGGCTTAGGTTGTGATCTTGGTTCTGCTGACAGCTGGAGCCTGCTTAGGATTCTCTCTCTTCCTCTTTCTCCACCCCTCCCCCACTCACATGCTCCTGTGCTTATGTGTGCTCTCTCTTTCAAGATAAAATTAAAAAAAAAAAAAAAAGTATTTCTACATCAAAAAGAGAAAGCAAAAGACAAACAATGATCGGAATAAATAAGCTGTTTAAAAGTCTGTACATGAAAACACACCAGAAATAAAATGTCAGGTCAGAAGAATATCTGCAACACATATCACAGAAGGTAATAATCTCAAAGTATTTGTATAAGTGGACAAGAGAAACAAGAACTCCCTCAATCAGCAACGAAAATATAGGCAAAAACATGACTATAATATCTTCAAAGTATTGATGTCCATTTTTAAACTGCTTAAGTGCATTGATAATGTTTGAGATATGATTTCAAATAAGATAAAATGTTTCTCATACTAAATTGGCAAAGTTGAAAAACAACGCAAAAATACCTGTTTAGAGTTCTCTACTCTGACCATAATCCTGGGGGAGTGGAGTTGGAAATCAATACAAATGCAGTGAACATACACTTGGTGGGGCGTCGGCCAGATTTAGAATCAAACTGGCTTTACCCCCTAATCATGTTACCAATCTCTCAGGGTTCCCATTAGACTCCTGAGTAAAATCAGGAAAGTAACACTATGTATTTCATAGATTGTTGTGGGAATCAAAGGCGGTAACGCATATAAAATGTTTAACGTAGTACCTCTTCCTATTTTAGCTATTAGTCCCATTAAACTGGTAAAAACCTTAAAAAGGACAATTTGTCACCATATATAAAGCCTTATAACGTTGCATCAGTTTTGACCTATCAAATTTACTTCTAGACACTATTTTTAAAGAAGTGAATATGGATACTCACTAGATTTTTGCTACATGGTTATTGATGAACCTGATCTATAATGATAAAAATTCACAAATGGTACTGTGTATTAAATAATAAGGGACTGGTTAAATAAATTAGAGCTATGCATTAAAAATACGACATTAAAAATATGAGGTTAAGAAGTTACTGGGGCGCCTGGGTGGCGCAGTCGGTTAAGCGTCCGACTTCAGCCAGGTCACGATCTTGCGGTCCGTGAGTTCGAGCCCCGCGTCAGGCTCTGGGCTGATGGCCCGGAGCCTGGAGCCTGTTTCCGATTCTGTGTCTCCCTCTCTTTCTGCCCCTCCCCCGTTCATGTTCTGTCTCTCTCTGTCCCAAAAATAAATAAACGTTGAAAAAAAAATAAAAAAAAAAAATAAAGGAGTTCTTATCTTTAAAAAAAAAAGAAGTTATTAGTCAACAGATAGCTGAAAAGAAGCTAAATTTTTTTGGTTTTAAACAGTGAATATGTCTTAAGTTTGTGAGTGTAGTATGTGGTCAATAGTGTAAGTAGAACACTAACAGTGAATTGAAGATACATGAAAATGCACAGAGCACACACAGAACAGAAAATTATCAGACATATGTCTAGAGTACGAAAAAACTATTAGAACATCAAGGGAGACAAGGCTGGAAAGTCAGATGGGGATGAAATTATGTGGGATTTTGTATATATCATTAGTAAGGAATTTTTCCGTTATTCACTGGGCAGTGGAGAATCACTGGAGATTTTAATCAGATTTTAATTCTAATGTGGTATATAGAGAATGCATGTATGAAATTCCATATGATCTATGGAAATAATGAGGTCTTCTGACCACACAGGTGAAAGAAAATACAGACTAGAACAAAGATGTAGGCCCTAGTTACAAAGGGTCTTAGAGGTGGGAGTCAAGGGATATCATTTTCATGGAAATACCAGGATTTGGTGGCCAAACTTCAGAAGTGTGTGTGCTGGATTTAAATTTTGGATGCTTATGTGAAAGAGAAGAAAATGGGTACAGTGTGGAACAACTGAGCTTGAGATGCCTGTAGAGATTTCCAGTAATTAATTGGCAACCGATTCCAGAGTTCAGGAGAGAGGTTGGGGATGCAGATATAAATCTGAGTCATTAGCACTGGAGGGGACATGGAACTGCTTCCAGAGAATTAATTTCATCTTTTCAGAAGTATAGAGAAGACAATCCCATAACTTTTTAGTATGTACTTTCTACCAGGAAATTGTTCAGTTTTTCTTTCACTTGTAAAAATTTGTGTTCAAGTTTTAATCAAATTCCTCTTTATTTTCATTCTTTTGAAAGTGTTTAAGGACCTCATATTACTTGTTAATGAAAGCATTTCAAGAACAAATAGGAATGGGCTTTCTAATTTATTCTTTGAGATAGCAGATTTTATTATTAAGGTTCTAAAAGAATACCTCAAGATCAAATGTTGAATGTAATAATAATTCTACAGTTGATGTCTTGTTTTTATGGTATTCGGGCTACAAAAACTTCCATGCATTCTTCCATTTACTTGGCTAGTTTTTATTAGGTGCCTACCATATCCCAAGCCCTGCAGGTGCCTAGGGGTGAGAGAATATGCTGGGTATTTGAGTGTTTAAGACAAATATTTCCAACAACTACTGAAAAGAAGTTTCTTTCTGATATCTCCAAGAAAATTAAAACCAACAAACAAAACAAAACAAAAAAAACTGTGCAAGGAGAAATGGTTCAGGGATAGTTGTCAGTTAACATAAAGCACCTTCTTTTAGAAATGCAACTGAGTGGGGCATCTGGGTGGCTTAGTCAGTTAAGTGACTCTTGATTTCAGCTTAGGTCATGATCTCACAGTTCATGAGTTTGAGCCTTGTGTGGGGCTCTGGGCTGTCAGTTTGGAGCCATCTTCTCTCTGTCCCTCCCTCTCATTCTCTCTTTCAAAGGAAATAAACTTAAAAAAAAAAAAAAAAAGAAATGCAACTGAGTGGAAATGCTAAAAAAATGTTAACATTTGTTATGAATTTTGTGCAAAGCAAGAGTGAGAAATTTGAATATTTTATATGGGTTGGGGCTACTTTCAAAATTTTTAAACTAAATAACCATAAAAATAGATACTGCTTCCATGGTAACATAAGAGAATAACAATAAAAAACAGGGAAGGTAGCTCTGAGAATAAAATCCTAAAATCTGTTCTTTTTTAAAGTCAAAAGTGTAAACATGTTCCTAAATATAGACTAACTAGGATTAATCATCCAAGAAATATTGAGTTCCATCAAAATATAAATGATAATAGGGTTGTTATGTGATGGTTTAATTTTTTCATAATATACATTAAAACAAGAGAGGCAGTTAATTTTATTAAGCTTAATAATACCATTGAAAGTGTTGTACATTTTATCTAGCCTCTGGCATTAGCCACTGAATGAACACTTTATTTTTTCTTATAGAGAAAAGAGAAACAATTGAGAACAGAAATGGAAATAAGAGAATTGATGGCAATAGACCAATATAAGTAATGAGTGTCTAGAATATGCCAAGCTAGTATTAGTTATGCGAATGTTACTAATCTGTAGAGAAAAAAAAGGGCAAAAGTCTTTTATTCACTTTGTAAATAAAATATTAAAGCTAAAAAATATTAACTAATTTACCATAAATGACCCAATTAACCAGATCAGGGCAAGGCTCTAAAATGATACTCTTTTATACTCAATAGTTCAATTTTCTCCATTTTAATTATGAAAACAAAAGATATATACAGAAAAATAGAGTAAAAAGTAAAATTTCCCATTCCAATTCATTGTTCTCAGCAGAGGTAATTATATTCCAGATAGATTTCTAAGCATTCTTAACAGATTATATTACATTTATATAAATATAGGTATTATAGATACTTTGAGAAAAATGTTTATATATTTTTCATAAATAAAATCGTTCAAAGTAAGTCATATTCCAAATTTCTTCCCTTTTCAATTTTCCATGATAATAAATATAGACCTCTCTTACTCCAGTGGCTATATAGTATTCTATATCATAGATGCACTGTGATTTCTTTAAACATTCCTGTCTGGGTAAATATTTAGTCATATCCATTGTTCATGTTATAACAAAAAGGGCTCCTATATAGACTTTTTTCTATGTGTATTTGTAGACCTGAATTTATGTAGATGGAAAATACTGGTTTTAACTTCTATCTTGCCATTAAGTTGGTAATATAGAAACATTAGAATACGTGTAGGTATGGGCTTTTTGCTTCTTGTTTGTTCACTTTATTAATGAATCCCTAAGATTGGTGTCTTTAGATACTTTTGGTTACTATGACAATAACAACATTTTTTGGCAATGTCTACATAGTTGTTAGGTACCTGCCATATCCCAGGCACTCAGCCAATGGCTGGAGATGAAGACAGGAGTAAGACATAGTCCCTGCGCCAACAAGAAGATTATGGTAGAGTGGGGTAAGCTTATTCCTGCATATTTGAACACTTACAAATGAATAATGTAATTTTTAACATTTATGATCCAGGTGTTTTGTGTCATTTAGAAAAATACAGATATATGACTAGTTATCCTTTTTAATACTATGGCAACTTAAAAAACTTTAGGAGGATTGGGGTGCCTGGGTGGCTCAGTCGGTTGAGCGTCTGACTTCGGCTCCGGTCATGATCTTGCAGTCCATGAGCTGAGCCCTGCGTTAGGCTCTGTGCTGATAGCTCAGAGCCTGGAGCCTACTTCGGATTCTGTGTCTCCCTCTCTCTGCCCCTCCCCCGCTCATGCTCTGTCAAAAATAAATAAAAAAACATTAAAAAAAAACTCAGGATAAATCATCTAGGTTATCTTCCTCCTTCATTTCCATCTGCATTAGAATCAGAAGGATGTCGTAAATAGTGTGGCTTTTTGGAATTCTATAGATCATCATGGTCCAGATGATCAGTTAACCTTTTTTCATAAGCTGCTGAAACACATCATGGGAGACACTTCTACATGTCCACTCAGTATCCATGGTAAATGAACTGTATGGAGTAGTCACATGTAAGTGTAGTAAAATATTCAGTGTTTTTGTGCTAGAGGTATTCAAGTAACACATTTCTGGCCAAAAAGACTTATAGGGAGGTATGTAAAGCCTTTAGGGAGTCTTGTTTTTCCTAATAAAAGGACAATCATGGTTACTGCAGCTCTTCTCTACCCCTATTTCTTCCTGCCTTGAAAGTGGACATGATATCTGGAGTTTCAGCAGCCCTCATGTGACCAGCCAATGATTAAAGGTAACTTTATGGATAGAAGAATGCAAATATAGAAAGTTTTTGGTTTCTTAACAAAGTCACTGAGGACCCAAACAAATGTTAAGAGTTGACTACTTTCAAATTTCTTACTGTCATTTGGGAAAAAATTAAACACTGCACAGTTAGTCCTCTAACAGTTCAACTTTTCCATTTCCAGCTGAATTAATTAGGATTACATTGGTTTTGGTAGTAGAGGCCTCTCACATTCACGGTGAATCAATATACAAGCTTAACTATTTGTGAGTGCTCTGCCATTGTTCTGCCTATATTGTTGTTCCTATTTTGTTTCATAATGTTACTTTTCCATGCTTTAATTTAGAGACTATGGTTTAAATATTTTCCTGCTTACATTGAAATTTTGGACAATTAGGATTTTAATAAATATTTTTTTTTGTTTTTAAAAAATTCCTTTTTTAACGTTCTCCATTGAATCACACAGGTCCTATTTGAAGTATAGTGTCAAAACTCAACATGGCTATTGCTTTTTCTCTGCAGATTCTTGACACATTCAACTGCATTACCTCTGTAACCATGATGTGCTGGACAGAATAACTTTTGTTTCCTAATTTTACTCTAATGTACTAAACAAAGACTCACTGGTGTATGTCTCCTCAACTTTTGTAGACAACTTGTCTACTGAGGATTAGCTACTTCAAACTCTATTATAAATCTCTACAAATTCCAAATTCTGTTTCTCAAAATGGCCACAACAGCAGGGCTGCCCCATCTGAAGACTCACAGCTAAGCAGCCTCCACATGCCCACCTTGCAGAGCCACTTTTCAACATTTAAAGAGCGTACAAGAAACCTTGTTATAGTCTGACAGGGCTCTAATAATTGGACTGCAACACGCAAAAAAAAAAAAAACTGTCTTGGACTCTTAAGCATCAATTTTGTTTAAATACTACATTTTTACCTGGTCCAAAGAGCATCTTCAGACACCCAAAGCAAAAATGTAACAGATGTGCTTACTCATGCACTTAAAAATTTTACTGAACCCCAGAAATTCATAGAAAACACGATATACATAAACATATACAAAAACAATTTAGAATACGCACCATTGGGAAAACATCATAGTTGAGGGGTTATTTCATACTATTCAGTTAATAACAGAATAAAATGTGGTCCTCATTTGCCCATACATGGTAAAATGAGATAGGTCTAAAATATTTGGTTATCTTCATTAATTGGGATCATTGAAAATGCTGCCCTATTAAATTCTGTACCGCTTTCTTAAGATACTTAGGGTAATAGGCAAATTAGTTCTTGATTTGAATGCCCATTAATTTCTTAAGCTAAGACTTTATTGTTATTGGCATGTGAGTCCTGATTTACTATGATTGCTTCACAGCAATATTCTCCCCCAAAGATGAAGCTGATAAAAAAAGAGTTTACCTGATTTCCTCCCATACCATGACAGTTGAATATACCCACTTTTTCATTTTCCTTGCGGCCCATGTTGTCTAAACACTGGTTGGTTTCAACATTTCTTATCTAAAGGAAACATACAAAAACATGTCAGAAAGTCTTCCTGGTGTTATCAAATTGTATATTGATAATAAGATGATACATGTTTGCAAGGAAATTTCTCCAAGAAGAACACAAAATATTTGTCTTTTTCTGTCTAAACTCCTACTTAAGTAAACTTGAACAGCAATGGCATTGTCATTAGCATATAATCAAGAGGCACTCCTTGTTTATAGCATAGTATCAGAGAATGGGGAAATATCTACATATTACAAATTATTCATTCCCAAATCCTTTTAAAATTAGGGCAGTTGCCAAATTCCACTCAAAAATCCATAGTCTATTCTTGAACTCCTGTGGTACCATATGCAAAGGAATTGAAACAAATTGGTTAAATATCAAATTTATGTGTCTTTAGATTGCTTTATTACTAGATATTCCATATGTTAATAAAGATTAATTATTGTTTATTTCTGTAACTAAAACATATCCATTCATCTTTTTTCATACCTAATGCCAAACTTAATGGAAAAGAGTTGACCTAAGAAGAGCTATTATAAAGCTAAATGGTGATTTCATATTAAAAATCCCTCAAAAACAAGATTAAATTGCCAAGTGCAAGCATAAGATTCTTGGTTTAAACTCAAATACTGCATTAGTTCCATAATTAACATAATGTCAATTTGTCTTTGGGACACATGTAATTACAAAAGCCAATCATTGAGTTTAAAGATGCTAAAATTACTAAATCAAGCACGAATAATTAAAAAGGCATTTCTAATAAATGGAATGGGAATGTTTTTAATTTTTCCCTTAGTCTAAACTACAAGTATGTGTTTATACTTGTCCACTCTGCTTCTGAAAAGTTCTTAGCTGTGACTCTTACTAGAACCTGCATATCTTACTATTCACTTATACATTATTTGCATACATCTAATTAGTCATCTATGCTTTAGGTACATATTTCTTTCTTCATATTGGCAAATGAATAAGATCACAAACTTCTAAAAAGGATAGATGAGGTTTATATGAATCAGTTTTTTGTCTGATGCAGAATGCAAAGGGCAAGTAATGGTTCCTGGAATTGGGAAAAGTGGTGTGATTTGCTTTAAGGCCCCAGTCAGCAATTGAGAATAGTGGGGATTGGAATTCATACTTTGCAAAGGTTGAAAGAGCTGAGCAGAAGTGTCAATGCATTGAGATTTAGAGCAGGATTATAGATCCTTTCATCAAGAACCTGAGCTGCACACATTAGAAAGATCAGAACACACCATGAATGTTAAAGAGAAAGGACGTAAACTTCAAGAAGCAAAATCATGTTCAAGTTCCACACTGGTAGGTTTAGGGCTGAAATACACTCTTAATCTGATATAGGTTGGTTCAGGCACTGAAGGATACTGAGACTGTAAGCGA
The DNA here is from genome assembly GCF_028749965.1 of Puma concolor. Classification (NCBI taxonomy): domain Eukaryota; kingdom Metazoa; phylum Chordata; class Mammalia; order Carnivora; family Felidae; genus Puma; species Puma concolor. The sequence goes on along the minus strand of NC_141674.1, from coordinate 145,566,108 downwards.
AGATTAAAGGTTTCAGGACCTGTAGCTTGACAGAATTGAGAAAGGTGACAATTGATAGATGATGTTTATCAGGCTGCCTATGTTGCATATGACCTAATCAACACATGACATAAAAGTTTATATTTAAATTCTTTATATCTGACTTTCTTAACATTTCATAAAAGGCAGACTTCTTGAGAAATAATAAAATGCTATATTATTCTTAAAAAGTACAGAGGGGCGCCTGGGTGGCGTAGTCGGTTAAGCGTCCGACTTCAGCCAGGTCACGATCTCGCGGTCCGTGAGTTCGAGCCCCGCGTCAGGCTCTGGGCTGATGGCTCGGAGCCTGGAGCCTGTTTCCGATTCTGTGTCTCCCTCTCTCTCTGCCCCTCCCCCATTCATGCTCTGTCTCTCTGTCCCAAAAAAAAAAAAAAAAAAAAAAAAAAAAGTACAGAGTAGTATACTATAACCCTTAGAGGAATAAATTGTCACAAAATGATTAATTCACCTTTACATGTAAGCTATGCAATCTGATTCAGAGGACCTCTGCTAGATTCATGATACTTGAATAGATTCTGGTTAATAATTAAAGGGGCAACATGCTGTCATTTATAAAATTTTGTCTTTTTGATGGACAAAAGAAGATTTGAAGCCATATTCAGACCTGTACATACTCTGACAGTAGCATTTTAAAGGACATATGAGGATGCATATCATCCTACTTTTTGACAAACTAAGCACAGAACTTAAGGGTGCTTCCAAAGTATTTTGTCCTCAGTAATTATTATTAACCTATAGCTTATAGACCTATAAGCTTGGTCTGTAACTCCTCTTTTGAATGCATTTATCCAACAAATATTATTGAGAGTATGTATACTTCATGTAAACATCATTGAAGGTGCTGAGGCTACTGAAGTGAACGAAATAAACATAGTCCTCTCCACCATGAAGCTTATATTTTAGAGAAGAGTTTAATGCACAAATACATTTGTAATATATCAGAAGCTCAAGAACTTCTATGAAGAACACAGGAAGGGTAGAGAAAGTGATGGAAGGAATACTATTTTAGATAGGGGACTAGGAAGGCCACTCTGAGAAAATGATACTTGAGGATATACCTTAGTAAAGTGAGAGAATAACCATATTTCCATGTGTGGAGAAGTATTCCAGACAGAGGGAACAGCAAATGTATGCTCTCTGCAGCTGAGAAAAACTGAGTCAAACAACAAGCTTAGCAATGTGGCCAGGGTGCAGTGAACAAGGGGCAGAGGAGAGAGGTATCCAATGCTAAATAAAGTAAGAAATCATTAAGTGTTTAAGCCTGAAGATGACCTATTTATAGCTTTCTCTGGCTGCTGTGAGAACAGATTAGAGGGAGTAAGGAGTAGAGGCAGAGAAACACGTAAGGGGAGTCTTGTCGTCATGCCGGCTAGAGATGGTGGCTGCTTGAAATAGGATAGCGATAGAAGTGGATAGGTCAAACTGGGGATGTTTTTAAGACAGACCCAAATAAGATTTGTGATTGAATTGGATCTGAGCTATGAGAGGAAAAAAAGACAAGAAGCATTCCAAGGTTTTGCCTGAGCAAATGGACAAATGATGTTTCCCTTTACTGGAAACAATTTTCTGAGTTCTTGCATGTTGATAAATATATATATGGCCTTTATATTTGAAAATCAATTTGGTATATCTGAAATCCTTGGCTCACAATCTGTTTCCTTGAGTATCTTTAAAATGTTATGCAATTTACTTCCAGTGTAAATAGTTGCTTTTGAAAAATCTAATGATAATCTGGTTTTCTTTGCCTTATTCTTTTTTACAAATGTCTATTTGCTTGAATGCCAAACTGATCTTTTTCTTTTCTTTAAAGTTCAATAGAGTTACCACTATGCATCTTAATATCATTCATTCTGGATCACTCTTCCAGAAACATAGCATTCCTTTTCAACATGTAGTTTCAATTTTACTTTCAGGAAAGCATTTTCTTAAATTATAGTTAGTAATGTTCATTTTATTTTATTGTTTTGATTTTTCCCATTAGAAAATCCTATTGCTTTGGATCTTCTTGCTTCTCTTCTATATGTGACCTTCTATTAAAAGTGGAATTATTGGGGGTTTCTGGGATTATTGACTTGTGTTGTTTCAAGGTTCGCCTTTGTTTCTAAATGAATTCATTCTTTAATTTCTAATTCTTTACTCCATTTCACGCACTCATTTTAAAAGTATTTCTAAGTATGATTTATAGCATTTTTTTTTTTTTTAATTTTTTTTTTCAACGTTTATTTATTTTTGGGACAGAGAGAGACAGAGCATGAACGGGGGAGGGGCAGAGAGAGAGGGAAACACAGAATCAGAAACAGGCTCCAGGCTCCGAGCCATCAGCCCAGAGCCTGACGCGGGGCTCGAACTCACGGACCGCGAGATCGTGACCTGGCTGAAGTCGGACGCTCAACCGACTGCGCCACCCAGGCGCCCCTATAGCATTCTTTTCTACATTTTATCATTACACAATTTATTTTAGTTCATTTTGAAATATTAGGTACACTTTTCCTGTCTATGGGCATAAAGCTTTGGTGTCCATGCATTATTTGTAGAGAGATCATTCCCCTCCTTGTTATCTTTATTCTTACTGTGGCCATCCTCTTCTAACTATTATTGTTCTTATTATTACATGAATCCAATTCTCCTGACCTTTTAAGAGAGAGGGTTTTATCAGGAGACCATTTCTTTCTTTTCTATTTTTGGGAATCAGCTGGAATCTTTAAACTCTTCTGTTGCCTGATTCCCAAGTCCACACATTCCCATTTAGATGGTGGAGGGTATCACTTGGCCATCTGGGGTTTTAAAATCCCCCCAGGTAATTCTAATGTCCAGCAAAGTTTAGCAACTACCATTTTGGAGGGAGTTATACAGGTTTTTGATGTTAAATGGTGACATTACTATTATAATTAGTCTTCCTTTCTAAAGTAACTTTTTCAGTGGTTCCCATCTGGAAAGCTTTTATAATATGCTTCTGCCTGGCCTCACCCTCATAGATTCTGATCCAAATGGTCTAGAATAGGACCAGGAGAGAGCTTAAAGCTCTGCACATAACTTGAGTGTATATTCAGGGTTGAAACCCCTTGCATCAATAGAACATAGTGGAGTACTTGCTAGCTGGAGGACTACCTATTTTGAAGACTCTGGGTGCTGGTGGAGAGAAAAGGAGGTCTTCATAGTAAAGTCGATTCCCTCAGTGCCCAGTGGGAAAGTTGAAGGGCAAATGTTCCCAGCTGTCCCAACTGGGAATGTTGATATAGAAGACCACTTCTAACTAACTTCACAAGTCTGGCTCTCCCGTTCCTGTACTTTTCTGAAAAGTTGAAATAATAGCCTTCTATTTTTTGAGATCTCCTGGTTCTGTTCATTTCTCCTATTTTCATCTGGATTTTCCATTTCCTTTGTCCTCATTGTCTCTTACCCCTTAATTGGGCTTTATTCCTTGAAGTTTCTTCTAAGAAGGAACTTCAGCTAGTGAGTTTTAAGAAATCACAAGTCTCAGAGTGTGTAAGCCTTTCAGACATTAGAAAGGAGAATTTTCACTGACTTACAAATTGGACTGTATGGAAACACCTCTCCCAGTTTCAGCTACTATTATCAAAGTGGCCTGAGGCAATTTCTCATGAGTATCTGTTAGCACTTTGGGGGTTATCTGGGTCTCATTTCCATCAGACATCCCATTGCTTTCTTTGCTTCCTCTGGCAAAGATTGGAGTATCACATGGTCATGAAATTGACAACTTCTATTTTGGGATTTGTGAGAATACCTGCCACCTAATTTGATAGTGTTTTCTATCAGTTTTTTGTTTTGCTATCCTGGATGCTCTGTTTTAATGAGAGAACTCAAAGAGATTCAAACACTGCATCACTGCTGCCACTGTTTATTTTTGGATTTCTAAAATAGACTGATTTGGGGGACTTCATGAAAAGATGCTTGTGCTATTTTTGATAATGTTCTAACTATTCCACAAAATGATTTGGTAGTTTCTAGACATGTAATATTACCTGTCCCTGAGGATATAGCAGGTGCTAAGAAGATATAAAATAGAAGCTCAAGTCAAATCTGATGAAGTTGGCTAGATTTGGGATCTGGACTAGAAACAGATAGGAGTCAGTGGTTTAGGACAGCTGTCAGAATGAGATGAGATGGGGTGACGACCACCACCACTAATACCACTGCCACTGCAATAATAATTAGCAATCATTATAATTGTATGTGCTATGTGCTGTTCCAAGCACTTATGTGTAACAGGTAATTTAATATTTACAACCAACCTATTACCCCCATTAAGATACAATGAAGTTAAATAATTTGTCCAAATAAGGAATTGAGAGCTATTATAATGACATTGGGAATTTCCCAGTCCTGACCTCCAGATAGGCAAGCAGTATTTATCAGAAAGGAGATGAGAGGAAGGAGCAAGGAAGGATTGAGTTCTAGCTAACCAGAGGTAAAGGGTACAACAGCTCATTCAGACAATGGTGAAGACATATGGAACAAGACACATGAAAGCAGGCTAGGATCAGACCTAGGGGACTAAATCATGAAGACTAGATGCCCCACTGTTGGGCTGAGGTCATGTAAATCATTTCTGGCTATGGCTAGGATGACATTAGATGCAAAAAGGATAGAACACAGAATGGGTATCAATAGCCAACTTAAAAATCGAGAGACAGAGACATCACCTGGATAGAGACAATATCAAAATGTTTATGTCACTAGGCTGATACAATCCAGATTAAAAAAAAAAAAATCCATGCAGGTTAGTATACATCAGATTATTCTCAAGTCAGTGAACCCAACACTATGGGAATCTGCTTTCTTTTCATAAAAATATAAAAATGGTCACCAATGTGTACTGACAGTCCTCATCAAGCAACTCTTACTGTAAATGATAAGGTATTGGCATACGGGAAAGTTCAATCTATGTACCTTATCTTTTGAGATGCAAAAGATGATGTGATTTAGGATGATCCTGTGTGATTTGTAAATCAGAACCTTTCTAAGTGTACCCTGGGGCCTCAAAGAATGTTGTTTAAGCAAAACAGTCAACTTCAGGAAAGACCCTGATCTCATCACTGGTACCATATTACCTGAAAACATTACCAATTACTTGGTAATGCCATTAATTCTGAGAAAAATCTAGGCAGCCAACCACTGATGATCTTCATTCATTAGAAATTCCTTACGGATTCTATTTTATTACCTGTATTCACATAAGAGCAGGCTGGTACTTCTCAGACCTGGAAAATTCTTTTGACTCATTGCTTATGGTATGGGGTATCTGTGAATATGTGGCATAGGGCCAACATAGTTTTAACTTTAATTGTTGTCTGCTTTGAGATTCCTTTGTTTACACATAATCTTTTATTGCTTGGAAACAATTTTTAATGACATAAAATTGAGAGTATTTTTCCCACTTGTGTTTTTGTGTTTGAAATCAGCAAGCCTTTTTCTAAATGTTTCTACTCAGCAGCAGCCATGGTAATGTTCTTACCACTTACATAGTTTGTTCATTAGCTTTTGCTCCCTCTGCTGGATTGTAACAGTAAGCGACAATGAGAACTCTCAGTTCTAGAAAAGAGGCATATACTCCCCCCTCACCCTCATACCTTTGCATCTTGAAACCAATATGTAAAATCCATTCTAAAGATAATAATCTAAACTTAAAATAGTTTTTTGCTTTAATTACTCCAACACATGCTTATCTTTCAATTGCACATTATGTTACTCATTATCATTATTTTACATATGTCAACCTCGTTTGGTTTCTCTTTACTTCTAAAGAAAATAGGCACATTTGCAGTGAATTCCAGTGTAATGTTAATGTTTCCATATTATAATTGCTGTAGTGAATATGCATTTAAGTAGATTTTTCTCTTTACCAAATTGTGCATAAATCAGAAGGATGAGTGCAAAATCTATATATTTAAAAAATCCAAGCTGACTGCTTATGTAGACCTGGGTTTAAAATGCCCCAATTTTAAATTCTGACTATATGACATATTTATCCCTGTCCACACACATACACTCAATGTAAAGAGCATAGAAAATCAAATAATTTCATTTATTTTGGTGGATAACAAAAGCACACAACAAGAATATTGAGAGAATTCAGTAAATGCCTAATTGCCATATAATTTGTTATGATTGTGCCAATGTCTATTTAAGTAATAGACCAGAACTAATTCTAATTGTATCAGCAATGTGAAGTAAAAATTTTTTTTAGGTGATAAACTCTTTGTTCTCAGGTGGGTTACACAACCCAACAGCCTTCAAATTAACATCTAATGAAGGAGTAACATTTTTTTTTTTTTCTGTACATAGGCATGTTTAGTTATCCTGGGTTGAAAATTAGCTACTGGATCCCAAAGAGTTTTAGAAACATAATGATGGGCAGAGAGAATGTGCCCGTTTGTGTAAATCATCTAAAAGGAGGCTTCCTCACTGGTTATCCTCTTGAAAGGTCAGGAAGGCTGTGGATCTATAAATAGATCTGATTACCAACAGAGGGTAAATTTCTAAGCATGTTAGCCTCTGAGTTCAGCTGTCACTGATTGTACCCTCAATCCCCGAAGCCTAGCAGCTTCACGTTTCCTATTTTTAGTTACACAAATTTGCTTTTTAACAATATTTATAGAATATGGTACCAATATGCAACAGCACCTTTAACCAAAGCTGCTATGGTTAAAGGATACAAAAGGAAAAAGAAGTTGTGAGGTCAGGAAGGCAATCCAAACTGCACAGGCTAATGTCTAAACGTCTCTGAAGCAACATGCAAGTGTAAATTATGAGCCCCAAGAGTCAAGTCACTTGGCTACAGAAATCCCTTTCTCCTGATACTCCTGTATTCTACATAGCTCACAATGCATTTTTTCCCCTCAAAATGCTGGCCTGTCATTGGTCCAAAAACTTGAGGTGAGACATACGACTTTAGAATCTTATTTTTCAATTCTATAGTACTGAAATTGGCCTTTATATTTACAAGATCAGAAACTGACATTCTAAATCTCCATAAGCTAAAGGGCTAGTTAAAGAAAGAATTTAATGCTATGAAGAACTCAACTTCCTTATTCCATTATGATATGCTTCCTGAGCCTAAAAGGCACATGCTTCATTAAGCTATTTAAAGGTTTTAGTTCAAAACAATTGCACAGCTTTTAACTTCCCATTGGGAATTGTATGTAATTCATGGGCTGGATAAAGTAATATTTCCATTACCTGAGTAAGATTCAAACATAAGAAATTAACTGATACACTGATATCAATAATTTTCCTAATGATAATTTCGGTGATGATACAGGATAATGAGAAACTGAATATCACATTTGCATCTTCCAAAACAGCTAAAAATGTTATAAAGAAAAAATTGACAGGGAAGCATTTATATTCACCAGTACACTGTGATATTAAATAACAGGCTTTGAACAACATTGAAGTTTAAGGAAACTTAAAATTGTTAAATGCTACCAATTTCATTTTAAATTAAGTGATGAGCACCTATGAGAAATATACATATTACAAAGAAATCATTTGTTGTCTTGGTAAGTAGCTTAGATATCTGATACCACTCTGAGGCTCCCACTACTTGAAAAAAAAATAACCTTCTTGTATAAGGAAAGACAGCTTTTTACTTTCTTCCAAAAATGGTTAATGGCAGGAGGTAAGAAAGAAAAAGCTTTAAGTAAATGTCTGTTGTCCATTAACAGTTGATCCCAAACTCATTATCAAAATGTCCGTCTTAAATTATGTATACATGACTATGCAAAATTGAATTGGGAAGTAGTGCTTGGTAAAATTGTCCTTCTGTTTCCATGGAAACAGATGCTAGATTGCATCTCTTTAAGGCTTGTTTTAAAGTGGAAAACTACAGCACATTAATATCCCACTATCCAAGTTTAAAACTTATTATATCTCATAGATTTTTGAATTCTGGGGGATTTTGAAGCAGCACTTCATAGCATGCCTATGTACTTCATATAGGGCATCTTTTATTTCTTGGGATTTCTTAACTATTTGTGGGGTGTTTTTTTTTTTTTTGCCATATCTCCTGCCCCCATTTCGGTAGAATGGGTTAAGAGTAAAGGGTTTCACTTATTTGACTTTGCATCCTTAGCATGTAACATATAGATTCCAACTCTACCTCTTATTTAATGAAAACACTTTGAATTTACTGTAGTAATACAAGCTATTTTGTCTTTCTTTTTTTTTTAATTTTTTTTCAATGTTTATTTATTTTTGGGACAGAGAGAGACAGAGCATGAACGGGGGAGGGGCAGAGAGAGAGGGAGACACAGAATCGGAAACAGGCTCCAGGCTCTGAGCGGTCAGCACAGAGCCTGACGCGGGGCTCGAACTCCCGGACCGCGAGATCGTGACCTGGCTGAAGTCGGACGCTTAACCGACTGCGCCACCCAGGCGCCCCTGTCTTTCTAATTATAAGCAAAAGCAAGCTTTAATGTCAGACTAACATGTATTTGAATACTGACTTTAATAGGTAGCTCAATGACCTATAGGTGAATCACATAAAACTGCTATATGTCAGTTTCCATTTTAAATGGGGATAATAATAAATCCCAAGTCAGGGAGTTGAGATTTTTTAATAAGAAATTAAATACTTTTTAAATATACATGGAATTGTTATAAGGCATCTAGCGTAGTGTTTGACTAAATGAGACATCAGTAAATGGTAGCTATAATAATTACAATAACTGTTACTACTGATGCTGCTCTACTACTCCTTGCAAGGCATTATGCTAGATGCTTTATATCTTCAATCATCACTATAGCCCTTTATGATTGTCTTCACATTGCTAACAGGCAGCAGAGAGGATACCTAGTGCCATTTGAGTAGTAAGCTATGACTTCAGGATTTAAACCTTCCTCTGCTTGCCTCCAAGGTCTGGGATTTTTTCAATACAACATGCTGCCTTTTCTGGATATGTTTCAAAAACCCAGAAAGGTGCAATCTCTCTCTTTCAACCCATTTCTGTACATTAAAATACGGCCAACTGATCTATCACAGAAGACAGCCAATTCAAAATCAGTAGGTTGTACAAAGGAATTTACCCACACTATATTTTTAGTTTTTTAGCAAGTCAGTTAATTAGGTTTCCTTGATGTAGCACAGGAAACCATAAGATTGGATTTAAAGAGAAAATTTTTAATGTTTATTTTTGAAAGAGAGACAGAGAATGAGCGGGGGAGGGACAGAGAGAGCCGGAGACACAGAACTCGAAGTAAGCTCCAGGCTCTGAGCTGTCAGAACATAGCCCCATGTGGGGCCCAAACCCTCCAACTGCAAGATCATGACCTGAGCCGAAGTTGGATGGTCAACCGACTGAGCCACCCAGGCACCCCATAAAATTGGATTTTTAACACAGAAGTAAATATCTAGGTTCTGTTTTAGAGCCCTTTCTCAGGAGTCACTCTGGTGGCCCCAGAGAATTTCAAAAAAGTCTCCTTACTCTTATCTGTTTTGTTATATGCCCTGGTGATACCTCATTTTAGAAAAAGTAATCCATTTTTACTCATTAGCTGGGTCCACTGACTGCAGCCAGAGAAACACTCTACTACAAGAATGGAAACATGCCCTTCTTCTTAGGGTACTGTCAAGTTCACAATTGTTAAACTTTTCAGTAAAGAAATTAAAGTATTAGATATTGATGATCTTCAGTAGCATTAGATCATAATAACTAGCATGCAGTGTTTTAGTTTAAAAAGCACTCATTTTTTTATGTATTAAATATAAGTCACTGTAACATTAGTACTTACATGGAAATATTGCATATTTGAAAAACAATGGCAACAACCTCCCCCCAATAAAAGCCAACAAGAATTAAAAACAACAACACCCTGAGGCACAGGACTATTAACTAGAGTGACACTTAGAAAGTCATACATTCACTGTTATTACACATGAATCTTTGCACTACATTATTCAGATTAAGGTTAAATAGATGTAAACTGAAAGATTCTATAAAGAGATATTTACATGGTTAACCAGGAAGAGATTTGACAAATAGTGCCGGGATGTGGCACAGAAAAACAGCCTTATAAACCAATTCAGGTAAGGGTCCACCCAGTTTCAGTGTTTTTTTTTTCTTCAATCATTTTCTACTTAATCATAAATAAATTACATTTATAGATTAAAGTTACAGATTTTTATTTTCAGCAAATGAACCAAAAAAGTGCTAGATTATATTCTATACATTTCAGATATTCTATTATGATCCAAGAAAATGGCAATTTTAACCTAAGGACAGACCTAATTAATAATTATTTTCCAAGTGCATTGCATCATTGCTGCCAAAATTATTTAATTACAGCCAGTATTAAATTAGTTATGATTCTCAAATCCAATCCCTATTAAGTGGAAAATTACAAATTTGGAACATATAATTCATAAAGGAATGGGTTTTAAGTTTGAGACACTGAATATATGTTTATATAGTCATAATGAAACCAACTATGTATTTCTAAAGATAATAGACATTTTAGAAAACAATGGCATAGGGTCAGTGGTTTTCAGTGGGCCTACACAGTCAACACGATTTAAATTACACTGAGATATTAATCCTCATGGATGTACAAGGAGACTCTCAGAGGCTACACGATGTGTGATATTACAGTAGACTGAGTACCAAAACAGATGACTCCAGTTAACTTCTATTAGGCCAGACAGTAATGCAATTTACAAAAATATAACTGATGCTAATCTTACTATTTGATTTTGCTTTGGAAAATATATTTTTTTAAACATATTACTTATATTAACATGTAATGGATATCATCATCATCATCCATTTTTCTTTTTTAAGTAGATTCCATGCCCAGAATGGAGCCCAATGTAGAGCTTGAACTCATGACCTTGAGATCAAGAGTCAGATGCTTACCAACTGAGCTACCCAGGTGTCCCCAGATAACATGATGTTTTTATTTTTTTTATTATTTTTTTTTAACGTTTATTTATTTTTTTGGGACAGAGAGAGACAGAGCATGAACGGGCGAGGGGCAGAGAGAGAGGGAGACACAGAATCGGAAGCAGGCTCCAGGCTCCGAGCCATCAGCCCAGAGCCCGACGCGGGGCTCGATCTCACGGACCGCGAGATCGCGACCTGGCTGAAGTCGGACGCTTAACCGACTGCGCCACCCAGGCGCCCCAACATGATTTTTTTAAAAGAAATTTTCAATGTTTATTTGAGAGTGAGTGAGCACATGTGAGCACGAGTGGGGAAGGGTCAGAGAGACAGAGGGAGACACAGAATCCAAAGCAGGCTCCAGACTCTGAGCTGTCAGCACAGAGCCTGACGTGGGGCTCGAACCCATAAATTGTGAGATCATGACCTGAGCTGAAGTCGGATGCTTAACTGACTGAGCCACGCAGGTGCCCCCAGAAAACATTATTTTTAATGGATTAATAACTAAGTTTTAAAATTATCAGGTTTAGTTTCAATACATTAAATATAGATTTTATCCACTTAAACCAAAGCTCTTAGCATTCACAAGAAATTATAAGAGTGGAAGATCCATATGACCAAAAAGTTTCTGACCTGTTGTTTAATAAACAAGAAAATACTAGTCTTAAACTATCCCTTACTTTTGCAAATCTCAGTGATAAAGACCTTTACAGTCTTTGAGACTATAAGTGACTTGAGAATTTACTTAAAATAGATCTATTTAAAAACGCTTAAACCATTTTATTCATAACATAAAAAAACATTGAGTTCCTTAGAAATTGCTCCATTTGCAAAATATATTTATAACTTAACCAAAATAAATAATTCATACCTCACCAAGTGAGTAATAACGTCTTGGGATCTGGGAGTCCGGATAGATGTTTTCAAGGTACCAAGAAAAGGGCTTACACTTCAGATTTTCTCTTAGTGTTTTTCTGACTGACACATCTCCGTAATCCACTTTGACAACACCTGGAATTTTTCAGAGAAACAGGCAAATCAGTTTTATTTTCGTTTTAGTACTGTTTCACTCTGTTTACTTTGCTATCAGTTTTTTTTTCCTCCCTCTATAATTACAATTCCATCAAATTCAAGTGCATTTGCAGCTGCTACTAAACTGATTTTCTTACTAGCAACAAATTAGTACATGAAATAGGTATCAAAAACAGATTTTCCTTTGGTTATGGCTTTTCAAATGCAAATATTTATTACCAAGTACTTACATTTCTTAGATTGAATAATTAATCAAATAAGTGTAAATTGGTATTAATTTAGCATCTCATAATTAAAGCTTAACTGAGCCGTGTGATAATGTAGCTGCTTCTCTTTATTAAAAATTCCAATCCTCATATTTTCCTAGTGTCTTTTACTCACCACCATAGATTTCATGATAAATTTATATAAATATGATCCTCACAATGAACACTTGTGTGTTCTAACTTTCTCTCTTCTAGAAATTTTACTCTATCTCAGTCTGCCATAGACCTGATTTTTTCTTTATTTTTTTCCTGTATTATTTTATTAATTAATGTAAGCCAGCTTGAATTCTTGGATAAGTTAGTAAATAGATAAGAGGTTAACATAAACAAATGACTTATACTCGCATATGTACATTAAAAATGCTTAATTTCACTTCATGTAACAGTATAATATATGAAATTAAAACGAATATTTCCATCGATGGTCATAAAAGATGCTTTCCAACTGAGAATTAAAACCAACAATGCTACTGATTTTTACATAAAAAGAAATCATGGTGGTATTATTTGTTCATTATCAATATTAAAAATGATTTGAATGAAATAATGATGAGAAGATTATACTTCTTAGATTACTTTGAAAAGGTCTCTGTTTAACCTGTTTCCTTTGAGATGAATAAGCAACCAGACTTGGGTATGCACGTGCGCGCGCACACACACACACACACACACCCAAAGGGCCCAGTACTTGGTATATACTGTCCCACTTAAGCAGCAAAACCTAACAATCCTATAAAATAATGAATAATTGTTTAGACCATCCAAATATCTGTAACTAATGTCATTATTTGAGTCACTGTATTCAAGAGGCAACACTCTTGAAGTTCATTACCTGTTGTTTTCCCCTTTCCTCCAGTGTTCTTCAAACATTCTTCAGAATTTTTGTTTTTCCAAAATTAAATGCCTTAGTGTTGTTAGAAAGCATTCTGATGATGCTTAAGCAGCCAAACCATTTCCTTTTAAAAGACAATATTGATTTTTCTAGCTGGTGTTTGGATGGAAAACAATAAGGTCTTTGGACTTTTAAAACAGATAAATATTTGCTTTCAAAATAATTCTATTCAGAACTTCCAATCTGGAGTGTAACCTTTAAAAAAAGAGGCTGGAAAACATTTACAAAACAGATCACTACAAGAATTTCTCTTTGTATTAACTGCTACATGAATTGCAATGACCTAATAAACACTCTTGAAAATCATATATAGAGATGCTATATATAGAGTGGGGGGAGGGCAGAAAGAAAGGGAGACACAGAATCAAGAGAAGGCTCCAGGCTCTGGGCTGACAGAACAGAGCCCACACAGGGCTCAAACTCACGAACCACGAGATCATGGCCTTAGACAAAGTCGGATACTTAACCAACTGAGCCACCCAGGCACCTCTTTCCTAGAAGGCATTTATGAGCAGTTTTCTGATTAAAAAGGAGTTTGAAGATTCATTTACATATGTTTTACATAAGAGAAAATGTTAATTGCCCACATCAGATTTGGCAAAGATTTGGTTGGTGGAAAATGACAGATGCTATTAGAAGAAGCTAAAACCTTCTCACCTTACCACCTCTAAGCCACCCTTTGGCATTGCCACTACAACATGGGTTTGTCTTAGTCCTAGATAATTACTTTAAATTACTGTTAGAAATGTACCAAAATACTATGGGCTTATGTTAATATTTTGGTGTGGATGGCTTTTTCCCTCTGTTTTTACCCACATAGAAATCAGATACTATGAGGGTCAGTATCCAAAATACATAAAGAACTTACACAACTCAATAACCAAGAAACAATCCAATTAAAAAACAGGCATAAGACATGAACAGAGTTCTCCAAAGGCCTGCAGATGACCAACAGACATGAAAAGATGTTCATCGTCATTTATCATCAGGGAGATCCGAATCAACATTACAATGAGGTATCGCAAGTGTCAAAAACACAAGAAACAAAAGTGTTGGCAAGGATGGGGAGAAAAAGGAACCCTCTTACACTGTTGGTGGGAATGCAAACTGGTGCACCCATTGTGGAAAACAGTATGGAGGTTTCTCAAAAAATTAAAAATAGAACTACCTTACAATCTACTAATCACACTACTGGGTATCCACCCAAAGAATATGAAAATACTAGGAGGGTACATACACCTCTTTTTTATAGCAGCATTATTTCCAATAGCCAAATTATGAAAGCAGCCAAGTGTCCATCAATAGATGAATATATAGAGAAGAATATATAATATTATTCAGCCATGAAACAGAATGAAATGCTGCCATTTGCAATGACATGGATAGAGCTAGAGAGTATAATGCTAGGCAAAATAAGTCAGAGAAAAATACCATATGATGTATCTCATATGCGGAATTTAAGAAACCAAATGAGCAAAGAAAAAAAGAAAGAGAAAGACAAACCAAGAAACAGACTCTTAACTATAGAGAACAAACTGATGGTTACCAGAAGGGAGATTAATGGGGAGTGGGTGAAATAGGTGATGGGGATCAAGGAGTACGTTTGTCATGATGAGCACTGGGTGATGTCTGGAATTGTTGAATCACTATATATACACCTGAAACCAATACAACACTATGTTAACTATACTGGGAATAAAATAAAACTAAAAAATAAAAACAACTATTCATTGAGCCCTAAAAAAAGTGATATGTGAGAGACAGCAGTGGTCACCCAACATTCATGTATTTTTCCACATTTCCAGCCCTTGCAGTTATTAGGTAAGGGTATTGACTAGTCCTGGGCAATAAGCTATTAGGGGAAAGGGATAAATGTCACTTCTTGTCCTAAAGACAGAAGACCAGGTGTGACACCCTCTGGCTCTTTTTTCATCTATCACAGGGGCTAAGGAGGCCTTGTACCACAGTGGGTACGGCTACAAGATGGTAAGGCCTTTATTAGCCTGTGTCAATGAGAGACTGTGAAGTGGAGCCTGAATTATCCAGTTCCATGGCTTGAATTGATTTTCCCCCCCTCCCCCATCATCCTGGGTCATTGCTCTATCCTCTGTTCTGCTTACTCATTCTCCACTTGTTTCCCAAACTCTTATCTACAACCCAAACCTCTCTAAACTACTTTATCCAATTGTTTACCTAGCAATTTCACTGGGATCTAAATAGGCATCCCAAATTTGATATGTCCAAAATAGTCCTCTTGATTTTCCAGCTTCATTCATCTCCAGGGTTCTCCTTTCAGCAACTACCACAAATGTCCACCCATTTTCTCAGGGCAAAAACATAAGAGTAATTATCTTTAACTCATACACACACATATTCAGCTCATTAGCAATTCCTATTTGTTCTACACTCAAAATATGTCCTCAGCCCCTCAAAAATCCCCTTTGCCATCCTGGTTGCACAATCTCTCATCTCTTGCCTGAACCAGCATTGAAACAGGCTCCTAAATAGTCCCCCGGGCATCTACAATTCTCCATCTATCCTTTATTCACTATTGCCTACTCCCTGGACAATACAATTGAAATATAAAGTCATGTCACTATCCTGCCCCAAAGCTTCCAGTGATTTTTTTTTTCATTGTGCTAAGAATAATTGACAATATTCCAGCCATTGCCTAAGATCCTTCATGAAATGAATCTTGATTATCTCTATTACCTAACCATCTGTATTCACTTCACTGTAGCCACAATGGCTTTTTTGTATTATTCTTTCCTTTTCTTCAAACATGCCAAGTTCTTTCCCAACTCACAGCTTCTACTTGTCCTTTTTCCTGTCTGGTATGGTATTAATCAGGACCCTCCATGAGTTGTCCTTCAGTACACTGAAGTGTCTGCTAAGACTTCACTTCCTCAGAGTCATTTTGACCTTCCTACCTACCTAAATGGATCCCTCCCTCCCATCATCCTGCATCATTGCTCTATCCTCTATTCTGTTTAATCATTCTCCAGGGTACTTATAACTAATTGACATTATATTATAGATTAACTCTATTATATCCCCAATAAAAATTTTGTATAAATTACTTAATCTCTTGAAGCCCAGGGTATCCTATCTGATAATGTCTCGTGCGATGTTGTGAATACTATGTAATATATGAAAAGAGCACAGTATGTAGTATAGTATACATTATTGGTATATAATAATTACTGAATACATATTGTATATTTTAATGGATATCTCTTGTTTCTGCATGCCTGACATCCATTCTGCCTTCTGATAAGGGCATTCAAATTCTCTTTGAGCAATCACTCCTCTCTCCCTTTCAGTTTGTGTGAATTGATAACCACACCGCTCTTCCCATCTTTCCAGCTCCAACTGGGTACATAAACTAAAGGGATATCACCAGGGAATCTTGTTTAAATGCAGATTCTGATGCAGTTGGTCTGAATGAGGCCTGAGAATCTGCATATCTAATAGGCTCCCAGGCGATGCTGTTGTGGTTCAGGCCAAATCCAAGTAACACCCAAGACAATCAAGGCTTTCCATTTTTCCATCTTACACATAACCCATCATGATGATTGGCTCAGGAATGGACCTATGAACCAGCCAGCCTAATAAAAATATATACTCTGAGAATTTTCTAGGACTATTATGAAGTTGAAGTTCTATTTCCTCTGGAATTGCTAGCTGTAAAGATGATTTAAGCCTGGAATTTCTGAGGCTACCATATAGAGAATGCCTAAGACAGTGACATAAATACAGGAGTGAAATAAACACATAGATAGAAAAAGAAAGTGAAAAAAAGACAAAAATACAGAACAGAGGCCAAGCCAAGATTAAGTCTGCAGATATTTATTGTGTCCCAACTATATACAAGGTACATTTTCTAGACACTTGGGATATATCAATGAACAAAACAAAAATATCTTCCTCTATGGAGTTTACATTCTAGAGGAGAGAGACATAAACAGTAATACATTCGAAGGTGATACATGTTATGACAAAAATACACTAGTGTGAGGGAGGAATGTTGTAATAGAATTCATCTTAATATGCTATTATTTTTTTCAAAGGCAGCTTATAAAAATTTCAAGTTTTTAAAGTAAGTCAGTGAGACTTGCAGAGACACTGGGAAAGCTCTGACAATTAGATAAAGCTTCATAATAAGTTAAAAAGATTATTTTTATCAACTCATGATTTGGAAGTGTGATTAATAGGTAAATAACAAGTACAGTTTTGTTATCCTTTAATAACCTGTCCTTTGTTCATCATTTTAAAATCTATTTCAAGGTATTATTAAATTTAGATATGTAGAGCAATCATGCTTTAAATTTTTAAATTGATAATAAATTGAAGATCAATAATCTCAGTTAAGTTCTTCCTTAGTAGATGGCTAATAAACCTATAGTTCTGGTTCCCTATAATCAAGGTACCTGATGACAGAATGGCCTGACTATAGGCCAAAGCTTAGAGTTTTATATGCAAGAATATATATTGCAGCACAGCTTAATGTGGAGAGAAGGGGAAATTATTTCCTTCAATCAGGAATATGTAAGTAGATCAATGGTATGTATATCTAATTATCAAAATACATATATTGAAACAATTAGGTCTATATGAGAATATGGGAAAATGTTAATAAAATACAGATAAATTTAAATATATATAAATGTTTTTATTGTCATTATAACTAAATAAAACAAATGTGAAACAGAAAAATAAAAAACAGCACATTCCCTTTGCTACTAAAGGAGAGGAAAAAAAACTTAAAAAAAATCTATTTTTTCCTTAAGCACACTTAAAACTATGCAGCTAATCAGTGTTTTTTATGTACAATGATATCATATTAATAATATACTTGTATATTATAGTAGACCATTATACATAGTTTCAACTCAATTTTTTAATATACTTTCATAATTCCTTATTAATAGAAAATCACCTTCTTTTCTTTTTTCTTTTTTATTTTCTTATTTACTTTGGAACTTTATCAGGAGCTTTATGGATGAAGATCTGCATTTCTTTCTCCTCAAAAGTATTCATAATAAAAAATTATTTTTTAAATATTTATTTACTTATTTTGAGAGAGAGAGTGAACACAAGCAGGGGAGAAGCAGAGAGAGAGGGAGAGAGAGAATTCTAAACAGTCTCTGCGCTGTCAGCACAGAGCCAGATGTGGGGCTTAAACTCAGGAAATGTGAGATCATGACCTAGGCCAAAACCAAGAGTTGGTCGCTTAACCAACTGAGCCACCCAGGCACCCCTAAAAATCATTTTTAAGCCATTTAGAGATTATTATATTCTAGAGTATTTAAATACTATATTTCAAATTTTTTTAACTGAAAACTATTCTTTTAAGTCACCATTTTAATTTTTATCTGTTCTTGATATACACACAAATTACCCAGGCTCATAACCACTCACTAGGAAGTTACTGGGTAGAATTACATTAACAGGCTGATGGCACATGCCAGCTAATAATATATAGTGATTATCTGTTGAATTTATTATTTCCTATTATTACTGCAATTTTATTTTAATGGAATAAAAATGAGATAATGAATTGTGCAATGATTATAGCTTCTACTGAGAGATATATCACATAGAAGCTGCAAATAAAAGACAACTTCTCAATTTATTTAAGTCTGTCTGATTCCATAGTCAATAGTTTGGGCAGGTCTTGAGGCTACATTTTCTAGGTAATTGCCTCAAACTTCAGTTCAATTTGGTAATAAAAACCTCATTTTCAACTGCTTACTCCCAGATCAAGGAGAATATGGGAAATAAGAAAAGTGGATCTTTGCAATGGCCTTTGAAAATAAAGGTCAATTTAGTATCAGTTAAGGCAAATGGACTATAAAATCTATGGTAGGAAAAAAAAATCCAAGTAAGGATGTTCAAGGCAGTGTTTAGAACACTAGAACAGACAGATTATGTAGTCATCTTCTCCATATTCTATGGAAAATGCAAAGGAGATATGGAGCCAATAAAAATACCAGTGATCTAGGGGCTCCTGGATGGTTCAGTAGGTTAAATGTCTAACTTCAGCTCAGGTCATGATCTCGTGATTCGTGGGTTCGAGACCCATATCAGGGTCTGTTCTGACAGCTCAGAGCCTGGACCCTGCTTTGGATCTGTGTCTCCCTCACTCTCTGCCCCTCCTTGCTCACCCTCTGTCTCTCTTTCTCTCAAAAAATGAATAAACATTAAACAGATTTTTAAAAAATACCATGATCTACTTGCATGAATCTGTTTTTTATCCCCCAGCAGTAAGGAAAAGTTTGCACACAATTTATATATTGGTCTTTTTAAAACCTCTTACAGGGGCACCTGGGTGGCTCAGTGGGCTAAGCGCCCAACTTCAGCTCAGGACATGATCTGGTGGTTTGTGAGTTTGAGCACCATGTCGGTCTCTGTGCTGACAGCTCAGAGCCTGGAGCCTGCTTCAGATTCTGTATCTATCTCTCTCTTTGCCCTTTCTCTGCTCACACTCTGTCTCTCACTCTGTCAAAAATAATATAAAAACATTTAAAAATTAAAAAAAAAACTTCTTATAGTTATTTGAGATATATTCATTGCAGATAATTCTAAAACATTAATAAATATGAAAAGTAAAATAAAAATCAATTGTAATATGGCTATATTTACCTTATGGTATTGATTTTTCTAGATTTCTATTTATGTATAACTGTAAGATACATTTCTTACAAAAAATGATTCTGTACTATGTATAATGTAATATTAACTTGCAATGTAATTTTTTGCTAAAACAGTATGTCATGATAACTTTTCAGGTCAACTAAACTCTTCTATACCTTAGTTTTTAATGCCTCTGTGGTATTCTATTTTACGAATTAGTAATAACTTAATCCATTTCCTATACTTGGACATTCAAGTTATTTCTAATTTTGGACTTTAAAATCAATGAACATCTTTGCACATTTTTATCATGCCTTTTATTTCATTAGGATAATTTTTTAGAAGCAATGTATTTTGATAAATTATGTGATTTCAAGACATATATATGTGTGTGTGTATATTTGTATGTTTGTGTGTGTGTGTATATATATATATATATGTATATGTATATATAAAACTAACCTGCTTTCCAGAAAGGTTCAAATTTACATAACTTCTTACAGTGTAGGAAGCTAATTTCCTTCCAGAACACTGGCTATTTTAATTTATCCTTTAATTTACCATTTTTTAAATAATGTGAAGGTAAACGGTATTATATTACTATTTAAAATTGATTACTAGTGACTTCTGGGGAAGATGGCAGAAGAGGAGTATGGTAAGCTCACCTCATCCCATAGATACAACTAGATAACACCTACATGACTATAAATAACCCAGAAAACAATGAGAAGACTGGCAGAACAGACTCTCCACAGCTAAATGTACAGAAAGGCCACATCAAAGAGGTTAGGAAGGCTGGGGAGGAGGTCAGGAGCTAAATAGACCCGTGGGACTGTACACCGGAGGGAGGGATGCCATGGGCACAGGAAGAGAAAGAAACAAACCTTCATACCAGGCACCCCAGCCACAGGGAACTCACATAGGGAAGACAATCCCCATAATATTTGGCTTTGAAAACCAGA
Source organism: Puma concolor (assembly GCF_028749965.1). NCBI lineage: Eukaryota > Metazoa > Chordata > Mammalia > Carnivora > Felidae > Puma > Puma concolor. The sequence goes on along the minus strand of NC_141674.1, from coordinate 145,545,383 downwards.
GGGGCCTAATTTCATAAGTTCTTACAATTAGGAGGGTTTAATTATAACTTTAAAAATCAGCAGGTCGAGCTATAGCGTAGAAGCAACAAGTTGAAAAATGCCTGTTGTATATGAGAGGGAGATTTGTTTACTAATCTCAAAGCTTATGCTGGAGAGGCAGGGATCCTTGAGAGACTTCTTCAAGAACAAAAGATGTGTCAGGTGCCATTTCTCTCCTCTGGCCCCCAGCCTAGATACACAGGCACCTGCAGGAACTAGCATGCCCCCTCCAGCCAGGCCTCAGCTCCAGGCCCCTTCCCACAGCAGACATGCGAAAACTTTCCTAGCACCCCATGCCCTGTACCTGCATTCTCCTGTAGACCTATTTTCTCCAATATGCTCTCAGCTAGAGCCCATCCACGGTGGTGCCACAAGCCTGGCAGTGTGTAAGCAGCCCCAATAGGGGCCAGCATCACTCCAAAGTAACTCCTGCCCTGGGGAGATAGGAAGACAACCACATGCTCCAGTACAACTGCAGTCTCTGCAATGGGCTGGAGGCAGAAATCTGGTCTGAATGCAGGCCCCATGGACCAACAAATACTTCCCAGGAAACAACATAGCAAGAGCACCCTACAATTCACTGCTACTGCATCTCTGGCAAATGCCTAACTTAAACCCAAAGTAGCCCTAGACTGGCCCACTAATAACACAGGGACCAAACCCTGCCCACAACAGGCAAAGAGAGCCATTGCCATATGTGAAAAACCCACAGCCAACATCATAATAGTGAAAAACAGATTTTCCCTGAAGATGAGGAACAAGACAAGGATGCCCACTCTAACCACTTTTATTCAACATAGCACTAGAAATCCTGGCCATAGCAATCAGACAAGAAAAGTAAATAAAAATCCATCCAAATTGTAAGGAAGAAGTAAAACTTTCACTATTTGCAGATGACATGATAGTATATATATAGAAAGACTCCATGAAAAAAAACTACTAGAACTGATAAATTCGTAAGGTTGCAGATACAAAATCAATATACAGAAGTGTATTTCACTTCTGTACATTAATAATGAAGCAGCAGAAAAATTAATAAAAGGATCCCAATTAGAATTGTATCCAATATAATAAAATACCTAGGAATAAACTTAAAGGAGGTGAAAGACCTGTGCTCTAAAAATTATAAAACATTGATGAAATTAAAGATGACACAAAGACATGGAAATCAACACTAAAAAATAATTCAATTTTATTTATTGGTTTGCCTTTAAAAAAGGCAAACCAAAATCACAATGAGATGTCACCTCACACTTGTCAGGATGGCTAAAATCGAAAACAGAAGAAACTACAAGTGTTGATGACAATGTGGAGAAAAAGGAACCCTCTTGCACTCTTGGTGGGAACACAAACTATTGCAGCTACCATGGAAAACAGTATGGAGGTTCCTCAAAAAAAGTAAAAGTAGGGGTACCTGGGTAGCTCAGTGGGTTAAGTGTCCAACTTCCGCTCAGGTCATGATCTCACTTCCTTCGATGGGCTCTGTGCTGACAGCTTGGAGCCTAGAGCTTGCTTCAGATTCTGTGTCTCCCTCTCTCTCTCTCTCCCCCTCCCCTGCTCACACTCTGTCTCTCTTGGTCTCTCAAAAATAAACATTAAAAAAATAAAACTGATTACTAGTGAGAATTCTTCTGGTAACCTTGCTAATTTTTTCTTTTACGAATTGCCTATTCTTCCCCTTTTCTCAGATCTCCATAGAAGTGTTCACTTTTGATGTTTAAGCACCCCTGATATAAATATATTTGGGGGGTGGGGTGTCTGGGTGGCTCAGTCAGTTAAGTGTCTGACTTCAGCTTAGGTCATGATCTCACCTTTTGTGACTTTGAGTCCTGCATCTGGCTCCATGCAGACAGTATGAAGCCTGTTTGGGATTCCCTCTCCCTCTCTCTCTCTCTTTCTCTCTCTCCCTCCCTCCATCTCTCTGTCCCTCCTCCCACTCATGCACAATCTCACACAAAAAAAGTGAAGTACAGTAAAACATTAGTCTGTAACTTGTTCTGCAAGCATTCTGCAAGATGAGCAAACGTTTCTAATAAATTTTAACTTGATAAACGAGTGGTATCTTGCATCACTTCATAAACACTGAATGTCACACGATTACAATTGAGCCAATCAGTGGTTCTTCTCTTTCTCTCACTCACTGTAGGATTGTGGGTGATCATCCCTTATGCCAATGCTTAGGCTCAGGCCACAGTGTTTGGCAGAAATCTGATTTTTCAAAACATTGGAAGGTGCTCACAACTGTCACTAGTGTATTTTTTGTCACTTCAAAGCACCCATGGACAGTCCTTTGCTTTTCCATGCAAGAGTAGCTTAGGAATGCTTTGCTTCATTCTAGGTCAGGCTGCCTGCAGATATAGACCCTTTTCCTCTGCTGCCTTATTGCTAGTTATATTACCAGTATATGACAAGAGTTTATTAATACTGTACTGTAGTCAACATCTGTGCGAGCATATATAATGTCCCTCATGCAGAAAAAGGTTGAAAAGAAAGGTGGTAAGAAGGAGATAATTACGTTGGAAGTTAAGAAGGGAATCATATAGAAATACAAATGAGGTAGGCGAGTGGCCGAAATTGCAAGGTTTCATAAGAAGTCCTCGTCTGCATCTCATCTGCAGAGGAGGAGAAGATTTTATAAGAAGAAAAAGAGGAATGGTTCACTTCAAATGAGGTTAGGTATATGTGTAAAATGTGAGAAACAGTGCAAAATTTTGTGGAAAAGCACCAACCAAATAAGGCTGTAGCAGTGCGAACGGTGAATCTTTTTAATGACACTGCAATGTCACATTTCTGTGAAATCCTCAAAAGGCAGTAAAAGCAAGTGTCATCGGATAGGTTCCTATTAAAGTTGCACGAAAAGAAAAAGATTCCACTGAGCCAATAGATAGTGATGATTCCATTAGTGATAGTGAAAGTCATACTACATGATAACCCTCCTCTCTCTCGTCTCCCTCACATCAGCCATGAAAGTTTTCAAAGGTAAGTGCAGGTTAATGTGTTTATTTTTCTTTATATTTTGTATTTTCTTTATTATTTTGTATTAAATACTGTAATCATTTTTATATGAATATTTTGGGGTTTTGGAACGAATCATGTGAGTTTCCATTATTTGCTTTGATTATACACATGCTTTGGATTACAAGTATACTTCCAGACTGAATTATGCTCACCAAGATTTTACTCTATACTGGGGACATCTCTTGCAAATATTTAAATTTTCAAGTGCTTATTTTTGCAATACAAGAAAAAAAAAAAAACTTTCTTTTCTGCCCTTTATATTATGCTTAGAAAGGCCCTTACTATCCTAAGATGTAAAAAATGCCTAGCCATATCTTCTAACATTCTTAAAATTTTTCACTTCATATTTTTTTTCATTTAATCATCTGAAATTAATTTTAGTGTATCTCCAACCATGTTCCTTTTGGCTTTTGCTGTTTTTGTTTCTTAGTACATATAGTATACATATTTTTTAAAATGATTCACTTGTCTTTCCTTCAGTTTGCTTTAATTAAGGACACTTAACTAGCTCTGTAATATATCTTATTGCTTGAACCATCTGTAGGCTATCCACTTTTGTAACCTAAATTTTATCTAGGATCAACTTAGTATAATATAGAGCTGGGATTTTATTTTTTTAAGTCTATTTATTTTGTGAGAGAAAGAGGGAGAGAGTGTGTGTGTGCACAAGCAGGGGAAGGGTAAAGAGAGAGGAGAGAGAGAATCCCAAGTAGGTTCCATGCTGCCAGTACAGTACAGCTATGCTTTTAGATGACATAATTTTGACCCCTCTGAAATCTAAATGAGAATTTGCTTTATGATATTGGTTTTCATTAAGGGTAAATTAACAAAAAAACCCTGCATTATGGATAAGCTGAGGTCCTTGGGTATCTCATCACATAACATTGTTTGCTTTGTTTTTAATAAGAAGCCTCAGTAGCAATTTCTTTTATGAATCTAGAAACAGGAAAGGTTGTATTTTTCCTTAACAACTGATATGTTTTTATCCTACAAACACTGATAACTTTATAGCTGATAAGGTAGCTTTCTATATTCTCTCCAGTGTATCATATGAATTTAGAATTTAGGAAGACATCTCAAACCATTCTTGGTTTAGGACAAACATCCATACATCCAACCAATGATGGCATAGTATGGTTTGGTTTGATATCAGAAGTATTAGAAAAATACAAACAGCATTATTTAAAGGACTTCATTCTCAAAATTCCACAATAAACACTTTTTTGTATACTTTCTCATTAAGTCTCTATAACTTCTCTATTATGGTGGCTTTGGTTTAAGGATGAAAGTTAAATAACTTGCTCAAGCTTACTTAGAAAATAGCAGGAGAAGGATTAGAAGTCACTCATACCCATCTAATATTTAACTCCATGCTCTTACAAACCATTCTGGAATGGGAGCAAAACACTGGAGAAACTTTGAAAAAATCTATACAGAGATACTCTCTAGATGGCGGTACAAAACATGGTAATTATCATTCCTTGAAGTATAGAATAGGATCCACTTGGAAAATTCTCCCCGTCTCAACAGATCAATGTGATCCAGGATACTGGACAAACTTGAATTTACAGAGACAAATGATCAGTAATGATATAAGTGGAATTTATTCTACTGATAGGACAATTAAATACAAGCTGGAAAGTTTCAGTGTGCAATTGACTAACCAATGTATTTCTGTAAAGTGCTTCACAAATTGTACATTATTCATCACTAGTTCCATAGAATGCTAGATATAACTGTGTCTTCAGTTCTTGACACATACTATATTATTATATCATCCCTGAAATAGTGATATATTTTATAATCAATGTTATCTTACATTTGCTCCTTGCATCTTAACATTTGAGAAAAGACAACTGTAGTGTAGGCATGGCTTGACCATGTGCAAACTTGTTTTTCTCTTTGTGGTAAACTAGCAAATTGCAATTTTAGTAATTAATTAATGAGCATTTAAATCAATGGGCATTTAAATACATCCCTATTGCCTGAAAAACTTCCATTTGATACTTCTAGTAAAACTAAGAAAGTGTCAGGGTACCTGGCTTGCTAAGTCAGTAGAACATGCAACTTGATCTCGGGGTTGTGAATTCAAGCCCACGTTGGGTGTTAGAGAATACTTAAAAAAACAATCAAGAAAGTACTAAAATGAAAATTTGCCAAATGGTTGCAGGGACTTGAAAGAAAATCCCAGGGATGACAATGTTTGTAGACATACTACATCACCGATCATCTTGATGGCATTGAGAACAGAGTAGATGGAAAACACGTACATACCAGCAAATCTGACCCAAAAAGTGATTCAAACGAGTCAACCTCAAAATATGAAGTTTCTTGATCAATTTACTTTTCTTATTTAAAAAAAAAATTCTATGTATGTACAAGAATGAGATATGATCAAAAAGCTGTCTGAATTAGTTTGTGTCTTGAAACACTTTAAAAGGGACACAATAATTCTAAGTGATGAGGTTTTACACTATAGTTTAATTGGAACTTTTTATTAGTGGTATATAATAAAATGGTGATCTTTAAATTGATGGCAGCTTAAATTAGATTAAATGCAGTACTTACACATTTATTATCTGGTCATATTTTAATAAAAACAATGAGTTAAACACAGGTAACTTTACTACAGGACTTCTCATAACTTTTCTTATGATGAAGAGTATTAAAAATATCCTAACTGGATAATATTTCCCAAGCTTATTTGTCCTTTTCCAAAATTTTGAGACAATGCTCCATTGAAAACATTTTGAGAAACACAGCTTTATTGTGTTTTCTATGTCTAAACCAATACATTAGTCATTCACAGGACATAAACTGATATTAGAGAAAAATCTTTGTGGGGAAAAATTCTTTATGCTTTTCAATTTTTTTCCATTAGGAAGTTTCCATCTTAAGATTTTAATTAAACCAAGAAAACGGTATGAAATACTTATACATATTTGTTAATGTATTTATGTTCAGTTCCTAGAATAGTATCTGGCATTAATGGACATTCTTTAGGTATTAATTGCACTACTCTCTGGCATATGCTCTCTTTTCTCCTGTTCTTCCCATCTCATTCTTTCTCTGCCTCACATATATGTATGTATAAGAAATATGGCTCTATATAATTTGCTTTCATGACTTAAAATGACTATATGTATTAAACATGTTTTGACATATATATATTATAAATAGACCATGGAAAGATGCTCAAATATACATACATATATACACACATGTGTGTATGTACACATGTGTGTATACATATGCACACATGTATATACATGTATACATACATATAAAAGTATGCATGTATACATACACATATACATATGCATGTATACACATATGTTAGAGGAGAGGGGAGAGTGAGTTTATGCAAAGTTTGGTTCCAAAGTGCTACTTGGTCTCATTAATAATTATTAGTATTTATTAAAGTGCATTTTCCTAGTTTGTATTTAGTCAGCACTCTTGTCTGCAGAGCCAATAAGGAAGTCTAATTATATTTTTGAATTATGGGAAAAAAAGGAAAAAAAAAAAAACCCTAACGCGACCCAGAAAAACTAGTGTGAATTGATTATCTCATCTTATTATGGCAAACGATATCTGAGATTATATTACGGGACGTGTTAAAGGCAATATTAAGTACACATAGTCAATTCTTGATTATCAAGTTTAACAGAATGTAAACCTAGGGTATATAATTTTTCTCAGTAGAATGACTTCTATAGCATTAAATATTTCTACTTATGCAGTAAAGGAAAGGAATCCTGATTATATGCAGATATGATTAAAGGAGATTGAGAACACACCAGTGCACTTAAGGACTGATTCACACTGCCTGAGTTTGATTTCTGTTCTGCTACCTACCAGATGTGTAATTTGGGGCAATATAAGCAACCTCACAAGGCCTCAGTTCTTTCCTCTATTAAATGGGCATGATAATAGAACCTCCTTCAGAGTGTTAGTGTGCTTATTCACTGAGTTAACATGTAAAACAAATAGTGCATGATACATAGTAAGTGCTCACTAAATGCTACCTGTTATGTTCGTTGTTTTATGGTGGATATGGACTTTGAGGGGCACTTCATTCCCTAATAGAAGAGTAGGCTGGTTATTCTCTAAGCCTGTGTGCATTTCTGTTGTATATTAGACGAATAAAGTGGGAAATCAACAACTTAACTTTGGCCCAGATGCCCTTTCAGTGAGAAGTATACTGTGCACTGCTCTTAAGACTCCTCAGAATGGCACTACTATGGACACCATTCAAGGTCTCTACCCAAACATTTTTGTAAACCCAAATTACTAATAAAATGAAGCTGAAGTGCCACATGTCTCTGCACCAGTCACTTCCCCCATCCATATTTGTGCACTGCTGTGATTGTCACACATATGCCACACAAGAAAAACAAATTCCATAATCACGGTCTTTCAGTGTAGATGATATGCTACTAAGTACAGTATGAGTTAAGATTAAAAAACGTTCTAGGAGAACACACTGATTTTATGTTTTGAAAGAAAAATTGCAAAAGTATACTCAGTCTCCATTGTCAACAGATTTCCCCCTTGTTTCCTAAACATACTATAAATGAGTGAGCTGGGAAAGGCTGAAGGAGAGCCATTAGTCACCCCCTGGGACACTGTGCCATTACTGTGGAACAGCCAATGACAAAAATTTCAATAAGCATGAGTTTGACTTATGATGTTAGGAATGGTCGAGTAACATATTGCTCCTGGGTTTCCCATGCAGTATTTATCTTCTTCCAGCGCTAGTCATGTCAAAGACTTGATACGGAAAACAACACAAAGTTTATTTATTGCATACATAAGATGCAGTTCACAAACCAGACTTAACATTGGTTGGCATGAGAACTTCTCAGCAGTTACTACACAAGAGCAACATTCAGTAATGATGAAAACAGGCCAAGTGTGTCAGCTGTGCTATTGTGATGCTAAAATATCCTTCTACATAATAGTCTAGTACCCCATTATACAGACAATTCTAACATGTCTCTCTTCTTTTTTAGAGCTTTGTATTATTCTTAGGATGTCACTGGGCTAAGTCTATACTACCCTCTAATTGAACGAGGCCTCTGGGTCCATACAGAGGATTGGGCAGCTGAAGGGAAAGGCAGAATGCCAACATCTTGCATTGTTGCATGCTTGCAATGTAGTTTTTTGTTTTCTGGTGAGGGTGTGATTTGTCTAGAGGAAACCAAAGCATTCTGAATCACATCATAGCTATGGTATTCAAATACAAACTCTGAAGGATATCAGTATTCTTTAAAATGTAAATGATCTTGCAGATGCTGTTTAGGCTTCTCACGTTATTTCTTCTATCTGACTTTACTTGTTGCCAGAAGGTTAAAACCTCAAAATCAGTGGTCAAAAGACAGAGGAGTAGTTACTGAAAACTGATGGAAAAAAAAATTCAAAGCAGTGGAAATTTACTGATTAACAACTGTATAAAATCACAAAATTGCGGCAAAAAAATTATTACTGTTTGAGTTACAACTGACCTTTCATGGATGGAAAACGTAGGTAAGGCTCAAAAAGTTGATTGGACCTGTGTGAGGTAGCACAGCTGATAAGAGTTTATATTGGAACCCAGGTCTCTTGATTTCCTGGTCACTGCCCATAATTCTGCTCTTTCACTCAACTTGTTTTCATTGTTTCTCTGTGTTACATATTGTGCTCACTGATATGGATGTTGAACAAAAACTATAAATGGTTTCTTCCCTCACAGCCTAATCAGTAATCAAATAACCAACACAAATGAAAATTACCAAATGTAAAGTCAAAATGTATTTGAGAGATGTTCAGGGTATAAAAGCATAGAATTGATCCTCTGCTGGTTAGAGAAGGGCAGGTCAGGGAAGGCTTCTTTGAGGAAGTTGTCATTGAGCTGAAATGGTAATCAGATGTGGGTAAGATGAGATGGAGTGAACTGGGTGGGCATTACAGTAAATGTCACCTGGTTTTCATTTTTAGGAATGTTCTGATTAAAAGGGTATTTTTCTTCAGCTCTTACCAAGGAATACTCACTTTTTTAAAATTTCTGTATAATTTTCTGTGGCAAATAGACTCTAAGATGGCCTTGATTACCTTGACTTCCTGGTATTCAAGCCCCTGTGTGGGCTCTTTTTCCTTGAGTATAGGCACAACCTGTGACTTGCTTCTAATGAAGAGAATATAACAAAGATGAGGGGATGTCACTACTGTATTAATATAAGTTCCTTACTTATATCTTGCTAGCAGACCCTCTCCATTATTGGCTTGGTGAATAAGTTGCCATGTTGTAACTGTGGCACACAGAGAGCTCAAGAATTTCAACTACTCTTATATCAAAAAATTATAAATGCCTTTTATTCAGTTATTATTTTCAGTTAAGAATTTCATAATCTAATGACAAGTTGCCATCTTATTATTCCACTTTTTGAATATTTAGATACAAATGAGAAAAATTTCACGTTTAACTACATTCCTGCTGCTGAATTGGAACAATTTTAAAGCAATTTTAACTGATTTTAGTCACATATTAGGATATTTGCTATTGCAGATATTAGTCATTAAGATAATTCTTTATTAATATTTTCATGGGGCTCAATGATCTTAATCCCTTTCATATTTTTTATGTAGTCCTTAATCTTGCATTTTTTCCCTTCCTGCCCAGTATTCAGTGTTTACTGAGGTAAGAAGTACTCTACAAAGTAGTGTTACAGATTTCATCACAAGTTTTTAAGAACGTTAAAATTATATTGTTACCATATAGTATAATTACAGATTTCTGCTTGATGATAAACCAGTGTTTCCTGTTTCAGTATTGCACATAACATAAACACTATTGGACTTAATTCATATCCAGTAATTATTAGCATATTAGCATGCTTTTACATTTTAAATGGTTGCTAGGTACTTAATTTTTTAGTGTTTTTTTTTTTTAAATTTTAGATATACAACATGAGAATCAAATAGCCTTCTAAGAAACTATGTGGGAAAATATTAGACAATGTCAATAAACCAAATATGAATTTCTTTAACATTATCAACACTATGCATAACTCTATGGTCAACTGATCTTCAACAAAGCAGGAAAGAATATCCAATGGAATAAAGACGCATAGGAATGAAACTGGATAACTTTCTCATACCATACACACAAATAAATTAAAAATGGATGAAAGACCTAAATGTGAGAACAGAAACCATCAAAATCCTAGAGGAGAACACAGGCAACAACCTCTTTGACCTTGGCTGTGGCAACTTCTTACTAGACATGTCTTCAGAGGCAAGGGAAACAGAACCAAAAATCAACTATTGGGACTTCATCAAGATAAAAATCTTCCAGGGGCGCCTGGGTGGCGCAGTCGGTTAAGCGTCCGACTTCAGCCAGGTCACGATCTTGCGGTCCGTGAGTTCGAGCCCCGCGTCAGGCTCTGGGCTGATGGCTCGGAGCCTGGAGCCTGTTTCCGATTCTGTGTCTCCCTCTCTCTCTGCCCCTCCCCCGTTCATGTTCTGTCTCTCTCTGTCCCAAAAATAAATAAACGTTGAAAAAAAAATTTAAAAAAAAAAAGATAAAAATCTTCTGCACAGCAAAGGAAATAATCAACAAAACTAAAAGTCAGCCTACAGAATGGGAGAAGATATTTGCAAATGACCTATCTGATAAAGGGTTAGTATCCAAAATCTATAAAGAGCTTATCAAATTCAACACCCAAAAAAAACCCAGTTAAGAAATGTGCAGAAGACATGAATAGACATTTTTCTAAAGAAGACATCCAGATGACCACAGACACATGAAAAGATGCTCAACATCACTCATCATCAGGGAAATACAAATCAAAACCACAATTGGATACCATCTTACACCTGTCAGAATGACTAACAACTCAGGAAACAACAGATGTTGGTGAGAATGTGGAGAAAAGGAGAACCCTCTTACACTGTTAGTGTGAATCGAAACTAGTGCAGCCACCCTGGAAAACAGTATGAAAGTTCCTCAAAAAGTTAAAAATGGAACTACTGAACGACCCAGCGATTGCACTACTAGGTATTTACCCAAAGGATACCAAAATGCTGATCTGAAGGGGCATATGCACCCCAATGTTTATAGCAGCATTATCTGTAACAGCCAAATTATGGAAAGAGCCCAAATGTCCATCGACTGATGATATGTGTGATGTACACACACACATACATAAACACACACACAATGGAGTATTACTCAGCTATCAAAAAGAATGAAATCTTGCCTACTGCAACAACATGGATGGAGCTACAGTGTATTATGCTAAATTAAATGTCAGTCAAAGACAAATTCCATATGATTTCACTCATATGTGGAATTTAATGAACAAAACAATGAAAGGGAAGGGAAAAATGAAGAGAGAGGGAAGCAGACCACAAGAGACTCTTAACTATAGAGAACTGAGGGTTGATGGAATGAGGTGGGTGGGGCAATGGGCCAAATCAGCGATGGGTATTAAGGACACTTGTGTTGAGCACTGGGTGCTATATATAATTGCTGAATCACTAAATTCTACTCCTGAAACCAGTATTACAGTATATGTTACCTAACTAGAACTTAAATAAAAAATTGAAAAAAAATTAAAATAATATTACCTATACTAAAGCATATTATGTTAATTTTGAATCATAGCTTCATAACCAAGGTCTCTACTCTTAAATATGATCAATAGTAACATTAACAAATGGTTAAGATTTTATCAAACCTTGTTAACAAAAATTCAATTTAAGTCTTTCTTAAAAAAGGAGAGGAATCTCCCTGACATTTTACATAGTGTGTTTATTTCATTAGGACATATAATTATTAGTTCTTAGCCAATATGATACATGTGTCATTATACATAAATATAAAAATCTCAACTGTTTTACCAAGAAGGGCCAAAGACATAAAATTTAGATGGCTTTTTAAAAAATAACTGCTGATGTGGTTTTGTTTTCTGGTTTAAAAGATCTAGGTATCATTTATTAAGCAGACATTATATATTTCCAGCCACCTATTATATGTTCTCTGAAATACTATTTTTAGGGTTTAATTTTATACAGGAAAGCTAAATTTTCCTGAGCCTGGGCCTTAAATATAAATATAAAACTACAGGTTATCAAATTTTAAGTGCAGAGAATAGTTTTCTTAATTATGCAAGCCAAAGCAGAAACACCATGATAAAATGGTGCAGATTAATGGTTAATCCTAGGGAAATTTACTTTTGACTTTATAATATAGAAGTTTTAATACATACTTTTGTAATACAAGAAATTGTTGCAGCCAACCTGCCCTCTGCCTTGTTTAACTTAGACAAAATAGAATGCAATTTTTATGCATATGTAAACTATTTCAGATAAGGCGCCTGAACAGAGGAGAAATAATGGTTTGGGTAAGTTTCCTAGAGTTCAGGCTTTTCCTATTAGAAGGATATTCAGGAAGAAGTCATTTTCCCTAACATAAAATATTAATTATACACTTACTCATTAAATCAAGAGAAGAAGCATGGAATTGCACATCACAGATCATTCATAAGGTAGTCAACCAGGGGGTTTCAGTGACATTTATGATAAATGAACAATTCTTAATCTGAACATTGAGTATGTGTATTAGAGCAACCTCCTGCTATTATCCCTGTGAACTTCTTAAATTTTTTTTTTTTTTCAACGTTTTTATTTATTTTTGGGACAGAGAGAGACAGAGCATGAACGGGGGAGGGGCAGAGAGAGAGGGAGACACAGAATCGGAAACAGGCTCCAGGCTCTGAGCCATCCGGCCAGAGCCTGACGCGGGGCCCGAACTCACGGACCGCGAGATCGTGACCTGGCTGAAGTCGGACGCTTAACCGACTGCGCCACCCAGGCGCCCCCCCGTGAACTTCTTAAATGGGTGTTTAATTTAAATGTGGTGTATTGGGATGGGATTCCCTGCGACAGTTCCCTCGACAGGAAACTGGAGGTAAAATGGTCAGTGGGTCTGAAATTTGAGAAGTCTACTTAGGTTTAAGGGTACTCCTAGATAATGGGGCTTATATGAACATAGTCACAAGGAGGGGTTAGAATAACCCAGCTAAAAACATACTATGTCCTCAAAGACCTCTGAGCTTCTCCCCCAGCAGGCCACAGTGCCAATTATAGTCAAATCGCTAACTCCTCTCCATGAAGCCTTTCCTAACTACCCTGTCTAACCTGGCACAGCTAGTCGGGCCCAGTCCCCTTTCATGACCTACTAATCTCCTTAGCTATATCATTATCAAACATACTATTTATCTTATTTAATTTCTTCCTAATATAAGGTAAGCTCCATGAAGATAAGGATTTTTGTCAATTTTATATACTTCTCAATCCTCAGAACCTAGAAGAATGCCTGGCACGTATTAAAAAGTCAATACATGTTTGTTAAGTAAATGAATAAACTATTCAAGTCAGATCAACTAATTCTATAACTTCTCATTTTTGTTTCATTTGTAAAGTCCCCCTTAAATAATTTAAGGTTAATGCACAGATTAAAATAACAGAGTGATTATTTATTGCTAAATTTAGAATGTCTGGGCTTGATTTTGTTAGAGGGGAAAGTGCAAAGAAAAAGATAATTTCTGCCTGTCTCTCCAATGGCAATAAATTTTCCAATGCAAAAAAAAATAAATAAATAAGTTATTGGTGTCAATTAGCATGGGCTATAGATATGTGATAAAGGTTGGTCATACAAAAGATAATGAACAGAACATACACAATTCAAAATGAGAAAGCTATGGGACTAAAACAGGTCCTCACTAAAGAGAATTACCATCATATCATTGTTTGTAATTTAATATTTGTTGAATATACATATCAAGCTAATGTATACTTAAATATAAACTACAGTGTCTATTATTCTCAGCAAACCATTTCACAGTCTTCAAAAATCCTATTTTAGGGTAGTCTTCAGGTATAAATATAAGGTCATATCTCAACTGGGTAGATTCTAACATCTAGTATATTCCAGGTTCTGATGCTAAGAGTATTCAAGATGAGGTCCATGGCAACCCTAATGAATTGTAGCAAGATTTAAACTTTTTTTAGATGTGGAATTATATATTCACTAATTTGTAAAGGAAGGAATTTAAAGTCCTAGGGAACTCACCTGGGAACATTTAGGTATTTACTGTACTTTAGGAGACAAATCAACATTCCTCTGCTTTATTTCTTCAACCAAGTCTTTTGGAACTGTGGAAAACCCACAGACAATAGTGTCCCAGATATCTATGAGTTTAAAGTAAAAATTTTTTTTTTTCTCAGGACTTTTAAATTTTGTCTTATTTGTCAGACAAATAGTTAATGCATACACATAGTTATACATAGACATTAACCTGGAACTTCTAGTTCATTTTCATTCAGTATAAAAGATACTCAGTATGATTTATACATGAATTAGGATTACAAATTCAAGAGACTTCAGTAAGACATAGACACCTACAACTTATGCTGCATGTACTAAGTTTGTTTTAAATAAAAGCCTTAAATTCTAATGTTCTTTTTTAAAAAAATCCAACCTTTGGTAGGGGATAGATCTTTACCTCTTTGTATTGACTCAGCAAAAGATTATAAAAAAGGAATTATCACATGACTTATCTCAAATTGTGAACTACCCCCTAGTGTAGTTCAGTGTATGCCCCCTAAAAGGACCCCTGCTATTATCTTTGTAATGCAACATTTTGGCACGAAGATATGTCATTGGGCACCTGGGTGGCTTAGTAGATTAAGCATCCAACTCTTGATTTTAGCTCAGTTCATGATCTCCAGGTGAGATTGAGCCCTGTGCTGCACTCTAGGCAGACAAAGTGGAGCCTGCTTGGGATTCTCTCTCTCTCTCCTTGTCTCTCTGCTCCTCCTCAACTCGTGTGCAGGCACACTCTTTCTCTCTCAAAATAAATAAATAAACCTCCAAAAAGTCTTTAAAAAAACATGAAAAAAGTAAACATGAAAAAGAACATGAAAAAAAAAGTAACATGAACTGAACTGAAACTAGGGTCGCTCTAATGGAGTCAGTTTGTGAAATGGCAATTTTTAGAAAAGAAAAAAAGTGAGGTGACTGTATAAATAAGACATTCCATTACTTTCAATCATTTTGATACTCCATATCAAAGTTATCTTCATTGCAGATTTTCTTAAGAGAACTTTTTTGTTGGATATATTACTGTTTCATAGCATTTTTTAAGGGAAAAGGTGTTATGTATTCCTTTTGACTCCCTTGTGTAACATAAAGGGGGGAGGTTTTGTAAAATCTGGATGTGTTCATTAACAAATAGAGTCTTAAAATGAAATTTAAGAGAATTATGAAACTTCTAAGTGGACATGCTGGGTTGTGCACTGCCATCACCAAAAGAAAATCTAATGTGGAATCATAGTCCTTATTACTCAAAGAATCCAGTAGATGGAAGCCTTTCCCTTTTAAAACTCAAACTGCTTCAAAAGCTTGTGGTTGTATTTGCTATTCCCGATGAGAGAATAGCTGAAAATAGCTGGGGGGGGTGGGGGGGGGAGCGGTGGTGAGGGAAGCTTGCTCTCTTAAGAGCATATCAGAAAGACCACAATTTACCTGCTTTGTAAGTGGTTTGAAAATTGCATTATCAAAGTCAAGTTGTTTTGACCCCCATGAGGTGAAGGAGAAAGGGAGGAATAAATAAATCGATTGATTCCTGAGGCCAGGCTCTTGGTGGCTAAAGTTTGGTTTGTCTTCCTGCATTAGTGTCCAGGTTCTAGTTGCCCTACCTCAGTGATAAATTCCTTAGGCTAGTGGTTACATCTGTTTCCTTCCATTATGGTTCTTTACTCAGATAAGCGAGGACATCCAGAATTAGGCTCCCCTGGGCCGGGATTTCTCCTGACAGAGGACACTGAAGTGCATGGCCTGGACGTTTCTCTCTGTACCTGCGTATGGTCTCTATCTTTCTCACTCTGCCTTCTTACTAGAATCCTGAGTATTATCTCTGAGGACATCTATAGATTGTTCTGACACTTGACTATCCAGGGAATAAATGCATTCTAAATAATTGATCAGATTTAATTACTAAGCTGAATTAAATCACTGTTAGTCTATTAGATTGGTTGTTTAGCTCTCTGTCTCTCAAAGATATTCAAAACTAGGATAGTTACAATGTCTGGGTTTGGAGCATTTCACTATACAGTGTAAGCTGAGTTTTTGTCAGTTCAAATCTCAATATGGAATTAACACTCTGGCAGGCGACCTACACTTTTCTTTAATTCTAAAAGGGGCAGTTGAATGGTGTTTTTCTATGTGTTTACAAGTCAAACTAATGAAAGGATTATGTACAATGGCAACCTCTGCTTGTGTAGCTAGGGTACTTGAAGTCAACACTACCTACTTTCCACTGAATTGCATTACAACTAGATAATGGTTCCCGCTCCCTTTGTTACTCAGTTTTGAAGTTTATAGTTAAGCTTTAATTTAGAGCTTTATCTCTGGTAATGGCTCCTAACTGCTCTAACAGCTCATCAGTTTTCCTTGTACTAAGCAGGAGCCATCAGCTCACGTTTCATTGAAAACTCATTTAACCATCTCCCATATGTTTTTAAGGACAACAAAGCAATATACTTAATTAAGATTTGAAAAACAACAGCTACAACAACTTCTTTAGGTTAACAGTATGGAAGCATTCTTCAACACGCAGAGATCTGGATAAAATATTTGAATGACGTTTGCTGAATACTGGAAATTAATTCATCGTGTATCTAAATGGCTTACAGTGAAGCAATTAAATAATTTTCCAATTTGCAAAATGAAGAGTTTCATCTCCCAGTCACAGACCTAATTTCTATACTGCACAAGAACCAAGAGAGAAGAAAGCAGGAAAAGGGAGGAGGCCAGAAGTAGAAGAAATATCATTATAACTGGTGAACTGTTTCAGTTGACAAGGTGTGAAGGAGGAACTCACAAAAAGGCTTTGAGGAGTTACTGCATATTTGAACACAACTCTAACCTTACAACATGAGGCCAAAAATAGGACTCAGATGTATGAAATTTGCCTTAGACAAACCAAACAAAGCACAATACACATAAAATCCACAGAGCTATTAGTATCTTTGTTACTACTCACACCCCATTTAAAAATCTTTTTTTTTTTTTTTTTTTCAACGTTTATTTATTTTTGGGACAGAGAGAGACAGAGCATGAACGGGGGAGGGGCAGAGAGAGAGGGAGACACAGAATCGGAAACAGGCTCCAGGCTCTGAGCCATCAGCCCAGAGCCTGACGCGGGGCTCGAACTCACGGACCGCGAGATCGTGACCTGGCTGAAGTCGGACGCTTAACCGACTGCGCCACCCAGGCGCCCCTAAAAATCTTTAAAAGTCCTTAAAGTAGTATTCCCGCTACACATGTAACTACAGTTAGAAGGTCAAGGCAAAATTTGTGCCCAAGATGGACAAGCATTTGTTGTAATCATTCTGTGATCAAAACCGATTTTGTGCCTTTGACTTAGCCAGTTGTAAGATGAAGTAATTTTTTAATTAAACTTTTTAAATGTATTTTAAATTTTTTAGATGAGTTGTTCATTTATTTTAAAAGCAGGTATAGATTTTATATAAGATTTTGGAGAAAAAGAAAGTCCACTGATGGGGTACTGTGGTCTATCCATATTGTCTTTGTGATCTTCAACAAAGAAAATATATTTTTGTACATTGCTTTTCTTAGTCAGTTGGGGGAATGACCAGATCTGTACATTACATTCAAGGTTTTTGAATTATTAGAGACATGAACAAAATCAGAGGAGAAAGGGACAGAAAAATCCTGGTGTCATTCAGATTCAAGTCTCAATTAAATTTTTGAGAATACACATGTCATACTACTTCAATTTTCTCATGTCATTCCTGTATTTACTTTGATGACTAAAACAGCTAAGTTCAACGCTTTTTTTTTTCCTTTTTAATTAGTGTGTTTCCTCATACATTATGCCAGATGTCTCAGTCTCTGCATCAGCATCTGGTAATAAATTACAAGTGCTGAAGCTTTATTGCAAAATGAGGGATTCTTTTTGCACGTTATTCGTTTTTCAAAATGTTTCCATAACTCTAATTGACTTTTGCATTAAAATACTTATTAAAATGTTTTGAATTTTTAATACAAAAATATAATTTTCACTTATCTTGGTTCCTAGAAATAGTATCCTTTAAAAAATAATGTTCTTCAAAAAACATTTATATACATATATAAATACATATATGTATATATGTATATATAATTAAATTGAAAGATCAAATCTCCATCTTTTAACTTATTTTAATGTATTGAAAAGGAAAAAAAAGTAAATGGAGTTTGCAACATTTTCATTATTTGAGTTCATCTACAAAAGGCATGACTTTTTCTTAAATATAGAGAAATATATGCTCAGTATGGAAAGTTTCAAATATATGGAAAAGAAAGAAAAAATAATCATAGACAACCCCCACTACCCAGAAATAAGTAAAAGTTATGTTTTATCACATTTATTTTCAATATTTATTTTCTATGTATTTTTCATCTCACTGAAAACATAAAAACACACAGTATTTTACATTTTTGTTTTTGCTTTTATATTTTATCATACTTCCTAAGCAATTTCCTAATGAAAACAGTTTATATATATTTTAATGGGCATATGATAATCTATTTGATGCACCATTATTTACTTAGCCCCTAACTGTTGTTAGATCTTATCCCTGTACAATATTATAAGTAACAGTGTGATAAATACACCTGTGAATAAATATTTGTATGGATTTTGTAATAACCTGTAAACCTCTTTCATAATGGGGCTCCAGGGAGCAAAAATCTTTTTTCTATTGCCTC
Organism: Puma concolor; assembly: GCF_028749965.1. Taxonomy (NCBI): domain Eukaryota; kingdom Metazoa; phylum Chordata; class Mammalia; order Carnivora; family Felidae; genus Puma; species Puma concolor. The sequence goes on along the minus strand of NC_141674.1, from coordinate 145,526,509 downwards.
TAGTTGCTAGGAAAAACTTACAACCACACAAATACATCAGCAAAAGCAAAGGGAATAGTGAATTCTTCCACACCCTAAGATCTTGAGACCCCTAGGATTATAGTCTGAGCAAGTTCTAGCTCCTCTCTAGATCAAATTCAAGTTAGTTTGACAATAAAATCTCACTCAACTTGATGAATTTTCTAAGTTTTGAATTTTGAATGAATGTCTAAGTTTACACATTCATTTTGTGTAAATCCAAGTAACTTTCCTGTAATCCAAAAAAAAAATGGCTTATTTGCTTTTTGTAAAGCCATTAAGCTTCAGAATCTTCTCAAAGATGTCTGAACTATTCATCAAAAAGTAGCCTTCTATATTCTCCAAGCTTGATGAAAGCATCTCTTCAATTCTACTATATTACAATGATGTATTGAATATGATTTTAGGCAAGAGATTTCCATTTTGTTACTATGTCAGGTGTAAGCACTATGTCAGGTGTAACTTGCTCTCTTAAACTTAGACAAGCTCTGTATTGAATAAATTGTTCATGCTAAATATGGGATAGGTGAGTATTTCTGGACATGTCTTCCAAAGCTTTTGATCACAGTGACCCAAAAGACTAATGCTTCTATGGGAAATAAAAATTTAACTAAATCACTAACGTGTATTGAGAACTTTATTAAGAAACATAAAAGATAGAAAAATCATGAACAGTTTATAAAATTGTTTTTGAAAATGATTTTTTTTAAAAACCTAATGACCTGTTTCATGTTTTCTCCAGTCAGGATCAGCCTACAGCTGCAAGTCCGGCAAAATGAATCCCTTCAGTGATAGAAAATAAACATGTCTGCTCCTGCTAATAGAAGATAAGATACTTGAAATTATACAGTTTTTGTCCCTTCTGGCCTCCTCAGGACTTCCTTCTTGCTATTGTTGCTCTTTATCCTGAATTATTAACTTCTCCCTCTCTACTAGATCCTCCTCATTAGAACATAAATATCCTCTAGTATTTCTGATTTAAAAAAAAAAACAGTCAAAACAATAATGACAATAACAACCACAACAAATACTTTTCTTGCCACCGTCGCCTGTCTTCTTTCACACACACAAAACTTCCAGAAACATTTGACAATAAAAGTGTCTCTCAATGCTGGAAGCAAATTAGAATTGCCTGAGGAACTCTTGAAAAATAGTTCAAGCGGGGCGCCTGGGTGGCGCAGTCGGTTAAGCGTCCGACTTCAGCCAGGTCACGATCTCGCGGTCCGTGAGTTCGAGCCCCGCGTCGGGCTCTGGGTTGATGGCTCAGAGCCTGGAGCCTGTTTCTGATTCTGTGTCTCCCTCTCTCTCTGCCCCTCCCCCGTTCATGCTCTGTCTCTCTCTGTCCCAAAAAAATAAACGTTAAAAAAAAAAAAAAATAGTTCAAGCTCCAATCATACTTCTAAACTCTTTCCTCTACTCCTTTCCTCCCTCCCAGAGGCTCGTGTTTAACTGATTTGAGATTAGACCGGTTTAGGATTAGGCACCGGTAATTTTCAAAGTTCCATAGGTGATTCTAAACTGAAAGGTTGAAAGACGATTGTTTGTATTCCCTGTTTGCAATTCCACACCTCCCATTTTGTTTTCAATCTACTCTAAATTGGTTCCCATCGACACTACTCCATTGAAACTCCACTAAGGGAGGTCACCAATCACTTCCACGTTACCAGATACAATAGTCACTTTTTGTCCTCAATTTACCTTCTCAGTAGTATCCCTTGAAGGTGACTATTCCCTTCCTGCCAGCTTACTTTTTTTTAGCTTCCACAATACCACAATCTTGGTTTTCTTCTATCTCAACAGCCACTTTAGATTCTCTTTGGTGCCTCCTCTCTTGCTAGGCTTCAAAATATTATGTCCCAAAGTTCAATTCTGAGACTCTTTGTTTTAATCTTAACTTTCTCTCTAGGGAATCTCATTTACTCCAATGGATTTAGATACTAGCTATACACAGATGACTCTCAAATTGTTAATACTACTCCTGACAATTCAAGATTTGTAAATCCAACTGCCTATTTGACATCTGCACGTGAATATCTAGAAGGGCACCTTAAGAAGTACAAAACAACTCTGGATTCAATTCTACTCAACCTGAAGCAGCTCTTTTCCAATTTTCTCCATTTAGGCAAATGGTACCTCCAACCACTCAGTGGCTCATAGCTAAAATTCAGAAGATTCTTATTTCTATTTCTCTTACCATGACCCCTGCCATCCAATCTATTAACAAGCCTGTTGACTCTACTATGGTATACACTAGTGTAGATCACTATGTCACCCTGCTTACCACTGTCCCCATTAAAGCTAGCATGAATTCTCCTTTTGACTGTGAAAGTAGCCTTCAAACTGGTTTCCTTGCTTATACTGTTTCCTCTTATATTCAATATTCCAAAGAGCCACCATAGTAATTTTTTTAAATGTAAGTCAAATTTTAATATGCTTTACAACCTCTCCAATGAGTTCTATTACCTGGGATAAAATCAAACTCCTTAGAATAGTCTAGAAGACTCTGCATGATCTAGTGCCTCTCTATTGGTCCATCTATATCTTATAACAATCTCTCCTTCACTAATTAAGCCTAACTGGCTGCTATGGATTGATATGTACTCCCCTCTCTCCTCCCCCACATACTATGTTGAAACTCTAGCCTCCAATGTGACTATATCTAAAGATAGGGCCTTTAGGATGTAATGAAGGTTAAATGAGGTCATAAGAGTGGGTCCCTACTCCAATAGGATTGGTGGCTTTACAAGAGGAGGAAAAAAGAGAGAGATCTCAGCACACTCACAAAGAAGAGGTCCTGTGAGCACACAGTGGGATGTGGACCACCTACAAGCTAAGAGAAGAGGCCTCAGCATAAATCCTACCTCACTGATACTTTTATCTTGGACTAGTCAGCCTCCAGAACTTTGAGACAAAACATGTCTGGTGTTTAAGCCACCAAGTCTATAGTATTCTGTTATGACAGAATAAGGAGAACATTCTTTCTTTTCCTCAGAAACATCAAGTGCATCCTTATGGTTTTGTACTGTCTTCTGCCCTGACCACTGTCTCCCAGATCTTTACCTTGTTGCACCTATTCATTGGTTCAGATGCCACTTGCACAGAAAGACATTTCTGAACCATTCAATCTACAGCAGCCATCTCCTCCAGTTGCTCTTACCCTATTTTATTTTCTTCATAGCACTTTGTCTTTGAAATTGTCTTATTTATTTCCTTGTAAATTATTCATCTACTCCACTAAAGTTAAACTCTGTGAGCACTGGGACTGTATGTGTCCTGCTCACATAGTATCTCTAGCATTTAGAACAGTGCCTAGGTTAATAGAGGCTTGTTGAATGAGTAAATACCTAAAAATCATAAGATAATTTAATAAAGCCAAAGGACTTCTGAAAAAAGACAAATTCCATGATCTGAGAAATACTTAAGTGATTTGAAGGAGCTACTCAAGGTTATTGATACGGTAGTGGCAAACATGCATTGATTAAACAGAGGTCTTTGATTTCCTTCCTCTCCTGAGAGCTGGTATGGACTGGGTGGAAATTTTGCATAGGTATTGTACTGTTTCTTAAATAATTTTCACAAAACCCAGGCACATATGGATTATGATTTCATTTCATTTAAGAATACCAAAGCTCCTATAAGTGAACCTTAACCAAAGTTACAAAGTAAGCAGGATTTAGCCCAGTCTGCTTAAAAATTTGTGCTCTGTCAATGGTGTCATGCTCAAAATCCCTTTAGATACAACTAGGCACAATGTTATCTGAAAGAAATTTTGTCTCAGGCTTTAAAATTCCCCAAGGACTCTGTCCTAACAGTGTGGAGCCTGCTTGAAATTCCCTCTCTCTAGTTCTCTCTCTGCCCCTCCCCCACTTATGTTCATGCTCTCTCTCTCTCTCTCTCTCTCTCTCTCTCTCTCTCACACACACACACACACACACACACACACACACACACAAATAAATGAACTTTAAAAAAAACAAAAGTTCCCCAAGGAAAACTTTGTCTTGGATAAATTAAATACAATCCACAAGAAAATAAACTTGGTGGCCCCTTGAAGTCTCTACTAGATACTCTGTGATACGGGAACATAATGGAACCTTCACTTGATGAAATGTGGTATAAAACTAGCAAGATGTAACTTGTGAAGGTAGTTAAGGACAATGGTGCCTCTGTAGCATCTTATTGCCACCACCTCTTACTAGCCACCACAAAGTTGTGGAGAATTTTCTGGGATGTTACACTGAGGTAATAATGACAGTAGTCAACATTTATTAAGGATTTCCTCTCCCAGGTCGTTCCCATAACTATATTATGCAAGTGTTATATCCTCATTTTCAGAATGAGAAAACTGAGACTCAGAAAAATTAACTGTGAGGCCTCCAACAAGGCAACGGCAGAAACAGGATTCAAACATGGGTCTGGCTCCAGAGTTCTGGTTCTCTAGGCCAACTCAGTCCCACCCCCTACCTCCCATTAGTCAATTCCTCCAAAGTTAAAACCCAGTCGATTTTTACTCTCCAAGTAAAACATGAACAAGGTAGTATTAGGGAGACATCTGATTGAATATCTTCCATAAAGATTTTCCTTCATCCCATCTAAACAGCACCCACGATTCTTTAAGAGAAAGACTGGCCTGCAGCTGGTCAGCCATCCTTCCCAGAAGGGGCTTTGCTATTATCTCAGTGTTGGTGGGGGATTTCCAAGTTGTGGCCAGCTTTGCCTGAGCAATAGTGACCTTTGCATGGTCTATTCTACTACAGGAACAAGCTCATAGTAAAAATACCAAAAAATATTAATGCAGGATTTTCATTATGAAGTTGTAGTAGCAAGTCTGTGACATCAGAGCCAGAAATATTTTTTTACATATTTTATCCACTTTATTATCTACTGTTTTTTTTTTTTTTAAGTCAAAGTGAATTCATTGGAGACATACACACATAGTTTATTCTAAGGGAAAAAAGACCCTACATTTCAAAATTCATATTTTACTAAAACCTAATCTTTCCTACCTGTAAGACTGGCCTATTGATTCTTTACAATCTAGCACTATTCATTTTCAACCATATTTCAGAATATATCGTGAGAATCTCTATTATAATAAATTATTACACCTTACTCTTGAACTTTCTATTCTTCCTCCAGGATTCCCATTTCCCATGACAAATGTTTTCATTCTAACTGCTTTTGTTCCATCACTATTCTACTTTAGACAATTTTTTATCCCTGCTTGTCATCTAAAAATGCTTTTAGATATCTCTACCTTTCCCAGTCTTGCTTTATCAATAGAGAAATTGGCAAGGTCATAAAAACTTAGCCTTATAATTTTGTTCCCTGCCAGGAGAATGATCATACTTAGATCATTTGTGTTTTATCTCTTCATTCATGGTTTACACCACAGTTATCTTATAACCAGGAACTCTCCACACAGTAAAAAGTAGATTCTATTTCTACCTCATTATAACAATTTGAATTTAAAAAAAGTTTAATTTTATTGCCTTCAAACTCCATCTTTATATGCATATGTTTCTCTTTGATTTCCAGCATATATTTTCTCCTGTTCTTTCAGGATTAAATATTCATTTCTTCAATCTTCTTAACTTATATTTGTAATGGTAATCTCCAAAACCTTGGTATAACTCAGGGTTATACCACTCCAACCATTTATTGAGATTTTACTATATTCTAAGCTCTGTAGTAAAATCTCCTTATGTATACACTAATTCATTTAATAATGTCCTTTACTATCTTAGAGATAATTTTTTCTCCATTTTCTTTAAAAAGAAACTGAAGTGCTCGCTTCGGCAGCACATATACTAAAAAGAAAGTGAAGATAAAGGAGGCAATGTTAACTTTTAATGTGACGTAACTAATAATCAACATAATCTGGATCTAAGGGTAGCCGTTTCTAACTATGCTTTTAACTACTCTATTTTGATTCCACCAAGGATATGGTCAACAAGTTCTATTTTGTCATAGACCAAATCAACTTTAGACTCTATGATAATACATAGTTTACTTATGGGTAGATTTAAGAAAGATATCACAGTGCCTATGATATCTATATAAATGAAGCTATAAGGCAGTAGCAATGAAACTCCTCACAGTGTCCAACCAGGCATAAGAAAAAGAGTACTCCATGGTATTTCTTGATTTACATCACTCATAATCCAGCCTAATCAGTCCCCATACACTTACCTTCAATGTGTGACCCAGTTTGTTGGGACTCTTGCACCTTTAGTGACATCTTGGAATTGACTCATATATGATCACCTGACTTTAAAGTTGGACTTGCTTTTTCTGTGTAACTATCTTCTCCTTCTATCCTCCCTGTTGACCTTTTTTCATACATTAATTATTGCTCAACTCCACTCCAGTTTCTATCCATTTCACAGAGAGGGTCTGTTCCATTTTGTGTCAATTCCTGCCCAGTCCCTTGAGAGGTCACGTTAATTTTCACCTGATAATTTTCATCTAATTAACACTGTTCAGAAGTCTTGACATATTATATCACATTTTGGAAACTGATGCCAGTTTGGAGCAGATATGAACTTGATTTAACAGTTTAACTCTTTGTGGGGTGCCTGGGTGGCTCAGTTGGTTAAGTGTCTGACTTTGGCTCAGGTCATGATCTCGTGGTTCATGAGTTTGAGCCCCACATCGGGCTCTGTGCTGACAGCTCAGAGCCTACAGCCTGCTTTGGATTCTGTGTCTCCCTCTCCTCTCCTCTCCCTCCCCTAATTGTGCGTTCTCTCTCTCTCTCTCTCAAAAATAAATAAACATTAAATAAATTAAAAAAAAACCAGTTTAACTCATTGCATTTGATGTCTTATTAGTTCAAAAGAGATGTTCGTCTCTTACATGCACGCATATATACATATAAATACATTTATGTTTATATCCCTATTTCTATAGACACATGCACATACTCATAGGTATTATTGTGTTTACATATATACATACATATATTTTCTAAACTATATACATCAAAGACAATTTGGAAAACTTTTTTTTTAAGCAGGAATTTTACTATGGCTTCAAACATAATATCAGATTAGTTCATTATTGGTAATTAGGGCATTTTTTGAAAAGGAAGATGAAAAATAAATAGAAGAATAGCCCTAGAACTGATATGCCACTAAATCTTTCCTAATGGCTTTGGCATAAATCAGCGTTAAATGATGTATGTGCACACAATCAGGAAAATATTTAATGTATTATTAATTAAGATTAATTACAGGAATACATCAACAGCCTTTAGTTCTCATCAATGATATTTATTTCTTAAGTACTCTAGTGCAAAACATAAAAGCATTTGATGATTGTCAATAACATTGACTTTATACTAATGGACACAGGGCTAGGTCTCTTCACCAAGCTGGTATTAGGTCAGATTTCTCCAGAGGGAAATATTCATTACTCTTTGCATTGAAGACATCCTTCAGAAGATTTGGCTATCAAGGGGGATTTCCTTTTACAGAGATAGTTCCTTCTATGAAGTAAATAAGACTGTTTAGTCAGTCAATCAATCTAATTACATTTATTGAATATCTAACAGGAAAGAATGGAGGCAATGGAATCCTAAGCTTATGGATGTTTCTACTTACTCTGAATAAAACCAGTGGAGACACATTTCCTTGTTTTAGACAAAATGGCAAGTCTGGGTCCATTTATGGGATGATTGTGTCACACCAGCCCATATTACTTTATGGAATATGCTTTCACATATCAAATCTTACATGGGGCGCCTGGGTGGCGCAGTCGGTTGGGCGTCCGACTTCGGCCAGGTCACGATCTCGCGGTCCGTGAGTTCGAGCCCCGCGTCGGGCTCTGGGCTGATGGCTCAGAGCCTGGAGCCAGTTTCCGATTCTGTGTCTCCCTCTCTCTCTGCCCCTCCCCCGTTCATGCTCTGTCTCTCTCTGTCCCAAAAATAAATAAACGTTGAAAAAAAAAAAAAATTTTTAAAAAAAATCTTACCTTTATTGGGAAAGCTTACTCTTTCAAGAAATTTTGGTATGAATCATTACAATAGTGCACCTATGAGACTATGGAACTTTGTGTAACATAAATGGCACATTCTATGGGGTCAAGTTTTTTAATTCTTTTTTTTAAATATTGGGATTTTAAAGCAAAAACTGAATATACTTTTCTTTCTATTCTTTATTGGTACCATAGTTGTGTTTTCCTGGTTTATCTAAATTTAAGGTTGCAGTTGGGAACAATGTACATAAAAACTGTATCTAACAACTGATTGGATTAGGAGAAAAACATGCCTATTTTTGTTTTCCCAGAGCCTACTGTAGGAACAGACTTGGTGAGAGTGGTTAGTGAAGGGAATAAATGAGTTAATAGAACCATTCAAAAAGAAGAAAGCCGTAGAGCAGAATGTAAAAACCACCCCAACTAAGTGGGATTCTATTTCACATATGCCAAGAAAGGGTTATTGAACTAGATTATCTAGGAGGTGCTAAATTGGCAATTATATTTATGCAGAAAATATAAGAATTATATATATATGTGTACATAAATTCTTATATAAAATATGAGTGTACATGCGTAGAATAACAATACTTAGTCTTAAAAGAAGATGGATTAAAATTTAATTTCTAAAACACAGCATTTTGGGTGAGATCTGATTTCATTGGGCCCAAAGTAGTCTAACTATATTAATTTGTTGTTTTTTCCAGTTGCTATCACATCATTTTCACAGTCTTGAAGGAATTCCCCAGAAATGATAGTTCTCCCTTCAACCTTCAAGGCCATTCCACTGTAATCATCAAATTTTGCTGATTTCCCACAGGGGAAGTAATATTGAACAATATGTTAATGCTTTATAAGGTTAGGCTAAATGTCTTCTTGCCAACAAGGAGGTTGCATTATGAGGTTCCCAAAACATTAATTAAAAACTGTTTCTATTTTAACTCCATGAGATAAAATTAGAAATGTCTACAATTATAAGAGTTGTAAATTATTTCTTTGTCTCTTAGTGCAATATCACTTGCTTACAAATAGGTATTCTGAGATTATCTGAATTCTATAATGAGAGACAATAGTATCTTATCTCTGCTCAATATAAGAGATTTTGCACTGTATTCCATTCAATACATAACCTGTGTGATCTTTGGCTTATTCAATTTGCAGCTGAAGGATGATGGATTTTAGATGCTCTTTACATCAAAAAATAATTATTGAAAGGTAAATAATTGAGACCATTTCACTTTTTAGATACCTCTCCCCTTAGTTAGTTTCATCTGATGGCTATAAAGGGATTAAAACTTTTATGCCAACCCACTGAGCAGTACTGAAATGTGATTCCTTTGTAGCTGGGATAAAGCACTTGGGTGATATTTTCAGATGAATAAAGACATTGACTTAAAAACACAATTGCATAAACATGATGTGGAATGCACAGGTCTGGGAAGTCAATTCAACACTTCTATTTAACTCCAGTCTATCTTTTATATTTATTCTAAAAGAGCTTCACATAAAAACTCCCTACAGACAAAGAATTTGCCCACATTTAAATTTCAGTCTATAGACATAACCATTCCATTTCATCTTGCTGCTCTTTGCTTTTTTTCATATTTTGGAGTGTGCTTTAATTTTCTTTCATTACTATAATGGGTCAGAGTATGCAGAAAAGTGATTGCAGCAAAATTGAGTTTTTAAGAAAAGGTCGTGCAATTAGCTGATGGATTGACAGAGATAACTATGGTTGGCAAATCCTCACTAGGTCCATCACAGAAATCCATAGAATAAATGATTAGGACATTTACCCAAAAAAAGATAAAACAAATGCCATAGACATAATTCAGAGTGCTGCTCTGAGAAGGCTGGAGGCAAGCCAAAGTTTGAGAACATCTAAGCCGTAACGGGAAGACAAGGTTGATGATGAAAGGGTAGTGTTTCAAACTGGGATGAGCTGGTTGGACAGGCACACATCTGGCTCACCAAACCTTTTTGGGTTTTTGACATAACTAAGGTATTACAGTGCTAGAGAGAGTTACAAAAACCAGACCTGGATTCAGAAAACTTCAGCAAGTCCCAGAGATTAGTAACACTGGATGAGAAAAAACAAACAAACAAAAAACAAAATACAAGCACTGAATGCATTTAAGCCTAGAAAATATTCATGGGTTTAAGTAAATCAGAAATAAAAATAAATGCGGGACAATGATAATTTAAAATCTGCATAATGAAGTTTGATACCTCAAAAACAGACTATAAATTTTACTTGTGATTTAAATCTGTTATGGTGAAAATTCAAACAATGTATTTAATACTTGCAAGACTTTAAAGATTGACCTAAACTCACTGTGGGGCCAATAGTCTCCCTAGTTATGAAAATAAATATAGAGAAAATGAAAGCTGGAATCTCTTCTTTAATGGGAAAAGCTAGTTGGCCACTTGTTAGTGGAGATATTTTAGTGGAGATATTTAGATATTTACCAATGCGATGCATTGGTAAGCATAGCAGTTAACTTCTGCTACAGAACAAACCACTCCAAACAGTGTCTAAAACAAGAGCTAGTTTTTTTGCTCACAATTCTGTGGGTCATCAATTTGGGCTTTTTTAAGCTTTTTTCTTGTCTTTGCTGGTTGAAGGTTCATCTTGCATTTGCAAAGAGCCACTTAATTGGTGGGGCTGGCTTGTTCGTGACAATTTCAGCTGGGAAGGCTGGAATGAAGTGAAACTTCTCTCCACTTGGTCTCTCACATTGCCACAGGCTAGAATTTGGCTTGCTCACATGGTAGCCTTCTCTCCCCCAGGATGGAGGACTGAGGTGCACAGGCCTCTTTCGTTCTAGGTTCAGAACTTAGTCACTTATGCCACAAAAGTAAATTATAAGACCAGTCCAGATTCAAGAGGTGGAAAACTAGACTCACTTCTTCGTGGGAGGGAAGGATTTGTGGTCATTTTCTGCACTCTCACATAACACGTGTTAGAGTGGAAACTTCTAAGGACCATGCTGATTCTTACTGCGTATGTTTTTGTAATGATAAGAGAGTATCATCTTTCTCTGTGGTCATCTAGGTCTTTACATAACTTGGATGCCTGCCTTACCCCTGATTTCCTATTTCTAAAGTGATAGCCCAGTCTTTGTCAATTCCCTGTGATTGGGTATACTAGTCGTGGCATCTCTTACTTAGAACTGTGAATAAACTAAATCAAGTTTGGCAGCCCAGGAAGATTTACCTTAAAAAATGGGTCTAATTAGTTTTCCAAAAATAAGTCAGGCTTTAGGGGAGTACCAGAAGCTAAACTATGAAGTCCTAGGAAAATCAGAACTAAAATTCAAGTATTAGCAGTCAGTGTCCAAGGCCAAGGCGAATAATGTTGATAAAAACATTTTTGGGGCACCTAGGTGGATCAGTTGGTTAAGTGTTCAAATCTTGATTTCAGCTCAGGTCACAATTTCACAGTTTGTGATATCAAGCCTTACATCATGCTCTGCGCTGACAGTGTGGAGCCTGCTTGGGATATATTCTCTCTCCCTCTCTCTCTCTCTCTCTTTCTCTTTGCCCTTCACCCACTTGTGCTCTCTCTCTCAAAATAAATAAAGATTTTTTAAAAAGGCTGGTTTTCCACATTCAAAGGGTAAGAAATTGAGTGGACATTGTTATTTTACTAACCAATATAGTATCATAAAAGGTAGCATCTGTTAAGCAAGTCACTACATGACAGAAAGTAGGCTAAACACTTCACATTTAATCTGAAGGCAGCTTTGTGAAGTAGGAACCACTCTTTTCAAATTATTATTAAATGATGTTAAATTTTATAAATTATTTTAATTTTACACAACAGGAATTTGAGGATTAGAGAATGCCCAGTATTATAGCAAAATGAAAAATGTTACACAGCTGGTAAGTATTATACCTAAGATTTGAGCCCAAGACAGTTTGACTCCTTATGTTCTGCTTTGAACCACAGAATTATACGGTCATTCCAAAGAAGATTATAGCTGAAAGAAATACTAGAGACCACCTAGTTACATTTCAGAAGGGCTGATAACTTAAGCCAAAGTCACATATTTGGTCACTGTCAGAACTGGAACTATAATTTATGTCACACACACACACACACACACACACACACACACACACACACACACTACACAGATAACATTGTTCTGTCTGGTGATCTGCAAATGTGCCCATTCGTTACTACATCCAGCAGTGTTGAACACATTATGCTCAATAAAATCTTCTTTGAACTTAAATAATAAAAAAATAAATAAGATATTATTTTAGGTGTTTTAGTCTGAAAAATACATAGGAAAATTAGACTGTTCAAGGTCTCCCTATCTTCTTTCCCCACCAAATTTCCATGCTCCAATTACTTTATGTAAACCACCCTTCCAAATTAGGTACTGTATTTCTCTTGCTTTATTGAATTCCTTAACTTTTTCACCAATAACAACTTCACCCTGCTACCCCAACCCTCCAAAGTACAGTTCATCTTTATGGACCAACTCAGATGCCACAACACCCCTTGGATGGAGTAATCTCACTCTCTCCCCTCTGAGTTCTTGGAGCATTGTATGCACACAGTTTGCATAGGACTTACTTTGCCTGATCATTATTGCCATCCCACGCCAAACAGTTCCTTGAAAGCAGAAGGTCTGCTTTATGTTTCTTTACATCCCTGGTGTATAGTATACTACTTGGCACAAATTATATACTCAATAAAAGTTTAGTGAGTAGTCTCATCTATGAGAATAGGCTTTCTCTGGGACATCTATCCACTCACAGGTACACTGTTGCAAATCTGTCACTATAAATGGACATGGAATCAGAAGCACAACCCATGATGAACATTTCTAGTGGGAAACCAAAAGCTCACAATCATTTTGAAATATGTTTTGTTTTCTGCCAAAGTAGCACCCTGTACTGGAATAAAACCTAATCTTCTGTATCCCTTCTGACACCTTCCTCTCCTGTCTGGTCTTTCCAAACCTCCAAGATCTACCTAAGAAAAAGAGATGGACAGAGAATTGCTTGTTCCCTTAATGATCAGGAACATGAATGACTGGATGGTTTTTGTGTTCAAGAACAAGCTTGAATAGAGAGCCAATGAACTGTATATGGATTATCATTTTCTTTACATTGTAAGCAACAGCAGTAAACAAGGACATAAATGTTAATGATTTTCTTTTAGCTGAAGCCATCCCGTCAGCACTCTTGCATTCAGAGCAATGATTAAACTACTGTAACATATGCATATGTGAATATTTGCAAACACCCAATCTAGGAGGAAAAGCAGTCGATGTAATACTGTATAACTCAAAGGAACATCATTATCTATCTTTTTTATAAGATTTATTGCCAAGCCTTTTTTTTTTCCCAGAGATTTGCTAAAATTCATTAACTACATTTTCAAAGACACAATATGGTCCCTTCGTATGATATTTATATCTATGCTCATTAAATCATAGTATCTTTTGCAAATGTTTATTTTTTGAGATCAAGAGCTGCATTTTCAGTCAGTTCACCTTAACAGATTGCCTTAGACAGCATTCTATCACATTAGGTTTAAGAAAATAGCTGTTCTAACTTACAATCCATTTTACTGGGGAGCAGCAATCTAATTCACATTGATTTTGAATAAACCTTTACATACCCATCTGCTCCATTTTAAGCTGGACTTGTACAAATCAATGCATCAACATGCACTAAGTAATCAATGGGTAAGGAAAATCATTATTTACTGCTCAGTAATAGTGTTTACATTCAAATAAAATATAATAAAATCTGTAAGGCCATTTTGGAGGAAGAACAAGTGACCCATGAATCAGAAGCAGACTGTCTTCCTTTGAGTAGAGGATCTAAGGAATTTTACCAGAAAAGGAAGTCTCAGTGTGGCCTGATTTTAGCCTTTAAGTACGGAGGTAGTTGTCAACATTTTCATGATCTTTCAATCCTAGGAACTCTCCAGTTGGTGCACTGCAGTTCCAGACACCATGCTCCAGGCAGTAGCCCTCTTTGCTGGATTATGATGAGCTCCAGACCAGATCTGGTCTTTATCCACCTGCTTGCTCTTGGCTCTGATCCCTCATTTTAATTACCCCTCTTGTTTTTTGAACTTGGAGTATATAGTGGGTCTCTCTTGTGTCTGAATCCATTCTCCCTAGTGGATTACAACTTGGACTCATCCTGCTAATTCTCCAATAGGATACCTGGGCTCATTCCAACTCCACCTGAACTCCCTTCTCTGGTCCCACTGGATACCTGATTGCTGCTGTAGTCCCACTGCAAAGGCTGGGGCTGGGAGTCAAGCAACAGCCCCAGAAATAAATGAAATACCTTGTTGTTTTGATTCTCCACACTTTCATAAGGCAGCTCTACAAAGAGCAGGACAGATAAGCCCAGGTTTCTGCCACACAGCATAACCGAACAGATGGGCTGTGATGAAATTGCCCATCAAAATTTGTTTTGTCTTATTTTATTACAGTTATTCAGGCAAGGAATGCAGAATGAAATAAGAAATGGCTGAAAATAGGTTCTCTCTTTAGTAAATTTCAGTGAGGTTAAAAAAAAATCATAGTACCATGAATACAGACCACACATTTCTTTCACTGAAGTTTCTTGTAGACTAAAAGGGCTGGAGATTGTACTTGGCAAGTATGTGAATAGTAAAGCTTGATGTAGAAGACTTGGAATAGCACAAGGAAAATGGCAAGTACCTTGTTCAAAGATCCTGCAAATCTGTGGATCAAATCATCAAATAAAGATATATTTTGAAAATGGTAAGATTGTAGTCCTGAGAAGGAAAAGAATTAAACAAACTAGTAAACAAAATAGCACCTGTTATGAATCTTTCATTTGGTATTTTATAACCTTTCCTACAGTTTGAAGTTATTAAAACACATGGAAAAGTCAAGTGATTTTGAACTCAAATAATGTTTTTTTTAATTTTTTTTCAACGTTTTTATTTATTTTTGGGACATAGAGAGACAGAGCATGAACGGGGGAGGGGCAGAGAGAGAGGGAGACACAGAATCCGAAACAGGCTCCAGGCTCTGAGCCATCAGCCCAGAGCCCGACGCGGGGCTCGAACTCACGGACCGCGAGATCGTGACCTGGCTGAAGTCGGACGCTTAACCGACTGCGCCACCCAGGCGCCCCTCAAATAATGTTTTAATAGATAAGACCAGAAAATTTAAAGAAAAGCAAACATAGTTTTATGACACACATAGAATTGGCTTAGAATGAATGATAAGTGATCTCTCAATCTGCTGATCTTTAACCAAAGCGTCTAGTAAAATGCAACCATGTTTAAAAAAAAATGTGAGCAACTCTGAGTTCACATAATGAAGAGCAGAGAAAAAACTATTTTTGGAAATACCAAAATTCACTTAAAATAATCGCCTTATGACATAAATGGCAGAATTTTCAAATGAGTGATTCACTAAAAGAAATAAGAGGGAAGAAAAATAACATCAAAGATAACTAGATCCCTCTTTTATAGTAACAGAACTTGCTGTTTGGAAGAATAGTCTTCTTGGTTTTAGTGCGTATATGTAGTGCACCATGTAATTAGTGTCAGGGCAAAAAAAACAAGGAGATGATTTCAATAGGTAGCCTAGTAAGCAATATGCAAAAATATTCACATTCTGTAGAAATATTTATAGTTCATAAGGGCATAGTCCATATAAAGCTCAGCTATGTTCAAAATCTGCTAAGTTAGAACCTCAGTATAGAAGACCAAAGAGCAATTAGAGGCAAATTTAAACAAAGGAGAAAAGTCAAAATGTTAATAGTTTCATTTTATCTAGTAGTAATTTAATCAGTAGCTTATTTTATGAATCCATAAACATAACCAAGCATCATACTGCCATTTTTATCTTCTCTAAGGCACACACTGAAAGATCAATGATATCTATCTATTCCTGCCATTTCACCAGCTTAACCTCAAACCTGACTGATAATGATGTGTTAGAGAGTGTCCTGACCACCTCCACTGAATGATCAGCTATCCCTTGACCAATACTCTCATGGCAGTCCAAATAATTGTAGCTTTGGTACAGGTGGAGAACATGGAAGATCTGAGGATTTGAGTAGCTTGCCCAATGTTATAAAGAATATCAAAGTGAAGTCTTTCTTGGACTGTTTTCCACCAAGCACAATGCCTCACAATTACCTCCTGCTAGTGGCTAAACTTAGCTAACCAAATAATTTGCATTCCTTAAATATCAGAAGCACCCTACTTCCTACACTGAACATGTAGTCAAATAAGAATGAGGAACAGACCTGGGATGCCAAGCCAGACCTTGAACTCTAGGAAGGTTACAAGAACTCACATGGAACATCCTCTCTTCAGTGATAGAAGACAATTTTTTAAAAGTAGTAACAGTAACACAATTTCAAAGATGTGTTATCCAAGATAAAGCATCATCCAAGAGTTCTATATACCATTTCTGACTCTCCCGGAAAGTTAAAAGCTTGAAGGTGTCTTAGCAAATCTATAGTTTAATGTGGAGATGAAGCAACTGATCTTGTCTCAGAAGATTATGTACCCAAAACTGTATCACAAGAAAGAAATACAAAGTTAATTAGAAGATAGATCACTTCTAATTCCCAATACTATGTTCTTTTAACATACTGCCTGAGTCTCCACACCTTCCACACCTTTTTTTTTTTTTTTGTGGGGGCATGGAGAGAGAATTCCAGGAGGGACAGAGAGAGAGGGGGAGAGGGAAGGCGTGCGGGAGGGGAGGGGGAGGGCGAGAGGGAGGGGGAGGGCGAGAGGGAGGGGGAGGGCGAGAGGGAGGGGGAGGGCGAGAGGGAGGGGGAGGGCGAGAGGGAGGGGGAGGGCGAGAGGGAGGGGGAGGGCGAGAGGGAGGGGGAGGGCGAGAGGGAGGGGGAGGGCGAGAGGGAGGGGGAGGGCGAGAGGGAGGGGGAGGGCGAGGGCTCACTGATTTGGGACTCCAGCTCACCTGATGTGGGACTCCAGCTCACCTGATGTGGGACTCCAGCTCACCTGATGTGGGACTCCAGCTCACCTGATGTGGGACTCGAGCTCACCTGATGTGGGACTCGAGCTCACCTGATGTGGGACTCGAGCTCACCTGATGTGGGACTCGAGCTCACCTGATGTGGGACTCGAGCTCAGGAACTGTGAGATCATGACCTGAGCGGAAGTCAGATGCTTAACAACTGAGCCACCCAGGCACCCCTATTTCTCTACAATTAACTTCCAGGTTAATAGAAACAGGTCAAATATCCATATTTATATAAACAGGTAGGAAACCAAAAGCTTTTCTTTTCTTCTTCTTCTTTGTTTTTAATTTTTATTTGAGAGAGAGAGAGAGAGAGAGAGAGAGAGAGAACACAAGCAGGGAAGTGAGGCAGAGGAAAAGAGAATCTCAAGCAGGCTCCATGCCCAGTATGGAGCTAGTAGTGGAACCCGATCCCATGACTCTGGGATCATGACCTGACCAAAATCAAGAGTCCAATGCTCAACCAAATGAGCCACCAGGCTCCCCCAAAAGCTTTTCTTAAAAAGGTACCTGTGCCCCTAGGGGAAAACATGATTTTTAGGAGATGTGGTAGATACAAATTTAAATCTTAACAGCTATGTATGTATTTAACGTGCATCAGTCTATAATTTCATAGTTGAAGGTTTGGTTAAATTGGTGGATTTAAAATTTATTTAAATAAAGAAAAAGTAGATATAGGTTAGGATATGGCAAAAATAGTAAAATATGCAAATAAATTAATTACATGTTTGGGAACTACTGATCTGAAAAAGAATATATTAACATAGAAAATTGAGAAAAGGGGTTGTTTACCAAAAGCTACATCAGTGATTCGGTTTCTTAAGTGGAATAATCTAGTGTGATTAAATGCCTCACCTAAATATGAAATAAGCTAGAATACTCCATGATATTCACCCTATAAAGGTTTTTTTTCAAGATAATTTATTTCTCATGCTTTGCTTTATTGCTATATTGATTTCAAGAACTGATTAAGAAGCACTTTTTACATGGGTCTAGATTTCTCATAACTGAAATCCAATCCGAGCAAATTGAAAACTGGCAATTCCCAGGCTCTTAAGTGAAAATTCAGGATTTTAGAGTAGGAGTTTAGAAAATCTGAATAATACACCAGAGGCACAATTCTTCAAGTTTTTTGTTCCAAAGAGTGCTAAGGAAAAATCTATTTGATAGCAGTTAGATTTAAATTTACTTGATTAATAGCAGAAAGCTAATGGGAAGATCTGTAGATAACTTTGTTGAAATTAAGGCAAACAGGTTTTAAAAACAATTCTAAGAGGCTTTGCTCACAAATAGTCATAAAACAGTGATCAAAGAGAAATAATTAGAAATCATGTTTAGTAGAGATTTAGTGAACAATATCAGACCTAAATAAAGTCAAATTGAGACATGTGAAACATTTTAAGGGGAACTTGATGACAGACAAAAAAAAAAAAAAATTCTGTTCTCAGTAGGAACAAATGGCAATTAAAGATATTGAGAGGAAGAGACAGTGCTGAGATTTTGACTTTCCACTAGCAAGGGAACTTAAATCCTGTCCTTGGTGCCCTGGTATCAGGAGGAAAAATGTGACCTCACAGTCCATTATTGAAAATGATTTGACCTCAGAACATAGTGTCTAAAGTTCTAGAACATAATGAAATAGATAATTTTGCTTCAGGAAAGTACTTATTTTATGCCGTCTACTAAACAAAAAGCTGTCCTGTGGATGCTATGAGATTTTACTAGCATGCTTATAAATAAACTCTAGGGTTATCAGCTAAGCATATCAGCAATAATGAAAATGAACTTTTCACAATTCTAGAATCAACTTTTATTGTATGTGTTTAGTGTTTCATATATATGATTTTAAAAAGCAGATGGCTTCTGTAATATGTAATATACATTCTGAGGTGTTATCTACCAACATCTGAAATATGTTTGTTTCCTAAAGATAAATTTTAAACAATGTCAACCAGAGTTGTGATTCATATCACATGGATTAAGATAAACTACATTTGCCTAAAAAGAAACAGTAATCACATTATCTAAAATAATAGTGTAGGGGCACCTGGGTGGTTTAGTTGGTTAAGTGTCTGACTCTTGGTTTCGGCTCAGGTCATGTATGCTGGCATGGCGGAGTTTGCTTGGGATGTGCTCTTGTGCTCTCGCTCGCTCTCTCTCTCTCTCTCTCTCTGCCCCTCACCCTCTGCCCCTTCCCTGCTCATGCTGTCTCTGTCTTCCTCAAAATAAACAAACTTTAATAAAATAATAATAGTAAATAAATAAATAAATAAATAAATAAATAAATAAATAAATAAATAAAATAGTATATGTGGTAGTGAAGAAGGTTCAAAAGATTTGGGGCCCCCATCAATAGTAGCTATGAATAAATGCCAAATACCTATTAGGTGCCAAAATTAAACATGTCTTACAACCACAGGTTCCCCACCAGTTTCATTAAGACTACAGTAGATGCTCTTTCAGGCTCAGTAGTGAAAATAACCAACAGAGCCAATAAATTAAGTCCATAGACAACTACTAGGTTACCAGTAGTTAGGGGTTACCAGAATATTGGACAAATAAGAGACAGTGCAGATACACATGGACATTTCAAGAATTGGCATTATACTTGTGAAATCAGTCTTATGTCTCCATTTCTATACAGAAATCATGTTACTTTCAACCTCAAAAGTCTTACATATTTCATTGCTTTAAATTATGTTTAAATAATTGAAATGCACTTTAACTTTAAATTATGTTTGAATAATTGAAATATATCTTATCATTTTTAAAGAATCTCTACCTTCTCTGAAATGTTTGAAACATTGCATTTTCCTAAGATGACCAATCCATTGATGTCAAAACTCTATTTAAACTTTTAGATGTATAGACACTTAAGAAAAATAAAAACTGAGTTATTTTAGAAAAATATTCAGATAAAGTGAATATTTTTTGCCAGCCTCTGCTGTACCTCCCAACAGTGTAAAATAGTCAATTATTTTAAAATGGTTCATTAAAATGATAGGATCCAGGGGCGCCTGGGTGGCGCAGTCGGTTAAGCGACCGACTTCAGCCAGGTCACGATCTCGCGGTCCGTGAGTTCGAGCCCCGCGTCGGGCTCTGGGCTGATGGCTCAGAGCCTGGAGCCTGTTTCTGATTCTGTGTCTCCCTCTGTCTCTGCCCCTCCCCCGTTCATGCTCTGTCTCTCTCTGTCCCAAAAAAATAAATAAACGTTAAAAAAAAATAAATAAACAAAATAAAATGATAGGATCTATATTACCCAACACAGTCTTGAAAAAGAACCACTTTATTATTTTTTTTTAATTTCTTTGATGTTTATTTATTTTTGAGAGAGACAGAGACAGAATGTGAGTGGGTTGGGGCAGAGAGACAGGGAGGCACAGAATCTGAAGCAGGCTGCAGGCTCCAAGCTGTCAGCACAGAGCCTGACGCCGGGCTCGAACTCACAAGCTGAAAGATCATGACCTGAGCCAAAGTCACACGCTTAACTGTCCCACCCAGGTGCCTTGAAAAAGAATCACTTTAAAAGACTTATCTCACTTCAAGACCTATAAAGCTACAGTAATCAAGATACTGTGGTATGCACAAAAGAAGAGACTTATAGATCAGTGGAACAAAATGAGGAGTCCAGAAATAAATATACATTTAAATAGATACCTGACTCTCCAGAAAGGTGCCAAAGAAACACAATGAGGAAACGAAAATATTTTCAAAACTCTTGTTGAAATAACTGAGTAACACAGGCAAAACAAAACACTCCACCCCTACCTCACTACATATAAAAAATAATTTAAGATTAATCACAGACTTAAATATAAAAGCTAAGCCCATAAAGCTTTTAGAAGTAAATATAGGAAAACAAGTCTGTGACACAGAGGTAGGAAGTCTTAGGGTATTATAAAATCACCATGAATGAATTAGAATTCTTCAAAAGTTTAAAAATTCTGCTCATCAAAAGACACTATTAAAAATGAATAGGCAAATCACAGAAAGAAAATACTTAGAAAACATATCTGACAAAGGACTTACATACAAGATATATAAAATTCTCCACAAGTCAATAATATAAAAAGACAACTCCATATTAAAAACTGGAAAATATTTGTACAGAACTATTTCAAGTAAGGATATTCAAATGGCCAATAAGCACACAAAAGGTTCTAAACATCATTAGTTACTTGGGAAGTGAAAATTAAAAGGAGATACCACCATAGACACCCCAGAATGGTAAAAATTAATAAGCCTGATAACATCAAATCTCTGTGAGGATGTGGCAACATCTTCATATACTGTCGGTGGGATTATAAAGTGATCTGATTATTTCCCATAAAACTTAAATCTGCAACTCTCATGACTCAGAAATTCTGCCTCTAAACATTTATGGAAATTATATGAAAGCAGATGTTCACAAAAAATATTTGTTCATAAATGGCCATAGCATTTTGATTCATAATAGCAAAACAAAACCAAATTGAACTGGAAACCACCCAGGCATTGATTAATAGCATAATTAATTGGTAAACAAAGTGTAGTATATCTGTATAATGGCATTCTATTTTAGCAATAGAAGAGACCACTGAGGTATGTAATATCCCAGACAAATCTTTAAAAATGCATAATCAAAGAGGCCTTACATACCATGAGTCTATTGATACGACGTTCTAGGCCAAGTATCAGAGTTGCAGTGGAGTTGCAGCTGATTTTGGGATGATGGGACTGGCAGGTGAAGGGCAAAGGGCAATTTTTTTGGGGTGATGGTAATGTACTATATTTTGAGTAGAGTCTTGGGTTACATAGTAGTTAGTATCCATTTGTCAAAACTCAGAAATATGCACTTAAGATATTTATATTTCATTGTAGGTAAATTTCACCTCAAAAAAAATGTCTCAACAAATATTGACTTTAGCTGGTGCTATTTAAGCATTTAGTGCTGTTTCAGTATTTAAGTATTAAATATTTAATATTAAGTATGAAATACTTAAATATTTAGTATTTACATAAACTATTACAGTTAAGTATACAGGGGAAGTGTACTAATGTCTGCAATTTGCTTTAAAATGCACTAAAACTAAAATGGATTAATGTGTAAAAGGTTAGGTAGGTTAATAGGTATGTGATAAAGGAAGTATACAATAAAATTTTAATAGCAGAATATAGGTGGTTGGATACACATTGTTCTTTGTAAAGTTCCATCAACTTTGCTGTATGTTTAAAATTTTTCATAAAATTTTCAGGAAAAAGTATACTATTTTACCTATAGATAAAATAGTAGAAAGCTAACATAACTGATAGTACATTGAAAAATATATACATAGGACACTATATCCCCACAAAATGAAATTATTTAGGGTATTTTACTTCAATATGGAGAATATAAGGACAGTGTTATTTATCACATGTTAAAATTGGTTTGATGACAGATTAAAAAGCTCTTTTCCTCATCAAACACCACACTTATCAACAAGGTTTTAGAACTTATTTGAATTCTGTAATGACATCCTTAAAAGAAGGTTAGAGGCACCCAGTGATTTCTGCAAACTAAAGCAAGAACAGTATTTTTGTCGTACTTATCCGTGCATCTTTGATCACAACTTCTGTGAAATGGTGTCCATACAAAAACTATCTTTCTGTTTCATGTTAAAAGCTTTGAGCTTAATTAAAATATAATCATAATTATTCTTTGCATTTTGAGACTCTCAACAATATTTTTGAGTACTGCTTATAAATCATTAAAACACTTAAACACTTTTAAGTAAAGTGCCCAAGGCACAATGTTTCATTGATGTACGTTATTTCATCTATTTTGAGAAAACTGATGTTCTAAGGGTAATATGAGTTTGCTAATCTCATACAAGAGATATCTCAGAATGAATGAAATTCAAAAAACCATTTATTTCAGGTTCCTGTTTTTTTTTTCCCCTTAGGTTCCTATTTTTACCAATAGCCCAGATACAAGCAAACTGAGTGTCCATCAATAGATGAATGGATAAAGATACAGGCACGCACACACTGCCACCACCACATGATGGAATATTACATAGTCATAAAAAGGGTAAGATTGTGGGGCACCCGGGTGGCTCAGTCAGTTAAGCGTTGGACTCTTGATTTTTGGCTCAGGTCATGATCTCATGGTTTGTGAGATCGAGCCCCACATGGGGCTCTGTGCTGACAGCACTGAGACTGCTTGGGATTCTCTCTCTCTCTCTGTGTCCTTCTGCTCATTCTCTCTCTTTCTTTCAAAATAAATAAGCAAATATTAAAAAAAGAGATAAGATCGTATCATTTGAGACAACATGGATAGATCTAGAGAGGGTGTTACGCTAAGTGAAATTAGACTGAGAAAGACAAATACCAGATGATTTTACTCATAAGTGGAATCTTAAAAAAAATGAATAAACAAACAAAAAGAATCCAACTGATAAATACGGGGAAAAAAACTGATGGTTGCCAGAGGGGAGGGAGGTGGGGAGTTGGGCAAAATGAGTTAAGGGAAGTGGGAGATACAGCTTTCCAGTTATGGGATGAATCAGGGGAATAAAAGGCACAACATAAGGAATATAGTCAATGATACTGTAAGAGTGATGTATGGAGACAGATGGTAGCTACACTTGTGGCGAGTACAGCATGTAAACTTACTGAATCACTATGTTGTGTACCAGAAACTAGTGTAATATTATGTGTCAACTATTCTCAAATGGAAAAATAGATATGAAGCTATTTTGCATAATGAAGGCTTAATACACATATACTACTCATTTAGTAGTGCCTGATAATTTTAGTTAATTTGTCAATTCAGTTAATAAAGATTTATTAAGCAGCTACAGTGTGTCAGTCATTGTGCTAAGAAGGATATATTGAATTTATAGGTTTGTACAGAAGGTTACCCATCTTTGCATATTGAACACATAACTAAAGAAGGATTAGTGAATATAACACAAGGTAAGAACATCAAGGCAGACTTCCAAGCATGACTGGAAATTTATCTTTGGGAGTTGGAGAGAGAAGGAAGAAGCTAAGGAGGCTTGGATGTTATATCCCTTGATGATGTCAGGACAGCATCTGATAGAATCCCATTTTTTTGTACAAAGAGGAAGCCTAAAGATGGCTTCTCTCGTTTCAGTGTGATGAATACCACCCTGTCAGAATGAATCTGAAAGTACTTAGTACACGACAAATATATCTTTGGCAATACAACCTGAGTTTGGGAAGAGGGAAGATATGGGGCCAGGTATGGGTGCAAGGCTAGGGTGTATTATTCTGCTTGTAGGTGAGTGAGGACTAACACTTAAAAGTTGTTTGCAAATTCAAAATCAGTCCACACAAGTTAAGAATTACATGTTTAATCTTAAATTCCAATTGAGTCTAATTTCTGGCTGGAAAGGATTATGGCAGAGATCCAGACAGGAAGAAAATCAGTATCATAGTAACAAATGAAGAGTCCCAGTCATGGAAACCCTAGCATGCAAGTAGAGGAATCCAGACATGAGGGAACTAGAATACAGAAGAAAGAATTGGTATGGAGAGAAAGGGTTAAGAATTCTAACAAGATGAGGGTGGTGGTGTGGGGGGGGGGGGGGCTTGCTTGTTCGATGTCTGGGTGGCTCAGTCGCTTTTCTGCCTTTCTGCTGTCATTGCAGAGCCCACTTGGGATCCTCTCTCTCCCTCTCTTTCTGCCCCTCCCCTGCTCTCTTTTTCTCTCTCAAAAATGATTAAACATTAAAAAAAAATTTAAAAGAATCTTAACAAGACAGGTTTATTGAATGCTAATTATAGGAGGCATTATGCTAATAGCCTCTACATCCATTATTCAGTTTGAATTGGCAATAAGCCCAATGAGAAATATAGTATATATCCATTATTCAGATGGTAAAATGAAGCTCAAAGAGCTTAAGTCACTTGACAAAAGTCGTACAACTAGTAAATGGCTGAGCTGATGTTTGAAATGGGATCACTATAGTGCAAAAGTCATGATCATTCTATAACTTTCTACAAGAAAATTACCCATTCGCCACATAAAAAGGCCCATTCTCCCTCTGTGAGTAATTAGCATTCCAAGTTAGACTCCAGCTTCCAAGGAACCAGAGCAACAAGATCCGTAAGATACTACCAGTAAGACTAATGCTGCTCAGAGAAGCATTGTCCTGTTAGACTCTGCGCTTGACTTGCCAAGTTCTCAGAATGCTAAGAGGAGGCTGACTCAACAAGCTTTGGTAGGCAGAGCTGGAGGAGAGTGAGTGGGTACACCGGGTAGGACGTACATTAAAGATTCCTACACTAGTAGGTCCACCAAGGGACCTTAGGTAGTATTGGGAATCATTTCTTACAATGGTTGCCATGGAAGGGGAAAGGAGATGAGTGTGGGCAAGATAGGGGCCATGGAGTTAGGCTGACTCAGATTAAGTTCAAGCTTTTTGTGCCACCACTCCCTACATGGCAGACTTCAAGAAGTTATTTTAACTCAAATTTGCCTCACTTTTCTCATGTGTAAACTGGGAAAAATAAAAGGACCTGCCTCATGGGCTATAAGTTTTAAATGAGATAACGCAATGGACCCCACGCAGATCTGTGTCTGATAACATCAGCAAGTACTGAATAAAGAGCAGCATTTGTTGATTAGAAGGCAATGCAGGTTACTTTTCAGAAGATGGTTATAAGTAAATACCTGTTTCATCTACCTGAGAATTAAAGCCAAGTTTTAGGGAAACCAAGCATGGCACAAATTTAGAGAGAAAGTGGCCCAGACTAGGAGCAGGTTGGGCAGAGCTGTGGAAGGGCAATTGCAATGGCAGGTCTGTGGTTCAGCTGATTGTTTATTAGAGTGTAGGCAAGGCAGGCTACCATAAAAAATGGGGTTAAGGCAGGTACAGTGATACTTGGTGAATCTCTGCTACCCTTGGGCTTCAATTTATTATTAAAAGGGCTGGTGCTAGTTATTTCCTATGCTGTTACAAGGATTGTAACCAATTAAAATTGTGTAACTATACTTCCTAAATTGGAACAATATGGACACTAGCTTTGTATTATCAAACAGCATTGAAAAAGAATTAAAAAAATGTTCCTCATGAAACTGAAATGTAGAAAAAATTCTTATGAAATAATTAGACATTCTGAGAGTTGGTGTATTTAGTAAATAGTTTGTCTCAAAATCAAGCCCTATGGCAAAGCTTTTATAATCCATGGCTGATTAATATGTGTATTTTACTTTTTCATTTTTATCTACTTATATAAAACTACTTGCTTTATTGATCAAAGTGGTGAGAACCTATATTTTTCCTTGTGATAGAGATGCATGGATCAATACAATCTTATAAGAGATTTATTTGTGTACTGGTGACTGAGTGATCTCATAAAATACAGCTCTGGTCTTTATTGAATTTTTTTTTTCAGTTCAGCTCTAAAAGCTCACAACTGCAAACTCCTACAAGATTCAAGAATATTATAATGCTAACTTAGGCTTCCAAATAAATTTTTCAGCTTTATTTAATCTGAGATCTTTCAAAATAATGAAATTATGTTTACGACACCATTTCCAAAAAAGTATTCCATGACTTTGCCAAAATGCTCAGACTGAGTCAGAACTAAACTGTGCTAAGTCATCCCTGTGGCTAAAAGTCCTTCCATGCCTATGTTCTTCATAATAGAGACCAGAGTTCTTTATGTGGCATATGTCAAACTTCATGGAACTGTAAACGTCCCTTCTCTTCAGCTTCAAATCCTGCATCCCCCACCTTCTTCACTTCCAGCTCCTACCCCACACCCATATACATATCTTCTTAATCTTTAGTAATAAACTACTTCTCACTCTCCAGTAATCCAGACCTTAATACATACACACACATGCACACGCACACACATACACACACACACACTTCCTCTGTCATATTCTTCTTGAAGTGGAATTACTACTTTCTACTGGTCATTTAAGACATGATTCAAGTGTGAGGCTTTCTGGTAAGTCTTTGCCTGGCCCCGGCTACCTTGTGCCCTCTGCTACATGATACTACTTTCCATTTGTTTACCCACATGTCTCCTAACTTGAATAGAAGCATATGGGGGCTACTGTACCTTTTATTTCTATGTTCCCAAAACCAGTATGTTCATTTGCACATAGTAGGGAATCCATGAATATTTAAAAATTTTTTAACGTTTATTTATTTTTGAGAGACAGAGTATGAAGCAGGGGATGGCCAGAGAGAGAGGGAGACATAGAATCCGAGGCAGGCTCCAGGCTCTGAGCTGTCAGCACAGGGCCCCACATGGGGATCAAACCTATGAACTGTGAGATCATGACCTGAGTCAAAGTTGGACACTCAATGGACTAAGCCACCCAGGCACCCCTATTTACGTCATTTAAAAATTATTCATGGGGGGCTGGCTCCCCCCAGACTGAGCCTGGGTGGCTCAGTCGGTTGAGCGTCCAACTTCAGCTCAGGTCATGATTTCATGGTTTGTGGGTTTGAGCCCAGCATTGAGCCCCATGTCTGGCTCTGCACTGACAGTGCAGAACCTGCTTGGGATTCTCTTTCTCTCCCTCTCTCTCTGCCCCTCCCCGACTCATGCTTTGTCTTTCACTTAAAATAAATAAATAAACTTAAAAAAATAAATGAAGTGAATAAATAAAAACCACCCTTACTGCTGACTCTAAATTAACTTTTTAAATACATTGCTTCTGCTTTATTCTTTTGTCCTTGAATCCCATAAGCTCTAGGTTACTGAATCTCTCTTGCTCTAAGCAGCACCTACGAGATTGGACATCTATTTCTGATCTGCTCATAGTTTAATAAAGCAGAACCCTCAGACTTCCAGCAGACTTGACTGACATGGTCCTCCTTCTGCTTCTCATCCAGAATTGCCATGCTCCGCAGTCAATGAGCAAGCCTCTAAGTTACTGAACACTGGATTCATTTTACATTGTTTGAGGGCTTAGATGGCCACCTAGAAAGTGTCCATAGACTTATGATATTAAGTTTGCCGGGTTGGACATCTTCCAAACTTTAGTTTCTAGATACGCCCATCTCCTTCCTTCTTGGCTTCTTTATTGCACCTGTGTCACCCTAGGTTTGTATTTACGTCTGTTCCCTGATCTTTCCCAATTTGAATGATTTCACACTAAATTAAGCCATAGTGAGCCACATCCTAAAGAGTGGCTTCTGATAGCTTTAATGTTAGATCTAACAGCAGTGCTGCTTGTGAATAATTTGACTTTATACAAAGAAGATTTTGATTTCTTCCACTTTCTAAGGAAAATATCATTAAAAGCATTTATGTTCATCTATATTTTAGTCATGGAGGAGAAAAGTCTGCATGTCAATCCCTTTTGTCAAATATTCTTTAAACTATTCTACATGGTACATAGATTATCCTTGCAATATTTCCATAAGCAAGATATGATGGTTGTACTTTATCCACATTTCATGGATAGGAAAATTTAACAGGGTAAATCCACTGATTCATTCCCTCAGTTATGTGTCTGATTATTAATGATAACTAAATGGAGATCCTTGGATCCCTATTTTATGGCTCTCTCCTTGGATTATACAAACCTGTTTACTGATGATTGCCCAAGTTCACATTCTTGGTACTCTCTAGAATTGCATTTGGGTTATAGAACAAGTATGAGTTATGGCATTTTTAAATATTATGGTAATTACAAATACTTGGATATTTAAGGTATTTTAGTGAATCGGCAACAGAAGTGATCTGGAAATCACAGTATTCATTTCTAAAAATCTAGTGAAAAGTGCAGAAAGGCAGAATTATTAGAAGGGATTCACTAGTCTTTTCATTTCCCTGACCCTTTAAAAAGTTTGGAAAGCCTCTGTTTGATTCTGACTATGCTCTTTCATCCTTAATGCTCACCTCTGAATAATGTGTCAACTCCAGAGAGTGAGACATTCAAGTGCATTTCCAGGACCTTGTAGAATAAAAGTGTCAAGGACTGCTTTGTGAAGGTTTTCCGACTGTCTGGTATAAAATGGTATTGGGACTTCCTCAAATAGATTCCCCTGCTGAGACACACAGTTGGGAAGCAACTCACAACACATCAGAGACAGGCCAGGCCCAAACATGAAATAGATGCTGTGGCTTTGTTATGAATATGGCAGACTTCAGGGTCAAAGCTCCTGTCAGGAGGGAATGCACACTGTTTTTCAAAGGAGCTCTAGTCCATGCTAGGAAACCTCACTTGTGTGGGTGTTTCTTCTCTCTTAACTCTGATTTCTGACTAACAGAAAGTACACTTAAAGAAAGCAAATTTTTAACACTGTGAAACTATTAAATAGTACCAGCACTATTAAACTTGCAGTGAATACATTAAATGCCTAATCAAGCCAATGTGCTAAAAACAATAACAAACTACCTGGGCAGCAATTCCTGAGAGTAACTTCTTTCCACTCTGAAATGGCTGGGAAGTCATTTAAAGTATGAGATAATACACAGTAGTTTGAAGCAGGACTATAGACTGGTTAAGGGCCAAGAGTTTGGAACAAAACCAAGATTATAAGCCTCTACTACTTGACAATTCTGTGACCTTGAGCCTCTGTTTTCTCATCTTTAAAACAGGGATGTAATACAACTCTATAAAATAGTGATCAATACCTAATAAGATTAAGCATAACAAGTCTTGAGTAGGGTACATGTTTCCTAGGAAGGATCGATAATTATTAGCTATTTCTGAATCATTGTTAACATGAATGTACCTGAAGGTAAGGTAAGTGGCCTTCGAAATATCATTCTGGGGATGAGAATATGGACAGAAGCAGTTGGATCTGGATCAGGAAGCCAGGTCCACTAATTTCTAGGACATGATTTTAGCACTTAGCCTTTCAGAGACTCAGCTGCTTCCCCTCTGAATAATATCTACTTCTGAAATTTGTAAATAACATGAAATAAGGTCACAGATGCCGAATGCCTACTGTAGTACTTGACAAGTCCCTTTGACCTTCATGGGAAATCTATGGTTATAATGCTTTAATCTTATAATCTTTTTTTTCATCATTTTAGTTGGGCAAAACCAAAGAAACCAAATATTTCTTTCATGACTCTTCTCTGACAATATATGACCTCTTTTCTGATGATATTAATCTAATTAGTCTAATTCTGTTAACTTCCAATTATGAGCAAAGACAGAGATAAGAGCAAACAAAATATATAAGCAACTGATTGTTAGAGAAAGAACAAATTTGACAATAATTGGCCAAACCATTGGGGAATGAATGATTTACAAAGTTCAGGAGAGATAGAAAAAACTTACAAAGAACAATAAATTCAGGTTTCGGTAAATAAATATTTTGGAAGTCCTACCCTCAAACTATGTTACCAAAATAAAAAAAAAAGGCATTTGGAAAAAAATGTTATATTTATAACAAACATGAGAGACCAAGGGTTATTTCTTTTGTATAATATGTGCTTACATGAATTGACAAGATACTAAGACTGATAAATAAATGGGCAAAACCAAAAATAGACTTTACAAAAGAAGAAACACAACTATTAAATAAACAGAAACCAAGATGTCCAGAATTTTTCTTAATGCAAGCATGTAAACTAAAATACTGAAATAGTATTAGTCAGCTGTTATGTTAAAATTTAAATTAATAATTACTACTGGTGTGATGTCTAATAAAACTCGAACTTTCTAACATTGAATTTCCTCTACTTTTCAATTTTTTTGATACAGATTATTCTTGACCTTTTTACATAAAATAGATACAGATATCTATTAATTTTACATAAAATTAATATATAGATATCTATACATTAATTATATCTATTAATATAGATATTATTATATCTATACATCTGTATATCTATATATCTGTATATCTATACATTAATATATCTACTAATACATAGATATCTGTACATTATCCATATACATTACATCTATATACGTTACATATACATACGTACATATCTGTATATCTATACATTAATATATCTATTAATTATATCTATTAATATATAGATATCTATATACTAATTTTATGTAAAATTAATATAGATTAATAGATATATCTATTATATGATGCATTATATAATTATATATATTTATATATATGTATATATTTACATAAATGTATATTATAATTAGGTAATAAATATATCTATTATATATCTAATAGATATATCTATTATATATATTTATCTATATATCTGTATATCTGTATATCTATATATATCTGTATATCTATACAATATATCTATTAATTATATCTATTAATATATAGATATCTTTATACATTACATATACATACATATATATCTGTATATCTATACATTACTATATCTATTAATTATATCTAATATATAGATATCTATATATTAATTTTATGTAAAATTAATAGATATAGATATTAGACTAACAGGTTTGGAGTAGTTTACAGAAGTTTTCATACCAGAATGAGACACAGGGAACCCACAGTTCATTGCTATCTATGATGATTACATATTAAATCTTTTTTTGAGAGTGTTTCTGGAAACTAAGTTACATGGGTATTTGATCAAAGTCTAAGAGAAAATCTATGCATCAGGGAGTAAATGCATGCAGTGTTACATTTAAAAATGGAAAATATAATGTCCACTGTGAATATTTGATATTAAATATGAAACTTAAGAAATGGGAAGAAAGGATGGACAACTGACAAATTAATTATAATTTCTGACATTTCCCTAACATTTTATTTTTTTAAGGCACTGCCATACATGTTTCTCTCATCTAATCCCTTCAAAGATTCTGTAAGATATATATTATTGTGCTTGTGCAGATGGGGATAAAGAGCATGAAAGAGGTTAAATGACTTCCTTACTCAAGTTCAGAAAGCCAGTTAAAGACTTCAGCCAGGGCTTGAACCTCAATCTCTTGATTAAAGGTTCTCTACTGTCCACTATGCCAGCCTGATGGAATAAGAATTTGTATATGAGCTTCAATGATAAAAAGTAAACTATCATAGAGATTTTGGACAGAGAATGAGGTGGATAGAGAGAGAATGACACATACAAATGAAGTTTTCTTAAATTTTTACTGTTTTGAGAACATTGGATAAAATGTTCTGCCAATTGCTAAATTAACTGCAGTGAAGGCCAGAAGCATTGTTGGAAATTGGAACTTGAATGGCTTTGGAATAAAGAGGAGCATTTGCACCTGACCTTGTGTTAATAGTTACCAGCTCTGAGGCACTCCATACAAAGTTAATGGAGATCCCAGCAGAGATTGAACTTCCATAATTATTGGAAGTTTGTGTGACTATAGCATTCCTTAGTAGGTCTCAAAAGTGATTTGATTTTAGAGCTATGCTTTGGGTCAAGTATTACTCACTCTAGAGCTGTGCTATCCACATAATATAAATTCAAATAAAATTAGAAAAGCAGTTCCTTAATCATTCTAGGTACTTTTCAAGTGCTCAATAGGCAATGCAGGTAGTAGCTACCATGTTGAACAGTGCAAAATGGTAGAACATTTTTAATTATTGTAGAATATTCTATTGGTAACAAATTTCCTAGAGTCTGGCTACTTCTTTGTGGGGCAGGAGGTGGGGGGGGGACGACTCTCAAACCCTGAGAACATGGGAAGTTGTTGAACAATTTGGCGAGCTTGAATTCTTTCTCTAGGGTTGTTCTTGATCTCAGAGGACCATTTGTCTCATGCTCCAGGTGTTTGGGGATTACTTACGTACTTTCCACCTACCAAAGAGTCAGGAAAGAACAGCAAAAGCTAGAAGGAATCACATCAATCAACAGTACTGTTGGGAGTGCAGTGTGTACTTATTTAAAGTTTCCTAGAAGAGCTCTATCTCAGGAGATATACAAAAGCTGCTCATGGGAAATTCTACTCTTCTTGACATAATTCCCCAAATAGTAAATCTTCAGGCATTTCCAATTTGAAGCAAAGTTGTACAGTACATGGAGTTTGTTTTTAGCAACAATCAGATATTGTTCTAAGTGTCTCTATCTTTCCATATTTTTAACCACAGTAGGCTTGCAGGCTTTAAGACTTCCTCTCATGGTCCTACCACTCGGCATGTGATCCTAGATAACTTCTCAAGCTCAAAATTTATCCTGCTTTTATCCCTCCATCTGCCATAAAAATACACCTTTCATACTTCTCTCCAGCTAACTGCATTACGAATTCTTGTCTGTATAGTTAATGGTGATGTCATAAAAAGAATGCCCTAGAAATAAGAGTAGTTGGATTTCATGTGTTTGTAGTAGTTTTACAAGTCTGTATTCTTGAAAGAGAATGAAAATTGGGATAAAACCACCTGGATTTAGTGCTGTTTCCACCATGTCTTAATCATGTAGCTACAGGCATAGTATTCAACTATCCAACTATATTGAGCTGGATTCTTCATATGAGGAATAGAGACAGTAATACCTACAACACATGGTTTTTGCAAAGATTAAATGAGATAATGGATTTGGATATAAATCCATTCTAACAATTTTCCCCCATGATGTCAGATTAATATCTTCACCAGTTTTATTTTATTCCTTTGTGAAAGCATTGATGTCAGCTCAGGGCTGTTTTCTGCAGAAAAATTCAGATGTCCTTTAACACTGTCAGAATGTTATTTGTTAGTCTGAAGATAAAAGGATGACAGTAACGGCAACATAATGGCACATTAACAGTCTTTGTCAGGCCAGACAACAAGCAAAAAGTTATATTTGTGAGCTGTGTTGTAGGAGTTAATTTGCTTTAAGTTTTGCAAATTTATACTATGTAATTATGGAGTTTGCAAACAAAGTCTTTTGTGCTTTAAAAACAGAAAATTTTAGATCTTAGGTTAATGTTACTGCCAGATAAAGGGTTTGTAAAGATCATAGAGACAGGATGCATAAAACCCTTCTTTAGAAATATTCTATCAACTAATGGGTCATAAAATCTACAAAGGGGAGAGAAAGTAGTATATATTTGGAGCCATATTCCTATTTCCAAGCCACTGAGGGGACACTCAAAAACACTGAAGCATTCTGTCTATAAAGAGACAAGTGACAGAATCATATATCTTCTCAAAATGCAAAATGTTCTTCTCAGGGGTTCACTTAGGCCTAGTAAGTCAACAAGAGCAACTCCCTTCCCAGGTTTGAATAACCCATATTAAAAAAAAAATTCATAATTATCTTATTTCATGCAGCCAAATCCCAAGGACTTTTCCTTTTTGAACAATACCAGTAATTATGAGTGGACCTGTTTCATTGCACCCAGTGTTACAATCATGATTTGGGATAGCATATTCAAGATGACCTACAATTTCCAGGACACGGGACAAAAGGCATGTCGGGGAAGGGCACGGCTGTTTGATTGTCAATTTTTTTTTTTGGATGTAAATTTCAAAGGTTAGTAATAAACATCAAAGTATTTTTTAATGAAAGCTCTAGTGTTCTAATGTATCGGGTCTATGAGATCACGCTTATTTATACCTCTTTCATAATAAAGTTGCCTATCTGACCATTGGTTTTAAAATTTCTGAAGTCAAGGAATGTGTCATTTATCATTTATCTCCAGGAGAGTGTCAATTAAAGTCACTTTCTGAAAATAAATTTATGAAGAGTAATACGTGTAATTAACAGATATCACTCAATTCCAGCCCACCCAAAACAAATAGCTTTAATCTTTTCAAGCAGGCAATAGTCTCTAATACTGTATTTAAAAAAATCATTTTAATTACCTTTCTCTAAATCTCTGAATATTCTCCAAATCTTTGGCATCTTCTTTGAGAGGACCTGCTGGAGGTGCATACGGCAGGTCAGGTGCTGATACCGCATATATTTAATTCCACATGTTAGGATGACAATAGAGTAAAAGAAATCCCAGACTTAAAAACGAGTTTGTACTCTGATATCTAAGTCAATCTCTCTTACCCTCAACTTTCTTATCTGTAAAATGGGGATAGAAAACTCATACTAAATGTGATAATTTGCAAAGCACTTGGCACACAGCAGATGCTCAAGACATGGTAATAGGCTCAGTGAGCTTAACTCAGGCAAATTAAATGTGTGTTCCATAAAACATGTTTTAAATATCTTTAAAATTAAAAATCCTAAAGAAAATTCTGTATACATTATAAATGTCTGTATGTATACATACATGCTTAATTATATAGTGTGCTTTACTTACATGTAAGTGCATAGAATTGTATAAACCAGTAGTTGTCAATTTTTTCTGTAAAGGGCCAGACGGTACATATTTACAACTACTCAGCTCTGCTACAGTGGTGCTGAAGCAGCCCTAAATAATACATCAACAAATGAGCATGGCTATGTTGTAATAAAACTTTATTTATGGACACTGAAATATGCATTCCATAGAATTTTCAGGACCTGAAGTATTACTCTTGATTTTTTCCCCCAGTCATATAGAAATGTAAAAACAACAACAACAAACAACATTCTTAGCTCACAGGCCATAAAAACAAACAAACAAAAAAGCAGCCAGCAGGCTGGATTTGTCCCATGACCATAGTTTGCCAACTTCTGGTATAAACCAAGTCATGTATACTGAATTTATGGGTGATTTAGGGAATTTTTAAGATTACGTTTACTATACAGTTTTTCTTCCTTATGTGCTAACTTAATAACTCAACCACCTTTTGAGAGGCGAATTGACTGTTATTGTTAGTGTTTTGAATGGCATTAGATTTGAACTTATTAGATCTCATTTTCTCTACACCTACTCTTGTGGTGAATTCATCCAGTGTTCTGACTTAAAAATCATCTGCAAATTGATGGATCCCAAATTTTATCTTCAACCTAATTTTTTTCCTGAACTCTAGATTCATATTTCAAAAACCCTATTCAACATCTTCACCTGGATGTCTAAATTTGACCTCAAACTTAATGTGCCCAAAATTAAATTCATAATCTTCCTTCTAAAATTGTTTCTCTCATAGTCTTTCTATCCCAATTCATGGCGACTCCTTTCTGTTTGTTCAGGTCAAACACTGAGTCATCCTGATTCTTTTCTCTCTCTTACAACACACTTTCAGTCTACTTGCAAATACTCTTGGCTCTATCTTCAAAAATATATTTTAAATACAGTCATTTCAGGGGCGCCTGGGTGGCGCAGTTGGTTAAGCGTCCGACTTCAGCCAGGTCACGATCTCGCGGTCCGTGAGTTCGAGCCCCGCGTCGGGCTCTGGGCTGATGGCTCAGAGCCTGGAGCCTGTTTCCGATTCTGTGTCTCCCTCTCTCTCTGCCCCTCCCCCGTTCATGCTCTGTCTCTCTCTGTCCCAAAAATAAATAAACGTTGAAAAAAAAAATTTAAATACAGTCATTTCATGTCATCTCTATGGTTACTGTCATTATCATCTATCACTTGAATTATTGCAATAGGCCCCCAACTAGTCCCACTATCTGCCCCTCCCCCCAACTCCTGGCTATCTATAGTCTATTCTCAATACAAGATTCAGAGTAATCTGTTCCAGTCTCAGCCAGATCATGTCACTTCTGTGTTCAAAACCTTCTGAAATGGCTCAATTTCACTCAGAGAAAATGCCAAGGTCAGGCTTTTTCCTACATAATTCACCCATATTCCTCATTTCCTCTTCTCCCCCTCCCCAAACTGCCAACCTCCTCTTCCTCAACTCTTGTAGTTATCACCTGCTGCAGCCACATGGGTCTCCTTGCTGTACTTTAAGCATGACAGGCACACCTCTGTCTGTAATACTGTACCTAAGGCTGTAACATAGGTTTTTACTCAAATGTTACTTTCTCAATGAGGCACTTCCTGATTACTGATTGATTTCATCCCACAAATCTAATCCCAACACTTTGCTGCTTAATTTTTCTCCATCACACTGTCACTGTTTGACAAATACTGCACAATTTAACTATTTAAACCATCCTATCACAATGTAATCTTTATGAGATCAGGGATTTTCATCTGCTGCTTTTCTCACTGCAGTTATCCCTACTAAAGTAGAATGGTACCTGGCAGAGTGGGACTTCAAAATGTATTTATTGAATAATTGAACAGGTTAGTGCTGGAATTATGGGATATCTTTATTTTTTCCTTTGTGCATGCCTATATTTCCTATTTAGAAAGTAGAACAAACTTTAGATCAAGAGACACAAATGTTGGGCTTTAGTCTTGGATAGGTCACTTTACATCTGTGTGAACTTGAGTAAGTTCAAAAGTCTGTGACCTGAATTTTTATCTGTATGACTAAAATATGATAAAATGGTATATATTACATAATGTGTATATATATATATATATATATGTATATAGGTGTATACATATATATGTATATATATGATTATATATATACATATATATAATGAAGTAGAAAGATACTCTATGACTACCTAACATGAATTATTTTGAGGATAAAATATGATAAGTGTTTTTGAAAATATTTTGTAAACTATTAAATGCTATTCAACACGAGATCATTAGAAAGAGTTTACTATATGTATTTCTACTAATCATTTTAGGATAAGCAATAGACTCAATTATATTCACATATTTATTTCTGTTCCATAGACTCTATAATCTGAATTTAATGAAGGACTCATTTTGAATCTCAATTCAGGTTGATGGTATATCGATTTTTTTTTCTTCAGCTATGGAAGAAGAAAAGAAGTCTTGAACAAAATTCAATTTTACCATCAACATCAATAAGGTACATCAGGTGACACAGGAACAATAAAAAAATGAATTGGAAAACCATTTTATTAAGTTGAAGTTATTAATGAAACAATGTCAAGCAGCATTAAAAGCCAAATAATTTTCATGCACTGCATTTAAAGAAGATTTGTGTATTACACAGATGAGGAAGGATGAGAAGGAATGAAGGGGTTCAAGGATGATTTGTGGAGTTGCAGCTAGAGGATGAGGGAGCCTTGGTCTCCTAACCAAGTTAGACAGTTGGGGTGATGGAAATCTGCTAAGACATCGACAATGGGATTAACACAATACTATGCTGGCTGGTTTAGGAAGTCTCAACAGGTTCCATTACCTAAAAGCCATATACAATATTCCATTTCTTTCCACATTTATCATTTGAAGAGGGAAATGAGAAAGTTCTTTTCAAATTCAGTTTGGGGGCACCTGGGTGGCTCAGAAGGTTGAGTGTCTGACTCTTGGTTTAGGTCAGGTCATGATTTCACAGTTTGTGAGATTGAGCCCCACTTCATCAAGCTCTGCACTGTCAGTGCAGAGCCTGCTTGGGATTCTCTTTCTCCCTGCCCTTCCCTCATGCTCATGCATGCTCGCTCTAAAAAATAAACTTAAAAAGATCAGTTTGCTTAATCATCTAATGTACCTGCAAAATATTCTTGCAATAAACATGAAATATATATTTACAAGGAATTTATTGCAACTGACAGTATGTGTGTATATATATATATATATATTTTAATTTTTTTAAGTTTATTTTTTGAGAGACAGAGAGAGAGAGAAAGAGAAGGAGAGAATTAGCGGGGGAGGGCGACACAGAATCTGAAGCAGGTTCCAGGCTCTGAGCTGGCAGCACAGAGCCTGACATGGGGCTGGAACTCAGGAACTGTGAGATTATGACCTGAGCCAAAGTCGGTAGCTTAACCAACCGAGGCACCCAGGTGCCCCTGAAAGTATATTTTTATCTTTCAATAAACTTCTAGTAGATTGAACATAAAAATCCCTTCTAGGGGCACCTGGGTGGCTCAGTCGGTTAAGCACCCTACTTCAGCTCAGGTCATGATCTCCCAGTCCATGGGTCTGAGCCCTGCGTGGGGCTCTGTGCTGACATCTCAGAGCCTAGAACCTGCTTCAGATTCTGTCTCCCTCTCTCTGCCTCTCCCCCACTCATGCTCTGTCTCTCAAAAATTAATAAATGTTAAAAAAATTTTAAAAAATCCCTTCCAGTCATTGGGAAATAAGCCATCAATCTGAGAAACTGTGGTATACACGGAGAGAGAAGGCTCAGGTCCCAAAACTGATTGTCAACATAGAGTTTTTAGCATTAATAGTGATTCAAATCATTTCTTGGAAATCAGAATTTAAATCAGTAACTGGCAAAAACCTAACAATTTAATACCCACTGTCACTAAAGTGTATATTCATTTCTGTGTGTGAACTGAACACAATTCAAAACTAAAATTCTACCCGTGTCCTCACAGCAAATTTTAATCCTTATATTATTTCCAGTCAAACGTGTGTAAGAACATCTATATTAGAGAAGAAGCCCTGCAATTTCTTTCCAAATAATGAGTATATTTCAAACATCCCATTTGGCCAGCATACTTCTTGACTTATTAAGGAGGGTGGTAAGTACTGAACTGTATTAGAACACTAATGCTAGCTTAAAATATGTTTATTATTTTATTGAGTCACTGCAAAAAAAAAGGCTATCAATTATCCTCCAAATTAAGATCAAATTATATAATAGTATTGGCTTATTAAAGAGTAAGGCAAGTCTGAAAGCCTAAACAAGTTATTATATATAGAATATACAGAAGATAATGATAGACATACCAACTACATATTAGTTACTCTTGGTTTTGGGACATCTTGTATTAATATACTTTATGGGAAAGCTACATTAGTATGATGCACTTGCAAATTAGTTTCTGAATATAAGTTAAATGAAAGCAGGGTCTGTGCCTGATTTTGTCCATGACTAAATGCCTAACGTGAGGTAGGTTCTCATAAAATATTTGCCTAATAAATACATAATTTTCACAACCATGTTATCTTTGGTCTAATTCCCTTAGTCCTTATGTATATTATGAACATCACCTCATTCATTAAAACCATCATATGTGATATCAGTTTGTGTTAACCATACCTTTTATTTTCTATATTATGATGCTTTGACATCCGGGACCTTGCTGACCCTGAACGGACTGACCCTCCCAAAGTTAGTTTATTTCTGGATACAGTAAACAACCTACCAGGGAGCATGCCTGCCACACATAAACCAATATGGAGCCCACACCCCCATGACTTCTATAGGACTCTCACAGTTTTATACTGCTCTTCAGTGACCAAATAATCCACTTGTCCTAATCACCCAGGGCTAAGCACCAGATAACAAGGGACAGTCCCTATATACTAGAGCCTGATGGACACATTAAAATAGCCAATCCTAAGCCTGCTCACCCTGCTTTGTTTGTTCCTTCCCATGGAAATTACAGGAGAGGCTCTTGTACACATTGCCTCATTCCCTCTGCCTCCAGACTGACCCCCTGTATTTTTCCCCAAGTGCCCCCCACCCCTATGTCATATCTGTTTCTAGAGATCTGCGAGTATAACAAACTTCTTCCTTTCTGATAGTTGTTTTCATCCCCACATGTTTTATCATACCTGACTAAAACAAATCTCTGGGAAAATGTTTCCTTTCAAATTGTTGGGAAATGAAACATAACTCTACATTTGGAAAAACAGATGATGAGAGACTTCTCACCTGTGAAGTTAGCACATGTTTTTAAGTTGGTCATTCTGAGTATACTTTGGTGCTAACTTTCCACTTTGGTAAAGCATTTTGGTAACACTTAGATGAATAATGCAATGATTAACTTGTGATAGGAAAACAACAACAACAAAAAAACTAGCTTAAATGCGTGATGGAAGAGAATGATGTTAATAATATACATGACTCTATAACATGTACTGTATCTTCTCAGGGAATGTATAATACATTGTTCAAAGACAAATATAAAATGTATAATTCCACATTTATAAGAAAATATGTATTTGGTTATTCATACAACAAAGGCTGGAAGGTTAAACACTGAAATGCTGAATGCGTATCCTGTGCAGTGAGTTTAGGAGTGTTTTACATATTTTTATTTTAAAATTTTAAATATTAAGAAATAGAGAAATTAAACTACGTACCTATACATCCAGGTGGAACAGAGGCAAATTGTTTACCATATTAGCTTTAGATCTCTTTTTAAAAAATAAAGCATTACAAACACAACCAAAAGGCCACTTAACCCTCTTCCTTTCCTTCCTCCCCATAATTTAGCTACAAAACAATGATGTTCCACGTAATTTTTTACAGTTTCTGTAGTAAATATGTATATTACTTTGTAATTAGGAAAACCATATTAAATTTATCTGGTGTGGTACTATAACATATCCTCATACT
This sequence comes from Puma concolor, assembly GCF_028749965.1. NCBI lineage: Eukaryota > Metazoa > Chordata > Mammalia > Carnivora > Felidae > Puma > Puma concolor. The sequence goes on along the minus strand of NC_141674.1, from coordinate 145,485,426 downwards.
GAGCTACTGTTAATCTACATCACTATTTTATTTTTTAAAATGGTAGCGTTTCCACTAAAACCTTGACTTTAACTTGCAATACTTATCGTATGGGTCCTAACATTCCACTAGAGGCTGCAGGGCATACCAGGGATCCTTTGACAGGGATATGTATATATTTCTTTATAGAGAAATATTATAACCATTTAAGATTTATATCCATTTGTTAATAATTAAAAATGGTAGATTCACAAAGTTACTGATTATAATGGTTACTGATGTAATACTGATTATAAATTTTGCATCAAACTAGAAAAACAACGGCAATATCCTGAACCAATTAGAACTCTTGCACGAGGGGCGTCTGGGTGCTCAGCCAGTTAAACCCGACTTTGGCTGAGGTCCAAGCTCTGAGTTGGGCTCTGTGCTGACAGCTCAGAGCCTGGAGCCTGGTTCAGATTCTGTGTCTGCCTCTCTCTCTACCCCTATCCCGCCTAGGCTTGGTCTCTCTCACTCTCAAAAATGAATAAATGTTAAAAAAAAAAAAAAAAAATTAAGAACTCTTGCACCAGGGATTTAGCCGTTAGGTAAACTGAAATTCTTTGCACCAATAAGTCCCACTCCAGGGGAATGACTGTTAACTTGAAGTTAATTTCACCATTTCCTTTAGTAATAAATATCAGAACATTAAAATTTGAAACAACTAAATGCCAAGTTATAATTACTGTATCAATAAAATTTAATCAGAATAATAAATTTGACCATTTCAAACTAATGTTATAATTATATTGACACAGACCCTGGTTTTATGAAGTTTGCTTAGACAGAAGAAATTGTCCAAGATCTCCAATTCTAAATTGAATTCTAAAAGCACCCTTTAAACATAACCTCACTTTAAATAAAATGTTCCACCTGTAGAGTAACTTTGTATTCCTTTGGTGCTTAACAGGGGAAGTTCTCCACTTGAAATAAACCCAACTGATGATTTGAAATTTAAATTGACCCCTGTGGTCTCACAAATGAGCTCAGAGCCAAGAATATCCTTCATCAGAGGGCAGCAGTTCTAACTCAAGTGCATGGGCTCTTACTGCCCAAGTTGACAAAGCTGTCTGGTTTTCCCGATGGTCTTTGGGTTGGCCAGGCGAGGACCGCTTTTAAAAGAACACCAAAAAGTTTATGGCTCTTAACTTCACAAACTGCACTTCTTATTTAAAATAATTTTTAACACTAGTCATTCCAGTTGCTCCTCACAATCAGTTCTTTTAATCCGAAACCTAGCAGGAGCTCGCTTAGCCAATTAGACTTCTAGATGTGGTTGGTAGTTCTATATGCAGGAGGCACTCCATTCTGTCTCCTATGTCTCTCCTATCCGCTAGTCAGGCTCTTCAGCCCTTTGGTATTATAATGTGTTTGTCATTCATCCTGATAGTTAGATGTTCTTTTATAACCATTATCTACACATTATTCATCTTAGAAGCCTTAAGGCCTCCTAACAAATTAATGCACCAAGTAGATAATTAATGAATAGACACTAAAAAGAAATAAATGTAAACTTAAAGGTGATATAAGGAATAAAGGAAGTTGTCAGATCATGAAAAAACTCAGTTCTTTTATTTTACTGTGTATTTCAACATTTTAACTTCTAATGATTTATACTAAGGATGGGCAAAGATTTAGTTCCAAAACATTCATTGCTATGTTGCTTACAACATATTTAAAATGATCTAAAATCCCACTAATTGGAGTTTGAGTAACTTTGATTAATCTATATAATTTAACATAATGCAGTCACAATTAATGAAGTATAAATATAATTTCTGAATGGGAATATGTTCAAGGTATAACGTTAATTGCTTTCCTTTTTTTTTGATCTAGAGATGAGAAAAATATGTACAAAAATGTTCCCAGTATTAGATTTACAGCTATTTCTCATTGTCTTTTTAAAAATATATTTTATTTCTATTTTTGTTGCATAGACATTCATTTTATGATAAAATATGAATTATTAAAAATGATTACCTGAAGTGGCTTAATGATTAAAATGATTTTTTTTCTTAGCCAGTTGCTTGAGTGCTGCATTGAATATATAAATGCTTTATCTAGGAAACTTTATTCTTTGTAAGAAATGCAATTATATTTTCAGTTTCAAAATAATGGTGCTCAGCATTTGCCATTTGTTGAACATACTCATTGAAGAAATTTGTAAGTCTCTAATTGCGGGGACACATTTTCTATAAAATTGTTCTACTTTCCCTTGTTATTTCGCATTATAATATTAATTGTGAATTCATTTGAAATAGCAATGAATTCTTTATATCTCTGCTTACCTGTAAAAGAAATGCCAAAAAATGTCTCAAAATATCAGTACTGAGCAATGACTACTAATAGTGGTAAATCAATATCTCCTGCTATTGTAAAGGCAATTAGCACTTTATCCCTTCTCATAGACAAATTAAAATTATGAATATTTCTCCATGTTAAAGGAAAAAGTGAGTTGTTCTACCAAATCTGCAAATGGCAGGGGATGCTTCCTTTGAAACTAGCCTTTTGTTTTAACATATGAAACTAATCTAATGTCTTTGCTTGGCTACAAATCATGGAAGATAATATCAGAGAGGCCTTTATCTACAATTGTAGTAACTTGCAAAGCTTCACAGACAGCTGAGTTCATTATGTTGGAACTGCCAATCACATAGGCAGTCATTTATATTGCTTTTGAACTTTCATTGTTATGGTTCCTCATGGACATTACTTTTCTCTGCTCTTTCATAGAATATTTAAACATTCCATTCTATATCCTTACAAACGACATTCTAGAAGATCCCCATAAGATTTTCTTTGCCAAAACAGAGGAATAAAATGTTTTTTCATTCCACTAATGTTCAAGATATGATTCCTCAAGCTATTCTCAAATTTTTGAAACCATTATTACTATTATCTTGAGAATTTCTTTTTCTGTCTGCGCTTATGAAAAACCATAGGATGCCATAGCCTTCTACGCACTATAAGTTCATTATGAATTCCTATAACATCCACCAAAATAATTCACTGATGTCCAAGAAATCAATAAACACCCTTTAAACTGAATTGGAACTAGAAACATTCTCAGCCCTCGAAAAATTGAAGCTGTAAATATGACACAGCACACAATGTTGAGGAATTGATGTGGGTTTTCAGTGCTTATCATCTAACCCTTAAAATCCCTGCACCAGAACTTTTCCTTGGTGTCCCCGTTTCAAACAAAGGCAATAACTATCCACTCACTTGTTTGCAACAGAAAACTTGTGTCATCGTGGGCTTCATTTTCTGAATTTGAAGCTTTTAAACAATCAGTACAGTTTGTTATTTGTACCCCCCAAAATATTCCTGGGCTTTGTGCACACCTCTCCATTCTCACTACTATACGAGTTTAGGCTAGCAACGTTTACCCTTGGTTTAGAACACCACACCTTGTAGTCTCCAACCTCGCCCCACTCCCATCCTTCTACCATATAACAGCCAGAATGATCTCTCGAAATAAAATCAATTCACTTTCCACTTATGTTCTTTGATGGCACCCAGTTGGCCTGTGAGATAAATTCCGTGCTGCCGTGTAACTCTTCCAACCATATCAAATTTCTCACTTTCAGTTCCTGGAAAGCATCATGCTTTCTCTTAGTTCTCTGCAGTGACAGACTTTAATCTTTCTGTCAGAAAAACTCCATTTTCCCACTAGTCTCCTTTTCCCTGGCTAACTTCAGCTCATCATTCAGGTCTCTGCTTAGAAATCACTGCACTCAGAAAGACGGCTCGGACCTCCTAAAAGTATTTTCCCAAGGCTTCCTCTACGTTCTGTTGTCCATGCTGCCATCCTACATCCTGCTTTGCAACTGCATCCTAACCGCTTATTTACTTGCCTTTACTTACCTTTATGGGGTAACATTAATGAGAATGGGAATATGGTTTTTTTGTTCAACATTTGTTAAGGGGAGGATGATTCAAGACTTAACAGCAAAAATTATTCATATACATTTCATGACAACTCTAATTTATTGCCAGATGATTAGAACTACCTAATTTTCTTCCAGCTCAGGGCTTCTCCTTAGCCTTATCTTGAGTACCTTAAATAATCGTTCAAAAGACATCACACTTCCTTTATATTCTTCCAATTTTTTTCCCCTCTCCTTTCAGAGGCTGAGATTTTTCTGCCTTCTGTACAAATAAAATCCATTTCTCTCTCACAAGCAAGTTTCCTATTAGTTTTATAGCTGGGTCCTTACAGTGCCCAAACACCAAGGACAATAACCTAATAACAGACTCCTTGGACTCTTCTCCATAATGGCCTTTGTTGGAGTAGCTTGCTCTTTCTTATAGCCCTTCCATAAATGTATCCATGTGAATAGAGAGCATTGTTTCAGGTGAAAAAACCCTCACTTGCTTAGCACCAAGTTGAAGCAGCTATACAGCCTTCCATTATTATCAACATTTGTGAAAAATAAGGTCTCTCTGATTCAGAGAGACTGTTTTTCAAGAGTCCATATCATTTTTCAAGAGTCAGTATTTCTCGAGGTCCTACTAAATCTTAGATGCAGAGCTAGGCAGGTCTTGGTAATACAAAAAGGACAAGATTAGTCTCCTAACAATCTTCCTTCTTGGGTGGGGGTAGGGAGGCAGATTCATAAACAGATAATTCCAAAGCACTGTGACATTTTAAATCTAAGTTTTGAGGAATTCTACAGAAGCATGGAGAATGGACTGATTGATTCTGCTCAGGAAGAACCAGGAAAGGGAAAGGTAAGAGGTAGGAAGAGTATGCTTCCAAGAGGACACAGCACACACCTATGTGCTCTGAAAACACGTAAGAATAAATAGATTTATTTTTCATTTTCTTCTGTTGTCAGGTATTTAAAAAGACCACTAATGAATTTTCTGCATTTGCCTTTAGGCTGAAATATAATTTCATAAATTTCCCCAGTTTCAACAGACATCTTACCACTAATCTAGCTCTGGGGGGAGGTAAGTACAGGCTGCAGCTATTGACAAGTTTGAACATAAGGAAGCCATCCCAAATCATGTTTTGGTGATATCTTGGTTGCTGGGTGAGCAACTAGATGACTTATGTGAATTATTGTAAAGGCATCCCTTAGCTTGTGTGTTTGAATGCTCTGCATCTAGAAAATTGGGTCCAGTAAAGACTACTGCTTTAAAAAAAGACACCTCATTTGCAAACCACAAGTCAGGGCTCTATAGACCATATATCATTCCTTTAATACCTCACTTGGTTAGATACTCAATTTTTCTGAGGCTAGTTAGGGTAGAATTTACTATTCCCATTTTACAGATGAGTTGCTGAGGCTCAGTGTAGGTCAAGGATTTATTAAAACGAGAGAAGTCTTGCAAATACAGGGTTTGAACCATCTGCCATAAAGCATGTGTCTATGTTCCTCATTTCTAGACTTGGCCAAGGTAGAAAACTATCTTTTTATCTCTAACACAACATTCACAGACATATAAAACATTCACATTTTAATCACTTAATAATAACCTCAATACCTTTAATACCTTTAATTTAAACAAAATTTAATACCACCGAGCACTAGCTTTTCTCATAGGTCATAATGTCTGAAGCAATTTACATGCTAGACAGTATGGGGTGATTACACAAATTATAAATTCATAGTGTTCAAATGTGCTTGAATCAATAAACACTACTTTTATTCATCCATCCATTCATTCATTCATTTACTACTTATCTATTTTCCTGTTCACACATAGGGGAGCATTTGCGCCAAGCACTGGGTGAAAATATATGAATAAATCAACGTGCTCACTCTTGAGAAACTCCTAATTAACTTAGAGATATAAAGAAAAACACATAGTTATAAATGCAATTTTAGAGACACGGATGAAGTGCCATGGAAGAAGGTTCAGCACAAAGTTAATAGTTGATTAGGATTTTGAAGGCATTTTTCAGATGAATAAAGGATAAGGACATTTTGGGCTAAAATAAGAGTATGTACAAAGATACAGAGGCTAAAATGTGTCTGGACTGTTTGCCAAGTATGAGAAGCATGGTATTTTGAATACTGAGTCCAATAATTAATAACTTCAAATATTTTCCATAAGATATAATAAATTATATAACCCACTACTATTTTATTCAAGCCCAAAATAGGTCACACAGAGTCAGCACATAGCTGCTGTTTAAATTGTTTAAACCAGTCAAATGAATTTCTTCATTAGTGAAGAGCCTTGGGCATTTGCCTCCAGAGCTTTGGTCTCTTTCAGAAATAACACATTTACCCTTCTCTATTTCTGTAGCAAGAAGTAGCTATCAACTTATTCCAAGAGTGAGATGTTTGTGGTTTAAAATAATTTTTTTAATGTTATATTTGAGAGAGACAGAGAGAGAGAGAGAGAGACAGACAGACAGACAGAGAGGGAGACAGAGTCTGAAAGCAGGCTCCAGACTGAGCTGTCAGCATAGAGCCCGACACGGGGCTTGAACACACCAGCCATGAAATCATGACCTGAGCCAAAATCCGATGGTTGACTGACTGAGCCACCCAAGTGCCCTTGTTTGTGGTTTGAAAGAAAAAAATTAAAGGTATTTCAAATTTATTTCCAGTACTCCAGGGCAGATGTTCACATGTTAAGGCTTCCAGGTTGTTGATAAAGATAGGCATCATTCAGAGTACAAAACAGAATGCATAAACATTACTTTGTCTTTTGTCAAAATTTGGTTATATCCTCACTTTTTCTAAACTAACTTTTTAGAAATTTATTTGGATTAAAATTCTAGAGGAGTTGTTATTTGTAAAGAAAATTATATTTTTGAAACAGAAATATAGGAACATTTCTAAGTAAAAAAAAAGTGTTTTTTTATATATATTTTTTTTATAATTTCAGAGATAATTTTATCCAAATCTTGCCACATACTTTTCTCTCCATTTTCAAAACCTTGCATTATTTTTGTTTATGTATAGCCAATGCCTTGATTGAAGTTTTATCTTACATTTCATTTTAATAAAGAATAGTGTTATAAAGGGAATATTGATGATGAGCCATTAGTTTTTTATGTCCTCATAATGATAAAATAACAAAGTGCCCAGGCATGTTAATTACTTCAATCCTACTTTTGTCATATTATCTTTTGTCCTTGTTACCCTTCCAGCCAAGACAAGGGAAATCATAAATTGTGGAAGAAAAATATTTGTATTGCAATTCCTTTGAATTTACATTACAAAGGGAGGAGGATTTAAAACCAGTGGGAGACATAGTAATGGGAGGAATAAGATTACATTGTTTACATTTAGGTCATACTGGTTATTTTAGGTCATACTTTAGGTCATTTTGTAATTTAAACTTCTATAATTTCATGTGCGTTATGTTACATAATACAGCTGAACTTAATGTCAAATGGATGTTAGAATAAGGTGTGAACTTTTGATCCATGTTGTGGTGTGGTCTGAATTAAAAAATTTATATGCCTGTTGAGAGGTATTTCAGAGATTTCTGGAAATAAGAGCTGAATGCCCAAATCACTGGTCCCTGGACATACAGAGTAAGCTGGGAATCAGACTAGCTTCACTCTTAGTTGACCATAGCCCAATGTGTTAATAGAGAAAAAAGAAAACAGATGTATACATTAGGGGCATAAGGTTATTAATGTCTAATTTTACCATATTTGCTTTTTGGCCAACAGGTGAGGGAACTTGAGAATTTTATATTCATTCTATTGCCTTTATGGATATTTCCACCCCCAACTGTGGAGGCAGGCATGGCAAATTTGACTAGGATCAGCCCCAAACACTCACTGAGCATGTTATGCGAATGGATTTCCTTGCCCCCACAAGCAGAGACAAAAGCTCTAGTCTCTGCAGTACTTCCTGTTTGCCTGTGGTTAGCGAACATGTGGTCATTCTTTCTGCCTGTTTTAATTTCCTTTGATTGGGTTCCTAGGTAAGATGCACCTTCTCTGGAATTTTGCTACCAGGATGTGCACATTAGCTCTCCCTGGCTCTAATAGGTAATCTTTGATTCCCATTTAGCTATTTTTTTTTTCTTGTCTATACACTCCTGGGAAATAATTGCCTAGGATATAAAGGGGTTGGTAGGTCCAGGTATGAGAACTTCACTGTGACTTCTGTTCCCAAAAATGTGGAGTAATAGATGTCCAGAGAAACCAAACTGGCAAGGCTCAACAACTAAAAAAACACCTGATACCCATTTTAAAAATATAAATGTGACTATATTAAAAAAAAGAAAAACTGCAATTAATCAACTTCATAGAGATTAAAATTGCAAGTCATAAAATGGGTGAAAATACTTTCAATACTTATAAACAACAAAGAGTAGTACACAGAATACACAAAGAATACCTTAAAATCAATAAGGGGTCAAAAATTAAAAAGTTAACAAGATTATGAACAAGGTTTTAAGAAATATCGATTGATGGTCAACAAATAATTGATGCTCAACCTCATTAACAAGATGACTGCATAGAAAACTGATATGTACATATCAACTGCATTTATACACCATATTGATAATCAGCAAAATATAAAAATAACATCATTTTCACATTTCCATGTTACACTATTTTAAAGCCTGAAAATACCACTGTTGGTGACAGTATTGGAGCGATAAGAACTTTTTGGGCAGTAATACACTGGCACAACAACTTTGGGAAAACACTGGGCTTTCTCTTGGAAAAAAATAATTGAACTTGTTCAATCATTTCACCCTAGGTATATACCTAGTGCTTTTCAAATTTAATAGCCACAGAAGGATATAATAAGATGTAGTTCTGATTCAGTGGATCTAGGGTGGGTTTTTTTTTTTTTTCGGTGAGAGAGAGAGAGAGAGAGAGAGAGAGGGAGGGAGGGAGGGAGGGAGAGAGATAAAGCACTGGAGCATGAGCTGGGGAGAGGAGCAGAGAGGGAGAGAGAGGGAGAAGGGGGAAGGAGGGGGATGGGGGAGAATCCTAAGCAGGCTCCACATGCAGCATGGGGGCAGGGGGCGGCATTGCCTACACAGGGCTTGATCCCATGATCTTGGGATCATCACCTGACCCAAAATTAAGCGTTGGATGCTTAACTGACTGAGCTACCCAGGTGCCTCAGAGGGCAGGGCATTTTTAATAAGCTATAAATAATGCTGCTGTTGCTGGTCCGTGAACCACACACTTTCAGTACCACGCCCCAGAGAATCTCTTGTACCTATGCATCAGGAGCCTTGTAAAAGAATGTTCACAGCAGTACCATTTGCAATAAGAGACAGTTGAAGACAACCCAAATATCTATATTTGGTAGCAGGAATAAACACATTATGATATAGTTATATCATAGAATACTATGCAGCAGTGAAAATGTATCAGTATGGGTGAATATTAGAAACATAATATTCAGCAAAAACATACACTCCAGAAGAATACATAAAAAATAGTTCCAGTTGTGTAAAAGATCAAAGACAAGCAAATAAACATGTATGTGGTAAAAACTAGCAAGGAAAGGAAGCAAAAGACTATCACAAAATTCAAAATTTAGGATAGGCAGCAGGATAGCCAAGATGCTGCAATTAAGAAAGCACCCACAGGTGCTCTTAGTACAATCAGTACCTAGTTTGTTTGTTTTTTAATTTTTTTTAACATTTATTTATTTTTGAGACACAGAGAGACAGACCATGAACTGGGGAGGGTCAGAGAGAGAGGGAGACACAGAATCTGAAACAGGCTCCGGGCTCTGAGCTGTCAGCACAGAGCCGGACATGGGGCTCGAACCCATGGACTGTGAGATCATGACCTGAGCCGAAGTCAGACGCTCAACCGACTGAGCCATCCAGGCGCCCCAGTACCTAGTTTTTAAATACATGCTGGGTACAAGGATGTTTGATATTATTCTTTAATCTGCACCTTATCATGCCAGTGCTGGTCTTCATAATTAAAACAAAAAATATTCTATACTAATTCTCTAATTATAAATTAAAATAATGTAAATGTAATACAAAAAAGAAAATGGAGGTTAACAAAATAAAAAAAAGGAGAATCAAAATGCATGGACTATATAACGAATGATAAAATTTGAAGGCAAGACCTAAAAAGAGACTTCAGAAAAGGCAATTCTGCCAAAGTGATATGATCAAATTTACACCTCTCCAGTGCTAATTTGAACTAAAAAACAGACTTTAAACATACAGAGGAGTGCATTGTTAGCATCATATCCCTTAAATATCTTCTGTAAGACTTTTGGCAGAACCCACAAATTCTACGTCAACTCTACTCCTATAGCAAGAGTTTAAATTGCAATAATGAGTTTGCTGATTCAGATCATTTATGTCAGTTCTGGAAACCTATTGAACAGAGACAGGCTTTATATTACTGAAACAAAAGAGTGCTCTCATCCAGTGTTCTCATGCAAATAAAAGTACACTTCATCTCCTCACGGAGTTGGGCCCAAGGACAACTGATAGGAAATTTCTTCAGGAAAGCATCTTAGTTACTTCCCAGCACTGAGCTAGTATTCCACTGCAAATCCTCAACACAGATTATAGCAGAGACAGTTTTAACCAAAAACAAAAACGAAAACACTCAAAGCAGACATTACCAGAACCTCCAAGACTAAAAGAACCTTCATCTGTGATCCAGCAGACAGAGTATCAAATTTAAAGCAACAGGGACTCCTGATGGGCATGCCAGAATGACCTCATGGCAAAATATGCCCTTGGCGCCTGAAAGATTTAACCTATCGCAGAGAATTGTTGACACTGAATTTTGGATGACAGAGAATATTTTCCAAAAGGAGGATTTTTTTTTTGTATTTTCATAGTTGATTTGAAGTCCTTCCTGCTCACAAGTGTTGGTTAACGCCAATTCCTGCTTTCTAAGGCTTTAGTCAATGCCTTTTGTAGGTAAACAAAAGCATATAGATGCTGACTTACTGAAACGTAGAGACTAAGATTTCAGCTTCCATCTCATCCAAAAGGAACAGAAAAATTGTCATATAAAAACATATGGCTGTTTTAGCAAATATCCACATTGATGTTGCCAGGAATTAAAAGTTTCTGGGGGAAGGGGGATTTTTGAGCTATCTGTAGAGTTGCCAAATGTAGCACATAAAAATATAAGATGTCCAATTTATCAGTATAAATATGTCCCAAGTATCAAATACTACACAGGACACACTTACATTAAAATGCTATTTGTTGTTTATCTGATATTCAAATTTGACAGGAAGTCTCATTTGGGGGAAGGGAGCTAGAATCCCTTCTATATGGAATAATCATAAAGCTTAGTGGTTTGATTTTAGAATTATGGGGCTCAATGTTGGAAAAGCCTGTGCATCCATTTCAGAGGCCAACAAGAAGGCTAACCAGAGAAGACAAAAATGAGCCTGCACAAACTTTAAAGTGCACCAGAATCACCAGAGATCTTGTCAGAATGTAGATTTTGTTACGGTGGTTCAGGACTATTCTAACAAAGCACCATAGACTGGGGAGAAGCGGGGAATTATAAACAACAGACATTTACTTCTCACAGTTGTGGAGGCTGGAAATCTGAGATCAGGATGCCAGTGTAGTCCCATTTGGTTGAGAACGCTCTTCCAGGTCGCAGACTGCCAACTTTCTGTTATAGCTTCACGTGGCAGACAGAAGGTAAAAAGACTCTCTGGGTTCCTTTTATAAAGTCACTAATCTCATTCACGAGTGCTCCATTCTCAGGACCTAATTATCGCCCTAAGTCCCACCTCCCAATATCATCATATTGGAGGTTAGGATTTCAACATATGAATTGTTAGGGCTCATGAACATTTAGTTCCACAACAGTGGGTCTGGAATGAAGGCTGAGACTGTGCATTTCTGACAAGCACAGGGAATGATACACTGTTGGTGCTTGGAACACATGGAATAGAAAGGAGTTACAACAGTGGTTCTCGCTTTACTGCCCATTGGAAGCAGCTGGAGGCTTATTAGAAACAGATTCGTGGGCACTGTCCTCAGAGTTTGTTTCTCAATTGCCAGGTGATGCTCATTTGGCTGGTTGGGCCCACGCCACAAGAACCACGGGATTTGAGTTTACCTGCGCAGTTGATCTCTAAATGCCTAAGCTAGTTATACACTAAGTAAAAGTTATGTGCTTATGCATGAAAAGTAAAGCTAGGCAATATATGTGTAAAAAAGTAAAGAAGGGCAATATATGTGTAACTGCATATGATGAAAAGGAAATGCCTCATTTTAAAAATAAGTTACAAAAAGAAGGTTAAAGGGAAATTTTAATTCTTAGATTGTGAAGTGTAAAACTAATGCCAATAATAGCAAGATTTATTGCTTTCAAAACTTCATCTCATTTACTTCTAAATATTCAAGAAAATTTGAGTGTCTGAATTTGGAGGAGTCCAATCTAGTTCTTTTAATGCGGAGGTAGTCAGGTATTCTGGTTACTGATCCCACATTCAAATTTAACGGATAATCTTGGGGCACCCAGATGGCTCAGTTGGCTGAGCGTCTGACTCTTGATTTTGACTCAGGTCATGATCCTGGGGTCGTGGGATTGAGCCCTGCATCAGACTTTGCACTGAGTATGAAGCCTGTTTAGGATTCCCTCTCTCCCTCTGCCCCTCTCCCCTGCTCACATTCATGCTCTCTCTCTCTCAAATAAAATTTAAAAACAATTAACAGAAAGTCTTATATTATTATTTTTGGCTTGAATCCCTTTCTATATGTAGTAATCATATTACCGACCATAATAATTTTAAAATTAAGAAATACAGTGTTGGAAAAACCTGTGTACCTATTACAGGGACCAGAGAGAAACAAGGAAACCAACAAGAGGAGATTAAAAGAGACAGAGAGAGAGAGAGAGACTTAATAATTCTTTCAAATTTTAACATGCACAAGAATCACCAGACTCTTGTTATAATGCAGACTCTTAAATACGGAGAACAAACTGTTGGTTGCCAGAGGGGAGGTGAGTGAAGGGTGCATGAAATAGATGACAGAGATTAAGAGGTACAAACGTCCAGCTATAAAATAAGTCATGCATATTAAAAATACAGCACAGGGAATATTGTAGTGACATTGCATGGTGACAGATGATGACTACACTTATCATGGTAGACACAGCAATGTATAGAATTGTTGAATAAATATTTTGCACACTTGAAATTAACATTGTATATCTATTATATTGCATTAAACAATAAATAAAATGCAGACTCTGATACAGTGGTGTCTTAGCTCAGGTTGTTATAATAAAGTACAATAGACTGGTACTTCAAGCTCACCTTAAATAATCATGTCTCACATAAAGAGAAAGAGCAAAGCTTTCTGTTCTGGCATGTCCATGAGCCACGAGCTGGTATCTTGCTCTCCTGTGAGGCTGGCCTGGCTCATTTCTAAGGGGTAGGCTCAGAGAGGAGGAGGTTCCTATTCTATTGGCCCAGGATCTCCTGCAGAAGCATCTTTTTTTTTTTTATTTTCTCACCCAGTCACTTCCACGGGGAGCTAAGATATGTCAGGGCTTGGCCTCACACAGATGAGATTGTGGAGATTCTGACCATAGTGGAACCACCAGTTTCAGGACAGGGAGGGATGGTGACTGGGTCTCTCAGGAATGGCACAGGAATAAAAATGAGGCACACAATTTAATTAGGAGAAACTGTGCCACAAATAAGGTTGGATCTCTTTCTTGGAAACCAACTACTACTTCTGGAGGCCATGTCCAAGGCACTGTGGCAGAGCTGAACTATTCCCACCCACTATTCCAACCTGTAGCCCCAAGTGACCACATTCCTTCCAGGGAGCAGCAAGCTCTAGGAGCACTCAGTTACAAAGGGTGGCCTCATTTTTGCTCTCTCACCAGAACCATTGTATCCATTCCCACCTCTTTGTTTCAGGGTCAGGACCAGCCTGCTACTCTTCCTTACCTTCTCTGCAACCTATTTTCTTCCTTGTGGCCATGATAGTTTAACCCCTTAAATATGGAACTTGAAAGAACATCGATTGCTTGAGGAAGGCCATGGGCTCCTCATGCAAATCAATTGACTTTATCTCCAAAGACCAGAGCTTTGTAAAAGATGCTGGGATGGCATTAGCCAGTCACAGAAAAGCTTTTCAAAATTTTTCATTCAAGTATAGTACAATGTAAAAACATAAATCTTCATGCCCTTCACTGCTCAATAACATCCAATGGACCAAGATCTGATTTTATCTATTAAAAAATAGTACAGCAGGGGTGCCTGCATGGGTCAGTCAGCTAAGCGTCTGAATCTTGACTTTGGCTCAGGTCATGATCATGTAGAGCATAGAGCCTGCTTAAGATTCTCTCTCTCTCTTCCCCTCTTTCCCTCCCCTGCTTTCACACATGTGCATGCACGTGCTCTCTCTCTTTCTCAAAAAAAAAAAAAAATGAGTAAGGCAGGCACCTGGGTGTCTCAGCTGGTTAAGCCTCCAACTCTTATTTTCTGCTTAGGTCATAATCTCACAGTTTGTGAGTTCGAGCTTCTCACTGGGCTCTGTACTGACAGCTGACAGTGTGGAGCCTGCTTGGGATTCTCTCTCTCCCTCTCTCTCTTCCCACCCCCCCATGCTCTCTCTCCCTCTCTCAAATAAATAAACTTTAAAGATATTTTTAAAAATAGTAAAGCAAATTTATACCCATTGCATGTGATTTTAAAGTTAGTAAGAACAAGACATAGTTGTACCAACAAATTGGACAACCTAGAAGAAATGGATAACTTCCTTGGAACACTAAACCTCCCAAAACTGAGTCAGGAAGAAACAGAAAATTTGAACAGACTAATTACTATCAATTAAATTGAATCAGTATTTGGAAACCCCCAACAAACAGAAGTCCGGGACTAGATGGCTTCACAGGCAAATTCTACCAAACATTTTAAGAAGAGTTAATACCTATTCTTCTCAAACTATTCCAAAAAATAGTAGAGGAAGAAAAGTTTCCAAATTCATACTACGAGGCCAGCATTACCTTGATACCAAAACCAGATAAAAACACTACAAAAAAGGAGAACCACAGATCAATATCTCTGATGAACACAGATGGAAACCCCCTCAACAAAATAGTAGCAAATTGAACCCAACAATACATTAAAAAAATCATTTACCACAATCAAGTGGGATTTATTCCTGGGATGCAAGGTTGGTTCAATATTCACAAATAAATCAATGTGATACATCACATCGATAAGAGAAAGGGTAAAAATTTTATGATCATTTCAATAGACACAGAAAAAGCATTTGACAAAGTACAACATCCATTCATGATAAAGATCCTCAACAAAGTAGGTTTAGAGAGAACATATCTCAACATAATAAAATCCTTATATGAAAAAAACACAGTTAACATCATATTCAATGGGTAAAACTAAGAACTTTTACCCTAAGATGAGGAACAAGACAAGGATGTCTACCCTTATCATTTTATTCAATATAGTATGGGAATTCCTAGACACAGCAACCAAAAAAGAATAAGAAATAAAAAGCACTGGGGCACCTGGGTAGCTCAGTTGATTAAGCATCCAACTCTTGATTTCAGCTCAGGTCATGATCTCATGGTTCGTGAGATCGAATCCCATGTCAGGCTCCATGCTAACAGTGGGGAGGCTACATGGGATTCTCTCTCTCTCTCTCTCTCTCTCTCTCTCTCTGACCCTGTCCTCCACCTCATTCTCATTCACTCTCTTAAAATAAATAAATAAACTATAAACAAGAAAAAAAGAAATAAAAGGCATCAAAATTGGTAAGGAAGAAGTGAAATGTTTACTATTTGCAGATGACATGATACTATCTACAGAAAACCATAAAGACTCCACAAAACAAAAACGAAAACAAAAACAACTAAAAGAGCTGATAAATCAGTAAGGTTGAAGGATACAAAATCAATATAGAAATCCTTGCATTTCTATACACTAATAATGAGGTAGCAGAAAAAGAAATTTTAAAAATCTCATTTATTATTGCACCAAAAATAATAAAACATCTATGAATAAACTTAACCAAAGAGGTGAAAGATCTGTACTCTGCACACTATAAAACACTGCTGAAAGAAATTGAAGATGACACAAACAAATCAAAAGATATTCCTTGCTCGTGGATTAGAAGAACAAATATTGTTAAAATGCCCATACTATACTCAGCAATCTATAGATTTAATGACATCCCTATCAAAATTCTAACAGCATTTTTCACAGAACTCGAACAAATAATCCTAAAATTTGTATGGAACCACAGAAGATCCCAAAAGGCCAAAACAATTTGAAAAAGGAACAAAACTGGAGGTATCACAACCCAGATTTCAAGACACGCTACAAAGTGGTAGTAATCAAAACAGTGTGGTACTGACAAAAATAGACACATTGATCAATGTAACAGAATAGAGAACCCAGAAATAAACCCACATTTATATGGTCAATTAATTTTCAACAAAGGAGGTAAGAATGTCCAATAAGAAAAAGATAGTCTCTTCAACAAATGGTGTTGGGAAAACAGGACAGCTACACGTACAAGATGAAACTGGACCACTTTCTTACATCATAAACAAAAATAAATTCAAAATGGATTAAATACCTAAATGTGAGACCTGAAACCATAAAAATCCTAGAAGACAACACAGTCAATAATTTCTCTGATATCACCTGGACTAACATTTTTCTAGATATATCTCCTGAGGCAAGGGAAACAAAAGCAAAAGTAAACTATTGGGACTATATTCTTCACAGTAAAGGAAACAATCAACAAAATTAAAGACAACCTATTGAGTGGGAGAAGATATTTGGAAATAACATATCTGATAAAGGGTTAGTATCCAAAATATATAAAGAACTAATACAACTCAACCACACACACACACACAAAAAACCATTGAAAATGAACAGTTTTTTTCTTCAAAGAAAACAAAGATGGCCAATAGACACAAGAAAAGATGCTCAACATCACTCATCATAAGAGAAACGCAAATCAGTACTACAATGAGATATAACCTCACACCTGTCAGAATGGTTAACAAACAAAAACACAAGAAAAACAAGTATTGTTGAGAATGTGGAGGAAAAGGAATCCTCATGCACTGTTGGTGAAAATGTAAACTAGTGCAGCCACTGTGGAAAACAGTATGGAGGCTCCTTAAAAAATTAAAAATAAAATTACCATATGAACCAGAAGTCACATTACTTGGTATTTACCCCAAGAATATGAAAACACTAATTCAAAAAGATATATGCACCCCTATGTTTATCACAGCATTGTTTACAATAGCCACATTATGGAAACATCCCAAGTGTCCATCAATAGAGGAATATATAAGGAAAATGTGGGAGATATATATATATATATATATATATATGTATATATATATATATATATATAGGATTCTCTCTCTCTCTCTCTCTCTCTCTCTCTCTGACCCTCCCCTCCACCTCATTCTCATTCACTCTCTTAAAATAAATAAATAAACTATAAACAAGAAAAAGAGAAATAAAAGTCATCGAAATTGGTAAGGAAGAAGTGAAATGGTGTATACACACACACACACACACACACACACACACAAAGGAATATTACTCAGCCACAAAAATAATGAAATCTTGTCATTTGCAACAACATGGATGGAGCTAGAGAGTATAATCCTCAGTGAAATAAGTTAGAGAAAGACAAAAATACCATATGATTTCACTTACATGTGGAATTTAAGAAACAACAATAACAACAACAACAAAGAGAAAAAGAGGTAAGCCAAATAACAGACTCTTAACTATAGAGAACAAAGTGATGGTTACCAGAGGGGAGGTGGGTGGGAGGATGAGTGAAGGACATGATTGGGATTTAAGAGTACACTTACTACAATGAGCACTGAGTAATGTATAGACCTGTTGAACTGCTACATTATATACTTGAAACTAATATAACACTGTGTGTTAACTATACTGGAACTCAAAACAAATCAAAATAAAAACCAAGATATCATTGAGAATAAAATAAAGACAATAAAATACCTAACAACAATAATAAGATAATAAGGAACAAAAATATTAAAGAATGAATAACTAAAAAAAATACCCCTAGAAACCATTTTCTAAATGATCTTCAAGAGCACCAAAATGCAGAAAAAAATCAATGAGTCTGATTACATCAATATCAGGGATTTCTCACTGAAAGGATGCAGAAAAAATTAATACAAAGTATGTGAGAGAAGTTTGGTAGAAGGAAATTAGTTTGGAGCAAGATTTGTCCATATTAAAAAAGGGGGTCAAAAGGCACAAACTTCTAGTTACAAAATAAGTAAGTCACAGAGATGAAAAGTACAGCATAGGGAATATAGTCAATAAGATTGTGAAAATGTTGTTTGAAAACAGATGATGATTATACATCATGATGAGCACTGAGTAATACATAGGATTGTTGAAACACTATGTCATACACCTGAAAGGAATACAATGTAGGTTTATTACACTTAAATTAAAGATATGTAATATAAAAATAATTCTCCATATTGGTTTTGTTATATTATTTTTATTTTTGAATTATGTGAATGTATTACATATTTAAAATAAACATTTAAAATTAAAAAAAAAAGAAAGCCTTACTTAATGAAACAGCCATGTACAAAGTTAATAGGCACCTGGGAGAAGATACTTGCTGGATTCTGCAAAACCACCTGACAATATTCTGTCACCCAGAAACTTTGCTCCTGAACATAAATCTCGCTCCTCATTCTTATATAAGTCCATAAGAAAATGTATGTTGTTAGTACCTAGAACAGTGCTGGGCACACAGTAAATATTTGATACTATTTGTTGAGGAAACTAATAAGTTAATGGTGGCAGCAAGTTGGAGCTACTTTGGATAAGCATGTCAGAAAGGACAAAGGGGTGAAATGCAGAGGATTCCCACAATTGAGAGCTTTATAGCACATAGATGTACACTTAGAAACCAGGAATTGGTGTTAAAGTCATAGTGTTTGTGGTATAAAAAGGAGAAAAATAAGGAGATCTGTAACTCAACACCTGGGGCACCTGGGTGGCTCAGTCCATTAGGAGGCCAACTCTTGATTTTGTCTTAGGTCACGATCTCACTTTCATGAGATAGCATTCTGTGACAGGCTCTATGCTGAGCATGGAGCCTGCTTGGGATTCTGTCTTTCCCTCTCCCTCTGCCCCTCCCTCACTTGCTCTCTGTCTCTTTCTCTCACTCAAAAATAAAAATAAATAAATAAATAAATAAATAAATAAATAAATAAATAAGCAAACTCACCCTAAACAATGTACATTTTTCAAACAAAACAGTCAAATAAAATACACAAATTGAAGAAATTAAAACGGTTGCTTATGATGGGAGATTAAGGGAATAAATAGGTAGACAGCTAGCAAGCTAGCTAGATAAGCCATAGCCATGAAACAAAAACTATTATTAACTGAACCCTCTTTACTCAAAGTTTAGGGGTGGCCAATCGTGATGATTAAAAATGATCACAAATATTTTGCTACTCCTTCCTAAAAGAGACAGAGCATAAAATCTCTCTTCTTGGTTTTGAGTTTGCATCGATGACTTGCTTCACTAATAGGATGTGGCTGAAGACGCATGTGGGGATTTCCAAGTCTAGCTCATAAGATTGTTTGCAGCTTCTGCTCAGGCCTCTGGAAACATAAAGCTTCCCCTAGCGGTGCCTGGGTGGCTCAGTCAGTTGAGGGTCCGACTTTGGCTCAGGTCATGATCTCATGGCTCGAGTTTGAGCCCCTCCACCAGGTTCTGTGCTGATAGTTCAGAATCTGGAGGCTGCTACAGATTCTGTGTCTCCTTCTCTCTCTCTGCCACTCCTCTGCTCGTGCTCTGTCTGTCTCTCAAAATAAATAAACATTAACAAACACATACATACACATACATACATGCATACATACATAAAGCTTCCCCTAGAGCTTCCCTGATAGTTATTTGAGTACCCTGAGACTACTCTGCTGGAGAGGCCACAGAAAAGCACTTTAGTTGACCATCCTAGGTTAGCCCAGTCTTTTAGCCATCACAGCAAGGTGCCAGATATGCAAGAGAAGCCATCTTGGACTCTCCAGACCAGCCATGTGCCTGCTGAATATGACTGAGTGACTTCAGTCATTGCCATATGAAGCACAGGAATTACTCTGCTGGGACCTGCCTGAATTCCTGACTCACAAAATCATTAGATACACACACAAAAAAAATATTCTGTTTTAAGCCACTAAGTTTGGGGATAATTTGTTATGCAGTAACAGAAAATGAGAACAAAGACAAACAAATAACAAAACCTGACTACCACCAACTTTAATGACTAAAGATCAAGGATAAAATTCTGAAGGACTGAAAGGTTAAAGACAAACAATATTGTATACATTCTGAAACCGCTTCCTACCCTGAATCAGAATACTTCAATCTAAGGATGCCACTAATATCCAGTTATATTTCTACTTAATTGTTCTCCTAGTCTTGAGGGCAAATCTCTTATCCTTTCTGTTTTTGGCTCTTCCTCTCTGTGTCTGGCTCCAATTTAACAGGCCTGAGTCAGAGAAAGATATATACTTCCTTAGTCTTTGCTGCTGAATCATCCCATTCATACCTACATAAGCAGGTGGCAGAAAATGGTCTCATATTTTAAAAT
This sequence comes from Puma concolor, assembly GCF_028749965.1. Lineage (NCBI taxonomy): Eukaryota > Metazoa > Chordata > Mammalia > Carnivora > Felidae > Puma > Puma concolor. The sequence goes on along the minus strand of NC_141674.1, from coordinate 145,464,830 downwards.
AAGTGGAGGGGCGCCTGGGTGGCGCAGTCGGTTAAGCGTCCGACTTCAGCCAGGTCACGATCTCGCGGTCCGTGAGTTCGAGCCCCGCGTCAGGCTCTGGGCTGATGGCTCACAGCCTGGAGCCTGTTTCCGATTCTGTGTCTCCCTCTCTCTCTGCCCCTCCCCCGTTCATGCTCTGTCTCTCTCTGTCCCAAAAATAAAATAAAACATTGAAAAAAAAAAAAAAAATTTTAAAATAAGTGGAGAAGCTAGTTATGTCATAAGAATGTAGAACGTTAGAGTTGAAATTAGAGATCATCATTTCCAATTGCCAATTTAATAAAAATATTCAGAGATTGAATATCTCAGAGACTGAGAGATTAAATCACTTTCCCAGAATAAAAAAATCTACATGTTTAGATCTTAAATCCAAGATTTCTAATCTACCATATTGTCTTTAAAGCTAAAGTTCTAGACATGAGGTTTTGGGCTGCTGTGAATTCCATAAATGGGAACCATATCTTCCATGAATTCCAAATTGGCATGAATAAAGTTGTGTATATATGTATCTAATTTTTCATATACTTCATCACATTTTCAAAGTGGTTTGTGATCTCTGTCCCAAGCTAGAAAACAATGCCTTGATGAAAGTCAGACATATATTCTTACATAAAAGTATAATTTTATTATGTAAATAATTTTGTCACAGCTAATATTTATCAATAACATTTTAAATAACTGTTCTAACAATAACTACATACATACATATATATGTATAAAATATTTAGCCCTAGATTTGTATTTCTTTATATTATTTTCTTAAGAAATTTATTATTATTTATAGTTCATTAAGTCCTTAGTATGTCTCAGATACAGTTCCAACATCTTTATTCTTTATCTTATTGATGCTTACAAAAATTGGATCTGTGAGATAAATGAAAATCTCAAAATCTCAAAAATGAAATTCATTGAGATAATTATAAAAATCCCTACTTTATAGATGCAGAAACTAAGGCATAAAAAGCTTACAGGGGTGCCTGGGTGACTCAGGTGGTTAAGTGCCTGACTCCTGATTTCAGCTCAGGTCATGATCTCATGGTTCATAAGATTGAGCCCCACTTTGGACTCTGTGCTAACAGCACAGATCCCGCTTGAGATTCCTTCTCTCCCTCTCTCCCTTCCTCTCTGCCTCTCCCCTGCTCACCCCCTCTCTCTCTCTCTCTTTCACAAAATAAATAAAATAAACTTGAAAAAAAGATTACATAATTTGTTCTAGGTTATATAGCTATTACTGGATTCTGACTCTACAGGTAAAACAAAACAAAGCAAAACAAAAACAAAAACAAAAACAAAACCTCCTTTCAATGTCAATGTCCCTACGAGTGTGATCTGGGATGGAGTTCAAATTAAATACAGAATCTTGGATGACAGGTTTGTCAGGGAAATATCTGGCTTTTAGTACCAGAATGGCATGGCATCTGAAAGTAGAATAAAAGAGCCTTCTTTAGCCTCTCTGGTCCATGCCTAGGGAAGACTAGACTGGCCTTTGAAAAGATAATTAAGAAACCTGTGGGCCATACAGAATAATACATTAAAAAGAATATTCACCACAGTCAGATTGGATTTATTCCTGGGATGCAAGGATTGTTCAATATTCAACCAATGTAATATACCACATTAACAAAATGAAAAATAAATCATAAGATAATCTCAATAGATGCAGAAAAAAACATTTGATAAGATTCAACATCCATTCATGATAAAAACTGTCAACAAAATGGGGTTAGAGGGAACATACTTTAACATAATAAAGGCCGTATATGAAAAACCCACAGCTGACATCATTCTTAAAGGTGAAAAACAGCTGTCCTACTAAGGTCAAGAACAAGACAGGATGTCCACTCTCGCCACATTTATTCAACATAATACTAGAAGTCCTAGCCACAGCAATCAGACTAGAAAAAGAAATACAAGGTATCCATATTGGTAAAGAAGAAGTTAAACTCATGATTTCCAGATGACATGACACTATATAGAAAATCCTAAATATTCCACCAAAAAATTACTTGAAGAATAAATGAATTCAGTAAAGCCATAGGGTACAAAATTAATACTCAGAAATTAGCAACTTTTCTATATACTAATGACAAAGTCACAGAAAGAGAAAAAAACAACACCATTTACAAGTGCACCGAAAGAATAAAATACCTAGGAATAAACTTAACCAAAGAAGTGAAAAACTTGTACTCTGGAAACTATAAAACACTGATGAAAGAAGCTGAAGATGACACCATGAAATGGAAAAATATTCCATGTTCATGGATTAATATTGTCAAATGTCCACATGACCCAAAGCAAGCTACAGATCCAATACAATCCCTATCAAACTACTAATAGCATTTTTTGCAAAACTAGAACAAATAATACTGAAATTTTTATGGAACCACAGAAGATCCCAAGTAGCCAAAGCAATCCTGAGAAAGAAACAAAATTAGAAGTATCACAATTTTAGATTTCAAGATACACTGCAAAGCTATAATCAAAACAGTGTGGCTGTGGTGCAAAAACTGACACAGATCAGTGGAACAGAATAGAGAGCCCTACAACAAACCCATGTTTATATGATCGCTTAATCTATGACAAAGCAAGCAAGAATAAACAATGGAGAAAATTCAGTCTTATCAATAAATGGTGCTGGGAAAACTGAGCACTTACATGTACAAGAAGAAACTGGATTATTTCCTAATATCATACAAAAAATAAACTCAAAATGGATTAAAGACCTAAACATGAAACTTGAAACCATAAAATCCTACAAAAGAACACAGACAATAATTTCTCTGACATCAGACATAGCAACATTTTCCTAGATATGTTTCCTAAAGCAAGGGAAACAAAAGCAAAAATAAACTACTGAGACTATATTAAAATAAAAAGCTTCTGCACAGCAAAGGAAACAGTCAACAAAACAAAAAGACAACCTACTGAGTGGGAGAGATATTTTCAAATGATATATCCAATAAGGATTAATATAAAAAATATATAAAGAACTCATACATCTCAACACACGCATACAAAAAACCCATTTAAAAATGGACAGAAAATATGAATGGACATTTTTCCCAAAGAAAACCTACAGGTGGCCAACAGACACATGAAACAATGCTCAACATCACTTATCATCAGGGAAATGAAAATCAAAACCACAAAGAGATATTACCTCATGTCTATTAGAAAGGCTAAAATCAAGAAGATAAGAAACAGTAAGTGTTAGTGAAGATGTGGATAAGAAGGAATCCTCATGCACTATTGTGGGAATGTAAATTCGTATAGCCATTGTGAAAAATAGTATTTTCCTCAAAAAATTAAAAATAGAAATATCATATGATCCAATAATTTCACTATTGGGCATTTACTCAGGGAAAATACAACACTAACTTGAAAAGATATATGCACCCCTATGTTTATTACAGCATTATTTACAATAGCCAAGACACAAAGACAACCTAAGTACCCTTCAATATACGAATGGATAAAGAAAATGTGGCATATATGCATAATGGAATATTATAGAATTATAAAAAAGGATGAGTTTGTGTTGTTTGAGGCATGGAAGGACCTAGAGGGGATTATGTTATGTAAATAAGCTAGTCAGAAAGAGAAATACCATATGATTCCACTCATACATGGAATCTTTAAAAAAACAAAAAATTTGGAAAGACCACAAATACATGGAGGTTAAAGAACACCCTACTAAAGAATGAATGCGTTAACCAGGAAATTAAAGAAGAAATTAAAAAAAAATACACTGAAGCAAATGAAAATGAAAACATGATAATCCAGAACTTTGAATGCAGCAAAGGCAGCCATAAGAGGGAAGTATATAGCAATACATCAAAAGCAAGACAAGGCTCAATTGTACAACCCACCCTTACACCCAAAAAAGCTAGAAAAGGAATATTAAATAAAGGCTACAGCCAGCAGAAGATAAATAATAAAGATTAGAGTAAAACTAAATGATATAGAAACAACAACAACAAAGAAACAGTAGAACAGATCAATGGAACTAAGAGCTGGTTATTTGAAGGAATTAATAAAGCTGATGAACTACTAGCCAGACTTATCAAAAAGAAAACAGAAAGGACACAAATAAATAAAACCATGAATGAAAGAGGAGAAATCACAACCAACACCAAAGAAATACAAACAATTATAAGAGAACATTATGAGTAATTGTATGCCAACAAATTGGGCAATCTGGAAGAAATAGATAAATTCCTAGAAACATACAAACTACCAAAACTGAAACAAGAAGAACTAGAAAATGTGCACATACACATAACTATCAAGGAAATTGAATCAGTAATAAAAAATCTCCCAGCAAACAACAGTACAGGGTCATAGGACTTCTCAGGGTAATTCTACCAGACATTTATAGAAGAGTTAATACCCATTCTTCAGAAATTATTCCAAAAACTAGAAATTAAAGGAAAACTTTCAAACTCCTTCTATAAAGCCAGTATTACCTTAATTCCAAAACCAGACGAAGACCCCACTAAAAGAAGAATTATGTGCCAATACCCATGATGAACATGGATACAAAAATTCTCAAAAGATACTAGCAAATTGAATCCAACATTACATTAAAAGAATCATTCATCATAATCAAGTGTAATTTATTCCTGGGCTGCAGGAGTAGATCAATATTCACAAATCAATCAATGTGATACACCACATTAATAAAAGAAAAGAACCATATGATCCTCTCAATAGATTCAGAAAAAAAAACATTTGACAAAATACAGCATCAATTCTTAACAAAAACCCTCAACAAAGTAGGGATAGAGGGAACATACCTTTACATCATACAGGCCATATACAAAAGACCCACAGCAAATATACTCAATGGGAAAAAACTGAGAGCTTTTCTTCTATAGTCATGAACAAAACAGCTTGTCCACTCTCACCATTGTTATTTAACATAGTACTGAAAGTCCTAGCTTCAGCAATCAGAAAACAAAAAGAAATAAAAGACATCAGAATTGCAGGGAAGAAGCCAAACTTTCACTATTTGCAGATGACATGATATCCCATGTAGAAAACCTGAAAGACTCCACCCAAAAATTGTTAGAAGTGATATATTCAGTAAAGTCACAAGATATAATATCAATGTACAGAGATGTGTTGCATTTCTATACACCAATAATGAAGCAGAATAAGGAGAAATCAAGGAATCAATCCCATTTACAATTGCTTCAAAACCCATAAGATACCTAGGAATAAACCTAACCAAAGAGGTAAAAAATCTGTATGCTGAAAACTATTGAAAACTTATGAAAGAATTTGAAGGTAACACAAAGAAATGAAAAAAAAAAAAAAAAAACATTCCATGCTCATGGATTCGAAGAACAAACATTGTTAAAATATCTACCCAAGCCATCTACGCATTTAATTCAATCCTTATCAAAATACCACAGCATTTTTCCCCGAGCTAGAACAAACAGTCCTAAAATTTGTATGGAACTATGAAAGATCCCAAATAGCCAAAGCAATCTTGAAAAAGAAAAGCAAAGGTAGAGGCATCCCAATTCTGGTCCTCAAGTTATATTACAAAACTGTAGTGATCCAGACAGTATGGTATTGGCACAAAAAACAGACATTGATCCAATAGATCAATGGGACAGAATAGAAAACCCAAAAATAGACCCACAACTATATGGTCAACTAATCTTTGACAAAGCAGGAAAGAATATCCAATGGAAAATGATGGTCTCTTCAACAAATAGTGCTGGAAAAATTGGACAGCAACATGCAGAAGAATGGAACTGGACCACCTTTTTGCACCATACACAAATATAAATTCAAAATGGATGAAAGACCCAAATTTGAGACAGAAAAGCATCAAAATCCTAGAAGCAACCAAAGGCAGCAACCTCTTTGACCTTGGCCATAGCAATTTGTTACTAGACACTTCTTTGGAGGCAAGAAAAACAAAAGCAAAAATCAACTACTGGGATTCTTCAAGATAAACACACACACACACACACACACACACACACACACACACACTTCTGCATAGTGAAGGAAACAATCAGCAAAACTAAAGACAGCCTACGGAATGGGAGAAGATATTTGCAATGAAGTGGGTGGAACTAGAGTGTATTATGCTAACCAAAATAAATCAGTCAGAGAAAGACAAATATCAAATGATTTCACCCATATGTGGAATTTAAGAAACAAAACAGATGAACACAGGGGAAGGGGGAAAAAGAGAGAGAGAAGCAAACCATAAGAAACTCTTAACCACAGAGAACAAACTGTGGTGGATGGAAGGGAAGTGGGCAGAGGATGGATAAGTGGGTGATGGGTATTAAGGAGGACACTTGTTGGGATGAGCACTGGCTGTTATATTTAGAATCACTAAATTCTAATCCTGAAACCAATATTACAGTCATGTTAACTAACTATAATTTAAATAAAAATTTGAAACAACAAAAATCAAAAATAAAAAAAAAAAACAAAAAGCAGAAGCAGAACAATAAACACAAGCAACAAACTGATTGATGTCAGAGGGGAGGAGGATGGGGGTTCAGCAAAATGGGTGAAAAGAAGAAGGAGATATAGGCCTCCAGTTATGGAATGGAAGTTACAGGAATTAAAAGAAGAACGTAAAGAATAGAGTCAATGAAATTGTAATATCAATGTAATGGGACAAATGGTAGCTATATTTGTAGTGAACATAGCATAATGCATAAACTTGTCAAATCATGAAGTCATACACCCAAAACTAATGTAACACTGTGTGTCAACTATACTCAACTAAAAGAAAAGAAAAGAAAACCCATAATCAGAAAAAAAACCATGTAAGTTTTATGTAAAAAAAAAAAAAAAAAAAAAAGCTATAAATTTTATGATCCAGCAATTACACTCCCAGGAACATATCAACATTAATGCATTCATATGTTCATCCAAGGACAAGTACATAAATTCTCAAGACTTTTCACAACAGCCTCAAACTTGGAAACCGCTCAAATGCCATCAACAAAAAGGGAATCAATATAAAGTATGTTATAGTCACATAATGGAATTCTACATAACAATAAGAATGGCTGATCTACACAACATTAGGCCCAGCAAAAGAAGCCAGACACAGATGAACACACACTGTAGAGTTCCATTAATGTAAAAGTTAAGAATAGGCAAATGTATGATCTCAGAAGTCAGGATTTATAAAAACATAGCAACCAGAAGGAGCATGAGGGGCTCTAGGAGCAAGGGAGGTTAAGCGGCTTTGAAATGATGTGGTTCTTGATCTGGATCCTGGTGACACAGGTGCGTTTGGGGTATGAAAATCCATTGAACTACGTACTTAAAAATAGTGCACTTTTCTGAATTGTGTTGAACTTCAATAAAGAGATAAATCTTTTTTAAAAATTTAAAAAATAAAAAAAGAAAGTTGTGTACAGTGAGAGTGGAGAAAGTGGGCCATAGAAGAAACTAGTATATTTACAAATAAAACACAGCTTTTATCCCACAGCTTCTGTTAGACCATATATTTGTAATTTTTCTTTCATAGCTACCACCCTCCTCTACTACTCTTTACAGACAGCCATGGGGTAAAAGGCTTCCAAGTACACTGTGGGGTCTGACATAAACGAACATTTCTGGGCAACATTCCTGTTGAACCTACACTCAGAAATTTGCCAAGAAGCCCACACCTCATTGCTTTCCTTCCATGTTTGTCTCTTCATTAATAAAATACAGTGACTCTAAACACAGGAAAGTCCAATGGAAGAAAGTCAAGCACAGTCCACGCAAAATCTTCCTGCATCGTTTTCAGCCAATCAGCATCGGCTTCCAAATGTTCTTATTTTATTTGACAATGAAGAAATTATATTTTCATTGTCAAAAGTGGAGACTCTAGATTGGTTAACTATTAATTTGAGATGATAAATTATATTCTAATTGTGTACTTTACAGATTTGGCAGGGAAACATCTAACCTCGATATATAACTTCTCTTGAAAATGTCCAGTTTTCAAATAATGATTCACCATATTCACAGAAATAATTGTTAACTCTGATATTACATGTACTTTATCAAAAATAGGACCCATGACTATGGAAAATATTTATATTTGATAACATTTCATCTGATTTATGTGTTTCATTGGTGAACACATAAGCATCAAGATGTGCAACTATCTGGCACACATAAACATCAGTAAGAGGAAAATATGATTTTGTAATTTGGGGGTTGATAAAATACAAATTACAATAGATTGCACAGGATTTTAATGGAGGGAGTGAGGAGGTGCATGGATATCTGCTATACCTATTCTCTCAAGAAGAAGGATTTCATAATGGTCTGGGATTACAAAATAATTTCATAGGAGAACTTTTGAGCTTTGGAAAGAAGGGTACTAGCATTATATTATTATGGCATGTCTACTTAGTTTTCCAAACTTGTAGGAAAATCTATCATTATATTGTAACCTTTTCAATCAAAATGAGAATTTTATATGGCTTTATCTTCCTATTTGCTTATTTATTTTTAAATACTTATTTACTTATTTTGAGAAAAAGAGAGAGAGAGAGAGTGAGGGAGGGGCAGAGAGAAAAGGGGATAGAATCCAAAGCAGACTCCATGCTCAGTGCAGAGCCCATTGCAGGGCTCAATCTCATGACCATCAGATCGTGACCTGAGCCAAAATCAAGAGTCAGACACTTAACCAACTGATCCACCCAGGTGCTCCTACCTTTCAATATATTTAAAGTAAGGTACTTTATTATTGCCAGGGAAAGTACAATGTATTAAACAGTCAAAAAATCAGATAGAAATAAGTCAGTGTCTCCTAAACAATTCTGAATCTAGTAAAATATATATGTTTATGCATCTGTATATTTTTCTCATGTGGAGATATATATACATAAACGCACACATATATGCACACATACATTCTATTATGTGGTAAAATATATACTCTTACATCACTATATATATTTCATATATGCATATCGGCACAATTTTTCTTTTATGTCTGGAATAGCCAAGAAATTGAATAAGTTTATATTCTACTGTGTAAATGAAAGTTTAAACTTACTATATACAAAAAGTGAAAAAAAGTAACCCTACTATAATCAGACATATTAATAGGAAGATATTGGCAAATACATTATCAAGATGAATCAGAATTCAGTGACATCAGTTTATCTTCAAAGAGACAGCTTTTCAAAAACTAATCATATCTTTGTGGATAGAATTTCAAGGAAGGGCATTTATTTTGGGTGTCAGAGAGGTCGCAGAACTAGAGCATTTACTAGAAACTGGTAGTTCAAAAGTCTGAAACACTTAGGGATTTTCTCTAGATTTTGGTAAGACAAGAATCTGCCGGCATAGAAGTCTTGTCCCGCTCAATGCCATAATGATTGCTATTTCTATCAGTCCACTTAGACCCTTCCAGAGGCAGTCACTTCCACATACAATTTACTCAATGCTTTATAAGTAAAATGACTAAATAATTTGTTGTTCAAATCAGGACAGTGTTATGAGTGAAAGGGGACGCTATTAATAATTATGCCCAGATAACAGATATGCACCATGACTGTCCCAAATAAACAAGGACATATAGTCATCCTTTTTCAAGACTTCCTGTACATGGTTGAAAAATTTATTAGAAGTTGTTCATTTTGAGTTGAAATCTGCTTTTTTTTTTTTTTCAATTTTAAACCAGGGGCTAATAAATATAATGTGTTTTTATTCATTGATATGAAAGTTTCTCAGATAACAAAATCCAGCCTCTTACTCAATTCTCATTAAAGCGTCTCTAAAAGACAGACATCTAGGCTCTGTTTGAATATTTCCATAGACAAGAAACTCATTGCATTGCAAACCAATTCATTATATTTCTGGAAAGCTTCTTGGTCAAGAACTTAAAATTGTCTGCTTATAATTTCTTATCTTCTGAATCTATACAAATGCCTGAGCTTTTCCACATAATATCCCCTTTTAGTAATAACATTGCACCCTCTCTTACCTTATTTCTCAATCAAAGCCCCCCCTTCTTTCCACTGTTGTTCATATATCATAGATCGAAGGCTAGTTACATACAGTTACATCTAATTTGGAACGTTCATTTTGATCAATTAAATAACTTATTCAGACACTTGAGATCTATGTTCTTTAATTCCAATAAGAATTTTTTATTGGAAATATAATTAAATTGCGCTGAAAGAATAGAATTTCCTAAATTACTAAGTTGTGAAAAATTCCTAAGTTTTCAAATTTTTTTAACTGAGATGTTGTGCCAAAAATGTGCAGTTTATAATACAAAACAGTTTAAAAATTAAAATAATGTCACAATGGAGCTCATTTAGTAATGACAATTCTGACAGAATAACTTTCAGTCATAAGAACACCATCACTGTAATTTCATTTATCTTATTTTCAACAATATACATTAGAAAAGTTTAGCTGTTAGATATATTTTATCGCTATTTCCATGTTTAGAATATGCCTTAATTCAAATTGCTAATATCATGTATTATTTAAAATTTAACTTGCTCAGCCAAACTAACCAAAGATAAATGCTAATCTGAGATCTTCATTGTTTTGTCACTTTAAATCTATTTGTAAAATATAACAATCTCTTGCGGTGTCTGGATGGCTTAAGCATCCAACTTCGGCTCAGGTCATGATCTCACAGTTAGTGAGTTCAAGTCCCACACTGGGCTCTCTGCCGTCAGCATAGAGTCCTCTTTGGCTCCTCTGTCCCCCTCTCACAGTCCCTCCCCCTCCTCCTTTCTCTAACACTCTCTCTCTTTCTCAAAAATTAACATTAAAAAAAGAATAATCTCTTAATTTTTGTTCATGTCTCTTGCAATTAAAACATCAATACTTCTATGGGGCACCTGTGTGGCTCAGTCAGTTGAGTGTCCGACTTCGGCTCAGGTCATAATCTCACGGTTCATGGGTTCGAGCCCCGTGTTGGGCTCTGTGCTGACAGCTCAGAGCCTGGTGCCTGCTTCTGATTCTGTGTCTCCCTCTCTCTCTGCCCCTCCCCTGCTCGTACTGTCTCTCTCTGTCTCTCAAAAATAAATAAATGTAAAAAAAATTTTTTTTAAACATCAATACTTATAGGCAATTAATACATAATTACTACTTACCTCATTGATTATGTGTTAATAAATCTATGTGTATGTGTGCAAACTGTCTAAAGTAGAGCTTTCACATCTGGGGGCTCATAGATGGTTGTCAATATGGTGGCCACCTGTCTTAAGGCACTGACAACCCCACATTAACTATAACTACTTCATATTAATGCTGCTTCTGGTGGAAACATGCAAGAGGCCTATTTGTTAAATAGGCATCTTACCTTTTCAGAAATTGTTTCTACTTTCCTTTGCAAAACTCTCACCCTGTGTAAATCACCTTTCGATTCTGGCCCATAACTATTGCCCCACATTCTTTTCTACCAACGATTAGCTGCAAAGCTCTCCTTAACTTATAACCTCATTGAATAAAGATAACTACTAAAAATAGTTTTTATTTTCTAGATAATTTGTGTTAACACGCTAAAGGAGAGCTACTCCCAAAAGACTGTAAGTTATTAGGATGCTAAGGTAATCTATCGTTAGTAGTTGTTTTTTTTTTTTTTTTAAATGTTTATTTATTTTGAGAGAGAGATAGAGAGTGAACAGGGGAGGGGCAAAGAGAGAGGGAGAGAGAGAATCTCAAGCAAGCTCCACACTGTCAGCATGGAGCTTGATGCGGGGCTCAAACCCACAAACTGTGAGATCATGACCTGAGCTTAAAACAGAGTCAAAAACTTAACCTACTGAGCCATCTAGGCACCCAATGTCATAGTATTTACTGTCTGGTAGGCTAGCATGTGGCTAGTTCCTTTTTGTATTGTTTTATTTTTGCCAAGAATTATTTTAAAGAGCCTCAACTTAGCACACTGAGTTTAATCCACATTCTATCATTATTGGATCTAGAAAAGACTGTGTTTCCTAATTCTCTGAAAGTTATCTTTGACTCTGCTCACTCTCCTAAGAGTATATGTAAATAACTGTTATTTAAAACAGCTAAAGATGATGATAACGTAGAAATCCAGGTAAAGATAATCCACCAGAACACCTAATGCAGGGGACTTAGCCTGAGAGCATTTAAAACAAGAAATCTGCAATTTGAGAAAAGAAAAGAAAAGAAATCTGCAATTTGTAACCATCTGACCGCCAATAACTTTATGTAAATGACTGCTGCTGAGTGTCAGAATGAGCTGTTCAACTGAGGTAAGAATTAGAATCGACATTTAATGTAATTGATTATATAAGTGTTAAGCTGTTCAATTTTAGTTATGCTAAAATTATATAGTAAAATTGGGGCACTCTGAAGATCACAAGATGAAAGTAGGTATGGGAAAACCTCTGTATGCACCTGAATCATGTTTGATCCATATTTAATGCTCTTACATCAATAAAAACTCTTGGCCAACTTCTGAGAGTAAAAATCCATCCATCTTACACAAGTGTTCTTGATCGTTTACACCAATTTGAAAAACATTGTAATGTCCTATTCTGACTAGTTGAACAAGCTTTAAGGAAATGAAAATTAATCATGAGCATCCAATCTAAATGAGGTAGAATTTACTTACTGGAAACTTCAGAATATTGCAGAAGTTGCACACACACACACACACACACACACACACACACACACACACTGATTAGACTAGGGCTATACATTTTTCATTTAAAGATGAACCAAAAACTAAATGTATGAATAATTTTGATATCTAAATCCTAGGAGGTAGTGATAATTATGTGAATAAATCTATATTAGAGCTTAAGTAATATTTATTCACTCTAGAAATACTTGAAACTACTCAGATTTGGTAATGATAAAATTATTTCAGGGACTAATTATCTGAGTTGTTGATTGGTTAATCAAAGACTCTGAGGGTACAATGATCCACCCTTACTGTTCAAATTCAATATTTTTGTAGCATTCAATAAACATTATTTATATCATCTGTTTATTAACTTTATGGACCATGAATACAATTCAAGATATTTGGAAATAATTACTGTAATGGGAACTGATATAATCATTTAATAGATTTATTTAAAATTTTAACTATTATAACTGATTAACTAGCTATAGCTGATGTAACTATTGAAGCTAATACTTTTATTTATGTTCCATGGATAAAAATGATAATACTTTGCATAAGGAGAATTATCGGATTCTAGCATTCTACTTCCATTTATTGCCCAGAGAGATCACAGACTACTTAAAAAAAAATCCTGCACATTTTACTGACCTCAAACTTAAATCGCTCAACAAACATTAGTGGGGTACCTGAAATTTGCCAGTCTGTTTTAACACAAAATAATCTCTAAAGCCATAAAGTTTAAGCCAGCCAGATTTCACTTCAACAATTAAATTCTTTTTTAAGATATATTTTTATATACAAAAAAATTACAACATGTGCAGTCTGGGAGAAAATACTTGCAGTGTATATAACATACAAAATATTGGTTACAAAAATCCATAAAGATCTATGAATATATAAAAGGGAAAAGATATCCAATAGTAAAGTGAACAAAAGTTATGAATAAAAAGAAATCCAGGTAATAATAAAAAAGATGTTCATACCTAGTAGCAATATGAGAAAAGAAACTAGATATGTATTAATTCTATATGCAAATATAAATAAATATACACATATATATGTGCACACACATATCTATGCAAAAATAAAAAGTATTAAAAATCTAGAGTGGTGATATCATATTATAAGTGCTCAAGAACCGTTGGTGGAATGGTTACAATCATTTTGGATGGAAGTTTTGAAAATTTCTACCAAAATACAAATGTACATATTCTTTGATTCACTAAATCTACTTGTATGAATATATCTGGCTAATGATAACAAATATCTAGCACTAATTGAGTGTTTAATGTTGCCAAGCATTGTCCAAAATGCCTTATATATCTAGTTGTCATTTAAGTCTCAAAAATCTTTATGTGGAAGGCCCAATTATTATAAGTCTCATTTACAGTAAGGAAACTAAGCGCAGATAAGTTAAGTAAATACAGAGAGGGGTTATGTGGAGCCAGGACCTGAAATAATCCAGGTAGTCTGCTACCAACTCTTTTTTAGGTTGCTATGTTGTTTAGACAAATCCTACCAGGTTCAAAAGATACTGCTTCAAGAACGCTTCTGTAACTTATAATAACACACAACCACAAGCCGACAAATGTTTGTCACTATGGGTATGATTAAATAAGTTTTGATATATCCATGCAGTACAGTATTATTTAGTTCCAAGGTAGAATGATATAATCTTATGTGAATTCTGTGTAAAACATTATAGGACAAACTATATAGTTGAAAGGAAATTAAAACAGTATCTATTATATGATCTTATTTACTTAATATATGTATATATGTCTATATATGTATACAAATAATAGGAAAAGGATTTGAAGGATAGGCACCAAATGCTTCACAGAGGGTTATTTTGGAGCAGTGGGACACAGCAGGGGTGACTGAAACATATATTTTGCCTCTGACAAATATAATAAGAAAAAATTGAGTTCAATGAACTCTAAAAACAAAACCAACCAACCAATCAACTAACCAAACAACAAATATAGTCTCTTTATTCACACAGGTTAGTGGAGGGAAGAAATACTTTAAAAATGCATAAATACTACAACAGGGGAGGCCATTGGAGTTCCCGCGAAAACGCTAATAAACATTACACATGAATCATGAATGTCGGTGGATGATGATGGCACTTTATGCAGAGGTAAACTCACTCATTAACTCATCAAATACTATTAACACATCAAATACTATGTTAGACATATGCAAAACTCTAAAAGCTGGAGGGAACATGTTGAGACTTTAGTTCCACATGGTTGGTGTGTGGAAAGCTAGGGTTGAAAATAGAGGACGAAAGGCTGGGTGAGCATCAGATCTGGCCACATTCCAGATTTCTGACTTTCTGTTAAGTCATTAAAAGTTTGGTAGGTAAGTGAGAGATCAAATGAAATTTAGTTTCAGGAGTGTCCTTGAGCAACATGGTAAAAGTGGGTGAAAAGTGGGCAAAGCTTTGAGGCAGGAGGACCCATCAGGATGGTCAAGAGTTTCTCTGGATTTGAGATGAGTGGAAGAACAAGAATAACTGAAAGGATTTGAGAAAACTTAGCAGGTAGAAGGGAAAAGACTTAGAGATTCATTTGATTTTGATGCTTATGAGTGAGAGTAGAAATCAAGGAGAATGTTGGTCGTTCACATAAGTATCCCTTTTAAATCTTGACAGCGTGTTCCCCATGTACTAAGCACTTAATTTCATTTTTCATTTAAACTAATTAATTGTGATGATATAGGCAGTTCACTTTTTAAAGGCAAAAGCAACATCTTTTCTGTGTTTGTACCCTCCCTACCTGGCACAGTGCAGATCAGGAATTTAATAAATACCTACCCAATGAAGACAGAAGCATGAAAATATCATTATTATAAAAGAAACACAAATGAATACCCATAAAATACCAACAATAAAAATTGACCTAGTGTCTTTAATTAATTGTAGAAAGGAAAAACAGCTGTCCACCCACAATACCAACAGTATTGAGTATAGCCATCATTCCTTTCTTCCACATTTAGCATTTCACAGTATCAACCAGATACATGAATTACGTGCTATTACAATCAAGCATATTAAAATGATTTAGAATTTCCTCCTCCTGATATCCTATGCACTTGGTGAGAACATGGTTGGTGCTGCTGAAGAAGTGTTTATTAATAAAAATACAAAATTCACAGGTGCAAATGTACTTTATGTTCAGAACTGCCGCACTCTTTAGAGATGAATTCATGTTAACCCAACCAAAAACTGATATCCCTGGACTATTATTTTAAAAAAAAATGTGCATGCTGCATATTTTGTGGAGAACATCAAAACCTGTGCTCATCAAATCGGCCTGGAACCACATTTTTATGACTCATAAAAGAAATTAGGACCTACATTCAAAGGGCTGGTTATTAAATATTGTATCTTCAAAAAACCAGCATGCTGAAAAACATTGGTATTTCATAGATAAAAATTTCAAGAGATAGAAAGGAACATACATCTTAAACTTTCATAATGATGCAAAGATGCTTCTAACAAAGGCTGCCTCTGATGAACTGACTTTTCTAAAGTATTTTTAAAAGGTTAACAGATAGAGTTAACCTTCAAAATAAGTTCAAGGATGTGTTGCTAAATGTGAGGTGTCTGTTTATCTGGAATACAGATCAAAATGCTACAGAATTGCCAAAGGAAAATAAGCTGTTTTCCCAGTCACATATAAATACCTTTAAAGGTATGTTTGGGGGATCTTTAAATTCTATATTCAATTTGTGTCTGCTCAAAACAAGAGCACAAGTGGTTCATTAAGAAAAGGAAGAACAGGGGCACCTGGGTGGCTCAGTCAGTTGAGCCACTGACTTTGGCTCAGGTCATGATCTCACCATCTGTCAGTTTGAGCCCCACATTGGGCTCTGTGCTGACAGTTCAGCGCCTAGAGTCTGCTTTCAATTCTGTGTCTCCCCCTCTCTCTTCCCCTCTCCCACTAGTGCTCTGTCTCTCTGTCTCTGAAAGGTTAATAAACCTTAAAAAATTTAAAAAAAAAAGAAAAGGAAGAACAACTGGAGGTTATATAAGGACAGCTTCTTCTAATCACCATGTCCTTTGATACACAGTTAGAAATCTATCTCCCCCCAAAAGAAAATCAATATTTATAGAGCATCCAGCATTTCAAATACATGGTTAGTGTTATGACTATACTGTATTTTAAAGTTCTTAAGCTTTTTACCTGTGACTGATAGGAAAAAAATGTGGGCATTTATAATGGGTTGCTCTGTGAAGAGTGGTTTCTGCTGACATCACTTCATTTCAAAGGATTTGCTAGGACAATCACATTGCCTCCAGCTGTAACAGCCCAATTACTAGTAAAAACTGCCTCAGACTTTAAGAGCCTACAGGGCTTTAAAAATCAATGATGCTTTAGTATTTGCATCCTCAAAAAGGCAGCCAGAAAGCAAACTAAACAAGTGTTGAAAATGTATTCTTCAACACTATTTCAAAGTATTTCTATTCTTCATTCATATATCCATTTGGGGGACATAATTAGATACAGCCAGCTCTATCAATATTGCCAATGGCTAATGGGCATAGGCTGAGACAATTAGGATGTACAGTAAATATTTTGCAAAAAAGTCAGATAAAGTAATTCACATACGTAGTTATCTATACATCCCATTTTAACTTTAAATTAATGGGGGCCATGAGAAAAATAAAAATCAACATGTGTAAAAGTAGTCATATTTTAAGCTTATGGGCTCTTATACTATGCTGTTCTATTGCAGAATGTTATTGTTTGCCTAAATCGTGCCTGTTAGACTTTTATATTAGTCCTGGAAGGTAGGATTATATTACTGTGTGTGTCTATAGTTATGGTGTAATCATAATTCCCTAAGAACACGAGTAAACCAATGGAACCTTCTTTTTGGAGAGGAAACTCAGATATATGAAGAGTACCTTTAAGTACCTATAAGTACCTATAAGACATCACAGATATATGAAGAGTAGCTTTCATTTCCCTCTTATCAGTGGGTCCTAAATCAGGGGTTAGATCCGGGAAGTGGGTCTTTACTCAGGGGTTAGGTCAGGAAAGGGGGACAAAAGCTTCCAATGTGCTGCAGTTCTTGTGAGGAGTCTGGCACAGATCAGACATCCATGGAGAATTCAGTAGAAAAGAAGAAACAAAAGTGGCTTCCCTTTAAAGTGCATTGGTCATTCCCTTTAGTCATTCGTTGGTTCTTCTAATTATTCAACACACAGTTTTTCTAGGACTGTAAAATGACAGGAAAGTTGCTAAACACTGTAACTACACGTCTCTGAACTACTATGGATAAAGAGACAAGTAATAGACAAAGAACAATATGGTACATGGTAATAATGGATTGGCTGTGGTATTAAAACTATAGGCAATACACTTTTGAGAGAGAAAGAATACCCAGTCTTTTCAAGACAGAGCTGAAGCATGAAACCAACCAATAAAACAGGCAGTATTTTATAGAGTATATTGGAAGGAAACAAAGTTGTCAGAATTCAATTCATAAAGGCTCAGCACTTAAAGATCACCCTTTGAACAGCTGTGTAAGAGGAGAACAAGATTTTTTTTTAATAGAAGCCTTGGGTGTAAAAAATGGGAGTCTCTTCACAAAACATCTTGGGCAAATTAATAGATACATAAAGGTCCTTCTAGAAAGCATTATAACATTTTCCTTAGCCCGCTTATTAAGGAAGTTTTGGAGAATTAGACAGAATTCAATATAAGCTTTTTAGAGTTTTTCATAAATACCTGTGTGTGTTTGTGTGCATGTATGTATATCAGAGTAAAGGATGCAAGTCTAAGTGTGGGTGTGCACGCATGGATCTCTCTGCTATCCCCATACACCACCTTCTCTCTTTACAAACTTTCCTTTTACCCAAGGAGATGAAAAACAGAATCCCAGCAATTCTGGATGATAGCAAAGAAATCCATGATGTTGATTTTAAGAGTATCAGAGACGATCAGTAATGACTAAAATAGTCATTCACTCAAAAAAGGCTCACCACCATACAAGTGACAGAGTCTTGATTTCCCCAATACAACACATTTTATCTATTTTTGGATGAGCTGAAAGCTGTCTAGGGCTAGAACTGTTTTTGACATCCAACTCTAGTTTCCAGCTTACTTCCTTTCCTTTTTCACTGAGAAGCAATTTATTGTTTTGTGTTTTTGGTTTTTCCTTCTTGCCCATACTACAGCAGGCAGGTTCCATGCTTGGCCACGCTGACAGTCAGAGACATACAAAAACGCAAACGCCCTGAAGAAGTTCCTAGATATTTTTAGCATATTCCCCAAATGTCCTTTTCCTGCTTTCCAAAATACCTTTTTGGATTTAAATAAGCCCATTTCATAAGAACAACAAGCTTCCAAATGATAGCTACGATTTCCAGAATATACAAACAGTCCCTGTTGAGTAACATAAAGTCAATAGTTCCAGAAAGCAAGTGTTCCTTTTTACCCATTAAACTCTAAGGCTTTCATTTCATTACAGTTTGAGAAATGGTTCTACTATTTATCTGCCTTTTTCACTCAATGGGAAATTATTCAAAATCTAACACATTGCTTTTTACAAATAATATTCATCATGGGTGACTACAATACACATGGTTGCAATTATTCTCAAATACTTCTATTCCTGAATATAAGTTGTATATAATCACACATGGCACATTTCTTTCTTCCACTACCCCTTTCTTCGTATTTGAGCTTATATATTTCTACAAGTAATGATTTGGGTTCAGAAGGCATTATCAAAAGAAAATGAAAAGGTTATATAAATGTCACTGCCTTGCTACGAATTTTACATGTTCTTGCCAAATGCGACTCTGAATATCTGGACTGGCTTTCTACTGTAAAGAGAAATACATCTATGCGTGAAATAGTGTTCCTGACAATAGCTTCTTGACATGGAAGAGGCTTGAAAATGTGCAAGAAAAATCCTTCACCTAATCACACATTTACACATGCATTGCTCTCATTTTTCTTTTCTATAGTAATACTGGATCTTAACAAGGAAGTTCATACTGCTCATTGTCCCTTTATCTGTAGAAGAAGAATTTTCACAGCCGCATATATACTTTCAGAAATCAGAGCCTGTCAGAACCTAAACTGGTGTTTCCAAACCGTTCAATAGATTATAATGTAGGAGAGAAGATGTAAGCATGAATGTTTGGTATTCTTGTGGGTTACATAATGATGACATTGATGACCACAAGGCCTATGCATAAGCTATCAAAATAGAATTTTAAAAAATTATTTTATCAATACAGTTGAATTCCCATTGTATTAATTTATGTTTCTGTCTCTTTGTCTAAACTTTGAGATCTTGAAGGCCCCTATGTCTTCTCCTTGTTTGTATTTTCTCATAATGTCTCATGTTACTTCCTTAGAAAACAACGCAATGCCTCAGAGGTTGTTTTTTTAAATAAGTAATACAGCTATTAGGAAAATTCTAGAAAATTATAAAAATAAAATCATTCATAATCACTCCACTCAGGTATGGGATTTTTTTTCACACTTTATATTTTTCTTCTTTTTTAATGGCTAGTAACATTCTTTAAAACAATTTTTAAATTCTTTATTAAAATATATTTTCCCTTTAAATTCATTTCAAATAAATTTAACAGTAAATGCTATGTTTTATTTTAAAAATTTAAAAAGATATAAGGAAAAGAATAAATTATTCACAATCCTATTAGCTTACATTTACACATGCACTGCTTACATCCAGTGATAGCTTACATTTACTTCTATCTCCATATCTACTTTTTGTAACTAAAGTAGGATAATATTTTACTATCCTATATTATGCTTTTCTACATATCTATTAATGAGTAATTTACTACATCATTTAATATTCTTTAAAAAGATAAAGTTTTATATCTGTGTAACTTACCATCCTATATCTTTAGGAAATCATTTAGGCAGTAGGGAACATCTCTGTTTAAATGTTAACAAAATTTCTTGCCAACTTATCCAACTTTATTTGGGAAATAAGGAAACAAAGTCTTACTTCTTTTTAAAATTTTTTTTTTCTTAAATTGAGCTGATACATATTAATTAAATTTAGATCTCTCTGCTTACTCCACTTTTCTGGCATAATACTTGTGCCAAGAAAGAAACAAAGAAAAAGGAATATTTAGCCATTTGAGATAAGTATAGTCCTTCTCATTTGAGATGAAAAATGACTTCATAGTACTACCTTCTCAAATACGATTTTCTGTAATATTATGGTGATAAAATACATTTTAGTTAAACTGGTGGAATAGTAGCAATAATGAAACACATATATAGCATGTTTAATATTTTATTTTTCCCTGCAGATGAAGAAAGATATTAGAATTGTTTACCTGGGGATATGATATAGAAGAAATCTTTAAATTCATCCATCCAAACTTCTGCTAGTCTCCTGTTGTTTTTGTTGATGACATGACCAGTGCCACCAGGGAAAGTGTAAGGAGTTGCCTTCCGAAAAACATGACCAACATGGGAGCAAGTCACAATCTCCAAAGAGCCTCCACATTGCCAAATCTGTGGAAAAAAAGCAATCCTATCTCAATCATTGTAAATAATGCAGTAATAATGTCTGACAAGGAACTGAGGCTAACTAAGGCCAGATCTTTAGATCTTATATGGCTCAAGCAAACCTCAGATGGACACAAAATTTAGAACTGGTATACTTAGCTTGGCAAAGGATTCTAATTTAGAAGAGCTTGATATTTGTAAATATTGTAGTGTTGGACTTGTAAGTTTCAATTATTTTTTCATTGCCTTTGTTAAACTACCAAATTTTCAGTTTCTAGTAGTCAACCTAATCGCTACTTAATAGTATTTAGTATCTAAACTCTGCTATGAATTAATGAATTTATTATACATGTTAGATGTCATGGTAAACATCTAAATTTGTTTAAAGCAAAATCAATTATACTCCACTCATTTTACTCCAGTCATTTTATTTATTTATTTATTTTTTTTTTTTTTTTAAATTTTTTTTTTCAACGTTTATTTATTTTTGGGACAGAGAGAGACAGAGCATGAACGGGGGAGGGGCAGAGAGAGAGGGAGACACAGAATCGGAAACAGGCTCCAGGCTCTGAGCCATCAGCCCAGAGCCCGACGCGGGGCTTGAACTCACGGACCGCGAGATCTTGACCTGGCTGAAGTCGGACGCTTAACCGACTGCGCCACCCAGGCGCCCCTACTCCAGTCATTTTAAATGACTGTCAATTTCAGCTATCATATATTGGCAGTATCTTACACCTTTGGATATATTATTCGTATTAAAATGTGCTAGGACTCCTTTATATCCACTCACCATCTATGCATCCTTCAAAATCTATCTCCAAGATCACTTCTTCTAGAAGGTTCTGTAGGGAGGCTTTGTAGTTGTGACTTTGGTACTTTAAACATCCTTTCATGAAGAAGCGATTACACTGTCTTGTAAGCAATTGTTTACTTCACTATCTCTTGTTCAAAACTGTAAATTCTTAGAAAACATTTGCCTGTATTTCTTGGTGTCCTAGATTTACCGTGCAGTTGAGGCTAATTATTAAGTATCCCTAACACATTTATTTCTATAAAATTACATTATTTAGCTACAGGTTATACTAATAGCATATGTGTATATGCATGCTATCTATAAAATATACTAATATACACACACATATATATATACATGCACAAACATATATATATATTATATATATATATATATATATATTATATATATATATATATATATATATATTATATATATATATATATACAAACATAGAACACACACTCATATGTGTATGTTTATTACTTACATATAATATATTGCATATGTGCTACAGGTTGTTTATCCCAATAAACAAGTCATAGTTATCATTATATATTGGAAGCATTGTTCTTTTTTTTAACGTTTATTTATTTTTGAGAGAGAAAGGGACAGGGAATGAGTGGAGGAGGGGCAGAGAGAGAGGGAGAGAGAGAATCCCAAGTAGACTCTGCATTGCCAGTGCAGAGTCCCGTGCGGGGCTTGGACTCATGAACTGTGAGATCATAACCTGAGCCGAAATCAAGAGTTGGATGGTTAACTGGCTGAGCCACCCAGGCTTCCCTGAAAGGACTGGGTTTTATATGGTAATTAACATTGTTCTTTTAAGGAGAACTGCTTATTTTTGAAAGATAAAGTTTTCTCCATTTGACCTCTCAAGCAATATTCATCTTAGAAGAGGGCTGTCGTTGAGCTCGGGTAGCAGTAGAGACATTCAATTTACCAGAAGATGGAAGATGCTAAATGACAAGTTATATTCATCAACCGGCTTGTACATGTGTTGTACATTGCATTACATGTGCAATCTATTCTTTCTCATTTTCTAACTGTCAAAACACCATAATGCTAACAGGAAAGAAGTTTCAGCCTAACCTAAAATGTAAGAATAAAATATAACTGAAATACAAAAGAAGAATGGAACTCGCTCTTACCCTCAAGACACAGGATAGAGCTTTCTTAAATAATCAAAGTATTTAATTGATTGGTAACTCTCTCATCTTTGTAGCATTAAATGTATAAACCTTCTTGGAATTATGAAATCCTTACACTGTTCTATTCCATTAAAATTGAGGAAGTTGATCCTTCTATCAAAGACAAATCAATACTTTTGTGTCAGTCAACTTTATGCCTAACTCTGTCTTAAGAACTTCACTGGTCTGGTTCTCCCTTTGATTTTTACCTGAGATGTTGATAATTTTGCTCCTTACTACACTATGACTACCTTCATATAATATCTGTTAAAATCTCTTATCTTTTTTCTTTTATGTTTATTTATTTTTTAGGGAGAGTGACAGAGCATGATCCGGGAGTGGAATCTGAAGCAGGCTCCAGGCTCTGAGTTCAGCACAGAGCCCCATGTGGGGCTCGAACTCACCGGTCAGATGCTTAACTGACTGAGCCACTCAGGCACCCCAACCTAAAATCTCTTATCTTTCAAATAGATTCTTAAAGAGATAAACAACTAAAAAGATTACAACCCAACAAAAAGTTCTTCCCTTGGTCCAAAGTACCTCATTTCTCTGTTTCCTCTCACTGTAAATTAGCTTCAAATGTTTATTGATATGCCTTGTTTCCCTTCCTCAATTTTCATCCATCTCCCTATGCATAGTGAAATGCTGTTTGTTTTTGCAGCTCCCTCAAAACTGCCATGGTGGAAAACACAAACTTTTCCCTTGACGAATATCTATCTAGCTGACTCCTCTCTTAGATTGTCTTGCTTTCCCTCCCAGTACTTCAATGTTTACATATTTTCACTGTAAATATTTAAATGTTAGCCTCCACCTTCCTTTACTAATTCTCCAGGTGGTCTTATTTACTCCGATGACCTTACATAGGATCTGAATACTCACAAAGTCAACAGTGACATCTCAGCTCAGACCTCTCCTCTGGGATCCAGAGCTGAGCATCCAAACATTTACTGGGTATCTCCTCTTGCGTGTCTCAGATACACATAAATAAATACATCTGAAGTGGAACTGCAGATTCATCCTGGCTTTGTCAGCCAGGTCTTACTTTCTTTCTTTTTTTAAATAATTTTTTAAAATGTTTATTTATTTTTGATAGAGAGAGAGAGACAAACACATAGTTGGGGAGGGGCAGAGAGAGGGAGACTCAGAATCCAAAGCAGGCTCCAGGCTCTGAGCTGTCAGCACAGAGCCTGACGTGGGGCTCAAACTCATGAACTCTTAGATCATGACCTGAGCTGAAATCGGTGCTCAACTGACTGATCCACTGTCTGTCTTTTTAATCATGAATAAATAGTGCCACCACTTACTCATGTGGTCAATCCAAAAAAAAAAAAAAAAAAAAAAAGGAAAGAAAAGAAAAACTAAATAAAAGAGAAAACAGAAGCCTCTCTCCCTTGCAAACCCGAGAAGTC
Source organism: Puma concolor (assembly GCF_028749965.1). Taxonomy (NCBI): domain Eukaryota; kingdom Metazoa; phylum Chordata; class Mammalia; order Carnivora; family Felidae; genus Puma; species Puma concolor. The sequence continues at coordinate 145,440,264 of NC_141674.1, read as the reverse complement.
ATTATTGATTTCTCCTTTTTCTATCACATATTATTTATTTTTTATTAACATTTTATTTTATTTTTTGAGAGACAGAGAAAAACAGAGTGTGAGCAGGGGAGGGGCAGAGAGAGAGGGAGACACAGAATCTCAAGCAGGCTTCAGGCTCTGAGGTGTCAGTACAGAGCCCAATGTGGGGCTTGAACTCAACAAGTCTTGATATCATGACCTGAGCTGAAGTCAAGATGCTTAACCAACTGAGTCACCCAGGTGCCCCTTTCATCACTTATATTTAATCTGTTAACAAATCCTGGCTTTACTATCTATAAACATAATTCTCAGTGTATCCATCTCTCCCTGTCTCTCTGTCACCATCCTTGTCCTAATCACCAACATTTCTTGTGGGTCAATTGCAATGGACTCTTAACTGTCTTGGTGCTCTCACTGGTGCTTCCTATAATTTGTTTTGTACTGAGAAATCAGAGGAGTCTTTTAAAAATTTAATTATTTAATTTTACTTCTGTGTTTAAATACTTCAATGGTTTCTTACTGAACTGTGAATATAAACAAAATCCTTTAGGCAGGGCCTCTCAGACCCTACATGAGTCTCTCCCTCTATTAATAAGCACTGGTGATCCTGGCCCTCTGCCATTTCCTAGAATAACAAATCTCATACCCTTGTACACACCGAAGCCTCACCAAGGGCTTTCCCTAAACCTGGAATACAATTCTGTCTGCCCTTCACCTGACTGCCTCTTTCCCACACTTCTCATCTTAGCTAAAACATCACTGCATCAGACAGCTCTTCCCTAATTTCCACATTTAAAGGGTCCCAGCCCAGTTATCTTCTGCAATAGCACCTTGTATATTTCCTTCTTGGCTTATCACAATCTGTAATATTTGTATTTGTTTTGCTGTGCATCCCCGCCCCCGCGCCCCCCCCCCCCAACTAGCCTGTAGACTCTAAAAGGGCAGTGGAGCTATCTGGTCAATGTTGCACCCCTGAGCCAAGCCAGTGCTTGTTACACAGGAGGTATCATTGCATGTTGGTTGAGTGAAAAAATGGATAACTCAGAATTAACTTCCAAGATTAATATTAAAAAAAAGCATTCCTGGCAGATGATGAGATGAAGTAGACATATTTTGAAGGGGTTTTAAATAGCATTTTTTAAGGAAATACTCTGAGTATCAATCTAAGCAGAGTGGTCAAGTAAAATCAAATGCAATGGTTATTTAACATGCGTTGGGAATTGAGGACATTCTCTGGGGGTTACAACACAAACAATTAACATTAGACATGGTTGATGGCTTATGAAAAACAAGGTGGCTAAATGATACAATCTTCCTTTTTAACATTATTAAAGTAACCCTTTGGCTGAATTCACATTATCTCTCTCTGAAAAGCATGATTTAGCGAAGTACTCAGGTATTTGTACTGTGACCAGGCCATTCCACAATGTGCCCCAAGTTCAGAAGAAATAGCATATGCTGTGTTTCACCTGGAAGGAATTTCAGATATTCTCTTCATTGTGCCCCCTCCTGTTCTACAGATTAGGCATGAATGAAGAGCCTCTTTCTTCCTTCAACCAACTTCTATAGGGGAGCTCTATGAGTAAAGAGACTGGCATTTCACTCCCTGCTAGATACTTGCTGAGCAGTACAATCAGCTGACTACCCTGGTGTTACCAGAAGAACACAGCCCAATGTGGTGAGTGAGTTTGTGGGAAAGCCTAGAGTGTCAGGAAAAGCATGATGCTAATAAAATAGGAAACACTTACGTCCTAGAGAAACCTGAGGTGGTCTGGGACATATTGGACAGCTTATTGTAGCAGAGTTGGTAGGTGCAGTGATACAGTGATCCTGGGAAGGGGTAGTCTTTGGAGACAACTGAACAAGACTTTAGTGGTTCCCAAATGCTATAGATCATGGAATATAGAAGAGGGAAAATGAGCTGTGAAACTAGCAATATGGCAGATCAGCAAGGAGACGTAATATTGAGAAGGGCAGTTGGAGACCACGTAGGGTGAGAAAGAAACTAAGATTTCCCTCTCAAAAGGCCCTTGGAAAACAGAAGGGATAGAAGGTGAAGCTGACAGCACTTGTGAGAAAACAGTGAAGCTGTGTATACAAGACTCATCGATGGCGGCCCCTAGTAGCAAGTGGGACCACACTGAGCAAGCGGCCATCGTAAAACATGAAATCAGATGAGACCTCACATTTCTCTAGCCCTCCTATTTAACATACCCTGGGGGAGCGGCAACCCGGAATACCCTGCCTTCCCCCTTCCAAGTGCTCATGTCAGCACGGGCCTAGGAAGAGAAGAGAATCTGAGGTATGCCCTGATTGTGAAATCAAAGCCTGAAACGGAGCATTACTAGTACTTTTAATAAGTGGAAGGGGCTGGAAAGCTCTTGAGTCTGTCCTAAATGACATCAGCATTGGAAAGGGATCCTCCTCAGAGCATTTTGCAATGATTGGAGGGAATAAAATCATTTTAAGTTTGTGCTTCTCTAAATTTAGGCTGTTCAATAAGCCCTGTTGCCTACAACTCAAGGACTGACAATTGTCTTCTGAGTCCACAGTTTACCTGTTAGCAAATACGGATTAGCACTGTAGCTGGGTCAGTGAGGATGCTTTATTTCCACTCTGTCACTTCTTGGCCCTACCCTGGTTTGTAGGCTTATTGGTTCTATGCCCTGAATATGTGCACAAAAAGAAGGATACCTGGTTGGAAAATGTTCAAAAATTGAGTTCCGTTAGTCTCTCTCCTTTCCCGCCTCATAGGCAAAGGTAACGATACATGAAAGTGTTGATTTTTTATTTTCATGCTAACTTGCAATGAGACTCTGTGTGCACATGTACAGGCATAATGCAGTAATGGCTGTTGACTTTGAGACACAAAGCAAACTTGCCCCTGACTGTGACTCTCACAGATGGAGGCAGTTCTTAGGTATATTTAGCAGAGGTAATGGAGGTAGAAGTAACTGTTCCATAACTCAGTGACTACTGGCCCGGGCTTGGCTTGTGAGTCATAGTCTACTGACTCCTGGAATAAAGTGAGAACGTCTTGCATTGCCACTAGTATTTACAAAATGTGTGGATTAACACTTATATTGCATTTCTCAGGTAAAGCCTCTCCTCAAAATTTGCATGAAAATGAAAAGATCAAGGTAAGAATGCATAACGTTATGTATTAGTTAGGCTGATATCTGGTCATAATAACACCCAGTTGGGTAATATAAAGGCAAAACAATTGATCAAATACGGAGCAAATAGGGGGCGCCTAGGTGACTCAGTGGGTTAAGCATCTGACTCTTGATTTGGGCTCAGGTCATGATCTCACGGTTTGTGAGACTGAGCTCCTCGTTGGGCTCTGTGCTGACAGCGTGGAGGCTGCTTGAGATACTCATGCTTTCTCTCTTTCTCTCTCCCTCGCTCTCTGCCCCTCCCCCACTTGTGCACACGCGTTCACTCTCTCTCTTAAAATAAACAAACACTAAAAAAATATTGACCAAATATTGACCTAAGTACTCTGTACTTAGTAGACACTTCAGTAATGTGAAAGAATTAAGACGTAAACAGTTGCCCAGAAAACTACATGATTAAATATTAAAGTAGGAAGAACTGATGTTGAGTGGAGACCCAATGATACCATAATAATTTTCCTTGGTGATTCTTCAATAAATATTTCAGAAAAGGGGAAGAAATGAAGCAAAGAAAAGAAGGAAGGAAAAGTATGACATACTCATTAAGAACTTGGGCTTGGAAATATGCAAATAGTTTTCCTAGTGGTTCTGTCACTTACTATCTGTGCATATTTGTAAAACTTATTTAAATCTTTAAGGCCTTAATTTTCCCACTGGAATATAGGCATAATAATAACTACTCCCTAAGACTCAAATAAGATAGTGTATATCAAGCGCTGTGCCTGACACTTCACCTGGGAAGAAGTTAAATGTTATTTGTATATTATTTAACTTCCATTGTTGTTTAGGGAAACCAATATCTGTAGATAATTTGCTTATTGTTGCTTCTTAAAAAATATTTTCTTTTAAACCTTGGTAAGTTTTGCCTTCATTTTTGCCTTTTATTTGAATTGTAATATTAACGCCTAAGGATTTAGGTACAGCACAGAGTTTAAAAGAATAGCCAATTAGTTTCCAATTAGAACACTACATTTTGTTCTCTGAAACTATTTTACAGTGTCTGAACAAACAGCATAAACTGAATAAAACATGATGTCTCATCCACACAAGCATGTGATGTCCAAATTACTTTGTATCACTGAGCATATCTGATTGTTATTTTCCAGGCTTCCAACAGATTAATACTTGTATACTGTATCTCTCTCAAGTAAATTTGACCATGTATGAAATACAAACTGTCCTTTTATCCACAGAGAATTGAAGCCAGCTAGTTACTTGTTTTCTTTCCCAGATATTTTTATGAGTGTCTTTTGATGATGGAAAAGGTTATTAATCAAAATGTAAAATGCCCATTGCTCATTTGATTATCTACTTGAGTTTCTTCCCCCAGCTAGAAGACAATTAACTAACATACATTATTCTTTTCATGTTTTTTGGCACCTACATCAGTGACATTTTAATTAAGGTTCGTAAACTTCATAAGCTCCAACTTTGCAATCTCAGTTCTAGTGCTTCTCCTTCTAATTTTACACCTGTTGTGCCAAATTCATGCAGCTGCTTGTTTTTATACTAATCTTTATGCCCCTGCCCCCAACCCACACACATACTATCTCTGGCACAAAGTCACTGTTTAATATGGCCTTAGTAGCAACCACAATATACCACAGAGGCCACAGAGCACAATAGTTATGATGCTACAGGCTCTAGCTCCTGAGGTCATACCCTAGCCCTGACACTTACTAGCGGGGTGAACTTGGTGACTTCATCCTTCTGTGCTTCAAGTCTCAGGTAAGAACACGAGACTAGCAGAACCAACTGCAGAGAGGTTTGTTGTGAGGATTGAGGCAGTTCGGCACTCGCAAAGATATTTAGCCTTTATGTGAAAAATGGATTGAAATGGAGCAAATAGAGAGATTTCTTTAGAGGTTATCTCAGTAATCTAGGGAAGATATGATGATGACTTGGACCAGAGTGATGATAATGAAAACAGAGGAATGTATTAGCTTAAAAAAAAACTTTTTTTAATGTTTACTTATTTGAGAGAGAGAGAGAGAGAGAGAGGCAGAGCATGAGCGGGGGAGGGGCAGAAAGAGAGGGAGACACAGAATCCCAAGCAGGCTCCAGGCTCTGAGCTGTCAGCACAGAGCCTGAGGCGGGGCTCGAACTCATGAACCGCGAGATCATGACCTGAGCCGAAGTCGGACGGTCAACCAACTGAGCCACCTGGGCACCCCTGTAATAACTTGATATAATTTGGGGAATTAAGATTAATAATTAATGTATGTGTTTTCCCTTGTCTATATTTTCCCTATTAGGTCCAACCATACATTTTGTTTTGGGAAACAGTTCTCAACTACCAGATTTCATGGGTTTCAGGTTCCACTGACTCACAGCCGTTCCTCCTCATCACGTCACCCCATGTAGCTCTCAATTCTATACGGACTGTCATCTTATAAAATGTTCTTGTGTGTGTGTCTGTGCATGTATATTTATGTGTATGTATGTTTATGTATATATACACTATTTACATATAGTAATCTTATCTCCCCATCCATATTATTATCTCTCTGTGGGGAGTAATACGTGTTTCACTTTATGAAATTGAATTCCATCATCACATGTTTTACTTCATGAAATCAGCATAAGTCACATATAGTAAAAGAGAAACAAACAAACAACAACAACAACAAAACACACACACACACACACACACAAAAACCCAGAACTTAAATTTACCATTAAATTGGGGCTTACAAGGTTTAAGATGTTTTGCTGATCTTGGTGCTGATATATATTGACATGACTGATTAATCTATTAATAGTGATATAGGGAAATCTAGAAAATTACACAGCATACACAAAATGTGTCTACCGTGAGATGCAATTAGAAATCAAACGTGATTCCTTTTCTCAGTTCTGGCAAAGGGAAAACTGAAACAAAACAATGATTACTCAATTTTCAAACTATTTCATTCTACGTGTATTGTTTGTTGTGAATAATCCCTCTCAGCACTTCAACTCTCCACTTTGTTTATACATATTCAAGTAGGCTGATGACAAATCCTTTGATCTTACAACAGAAACAAAGTCTAAAAGAGACTTCAGTGAGATCCTGAAGGCACTATGGTCCTTGATAGGTTAGCACAAACACAAGAGGCACAGAAGTCATTAATCGAAAGGGGCTGGTACAAGGTGTTCAGTAGGCATTTCTATTTATTCTCGACATGAAATTTTCCAGTTATTCCACATAGTTGTTTTGACTGGGGGGAATATCTGCTTTAATTGGTTGGTTTGACTCTTGACCTAGTTTTCACTCCACAGTATAATTGGGGAGATTTATGTGATCTGGAAGGGCACTCTAGAGCTGGTATTGTAACATCTCAAGATAAAGACTCTTGTATGCAAGCTGCTGTACGGCCTTTAAGTGTGCACCTGAGTTGCAAGAGATCACAGAGTCAACATGCCCAAGGAATCTACCCACTACTGGATAATTTAATGCTTAAAGCAAAAATAATCATTTTTATGGAAAAGAAAAGAAAGCATCAGATTCGAAATTGGAAAGCTATATTCTTGACTTGAAATAAAAACTGATTATAGAAATTGGAATAAGTCACTTAATCTTGAGAGGCCTCAGAAAACTCACATGTAAAAGAAGAGGAATTGAAGTTGATAATGGCTAAATTTTCTTCCAGATTTCTAGGATTCAGATTGATCCCTTTGTATAGGGTATATGACCACTTTTAGACATCATTTTTAGATAGGAATGACACATCTCCCCAAAAGTTTAATCAACATTTCCCTACTTAGGCAAGTTGACTTGACTTTAGCTGTATTAGAAGTACATGCTGTGTAGATATTATTCTTTAAACATGAGAAAGTATGAAAGGGATAACACTATAAATATTATGAGGCAGTCATTGTGCATATGTGCATGTTTTGGGAGTGTCCTATTTAAGAAAGGTCATAAATGTTATAAAACAAGGGAAATCACAAAAGTACTTTTCTTCTTTCAGAGAATTTTTCAGGAAACCACTATATATTAGAGTACTGTGAAGATTTTATTTTATTTTCATTTTTTATTTTTTTAATTTATTTTGAGATAGGGAGAGAGAGAGAGAGAGAGAGAGAGAGAGAGAGAGAGAATCTCAAGCAGGGTCCTCACTGTGTCAGCACAGAGCCTGATGCAGGGCTTGATCTCATCAACCATCTGATCATGACCTCAGCTGAAATCAAGAGTTAAATGCTTAACCAACTGAGCCACCCAGGAGCCCCAGAGATTTTATTTTCATATCGGTATTAAATACAGACAATCCTGAATTGAACCTATACTATTTCATATTTCCCATCAATTTGCTACAAAAATATCTAGTTATCAAGTACTTTCCCTTCCAAAGTACTTTTCATCCTTGGACATCCTGAATCTGTGATCTCTTTCCAACCTAGAAATACATTTCATGAAAGCCTCAAATTCAAAATGGACTCTTTTACACCTACTCATTTTCTATAGGACCTAACACATTAATCCTGAAATTAGTCTGCCTTCCTTTCACTCCCCTCCCGCTCCCTTGCACCCTCAACTCTCAAGAGTCATTTGCTAAGTCTTTGGCAAAGCGACAACCCAACCATCTTTTTACTTTGCCTAAGACTTAGCAAATGACTCTTGAGAGTTGGGGACGGAAGGGAGAGGGAGGGGAGTGAAAGGAAGACAAGGAAGGAGAAAATAGAGAAGAAGAATGGAAGGGTGTGCTTATACTGGGTGTGGCTGGAAGTGGGGGAACTGTTTTGGAATAGAGCTGAGACAGTTTGAATATGAACCAGTGTGCATCAGAGGTAGGGTGAGATGATAGGGTTTACAAACAGGAGCTTTTTCATCTCATCTCCCGCTCTCCTCATATACAAACACCCATTCCCATCAATTAAGATGCATAGTAGAGATACCTCCAACATATACACACCAACATTTTATAATGTACATTCTACTATCACCTTTTGCCTTCCAATGACTTCCTCTGCCTTGGAGCTGTCTGACCTTCAGAATTATAGCATATGATGGCCACTGTATTTCTCGGTGTCAGGAGAATTGTAACTTGTCATTATTCCACATCTTATCAGGACTTCTGATATTGAAGAAATTCCCAATTCTCCTCTAGATCCTGATTGTGTTATGGCAAATCTTGTATCTTCCGCTTAAATGACATGTATGAGTATAGCAGGCAAGAAATGAAGAACATAAAACAGCCTACCAGATATGGCAAATCCTCCGTAATATAAGGTGGCTCTGCTTAAGAAAATTAGTGTCTAGCTTGTCATATTTATAAAAAAGTATTGCTTTTTATATTAGCATAGATTACTACAAGCAGATTAATTCATAAAAAAAGAGCAAGAGAAATAATATGTGAGACAGTCATACTCTTTTATCTTTCAACTATCAGTTTTAAAGCGTGATAAACACTAGAGGTTTTGGAAGTATTTTCAATGCATTTAAGGGGAATGTCAATGAAGACAAAGGTACAATTATTGGAATTTGTGCTTTCCTCATTGTATAATTAATCCTATGAATAAATCTTGAATGTGGAAAAAAAAACTGTATTTAGATGCAATTTTTGAGAACTGGAGAAAAAGGGTCTGTGATTTATTAAATGATATTTGGGTCAGATATTTTGCATTTTACCTTGGTGTCCTCCCATGTTGGATGATCTGATTGCCTGTCAGATACTAGTAACATCTGCTGCTTCCAGCCACAGAGCGGCTCCTGGCAGCTGCATGAAGCTGCCCTAGAATCTATGCCAAAACAGTCCTCTTTGAATATCAGTAGACCACCTGGGTACGCAGCTGCAGTGTGTGACAACATCTCCTGCCCTTTTTATGGATGCCAGAGATACTTAAAAAGTACTTGAATGGGGTAAGGGAAGAACCTTGGTACCTCAGAAAGAGTTATCCTTCAGTTACTTGATATCTCTATCTATAAACCGTCCACCTCCCTGGTTGCGGCCCTAGGATTTTAGATTAAATGAAATTTCCTGTGTAACTTGTAAAGTCGTCCAATGCTTTTCAAATGTATGGCCCTGAGAAGAGGAAATGACCTCTCCCGTCTCAAGCATTTTCCCTTAGGCCTTGGCTGGTGTCTTTGACAAACAAATAGTAGCCATTAACTTTGTGATAAGCACCATGCTGGGCTCTGGGGCTTAGAGGAAGAATAACCAAGCTCGGCTCTCAGTCTTCAAGTAGCTTGCAGCCCTGTCTAGTTGTGAGTGTTAGTACTGGGCACATTAAAGTCCAGTCATCAATTTGCATTTGACAGTTGAAGAGTAGTCTGTCCTGCCTACAACAAAAGGACTGTTTTAAGAGGCACTTATCCTAACAGTCATCCTTTCATGGACAGGATTTTCTTTTCTTAGTTTTTAGTCAGCTAGAGACATTTTGTTTCTTGTCCTGGACCTGAGACATTTTTATAGGAAGCTATAAGTTTTACCTCAGATAAATACTTTCCCTAGGGAGCACATATAAAGCTCTAATGCTATCAGTGGAAAACTATGATTCCCTTCCAAAAATCACCTTACAGGCATCTTTTTCTTTTTTTTCTTTTTTTTGGTCATAAAATGCTTAGTGAGATAAATGTGAAAGATATAAAAATATCCATATTGATGTCACCTCCAGCACTCATTACAAATACCCACAAGACCCACCGTGAACGAAAATAATACTGTACTTTGACAGTTTTTGATCTTTTAAAAATAAATTGGTAGTAGTCATTGTAGGCTGTATTACACTTTAAAAGGAGAGTGAAGAAGTAAGCCTGAAAATAGTCACGTTTAGTATGTTACTTTGCTCACTTCGTCACAAAAAAAAGAGAGTGCAGGGCAAAGTTTATTTATACAGATATGATGCTTAAGCACAGTGAAGGTAAGTTTCCAGTCTCTGTTTCATTAGAATTGCAAGATGTTACTGTTTTGACATTTAAAGATTGTTTAATAGGGAACATCAATGCTCCTTCACATGCTTGCTGAAGATGTGTTTAATCCGAAACTTTCTCCTCTTAGCAAAACCTGTTATCAGGACCATCGTCTCTGGAGAGAATTTCTGGCTTTCTACTTTTTTTGAATTCAAGAACAGCTGACCTGACTTTCTATGCATTTCCACCTTGAAACATCTCATATTGCCCTAGTTTCTTCTTTAGGAAATTGAGTCAACTCTCCCTTCCAAAATTAAACCCTGCCTTTGGGATCTTGAACTCAGAATAGGGGAGGACTAGACTAGGAGCAAAAGACATGGGTTTGATGTTCAGCCTTGCCAATTTCTATTTGCATGTCTTAGTTTCTTTGAAATTTAAAATCATTAGTTAAAGAATAAGACAGTAATGGGGCACCTGGGTGGCTCAGTCGGTTAAGCAGCTGACTTCCCACTTCAGCTCAGGTCATGATCTCGCAGCCAGTGAGTTCAGGTCCTGCATCGGGCTCTGTGCTGACAGCTCAGAGCCTGGAGCCTGCTTCAGATTCTGTGTCTCCCTCTCTCTCTCTGCTCCTCCCCCACTCACGCTCCCTCTCTCTCTCTCTCTCTCTGTCTCTCAAAGATGAATAAATTTTTTAAAAAAATTAAAAAAAAGAATAAGACAGTAATGGCTACTCATCCACAGTGTTCTGGTACAGACATGGTGGAATAATGAGCACAAAACTTAGAAACTAGGAAGTGTTGCACAGACAACTTTTATTATCTCTATAATAATCTTTCAACACCTGCAGGTATGTATCTCATCACTTGTGCCTTCTTTCTTTTTCAATATCACCTACGTTTTCTACTCTTTCCTATAAGCTTACATTTTATTCTACCCCCTATGATAAAATAAAAGGATAGTAAATACAAAAGAATTAGTTTGGTCATATTTACCCTTTAAGTTACTATGTGTTTTCTTTCTGATTTGCTGGGAACTTCTTAAAAAGTTCTTTTGTCTACATATCTTCACAATCCAATTTTCTTCACATCTTACATTCTAGTATCTTGATTCTATCATCTGCAACTGCTCATAAAGTTTTTTTATGAGCTTTCATTATTCTTTCTTACTTCTCTGCAACATTTGACACTGTTGACAATCACCATAACTTTCTAAGTTTTTTTTGATAGATATTTGTTCTTCTCTGACAGCTTTGACTTAGCATTCACTTTCTCTTTTATTCTCCCACCTCTAAATGTAGGTGCTACCTAAGGACATGTCTTGCTCTTCTGCTCTCCCTATTTTCTTTCTTGGCAAACTCATTGATCCTCACACGCTCATTTAATTATAAATTCTGTAAAGCTAACTCAAATCTGTCACCTTCCCTATACTTTGCCTCCACACTTGCAACACATTTCCAACTTCTTCAGGTACATCTTCAACTTTTCATGACCTTAAAGAGTCAAGAGTTTCTATTCTGTTCTCAAAATGAGGAACGAAAGCGTGTAGCTCCTGGGGTCTTCTCTAAAGGGCCAGAAAATGATCTGGAGCATGATCAAGGAGCGTGAGTCTTACATCAGTCTTAATCACTATCCAAATACATCATTATAGAATTTCACTTTGCTCTTGAATAATTTATTTATGGATTCTTATATTAACTCAAGAATTCTAAAAGGTCTGATAATTGTTCAAATCCCAATAGCTTTGTTTGACCAGTTAAAAATACAGAATATAAAGTTGATTGGCCAATTAAAATACAGAATTTAAATATAAACATAAAGAACATGGTTGACCAATTAAATAGAGAGAAAATACAAAATTGGAATTGCATATTGCTGGACTATGAAGTAATGAAATAAATAGAAAAATGTAGCCAAATTTTGGATAATGGAGTAGTTCGTGCAGAAACATATTTTAGCATTCAGACACATAATGATGAGAAGTGCTAATAATTCTACATCAATTTTTTTTAATGTTTATTTTTGAGAGAGGGAGAGAAAGAGCACAACTGGGGGAGGGGGAGAAAGAGGGAGACAGAGTATCTGAAGCGGGTTCTGTGCTGACAGCTGAGAGCCCTGTGTGGGCTCTAACCCACAGGTGGAACCCACGAGCCATGAGATCATGACCTGGGCTGAAGTTGGATGCTTAACAGACTAAGCCATCCTGGTGCCCCTCTACACCAAAATTTTTATTTCAATTTTACCCTATTTGCAATGTAAACCAGTGGCTACTTTGATTGTAAAGGATTTTAAAATTTTTCAATTCATCAAGTTTGAATTTTTTCAGATGTAGTAAAACTGTTAATTTGGATTTATTTTTAAGGGTCATTTAAAAAATATATTAAAGGGGCGCCTGGGTGGCGCAGTCGGTTGAGCGTCCGACTTTCAGCCAGGTCACGATCTCGCGGTCCGGGAGTTCGAGCCCCGCGTCGGGCTCTGGGCTGATGGCTCAGAGCCTGGAGCCTGTTTCCGATTCTGTGTCTCCCTCTCTCTCTGCCCCTCCCCCGTTCATGCTCTGTCTCTCTCTGTCCCAAAAATAAATAAACGTTGAAAAAAAATTTTTTTAAATATATTAAAAATCTACAACTACCAAATAAAATAAAATTAAAAGGCTTAATAAAATATAAAAGTATAATAAAAAAGTTTAGTAAAGTTTAAAAACACAAAGATACAACATAAAGTATCAGACTACCTTTCAAATGATACTTAAAACTGACTTTTATTGGTACTTAATACTCAATTTCTGAACAGTTGAATCAAAGTCTTCCCTCAACATTATTTCACACCTTCAAAAGAATCATTCCTAGTATCTAAAATCTGTTATTGCTGAAATCAGTCAGCCTTATTTAAATAAATCTCATAATTAGTTTCCTTTTTTAACTACATTTCTGGTTGACTAGAACAACAGTAAAACGATTGGTAGTCATGTACTTAAGATAGACATCACTAAGTGTGACAGTATAATCATAGCTTAAGACGTTGCACATTTATTGCAGTAGTTACCATAGAGATTTAAATTTAGCTCTTTAATAAAAAGTGCATGAATTCAATTCTGAATGCATTAAGTTTGGCTAGCAAGGTACACTAGGTTTCTCAACTGAATGCACTTATATAAAAACAACAGTTTTGGAATTCTGTCCTAAAATTTTTTAATGGAGCAAATATGGGCTTATAAAAATAATAGGCTCAATTTCATGAGTTTTTAATGGATACTTCATTGTCACTTGAATCGTAGTTCTGCAAAATACGTATTTCATGATTTAGTTATATGTTATTCATGTAATTTTCAAGAGGGAAAATAAAAGGTGGGGAGACCAGATATTCTAGCCTAAACTTAGGTATGGCTCCAAGCACAAAGCAGGGCCACGGGAATACAGATCTGAGAGCTTGCCAGTTTCTAGGCCCTGTTCCTCTCCTCTCTCCTTGTCTACAAGACACGACCCTTGGATTTTTAATTTATAGATTCTTCCCTGACTATCCTCTGTCACAGAAATCTGTCCTTCTTTTGAACTTGATGCACTTTACATCTGAACTTGCAGACAATACCTAGACCATACTGGACTCTCTAAAAGAGATCAAGAACCACATCTCTTATATATAACAACCACACTGTGTAATGCAGGTCTAAGTTTATAACTATATTTATTGATGGGTAAAATGAGGGTAGGTTGATACCTGGCTGCTACAGAGAGGTAACCTGAAGTATAATACAAACATTACAAAGGGCATTAAAGATAAAACTAAATCTATGGGGGAGAAAACTCCTCATATATTTAACCCATGCTGAGACGTATTATGATCATATATGTGTAAAAGAATTCTACAAAGTGCTATGTAAATGTAAAGCCTCATCAAAAAATAAACACCATTTTTGTTCATTTCTACATCTCTAGTAGCTAGTACAGTGCTTAGTACATAGCAGGTACATATTAACTATTGGCTTAATAAATCAATCAACCAAATATTGTTCTGAGAGACTGATTATTTCTTAATCCTTGAACAAGAAAACTTTCCTTCTCCAAAAGCCTTAGGATATTTGTGATCTTATTTGGAATGAGAGAATTCAGCTTATCATTTCATAGTTGTCTAAGGTCTTTTGTATTTACTCCATCTTGCATTCTGCTCTACCTTGAATATTTTCCCTCAGAATAAATCCTTGTGCAGCTGGATTCTTGCTGTCAGTTCGGTCTTAGCTAAAATGCCTCCCTAGAAGTCTTCCCTGACCACTCTAACATAGTGCAGGTCTCCACCTCTCATATTATTTTCTTCAGTGCACTTGTCATTACCTGAAACTAAGGGATTAATTTTCTTTACGGATTTATTGTCTATCATCATCCTCTAGCATAAGATCTAAATTACCATGAGTATATTTTCTGAACTAAGTTCGCACACTTTATTTGAATTTAATGTCAGGTTTATTTCTTTTAATCAAACACAGTATATGTCAATGATTCTTCGAATGTCAATACTAGAAATCTGTTTAGAAGTTATTTACTTTAACTTGCCCTTTCCATGAAGAAAAAATAGAACCTTAATTTGTAAACTAAATAGTTTAAATCTAATTCACAGCAGCACACATTTAGATACAAAAAGAAAGTTAAACATTTCATTATCAGAATATTTTAGATGCCCTTCAAATGTAAATCAGTAGGATAATTGCCTTACTTCTCAGGACCATTTTTTAATGATTAAGTACACTTAATAGGAGGTGTTAGTAAGCTTAGCCATAATGAAAGGTGTCAAACTTTTCTGTGCTATACTTCTGAGCAAATTAACATTCGTCATATAGCTCTTTTTACTGCCATAAATTCAAACAGTTAAACTGAGGTCTTTCATATTTAGGATCAGAAGGATCATAAAGATTTTTATAGTTCATGTGGGTGTGCATAAGATATCTGTACGTGTTAGCAGAGAAGCGTCAAAAAACAGTCACAGAATTGGGGTGTGTTTCCCAACATTTCAGATATTTGTCTCTAATACTGATTGTTAAGTTTCTCAATGCACTAAAACTCACTGAAAAAGCCAGGTATACCTGGCTTATTGATATATACAGGGAAATTCTGCCTAGAATGTTTGAAATATTCCTGTATTTGTTAAAGAACAATTATTGCCAAAGATGCTGTTATCACAGTTTGGAAATCAATAGCTTCTTCTTGGTGTACCTTTATTTCCATTAAACAGTTTAATCCAAGAAGATTCAGCAAAACTTAGAGTGATCTTTAAAAAAATATATTTCCAATGTGTATTTCCAAATAAAATTATAAAAATGTAATTCATCTCTGCTTTATACATTTATGGAAACAAAAGTGTATTATTTTATATCATTTTAATTCAATTTCTTCCTCTTTCTATGCATTTAGTTCCTATCCATGTTCCAGAGTTTCATAATTTCCCACTTCTCTTAATTATCTGAGCCCCAATTCCTTCAGGATGTCTGGTGAGCATCACTCAGCACTCATTTGCAATACAGACATTTATGCTATAAACTTCTTAAATACACACATTTTTTATCACATTATATCCTTCCTTTATAATAACTACTACTAAAGATGCACATTCCGGGT
This sequence comes from Puma concolor, assembly GCF_028749965.1. NCBI lineage: Eukaryota > Metazoa > Chordata > Mammalia > Carnivora > Felidae > Puma > Puma concolor. The sequence goes on along the minus strand of NC_141674.1, from coordinate 145,424,648 downwards.
CTTCAGAAATATTTAATTATTCACATTCACCTAGACTTCATAGATAGATAAATAAATAGATAGATAGATAGATAGATAAATGGATAGAATAGCAAATAGAGTGTAGACAGAATGGGAAAGACATTAGATGAGTGTATTTCCAGGTTGGTAAATATAGTACACGTTTACATTTTCCAAAGACACACTCACGTGATAAGACTGTGAGAAGTTATGAAAAAGAAGCAGTAAATGTTAGTTCGAGAAGGCTTTAGACTGTGAATGGTACAGACAACACAAAAAATTATTTTTCAAAAAAAACACTTTAAGAGATAATTAAGTGACTATTAAAAACAGTCAGGGATTAATAACAAGTTCTGGCATCCCTAAGTCTCTTACAGTGCCTTATATTTCTAAAAATATGTCTCCATGTAGTATGTTTGGAAGGTGAAGAATCATGTCAATGACCATCCAATATAAGTTTATTCTCGTATCTGGTTTTGTGCACCAGAATAGTTTAAATGAAGAGGTATAGCTACCACATCAAAATAACCAAGCCTTAGACTATTACAAGCTTTAAAAGCCAAACAAGTTCTGTTAATGTTTGCTAACATTCTTCTAAAGTTTAATTAATATATAATTTCCTGTTATTCACCTGTTTTTTCTAACAAACCATATGAAATCAGGTATTTGTTGTAATTAACATTCAAAATAAAATTCTAGAACATTTATTTTGGAAAAATTGAGTCCTCTATAGATGGCTTGATTGAATACCATATGGCTCCTACTGACCCAAATGCTTAAACATATATAATAGATGTAATACAGTCTTTAGAAACAATGTCTCAGCTACCTCTTACCTGGAGATATTTTATTCTGTGGTTTTAATTAAATAAAGAATAAAGTGCTTGAATAAAGAGATATGTTTAAACAATGGTTTAGGGTAGAGTGGTTGCCCAGATGCCAGAAGAGCTAATTATAAGCACAGAAGCTAAACATTTTTAGGTTTAAGTTTAAGGTTTATCTTGCACCAAATAGGTAACCAGAGGAAAGTCTGATGGACCAAATAATCATTAATATTGGTTTATAGTCTTTAATGAGTCTACATATGAACATGATCTCATTTATGATCTCCTAGCTTTTTTTTAGAAAAGAGGTTATAAGGGTACACATTTTCACTTATGAGATGAATAAGTTCTGTGATCTAACGTACAGTATGGTGACTATACTTAATAATTTTATATTACATACTTGAAATTTGGTGAGAGTGGATCTTAACTGTTCTTGTCTCTCTCACACACACACACACAAGTGACTATCTTAGGTGATGGATGTGTTCATTAGTTTGATAGTGGTAATCATTTGACAAAATATATTGTCAAATCGTGTTGGAAACTTCAAATATATACAAGTTTTATTTGTCAATTATACCTCGACGAAGCTAGGGGAAAAAGAGGCTAAGAAATCTCTATATTAACATGAAGAAAGTGCTTTATTATATTTAAAGGAAAGGGTCCCACAAAATCATGTCCACCAAAATTGTGGACAACACATGAATCTGGTGAGATTAAGTTCACTTAACTGAAATATTTCCATGATAATCCAGTTTCTATGGCCAAATAAACGAACACAGTCAAGTTTTACACACTGACAATCCACTCTGCTCAAATTTGCATGAAATAAATTTAAAAAAAGGCAGAGTTCTTTTTTTTTTTTTAATTTTTTTTTTCAACGTTTATTTATTTTTGGGACAGAGAGAGACAGAGCATGAACAGGGGAGGGGCAGAGAGAGGGATACACAGAATCGGAAACAGGCTCCAGGCTCTGAGCCATCAGCCCAGAGCCTGACGCGGGGCTCGAACTCACAGACCGCGAGATCGTGACCTGGCTGAAGTCGGACGCTTAACCGACTGCGCCACCCAGGCGCCCCGAAAAAAGGCAGAGTTCTAAAAAATAATTAGATTTTTTTGTCTAAAGTGATTTCTAACAAATTATCATAACTGAAAATTTTACTTGTCAATATTTGAATTGTGTGGACATTTCTAGGAAGTTCTTTACTTTCTTTAAATACTTTCAAGAACCTGGATACTATAATCCCCAAAAAGTCTACAAACTTCTTTGGCTCATTTACCATACTTTTCTGTTCAGTAAGAACCTTTGCCTTTCATTTTTCCATTATTTATTATGTCAGCTCCATTTCTTTTCCACTTCATTGCTTGTGCAATTTGGAAATAAATGGATTTCACATCATAAGACATTCCACTTGGTTATATCCTTCAGATAAATATACTGCTGTTTTTATTGTGATTTGGAAGAAAAAGAAAATTGGGGCATTTAAAGAAAATTCCATCCTGCTGATTAAAATGTTGGTTATTGACAAAATATTTTTGTCAATTGACTGATATTTTAAGGGTAATGATAATAATAAAATTCATATTTCCATAGTATGGTAGAGCTTATTGAAAAGTTCAATAAATCTCATTTAATCCACACAATTTGCCCTGAAATTATTAGACTCTGATAAACATGGTATTTAAAAGTAACTGGGCTAACATGTAGTGAGAATCTAGACTAAAGTAGAGAGGTCTACAGTTGACTAGATACCATCTATTACATTTTCCCTTCATTTTTTTCTCCTTGGAGGATGTCTGCAGAGTGTGTGTGTGTGTTCATATTTTTACAGCTTTATTGAGTATAATTAACATATATTGAACTGTATATATTTAAACTACGTATGCAAAACCATCACAACAATAACGATAAATGAATACATCCATTACCCACTTAAGTTTTCATGTGCCCCCTCCTTCCACTTCTCCTCTCCCATCCCAATAGCCTATTCCTGGACAACTTACCTGCTTTTTGTCACTTGCAGATTAGCTTGAATTTACTAAAATTTTATATGAATTGTCTCATACAGTATGGAATCTATTTGGTCTAGCTTGTTTGATTCAGTGTTAATTATTTCAAAATTCAAAATTTTGTAGGGTGTATCAATAGTTCCTTTATTTTTCTCAGTAGTACTCCATGTATGGATAATCCATAGTTTATCCATTCACCTTTTGATGGACATTTGGATTGTTTCTGGCTTTTGGCTATTGTAAATAAAACTGCTATGAACATTAGTACACATCTCTTTGTATGAACTTATGTTTTCCTTTCCTTTGAGCAATAGCTAAGAGTTGCTTAAGAAAAAGTAAAAACAGAGTGCCTGGGTGGCTCAGTCTGTTGAATGTCTGATTTCGGCTCAGGTCATAATCTCATGGTTCTGCTCAGGTCATATTCTCGTGGTTTGTGCGTTCAAGCCCCGCATCGGGCCCTGTGCTGACAGCTCAGAGCCAGGAGCCTGCTTCGGATCCTGTGTCTCCCTTTCTCTCTCTGCCCCTCACCTGCTAATGCTTTGACTCTCTCTCTCTCAAAAATAAAAATAAAAGTAAAACATTTAAAAAGAAAAAAAAAGTAAAACTGTTTCCCAGTTATTGTACCATTTTACACTCCCAGCTCCATTGTGTGTATAGTTCTTCCAAATTCTCACCAACATGGTCCTTTTTAACTTTTGCAATTCTAATAGATGCATAGTGTTATTTCATTATGGCTTTAATTCCATTTCTCTAATAACATTAAGGATTTTCTCATGTGCTTACCTGTCATCTTTATGCCTGCCTTAGTGAAGTGTCTGTTCAAACCTTTGAGCCATTTTCTAATTGGGTTTTTTTTTTTTTTTTTTTTTTAATATTGAGTTTTAACTGTCTTTTTTTTTTTTCTGATACAAGTCTATTATCAGGTATATTATTTGTCGACAATTTCTTCCTATCGAGTGCCTTTTCCTTTCAATGTCTTGATGGTGGCTTTAAAGAGCAAAAGTTTTCACCTTGATGAATTCCAATGTATCAATTTGTACTTCTATGGGTTGTCTACTCAAAGGTAGAAAAGTTTTTCTCTTATGCTTCCTTTTATAATTTTAGATTTTATATTTTGAATTAATTTTTAAATAGTGTGAGGTATGGATTTAAGAAATTTTTGTCCACATGGATATCCAGTTGTTCCAGCAATATATATCGACAATACTCCCCTTTTTTTACTCATTTGTTTTTATTCTTGTAATGTCTGTCAAGTTTTGTGATTTGAGTTTGCAGTTAGTAATAGTTAGGAGTTAGTTAGGAGTTAGTTAGTAGTTTGAGTTAGGAGGTATTATATCGTCTTCAGTTTTCTGGAAGTTTGAGTAGAACTGTTTGTATTTCTGCCCAAAATGCTTGGTAGAATCCACCAGTGAGGTCATCTGACATAGAGTTTCTTTTGTAAAAATTTTTTTTTACACCACAAATTTCATTTCTTTCCTTGATACAGGGGTATTTGCTTGATTTATGTTTTCTTGTAAGCATTGATAGTTTGAGTCTTTTGTGGAAGTAGCTATTTTATTGAAGCTGTCAAGTTTGTTGTCAAAATATTGTTAATAACATTACTTTATAACACTTTAAATATTTGTAGAATCCATAATGAAGTTAGCTTGCTCATTCTTAAATTTTTTTTTTTCAACATTTATTTATTTTTGGGACAGAGAGAGACAGAGCATGAATGGGGGACGGGCAGAGAGAGAGGGAGATACAGAATCGGAAACAGGCTCCAGGCTCTGAGCCATCAGCCCAGAGCCTGACGCGGGGCTCGAACTCACGGACTGCGAGATCGTGACCTGGCTGAAGTCGGACGCTTAACCGACTGTGCCACCCAGGCGCCCCAGCTTGCTCATTCTTAATATTGGTATTTTGTGTCTTCTCTCTATTTTTCCTATTAAATTTGGCTAGAAATTTATCAGTTTTATTGATCTTCTCAAGGAAACAGCTTTTTATTTCATTGCTTTCATCTAAACTTTTCCTCTTTTATATTTCGTAATTTTGGCTTCAATCTTTATTATTTCCTTTTTTCTTAGATATTTTGGGTTTACTCTCCTTTTCCCCCCTATTTTATGAATGTGGAATCTGAACTCATTAATTTTAGATCTTATTTTCTTGTTTCTAATATAGATGTTTAATGCTATGAATTCCCTCTACGTATTGCTTTAGTGGTACCACAAACTTTAATATGCTGTGTTTTCATTTTCATTCAGTTAAAAAATGATTAATTTCACTTTTGACTCCTTTTTTGATCCACAGGCTATTTAGAAGTGTATTGTACCAAAAAAACAAATAATCCGATGAAGACATGGGGAAAAGACATGAACAGAAGCTTTTCCAAAAAAGACATCCAGATGGCTAACAGACACATGAAAACATGCTCAACATCACTCATCATCAGGGAAATACAAATCAAAACCACAATGAGATATCACCTTACACTATCAGAATGGCTAAAATTAACAACGCAGGCAACAACCAATGTTGGCGAGGATGTGGAGAAAGGGGAACACTTTTGAGCTGATGGTAGGAATACAAACTGGTGTTGCCACTTTGGAAAACAGTATGGAGGTTCCTCAAAAAATTAAAAATAGAACTACCCTATGATCCAGCAATTACACTACTAGGTATTTATCCAAACGATACGGGAGTATGGATTCAAAGGGGCATATGCACTCCAATGTTCATAGCAGCCACTATTGACTATAACAAAAGTATGGAAAGAGTCCAAAATGTCCATCAACTGATGAATGGGTAAAGAAGATATGACATATATTTATATACAATGGAATAATACTCGGTGATCAAAAGGAATGAAATCTTGCCATTTGCAACAATGTGAATGGAACTAGAATGTATTATGCTAAGTGAAATAAGTGAGTCAGAGAAAGACAAATATCATATAATTTCACTCATATATGGAATTTAAGATACAAAACAGATGAACATAAGGGAAGGAAGCAAAAATAATATAAAAACAGGAATGGAAACCATAAGAGGCTCTTAAATACAGAGAAGCAACTGAGGATTACTGGCAGGGTGGTGGGTTGAGTGAGGGGCTTAAGGAGTCAGGGGCATTAAGGAGGACACTTGTTGGGATCAGCACTGGGTGTTATATGTAAGTGATGAATCACTAAATTCTATTCCTGAAATGATTATTACACTACGTGTTAACTAACTTGGATTTAAATGCTAAATAAATAAATAAATAAAATATAAGGAACTGATACAATTCAACACCCAAAAATCAAATTATCCACTTAAAAATGGGCAGAAGACATGAACAGACCTTTCTCCAAAGAAGACATCTAGATAGACAACACATACATGTCAGGATGCTCAACATTACTGATCATCAAGAAAACGTAAAGCGAAACTACGATGAGGTGTCACCTCACACCTGTCAGAATGGTTAAAATAAAAAACACATGAAACAACAAGTGTTGTTGGAGGATGTGCATTGTTGCTAGGAATGTAAAGTGGTACAGCCACTGTAAATGCTCCTCAAAAAAATAAATTCAGCAATCACACTACTGGGTATTTACCCCCAAAATACAAAAACACTAATTCAAAGGGATACACACACCCCTATGTTTATAGCAGCATTGTTTACAATAGTCAAATTATGGAAGCAACCCAAGTGTCTATTGGCAGAGAAATAGATAAAGACCACATTATATATATATATATATATATATATATATATATATATATATATATATGAATATTATTCAGGCAAAAAAAAAGAAAGAAAGAAATCTTGCCATTTGCAACAACAGAGATGGAGCCACAGAGGATTATGCTAAGTGAAGTAAATTAGCTGGAGAAAGACAAACACCATATGATTTCACTCATATGTGGAATTTAAGAAATAAATAATCAAAGGAAAAAAGAGAGAGGAAGGGAGAGACGGAGGGAGGGAGGGGGGAGAGAGAGAGAGAGAGAAGGGAAGAGAAACAGACTCAATTGTAGGGAACAAACGGATGGTTACCAGAGGGGAGGTGGGTTGGGAGGTGGGTGAAATAGGTGATGGGGATTAAGGAGGGCACCTGTGGTGATGAGCACTGGGTGATGTATGGAATTGTTGAATCACTGAATTATATAACTGAAAAAGTGTATGTTAACTATACGGCAGATAAAATTTTAACCCTTAGTAAAAAATTAAAAAAAGACGTGTATTATACAGTTTCCCAATATTTATCTTTCCCCATGCCCCATGAATCACTCTGGCTGGAGAGTACAGGCACTATTGCTGGTCCTGAGTCAGCACTGGGCAGTGAGGCCTCTAATCTTACTGATGGTTCTTTCCTCAAACTTAGTTGTTTTCTCACACATAGGCACTATCAGTACTCAATGTGTCCTAAGTTCTGTCTGTGCAGCTCTCCTTCCAATATTCTGTCCACCAAATTCTATCCTGCCCAGGTCTCCTCCAGCACTCAGCTTTATCTTCTCAACTCAGGAGTACAGTGGCATCTGCTGAGGTCCTCCTTCTGGCGCTGACATCTAGGCACTTTTTCAAGGCAGTAAGCTGAGGCAAACATAAGGGCTCTCCTTTTTTGTTTCCCATCTCTGAGACCATTGTCCTGCGTGATTCGCTGTCCCATGTCATGAAAGTCTTATTTCACACATTTTGTCCATTTTTGATTGATTTAGGTGTGTGTTTAAATCTTACATATTATACCAAGTCTAAATAACATTTTTTCAACTGAAATTTTTATTTAAACTGCTTTATGAGCATGGGGAAATAAAGTCTAGGTTCTTAATGCCTGTAGTTATCTCAAAGGATGCTATAGCAGTGTAAAAAAAAACAAAAACAAAAACAAGGTTTTTTTTTCTTTTTTTCTTTTCTAAAATGTGATCTCTTTTCTGGCCAGAGGAGTTTTAGAAGCACACCTCGACTGCCGCTTAGAGCAATAGCACTTTATGTAAGTATTGCATATTCTTGTTTTAAAGGGATTTTCATGTATACTCTCTCATTTGATTATTTGTATTCAAGGCCAGATAATTAAGGTCAAGGTTGTTACTAAGTGATGCTCAGGAGTGTCATGACTTGGTCATGACAGCTGCCACTCATGACACACTTTATGTGGGGTAAGTAGGGTACTTAGCACTGTATATACAATCTCATTTAATCTTCCCCACACACATATCAGGAAAGTGCCACAATCTTCCTTTGCCCAGATATAAACAAGCTAAAGCTTAGAAGACAAGCTACCTTGTCCAAATTTACACAGCTGTTAAGTGCTCCAGCCAGCTCTTGAACCCAGGCTGTCTGACTCCCAGACAATTCTTGTAACCCTAGTCTACCTCTCATGGAAGTGGGATGCTCCTCTGGTCACCTTCTTACTCTCTTTTTCCATAACCCCAATTGGTTCCACAATGGTAGATTATCTGATTTTAAAATGAACAAAATACTGTGCACTCTTGGAAATACTGATCCTGTGCTATTGCTCATAAAAGGCAAGGACTTTTGGTGATAATGCTTCTTGGGTGGTACTTATGTTGACATCAGGGATATCATTTAAAGATAGATGATTCTTTTGGTGGTAAATTCATCCATATTGGGTCCATTTTGCCACCAGTTATTTTTATGTATATTCATTTCTGAGTTCTTCCTATCTAAAATTTCAACCCCTACCCATCTCCAATGTTTACCGTTTCATATTCCTCTTCCCTTCCTTATTTTTTTCTCTTTTACACTTACCACTAATACATTAATATATTTCATTTCTTTTGTTTATTATTTGTCTCCACTAAAATTTAGTGCCATAAGGACATACAGTTTTGTCTGTTTTGTTTACAACTGTATCCCGTATAACTAATGACTAGGAACTCAATAAATATAGGTTGAATAAATTAACATGTATGTTTAGACAATATTCTCAGAATTTATGATATTTCAATGACTGTTACATAATGAAGTGGAGGGCAATATATGAGACTAAACTTTCAGAAGAATTAGGAGCTACCTGTACATATTTGCCCATCCATATTTGGATGTCATCTACCATAAGAGGCTAAAGCCTGTAGGAGGAAGATAAGATTACTAGATGACACAACCATTTCAGAACTGTGGAGAGAGATCACATTTACCTGTTAGCTTCTCCTAATACTATCAGCTGTTAGGACTGTCAGATTAGGAAGAGATACATCTTAATGGGAAGGTAGTACTATTCTAGTAGCATAGCCACTGGTCTCATAATGGTGGAGTTCAATTCTCAACGACTCTACTTACAAGGTTTGTAAGTATTAGAAGTCACTGTTGTTTTTTTTTTTTTTTTATGCCAAAGATGTTTATCTTGACACTTCAAGGAATTCGTCAACCCTTTAAAACTGTATTCAGCCCTATTTTGTGTGAGGGAATGGATGTATCTTTCTTGGGAAATCTAGAGTTTTCATCAAATTTTCAATATCTCTCAGTACTTTTAATACTGTGGGCATCAAATATCAAGCTATACTGTTATAAGTAAATCCACACAAATATATTCCTTTGGGTTGGCTTGAAATACGTAAGGCCAGCCCAAATCCTAATATTTTGCAAGTGCTTAATATTTCTATGCTTTTTCCTTGCCCTACCTACATAGACTAGAGCTACAAAACAACACGAGCTTCACTATTATTATAATCACCTTTTCACAATGAAGGTTAAATGATTTGCCTATACTAACATTTCAGAGACCAGAAAACTCATACATACTTTTATAAAAGAAATGATCCACATTTTATTGTCAATAATACCTATGTATCTCTCAAAGAAATGATTCTGTGAAAGTAAAAGCATCATGCCTTATTCACTTTTGTAGCCTCAGTATCTGAAAAATGAACATACAACATGTTTAATATATGTCAGTTCCATAATGATTGACCTGGATATTAGCTTCAGGCCATCTGAGTTTAAGTACTCAACATATTATCATTTCATTAAGTCACACACCTTTTCATAAAATTAATCTAAAGAGAGAGTCTCATTCTTTTGCTTATATACTGTCTAGTATTTTCTCTTACCCAATATCTTCCTCAGCTAGAGTACTAATTCTTAAGTGTACATTTACATTCATGTCATAGAAAGAAAAGTAAAACATGAATGAAGAGTCTAATAGAAAGCAAAATATATGTTTTGTTTCTATTGAAAGGATATGGAAACTAAAGACAGTGATGTGTTTTAAAATATTCAAAAAACAGTCACTTATTACCAGAGTCTTCCCATATCCATGGGGGATATGTTCTAAGACCCCCAGTGGATTCCTGAAACCAAGGATGCCACTGAACCATATATGTATATATACTATGTTTTCCTTCTACACATACATGCCTATGATAAAGTTTAATTTAAAAATTAGGCATAGTAAGGGATTAACTCTAATCACTAATAATGATATAGAACAATTATAACAATATACTCTCATAAAAGTTACGTGAATGTGGTCTCTCCCTCTCTCTCTCTCTGGTAATATTGTGTCGTATTCATCCTTCTTCTTGGGATGATGTGAGATGGTAAATGCCTATGTGATGAGATGAAGTGACGTGAATGATATAGGCATTGTGACATATCATTAAGCTACTACTGACCTTCTGACAATATGTCAGAAGGAAGATCATCTGTTTCTTTACTAAGCAAAACCACAGATATGGGGGAGTTACTGTACTCTACTTCTTAGTAATCTCAACCAACCAATCACAACCAACTTCCTGTGTCATTTTCTAGGAATCTAATCATTCTTAAGGCCACCAGTTGCATTCATTCTGTCCTCCTAGTATCTGCTTTGCCTACCATATTCTCAAATCCCTCTTTTTGGAACTTTTATATTTCTGTTGTATTTCCTGATCATGTTCTCCTGGTTTCTCATAATACTCCACCAAGTTCCTCCCTAATGCATCTTTCAATTAGTTAGATGAAGAGTATCCATCCAGTAGGTGAACTATGTGATGAGAGTAAGGGGAGTTCCTTGGCAGAGAATCAAGTTTAATGGGTGAGGAGAAAAGATGTGAATAAGAATCTTAGGGGAAAAGGTGGGCAGTATGATGACAGATAATAGCAATATTGGTATGCTGATTTTTTTTCCTTATGTGATCCCAGCATAACATCTAAGGAACGTTGGTTAATGAATGAATAAATACTCTCATCACTACATCTCAGGGTAAGAACAAAACTTTTTTTCAGTTTTTACATACCCACGCTCCCTTTTTCCTTCCTTCCTTCCTTCCCTTCCTTTCCTTCTTTCTTTTCTTCCTTCCTTCCTTCCTTTTCTTTCTTTTGTTCTTCTCTTATTAACTACCATCTCTTACTGACTCCACTTTGAGAACTACACCAGGTAAGAAGCTTGGGTCCCCAAATGTCCCTAAAGGTTGTGTATCATGTGCCTGATGTCAAGAATATATTCCTGAGTATGGTATGAAATCTTGTAGAGCAAATTCTAATCTGACTATAAGTATATAAGCAAATATGGAAACAAGAACAATCCATTAACTAATGGTATTCTCAGACATTTGGCTGTAAGAAAGGTTTATAGGCAAAAAATATATAACAAGGCCATTTCTGTGCTCCTAAAATGATCCAGATTATCTGAGATTCACTAAATTCCATATTATATAAATTCAAAGTAATTCTTATTCTCAGATATGGACCTTTCTTACAGAACATGAAATATAGTTCTATTTTGTTAGTGAAAAACAAACTTTATTTTCTAAATGAGAAATTAAGTCATAACTCTTGAACTTCATAGATAAATATATCTAAATACTAATAATTTCATTACACAATTTTGGCAAAATCAATACAATGTTTTGAATATTTCATGTTAAATTCTATTAAAGGAAAAAAAACAGTGTTACTAACTTATTTCATTTAAAAATAATAATATACGTGGTTTGAAGAAATCACAGTATCCCAGCATTTATCATTTGTTAGCATGAAGGCACATTTATGTGCCCGTTTTAAATTTAATATAATGAAATTTAAAATTATTCATACACTTCCCAATATCATACGTACAAAGGATTAGTTCTTAATTTTCATCTGTTTGGAAGTCATTTAATAAGTAATTTTGCATTATTCAAACTGATTCATCAAATAATAATGTCTATAAATGTGAAATCCAACATGCTACTTGAAGAATTATCCAGAGTTCTTTTGACCACAGGTTATTCTTAAAGGTATTTGAGAATAGCCACAGGAACCATTTGTAAATTCAGGTAACATAAATACTTCCAAGTTTCAGTTCAAAAACACAATCTGATTTTATAGGGTAATGCTTTATTTAAAAAATAAAGCCCTTCTTTATTCAAAACCTGAAAGCCCTGAAGTCTTTATACTATGAATAAAAGAATTATTTTCGAAAACTTTAAAAATAGCTGCAATTTCCCATTTAACAATAAATATTGCATGCAAAAAGACTAGCAGAGCTTCAAAATAAGTATTAAAATGACCAACTGATCAGTAATTTGCATCACTTCACAAAAAAAAGATTTGACAGTAAATTACTGGGTCTATATGTGCATGCTACAGCATAGTGTGTTCAGAGTAAAAAAAAAAATAAAGTAAAATGCAATTACCCTAAAAGACATTTCAAGATTCTCTCCACCCCAGATATCCATTCCTGCATCGTAAGTTCCTATCTCTTCAAAGTAGTTTCTGTCAATAGAAAATAGGCCACCAGCCATAGTAGGGGTCCTAGTTGAAAAAAAACAAAAAGAAAAGAATATCTTTTGAAAACAATGTGTGGAGTTTCATGAGACTGTAGCAAATAGTTCTGAGACATTTTAAATTAAAAAAAAACAAAAACAAAAACAAAAAAAACTAGTACTCAAAAACCTCAAACTGGAAACATAAAACCAAAGTGTAAGAGGTTTTAAAATTATTAAGTAGCATTTTAGTTCACATTTTCTGTAAAACTAAATTTAGGTTAGTCTATGTTTTTCTTATAGGTGATCAAATAATGGAAGGAACACTAGCCACTTAAGAGGCGGGTATGTATATTCCTTCTGAAAAACATAGTGAAAAGAAGTTAGGGCTCTTAGCCCTACCCTTAAAGAGATTAACTGGTCATGAAACTACAAGTTGTGATCTTTTGTTGCCTAATTATAAATCATTTTAATATGAATACTAGAAACCTGTGGAAATGGTTTCTCTATGAAAAGATCTATAGCCTATTTCATATGAAAAATATCAAACGCTATAAAATGTTTATAGGCAATTAAGTATCTAATGGTAGTTACATATTTTTTTAATGCAAGAGCTAATTGTTTATTCTTCTTTTTACCCAATTAAAATGATAGAGTTAATCAGATGACCCTAGATAAACATAAATCACATTTGTTATTTAGAGGCTTAGAAGAATATTTGGCACAGATTTTAAAACTTTTTCCTAGGAATAAATGCTTTTTGATTCTCACACTTGAAATTTCTCTACTGAAACTAAGGAGTCAGATGTTCAGTTTTTAAAGGATTAATTAATTATTCCTTTTAAAAGATTAATTAAAGTCAATGGCTAATACTACACAAGTCTTCCTATATAACCAGTATGATTCAAACTAAAAAAGAAAATTCTAGTTTTTCACAAATGGACCTATCTACGCTGATGATGATTATTTTTTAATGTTAATTGTAGAAAAGTAGTTTTAAACCTTCATAGTACATTAGAGGCACTGGAAGCACTTTTAAAAAACACGTTTCCATGCATGGGTATCACTCACACTCCACAGATTCAGATTTAATTGGCCTGGGGTGGGGCCAGACCTTTGATAGTGTGTAAAGTCCGGTGCTGATTCTAATGTGCTGGCAAAAAGGAGAAACACTGGTCTAGGGGGTTTGGACATTCGAGTTGATGGAGATTGTTAAAAAACAAAACAAAACAAAACAAAACAAAAAAAACAAGTGTTTTCCTTTTCTGGAGATTATATCCTCTTCTGTCACAGGATATGCTCGTGTCCTCTAATTGAACAGTATAGTTCATTGAAAAACCACCAAATAATACTGTACTTGGATATCTACCATATTGCAAAATTCTCTATTTCTCCCAGTGCTCTCACTGTTTTATACTCAAGCAATTAACTGTTCGTCAGCTGGACTAGCACAGCATCCCTAGTCTCAGAACTATTTTATTACTTCTGGTCTTGCTGTGTTCCTATCATGAACAGAATCACTGACCTTCTGAGATATAATGAGAAACACTAACAGAGCTAAACAGATGGTAATTATGGAGTAGCCATGACCCTCACCTGATTGGGGTTTTGGAACTCTATGGCAATTACTATATAAGGTGTAATAGTGCTACATAGTCTATTTAATGAAAAAAAGAACAAAACTCGTTGCAATTATCTTATCATAATGCAACCAAGTGCTTAAGAATGTTAAGTGATGCATTTTTAATGATCAGTTCAGAATGCCTACCCACTTATCTATTTACTAATAAAGTACTAATGCATTTAGCTTAAATACATGCATTGAATTTCATCTTACAGTTGGTCATAGTTCCTATAAATATATGAGAAATGTACAATAAATGACTAAAATAATTTCTATATTTAACCATAAGAATGACTCAAATTTCACTTATGCTTAAAAAGTAACAAAAATAAAAACATAAAATCACAATTACTAAAAAAAAAATCCTGTATTTTCTGAAGACAGATGCTCCTAGAAAGATTTTTTTTTTTTGTATTTGCAATGTCAGCTCTCTCAAGTAATCTAGAGACTGTGCCTTATATAATATCTATGGTGTTATGCAACATGTTCTGTTCTAAGTTAATCGCTCTGTATTGTCCCTAATGAACTATTTACATATGCCTGTGTGGACTTTAAATGTTTAGGGTGCCTAGAAAATTAAAAATCTATATATCATCTAACATTAATCAATTCAATCCATTTTGGGTGGAAAAATAATCGGCCCAATGACTGTGAATATTACCTACACAGTCAGTAGGTGAAGATGATTTGAGTTAGTAGAAGTAAAGCACTTAGCACAGTTCCCAGCACATAACAAATCGTTGGTAAGGTTAGGTGGTATATCTTTGTCATCATCATTGCTGTTATCGATAATCGTTTAAAGGTCTTGAGTGTCCTTCACTTACGACGTCCCATACACACCCTCATTTTGGATTTCAAAATCATTTGAATCTACTTCAGATCCAAGATGTTGAACTCTGAAATCTGCCTTGCTAAACACAGCTTTCTATTTTTAACTCCCCTATTTCAAGCGTGTGACAGTCACTTTTTATCCTATAATGCTGCTTAGGGTTCCTCTGCTACTCCATCGCCTCACGTAATGACCCGCTTCAGGAATTGTTCCCTTCTCCTCCTCTCAATCTCTCTCCAGGATTTTGCCATGTCAGTGAAAAAATAGCTTAGCCTCCTAAATTCTCTATCCTTCCCTTATCTGACCCAATTCTCTTTTCGTAAATATCAGTGTCTGGGTAAATCTACCCTTGTATTATTCACTTCTGCATCTAGGAACCAGAGACTCACTGAAAGAGTAATAAGATGAGGTCAACTAGTTATACCACAAGTCCAACTTATTGACTCTCTGCTTAGTCTACAACACCTAACAATCCTTTCATCTGTGTTAATCTGTTCACCTGTCTCATTTTTTTTAACTGACTCTTATCTAAGTCTCAGACTCTCCTCAAAGCACTGACGATTAAGGCAATGCATAAATAAAAAATTTCTTCAGTCATGAAATCTACACTCCCCCAATCTCTACCTCAGTATGTGTATATATCTCCTCATGGCTTTTCCTTCCTCCTGCCTCAGAGGAAAGAGTATCTCCTTTCCTCATTTGAGCTAACGTTTACTCTTTTGCCCTCAGCTGGCTCTTTTCTGACTACACTTTCAGCTACTTGTTCATTGACTATTACATTTATGTTCTATGACTTTGATTTCTAGATCGTCCCCTTGAGCTTACAATGCTGTTCAATCAAGTTCTATACTAAACCAAAATGGCCCTTCACTCCATCCTGCTACTCACTGAAATGAGGGAACATATATTATCTATTCCCTTTACTGGTAACCTTATTGAAAGGATGCTTTCTACATACTCCCTCAATTCCTCTTGACCTTCTAACTAGAATCTGGATTCTGTTCCCATCTCTACAGCAACCTCTTTCTAAAAGGGTCCTGCTGATTCTGAACTTGAATAGGCTTTCCTTAAAATGTCTTCCTTTGGAAGCATTTGGACATAATTCAGCAACCTCCCTGAATGAAAGGCTTTTCATCTCTGACTCCAACAGCATTCTTCCAGAGAGGTTTTTCCTATTTATTTTATGAATCTTATTGATTTCCCTTCCTCTTCCTTTTCCTTGCTGGTTGTCTCCAGTTCTTAGTTGCATATCTATGACATGAGTGAAATATACAATCATAATAATGTTTTCTAGATGTGTGCACTTAATAATTGACTTCTTTTGTCCCAATATGTAGTCTCCCTAAGAGTCTCTCAATGGAACTTTCCTCTTCCTATATTCCTTACCTGCATAAGGTCATTTGTTTTATGCCTCTTATTGTCATCTTTGTGAGGCAGAGTCCTAATCTGTGTTTCCTTTTCTCGTTTCTTCTTTCTGCATTGTGGTTTTCTAATTCCTTTCTAGATGTTTTCTAAAAAAACCCCTTTGACTCTGCTCAGGGCGTATAAAATAGCACTGAGAATATGCTACCCATTCCATATCTGCTTCTCCTTCATTGTCTTCTATTTCCTTCCAGAATTTCAATACCGAGTGACTTTCTTTTCTGTGCCTCATTTAATCATTTCCCAAATACTTCTTTCCACCCCCCACCCCAGAAGTATTTTTGACTCTTGTCTCTGTTCTCTGCTATCATGGTCACTGTCCAAGTTTAGTCCTCTCATGTCTCTTTTGTTATCTTCTTGCTTCTAGAGTCTGTTGCTTCCAAAATTTATTCTACAAACCATAGCCAGATTAATTTCTCTAAATCAAAACGCCTCTCAAAGTGTCAACCAGATATTTAAATACCTATTTTAAGAAATAAATCCCAGCTCCTATTCTGGCATCAGTGATGTGGTGCCGTCCAAAGGATATCTCCATTCCTTTTAACTATTTCCCTGTATTCCAAGTGTTAAGCTGTTAATAATAAATGCTTCATACTTTCCCACCCTGGTATGTGTGTCCACAACCATTTGTCACTTAAAAAGGATTTTCCTTTTTAAACTCCTCTTGTATGTTCAAATGTGCTCTATTCTTTTTTTTTTTTTTAATTTTTTTTTTCAACGTTTATTTATTTTTGGGACAGAGAGAGACAGAGCATGAACGGGGGAGGAGCAGAGAGAGAGGGAGACACAGAATCGGAAACAGGCTCCAGGCTCTGAGCCACCAGCCCAGAGCCTGATGCGGGGCTCGAACTCACGGACCGCGAGATCGTGACCTGGCTGAAGTAGGATGCTTAACCGACTGCGCCACCCAGGCGCCCCAAATGTGCTCTATTCTTATGCTGAAGGCTGTTATTCCATGCAGCCTGCCCTCAGTACAGCCCTCCTTCTCCAGTCTGGATATAATCTCCCACTTCTGCCTCCTTCGATAGCCCTGTCTTTCTCAAGGTATTGTGTCACTTCTTTTTGAGTATTATATTTACTTTTGTATACATTTTATCACCTCTATACATATAGCTAATATATTGGTTTAATATTATTGGACTATTAATAGATATTTGTTAAATAAGTGAAATAAACAAATAAGCATGTACCCCCATGACCATAATACAATCTATTTGTAAGTTAAAATCATGTGCAATTTTATCTTTGAAATTAAAAAAAATTATTCATTCTTCACATCGGCTAAACTGATGAGTAACAAAGATGCTAATTCCAGGATTGTAACATCTACTAAAAGTTTTGGGATTTGAGTTTGGTAGTATTTTAGAATTAAAGATGCAAAGTTTTGCAACAATGTAGAATATAGGAAAGGACTCCAAAAAGTAAGCATTTGACATGGAAAAATACAGAAGTATTTCACCAGAAGTTGGTAAATTTAAAGAAATTATGACAATACATTTGATCATTCAGCAATGTTCAACTGTGATGCCTGCATTTCCACCAATAAGATGATATATCCGGTATTCCACACTAGGATAACTATGTGTGTGAGAAGCAGGTAGACCACGGGAGACTCGAGAGGGGACTGAGTTTAGTTTTTAGGAGCTTGGATTATGTATCTAGACTGATTAAGCTCAAAACTCAACCCCACAGTGTGATCTTCGGTAAACTACTTAAACTCTGGGCTCCAATTAATCATCTATAAAATGAGGATGTATGTATCAATGCATGTTACACTCTTAGAATAGTACCAGTACAAAACAAGAACTACATATTTAAATATTAATTTTAATAAGGAAGAGAAAACATCTGTTTGGCAAGATTATAATCAGCTCTTTAAGAATTATTTTCCAAGTCTAATTAATTTTTAATAGAATTGTAGTATTTTAGAGCTTCAAAATCCCTACAGATTTGGTCAACCAAATTTAGTTGCAATGTGTTTAAATGACTTGTTTGAGGGGCGCCTGGGTGGCGCAGTCGGTTAAGCGTCCGACTTCAGCCAGGTCACGATCTTGCGGTCCGTGAGTTCGAGCCCCGCGTCGGGCTCTGGGCTGATGGCTCAGAGCCTGGAGCCTGTTTCCGATTCTGTGTCTCCCTGTGTCTCTGCCCCTCCCCCATTCATGCTCTGTCTCTCTATGTCCCAAAAATAAATAAACGTTGAAAAATAAATAAATAAATAAATGACTTGTTTGAGAGTCCCCAGTTAGGTAGTGGTCCAGTTAAGGAAATAATGTTCCTTTCCTTTCCTCTCTCCTTCTCCCTACATATCTCTCTTGCTCTTTACCAATTAGTAATCACTCAGTTTATCAATATACATCACATAATTTGGCATAGATAATTAGGAACACACTTTTCCTGATTTCAGCTCCAAAATTATGTACAATGTTGTCCTGTGAATTTTAGCACTGCTGTTCAAAGCAATTTCTTTCAAAGTTATTGAAACATCATTTCTTCTCACTAATTTTTCCCTTTAACATATTAGGACTCTATTAATCTCACTTGGCAAATAAATAACGTGTCTGGGGGAAAAAGTCTAAAGATTTGGGAGACTATAGCTCAGCATCAGGCTGTTATTCACAATGATCAAATAACACAATATCTAGACTGTAAGTGAGAACCTCTGTGTTAATAACATTTCTCATATACTATATGCCATAATAAAGAGAAATGATAAACACACATATTTTATTATTTACACAAATGTGAAGCATAAATAGCTGAAATAGTCACATAATCTCAGTTTTTTTAATCATAAAATATAATTTGGTTAACCATTTTGCAGGTTTAGAAACTGAGTTTCCCTCCTTCATTCTTTATTCTACTATCCCCAAAATAGAAAGCAGAAAAGATAGAAAGGAAGCAGTAGCATAACTATTATTTTATTAGTGATGAATAACCAGATGCTGAATTTATTTAAAGGTTTTTACAGAGAAATGAAAGGGGGTTTAGTGAAATATTGCACGCTGAGGTACTCATTTGAACATGTATTTGGGTAAGAAGATGCAGCTTTTGGTAGAGAAGAGACTATTTAAGCACTCATGCTGGTTTAGACTCTGCACAAGGAAGCATGTTCCATCCTGTACAGCCTATGGAACACAAACAAAGCTATTTTTAAAGGATAAGAATAAAAAAAGAAAATTCTGCTTGATATGGGCAAATGGCTCATTTTGCTGCCAAAGATCCATTTACCAACAAATATTGGAATCAAATACTTTAACTTGTGCTTAAAGACCTATATGCCAGGAAGGGAATAGTTATTTTTTTCCCCCTTTTTTCTTAATCCTTTTTCATAATCTTCACAACCTGATAAAACCCCAAGCTTCCAATTACAATAATTGGTGTAATTTTTTTTATCTTTCCTTTTTCTTTCATTTATGTTTAGGACGGGTCAAAATAAACAATGGGGCAAGATGTTTTAAATGTTTCAATTAATGCTCTTTCATTTCATCTCAACAGACCACAAGGGAAGTGTGGTAAATTATCTTCTGAACCATTAGGAGGTAATATAATATAAATGCGCTATTTTCTCCAATGAATATAGATTCACATACTCCACCTAAGGTGGATTTTTTTTCTTTCAAAACCAACACATATCATAACTTAACACGAATAGATGGGAATGTTGAACAATTAGAACATTCCAAAGTTCAACTTTTTCTATCAAAGTCTTTGTTCTTCACATAAATTTGACCCCTCCCTGTGTTTTGTGTTAATATCTCCTATTGTAAAGAAGTGTCTCACAGGATTTGCGAGTATCTATCTCTGTTTCTTTCCTCCAAAGTAAAAATGTATTTTCATTGCACTGAGAAAATCAAATAGAGAAAATCTAACAGATAAAAATTAAGGAATATATTCTTAGCTGTTATTAAATAATAGGAAATATTGTCTTATATTTGGATAACATTTTATAGGATAAAATAAGTGTTTTTTAATTATACTTACTAGAAGAACAATAAATTAGAGTCAGTGATAATTTTTTGGGGGGGATTCAAACTGGCAAAAGATATCAAAAATATTAAAATGAATTTCATCTTCCTCGGTTGCATAATTCTAAAAAGACCACAGTATATGCAAAAACTATAGATCAGAAAACATAATTGGCAAAAAATAATGTGTAAAATAACTCTCAACTGCCTTTGCAAAAAATAAAGGAAAATCTAAGTAAATAATTGAGATTCTAGCAGCCACTCCAATTTTTACTTGGAAAAAAAATGCCATGGGCAAATACTAATAATATATCAATTTTTGAATATTTAATTTTGAGACACAGAGAGACAGAGAGCCTATGTGAGTGGGGGAAGGGCTGAGAGAGAGATGGACAGAGGATCTGAAATGGGCTCCATGCTGATAGCAGCTAGCCCAACACGAGGCTTGAACCCACGACCGTGAGGGGATGACCTGGCTGAAGGCTGACACTCACCTGACTGAGCCCCATAATATATCAATTTTTAAATTGTGGAGAAACATATCTGAAAAGAAACACTCTAGAAGGAAATATAACAAAATACTTCTGCTTCTCTATACTTCCAGATACTTGTCACATTTCTTTAGCAATGCATATGTTTGTGATGTATATTATCAGAAATAAATTTTAAATAACTCCTTTCAAATATATTTCTCATTTATTATTTTAGTACATCATGAGTTAAACAAGAGAGGGAGAATAATTTTCCTTTTATTATTGAAAAGAATGGGTAATTTCCTTATTGGAGTAGCTTTTAAATAAAACCCAGATCTTCCAAAGCCAGCTTCAATGCTTCTTCAATGATATCATTCTAGAAGGTTACAGGAAATAATATATGTGAACATCTTATGAGTTTTTCACAGTAAAGGAACAGTAATTATAATCTGAGAAATTATTAATAATGTTTAATTTATTTGATCTTCTTTATAAACTCCTGATTCCAATTGAGAGAAAAATTAAGCTATAATATCAGACAAATGTTAATAAAAAGGGATATTCAAGTAAGTAAAATATGTAATGAATAAAACTCATCATTATATCTATGTTTGATTTATTATGATAGCAAATATTAGAAGAAAATCTAAAACTCTTTGTTTTACTTTAGAAAGATATTGAGCATGGTACTCCATGTAAGGATGAAGTCTTATTAAGAATATTAATAAGGACAAATGTAAAAGAGTCCATAAGACAAGACACAAAAGATAAAGAAAGTTATACAGACTTGATAAATTACTGGTAGTTTTTTTTTAATGTTTACTTATTTATTTTTGAGAGAGAGAGAGAGAGGCAGAGAGAAAGAGAGAGAGAATCTCAAGCAGGCTCCACACTGTCAGCACAGAGCCCAGTCGGGGCTTCAACTCACAATGACCTGAACCGAAATAAAAAGTCAGACCCTTAACTAACTGAACCACTCAGGCATTCCTCACTGGTAGGTTTTTAATAAATTAATAATCTATTTTAATCAATGAGAGATTAAAGTAGAATCTAATATCTTTATAACTTTATTATTTATTTATTGAGGACTTATTGAGGATTTACGACAGGGCATAAATTAAGAGACTAAAACCATCAATAAGATTAAAGCCAGATTCTTTTCCAGAAGCACATAGCATTCTAGCTGTTGACGTAGTCTAACTCCTGTGCATCAACACTCTGGCCACTTAGGCTGGCCTCATTCTCTTGTCTAGCATACACATGGCCAGTGCCAGTGGGCCACATCAGAGCAGAATCAGCCAGATTCATCATTGTATGTACAGAACCTAGCACAGTGCTCAACAGTGTGACGGCATGTGCATTTGCATATGTAACCTAACTAATTTTAATAGCCTGAAGCATATCAAGTCGAAAATTACATGTACTGGAAAAAGGCATGCACCCCCAAACAAATGAAATCATTTGGGAGATTATCTGCACTACCAGATAACTTTTGCTACAGGTTGCCTATTCCATCAGGTAATGCAGATGCATATTCATACCGGGCTAACATGTTTGGTGAGTTTCAAACTCAGGTGTTTCTTAGGCAGTAGCTTGGAAGTCAAGGTCACAAATTTGTTTATTTATTTTTATCTATTTTTTAGGTTTATTTATTTATTTAGAGAGAGGGAGGGAGCATGAGCAGCGGAGGGGCAGAGAGAGAAGGGGACAGAGGATTTGGAATGGACTCAGCAGAGAGACCGATGCAGGGCTCAAACTCATGAACGGTGAGATCATGACCTGAGCCAAAGTCAAACACTTAACTGACTGAGCCCCCCAGGCACCCCAAGGTCACAAATTTAAAAGATTTATAGTTGCAATAAGCATATTTCTCGGACTTTTGACTGGGACGCAGGTACCAAAACATTTCCTTAAGTATAAGAATGATGACAAATGGACACTGATCCTCAGCCTCTGAGTCAGGAACACACAAAAAATAGAGGTGGGGCACTGGGCTAACCTTTCAGGCCATTTCTAAAGGGTAGCTTCTACTTAACTCCACTGGATGGTGCCAAGTAAGAATACAGGACCATTGTAGCAAGATCTTCTGACTTTTCAAGAATAGCTAAAAATTCATATATTTACTTCGAACATCTCATTTTTAAAACATTGGTATTTTTTTTAATGTAAAAAACTATGTACGCCAAAAAAACACATCTACAAAGCATGTCTGACACATAAGCTCCCCGTTTATGACCTCTAGTGTAACAATTTGATTACCCTATTGTTGCACATATAATTGAGATATTACTGAAAAGTGACATAATAGGACTACTGAAATGTCAAGGACAGCTTACTGATTAAAGAAGACTAAATGTTCAAGATTATGTGTGCTATTATTCCGTACTCATAATTTCACAAATACCAAGTATTTTGCAAACTCCACTTAATATCCAAATGAAAATACCAAAGCCCAGAGGTGACAGTAGAATAATACATATAACCATTATAAACTTTACTTTAAATGTGGTACAACTAAGCTTAAGTCATAAGTTCAAGTTGGTTCTCTATGTATGCAGATGCATGATTGTATTTCTAAATGATGACTAACTAGCCAATTATAGTCACTAGAAAGTTCTGTCATAGCTGACATTTTAAATGAAGCATTCTGCTAAGAAAACTAAAATTTCAACCCCATTTTAATCACTGTAGCTATTCAGAATTCCGTTAATCAAGTAGGAAAAAAAAAATGTGTCTTCAACACCTTAGAATGATTTATCTGTTTGTACGAATGTGAGAAAAATGATCACGTCTTCAAGTAATAGATTACAAGTACAAAGAAAGTTCACATTACAGCTATGCTGATGAAAATTACCTGCAGGCTGTTACAACACAGCCCATGAATTAATTAACCTTTTGCCATAAAAATTTGGAAACTTCAGCAAAGACTGAGGTTTCTCTGTTTCTCTTGTTCCAGCTCCCTCAGCGTTTTAGAAAGTGAAATATTGTGCCATTACTGAGGCAAATAGATAAAATATTCTTAGATTTTGATTGGGTCTCCATGTTACGACAATAAAAGCACACAAATTGTGGTTAAAGCATTGCAAGTTGGATGTTTCCTTTTTTGTTTTAATTAATGAAAGATGAAAAATAATGGTCAATTTCTATGTAGATCTTTACCTTTGTGAATGATATCAGTATTTTCTTACTATGAATGTTGGCTACCTCTTAGTTATCTACCTTTTGACTTCGTAAGAAAATAAGTTAAATGAAGCATGTCTTTTGCCAAGGCACTTAAAACAATGAGCACACTCACATATTCTTTAAAATTCATTAAAACATTTTTTAATGTTTATTTATTTTTAAGAGAAAGACAGAGTGTGAGCAGGGGAGGAGCAGAGAGACAGGAAGACACAGAATCCGAAGCAGTCTCCAGGCTCTGAGCTGTCAGCACAGAGCCCGACATAGGGCTCAAATCCATGAACTGCAAGATTATGACCTGTGCTGATGTCGGATGCTCAACCGACTGAGCCACCCAGGTTCCCCTCACCTTCATTTTTTTAATGAATAAACACATTATGTTTGAGTGTACTGGCCAAGTATTTTGATAGTTTTCACATGGAATCTAAAGCTGAAAAATCAGCTAACACTAAATGAAACCATGATCTGGGAAAACAGGATTTCTAATAAACAACGGTAAAATGAGCAACTCAAGCTGTTGCTCAAGCTGTTAGGAGCAAGGATCCATAAGACTTGGTGAATGTGGAGATTACAGCAAGACTTGAAGATCACTAAGTTACACTTTAAATATTGACATAATAACTTCATGTCTTCATGCAGTTGTTTGGAGGCACATTTTATTTTTCCCTTCCATGTAGTAATATCTCAAGAGGATTAGCAAGCACAATATTTAACTCTTCTGTAATAAACAGAGCTGTTCTTTTCCATGAGCCAATTCTTAGAGTTAGTTTTAATTCATTAGATAATTAGTCTTGCCAATGGATAAGTCATTTCTTCAGTAGGTTAGGAGACATTCTTGTTTAGATAATGGTTTATACATATTGTTTTGGGGCTTTTCTCTATTGTTCAAACTAAATCATGATTTTCCAAATTCATTTTTTATTATTTTTTTTCTTTTTAATATTTTATTTTTGAGAGAGAGAGAGAGAGAGAGAGAGAGAAATGGAGTGATGGAGTGAGTGGGGGATGAGCAGAGAGAGAGGGAAACACAGAATCCAAATCAGGCTCCAAGCTCTGAGCTGTTAGCTCAGAGCCCAACACAGGGCTTGAACTCACTAACTGTAAGATCATGACCTGAGCCAAAGTCAGACACTCAACTGACTGAGCCACCCAGGTGCCCCCCAAATTCGTTTTTAAAGAGCTAAATCAGTGAACTCCCTCTACAATATATTGTTAGGAAATCAATTGTTGGTTGCAGATAAGAGGTACACAATAATATAGTAAAATAAGAAGGTGGTAATTTTGTGTTAATAAAGTGAGTAATGCTTATTTAAACAACTAAAGATGCATATGATATTTCTTATTTTGTATTAAGAGCAAACACATTTATGAATAAATACTTCACGTTAAGTAGCTTTTTAAATTAATTTAGTACAAACAATAAATATTTCATAATCATTAATATATTAAAATTTTCCAACTGGATCTTTCTTTTGTATCTATAAGGAAGATAAGCTAAGATATATATGTACCTGAAGCATCAAGGCTAGCACATATCTATCACATAGAAAATTCACAGTAAATATATTTTGAACATAAGAATATACAAAGTCTCAAGAGAAATTTGGCACTTCTGCCAATAGTTAAATTTGCCTGTGTTAATTTAAACTAAATTTAAATACTGTCATTGATTCTTAGATAATTATGTAAGCGGTGATAATGTAAATGTGTATATGAATAAAAGGTATATGCCTTTAAAAGACTTAAAAATGAGCACAAATTCATAATACTCCTTAATTATAGGAAAACACATGCTATCCTTTGGAAGATATGAGCTACGTACCTGACAGGTAATGTTCTATCTCCTTTTCTCCTATCCATTTCTCTTTGGGGAACAGGATACCAACGGAAATTCAGTTTCCAGTTAAAGCCCCCATAAGTCATGTCTGATCCAGCCATATATTCAAAGGTATCATCACTAATCACATCAATGATGGGGCATACAACTGTTTTCCTGCAGAAAAATCAAAACCAGTTTACATATAAATAATAATTTAAACACTACATTAGCTTTTTCAAACTCAGTATAGCTGACTAGTTGAAATTTAATCATCTTGTGACTTTAATATGACTTTATTTTAATTTTATCCTTTCTCTCTGTGGAATCGTTTCCTTTCACTACATCCTCTTTACAGTCTCTACTTCATTCTATCATTTATAATCTAATCAAATGTACTAATTGGTCTTCAAGCTGATTTCCAAATGAATTCTAAAGTACTAACTCAGCAGGATGAACGTGGTCTATTTTTTATAAAACCTCCACCAACACCATGATTAGTAGAGCTGCTTTGATATTATGCATCATTTTAGCTAGGGCCAACTGAAAAACAATAGCATTCAGGAAGTAGAGAGTGGATGATGGCAAATTAGACCTGGTATTTTGAATCTGAAAGGGGATAAGTTAGTTTAAAAAGATAGTTTTACGAAAAAAATTAAACTTCTTTTCATGGGAAAATACCTGCTGGAAAAAAAACAAATAAAAATCAACAAACAGAAACAGTAAAAATCATGAACATCAGTGTAAGTAAATGTTTCCTATGAAAGATATTAGGGACTCGACAATTTCTAAGTGTGTCCTTTCTAGATCTTGGAATTTACTGTAAACAATCTGTGTATTTTAAAATAGGGAAAGATAAGCAACTTAAGTTTCTGGCATTTTATCTCATGACCCATTTCTTAAAGTTAAGAGGAAGAGACAGGAGATTTGGTGTTCTCGATGGTGGCTTTTTAGGGTAAGAGACTTTCACCTTGAGAGAAGATTAGATACTCTTTTAATCCATTTTGTGCTTTCCTCAGTCTTCCTCTACTCCTGGCTTATATGTTGCATTATGGGATCAGTCTGTCATCTCTACAGCAAATGTTAAGGTCTACTCAAGTTTGCTTTGCTGGTAGCTAGTTCTGGAAACCAGAGCTTATTTTTCATATTTACTAGGTGGTAAATATACAAACATGCTTTTGAATAGCCCATAAATGTGGAAAGCAAATAAATGTTGTCCATTATTTATCCTGGTTTTGTAACACCAGTATCACTAACATTCATTTTATTTTTTTTTTTTTTAACATTTATTCATTTATTTTGAGAGAGAGTGTGCATGTGTGCATGTGAGTGAGGGAGAGGCAGAGAGAAGGTAGGGAGAGAATCCTGAGCAGGCTCCAAACTGTCAGCACAGAGCCCAATGCAGGGCTTGATCCCATGAACTGTGAGATCATGACCTGAGCCGAAATCAAGTGTGGGACATTTAACTGACTGAGCCATCCAGGTGCCCCACTAATGTTCATTATTCAATTACGTCTTCTATTCCACACAATTAGCCAAAGCCTAGAGTTCTCTGAAATCAATAGGATTTATCTAGCCTTGGAAACATTTCTCAGTAACTCTGGTCCCTACAAAATCAATACCTTTCTTCATTAAGTTTAATGACTTAATTTTTAGGGAGGCAAAATTAGATCTACTCACTTTGAATAGGACTTTATTATCTAGTTGTGGCAACTTTAGAACTTATAAGATGGACAAACATTAGAGTTCACTATATGAAAGTGCAATCTAAACATGTTACATTAAAAAATAAACGATCTATTCTTGATGATATTGAATATTGCATAAAAAATTCAGTAAGCTGGATATGAAACACATGTTTTAAAAAGCAGCAAAATGTATGAAAAGTTGCCAGGAAATGCATTTAAGATGCTCTAAGTTCATTTTACTTTGCCAGTCTCACCCTCCTGTGCATATTGGACAATACACAGACTGGAAAATGTTACTAGCTGTATACAACACTCAGCTGAATAAAAGGTTCCCACTGCTTTCTTCAACCGCTATGGCCCATTTTACTAACAACCTCCATCTATCTTCCTGGCAAGTACCAAATCCTGATGTAGCTGGACTAGCTCACACTAAGCAGCCCCTGTCTTGGATGTTTAATTAAAAACTTCAACTCTAAGAAGACCTTTCTACTGTAGGTGAAATGACTACGCAAACAAGGTGTCATAAGATGCTTTGTTATTATATCAGAGAGCATTCGACATAGGTGACTTCATTAGGTGCTTAAGAATTATAATCATTTATCATCAATGTTTATGAATATCCACAAAAGAAGCTTGTACTTGACCGCATCATCATCAGAAAGAATTGCAGGTAAGTATGAGGGTTCTTAATTTCTATAAAGTATTATTCAATTTTTCGGATTTTACAATTTGTGTATACAGATTGACAACATTGTTTATATAATTAAAATTCTTATAATTTTTTGCATCATGATTTCATTCCAAAGGAATGTGTTGAGTGTGTGTCTTCATTTTTAAGATCCTCTAGGTGGTTTTGAATAAGACATTGAATAAAGGCAGTGAACTAGTAGAGAGAAGACTGGTCTAGGAATGGGAAGAACTGAACTGTTGTTCCCATCACTTCCAATAACTAACTGGGTCAAGCTCCTTCACTTCTTCATCCTTCCCTATTACTAGGTACACACAAGAACATTTACATTGCCTACCTCATGGGGTGCTTGTGAGGATGAAATCAGGTGTTTTGAAATGTATTTTATAAAATATGGCACCATTTCAGATTGGACTCAGTTTCATCACCTTACAAAATGAATATTCAACACATTTTTTACTGTTTGGATTATTGACTATTTCTTAATCAAATATTCATATTCAGCATGAATAAGCCAAGGTCTTTATTCAGTGGAGGAGGGGTGCTCTTTAAAAACTAGAAGGGACAGCTGGGTGCCTCAGTTGGTTGAGTGCCGACTTTGGCTCAGGTCCTGATCTCAGGGTTCGTGGGTTCGAGCCCTGCACCAGGCTCTGTGCTGACAGCTCAGAGCCTGGAGCCTGTTTTGGATTCTGTGTCTCCCTCTCTCTCTGCCCCTTCCTGGCTCATGCTCTGTTTCTCTTTGTCTCTCAAAAATAAAGAAACGTTAAAAAAAAATTAAAGCTAGAAAATGAATCTCAAAAAGCAATTTACAGAGAAGTTTTGACTGGCACCTGGAACTGTCCTAACAGGCCGAGTCAAAACCCAGGCATATGTAACACATGAATTCTTACCTGTCTTCTTTTATTCTCGCCAGCAAGGGCTCCAGCCATCCTAACGTGCACTCACAGTGTGCATCCAGAAAAGTTATGACCTGCCCTCTTGAAGCGGCTGCTCCTCGAAGGCGGGCACGTATTAGCCCAGAGCGTTCTTCCATTCTAATAATTTTTACTGGCACCTCTAAGTTTTTCACATAATTCTCTAATGTCAACTTGAGAAAATCTGGAATGTGCAATAAGAATTGATAAAGTTTTGAAACTATTTTAAGACATAGCAGAAATACTACTACCCAGATGGAATTCAGCAAACAGAAATGGTAGCAGACTTCTATCAACATGTTTTTTTTTGCATTAGGTGAAATAGATATGTAGAGATTTTTATCAGTAAATCTGGCAAAGATAAGGACATTATAGGACCTTAATATATCAGACTCTAATTTAGAAATTGGGCCACATTGACAAACAGAGACTTCTTAATTATAAGTTATTTCACTTTTACCTGCACTTAAAACAAAACAAAACAAAACACGATAGATGTCCAAAAAGTCATACTAAGGCTCAATCATTTGATTGTTTGAGTTGTGAAAAAAATAAACACCTTTGAAAATTATTTTGGCTGATTTCTTAGATTAGTATGGACCAAATGGAATCATGGGAGAAACTGAAAGAATTAGTTTCATATTCCTGGAGTTCCAGGTACAGTGATGAAAATTTGACAGGTGATTTCAGGACTCATGTAATTACAAGGAAAATACAGATCATTGCCAAGCTATCTTTTTGACCATAATAAAGTTTTCTATTAAGAAGGAAAAATAATTATACCTCTTTCACTGGCATCATCTACCAAGATGACCTCAGAGAGCAGATAGCGTGGGGAACGATTTATCACACTGTAAACAGTTCTAAGGAGAGTGCTCCAAGCTTCATTGTGAAACACAATGACTACGCTTGTGTTTGGAAGTTCATCAGGGTAGACCTTTGTCTTGCATCTGGAAAAGAAAGAAGAGAGACATGTTAATAAATTCATTTTTCATTCTGATCATTGTAATAAAGAATATCCATGATAACACAACTTTAGACTTGATAGCCCCTTACTAAGGAAACATTTCATGATTATCTAAGATAATTTTCCTTTTTAAAATGCTTTGAGTAATTACTTGGCATTTTGAAAATTAAATATGCATGGTTACTAATATTTTATCTTAATTCCTGTAGGGAACAAAGCAACATGATTTCCACAAGGCTAAGAAAGCTAAAATAACATTCTGAGACTCTCAATAGAAGTCTAGGGTACAACAGGGACATATGAATTCATTGACTGGATATAATTTTATTCCTTGTTTAGAAAAAAGATTGTCATATAGCTCAAAAAGTCATAAGAACATGAACAGATATATGTTTCCAGGGTTTTAAAGCATGTAAAACTGAGATTATTTTTCTGTTCTAAAATCGAGGCGTATGTGTTTTCCATTCAGTTTGAGAATGCTATAAACCATGTCTGATTTGAAGGAAAGGTTTAGGGGCTAGATTTACTTTGCAGATTCCCAATTAGTACTCTATAATCAACACTGGAGATGAGGAAAGGGAATAGGCTACCAGCACTTCCCAAAGTGTGATGTGCATAGGAATCACCTAGAGATTTGTTAAAATGCAGATTCAGCTTCAGTTAGTCTGGGGTGCAGCCTGAGATTCTGCATTTGTCTTTAAAAAAAACTTCCTAGTGATTCAGATGCTGCCAGTCACACAGACTGGCCATAATTGTCATTACTTTTAGAACTTGATGTTTTGAGAAAAACTTTTAATTTTTCTTAGAAATCCAAAGAAGCCCAGATTTAAGTATTTGAGCAATCTAAAAGATACATTTGCACTCTCCCTCTCTCTCTCTCAAAATAAATAAATAAATAAACTTAACAAAGGTTTAAAAGGGGCATCTGAGTGGCTCAGTTGGTTAAGCGTCCGATTCTTGATTTTGGCTCAGGTCACAGTTTCTGAGTTCAAGCCCTGCATCAGGCTCTGTGCTGTCAGTGCCTGTCACTCTCTCTCTCTCTCTCTCTCTCTCTCTCTCTCTCTCTCTCTCTCTCTCAAAATAAATAAACTTAAAAAGATACACATGGATAAATGGTATGTGTGGTGCTCTAGTGATCATCCCAAGTTCAACATGTAGATGGTCCTTACCCCATCAAGTTGTCAACATTCAGATATTTAAGTCATTGTAATTATAATATTATAAAATTACAAAAGTCATTAAAAAATGCCATTTGGTATATGAAATAGGAATGGAAGCTTATTCACCTTAGGTGATTGTTTCATGTAAAATATTCTAAGGAGCTAGAGTTAAAATCATCCCATAAAATAAAATGAACTCAATACTTCCTGCCACTCCTGAATGATCTAATATATGACACAAAATAAGCATTGTTAAAATTAGTCTCCTTCACAGGTGAATGAAAAAAATTCAATAAAATGGGGGAGGTAAGGCATATAATTAAAGACATACTGATTGTATGCCTATTGAGACTTTAATCATCTTTTAAAATGGTCTAAAATATCATCTACGCGGTGAAGCCTTCTGCAATGTAGTCAGGTAAGAAGGTACTATACCTGAACTATGACATTTTTCTGCATATATTTATTTGGAAATAAATTATCATCCATACTATAGAATATATTGTGTATTGAGGAAAATCAAAATATAATGGGAAAAAGTACTTTGATCTGCAGTCTCCTTTTCCCATTCTGGTGGCAATAGGGAAATGGTTTCTATATGTCTCATCAGCATTTGACTTGGGCATCCAGGAAGCCTATCGCTAAATGAATTCAGAAAGCCATCTTGGTAAATCAGAAATGTTTTCTCCACGATTTTCCTCAAACCTCCATTTTTCTGCCTCAACGAAATAGCATGCTAAGCAAAAAGTATGGTAAAGACCATCATCATCATCATCATCATCATCATCATCAATAAAAAATAACTAGAAAATCAGGCTGAAAGCAGTCCAACAGCCAACAATTATTGGTCTAACACAAGGAAAAGTGTTTATCTGTAAGGGCTATCATTGGAAAAACAGTGATTTCTCTTAAGTTAACTTTTTTTTTTATGTTATATAAGTATATATGTTGTATGTTTTGCACTCTAAATGCCAACAAAGAAAGAATGGATGAGACATTTAGATAAATCTAAAAATTTTTTTTAATTTTTTTAATACTTATTTATTTTTGAGACAGAAAGAGACAGAGCATGAGCAGGGGATGGGCAGAGAGAGAATGAGACACAGAATCTCAAGCAGGCTCCAAGCTGTCAGCACAAGCTTGACGCAGGGCCTGAAACCACAAACCGTGAGATCATGACCCAAGCCAAAGTCAGACGTCTAACCGACTAAGCCACCCAGGTGCCCCTTAAATTTTTTTTGTTTATTTATTTTTCAGAAAGAGAGACATAGTGTGAGTGGGGGAGGGGCAGACAGAGAGGGAGACAGAATCCGAAGCAGCTCCAGGCTCTGAGCTGTCAGCACAGAGCCCGATGTGGGGTTTGATCTCACAAACCATGAGATCATGACCTGAGCTGAAGTTGGACACAACCGACTGAGTCATCCAGGCGCATAGATAAATCTTTTATTTTATTTTTATTTTTTTTTAAATTTTTTTTCAACGTTTTTTATTTATTTTTGGGACAGAGAGAGACAGAGCATGAACAGGGGAGGGGCAGAGAGAGAGGGAGACACAGAATCGGAAACAGGCTCCAGGCTCTGAGCCATCAGCCCAGAGCCTGACGTGGGGCTCAAACTCATGGAGCGCAAGATCGTGACCTGGCTGAAGTCGGCCGCTTAACCTACTGCGCCACCCAGGCGCCCCTAGATAAATCTTTTAAAATGAAAAGCATATATTCAAATCCAGCTTCTTAAACTATTTCTATCATGCTTTGTTTTTGTGGTTAAAAAATCTAGTCACAAATGTTAATTTTATATTCAATATATGTGACAAAGTTATGATGAACTAATTTACTATTAATGCAACTATTATGTTTACTTAGAGAAAATTTCCACTGTATCATTATTTAACGTAGCATAAAAATAAAATGTCTAATATTTTTATTAATTCTTCCTCTCCTTCCTATTTAAACAACTAAGCAAAGGAAGTTTTGTGTGATAATAAAACAATTTCTAGAATAATAAGAATAATTCTTAAGCTATACAAATTAATCATTTTCAATATCAGTTATCCTGTTATCTCAAATGCATAGGTGCTTATGAACGGGAGTCATTATTTCCATGGTTTCTACACTGTACCTTTACCATTGCCTGTACTTCATCACATCTACTGTTTCACCTATAGTAAGATACACTATCATTTTGTGTATCCCTAGGAAAGAAAAGCAAGTTATCAAATAAACCATAGCATATGCTTTTTTATCATTAGAATCTATTTCAAACCTAAAATAGAGCTTACAGAACAAGACTTTAAACTTATTTGGACATAGATTTCTATCAATATTGTCATGCTTGCTTATGAATCAGTCACACCAGCTTTTTGTGGCTTTGAAGTTTCTTTCATCTAGTCCAACGGTCTCCAGCTTGAGGTTACATTGCTTAACATATGAGAGGCATATATTTAGCACATATCTCAGTAACAAAATATAAAACAGCTTCATCTTGTGACTCTCTTTCTTGGCACTATAAAGTTGTGCTTTTCAAATTTTAAGGTGCAAAGCAATTAGGTGGGTATCTTGATAAAATGCAAATTCTGATTCGGTAGTTCTGGGATGGGCCCAAGATTCTGCATTTCTAATGAGATCCTGGTGATATTGTCCCTGCTGTTTCCTGGCTGACATACTAAAGAAGCAAGGCTATATAAATCAGTCAGCTGTTGATTAACAAGAAAATACAGTGTTGTGGTCGTTACTCCAACAATAAATATTTTGGTATGAAATTTCATACTTGCCACTGTTCCCTTGCCTTTCTTTGCCCACATTTTTTTTCCCAATATTGAATCAGATTGTAACTTTTCTCAAGATATGTTGAATGACAGTTAACCTCTGCACCTGTAGTACAAACAATGTATGTAGCTTGGATGAGGTACGCCTATGTGAATAGCCATGACCACTTTATAAGCTTAAGTTTATACAAGCTTAAGAAATACAACTGCTTATATAACAACTGCCACCTGGTAGGCAATGAATGTAACTAACTGTTGACTGTAAAACTCATCCTGATTTCAGACATACAAAACTAAAAAGGTACATCTTAGAACAGGTAAATACAATAATTTTTTTTAATGTTTATTTATTTATTTATTTATTTTTTTTAATTTTTTTTTTCCAACGTTTTTATTTATTTTTGGGACAGAGAGAGACAGAGCATGAACGGGGGAGGGGCAGAGAGAGAAGGAGACACAGAATCGGAAACAGGCTCCAGGCTCCGAGCCATCAGCCCAGAGCCTGACGCGGGGCTCGAACTCACGGACCGCGAGATCGTGACCTGGCTGAAGTCGGACGCTTAACCGACTGCGCCACCCAGGCGCCCCAATGTTTATTTATTTTTGAGAGAGAGGCTTGAGCGGGACAGGAAGGGAGACAAAGGATCCGAAGCAGGCTCTGCGCTGACAGCAGTGAGCTTGATACAGGGCTCGAACACAAGAACATGAGATCATGACCTGAGTCAAAGTCGAACACTCAACCAACAGCCACCCAGGGTGCCCCCCGATATTTTTTTGTTTAGCCAAGAAAAGGTACTTAAAGGTTGTTTAGTTTTAGTTTCCTTCTTTTCTAATGCCTTTACATATCTAAGCTGTCAGAGTTTTCAACTCACTGCTTTTATAAGAAATAATGTAAAACAAAACAAAAACAAGAAACCTGTATGATGGAGGTGGGGTAAGTACTTAAATAGATTGGACCTCTCTAAGAACCTCTTCTCCTGAGACATGACAAACGACTTCTTTGTTGGCAAGAATTATTTCACCACTGTCTACCTCAGCTTTTACATCTTTTACATAATAAGATTAAAGTAGGTAATCTGACATGTGCAGCAGACCTTGTTTGGTGTGCACTACACATAAAACCTAGAACCTTCAAATGGTGGATTTGGAAACAACTTTCAAATGTTAACCAGTTCAAGCCTTTGTTTTACAGAGTACAAGCCTCCAGTCACAGAACTGGTTCAGTATTCCACATACTGAAGTAATAAATAATAATAATAATAATTTTATTATTTAATAATATTAGTAACAGTAATGTTTCTGCCCCATATTATATGCTATATTAAATGTTTTAAGTGATATTATTGGTGTGTGCAATATTAATTTTTTTTCAACGTTTTTATTTATTTTTGGGACAGAGAGAGACAGAGCATGAACGGGGGAGGGGCAGAGAGAGGGAGACACAGAATTGGAAACGGGCTCCAGGCTCCGAGCCATCAGCCCAGAGCCTGACGCGGGGCTCGAACTCACGGACCGCAAGATCGTGACCTGGCAGAAGTCGGACGCTTAACCGACTGCGCCACCCAGGCGCCCCGGTGTGTGCAATATTAAAAAAAAAAATTTGAATTTAAAAATATGCCTTAATCTTACACTCAATCATATATCTTTAAATCAGAGAAATAGCTATTCCCCTAGAATTATTCGATTAAAACGTTGCATAGAATATTAGTTTTCATTGAGATTAGTGACCAAATATTCTTTTATAAATCTGTCCAATGGAGACATTATTTTTCTTTTATGTAAACATCTAAATGGGATTGGCAAAAGTTGACATTATTGTGGGAATACAATGTATATGTAATTAACTTTGAGAGTAAAAGTGGCAGATAGCAATAGCAATTTTCATCAATTTGAAAGGAATATTTGATGCCCATTTACTCAGATGAAGTTCCTGAAATCTGGTATTCCAGTAAAATCATAAGTTTTATTATAGCAGTGTTTTATATTTATATTATATTTGACATGTTAAATCTATAATACTTGAGAGGAAGTGAAAGATTATTTCTTTTTAATTCTGTAATAATGTATCTATGGTTTTTAATCTTGGTTACATACTGGAATAAACCCATGAGCTACCAAAAAATACTTACCTATGGGTTTCAACCACAGAGATTCTGATTCTGATTGCCAGGTGCGACGAGATTTTAAAAATCCCTTGGGGATTTGAATGGGCAGCCAAAGCTAAGAAAGGTTGCCTAAAGTTATTTAACAGAAACACTGATATTAAATATGTATATGTGTGTGTGTGTGTATATGTATATGTACGCATATATTTATATATAAATATATGTAAAACCTTTTTATTTACATCAAAATTTTAAAATTAGATGCTTAAGGTTAATATAGCTCTTTTTTGCAGTTATATCAGATGAAATTAATAGGCACTTTTCCTGTAATTGTAAGCACTAGAGTCAAAAAGTCTTCTCCACTTCATTTACAATGTGTTCTGTCACCTGAATGTATACTGATGGTGGTCCAGTCTTCTGTGTACCAGCTGTTGATTTATAAATATATGAGAAATAAATCCAGTTGGTCTCCTTAAGAGAGAATGTGGGTGTAGAATAATATTTCCAACGTCAGGAGCATGGAAATACAATGAAATAGCATACCTATTTACCATCTTTCCCCTTGGCTATGCACACATTATAGGAACATAGACCGTTACAATTTGATTTTATCCTTTTCAAAACCATATTGATGTTTTCAGATAAGTTACTGAACACAACATGCCACATCAAAGAAAGAAAAATTGACTATAAGAGGAGAATGTGAAATCACAAAGGATCCGTAATTACACAGTGGTTTAGTTAGACACAATCCATTTAGGACTACAAAGGCTGTCAACATTGTAGTTTGCATGACTTGTTGAATTGCTGTTCAGTGAGTCAGTGGTTACCTTTTACTGCCTCAATCAAGAAGATTAATAATAGTAATTAAAAATAAAGACTTACAATACAAGTCCTCTATATACTTCTTATTTTTAAGAGCTATGGGAATTGCCTTGAACCTTGCAGAATTATGTGTGGTTTCTATGTTTCCCAATCATTAAAATTCATATTCACACAGGGAAATTTCATCATTCGCCAATGCATCCGTGCAAAGAAAACTTGGGCAACAGCAAAGTGATTCTTTCATAACTGAACAGCTTGGGGCCCCAAGTAAAATGAAGCACTTAATTTTGCGTAGGTTTCTATATGTTGATTTATATGTACGTTGTGTTAAACCTTCCAACAGTAAGTTCCTGTAAGTCATAATTATTGACTAATTTGTTTTTAAAATTCATACAACCCAAGCACCTTTATTTTAAAATCTGGTTGGACCCCGTATTCATCCTTGGCCTATTTGCTATGAGATCCTCTCCTCGCATCTTCTGTGCTCTTTGAAGTATCGAGTTGGGTGGAGAGGGAGGGTTACTGGGAAATAAGCCTTTCAAATATCCTATATTTGTTGCCTTCTGTTTTAAATATGTCATAAGGACCTCGGCTAGGAGAATGTCATGCTATAGGAAACAGGAACAGAAAGCTAGGAAATTTCTTTCTACATCTCCCACACATCTCAGAGAACACCACTCAGCCCCCTTCCCTAGCCTCGTACCTCATGTTTGCCTCAATCCTCTTGACATATTATCCTTTTTCACAATATAGCTATTTAATTCAATAGACTCAGGGATTCTTCAAAAGAAGGAAGGTTAATATGACGTATCTCTGCCTTTCCAGAATTTAGTATCCTGCATGTTACAAAATACATTTAATATGGAGGGCTGCTGCATGAAAATTTCACAATGAGGCAGGCTATTGTATGAATTATCAGATCGACTTCTCAATTGCACCTTTGCATTGTTATAATCTGAACTGGAGGTGTAGAAATACCAGTTTTTCTACTTTTTTTTTTCCCCCTTAATCTTCAGTTGGTTTTATTTTTCTAGCTGCTAGAGCCAGGGCAAATAAATGAGCTAGGAATAGGGAAGTGAAAGAGTGTAAGAAAATTGATCTGAACGTCATTGTACTATAATACAGTCCCCTCTAACATAGGTAACATCATCCCTATTTGGAATATGAGTGCAAACTCTGTGTCTGGAAACCTATGTTTGCCTCCCCCTTCTGCTGTAAAGGATCTGTGAGCAAACTCCTTAAATTTTGGTTTTGTCATCACCTAAATCGAAGGAAGACTGCTGTCATTTCTATATTGCAGTACTTTTACAGAAAGCACATGAAATTATAGTATATGTGCTGCCGAAGCGAGCACAGCACATGAAATTATAAAGGGATTATGTGAATTCAATCTATTATGCTATTCTTATATTACTAAGCACTGTCTCAAATATTACAGATAAAGTGTCCATAATTGTTTGGGTCAGCTTTTCTGCTGATAGGATTCTGACCATTGCCATGTTCTAATAACATGTCTTTTGTCCTTAGTTTTTGTGGCCAAGCCGCCACTCTATCCTTTACTTCCAGTGCCATTTCGATAACAGATCTGGTGTCTCGACTGCCATGGCTTGAGAAATGCTACTTGCTTGTCTAGTGCAGTGGTGTGGAATTCAGGTCCTGCCTGCTTCATTTTAGTCTTCTTTAGTCTTCTAAACCATTTTTTGCCCTAATCTGAAATTTCTCTGACTGCCTGTGGCTGCCTGCTAATCTTCCTGCTTACTCACCTTAATTCCTGCTTATTATTTTCTGCTGGAAAAACTCCGAGGGCATGTTCTGCTTGCCTGCTGAGATCTCAGCTTTTTGCCTGCTCTTGAATATCCATGAACTAACCATCTAGCAACTTGTGTTCCCCCCTCCTACCCCACTACTTGCTTTACCCTATGGGTTAGTCTGATTATCAAATATCGCATTCCTCAGCCAGGGTTAGGCCATCTCCTCCAGCAGTCAAGCCCTGGTTTAAGAAACATCATAATAAGATAACCAGTACTAAGTGATGAACATTTATTAAACTCTTGATCATGCAGCAGACATTGTACTATATGCTTTATGTTCTCATTTGACCCTGAGAACTGAAACCTCTGCAACCACATAGGTTTGCTATCAGAGCTGTGACAAGGCTATAAACTCATAAATAGCTTGACTGCATGCTTCAAGAGCTTCCAGAAAATAAATGGATACAAACAATAAATTGTTCAAACAATCCCCTTCTAAGGAAAATAGGTTGCTCAGCTGTCTTCTCAGGATCATACATAACTTAACTAGACAAATGGCTGGCTTATCAATTGACTTCAAGACTCCTCATTGTATCCACCAATCCTAAACTATTACATCACTTAACTTGACCAATCTCGGTAAGATTCCTGCATTGAAAGATCAGTCTTCAACCACTAAAGCCCAGACCTCCAATCTCTGTAAATATCCACCTTGGCCTCTTCCATGCAAGATGGCTAGGACTGTCTGTCAATGTGGTGGTTATTCTGGTGGCCTTTTATGGAATCGGCAGTTAATTATCTTTATAATATTCCTTATGAACTAGCTATATTGTTATTCCCATTTGATAATGATAAGTCAAGAACCTAGTGTTCAGATCGGTTAAATGCAATAATCTCCCCTTATCCATGGAAGATACCTCCCAAGACCCTTCCAGTGGATGCCTGAAGCCATCGATAATACCACACCCTGTATATGCTAAGATTTTTTCAACACATACATACCCATGATAAAGTTTAATTTATAAATTAGGCATGATAAGAAGTTAACAATAATAATAAAAATGAATAATTATAATAATATACTGTGATAAAAGTTATGTGAATGCAGTCTCTCTCTCTCTCTTTAAATATATTATTGTACTATAGTCATCCTTCTTCTTGTGATAATGTGAGATGATAAAATGCCTACCTAATGAGAAGAAGTGAGATGTATGACACAGGTACCATGACCTAGGGTCAGGTTACAATTGACCTTCTGATGATGTGTCAGAAGGAGGATTATTTGCTTTGGTAACTTAAAGTCAGCCTCAGGTACACAAAGCTAAACCACAGATAAGGGGAGACTCCTAGAACTTGCTTCTAAGTTGTGAACTCAGTTTCATACCTTGGAACTCTGACTTAAAAAGGGGCTATTCTACCTCTTTCCTGATAGAATAATGTCCTTCCCCCCTTAGGAAAGAAACTGCCTTTGTTAGGGGAAATTCTGAGACAAGGTACCTGGGAAGCAAGTAGGAGCCTGAAGGTATGCATTTCTAAGAAACAAAGGAAATGATTAACTATTTGAAGGAGATGAGAGAAGACTGCTTTGCTCCAGAAGAGTGGGAGCTCCAGGTAGAAAATACTTAAGAAAGTAGTAAAAAGGGACTAGTGAGAGGAGATAGCAATAAAATGATGAGAAGCTAAAGAGTTCAGCAGACTTTCTTCAGGGGTGTGATACCTAGAGGATAGTTTAAAGATGAGTTATGTCTAAAGTTCATATTTGACTACAATGTTGTAATGCACCCCAGCCTCCTCTCCTATTGTCCATTATGTTTACCCTACTCATAAATGCACTGCATTCGTGGTTAAGTGAGTTTGTCTCTATTTTGAGGAAGAGGCCCATTTTGTATCTGGATTATGCTGAGAAGAACAGAGAAACCAGTCACAGAAATAACGATAAAGTAGCAGAGTTCACCCGGAAACTAAACAATTATTGGGCTCTGGACTTCCACACATTATTCTTTCGGAGTTTAAGCTAACCTGATCTTGACTTTAACAGACTAGGTACACTCAGTTGACATCTAGTTTATATTAAAAAAAAACAAAAACACAAAACTTTAAAGGAGATCTAATTTCTATCAAATGGCAATCATACACTACTGTTGGAGTTATTTCTATGATGCTAATAATTAATAAGCAATGTTTTTGTTTTTTCCAGGACATAAAAGTGATAAGCATACAAGCAAGTTTTATATTCTTTCTATTGTGAAGAATTCTCCTAAATTTTGGAAATCAACTATAATTCAACTCTGTAGCTAAAAGTAAAAAGAATACATTCAAGTAAGTACTGTGTGTGGCCTTTGGGGTTTTGGAAAATGAATTTATGAGCTTTTTCCCTTTCTGTGATCTCTCAGTATAACTCTCTCATGCTATTGAAAGTATTTAACAATGAAAACAATTCCATGTTTATTGACTATGATAAATACAATTAAAGTGACTTTGCAACAAACTTACTTACTATTGCCATTTTTAGGCTTAAATTCTTACTTTTGTTAGTGAAAGTAACACTGATTTTTATATCAATAGACTTGGACTCTAAACCAAGCTTTGCTTGGGCCATCATTTATGTCGAGTCAACTGACCCATGCTGAACCTCACATTTTTCACTTCTCTGAGACAATGAAACCACCATCCACCCAGGTTCAAAGCCAGAAACTCTGATGTTGACATGATGGTGATATGATGACATTACAAGTTACCAATCCTGATGACTCCTACCTTAGTGTCTTTCTTATGCTTCCCTGCTATTGTGCCCTCTCCATAGACCACCGCCTCTCCTTATAGTTATTGCATAGAGTCAAAACGGTGCATTTATGGAACATTCTTGATCCCCGTAGTATTATCTTCCTCAATGCAGACTAAAATGCAGATCCAAAAACCACCCTTTTCTTCAAATGTTTTTGACATTGCCTTCATTGCCTAATGCTAAAATCTAAAGGCTCCTCTAGATCTGGTTCAGCCCCACTGATGTTACATTCTCTTCTCACTATGGCATTTAACTCTTAGCAATACTGAACATCTCAAATTTCCTTCAGGAAACAAAACTTTCTCATGCCTTTATCTCTTTCTATCTCTAGAATTCCTTGTATTTGGACAGCGTTCTTTGCTGAAGACGTCACACATATTCTAGTAGGGCTCAAGTCACACTTCATATTTTCCCCAGGGATATTTAATTGTTCACTGTCCTAAAATACTGATAAATTTTATACATTTATTCTCCTTTCCTTCTTATATAAATTAGGACTCTGTGCCCAGAAAAAAAGGCACTCCTTCTTCCAGTGAAACATGGCCCCTTGCCAAAATCATAAGCAGAGTGTATCTACTCTTTCAGTTGGGTATCTTTGTGCAGTGCACACACTGGACAACTCTGTAAGGATGCCCTAAACCTAGAAATTCTTTAATTATCCTGTCCATGAAGACAATTAGTTCTGTTATGAGAGGCAAAGTTCCATCTTTAGATGGAATTTGGGGTAGAATGAATAGTGGAGCAAAAATTAAGGAGGTAAGTGCATTTTATTTGGCCTCAATGTGGAGAGTCGACATGTATGGAGTCAAGTATGTGGGCTTTGTGATAATTTTTGCTTTGGCTCAGATAATGTTTTCATTTATTTCTAGATTTATTTACTATAAAGCAACATATATCTATATATTTATCTATGCCTGTATCTATTAATATATATATTAATTTTTATATCAATATATATTTTATATCAATATTGATATAATATATAATTGATATAATTTTATATCAATATTGATATATCAATATCAATATGTATATATATATATATATACATACAAATCAACATAAGTTATACTTAATAGGGGTGCCTGCGTGGCTCAGTCAGTTGAGCATCTGACTCTTGATTTTGGCTCAAGTCATGATCCTAGGGTCATGAGATTGAGCCCCGCATCTGGCTCCATGCTGAGTGTGGAGCCTGCTTGGGATATTCTCTCTTTCTCTCTCTCCCTCTCTCTCTCTTTCTGTCTTCCTTCTTCCCCTCTCCCCCACTCCTACTCTTTTTCTCAAAAAACAAAAGTTATATTCAATAATATTTAAAATATTCAACAACATTGAATATCATGGATTTTAACACTAAAGAAATGCTTCAGGGAACTATACTTTGTTTCCTGGCATAAAATTTTACTACCCTATGTTATATATATTTACAAAACCATTTTAATTCCATGAAAAGAACAAAATTAAGATCAAAGTCCCATGTGTAAAATAAATGAAGAAATTAAAGCATAGAAACAAAATTGCATTACCTACAAAAATAAAATTTTAAAAATGCCAAATAATAATTGCAAGGTTTAATTTCTGCTAAATTAAGTATCAATTAAAAGACTGTATGCATCATGAATTTCTCTTCTTGTATATTTCTCCACACCTGGTTTTAAGTAAGAAATGAAATTTTTTTTCTTCACATTAATTTTCTGTGAGTATAGCCATTGTTACCAATGGCAACAATAGGCACATCATTTTAGGGGAAGGGACATTTGTCTGATGTTTTCACATTATCAGATTCAGGTGACCATTTTGGATAAGGACACAGTTGAAGAAAGTGTTGTGCCATTCTTAGTGAACCATAGTATAAGACACATGATGTTGATATGTGCCATTATTAATGTTAACAATGATCACTTGAGTAGGATGGTATCTTCCAAGTTTCTCTAATGTACAGTGTTTTTCTCATTATAATAAAGAGCTTGTGAGAAGATAATTTGAGATTTTGTATATTTTTCTGTTTTTTTTTTTAATATATATTTCATCTGCTAGTTATGCCATCTACTGATGATTATTGCCTTTAATATAGATCTTGGGCATGCACGTTTTCATACATTTGAAAGTGCAGTCTCATGGCAAATTTCTAAAAGTAGAATTGCTGATTAAAAGGTAAATGCACATACAATTTTACTAGATATTGGCAAATCTCTCATTCTAAAGGTTGAGCATATTTGCTTTCCTATCATCAATGTTCAACCATTTTTGTTTTCCCATAGATTAGCAGATAGAATGTACTAGCAAACTTTTAAATTTTCACCAGTCTGATAGGTGAGTAAAGATATCTCAAAATAGTTTCAGCTTGCATTTTTCCAATTGGGAATGGAGTCACACATCTTTCAATATGCTTAATAGTCTTTGTATCTATGCGTGCGTGTGTGTGTGTAAGTGTGTGTGTGCAAATCATTGTTCTAGTTTTCTCCACTTAATTTTTTTTAAGTTTTTATTTCTTTTTTGAGAGAGAGAGAGAGAGAGAGAGAGAGAGCGAGCTCACAAATGGGGGAGGGGCAGAAGGAGAAAGAGAGAGAAGCAGGCTCTGCACTGTCAGCACAGAGCCCTCATGCAGGGCTCAACTCATGAAACATGTGATTATGACCTGAGACAAAATCAAGGGTTGGACACTTAACCAATCGAGGCACCCAGGCACCCTTGTCCAGTTTTGTATTGAAGGGCTTTTTTGTTGTTTGTTTCTTTGCTTATTTGTTTTGCTTTGTGTTCCTTGATCTTTCTGACCTATACATTATAGTGATAGAATCCTTTATCAGTGATATATGTTATTATTTCTATTATTTGATATTTCTCTTCTCATTTTACTTATATTTTTGCCATGTAAATTTTATTATATACATGCAAATATTTCAATTTTTTTTTCATTGTATCTGCACTATAATTACAGATAGAGAATATCCCTTCACCCAGGTTATGGAGGAAGTCAGCTTTTGTTTTTGTTTTTTGTTTTTTAATTTAGATTGCTGGTCGATATGGTGCTTATGCTTTTGTATGTTGTGCAGCACACATCTAATTACATGTTTTTCCAAATGACTAACTGGTTGTTTTCAGCCTCACTTATTAGCACTAGGACAGTGATCTCAGATGTCACTTTTATCGTATTTAAACTTCAATTTATTCTTGTATTTATCTCTATACTTTCTATTTCATTCTACTTATCTGTGTACCCACACCCCACTATCACACTCTTTTACTTACAGAACTTTATACTATGTTT
Source organism: Puma concolor (assembly GCF_028749965.1). Classification (NCBI taxonomy): domain Eukaryota; kingdom Metazoa; phylum Chordata; class Mammalia; order Carnivora; family Felidae; genus Puma; species Puma concolor. The sequence goes on along the minus strand of NC_141674.1, from coordinate 145,379,940 downwards.
TAATATCTGGTAAGACTAGTAGCTTTTTTCCTTTGCTTACCTAGTTATTCTGGCATGTTTATTCCCCATGTGAGGCCCACTATATCCATCTTATTTTAGCGAGTTTCAAAGTATCAATACACTCCGTCATGCCAAACTTTGCAGCATGCTTATTAACTAGAGTTTGAATTTTAATCAATTTTTTCTCTTAAGGTAAAATGTAAATACAATGAAATGCACAAATATTAAATGTAAATTTCCCAAGCTTTGATAAATGCATACACTCGTATAAGCTAAACTTCTATCAAGTTATGAAACATTATTATAACTGAATAAAATTTCTTCATAAGCAAGTTTTTATCCCAAATCAACCACTTATCTACTTTTTTAAACCATATAATTATGGTTTGTACAGTAAGTGCTCTTTTATGTAAGATGTAAGATATTTCATTCTCTCTCTCTCTAAACAGACACACACACACACACACACACACACTCAAAAAAAAATGTAAACTCCTCTTTTTACCTAAACAGATTCTGAACAACAACCTTATTACCAAGCATTTTTTAAACTATAATGAATAATTGAAGTCAAAGCCATCTCTATATTTCAACTCCTCCCTTTCCATCATTTACACCTCATAAATGCCCTGAGCCTCAATTGTTATTGCTAAATGTAACATAAAATACCATGCATCAGTGACTGCAAGCAATATCGAAATGTCAAATATATCTATTCTTAATTTCAATGTAATGTTAGTTAAGTGCAGCCATGGCTACTGAAGAATGAGAATCCTGGGTGATAAATACTTTTACCTGTAATAAGATAATTCCTAAATGATTTATTAAAAATGAAGTAGTGAATTTTAGCATAGTACACCATCTATTCATCTACAATTAGATGAATTAGAGAAATAGTGAATATAATGATTGCCAAATAGATTTGGTATCTGTCCAGCAGCCTTTGCATGTTGCTGGTAGCTATTCTACTGAGCTGTCTAAAAAATGGTATGTGTCTACATAATTTCATTTAAAAAAATTCAGATATACATTTGATTTGAAAAGGACTTATAAAGGGTGCCTGGTGGCTCAGTCGGTTAAGCGTCCGACTTCAGCTCAAGTTATGATCTCACAGTTCATGGGTTCGAGCTCCACGTTGGGCCCTGTGCTGACAGCTAGGAGCCTGGAGCCTGCTTTGGATTCTGTGTCTCCCTCTCTCTCTGCCCCTCTCCTGCTTGCCCTCTGTCTCTCTCCCTCTCTTTCTCTCTCAAAAATAAACATTAAAAAATAATAAAAAAATAAGAAGGACTTAAAAATCCCACAAATTGTATATCAGTATAATAGATTTCTCTTTTAAACATTTCAGATTTAGGGGCGCCTGGGTGGCGCAGTCGGTTAAGTGTCCGACTTCAGCCAGGTCACGATCTCGCGGTCCGCGAGTTCGAGCCCCGCGTCAGGCTCTGGGCTGATGGCTCAGAGCCTGGAGCCTGTTTCCGATTCTGTGTCTCCCTCTCTCTCTGCCCCTCTCCTGCTTGCCCTCTGTCTCTCTCCCTCTCTTTCTCTCTCAAAAATAAACATTAAAAAATAATAAAAAAATAAGAAGGACTTAAAAATCCCACAAATTGTATATCAGTATAATAGATTTCTCTTTTAAACATTTCAGATTTAAATCTACTTGGTTAATAACTAAAGGTGGATAGTTTTGTATGCTAAAGAAATTCTAGATACTATCTTCAAATAAACTAACCAAGTGATACAACTTTTGATTTAAAAAATAGAAATCAACTTCTTAAACCAAATAGTTCTCCTCTGCTAAATGTAAAGTCTGGACTAGACCTAACAAAACCCTTAAGTTAGTCTTCTTTATGATTCATTTAATCAGTATATTCTTTTCTTTTGTCCTTAAATTCTTTTGGAATAAAGTGGAAACAAAAAACAAAAACTGCCTCTCTTCTGTGCACACCATAGCCCCTACTATTTCGATGATCCTCTCTTACTAATCCAACTTATTCTGTGTTCTCATACTTGCTAAACCAGTCCCTACTTGAAGAGGCAACATATGTACATCAGCTCTTTTCCCTAAGTTCTCTTCCTGAGAGATAATTATGTTGGGTAGATTTAGCTTCGGCTTCCTCATTGCAACCCCTATTTCATTAGTTTCTAGATGGTTTAGACTCCTGGTACCAACATTGGAATTTACTCCCTAGGACAGTTAACCTAATTTCCTTTCTGAAGAATTCAACCCATAGAGACATCCAGCACCATGACAGGTAGGAGAGATGGAAACGGGTAAAAAAGAGGTAGAAGTGACTGATACAAGGTCTGGAACACAGTAAGGAACCTAGACCCTTAAGAGACCATGATTCTTGCCACTATGAGCAATGTTATATGTGCATTTCCCATTTCCTGGTTTTACAGGTTATTTAATATTCACAGAATCACAGATGAGGAAAGTGTCTTACAGACATCTAATACCTTTAATTTTATGGATGAGGAAACTGCATCACAAAGAAGAATACTGGCAAAGGCTCACAAATATGTGGTGGCTGTGCTATCACCAGAATCTAGGTTTTTGAACTCCTTAAACAGAGTGAACTTGCCTCTTCAGTGTGTCCAGGGGCTACTGGGAGAAATTTCCCCATAAAACACAAATGCTTTACACATTTCACGTCTTATGAAGAATATGACAACAGATTAAACAAACAAAACAAACAGTCCAGGTCAAAGTTCATTCAGTAGTTTACCGAAAATCATGTTGGGGATCAATATAAATTCCCACCCTCTCATTTTTGTATAGTCTATCTTTATCTGATTTTCTTATTATTAAGCCTTCTTTATCTTTCATGAAGTTGGCTGTTTAACGTACACATCACATTTTCATTGAAACAACACAGGAAAAGTGAAATATTTCAACTATTTCAAAAGCCTTTCTCATTGACTAATAATTTATATAATTCCTTGTAGAATTTATTATAGGATCCTTTTAGGAATTTAAATTTTATCTAGATTATCTAGATTTCATTAAAATTTCCTACATAGGATTTATAGATAAAATATCCAATAGCTTCTTCTCTTGGGGGAGGAGGATCAACCTATAAATTGTACAAAGAGAGCAGGCAGGAACAGAATAAAGGTACAGAGAGAATAATTAGTGAAAGAAAAAAATGGTGAGGGTCCCTCAAATGCTAGGAAAAGGCAATCACACATAGCATTTGAAATTTTTCCCAGTATAGCAAACAAAGCTTGAATTGAGACAATAATGGAGAAACTAGTAACTATTATAAAGAAATGTTGTGGTTATTTCATCTTTTGGAGGACTATAGTAGTGTGGCCTCTTGGGAAAGAGGAAAGGCCACTTTGTGCTTTACTTCAAATACTAATAATAAGTAAAACAACGGACTTTCTACAATAAGAGAAAGAAGAGATGTTTTCAGCCAGGGCAAGAATAAACTTCATTTTAATGTCAGTCTTTGTGTTCTAAAAAAAATGTTTTCACATCACAAGAAAGGTTTCAAGAGTAGTGAGTGAATAGAGTTAGTGTCTGAAATCAAATTCCTTTTTCCACATGTTGTAGGAAGGAATAAGTTATCACTGGAATTTGTTACTTGACGCCTCAAATAATATTGCCTTTCATTCTCCAAGGAGAAATTACTGCAGTTGTGATTGTCAAGTTATTACATACTCAAGGTCACTCCTCTCTCGGATGTCAAATGGTACATTATGGATGACAATTTTAGGGAACCAAATCAACTTAAGCCCAAAGTCAAAGGAAACACCTACCTGCCCAACAAAACAGTTCAATTAGGTGCAGTATGAAGTCAAGGAATTATTCTCATAAGAATTCTAATTACAATAGATACTGGCTTTAAACACAGTGATGAGAATGATTCACTCTCTTGATTACTGATGTTACAACTTGCTTTATTAGTGTTATTAACACCAGAATGGTAGAATTCATAAGAAATTCAAATGTAGAATTTCATATGAGATCAAAATTTTAAGAATTTCTACCACAGGGCCATAATGTAAATATGCAAGTTAAAATAGCATTTGATTCTTCAAAGATATACATGGGTGTATTTATGCACAGGCACATGTATGAATATGTGCACATATATTTTTAAGATCTAAAGTGAAGAAATGAATGGAAAAAGAAATTAATTTAAGGTCTTGTAATGTAGAAGAAAGTGACGTTACAATTGCTGAAAGAATGTAAATACTGAAAATTGTGTGATCCCTTTCTTTGGTACCTCATTGAATAAGCAGTTTCTTTTTAGTTCTTTGAGCTTTAAGATTTTTACTAATCCTAATAGTTATTTTCAGTTTCTTATTCTACTTTGTAATCTCTATTGCTTCAAGTTTTCCTGTGTATTAGACATTCAAACTTACACTTATGAGTCATGGATAAAATTTACTCTTGGAACATATGGGAACATCCACTTGTGGGGGGAACTGTTTGGTCAACATGATTTCAGTACCTAATGAAGTAGATGAAGGCAGATGTACCATAAAGCCAAAGAAGATCAAGCATGAGAGCCCACACTACATGGCTCATTCAGTACTCTCAATCTAATTTTATGATCACAAGTTTTATTATTTTTCTTAAAGAAGACCCCAAATGGGTTTAGTTTCCAAGACCCACAAACACTTCGTGCTTGGAAGTTAAGTATGATGTGTATGAGATGTTTCCTTATTCCTCACTTAGCCAGAAATTAGCTTGCTGCTGGCTGAGGACTGTCTTGTCTCTGTCTCAGGCATCTAGAGGCCATATGTGCCCATTGACTGAAGGTTTCATCAAAGCATGAGCTCTGCTAAACACTATCACTTCCTAGGTGGAAAGTGATTCTGCCTCAGCAAGAAACAGGGTCTGACCATGGCATATTCACTGCCAGCAACCACAAAACTATGTTGGTATTTTGATAGCTCTAATTCCAAAAGTGCACTCAAGCCAAGGCCATCTGAAAATAGCTTAACTGGAAGCACAACTGGGCTGGTGAGGTGTAGCTTCATCATAAGCAGAGCTGAAGTGTCTTATTTGTAAGAGGCATCTGAAGTGATGAAACCAAATTTGAGGCATGCTAGTGATGTTAAGTATACCATTAATGTGACTCCCTACCTGATATTCTCTAGAAGGATATGGATAGCAAGATTTACATTTAGATAGAGGTTTGGGAAGTGGCATTATTAGAAAGAATGAGAGGGGTGAGGAGGTTAGGAGGCAGGTTTTGGCACCAGATTGCCTAGACTCACACCTTGACTCCACCATTTACTTTCGATGGGACTTTTGGAAAATGATTTAATCACCTTTCCCTTTAATGTCCTTATCTTTAAAATGAAATTTGTTACAACCTCTACCTTATAAGGCTGTTAGATCAGATGAATTGATACATGAAAAGCACTTAGTACAATGTCTGCATGATAGTGAACATTCAATAAATATTATTTTACCATTTATTAGTTATCATTTATCACTATTATTAAAGTAGGCTAGAAAACAGATAACAATTAAACATATACTTAGGAGATATCTGCATATTGTTGATTGATTATGATGTGTGGGGAAAGACACAAAGAAGTCTAAGAGGATTCCAGATTCACAAGAATATTATCACTATTATCACTAATAGAGATAAGCAATGTCCAAAGGAACTGGTATGGGAGATGCAAAGAGAAAGATCATGCATCACTTTAGGTTATATGTTGACTCTTACAGATGCAAGAAGATATGGAAAACAAAAGATAAAAATGTTTGACTTTGAAGCTTTAGGGTTACTTAAAGGTTCAGACAGATAATTGGTTCACAGACAACTGTTGACAAAATTTCATCCACTAATAGATGAAAAAATATGACTCAAGAACAGATACTAATGTTCAAGCCATGAGAGGCAAAAGAACTCTTGGAGGAGCCTTGGAAAGAACTCAGAGAATTTGGATAAGATTCAAGAATAAAGTGATTTCATGAAAGGCATAACCAGTAGTGACTAGTAAGAGAAAGATTGAAAAGTTTCTGTTGGATTCCCCAATAAGAAGTCCATTCCTCTCTAATCCTACTGAAAGGATTCCAACAGTCTTGGGTTTACAGACAGATTACACTGGGTAATGTAATAATTTGAAGGTAAGTAAGTAGACAGTCAATTGAAAACTAATTTTTCTAGAATGATGGCTGTTAAGAAAAAGTGAGAAATAGTTCAACCACTGGAGGATTTGGGGTCAAGGTAGGGCATGTTTCTTGTTTGGAGGTTTATTTACCTGTTTTTTTGGTTTGTTTTTGTTTTTTGTTATATGATAGATGTGATGTGAGAATGTTTATCAGCTGAGGAAATAGTCAGTAGCGAAGGAGGGTTTGAGGACTGAGGAGGAAATGTGGTTACTGCCACATCTCTGCCCCTGGCTAAAGGTGGAATATATAGAGAATCACCTTTCCACATTCTTTGAGTAAAATGAGTAAATGTAATTCTGGCTGAATGCCAACATCCCAGGTGACTATGGAAAGTGAGCTGATGAAACTCAGACTATTCTTTGTTTGGGTTCACCGATCTATGTACTTTACCTTTTATTGACTAGCTCTTTTGTGGAATTGTTATTATTTTTATTTTCTGGAATCTAATATCTGATCTGTATCTGATGGGATAATCTGGTGTCCTGGAAACTGAAATATCCTCCTGGCACCATACCATGTCCTTGATGGATGCTCCCTGTTTCAGTAGATATTCCTGGTCTTCCCTTGCAATATATAACTCCTAGACTCCTAATGCTTGGCTAGGGTCTTATTCTGGATGATTTTGTATATTATCAATGAATTCTAGAGGTGATTAAGTATACACAAATTCCATTCACACAGACTCTTTTGAAAATAAGTCTTAAAATATGTCGTTTTCTGAGCAGAGCTTTTTTCACTTTCTACTTTAAATACTTCTATGCGGTTTTAATTTATTGTTATTGTTTTAGTTATTTTAGCCATGAGCATTCAATGTCTCTTAGAATCATGAAAAATGAAAATTATTTTAATCTTAACACTGCATAATTCTCATATTACTGGAATGCTGATTCTTCAGCCAGGGATTTATTTATTTTTTTGCAGGGGATAGATATATCTAAAGCTTTGTATACATAAGGAAATCATCAGAGTGAGCATGGTCTATAAAATTCATGAAGCTAACAACTGACAGAACATGTACATAACATCATTTGATGTCACTGAAGTCAAGAGGTATATAAATTAGAATACAACATATGATACATTAAATTAAAATATAAATGGAAAAATGTTGATAACCTTTCTTCCTACTAATTTAGAGAATTGTATCTTCCCTTCAAACACACTGAACTGGTTTCCAAATGTACAGCCAGATATAATCCCCTCCAGAAATAGTACTTTGCTCAGCTTTATGTTTCCAAATAAGAAGTTACGTGTGAGCTATGTACTAAATAGTGAGAATTTCATCACTGGAAATTGAACTTTACATTTATACTACATTCTTCAGGCACAGTGTTTATAAGCAGTAAGGGAAATAAGTACATTTTTTTTAACCCCCAATACTATAAAATATAAAAGCCTTTTAGGAAGACAGAAGCAACGTGAATAACTTAATTAAAAAAAAGAGAGAAATAAAAATAAATGGAAAATGTTTAATATAGCTACCATCTATGAAGAATTTTAAAGAAAGGAAAACAAATTGGTTTTGTATTTTCTTCTTAATATGTATATGTAAAGACACTGATAAAAAAAATCTATAGGGGCATCTGGGTGGCTCAGTAGGTTAAGCATCCAACTTAGGGCAGGTCATGGTCTCATGGTTCGTGAGTTCAAGCTCCATGTGGAGGCTTGCTTTGGATTCTCTCTGTCTCTCTCTCTCTCTCTCTCTCTGCCCCTCTCCTGCTCCTATTCTCTCTCTCTCTCTGTCTCAAAATAAACAAATATACTTTAAAAGTATCTATAAAAAGTAGTTCTCCTGAAAGTTCTACCTATACCAAATTGCAATGAATAAAAAACAAAGAAGAAAGAAACCCTATTGTAATATTTTAGATTATCCTTATTTAACTTCATTTTATTAAAGAGTAATATTTGGGGAATTTTAAAAATGGAAACCATTCATATTTCAAATTTAAAATATGTTATCATTATCAACAATAAGAAAAACAATTAATAAAAAAATACTTAGTATAGAGGAAACAGGATCCACAAAACAACTAGGTCTTCACTAACTTCTTTTTTTTTACTTTTAATTTATTTTATTTAACCTAGTATGTCCAAAATATCATTGTTTCATCACAAAATCCATATAAAAATTATTAAGGTATTCTACATTCTTTTTTGTATTATTTTCAAAATCAGTGTATATTTTACATTTATAGAACATCACAATTGGGATTAGCTATAATTCAAGTGCTTGATAGACTCATGTGAAAAGTGGCTTCTCTATTTCACTAACTTCTTGAAATTTATTAAATGTAAATACTCAAAAGCCAGTAAACTTTTAAACCTAGAAAATGATGGATATAGAAATATGTAAGGGAAATGGCTCTCTAATGTTCCATTATGCAATACAAATAGGTTTTTAGTCTATAAGAACAAAGACCCCTCAGTCACACCTTCAGCTGGCAGTTCATAATGATGACATATTCTAAATCTAGTCTTGAATATCAAATTGTAAAGGAAAAACACTCTCCCAGTGTGTCTTTAACAAGCAGATCAGAGCATACCCACTTAAAACTTACCACATTCTGGTCAAGGACCAAATATCGCCCAATGCAGGGATACAACGGACCTGAAGGGTAGAACAGCCAAAACACAATAGCAGAGCTCATATAGTGCACACCAGAGACATTCCTTGAAGCTCGAGGCCTGACCTCTTCTTCATAAAGCCATTATTTTCAGGAGCAGGAACCATAATTGGCTTTTCTAACACAGAGAAGAAGGCAGAGACTTAGACAAAAGGCCAAGATGAAGGAATTCATTCCAAATGAAAGAACAAGATGAGGTCACAGCCAGAGATGTAAGTGAAACAGATATAAGTAACAGGCCTGATGGAGAATTTAAAGCAACAATCATAAGGATACTCACTGGGTTTGAGAAAAGAATGGAAGACATTAGTGAGACCCTTTCCACAGAGATAAAAGAGTTAAAAAAAGGATCAGTCAGAGATGAAGAATGCAATAAACGAGATTAGAAACAGGCTTGATGCAATGAACAGCCGGCTGGAAGAAGCAGAGGAACAAATTAGTGAGAGAAGAATTATGGAACATGAGAATAGACTTAGGGAACTCAGTGACCCCACCAAATATAACAACATCTTCTACTGTCAATACTCTACTTCAATTCTAAGTGCTGATCAACAAATGTGGGATAGTGTTTCAGTGTTAAGCAATTCTGGGACACAGCTGGGTGTCCTACAATTTAACTCAAATCTGAAGTTGGGATCAGATGCCACAGATTAAGGGTTCAGTTCCACAAGACTGCCTACCCCCACTCTCAGATACTAATCACAAGTCCAAGTTGTTACCTGTGCTTCTGACTGATTCACTGTAAACAGGCCCTTTCCACAATGCCCTCCTCAGTTTTGCTCCACAGAACAGTTCACAGAACTGAAGAAAACGGGTTACTTACTGGATTGCCCATTTATTATAAAAGAATATAATTTATGAAAGGCAGATGGAAGAGATGCTTTGAGCAAGGTATGGGGAAGGAGTATGGAGCTTCCATGCTCTCCCCAGGTGTGCCCCACCCTTTCTGCATCTCTATGTGTTCACCAACAGGGAAGCTTTCTGAACCCTAACCTTTGAGTTTTTATGAAATCATCATTACATAGGCAAGAGTGATTAAATCATTGGCCATTGGTGACTGAACTCAATATCCAGCCTCTATTTTCTCCATGGAGATCAAAGGATAGGGCTGAAATTTGCAACCTTCTCCTCTGTCTAGGTTTGATTTTCCTCTACGTTAACCTCTCTCCACACATGGTTGCAGAATTAGCCACCAGAAATTTTGACTTGTATCTATTACCCAGCTCAGCAATACTTCTGAAAAATATGGCATTTCTTCAAACAACCCAAAATAAAGTTGAGTGAGTGTTGCATAGATCATCTTTAGTCATGTGCGGTTCCTGAATCCAATAATGTGGCAGAGTAAAGGGCTGTTCTCAATGACACACCCATCACAAGCCTATCCCTCAGTACAGGAAGTTGATAGCAATTCCACTCCAGTCACATAGACTAATGGTAGGGAAAGGTGGTTTCCCTAATTATGAACTGGAATAATGCTATTTAAATAAAATGGGACTGAGGATGAGAAGCAAAAGCAATAGTATAACAAGCAAGGTCCACATGTTGAATCATTAGGTAGAATGTTTTAGTACACCATGTCATAAATGATGAGGTTTTGAACTAAGGAGATGGAAAATTAGGGCTGGATTCAAGACAAGCTTAGGACAAAAGCAAAGACTGACATCATTTGATGAAGGATTGCCTCTCAGTTTTAGGAGAGTGGAAAGAAAAGGGAGATTTCCTAGTGCCCCATCTTAGTGAATAGTTTGGATCATAGAGCTATTCACAGAGAAAGAATCCTAATTGTGGATTCATAATTGGGATTGATAAATTAAGTAAGGATATCAGTGGGATAGTCTAGTATGCAGGTGGACCTCAAGAGAGAGATCTGGACAAGTGGAAGTTAAAATTGTTTAGTTGAATGGAAAATTAAAGAAAAAATTGTGAAGTTAAAAGGGGAAAAAGACTGAGGTCTAGAACAGATGGGGAGAAGGGAGACACATGAGAGTGACTATTACTCTAACTCTTCTCAAATAATTATGAACAAATTGGAACATGTGAATCATTTTAGGTAAATATAAAATAAAAGCTAATGGATATTTTTTGGTCTCATCTGTCTTGTTATTTAAAGATGAGCTATCTTGGTGAAACATGATTTTCTTCTTTTCTTTTCTTTTCTTTTCTTTTCTTTTCTTTTCTTTTCTTTTCTTTTCTTTCCCCTCCCTCCCTCTCCCTTCCTTTTCTTTCTTTCTTTCTCTTTCTTTCTTTCTTTCTTTCTTTCTTTCTTTCTTTCTTTCTTTCTTTCTTTCTTTCTTTCTTTCTTTCTTTCAGAAAAGGGCTCCCCAGGTTAAGTTACAGTCATCTTCTCGTCCTGGTTTTTCAACATCCAGATTCTCACCATCGGCCTGTGCCTACTCCACTTCCTTTCTCCCTACTAAGCAACATTACCTTCCTCTCCCCCTCATTCCCCATACCTGCCTAAATATTCTTTTCTACTTTCTAGTCTGGTATCTGCTACATATTTATTTTATTAATTTGAATCCAACTTCATGAAGAGAAGTTATACATTTATACCTGCAACCTTCTTTCTACTCATCTGTCTGCAACATTTACTTTTAAACTAAAAGTCATTTGACAACTTCAGCCTCAATGTAAAGAAAACTGATTGTTTCTTCACATTTAGGTGCATTTAGCCACACTTTACCTTTATAGCAACTATGACCATTCTTACTCTTTAAAACAAATCTGAAAAGCAATCTTCAATTACTGGCTCAGTCCTTTGATTTCAATACCCAAAAAGAACATTACATTTTCTGTATATTGTATGACTATAGAATATTTTGAGACTAACCCTATTTTATTTCTACTATTGTGATAAAACAAGTAGGCCTCAAAATGAAAAAAATCTGGAAAAGAACACATGCAGTTATCAATAATCATTATAATATATTGATTCATCTGCAATCTCCTTGAATATACTCTACTGGAATCTTTCTCTAGGCATTTAAAATTTCTCTAGTAGAATTTATCGACTTTACAAAACAAGAAGAAATGGAGGGGGGAGAGAAAGGGAATATATGCTTAAAATCTTTGCTTGATTGCATGTCTCCAAAATGCTACCCCCTCCCCAAATACTTTGTACCTTTTCAGAGGCAAAAGTCCTTAGAAAACTGCCTGCACTTGCTGTCTCCACTTCTTTCCTTCCCATACTCTTTGAATCTCAATTCAGTCTGACTTCTGAACCTAACAGTTTAGGAAAATTGCTTTGGAGAGTATTACCAATGATGCATTTTCCCAAATTCAGTGGACATTTTACAAGTCTCACGTTGGTAGATTGCTCAAAGATTACTACTCCTTTCCTGTGGCTTTCTTGCCCTACTCTCTCTCTGGGTTATCCTGTTATGTCTTTAATCATTTCTCCTCAATTTACTTCTCTGGATTGTCTTTCTTGACCTATGCTTAAAAATTTTTCAAGGATCCCTTCAATGCACTTCTCTTCTAATGCTTTTACCTTAGGAAATCTCATCTAGGACCATGGCATTAAATACCACTATATGGTGATGACTCACACCTTTCTATGCCAAGCCCTAATCTCTCCTCTGGGCTATCAACTTGATATATCCACTTGAATACCTCAAAGACATCTCAAAATTAATGTATGTAAAATTGAACTATCAAACTTGCCACTCTCTTAGTTTTCAATATCTCCATAAATGATGCCACATCTATTAATTTATTTAAACCAGAAACCTAGGAGTCGTTTCTTTTTTTTTTTTTTTAATTTTTTTTTTCAACGTTTATTTATTTTTGGGACAGAGAGAGACAGAGCATGAACGGGGGAGGGGCAGAGAGAGAGGGAGACACAGAATCGGAAACAGGCTCCAGGCTCTGAGCCATCAGCCCAGAGCCCGACGCGGGGCTCGAACTCACGGACCGCGAGATCGTGACCTGGCTGAAGTCGGACGCTTAACCGACTGCGCCACCCAGGCGCCCCTAGGAGTCATTTCTAATACTGCCCCCACCTTCAGTCTGTCAACTATACTCTCTAAATATCCACCTGGTATCTATCACTATACCTTCATAGTTTAAATCACCATAATTTCCAGCAATAGGAAAACAGCTTCCTAAATGATTTCCCTGCCACCACATTTGCCCAATTCCAAATTTCATAAACCATTCAAATGGTTTTTGTAAAATGAAATTATGATCATATAATTCCCTAGTGTGAAACAATTAAATGGGCTTCATCACACTTGCTTTTTTTAAAAATCTTTTTAAAAACTGTTTGTTTATTTTTGAGAGAGAGAGTGAGCACACGTGAGTGGGCAGGGGCAGAGAGAGAGAGACAGAGGATCCCAAGGGGCTCTACGCTGACAGCAGAGAACCCCATGTGGGACTTGAACTCACGAACCATGAGATCATAATCTGCACTGAAGTCAGATGCTTAATGAACTGAGTCACCCAGGTGCCTGGCCCTCATCATATTTAAATGAAATACAAACGCCTTAACATGGCCCTCTAGACCCTGCACAATGTGGACCATGCCTACCTCTCAAACCTCATTGTCTGACATTCTCTCAAAAACTTATATGTGTAGGGACATTGGCTTTCTTTTTTTATGTTTATTTATTTTGAGAGAGAGAGAGAGAGAGAGAGAGAGAGAGAGAGAGAGAGAAAGCAAGGAAGGGAGAAGGAGAGAGAGAATCCCAAGCAGGTTCTGCATAAAGCCTGATGTGGGGCTCTACCTCACTATAATGAGATGATGATGATCTGCTCCAAAATCAAGACTTGGCCATTTAACCAACTGAGCCAACTAGGCTCCCCAGCACATTCGCTTTCATTCAGTCCCTTAAATGTGCCAAGATCTTTCCAGTTTTAAGTAAGGTTTTTCTCTTTGATGGGAACTCTATTGGCCAGATCCTAGTCATTCTATTGTCCTCACTTTAAATATACATATTCCCCCAAATGTCATAAATCTGTATTACCTCAAATATATATTTCTCAAAGAAGTGTACCCCTTCACAAATTATTCTATTTCACTTGTCTTTTCCTCCTTTCCAGTTATCACAAATTATAATTACAGGTCCATGGTAGCTTAAAAGTTTATTAGCTATCTTTTTCTAAAATGTAGGCTTTACTAGGGCAGAATCTCTTTTGGATCAATCACATTTTATTCCAAACATCTAATGAACTCTTGGACACATATGTTCAATAAAGAAATGAATAAGGTGTTACAGTCTAAAATGCATTTTATACTTTATCACCAAGGTTTGGTGGCATTTTCCAATAACTAAAAATTCATAAAAAATGGGGAAAGTACAAAAACACATAGAAAAAAAATATATAAACATTGTTGGGATATGTCATTCAAATATCCAAGGAATTTCAACAAAATTTCTTACATAAACATGTAGGAAAGTTAAAATACAGAAAGACTGTGTATCATTCTAGTTTAAAAAGTAGGGTAGAAGTTTGCTATAATATCATCCTTTCAGAATTTTATATTTACTGATTTTGTCACACTATTGGAACTGAAGATGAATTGAGCACTCTGAGACAATGCTCAAATAATGTACTGGCATGTAGGACAATTTTTGAAAGGTTGGATTTCTTTCTAAAATTTTTACTGGAAATAAACTTTCTAGCAGCATTGGGGACTTAGCATCAGCATTATATAAATGATGGGAGAAGCTTTCAGCTTACTGCTGAAGCAGTAAGAAATGTTACAGCTTAGAAGAAAAAAATCTTTAGCAGGAGATAGTGGACACTCAGTGCAATTCAGTAAAGTGAATTCTAATTTATAGATTTGGTCAAAAGTTATTAACCTAAGGTTCATCCTTTGGGTCCTATTCTCTGAGATCATATGAAAAGAGTTTGTGTTTATTTGCATACTTGCATTTTTCTTGGGAGAAAAGAATTTTAGCTTTCATTAAATACTCCCCCAAGGTTTGTGGCCTAAGAATAGGTCAACAACAACTATAATAACAAACCGCCTGGATCTTAAAATTTAATTAAATTTATGAAGGATTTGGGTATTTTCATTTTTTTCCATTTGAAAACATCATTTACTCCCATTTATTGATATTCTTTTTTTTCTGAACTTTCATAAACTCTTTTCCTTCCTTTTTTATTCTCTTAGAAAAACATCATTCTTCCTATTTTTGTGGTTATACTCATACATACTAAAGATTGTGACTCTGATTGGGAACTAGGGCAGGCTGAAAGGGACTTGATCAGTGTTTATAAAGTCATGCAGAAAACAGGATATATGGAACTATTTATCAAATCCTTAATCACCATTATTATGGATACCCCTTGCAACACAACGGAGACAAAGTTAGTGGAAATAAAGAGAATTTCTACTTCTTAGTATTCAATCAGCTGACACATTTATGGATCTCATTAAAAAAAGTATTCATATAGAATTAAAGTACATACAGCTTCAAAGAAATTGGGAAGTCAAAGTGATATGTGATTACGAAAAGCTATGACTAGAGGGCACTTGAAATAATGAAAATATATGATGCTCATCTAAAGTATGACTATGGCTGTTGTAGACATAAATATTCAATGAGCTAGACACACCGACACACAAGTGACTAAAACAGACTAGTGCAGTGCTTCAGATAGAAGATCCCAGGGTAAAGCAGATCTAGTTTGAATCTTGTGGTTCTGTGACTTCACGGCTCCAGGAAACACATTTAACCTTAGCCCTATATTATTGGGAGGATTAAATATGAAAACATAATAAATGCTCAGTAAGTATTACATAATACTGTTAGACTTGACACATTGTTACGCATTACATTTATAACACTATATATGAAATAATCTTATATTTAGCTTTATATAAATGTAATATATAATTTTATGACACTAAGTCCTATTTTTCTCCTAACAAATAGTCCAAAGCCCAGGAACTAGGTCCATGCTATAAGTAAATATATTACATTTACTGAATAATATAAGTGTCAGAAACAAAGAAAGAACCAACTATTAATTACTGTGGTATTATTCCCACTCTTTTTACAGCCTTTTACGGGATGATCTTTTAGTTATTAATTGAGTTTTTGCCAAGTTCATGATATACCTCCTCTTTCACCTAATTGGAAACCTAGTAAAAATTGCTAACATCCTTATTTGTTGCTAAGAAAAAAAAAATACCCTCACTATTGTGTAAGTAGAAAAGAGCCAAATTAGTAGTACAGAACTATAGGAAGTAAATCAGAAAATTGTTTTAGAGGGGACACTGAAAAGTCCCATGTCAGCATTACTTATGCTCCCTTAGCCCTAACATCACCTAATACATAATGTGGTCTCTGAGAAGAATTACAATGACTGTGAGAAATGACTGCTCAGTGATCAAGGTTCAGGCCAGGGTGGAGGCGTTACTAATTTCAGCTGGAATTTTCTGGCCTCAAGCTTTCTTTTTCACAGTTTTTTGCTTTTTAATTCAATTTGGTTCTCTTCCTACCCCTTATTCTTGGATTCCTCAGTGTAGTTAATCACCTGGGTTTTATTCAGTCTACACACATTTACTGAGAGCCACATTCACTGTGCCACTGTTATGTGTGATAATTACATACTATGACTACTATTGATAATTATAATAAGACAACAATAATCACAATATAATGCTTTGTGATCACTGACTATTTGTCAGGTATATGTATTAACTCGACCAATCTTGCTATAAAATAATGTGTCCTTCTTGGGGCGCCTGGGTGGCGCAGTCGGTTAAGCGTCCGACTTCAGCCAGGTCACCATCTCGCGGTCTGTGAGTTCGAGCCCCGCGTCAGGCTCTGGGCTGATGGCTCAGAGCCTGGAGCCTGTTTCCGATTCTGTGTCTCCCTCTCTCTCTGCCCCTCCCCCGTTCATGCTCTGTCTCTCTCTGTCCCAAAAATAAATAAACGTTGAAAAAAAAAATTAAAAAAAAAATAATGTGTCCTCATTTTTCTGATGAGGAAAATAAACCACACAAAATAAGACAAGGTCTCAGAAAACAACAACAACAACAACAACAGCAGCAGCAATAGTCTAGTGGGGACATTTGTAATAAATAGATTCGTAATAAAATTGGTTATAGCAATGATAGATAAGTCAACAGGTTATTAAGGGAAGGGCAACAAAAGGATTCAGCAAAGTCAGACAGAACAGAGTATGGAGATGAGAAAGAGAAAGGCATATCGGTGTTGCTAGAAAATATGGCAGGAAATAGAGAGTGGTAAGCAAGACACAATGTTGGAAAGGCAGCCAGAAGTTCAATTACTTAGGGGCCATGGATGCCCTTTCAAGGGGTTTAGACTTCATCTCTGTACTTAATGAGCTCATAGTTAATGATTAACAGAGGTTCTTGCTTAGGAAAGTGGTATATTTAGATGATAAATATTTAATCATCTCTCTGGTAGCCATGTAGAAAATGGATTTGATGGAGACAATAGTGGAGAAAAGGAGAGCAGTTAGAAGGTTATTGAAGATGTCTAGGTAAGAGATAATAAAGCCCTAGCAAAAAAAAAGACATACTACAAGAGGTAAGGAGGATGAACAGATTTGATAAATATATCCCAGTGGCTGATTCTGCATAGTGAAGTAGCCTCTTTATTAGTGACCTTGGACTTTGCCCTTAACTTCAAAATCTTCTTCCTCTTACAACACTAGACAAATGTGGTCCTAAACTTAGGATGCGTACAAGGTAAATTTCTGTCTCTGAATAAGGAGGCTTACTTAGAACCACAACTTTCACTCAACTAAAGAAAAAATATAAAAGTTTCCAAAAATCAAATCTGCCTTACCATAAATAAACAGTAAGCATAAAACTCATAAATTACTCAAACCATGTAAAGCAAAGTTTATAAATAAAATTCAATGCAAGAGAAGACATTTAAAGATAAACTGAATACAACTTAAATAAAGAAAACTAAAGCAATGAATTTTTTCTGATACTAAAGTTGGGCATACTCCAAAACTGTGTAATAAGTAATCCTTAGGTTTTTCAGGCAGTGGAGGTAAAATGGAAAAGAGATCACTTGATAATTATGCCTTGGGAGGGTTACTGATAAATTAGAGGAACTAACAAAAAGTTACATGACACTTATCTGATTTAACTATTTCATCCCGAAAAAAAAAAAAAAAGTGATAGAGGCACTCCTAGGAACAGAGTAGCATCATTGGCATAAACACTGTGAGAATTAAAAATAACTACTATTAACAAACAAGACATGTTAGAAAAAGACAATTACAGCTATAGTAAAATGAAAACAAAATGCAAGTAGGGACGCCTGGGTGGCTCAGTCGGTTAAGCATCTGACTTCGTCTCATGTCATGATCTCACAGCTTGTGACTTGGAGCCCCACATCAAGCTCTGCGCTGACAGCTCAGAGCCTGGAGCCTGCTTTAGATTCTGTGTTCCTCTCTCGCTCAGTCCCTCACCCGCTCATGCTCTCTCTCTGTCTCTCCCTCTCTCTTAAGAATAAATAAAACACTAAAAAACATAAAAATGTGAGTCATATACGTAATTCTAAATTTTAGTTGCCCAATCAAAAAAAGTAAAGAGAAATAAGTAGATTAATTTTAATTATATACTTGAATATATCCAAATCATTACATTTCAGTATGTAATCCATTTAAAATTATTATTTAGATAATTTACACTCTTTTTTTTCCTACTGAGTCCACATAGGTACCTTACAGCACATCTCAGTTTGGACTACTTATATTCCACATGTTCAGGATAATCAAGTGGCTAGTGGCTACTATATTAGAGAACACAGGTATAGACCATGTGACACTGTGCTTTTTTAGGAGGAAGGTAAATCTCTTTTGGAGAAAACTATGAGAATACTATTATTTAGCGACTTATTTAATAAATACTTAGTCATTTTATCCATTCATTTAATAAACAGTGGTAAGCCCTTAACATGTTTAAGGCCCTGTGTCAAGGGGACAGCCAGAAGATTTAAAAGGATTCTGTCCACATGGTGATTATAGATTAGAAAGAAGATATATTTTATGGATCCATCTATCCATTCATCCATCCGTCCTTCCAACCATCCATGCATTCAATTTGCAAATATGGAACATAAGCTGATCACTATGTTATTCTGGAGGGCTAGAATAATATATAATTTACCATATGGTGCAGTAAATGCTTAGGAGCTAAAGAGAGACTTCTGCAAACCATTAGCTGCCCACAAAGAAGGAAGAACTGACACGAGGTGAACCACCAAATGAATAGTATACCAACCATGAGCAAAGACACAGATCACAAAATAAGATAGTATCTCTGCGACTATTCATAATTTTATGTAATTGGATAGTGGGGTTCTTATGGGGGAAGTAGCAGAAAATAAAGGTAGAAATAAAGATGGAGACGAAACTATAAAATGCCTTTAGGCCTTGCTCAGGACTTCTGACTTTATGTTATGGATTTGGGAGACTGTAAAAGTCCAACATCTGATTGACTTAGAAATTTAACTTTGGCAAACTCTGTGCAAGGTGAATTGCACTGAGATCAAAATTGAGGAAAGGAGAATTGTTCAAATGTTATAATTGTAACTGAGAGCTTAAAAAAAGAATACATACAAATGTCCTCTCATAATTCAGGTTTTAGAATGGAAAGAAGAAAGTCAAGTCAAGAATTCAAATCATCATGCATTAAAATGTATTTCTTCATTCAATAAATATTTATTGCACACCTACAAGGCATAAGACACTTTTCCAGGGTGAGGAAAATGATAATAATAAAACAAAAACAGTCTTCTATTTTACTGTGAACAAATGTTGGTTAAATCAATACATGGTTTAAAACAATATTATAAGTTCCATGAAACAATTAAATGGGGTAAAGTACTGAGAGAGAGAATGGAGTGATAGAATTCTAGTTAAGCTGATTAAAGAAGGTTCTCTGAGGTGGTCAATGCTTGTACTTAGACTTAATTAACAAGGAGTGGGTCAGAAGTCAAGTGCCTCAAAAGAAAGCAAAGAGTACTGCTCCAGAGGGTATGAGTTTTAATGTCCAAAGAACAGAATTATGGCCTGTGTGTCTGGATCAAAATGGGTTTCTGGGAATATGATAGTATAAATGTGGCCAAAGAGACGTGTAGTAGCCATATTATTGAAGGCTTACCAGGTAAGGATTTTGCATTTTATTTAATGCAATAAGAATCTATTGGAAAATCACTACTGAGGCAGGGACAGTGTCATGCTTAGTTTTTATGAAGTCCCCTTTTGCTATTCTGTGGAAAATTGACTGGAGGTAGGCCACAATGGAAACACAAGCAACAGCAGTGGCATATGGTGCCAGTCTAGGAGTCTGATAGAAGTGAATGGATTCAAGATACATTATGGAGTTAAATGAGTAAGTGTTTCAGATAGTTGAAATTGGAAGTGGGATACAAATGAAAGAGAAATATCCAGAAAGACTCCTGGAGTTTTCTCCATATCACTGGGTAGAAAGTGTTGTCACACATTTAAGCAGGGAAGACTAGAGGAGGAACAGATGAAGGGGGTCCCCTGGGAAACAAGAGCTAGGGAGAGCCTTCAGGCTTCTAGTGTAAATGACTTTGAAAGAAATTACAGAACTAGGAGGAGGTTTTACAGCAAAAGTAAAATTTCCTTTAAAAAATATATGATATATGATATATATATATATATGATATATATAAAACATATCATATATAATGTGACTTGAGACATATACTAGTAAAGGAAATTCAGTTATAACTGCCAATCCTGATACCTTGACAGAAAGGCTTTCAACCTTGATAAATTGAGAGCCTCCTACTGCAGAATATTAATAAGTTATTAATCATCCAGATGTTTCACATGAAAACAGAACTGGAAGTTAACAAGGAGGAATATAAAACATTCACATTTATTTGCCCATCATCTTCTGCCAGGGCTGCTCAAGGCAAAAATGGCTGACTGGTTATGAGTACTCGTAATGAATTTCCTTATGACGTTTCTCCCTACCCACATTTGGGTTGCAATAAGATTTAAGTTCTGAGATACTTTTGCTTGAGGGTCAGTTACAGCCCCTGAGAATAAAAGTACAGACTGGAAAATGTAAGAAATATATATTTCATTAGCTCATATACAAAATCTATATCAATGGTTTCCAGGCCCCATTTCATAGACAATTACCTAAATTGCATATTAAAAGTCTTTCTTTTTGGTCCCTAGAATTACTACTACAGCAAAACATCCAATGTTAGTTTCAAGATTCTGCACTTTTATTAATTTCCATGGGTGGCCCTAATGTCTAGTTAGGCTGAAACCACTGATGTAGCGTAATTGGGATTATTTATACATATACACTTTAAGATATATATCTTAAAGTGCTAAGGAATATTATTAGCCCATGTGTAATATCCAAAGATAGTAGACTTTAAACAGAAACAAATCTTATTAATCTATTTTTAATAGAATGCCATGGTGGTTAAAAATGGATAGAGTTATGAGAAAATTAATGAATGTTTCAATTTATAAAATCTCTTTAGTGACAGAAGTTTGGACCTTGGTATTGACCATCAGGTAGCCAATAAAATTCCTAAATTTTCTCAGGCTACCAATATGTTACCTTATTCTATGGTTTTAACTTACTCTGGGTTCCTGGACCGTATCTAAAGAAGGAGGATACTGTTAGTCATAATCAATCTGTGAACAGTCCACCTGAAAGGTCTATGTTTAAACAACAACAACAAGAACAAAAAAACCCACTACCTCCTTTCATGCTTATATTAATCCAAAAGCAGAATTGTGTTCTCAAGGACACTCAGTGTAGTTTTCCCTAAAGAAAACAAATATCTTTAATCAGGGAACATACAGTACTTACTATGTGCAGTTAATATACATTATTTCCCTTCAAATTCTAGCTCAAATATTACTTTACTAGCATTTCTCTGGCTACTCTGATCTAATCCCTTCCCATGAAACGCCAAGTTTTCATTTTCTCCACTATAGACACTCCATTAAGACTTTATACATGTCCGCATTATTCTGGCACATAGTTACCTATCTGTTTTCCCTGCAATATAGAGCTACTTCTCCTGTAGCCAGACATTCAGTAAGTTTTTCATAAAAGTATTTTGGATTCAATTAAATCTTGGTGTAAGAAGTATTAATGCCAGAAGGTAACATTTTTCAGTGTAGCTTAGTTGTGAACATGTGATTATCAAACAACAAATTTTAAATAGCAATAATAAAGTTAGGTGATTCTCTCAGAGTCTTTGAGATGTCAAGGACAAATCACAGAGTGTACCAGTATTCATCAATACAAGCCACCCCAACTGAACAAGAATTTAGGTGAATGGGAAGAGCTGCCAGACAAATCAATCTTTTTGGACATATCTGCTCAACTAGATGCCACTTCTGTAAGTGAGAAGCAGAGAATTCTCAAATACACAAGACAAAAACATCTTATGGCAAAAACATCTAGAATGGACTCTTACCATTATCAGAACACAAACGAAGACAAAGGAAGCCTGTGAGAGAAACAGATAACAAAAAATGCTTTAAAAACTGTGGTCTAAAGAAGAACATTATATGGTCTATAATTTTGATTGTCCCTGTATGTTGAAGTGGCAAAATTATCTAAGCCCAATTGGAATAGTTATTTGAGGGGCACAATCCCATGTCACCCTAAATAAAGGTAGAGGGTGATGATACACATGTATGTCACCATCACTAACATCTCTCATCATGACTGCTAATAGGTGTGAGACACTTTTCAATGCCATGCTTCACAAAGCAGGTAACAGATGTGTTGGTCTCAGGGCTTCCTTCCTAAATTGAATTTCTGTCAAGAAAGCAACAGCAACAAATCATACAAAGCTTCTATGATATGCCAGGATTTCAAAGTGCACCTAGAGAGAATTATTCTCCTACACCGTCATCAACATACATTCACAGAAGACTTTCTGTTGTCTTTATTAACTACCAACATCATCATTTCATCACTGTGAAGTCATTTAGATTACACTATTAATACTTATGACAACTCTTCATAGGCTGCTCATGATTCCATCAGTTAATCAGCTGAACTTGATGACAACAGCTCTCACAAACCAATACGATAATCATATGTGTAAAAAAATACAGATATTATTTATACATAACCCACCCAATAGGAGTACACACACACACACACACACACACACACACACACACACACACGTATCAAGTGACCTTAAATGTAAGAACTGGTAATATTCCAAAATGTCTTTTTTTATTTTTTTTTAATTTTTTTTTCAATGTTTATTTATTTTTGGGACAGAGAGAGACAGAGCATGAACGGGGGAGGGGCAGAGAGAGAGGGAGACACAGAATGGGAAACAGGCTCCAGGCTCTGAGCCATCAGCCCAGAGCCCGACGCGGGGCTCGAACTCACGGACCTCGAGATCGTGACCTGGCTGAAGTCGGATGCTTAACCGACTGCGCCACCCAGGTGCCCCTAAAACGTCTTTTTTTTTAAGTTCATTTAGTTGTTGTGTAATTGGATTTCATTTTCTTAGAAAGAAAATTATATAAGATGTTAAATTTTCCAGGCTAGCCCCTAAAACTTCTTTTGCTCACAATATAGCTAAAAGATTTAAAAAAAATCATCATATATGTTAGCCAAATTTTATAGCAGAGTCTCCATGGGAAAATGCATTTAAAAAAAAATTAATGTTTATTTTTGAGAGAGAGACAGACCGTGAGCAGGGGAGACAGAGCACGAGTGGGGGAAGGGAAGAGACAGAAGGAAGACACAGAATCCAAAGCAGGCTCCAGGCTCAGCTGTCAGCACAAAGCTGGGCTCGAACTGGGGAGAGCATGACCTGAGCTAAAGTTGGAGGCTTAACCAACTGAGCCACCCAGATGCCCCAGTAACATGCATTTTAATGTAGTATAGTGGCTTTCTTGCCATCCCTCCTGTCATAATGCCCTCCAGATCTCACATTCATATCTTTGGTAGGACCCCCTCCTTATTTACCATCCCCACCCCCATAGTTAAAGCAGCAAGGGCTTTTAATTGGAAGTAAAAGAGATAAGAAAAAGTTTGCTTCATGTATAAGTTAAATAATAATAACTAGACAACTGACTTCAATATGCAAGGACAACATGTAATTCTCTGTTCACAGTCCAACATATTTTGATCCCTCAAGTCAGAGCTCAGAGAGATAACAATTTATAGACAGCTTTAATACCTTAATAGGTTTTTTGAGTTAGTAACCCCCCCTGCCTCCCCACCCTCCACCAAAACAAACAAACAAACAAACAAACAAACAAACAAACAAACAAATGTCTTGCTAGAGGTGCCTGGCTGGTTCAGTTGATTAAACGTCCAACTTTGGCTCAGGTCATGACCTTGTGGTTCTTGAGTTCAAGCCCCAGGTGGGGCTCTGTGCTGAGAGCAGACCCACTTCAGATCCTCTGTACCCCCTCTGTCCCTCCTTCACATGCGTGTGCTTGTATGCTCTCTCTCTTAAAAATAAACATTTAAAAAATGTCTTGCTAGTAGAAATAATTTTAAAATGTTGAAGATATGATTTCTGAGGCGTCTATGTGGAATATGGGAACTGCGCATATCTCTTGAGATTCCTGCTTGGCAATTATAAGATCAAGGACATAATGCATATCTGAATAATATATTACGCTTTGAATCCAAGCCTTGATTATTACAAGTCTTAAAAAATTCAAGACAGAGTTCAGATAAAAGATTTCTTACCCTAGGTTCAAAAAGCCCTATCTTTGGAGTCCAAAAGAGACACATCCCAAAATTAGATTTAAAAAAATTGCAGACTCTCTGCACGCTAATTGTATTACAATCTCCAGTTTTATGTCCCTAATCAAATTTTATGATAAAATTATAATACTGATTATTTTTGTACTAATAAAAACTTCTAACATATACAGAAGCAAAAATTACTCTACTTAGACATATTTTGTTTAGCTTCTACTGTTAACTGTAAAACTCTCTAACTATACTGCCTTATGAGTAAATTACACAAAAGAAAAAAAATTGAATTAATGAAACCACTGTGATACTGGATAAAGTGTTAAGGTTGAAAGGTGACTAAATCTCAAGCGTTCTGAAGTTTAACACACCCACTCTGCTCTTGTGTTTGATTATAAAGAAAGCATGATGCAGCTTAAAATCTTCCCTGAAAGCAAGGTCAAATTTTCTTTCAAGTTGGCTAGATCCAAAAAATTATTTGCAATTCATTTTAGTTTACTTCTTAGAGTAAAAACACGTCTGCTTTCCTCCTGCATTCAATTTTTTAGAGTAATCCTATAATAGGTATACAATTCCATTAGCAGTAAAATATTAAAATTTATATATAACACAAATTTAAGAGACCTTAATGGAAGAACAGAATCAGTTTCCTGAACCTGACAGAATGATTTTTTTTTTTTAATAAAAGCAATGCATTCAAATGATTAAAAAAATACAGAGGAACTAAGAATTAAAAGCCACAATCGCCTGATTAACCTCTCCAATCTGAGTCCAGTTTTTCAGATGCGTGCGTTTGGAACCTTTTTGTTGTTAGTTCTCTAAAGCTATAAACAAGAAACTCTTTTTTTGAAATTTGAACACATATGCCCATTTTATTGGACTATTTAACATCAACCATTAAAATTCTGCTGTGCTATGTTTTATATCATGCTACTCTTTCCAATATAGCTGGAATACTATCATCAATAACTCTATCAGTTGTATTTGTATATTTGTAAATACCAGATCTAAGTCTCTATTTCTTGTTACATCAACCACAGATAGTATGTCTTGATTTTCCAGTTTTTTCAGGTAAGCATGTTAACTCCTCAACCTTCCAACTTTTCCCATTTCCATCTTCTCCTTTGTGGCTGTCATTTTACTTTTTATTTTGCCAAGGTTAATAACATTTATTTTCTATTCTGCAGTCTCAGCTGAAAAGGCTATATGCTCAGAAGTATCCCTTAGAACTCACAGTCTCACTCCAGAAAGGTGGAGGAAGTTACAATCTTTTTCAGTACCTTCTCTACCCCAATTTCTTCTTCCAAGATAGTAGTAACAGCCTTAAGAGACAAGTACTGTTATATTTACAACATATTGAAAAAAATAATGAAATAACTTGAGTATGTTGAAGGGATTTATCCTGAAGAAGATGTTGAAGATTGAGGGGGGAAAAGAGTTATGAAGGATATGTTTAAATTTCTAAAAGGCTTTCATGTGTAAGTAGAATTTCTATATGGCACCAAGGGAATAGGATAGCAACGGAATGATTCATGTTTTGATGTAGGAAGCAGGAAATAATAGAAGCAATCAAAATTAGAACTCACGGGACTTAAATGCAAGCTGAATGACCACTTAGCAAATATGTTGCCAAAAGGCATTCAACAGAAACTTCATGAAATGACAATTTTAAGAGAATCTAATTATTTGAAATCAGAATACAAAGAGCATCAAAAGAACAGTAACTTCTATTCTGAAAGCCCATATCTGTAATTAAAATGTTACTATTCAAACATGGTTTTATTTGTATCACAGAGTGTATATAATGTTATAACTTACCAACAATGACCAGAAGTAGCTTCCTGTACATATCATCCTTGTTTTGAAATACACATTAGTCCTCATATTGACTGAATCAAAAGCCTTTAAACTAAACAGAAACTGAGTTTTATTATGCCCTGCTTTTTTATTTCTGTCTTTATGTTACCTCTGAATGTATGATTACCTAAGAAATTCACTGTCCTCTGTCTTTAGTGTGGCTAACACAAGGGGATTAAAAAATAAATGAAGATAAAATAACTACTCTAAAGGATTATAAAATTTAAGAATAAAATTTTCTTTTTCTCCCGTGAAGTGTCATGAGGACTTATAATGTGGTATGCAATCAAAATCTCAGACAACACAGGATTTGAAAAGGAATGAAAAGGATTTGAAAAGTTCAGAGTTCTCTGACTTTACATATGGTTCAATCTGCATCTCACAATCTGAAAAATCTCATTAGAGAATTTTTTTTCTGAGTATTGTATCCTTTTAAAAACTAGTTTTTCCCTTTCTATCAAAAATAGTTGCACCAACCCCAAGCATTACAATTTTATATTCCAATGTCCAGAAGAAAGATTGTATTTCCCCCCAGCTCTCCATGGACAGAGGGAGTTTCTTGCTCAGAAGATACCAACAAATACTTGAAATGTCACATTGTTCAAACTGACTCACAAGCCCAGGCCTGATGAAATTAATGTGGGCAGGAGAAAGGACTTCAAGGATTCAGCCTCTGGCCCGGCTGGTCAATATTACCCCAAAACATCTAGGAATAGGAGCCATACAGTTTTTCAGAGTGAAGCGGGGTCACCATGAAGAGGTGTGGAGTGTCAGGAAGGATGCTCATCAGTGGCAAAATCATTTCACTACAAGAGCTTAACCATGCAGAGTTGGTTTGCATATAACTACTCAAAGGTCTAAAAGTTGAGACAGAGTAATTCATGAAAGCCCCATAGCTGCAACTTTTTCAAAATTTGAAGAGGTTCACGGTTAATTACTACTAAAAGGAACCTATGAGCTATATCCCCTCTACGTGTGGAAAGCCTTGAGCTCTAAACAATGAAAGGATAGAAAAAAAGAAAAAAAAAAAAAAACTTTGTCAGGCTGAAGGGTTGGAAATCTGAGAAGTGCTGGAGGCAGAGAAGGATCAGGATGGAATGATGAATGTTGAATTTTAGGTGAAGTATTTTATCTGAATAATTTGAAGTGAGCAGCACCCTTTCAAACTTATGAGGATTATAATTTCTTAGGAATTCTCTGTTTTGTGTGGTTAAGTACTTTCATTGATAATGGATTATCTAATCATGTCTAAAGGAAAGAACCCTGATGGATAAATGGTTGCATTTCTCCCATGGTAAGTTTTTAGAAGAAAATGGAAAAAAGGGGTCCATAGCATTCAAACTTGAAATGCTAAGAACAGCAATTTCAACTAAGAAGGTATGGTAGTGGTCCAATCTGGCGGTTGAAGACAAAAGTCAGGAGAGAGAAAGAAACTTCAGGTGAAAATATTGCTGGTTCCCAGAAACAGTAGTCTATAGAAAGGGATGTGTTTATTCTCAAAAGGATCTGGCTGCCAGAGGGGAGGGGGGGGTGTGAAATAGGTGATGGGGATTAAGTACTGCACTTGGGATGAGCACCAGGTGCTGTATGGAAGCGTTGAATCACTCTGTTGTATACCTGAAACTAATATTACTCTGCATGTTAACCAACTGGAATTTAAAGAAAAACTTAACAAAAAACAAAACCAAAAAAAAGATCTGGCCTAAGGACAGCAGTTACAGGAGGCAGTAGCACAGGGCAATACTTAAGAATGTGGTTCTGGAGTGGACTCTTTAAGGTTAAAATACTCAAAATCCTGGCTGTTTCGCTTATAAATTGCGTGACTTTGGGTAAGTTGCTTTAATCTCTTGGACTACAGGTCCCTTCCAGGTAAAATGGTGATATTTTAATAGTTCCTGGTTCATTGAATATTTTTTGTGAGAAAACCATGCAGAGTCCATACATAGAACAGTGTCTGGCTCCCAAAGGACATTTAACAAATCTTCACTAACAATGTTACTGACACAGTTCATCTGAGTAGAATGCAGTTTTGCTCTGGAAGGAACAGTGGAAATCTTAGGGAAAACTAAGATACAAAGACATTCAGGTGTCCTATCTGGTTCAAACAGATACAACTAGTTCACCACCAAATGCACAAAAATGAATGTTTCCTCTAAGGAGCTTAACAGGAATCATGATTTCTCTCCTTGTGTACATTTTATTTTCATAGCTAAATTTTGATACCCTTTACTCCTTTTTCCAATTCACTTTTTTTTTTTAACTGCATGTGAATGGCACAGAGAGAATTAGTCTTGACATCTTCAGGTAAATGATAACATTGAATAGTGGTCCAGAATCAACAAAATGCATCCTGGCGACTGTTACTATTTACTTAGTTTGTAACTATTCATAACTGGTCACCAAATGGATTGATATTGTCTCCTTATAGCTTATAGCAGTTAGTCTTGAACTTGGTTGCATATCAGAAACACTGGTAGAACATTTTTTTTTAAAGGACCCATGATGGGACACAGGATACTAGTCCAGGTTGAGGCTCAAGTATCATGATTTTTAAAAATTTTGTTGAGCAGTTCTGGTGAGCAATCTCGAAGCTCTGCCTACACTATCCTACAGTGATAATAACAGCTAGTACTCCTTGGTTCTTACCAAGTGCCAGGCACGATTCAATGGGGTTTACATGAATTAACACATTTGACTCTCAACTCACCTAATCCTCACAGCTATCCTAAAAGGCAGGCTGTTATTATTATTTCATCTCACAGATGAGGAAACTGAGGCACAGCGAGGGCAAGTAACTTGCCCAAAGCAGCATAGCTAGTAAGAGATGGGGCTGGAATTGAAAGCCAGGAATTCTGACTCCAGAGGCGACCTCTTCCCTGTCAATATTAGAAAGCAAAGCAAACTTTTGACATTTGCTCTCAAGGAATTAGTGGAGGCAAATTAGATGAGGGAAATTATCATTAGTTATTATCTCCATGGCAAAGGGGAATCCTGTGGAGCACTGCTGTGGGAGCTTCTTGGGACAGGGCAGTGTGCTTCTGTCAGACACTGTCAAGATCAGGATTATGATTAATCACAGACCAGGTGTCTGGAGTATATCAGGCTCCTGGAGGAATGTTGCAGAAGGAGAAAAACTTTGACATTAAAGTGACATATAGCCATGGTCATGGTTCTTCAGGAACTAATTGCCTACAGCAGACTGGTCATCTCTCCCAAAGATAGCTTTCCTAATTCTGGAAATGCACCAGAAAGGCACAAGCCTGCATGCTTCCCAGTCTGAGATCATGGGTTCTACTTAAGAATAATGAGAAAGCAGTAAGAGATATCAGTACCATGTAAGTTTTTAGGAGCTAAGAAGCAGTGAATCATATAAATATATACACATAATATTTATGCTCATCTGATTCTGTGCACAAGTTATAAATTATTTACAGATACTGTCAAATAAAATTATTTGCTCTAATTGTTCAGAAATAGCCAGAGATACTTGTGTGCTTATCCTTATCCCAAGGAAAACACACACATGCTTATATTTTGTTGTTAAGAAACACACGCATACCCACACCACACACAGTAATATGATATTTTATCAAAATGCTTCAATGCATGAGTGATATTTATTCTTTACCTATTTTAATTGATTTTCCTCAAGAAATGGAACTTATAGCCAATTTAAAGAACTCAACAAATTTAAACTTTCATTATAACTTGAGTAGTTAATGGAATTAGCAATGAAACATTTTAACCTACGTGTTCCTAAAATATGGAATCTAGCTCTTGGAAACAAATATATTAATATTTAATTCAAGCTGTACCTAAGCCTTAAGTAAATAAGAAAGGAACAACCTTAAAACTTTTAGGATTTATTTAGAAAACTTCTAGGTTCTGCCTTTTACAAAACTTTAAAAAGTATTTCTGAAAATTCTATGTATTTGACATAAACAATTGGAAATTATTTATTAGAAACCTATGAAAAATGGGGTATCTGGGTGGCTGAGTCAGTTGAGTGTCCAACTTCAGCTCAGGTCATGATCTCACAGTCTGTGAGTTTGAGCCCCGTGTCAGGCTCTGTGCTGACAGCTCAGAGCCTGGAGCCTGTTTTGGATACTGTGTCTTCCTCTGTCTCCTCCCCTCCCCTGCTCATACTCTGTCTCTCTCTGTCTCAAAAATAAATAAATCATTAAAAAAATAAATAAATAAAAAGAGACCTATGAAAATGGATCTAATTTCTTTTTTTTTTTTAATTTTTTTTTCAACGTTTATTTATTTTTTGGGACAGAGAGAGACAGAGCATGAACGGGGGAGGGGCAGAGAGAGAGGGAGACACAGAATCGAAAACAGGCTCCAGGCTCTGAGCCATCAGCCCAGAGCCCGACGCGGGGCTCGAACTCACGGACCACGAGATCGTGACCTGGCTGAAGTCGGTCGCTTAACCGACTGCGCCACCCAGGCGCCCCATCTAATTTCTAGCTAAGTATGAGAATGAATGAGAAAGCAGATTTTATAAAGGTAAAGGTAAAGTGTTATGCCATGTTCACGCATACAGAAAATGGCAAAACAAGTGATTTTATTTCATATTTCTGTCAAGTATAAACAATTGTGTACACTATATAACTGAAGACAAGCAAAAAAAAAGAAACAAACAAACAAAAAACATTAAAAAAGAAGTATCATTGGTCACTTAACCTCCATAGTTATAAATGTAACCCAAATAAACGTAACCAGTCTTATGGCCCATCTAGGTATCATGTCACATTTCTAAAAAGCATCAATTCACCATCTCACCAAATTGAAAAGTCATTTAAATCTTTACCCAAGGCTCTGGCATGGATAACTCAGAGAGATTACATGCCTATCCCACAACAAAATGTTACCTTTCTGCATTTCTCTTCCTGTAGTTGGAGATCTTCAATCTCTCCTATCACTCTCCCCTAAATCTCACCCAACAATGACACTTTTCTTGTTCCCAATGCAGCCTTCTCAGATGTTTTTCTTTACAAACAGTAGTTTTTCATCCTTTAAAATCTAAATAAATCTAAACTTAAATCATACTTTGCTCAAGACAAGAAAAGTCAGTAAGCCAGGAAACTAAGTGCTGTGTGTGTGTGTGTGTGTGTGAACATTTGCTATGGTTCCCACTGGAATGCAAGGAAATTTATCCTTTATAGTCTTAGCATATTGAAAGAGCCTCAATAAAGCAAATATTCTTATCCAGTCCTGTCAATCATTTCACTTCTCTGTGTTTGCCTCTTATTAAAGGGTTCCACAAACCCTTGAGTGAAGACTTTTTTTTAAGGATGTTAACAATGGCAGACCTACATGTGCCCAATGACAGGAGCAAGTGGGTACTGAGCATCCGAAATATGGCTCCTTCAAATTGAGATGTGCTGTAAGTATAACATATACCCCAGATTTTGAAAACTTAATATAACAGATAATATAAAATATATCATCCAGCATATTTTTTAATTAAGTGTTGAAAGAACCATATATCTGTATATATTGGGTCAATTAAAACTTATGCTATTATTATTGTTTTCACCTGTTTTCTTTCTACTTCTTAAAAGTGACTCTTAGAAGAAGTAAAATTGTATGTTTGCCTTGCATTTGTGGTAGGAATTATATTACTACCGGACAGCTCTGTAGACTATTACCATTTTCAGATTTCAGAGGCTGCAATGTAAAGAGATCATGGTTTCTACTAAATAACAGTATTTAGGGTGTTTGCTTAAGTTAATGAGGAAAACACAAATTGATTTTTTCCTGCATAGCAGATGGTCAGAGACAGCTGATCTAGGCTTTGCCCCCTCTATAATTTTGAGACCTGGTAGAATTTTTATTGAAAGTAACTTGTTTATATCTACTGGAAGCATTTTTTAGTCAATTTTAAAAACACAGTATTTTCTATCTGTGCTATAATCGTATCTGGTTCTTTTTAACCCAGCACGTTAATCACATAGTGGTAAAATTCTAAGAAGAGCCACATGCCTATTTTCACCTTTTAACTGACTGAAGAGACATGTTTTCTTCAGTGGGATATATAGAAAAGCTTAAGTCGGATTCCAGCAACAATTGGTTGGGTCAACAGCTGTAATCACAGTAGACATCAAGTTTTTGAGCCTTGACATGCCAGGCAAAGGGGATCGCTCTACATGAAGGAGGTAATTTCATGCCTGAATAGCCCTGCACCATTAAATCAGAAAATTGAGTTACAGCCCTCTCACATCATGGAACCTGCTGTAAGCAAGCCTGCCTCCAAGGAGCATTTCAGGGAATTTCATCGAGAACAAGACACTGAAAAGAAACACACACAAGGAAACCAAATAAGGTGTCTTATGATCAGATACTCTGGCTTAAAAATCTTTTATTTTCATACCTTTTATAGTTTTGATAACCATTTGTATTTCACATGTGAAAGCTCATGATAGAAAAATTCAAGCAGCACTATTATAGGTATAAGAATGTGAATCTTTTTCTATTTTTTTTTTCTGAGGTGAGGCAATTTTTACTGACGTTGGTAAAACAGCTTTTCTTATCACGAAAGCTTTCATCCTGCACCCTGCCTCAGCGGAAATGGGTGGCAGCATAAAATGTGGTTAGGCATATAGTATTTATTGACATAGAAGCTGACATCACTCCAGCATTCCAACTCAGTCTATTTTTTTCTAAATAACTTCAAATTTTTATCTCCTGTTTTAGATGTATATGTCCACACTTGATCTTAGCCAAAAGGTCGAGAAGCGATAGATGCATATGTCCTATTTATTTTTGAGAACGTCTTCATTCTCTCTACATACTGTTGAAAAGGTGAGAAAGGGGCGCCTGGGTGGCGCAGTCGGTTAAGCGTCCGACTTCAGCCAGGTCACGATCTCGCAGTCCGTGAGTTCGAGCCCCGCGTCAGGCTCTGGGCTGATGGCTCAGAGCCTGGAGCCTGTTTCCGATTCTGTGTCTCCCTCTCTCTCTGACCCTACCCCGTTCATGCTCTGTCTCTCTCTGTCCCAAAAATAAATAAACGTTGAAAAAAAAATTTAAAAAAAAAGAAAAGGTGAGAAAGTATAATTACATAAATAAGAGAAACACTTTAATTATCCCAGTTCAAAATGTCTCTGTTACATCACCTCATTCATAACTTTTAATCTTGTGAGACGACAGAATTATTAAATCTGGTTTTCAGATTGTGAAACTGAGGCACATCAGTTTAAACACTGATTCAAGATTATTATAGTTAGTAAGTGAAAGAACCAGGTACTTAAAAACTACTTTCAATCTAGGGCAAGGTGTCTAAAAATGAAAGGTCAGTTTGAGTGTAAGATAATGCTTTGTATTTTAAGAATGAAATAAAATGTACTTGTTTTCTTTGTGATGATTTTTGTTTCTGGCATATTAAAGTAAATAAAAATAACAAAAGTAATATCTTACTCCATTTGTTGTATACAAGGACAAATAAAATATTCACCAATCTAATTTAGAAATAGTCTGCTGTTTATCAAATGTTCTTTGCTGTTAGGAGATTAATATGCTTATCTTTCCTGCTCTAACATTAATAAATACTAATTAACTTACATGCAAGGCTTCAGCCAGGCTCATAATCATAACATCTTTTTATGTTTTGTTTCCCCAGCTGGCAGTCAGCTTAGTATTGGATTTTATTTTTATTCAACATGGATACATTTTGTAACTGTAAATTATAGTAACTTTTAATAGACCTAGTTTTAAAAACCTGCAATAATGAATCTCTACAATGCATACCTTTAGTTTGTCTGCCTAGTAGCCACTCCCTTCTTCAGGGAAAATACCATTCTTGATTTGGGGACTGTCATCATCCCATACTCCCTTCATATAGGTCAAGTGGGGACTGCCATGATTCTTAGTTCTTGGTCATTATTTCATGTGGTCTAGACTGTTCATCTGACCAAAGTTGAGCCAGTGAGTCCCTTCCGTGTGATTTTGGGATGTCTGTCCAGAGGAGTCAAGTTACAGTAAAATGAAAATTTGGGAGGCCATATTTTCCAGTATTTGGGGGAAGCTCTACAAAAGTGTGAGGAAATGAAGCTAATTCAGAGAGAAGAGCAGAACCAAGAGATAGAAATATGTCTGATTCCAGCTGTATCATTACTCTTTCCTTGGCTTAATTATTTTGTAAAATAAGGAAATTCTTCTCATTGACATTAATAGAAAAAATAATGCACACTTTTTGCCTCCTTTTGGTGAGCTAGTTTCTATTACTTATAGCCTAAAGAACCCCAATAAAAATACCATAGGAATGGAGATTTTTATTTTATTTTTAATTGTAATATAAATAAAATTCCATCTTTAATATCTTCAATATATACTGCAATTTAGTTGTACTTCTCTCCTCCACACTCAGTCTTTAATTTCTAAATGTGATCTCACATGGTTGTTCAAATTTGAACCCATATGTCTCACTGCCTTACTAGAGTATCTAGAACTTTTAGTATGATTAAGCCATCATGTACTATAGTAATGATAAAAGATGTATAACCTAAGCATATATGTTTATAGATGTACAACGGGACTTACTACCCCAAACCTGGATATTTGAAACAGGAAAATCATGTAAAGAAATGTGGATGCATTACTGCAGTATTTCACAAATGGTTTCAAAGCAAAGCTAAGCTGCTGTTTGCCTTTATTTCAGACTTGACATTTGCACTGATGGTGTAAAATCAATGCTGAGTAAACGCTGGCCCCTTCAGCACCAAATTGTGCTAGAGATCATTAAACTACTTCGCCAATACAACTCCCAGTAAAAAGCAGTAGAAATACATATCCCAGAAAAAAATAAGCACCATAACAACAAATTCCTTTTAAATATTCTTTGTGATGAAACGAAAGGAAGCTTGTGATGATTAATTTCATGTAGCACTTTGACTGGGCTAAGTGACACCCAGATAGCTGGTAAAACATTATTTCTGGGTGTGTCTGTGAAAATTCCACCAATTTGATTTGGTGAATTGAGTAAAGCAGATGGCCCTCCCAGTGTGGGTGACCATCATCCAATCTTTTGAGGGCCTGAAAAGAACAAAAAAGTCAGAGGAAGGGAAAATTTGCGATCTCTCTGCTAGAGCTGAGATGTCCATCTTATTCTGCCCTTGGAAAACAGCACTCCTAGTTCTTGGGCTTTTGGACTCAAATAGAGACTTATATCATCAGCCTCTACTCCACCCCACCTTCTCAGGCCTTTAGTTTTGGACTGAATTACACCACTGGAATTCTTGTTCTCTATCGTGCACACAGGAGATTTATATATACATATATACATATATAAGTGTATATATATATACACTTATATAAGTGTATATATATATATATATATATATATATATATGTGTGTATGTGTTTTTATGTATGTGTGTGCATATATATATGTGCACACACAGTAGGAATATATATATATATATGTATATATATATATATATGTATATATATATATATATATACATATATATATATATATATAAAACCGGTAGGAATATTGTGCACACATTATATATATATTTATATTTATATTTATATATAACTGTGTATGTATATATATGTGTGTATACATATATGTGTATATATATATATATATATACACACTTATAAGTATATATATGTGTGTTTGTATATATGCACACACAGTGGGAAAATATATATATATATATATATATATATATATATATATATATATATATATATATAACCAGTAGGAATATTGTGCACACAGGATATATTTATATATGAGTGTGTGTATATATATGTGTGTATACATATATAAGCGTATATATATATATACACTTATAAGTATATATATGTGTGTTTGTATATATGTATGTGTTTGCACATATATATATATATATGTGCACACACAGTAGGAATATATACAAATATATATATATATATATACATGTATATATTTGTATATATTCCTACTGGTTATATTTCTCCGGAGAAACCTAATACAATGATAAAGCTCTTGGGCTACATAGCCTAATATGCTGGTCGTCTAAAGAAAAGCACCCATGAGATTGAGTTGGAAGCTAAACTAGCTACTTGTTTCATGGAATGACATTTTTACCTGAAGGAACAACTAACTGACAGACAAACTATCATTTAACAAGTGGAAAACGCTTGACATTTTCTTGAAAATTAACAAAAATAATCCCGTGTTTTTTTTTTTTCAAGGAAGACAATTGACAGTAGTGGATTTTTATCAATGGTACAAATTCAAGACTTAAAGCAAAATTTACAATTTTAGAAATCTTGAATCCTCCACTTTGAGTTTGAGAGTTTTGTAAAGAGCTTTACAGCTATATTAAAGTTTTCTAATGAGATTGGTTGTGATATTAACTGACGTGACTTTTTTATATAGATCTGTTAAACTGTATGATAGGCAATGAATTAAATTTGGAAGACTAGCAAAATTTAGTAAACAAATATTTTCCAAATGCATAATGAATTATGTTACAAAGTTTCACATGAGCAAAAGATTTTAATAAAGCAGAGTAGAAAGTTCATTGATATGATTTCAGATTCTGTGTTGCAGGTCATCTTTAAGAAACTACCGTTGTGAGGTTTGGTACAGTATCAAAAAATATCCATAGTAATCTTAAATGACTATTAAAATGCATCCCCCTTTTCCAATTATCCATATCTGTGATGTCTAATAGTCTCCATACACCTACACAAAAGCAACATTCCTGACAGATTGAATGCACAAGCAGATACGAGAATTCAGCAGCTTCCTAAGACTTACATGAGGTCACTACTACTCTTGTTAGTTTCTAAATTTGTAAAATACATTTACTATTCATAAAAGTATTTTATTTAACATATCACAGGGATTTTGTTATTTTAGATGAATCAACAAATATATAATTTAAAACTGTTTCAATTTAAAATATGATAAATATAATTTGTTATACTCTCTATATATAAAAACTCTGGATTCTTCAATAATTTCTAAGATTAAAGTTTGAGAACTCTTGGTTTATCCTCCACACTGACAGTGAGAAAGAAGGATCTTTAATGACCCCAGAATACAA
Source organism: Puma concolor (assembly GCF_028749965.1). Lineage (NCBI taxonomy): Eukaryota > Metazoa > Chordata > Mammalia > Carnivora > Felidae > Puma > Puma concolor. Next base: position 145,342,578 of record NC_141674.1, on the reverse strand, counting down.
CCAACGCCACTGTTAACAAAAAGCAGTCCTTTGAGGCTAAGACAGGTTCTGATCATGGTGTGTAGGATAGGCTGGCAACTTTCAAACATCTAGAAATACTTCCACCATATTCACAAAAAAATTAGTAATTTGTGCTTTTGCCATTTGTTCAACTAGAGATGCGCAGGGGAAACAAAACACTGGATGAGGTTAGTAGTTAAATGACTGTCTAATTTTGGGAGTCAGACAGCCTGATTTGAAACTCCATTTCTCAATCTCTTGACTCTGTCAACCTGGACCATTTATTTGACGTTTCTAATAAGCCCCTGTTTCTTAATAAGGAAAGACAGCTATGATAGTACCAACCTCAATAGGTTTTAAAAACATTAAATAAACAATGCATATAAAGTATTTAGCATAGTATCCAACATTCAGTAAGAATTCTCTACATATCAGTATTTCAATTATGTTATCATAACTATTATTAGGTTGCCAGATTAAAAAACTTTCTTAGAGAGGAGAGATAAATAATTACCTCTAACATACAAAGGAAAAAGAGAAAGTCTGAAATGTTCCTAAAGAATACACTTGGCTTAGACATTGAGGGAATGTCTAAAATGGGGAAAATACTGCTAATATTAAGTATTTATCTGTAATTCATTTTTTAAAGTAAGAAAAGTCATTGTTTACAATCTCTAAGAGACATGCAAGCATAGCTTGCTGTTTTCTGGGTCAAATAAAACCTAAATTGTTTCTATTTTTACTTATGAAATTCAGTAACTATTTACAGTGAACTGAAAAAAAAAAAGAGTATGTTTTATAGTTAAAACTTAAAAGGCTGTGTCTCATGTTGTGGAATTTGACTAAACTCAATGCTTTAAAATGCAGTATGGTATTGCTTCATCTTGAAGTTTTAATTTTCCCTTTGGGAAAAGCACACATTCATTTTAAATCAAGTAATAAAACCTAAAATTGTTTATTTTACTAAAGTACTTAGCAGAGAGGAAATGTTAATGTAAATAGAAAAAATGCTATAAATATGAGCACTAAATAAATGCATTATTACTAGTTTAAAGTCCAAGATTATTTTCTCATCAAGGATAAAATATTTTTCTTTTAAGAATACATTCTTGGGGCTCCCGGGTGGCTCAGTCAGTTCAGCATCCGACTTTGGCTCAGGTCATGATCTCGCTGTCTGTGAGTTCGAGCCCCGCGTCGGGCTCTGTGCTGACAGATCAGAACCTGGAGCCTGCTTCGGATTCTGTGTCTCCCTCTCTCTCTGCCCCTCCCCCACTCATGCTCTGTCTCTCTCTCTCTCTGTCAAAAATAAATAAACATTAAAAAAAAAAAAGAATACATTCTTATTTCGTTAAACTACATACATCTGGGTTCTGATCTGAGTTCTAAAACCTATTCTATTAAATTCTTTATTGTCCATATAGCTTAGAAAAAATAAAAATGACTCAATATACAGCAATGAAAGATTAATTCAATACAAACGAGTATATCCATTGAACACTTGTTTCATCATTAACATGCTTAGGGAGATCTATGGTTATTGACATTGAAAGACAGCCATGAAATTAAGTACATGGAGAAGATTAAAGAAAAGATGTATCCATAAAATCTGCCTAAGTAACACATAGACGATTGTATAGTTATATACACAGGGTGAGATATCTATATAAGGATATTAGTTTAGAAGGAAAAGTTTGGAAATATGAATAGTAAATTTTAACTATGATTATTGTGGGAGGTGATTTTTAGATTCTTTATCACACAGTTATGATTCTTTCTGGAAATTTTTCCAAAAGGATTACACTTATAATCAGAATGAAAATAAATCTATTTGCTACAACAAATACATGAAACTATAGAAATGTGTACCTTTCATTAAGAAATTATAAATGTAGGTATTTAAAACCAATATTTATACTGATTTTTGAAACGAGTGTTTCATTAACTGAGGAAAAGCACTACACACATACCAAAAAAAAAAAAAAAAAAGGAAAATGAACTATCAAAACATATTTAACATTCTAGTTATGTTAAAGTAATAGAAGATAAAAGAACAATAATTATATATAATCAGCTTTTATTTTTAATGCCCAGGAAAACAATTTCCATGTTGCTATGAGTCTGCATGTATTTTGAAATAGCTTAAAAGAGTCACTGAACAAAAAGCACAAAACCCTGAAATGATTATGAGGGGGCTACAGATGTCACAAATTATTTTTCAGGCACTAATGCCTTTGATGCCATCTGTATTATGTGTGTTTGGGTTGGTTTAAACAACTTGATGACACCTTCATAAATTGGTATTCGTGCTGAGTATGTGAATCACAGTATGAACTAAGCAGCATATTTCTGCAAATTTTGCTCTGAAATTTGTTTTCAAATCAAGCACATAATAAAATGCACTCTAAGGCAGCTATAGAGAAATGTGTGTCCAAAAACATCTGCCTTCCAAAGTATCTAATTGGATATGCAGTCAAGTAACAAACAGAATTCTGTCAAAGTTAGCTGTAAACATTCTTTAAGATTTTCGTCATGAAAGAGGCCCCAAAACCCAAAACACTGACACGTAAATGTCCTTTCTTGAAAAACTGCTTTGCCTGGATATGAAATCACAGCTGAGTCCTCGTTAAGTTATAAATGTCAGATGAAGGAACAGGCCTTAAAATTAGCATTTAGTATATCTTCATGGCCTATTTCAGAATAAAAAGAACAAATTCAAGACATTTTATTTATTTAACAGTGAATATTAGAAAAGTCCTTTGACAGTCAATCCTTCAACCCTGGAAAAAATAACTCCATTTTAAGGGATTATCTTCCATATTTTACACTTTGGAAAACTTTATTCACATTTATCATTTTTAAATGACTATGAGAAAATCCAGAAGAAGAAGTTGAATCATATGTGGAATTTACCACCAAATTTCCCTTTTGGTAACTTAATGTAATGGAATCAGACTAAAAAAAATAGCGCTTTCTTTCACATTCATATTCCTTCACTCATTTATACATGTATCCTGAACATTCACTGCATGTTAGGAAAAGAGAGATGAAGAAAATAGAGTCTGTAATTTGTACTCTACAAGAGGAAAACAGATGTGCAAAAAATAACCACGATGAACTGTGTATTAAGTGCTACCACAAAGGTGTATATAGAGTGCTCTGCTGGGCAGTACTTTTTATCAAACCTGGGATAGAGTTGGGGGTGGAAGGCCTCAGAAAAGGTTTCAAAGCAGGGAGATGATTCTGTTGGCTCATGAAAGTCGACTGAGAGGTTTTCGAGTGGATTTGGTGAGGAAGTGGATTCTAGAAAAGAGAATGGCGTGGTAAAAGAGCATGTCAGAAAGAAAACTGAGTGCTCTAAAACTCCAAGTCGGTTCTGAATGTCTGGATCATAAGGCACCTCTGGGGCAGCGGCTGCAGATGAACTTCGAAAGGCTGGCTGAAGGAGTTTTAAATAATGCCAAGGCATTTAGAGTTAGGATGTCAGTGAAAAGTGTTAGGAAGGGAGCCATATGATCATATTTGCATTTAGAAGATAATTCTAGCAGACTTGTGAAAGAAATTGGAGCTGGCTGAATTGGGAAGGAAGTTGACCGCATAGCTGGTGACAAGGAGATAAATTAGGAAGCTATTGCAAACCCTCAGGCAGCAAAAGATGAGGACAGTGCAACTGGAAGAGTGGAGAGAGACTTGGGGAATACGTAATTGACAGAATTAAGGACGTTGTGACTATCTGGGTATGCACGATGAGCAAGAGGGAAGACACACAAAATTCTGAGTTACTTTCTCACTTAGCAGCTTCCATGTTTTAAATGGTGTTTCTTCACTCTATATTCAATTTCCCATTTGAAAAGTACCTGTCAAATCTGTCAAATGCAAAAGCAGTCAGAAACGTTTTGGTTAAAAGCTGGTCATTTGAGTACTGGCTATGGAGGCTGGTAGGCCAGTGGACAAGTGCTACTTCCCCATTTAGTTGATTCCATCTCTTGGTGTCTCCTGGAGGTGAACCGAGGAGTAAATGAGCTCATCTATGTCAGGCACTTGGAACTGTACCTGGCCCATCTAAAGAATGACCCCAGCTGTGCACAGGAGCAGCAGGAGATATAGTAGCAGTGGCACTTCACCAAGTGTTGTGGAGAGCAAAGGATTTGAAGTATTGATGGATTAAATGACAACCCTGCTCTTCACTTACTTTTGGATTATTTGAGTCATTAAGGTGTGAGGGCTCAAATTCCTAAAATGGCAACTTGGGCATTGCGGCAAATTGACGTGTCTTGGCCTTTCAAAAGAGAATGGCTACTACTCAGCTGTGGAGCATTATTATGCTAAGAACCTAGTCCAGTGTGGCCAGATCCTTTTTGGTCTGGTGTCTACACCTATATTAAATAGGTTTTATTTTTACAGCAGTTTAAAGTTTATAAAAAAAAAAAAAATGAGCATGAAATATACTGTTCTCGTATACCCCCTTTCCCACTCCATTGCCTCTTACCACATAGTTTCCCCTATGTGCAAGATGTTTCTTGTACCAGGGTGGTACATTTGTTGCAACTGCTAAGCCAATGTGTGTGTGTGTGTGTGTGTGTGTGTGTGTGTGTGTGTGTATGTGTGTATGTATGTGTGTGTGTGTATGTATGTGTGTGTATATGTGTGTGTGTGTATATATGTGTGTATATATATATATATACATATATACATATATAATTATTAACTAAAGTCCATAGTGTACATTGGTTCACTCTTTCTGCTATATATTCTATGGCTTTTAACAAATGTATAATGACATGTATCTTACAGTATCATGCAGAACAGTTACATTGATTTAAAAATATCCTAAAGGGGCGCCTGGGTGGCGCAGTCGGTTGAGCGTCCGACTTCAGCCAGGTCACGATCTCGCGGTCCGTGAGTTCGAGCCCCGCGTCAGGCTCTGGGCTGATGGCTCGGAGCCTGGAGCCTGTTTCCGATTCTGTGCCTCCCTCTCTCTCTGCCCCTCCCCCATTCATGCTCTGTCTCTCTCTGTCCCAAAAATAAATAAAAACGTTGGAAAAAAAAATTTAAAAAAAAAAATAAAAATAAAAAAAATAAAAATATCCTAAAAAAATATCCTGTGCTTCCCTTTCTTCCCTAACCCATAACCCCTGACAACACTGATCTTTTACTGTCTCTATAGTTTTGCCTTTTCCAGAACATCATGTCATTGGAATTATGCAGTCTATAGCCTTTTTCGATTGCCTTCTTTCACTTAACAATAGGTATTTAGGATTCCTCCACGCCATTTGGCAGCTTGAAAGCTCATAATTTTAATTATTGAATAACATTCTATTGGTTGCATGTACCACAAAAACATTGCTTTTTTCTTTCTTTCTCTTTTCATGAGACCAGAATTCTAGATTATTTTAACATGAGATGTTTCAATATTTAAACACTGGCAACTAATCCAGTTTGTTGTCATTATTGTTTACCACTGTCTGTGTCTGTTCAAAGACAGACCCCAGAGCCACATTCCTCCAAATTATGACTCAATAGATCAGAAGGAGGCTCATGAATTTGTCTATTTCACAGACAGTTCAGAGCTTGCTGGTCCCTGGTCTACAGTGTAACACTGGTTTAGATAATCCAAGCTATAAATGTGGCCTAAGACTTTTTGGATAAAATTAAGTCACTGACATTATTCTTGTGAAGAATTTGTCCTTTGCTTTAATTGATATGTTAAATGAGACATAATGAACACTATTTCTCAACATTCACATTTTTAAAAGTAATATGAATAGAACAATTATCATAATAGAAACACTACGGAATAAAGTCACATCTCCATAAAGTTTGTTTCCCCTTCTCTGTTTTTATGTAGCAGCATTCATACCATTATTCATAAAAGAATTGCATCTCAAAACAAAGTAACTGCTTTTTCATTCTTTTGATACCAGGAGTTCTTAAAATGAGTTATTAAATTATATGTTCCTCTACCAGAACTTGAACAACAACAACAAAAAAATCCTGGATCATGCTGACTTCTAAGAGGCACATATTCCCACACCCAAAGGGATAGAAGATTTAATACAAAATAAGAAATGGTCCTTCTGTTCCTGCGTGCGTGCGTGTGTGTGTGTGTGTGTGTGTGTGTGTGTATGTGTGTGTATAGCCTAAGTAGCACAATCAAAGACTGTTATTATCATTTCGGTCTCTCAGAGGAATCACTGACATGGGACTTCTTATCCTGGTTTCTATTTTCCGAAAGGGGCTTCATGGATACAAATCATGAGTACATGAGATTACATGGAAAAAATACATATTTTGTTAATTTCCAAATGAGAGACAGCAGTTACTTTAGTTGCATATGTAAGCAGCAAACCCTAGACATATGTAGTACCTGTTACTTTGACACTGATAGCAATCATATTTTTAAGGATATTTTCATAAGCACATCATAGTTGCAGGTATCTAGGATTATCACCTATATTTATCACTATTTTGAAATTATGGTTGATATCAGAAGTACCTCAAGATAGAGGTAGGACATACTATTTCAAATTTATTTTAAAGTATTTTAGTGACTGTATTTCAATATACAGCTAACCCTTGAACAATGTGAGGGTCAGGGTACTGACTCTCTAGCATAGTCAAAAATCCACATAACTTTAAAAAAATATTTATTCATTGATTTTGGGAGAGAGAGAGAGAGAGAGAGAAAGTGAGTTCACCTGTGAGCAGGGAGGGTCAGAGAGAGAGGAGAGAATCCCAGAGAGAATCTGTCAGCACAGAGCCCAAAGAGGGGCTCCAACTTTTGAATGTTATATGTATTATATATTGTACTCTTACAATAAAGTTAGAGCAAATAAACTATTCATAAAGGAATTGTAAGAAAAAAAACACATTTATGGTATAATATCATATTTATTAAAAAAATCCAGATGTAAGTGGACTCACACAGTTCAAACCCATGTTGTTCAAGAGTCAACTATAAATGGCTTTATTTTCATCATATTTTGTACATTCTGAAAAGGGGTCCATAGATTTAAGTAGATTTCCCAAGGAGCCCGTGACACTGAAAGTTTAAGAAACTCTACAGAACTTGGTAAAAAACATCTTTCCTGTTACAAATTACCACTAAGGATCCCTTGGGCTTGAATTATTCCATCCAGAATGGTTCTCAGTTCTGTCATCTGACTAGTGCCTCCCATATTCAGGGTCCATATTAGAAATGTGGCCACTCAATGTAAAGACTCAGCTCTTTCTGAATGAACTGCAGGATGTTGAAAGTGTTATGTTGTATGATCAATGCAGATCTCTATAAATTGAATTGACCACAGTATTGATCTGGAAAACAGCTGACATGAACAGATTAGCTATGCCACATATACTGATATATTTGCTGCATAACTTAGTTGGTCCAAAAAGTAAAAAAGAAAAAAAAAAAACTAAAAGTAAAATTATTCAAATTATTAGGTAAGCTCCTAATAATTTTTATTTGGTAAGAATATGCAGATCACTTGTCCTTTTCAAAGACTGGAAGACCTGAATTTACAACTTCTCTAATCAAACTAATAAAATGATGGGGAATATTACACACGATTTGCTCAGGAAAAAGATAATGGTTATTATAACTGCATTGAAATGAAATAATATCATCTCATGTTTTCATAAGAACTTATGATAAATCTCTTTTTAATACAAAGGGACTTCTTTAATCAAGCATATGGGAAGCAATATAGTTTTATTGACAAGAAGAATCTCCTTATTTCCCCAAGACTATAAACATTTTCTTATGATAATAAATATGCAGTGAGAAAAATGCAGTGATGATCTATTATAGTCAATAATAACAAATGTGGCAAAAACAAAAACAAAAGCCCCACTTCCACAATTGCTTCAAATTTTCAAAAAACTTCAGCTTTATTTCTGAATGCCAAACCTAAAAAGTTAGTAAAACAAAAGTCAAGTTTCCTATATATCAGATAATATAGGTTTTATCGTCAAGTAAATCTAATAGAAGGCAAACATTTCAACTAGTCTTGCTCGAAAGCTTCCTTTGACTAGAAAAGATTTAGACAACTTAATGTTCATTTTCCAAACTTCATGTGTGTCTATTTCATGCCCATGGAACTGTATGCAACCTTAGAAAATTCTCATATTTACCTCCCTAAATTTCTTGTCTAATAATACCTTCCTACACCCCTTACCTCCCATTTCTCAGTCTATTTTGACTCTGTATATTGGTGCCTGCTTTCAGCGTGGCCCCAGGGATTCTGTGCCTGAGGCTAGGACTGCTTATCCAGGCTCAGACTGTGGCTGCAAGTACAGGACAGGACATCCCCTTCACATGAATACTGGTATTTGATGAAGACTTCACAGACACTCTCAGGCACTATGTAGCTGCGGCTACACTTAGACCATCCAATTTATCAATGAAGAGACTGAGATCGTGCAATCGCAATGCATCTTAAATTCTCTTCCAAAGATAACCTGAGAAAATCCTAAATGAGCTAAGTTAAGAAAACATGATGAGCTGAATATGCATTGTAAACCGACTGCAATTAAATTATGGCTACCTAATAATTAAATTAATGCCATAGGCATTAAATTATGCCTATACCTATCTAATTTAAGTTCAAAGAACATTTTTACTTGGAATGGTCATTTGAAAATGACCTTTGAACACCCTCTTTGGGTTGCCCTATTTGACAAACTTAGTTAAAAACAGCTTATCAGGGGGCGCCTGGGTGGCTCAGTAGGTTACAAGTTCAACTCTTGACTTCAGCTCAGGTCATGATCTCATGGTTTGTGAGTTCAAGCCCTGCTTCAGGCTCTATGCTGACAGTGCGGAGCCTGCTTGGGATTCTCCCTCTCTCCCTCTCTCTGCTCCTCCCTCACTGGTGCTGTATTTTTCTCAAAATAAATAAATAAACTTAAAAAAATCAGGTTTTTTTTAGGAACCCAGATTCATATTTGCTGTTCATACTCAAGGTAAAGTAAAATTGAAACTCACTTGTTTACCTTAACATTGGATGTGTATGTGTGTACATATATTCCATTCTTGTATTAAGCACAAATACCAGGTCTACTAAACAACAAAGTATCAGATGGAAAGTGAGAGGAAAGAATTAATAAGAAACTCATAACAGAGTTATCATACCCCACAATTTACCACCACTTTCACAAATGGATTATATCATTAGTGACTCACAGCAGGCCAGAAGTACAAAACTCTCAAGTGGAATAATCTTGAAATAGCTGATAAAACAAGCTGTGAAGCTGAGAAACAGTTTAGCACTTATGTGTTCATACTTCACTGATGCTTGCCTTAATAAGACATTTAGAGCTTCTATTTTAAAGTCAAGGACCTCAGAGTGTCCAAAGTAGACAGACACTTTAGAGTCAAGAAAACTAGGCTTGGATTCTGCCTGTCTTTTTCAATTATTAACTGTATTGTCCAGGACAAGTCAACTAATCTCTTGGAATTTCATATCTCCCATCTGTGAAATGGGATTATTATCTGATTTGCCAATCCATGCTCTGTCTTAAAGTTCAATTGAGATATAGTAGGTGAAACTATTTTATATATTGAAAGCATAGACATTTACAGTATAGTCATTATACATACTGTGCTTCAAGTTATAGGGTAATGGTAACAAGCAAGTGGAATTGACGATAAGTTCCTACAGTAGCGGACAGTGTTAACCCCTTCCCACCCCACCTTGTGAATGAGAATTTTATAATTAGTTAAGAAGTGGTTGGGAATGGAAGATTTCTGTCTGGGGACATTTGTTGAGAAAACTCCTTCCATGCCCTGTATGTAGTTGTTCAGTCTCAAAAATAGTTCTAATCTCACTTTTTTGAGCCAGGAAAAGGAAATTGACATTGATGAATATGCTATATTATTTAAAGATATCTTTTTTTGATAATCAACAGCACAACTGAGAAAGGCCAGTCTGGGATAGTTTAAGCAAATTACTCGAGGTCCCACTATTGCTTTTTAGATTTTAGAATTGACTGAAGACTTTCCAATCCAAAGCTTTTCCAGCAAACTACAAAAATTCTTCCAGAAGATTCATTTGTTGTAGCACACCTTTCTTTCTATTTACCATCAGTCCTGGATATTTTCATGTTGAAATTTTATTGTAGGGTCATTTTATTACTTGCTCATTTGAAGGAAATACAAAATGACATCACAAGGAAAATGTAATAATACTCGGGTGTTGTTTCAATAATTTAGCATACGTACTTTTGCATATTTTAGTTCACTTGATTCTTACCACATCTTAAAAGACAGGCCTTATTATCATTATTTCAACATTATACATGAGAGGGGAAGTCTTTGACATTAGCCATGATGCTATGCTGCCTCTCTGGTAGAAGCAATAGAGCTAGGATAACTATGTGATTTATTGCCCATATTGGGCTTTTATTTATTAATAATTAACCAGGTATAGACTTGAGTAAATGAGATACAGTATATGGTTACCATAAACAAAGTGAATAGCATTTCAGGATCCTATCTCTTACCTCTGTCTCATTGATTATAGTCTTGGTGGGCCCATTAGTTAGAAGTACTCTTTCTGTGGTCAAGGACTAGCTCCATGATCCAAGTAAGCCAATAAAAAGGCTGCATTTTGTTTTGTTTTGTTTTTAATTTAAATCTTGGTCTACCTAAAACCCAGGTGAACTTCTTTCACTCCAGAAGCTATGCTCCTGTTTCCTGGCTATCTGGACATGCTCAGTTCTTGTGCTTTCATACATTTACATATTCTTCTTCCTCTTGAATATTGTGTGTTACCTTATATACTATAAAAATGTTTACTCTTTGGTTATGTTAGTTACACAGGGATTCTTTTCCTTGAAAAGAAAGAAACATAATTGGCATAAAAATCAACCTAGAGGACTGCATACATAAGAGCTGCTTATCACCTACAATTAGCATCTCAAAGTTCTTGTAAATCTGAAATAGAGCTAGGATACCAGACCTAGAACACCTCGAACTCTGGGGCTCTCCTTGGGGGTTGGTGTATTAGTTTCTTATGGCTGCTGTAACAAATTAACACAAACATGGTGGCTTAAAACAGCACAAATTTCATTTAAAGCAGAGATAATACCTATGCTTCTCAAGCTGTTCCAAAAAATAGAAAGGGAAGGAAAACTTCCAGACTCATTCTATGAAGACAGCATTACTTCGATTTCCAAACCAGACAGAGGCCCAACAAAAAAGAGGACTACAGGCCAATATCCCTGATGAATATGGATGCAAAAATTCTCAACAAGATACTAGCAAATCGAATTTAACAGCATATAAAAAGAATTATTCACCATGATCAAGTGGGATTCATTCCTGGGCGGCAGGGCTGGTTCAATATTCGCAAATCAATCAATGTGATACATTACATTAATAAAAGAAAATATGCGAACCATATGATCCTGTCAATTGATGCAGAAAAAGCACTTGACAAAATTTGGCATCCTTTCTTAATAAAAACCCTCGAGAAAGTCGGAATAGAGGGAACATACTTAAACATAATAAAAGCCATTTATGAAAAGCCCACAGCTAATATCATCCTCAATGGGGAAAACGGAGAGCTTTCCCCTTAGGATCAGGAACACGACAGGGATGTCCACTCTCACTGCTGTTGTTTAACATAGTGTTGGAAGTGCTAGCATCAGCCATCAGACAACAAAAGGAAATTAAAGGCATCAAAATTTGCAAAGATGAAATCAAGCTTTCACTTTTTGCAGATGACATGATACTATACATGGAAAACCCGATAGACTCTACCAAAAGTCTGCTAGAACTGACACATGAATTCAGCAAGTCACAGGATACAAAATTAATGTACAGATATCAGTTGCATTCTTATACACTAATAATGAAGCAACAGAAAGACAAATAAAGAAACTGATCCCATTAACAATTGCACCAAGAAGCATAAAATACCTAGGAATAAACCTAACCAAAGATGTAAAAGATCTGTATGCTGAAAACTACAGAAAGCTTATGAAGGAAATTGAAGAAAGATACAAAGAAATGAAAAACATTCTGTGCTCATGGATTGGAAGAATAAAATTATAGTTAAAATGTCAATTCTACACAAAGCAATCTACACATTCAATGCAATCCCAATCAAATTGCACCAGCATTCTTCTTGAAGCTAGAATAAGCAATCCTAAAGTCTGTATGGAACCACAAAACACCCCAAATAGCCAAAGTAATATTGAAGAAGAAGACCAAAGCAGGAGGCATCATGATCCCAGACTTTAGCCTCTACTACAAAGCTGTCATCATCAAGACAGCATGGTAATGGCACAAAAACAGACACATAGACAAATGGAATGGAATAGAGACTCCAGAATTGGACTCACAAAAGTATGGCCAACTAATCTTTGACAAAACAGGAAAGAATATCCATTGGAAAAAAGACAGTCTCTTTAACAAATAGTGCTGGGAGAACTGGACAGCAACATGCAGAACAATGAAACTAGACCACTTTCTTACACCATTCACAAAAATAAACTCAAAATGGATGAAGGACCTGAATGTGAGACAGGAAACCATCAAAACCCTAGAGAAGAAAGCAGGCAAAAACCTCTCTGACTTCAGCCACAGCAATTTCTTACTTGACACATCCCCAAAGGCAAGGGAATTAAAAGCAAAAATGAACTATTGGGACCTCATGAAGATAAAAAGCTTCTGCACAGCAAAGGAAACAATCAACAAAACTAAAAGGCAAGCGATGGAATGGGAAAGATATTTGCAAATGACTTATTGGATTAAGGACTAGTATCTAAAATCTATAAAGAACTCACCAAACTCCACACCCAAAAACAAATAATCCAGTGAAGAAATGGGCAGAAGGCATGAATAGACACTTTTCTAAAGAAGACATCCAGATGGCCAACAGGCACATGAAAAGATGCTCAACGTTGCTCCTCATCAGGGAAATACAAATCAAAACCACACTCAGATACCACCTCACGCCAGTCAGAGTGGCTAAAATGAACAAATCAGGAGACTATAGATGCTGGAGAAGATGTGGAGAAATAGGAACCCTCTTGCACTGTTATGGGAATGCAAACTGGTGCAGCTGCTCTGGAAAACAGTGTGGACTTTCCTCAAAAAATTAAAAATAGACCTACCCTATGACCCAGCAGCAGCATTGCTAATTTACCCAAGGGATACAGGAGTGCTGATCCATAGGGGCACTTGTACCCCAATGTTTATAGCAGCACTTTCAACAATACCCAAATTATGCAAAGAGCCTAAATGTCCATCAACTGATGAATGGATAAAGAAGATGTGGTTTATATATACAATGGAATACTACTTGGCAATGAGAAAAAATGAAATCTGGGCATTTCTAGCAATGTGTATGGAACTGGAGAGTGTTATGCTAAGTGAAATAAGTCAGGCAGAGAAAGATACCATATGTTTTCATTAATAGGTGGATCGTGAGAAAGTCAACAGAAGACCAGGGGGGAGGAGAAGGGGGAAAAAAAAGTTACAGAGAGGAAAGGAGGCAAACCATAAGAGACTCTTAAATACAGAGAATAAACTGAGGGTTGATGGGGATTGGGGGGAGAGGAAAGTGGGTGATGGGCATTGAGGAGGACACTCTTGGGATGAGCACTGGGTGTTGTACGGAAACCAATTTGACAATAAATTTCATATTAAAAAGAAAAAAAAAACAGCACAAATGCATTCTTTTATAGTTCTGGAAGCCAGAAGTCTAAAAACCGCTTCACTAGGCCAAAGTCCAGGTGTCAGTAGGGCTGATTTCCTCTGCAGACTCCAAGGGGAGACCCCATTTCGTTACCATTTCTAGCTTGGAGAGGCTATTGCAGTCCTTGACTTGTGGCCCCTTCTTCCATCTTCAAAGTGCATCATTCCAATCTTGGCTTCCATTGTCACATGGCCTTCTCTCTGACTCTGACTTCTCCTATACCCTTTTAAAGGACCTTCATGATTATACTGGGTCCACCCAAATAATTCAGGATAAACTCCCCATCTCAATATACTTAATCACATCTACAAAGTCCCCATGGTCATATAAGATGATATTCACAAATTCTGGGCATTAAGATGCAAACAGAGGAGGGTTAGGGAAAATGGCATCATTCAGCCTACTAAAGATGGCAATTTATGTACTTGATGAAATGCTATGGAAATAAAGATAGAGTATTGCAGGAAAAAGCCCCATCCAAAGAGATAGAAAACTGTTTTTACTTTAAATCTCAAATTATCATTCTATTTATAAAGAATTTAAAAACATAGTTTTCATAACTGTTTTCTTTTTTTTTTTTAATTTTTTTAACGTTTATTTATTTTTGAGACAGAGAGAGACAGAGCATGAACAGGGTAGGGGCAGAGAGACAGGGAGACACAGAATCTGAAACAGGCTCCAGGCTCTGAGCTGTCAGCAGAGAGCCCGACGCGGGGCTTGAACTCACGGACCGTGAGATCATGACCTGAGCTGAAGTCGCACGCTTAACCGACCAAGCCACCCAGGCGCCCCGGTAACTGTTTTGTTTTAAATGTCATTTAGTGCACCAAAGTCAAAAGTTTTAAACAAGACTAATTGGAACTCCTGACATGGTATGAACAGATACAAAGTTGGGGGTGAGAGAGTTCTTCAGCGTTAGAGTTTCTCCATATGTATATCATCCCCAGTTGCTTCTTATGAATTTAGTCAGAGCTAAATATTGAGATTCATCGTTAAACATGATGGGTGCTATAAAGGGTTGCCCAGATCCTCACCTAGGGAAAAAGAACTTATCCAAGCTTCTGGAGGACTGTGGACAAATAGCTCCCATCGCAGGTTGGTTTAGAAGACTGCCTAGAATGAAGAGGGCTGCTTTTTTTCAAAGCCATGACCCTCCCTAAGGTGTCTGTAACCAATGATTGATCAACCAAAGGGTATGGTGATCTGGCCCACTTATGCCAATCTGGGACAGCTCTGCAGGGGCCTCCCATCCTCAAAACGCCATAGGGTTTGCTGAAGCTTCCATTCAGACTGCAACACAGCATAACACATTGATATGCTGGAACCAGCCAGTACTATCTCAGAGAGCTGACTTGTGCATCTAACTCTTCTCTACTTCATATCCAGTGATATCAAATGGGTAGTTTAAAATCAGCCATAGTGAGAATACTTGTACAACAGAAAAGGACAAACACTATAAATCAGGGCTTAAAAAATCACTATGATTCCAGAGAACCAGATATTAAACATTTATCTGCAAACCACTGGAATTCTCCCTCTGCCCACTCCTGTTTCCTTCTCTTTCTTCCCAAAGATAATGAACCCAAGAGCAATCCCCAATAAACCTACTGCAAGATAATCTTTCAACCTGCATCACACACACACACACACAAAACAATAATATGTAACACTTACGATGCTATATTTTATTTTAATCAAATTCTGAAATAATTTTGAGCCCATTTTAATACTTCCAAACTTATATTTTCAGAACCTCACGAATTGTACAAAGAAGTTTTTTTTGAATGTGTAAGACTAAGTTGCTAATACAATGGGCTATCAACTCCAATACTTTAGAATTTTTTCACAAATAAGGGTGTCATTTTATATAACTACAAATTAACAATTAAAATAAAGAAATCAGAGGAACCTGGGTGGCTCAGTCTATTAAGCATCTGACTTCGGCTCAGGTCAAAATCTCATGGTCTGTGATTTGGAGCCCCACATCAGGCTCTCTGTGTTGACAGCTCAGAGCCTGGAGCCTGCTTCGGATTCTGTGTTTCCCTCTCTCCCTTCCCTTCCCCTGCTCTGTCTGTCTGTCTCTCTCTCTCAAAAATAAACATTAAAATTGTTTTAATAAAAATAAAAAAATTAGAATTGATCCATTACTATTATTTAATCCTCAGATACTATTCTAATTTCACTGACTTCTCTAATAATGCTTTTAGAGCAAAAGCCTCGTTCAAAATTGTGAGTTGCAGGTGATTGTCATATCTCATTAGTTTCCTTCAAACTCAGGTTATCCTTGACTTCTATGACCTTGACATTTTCAAGTTTATAGGTCAGTTTTTTGTTGTCACTGTTGTTGCATGTCCTTCTGTTTGGATTTGTTTAATGTTTATTATAATTACATTCAAATTATGCATCTCCAGCAGGAATGTCACAGAAGAGCTGCTACACAGTTTCAGGTGGAGCAAGATTTTGATTCATCCCATTGCTAATGGTGTTCACTTTCATCATTTGATTAAGGCAGTGCACTGCATTTTCCCCTTGTAATTAATAAATATTTTTGTATGAAGGACCTTTGAAACCATTTAAACGTCCCATTGCTCATCAAAATGTCTATTTATATATTCATTTATTCATAACAGTATAGAGTCATGAAATCGTATGTTATTCAGTAGGTTATAGTCCATAATAGCATTAGTTATTTTGATGCAAAATTTTTCCCAAGTTTGGGTAGGTGGAACTCCTTCAACCTGGCTTGTACATCCTCCATCATTCTTTATGTCCTTGCCTTTGTTCTCTGGTACAACAAGAGGTTCCAAGATCATCTTATACTATCCTTGTCCCAGGCCAGCAATCAGCCATTTCTCTAAGGAACTATTGTTTCTTTCTTTTAGTAGAGAGTGGTATTAAGAAATCCAAGATACGGGTGGTAGGTATGCTCCCTGTTCTTGGGATGTCATTGTTGCCAAGTCACCCAGCAGCAGTGTGTGTTTGTGTGTGTGTGTGTGTGTGCACTTGCACATGCATGCACTCGCACACTTACCTTTTTAAATTTCTCTCTCTCTCTCTCTCTCTATACATTAAAATCCCAAAGTGAACATTGACATACCCAATTCCATCTCAAAAAATATTTCATCCTACTTCTTCCATTTCGATGTTTTTACCTCCATTTTTTTAACAGTAAGAAGGCTGACTTATTTGATCAACCCCCACTGTGTGCAACAAATCTCCCACAATCATCTTCTTCCCCATAAAATTGAGCTCTGAAACTCAGTACAGAGCGCCACTCTAGTCTTATGTGTTGTCTCCCCACTCTACTCATCCTCTGACATGTAGCTTTGGAGTATTCTGCCACCCAGCAGCCTTCCTTCCACTACCCAGGCTCCAACAACCTTCCCTGGGCCAGCACCTGCTTGGAAAACCCATTCACACCACTTAAGTCCAGTTGCTCATGCCAAATGCCTCTCCTCACGCAATGATTCCCTGCACACGTAACTTGGCTTTGAAACCACAAACTGGCCCCCACATGAAAGCACACTTCATCTCACTCAGGCTCTAAAATTCTTTTCTAGGAAGCTCCCCCCTGTGATGATGTCTTCTTCATGC
Source organism: Puma concolor (assembly GCF_028749965.1). Lineage (NCBI taxonomy): Eukaryota > Metazoa > Chordata > Mammalia > Carnivora > Felidae > Puma > Puma concolor. Next base: position 145,325,284 of record NC_141674.1, on the reverse strand, counting down.
CATTCAGGTTCTGACATGCCAGGCCATGCCACCTCCAATGGGATTGCTATCCTAAATTTGCATAGGTTTGGTTTTTTTTAATGTTTACTTTTTGAGAAAGAGAGAGAGACAGAGCATGAGCAGGGGGAGGGGCAAAGAGAGGGGGAGACACAGAATCTGAAGCAGGCTCCAGGTTCTGAGCTGTCAGCATAGAGCCCAATGCGGGGCTTGAACTCATGGACTATGAGACCATAACCTGAGCTGAAGTCAGACGCTTAACTGACTGAGCCACCCAGGGGCCCAAATTTGCAGAGGTTCTGTTACCAGATACAAATCTGCCTTTCTATGAGGACTCTTCACTCACCCAGCTTGTGTTCTGATGCCCGTATGGTTGCCCTCATTGTACTCTACAGGCTCTGATGCCTTGCACTACACAAGGGTGCCTTCTTCATCCTATCTGATCAGCTGACAATGTTCCTCCCCCCCTGATCAGCCCCACCAATAATGGCTTTTGCACTGACATGTTTAGGAAGAGAAGGGAAATGGGAAGGAGAGGAGAAAAGGCCTTGTGCTTTATTTGCTGTTGTGATCCTCCCCAACAGTTCTTTCAAGAAGAGACTTTTCTTTTCAAACTTTCAGACATTTAAACTAATTCCTGAAAACTCTTTAAATATGAAAGGTTCAATTAGTGCTAATATTCCTCTATCAGTCCTAGAAGAATATAATTTTTTAAAGTGCTATGTGTGTATGTTGGAGAAACATATCAATTGTTTGTGTTAAGTTTTCTGATGCATAAGGCATTTATTGTGTACTTGTTACTTTTCCTCAGCTAGAATGCAAATTCCACCATGATGCAGAACTTGTTTAACTCATATTTGCAATCAGAGGATCTGGTACAGTTCCTGACACCTGGTAGATCCTAACAACATTTCTCAGTGAGTGAGTTACTTGAGTTCCTTTAGATCAGTCTTTCAGAACAAACAGAAAGCTATTTTGTTACGCTTATGAGACTTTGGGAGAAACTGACTGGCATACCAGACCTAGGTTATGACATCCAAACACCTCACACAGAGCCTGAGATAATAACTATCTTGTGCCCAGAGATTGCAAGGAAAACATGCCTCTGCCCACTACTCTGCTGAGCTCATAATCAAGTAAAAGTCTTCTGCCACCTGTGGAGTATGACCCAATGATATCCTTGCCAGTGAGTTCTTCTAATAGCTTTTTACTTTGTGTAATTTTCTTCTCAGCTTGGAACCCAGATCTTGCTTTAATTTCACTTTCTCTACCAAAAACTACAATCAGTGCCCCTCAGTAATGGTTGTTTCAGACTCCCTCTTCATCTAAAAGAAAGATCCAGAATATCCCATAAGTTTTCTCACTATAAGAATTAGAACCATGTATTATATCTTATGCCAGAAAGTTACATTCCAACAATTCTGAATACTCATAAAAACTGAATTAAAAAAGCTCAAATGATTAAATGTAAATATTTATTCATAGCATTCTTAGTCATATTAAAATGATTAAATACCCAAATCAATGTTTTGTCCTTTCTAAAGCTGATTTTATGTGCATTTTGGTGAGAAGAAAAAAAGAAAAAGAAAGGAAAGAAACACCAAACTGAAAGGACATTTCCTCAAACAGAATCAGGAAAATTGGATGATTCTTTCCAAATTTATTGATGCCTTTTGTTTTCGTAGACAAAGAGGCAAAAACCTCCAAACAAAAATATCAAACTATCAAACTTCTACTACTTTTTTTTTTTTTTTTAATTTTTTTCAACGTTTATTTATTTGTGGGACAGAGAGAGACAGAGCATGAACGGGGGAGGGGCAGAGAGAGAGGGAGACACAGAATCGGAAACAGGCTCCAGGCTCTGAGCCATCAGCCCAGAGCCCGACGCGGGGCTCGAACCCACGGACCGCAAGATCGTGACCTGGCTGAAGTCGGACGCTTAACCGACTGCGCCACCCAGGCGCCCCTCAAACTTCTACTACTTAAAGAGCAATATTTTTATTTGATCTTCCTTTCACACTAATACTGATTAAAAGAGAAAAAAGTAGAATTCTATTTGCATTTGCTTTCCTTCTTCGAGTTCTCTTTTGGAACTCTTTTGAGACAATTGGCACAATTTTCATTTGGTGTGGGATTTTCACTTGGATTTTCAGCGTTTCTTTGTTAATTTATTCAATACATAATTAGTGAGTATCGACTATGTGTTAAATACTTTGGAGACTTCAGAACTGCAATAATGAAAAAAGTAAGTCCCAATTCCTGTCCTCCTTAAGCTTAAGATTTATTATAAATAAACTTTTTGGTTTTTAAAAATAACATGGCTGATTTTTCCAAACCTTTCAATTTTCTCAGTTCTAAATTAGGATATATTCTGTGTGTGTGTATTCAAATTCAAATCCTGTATTTTATATTCAAATTCTAAATTTAAATTACTAGTATTTGAAGCTGACACATTATGTGCTTTCTGTTCCTTATGAATAATTTTTCAATATTAAAATTACATAAAACTTTTAAGGAGATAAACTGAGTAATTCTTTTAACCAAATATGACAGTTCTTTATTTAGTCAATACAGTTTCTATTCCCAAACAATGGAACCTATATTTTGTTGTCTGGAATGCCAAGTTAAGGGTTTTTTTTATATGTTTTATTTTTTTTTTAATTTTTTTTTCAACGTTTTTTATTTATTTTTGGGACAGAGAGAGAAACAGAGCACGAACGGGGGAGGGGCAGAGAGAGAGGGAGACACAGCATCGGAAACAGGCTCCAGGCTCCGAGCCATCAGCCCAGAGCCTGACGCGGGGCTCGAACTCACGGACCGCGAGATCGTGACCTGGCTGAAGTCGGACACTTAACCGACTGCGCCACCCAGGCGCCCCCTTATATGTTTTAATGAACTTAAAATATCTTTCATTTGGGTGGCAGGTGCCTCCTGCCTCTATTACTTTTTGTTAAAAAATATTTTTAACAAATATTTAAATCATAAAAATATTCATAAAAATATTCTGAGTATTTAAGCTATAATTCCAAATATCAAATGCAATCAATGTAATACAGAAATGGAATGTTATATATACTCTATGCACATTCCAGTTACATTTAAGTTATTTATCATCCAATATGTGTTGTATATATAATGCTTTTTATTTATCTTGAGAGAGGGAGAGAAAGAGAGAGAGAGACAGAGAGAGAGAGAGAGAGAGAGAGAGAGAGAGAGAATGAGCAGGGGAGGGGCAAAGAGAAAGGGAGAAAGAGAATCCCAAGTAGACTCCATGCTCAGTGTAGAGCCCAACGTGGGGCTCAATCTCACAACCATGAGATCATGGCCTGAGTTGAAATCAGTTGCTTAACCAAGTGAGCCACCCAGGAGCCCCTGGACTATTTTTATGATAATTTACCACTATTACCAGATTGGCCTTAAAAATATTGTGAATATCCGGATTCATGACTTCTTTTCCACTAACAATTCTGAACATATTTTTCTGCCTTCTGTGTTGGAACATTAGAATAATTAATACATTGCCTACACTATGTCTGCATAGCTGTCTACTTATTGTATAGGTTATATAAATAAAGAGCCCAGTATTTGTAATTCACTGTGACGTAAATGCCTTGCACCATCTCACGTGCAAAGTGGTCCAGTGATCTTCATTAGGCAGAGGTTACATCTTACAAAATCTTCATTTTCAGAAAGAATCTTACAGCTGAAAGAAATCTCAAATGACATCAAGGTAAATGCTTTTATTTTATAAATGAGAAACAAAACTATAGAATGTAAATGATGTGATATAACTAGTTTATGACAGAGGATGATATTTTTAAAATGAATTCTGGGGGCGCCTGGGTGGCGCAGTCGGTTAAGCGTCCGACTTCAGCCAGGTCACGATCTCGCGGTCCGTGGGTTCGAGCCCCGCGTCAGGCTCTGGGCTCATGGCTCAGAGCCTGGAGCCTGTTTCCGATTCTGTGTCTCCCTCTCTCTCTGCCCCTCCCCCGTTCATCCTCTGTCTCTCTCTGTCCCAAAAATAAATAAGCGTTGAAAAAAAAAAAATTTAAAATGAATTCTGAACGCTTATATAATGGTATTTCTTAGATCCCAATTTAAAATAGGTATTTCTATGTGCCCCTACTTAACTTCCACCATTTTCACCAACTTCCCATTGTTATGATCTTGTGCCTAGGGATATTTATACTTACTATTCCTTTTCCTATGATATTTTCAGTGTTGTTACTATGTAGACACCATTCTAAACTTAAGAATATAACCACACAAAAACCTCCACATGGATGTTTATAGCAACTTTATTCATAATTCCCAAATTTGGAGGCAACCAAGATGTCCTTTAGTGGGTATGTGGATAAATGGACTGTGGCATATCTAGACAATGGAATATTACTCAGTGCTAAAAAGAAATGAGCTATCAAGTCATGAAGAGACATGGAAAAGACTTAAATGCATATTACTAAAAAGAAGGCATTCTGAAAAGGCTACATATTGTATGATTCCAACTATAGGACATTTTGGAAGAGCAAAAGTATGAAGAGAGCAAAAACAACCAGTGGTTGCCAAGCATTGTCGCTTGGGGAGGGAGGGTTGAACAGACAGAGCACAGACAATTTGCGGGGCGGTGAAACCACTCTGTATGATATTATAATCATGGCTATATATCAAAATATATTTGTCTAAACCTGTAGAATTCACAACACCAAGAGTGAATCCTAATATAAACTGTGGGCTTTGGGTGATTATGATGTATCAAAATAGGTTCATCAGTTGAAACAAAAGTTAATGGGAGATGTTGATAATGGGGAACCACGCATGTTTGGGGATAGGTGGAATAAGAGAAACCTCTGTACATTACTCTTGATTTTGTTGTAAAACTACCAGTGATCTAAAATTAAAAACTTAAGTGGAACCTGGGTGGCTCAGTTGGTTGAGTGCCAACTTCAGCTCAGGTCATGATCTTACAGTTAGTGGGTTCGAGCCCCACATTGCACTCTGTGCTGACAACTTGGAGCCTGGAGCGTGCTTCGGATTCTGTATCTCCCTCTCTCTCTGTCCCTCCCCAACTTGTGCCCCATCTCTCTCTGTCTCTCAAAAATAAATAAACATCAAAAAAAAAACTTAAAAGAAAAGAAAAAGTTACAGCAAAAAGAAAGAAAATTGAAGAAATATACAATCACCCCAGGCATTAAGTATAAAATATAGAACAGCACCAAAGAAAACACAGCCACCCTAACTACTATATGTCAAATGAAAAACTGCCCCAATGATCACACAGTCACCACAGCCTAGGTGTCAAGCAAACAATGGCAGTGACTTGAATAGTGAAACACTCATGTATTCAAAGAATATGTGTTGAGACATAGTTTCATCCTTTCTCATAAATGATTTTGGAAACTCAGCTAACCACTATAAGTGATGGTGATGACAGTAACTCATCTGATTTTTGTGTATTGAATGTAATAAACTGTTAAGTGGAAAATATAATTCATGGTAATGGTCATAATAATTGTATATGGGTCACTATAAACACAATAAAGATAGTGTGAAATCTAGTCACATATTTAAAGGTGGAACCAAACTAACACTTTCATCATTATAACTTTATGAAAATAAAACTAATAATTTGCCAACAAATATTCTTTGGCTGCCATTTTTAAGCATAATTAGGATGGGAAACTTGTGTTACTTAACTCTATTTCTTTATTTAACAATGTTCTTTGTAAGACACAAATATTCAATGTACATATAAAAATAAATGAATATTATTTATTAGGAAGACCCTATCACTACCCACTATATCATCAAGAATAAATATGAAAATATGTTAGCTGTGTGGTCTCAGCCGAATTCTCTCGAAAGCATCTGCCATAGCCAGGCTATGACTGAAACATACTCATCTCATGTATACTTCCTGGCTTTCAGCCTCCTTTTCAGGGCTGCATTTTTGTGACACAGTCTATTAAGCACACAGTTGAAGCAATTCACTTCTGTTAAAATCACTCACAGCGGAACTGACTCTCAGACAACCGAAACTGTGTATGAAAGTCACCAAATGCCTTTTTAAAAGTTATTATGTTACTTTGGAGTTATACATGACATAAAAATTTTGCAGTTAAATCAATATTTCCCCACATATAAACACTGGTGGTTCTTCCATCAGTACAAATTTCTTTATTAGTTAACTTCTGACAAAAGACCAACTTTTTTTTTCCTTAACTCTATTGTTTTTGTTGGTCTCTGATTCAGAGTATTTATGTTAGGATGGAAAACTGCAACAAAATTTTTCAAAATAAAAAATACACTTGATTCTGTTCTGTTGCTCAGCTTTATCTTTTCTTATAAATGGATCCTCTTGGCTATAACAGGACATTTTTAACAAAAACATTGAAAAAGTGTTGCATAGTTTTTATTCTCAAAGATGTAAAGGTCTTATCTCATCCTATATTTTCTGAATTCTTGGGATGGGATTATCCTTTTCTTCTTACTCCCCAGTGCTACTCACACCATTATTTACCCACCACCCTCTGGGTTTCTTTATTTGAAATCCACACCATCTGTCTCAGCCACCCACTTAATCATCCCTGTTGTTCTCTCTTGTCCCCGCTCCCACCACAATGCATATCAATTCTGGACTCCCTAAAATGATATCACGGTAGTAGTCACGTTTATATCTCTACTCCAGAGTCCACTCCAATCATCTGGTTTGGAAATGCAGTCGGCATAAATTTCTAGATGCTTTAAATGCAGACATAGTCATTCTAGTTGAATGCTCATTAATGGTATAGTACACAATCTTTGGACCTTGGGTATATATTCATTGAACAAGGCACACAGGAGCATTCCATAGATACGTATGCTTGCTTTTATGATCTCAATCTTCTTACCATTACCCCCTCACTGTTGTATGTACTTTCAGTGTCCTCTGCCCTCTTACAGAACTCAAGTAAGGAATATCGGCAAGAGCATAACTTTGGAGTCAGAGAACCTTGTACAATTTCTGGCCATGTAACTTGTATACTATACTGCCTGAGAACAGATAAATGTGGATAGGTATAATGGGATTAAAAAAACTAACTTGTTCTTGGAATTTCAGCAAGTCTCAAAACATAAACCAGCTAATGCTGGAAAGATAGCAGAACTAATACAGTGACTATGAATCTCTATCACTCACCCCTAGCTTCTACCAGAGAAGATGAGGAATTTGGAGAAGAGTTCAGTGAAATGAGGGAATCAAAGACATTGGGTATGTGGTGGTATTTCCTACATCTAAGGCAAGGGAGAAAAGTACTTCTTACTTAAGCTAAACCATAGAGACTTAAAAATATGCATTCTCAGAAGTTGTGACTATATTTAAGAGATCAGGGTCTCACTCTTTGAACAGAGGTTTACTGGTTGTTTAATTTTAACCTGAAATGACGTTTTGGGGCCATCACAGAATGCAATGAAAAAGTACTTGAAGAACTGTGATCTGACTTGCTTGGTGTCTAGAGACATGCAAGGCAGGAAGCATTCTAGAGGAGTCTGTAAGGGCAGGGTGAGATAAAGAAGTCAATGGTCACAGAAGCCCATTTCCATGTTATTTGTGGCATGGGGACATGAGTTTCTAAGGGCAAGTGGACAAGGTAGAAAGTAGCTGGACTCACAGCTTCTCAATGGGTTCTGCTCTCCAGAGTTGCCTGCTGAGGTGAGGGAGCCCCAGAAGCAAGTGATTGCATAAGTACATCATCTAAAGCAGGAACTGAATGGGGACACTCAAAGTAGTTAGCTGGGAGTCTTCGGCAATTATCGAGTGAAGAAGTCTTCAAAAGGCAACTCACTAAAAATTAAAATGTGGATGCTTGTCACATGGGAGGGTATAAGGGCCACCCACTGTTACCCCACACTAGGCTGCATCATTACTATTTGAAAATAAAACTTTTCTATTAGCTTAAAATGGCTAGAAAATTGCAGATAAGTCAACCAAAGCCTGGGAAGAGAGATCTAGTGTCATATTTAAAAGAAATTATGGGAGACATTATGGGAGAAAGTTCAGCTCAAGCAAAAATGTCTCTTCTTATCTCAGTTTCCTTTATTGTAAATGGGAATAATGCCATTTCCTTTTTAAGCCTAATTTGAACACTGGAGCTGAGGATTAAGGTTAAGAATTTTTGAGCACCCAGCATAGTGATCTGCTGGTTTCTAGATAAATGGAAGCTAAAAAAGGACCCCCAACTTTATAGTTAACAATTTGTTAGTCCTCTCTTAGCTATCATTAAATTCCAACTACTTCAATTTTGTGCTGATCTACTTAGCACAACGTAGTCATTCCCAACAGTGGACAATTTCCAGGGTCCATATTTTCTTACTCTGCTCCAGGCTAAACTTTCCTGTTGGAAAAAGAAAAACAAGATGACAAAAATGCTAACTTACCCAATACAGATCTATATTTCTTTTATCATGTCAGTATCCCTATGAAAGCTGATAACAGCTTTTTTTCTCATTATTTAAAAAAAAAATTAATGTGTATTTATTTTTGAGACAGAGACAAAGCAGGAGCAGGACAGGGACAGAGATAGAGGGAGACACAGAATCTGAAATATGGTCCAGGCTCTAAGCTGTCAGCACAGAGCCCAACACGGTGCTCCAACACATGAACCATGAAATCATGACCTGAGCTGAAGTTGGATGCTTAACTGACTGAACAACACAGGCACCCCCAGCTCTCTTTTGAAATCAAAGTCACATCCTGTATATAATATACTCTATATAGTATCAGAATTTATATAATTATTCATCAATTTATATGTTCCATCAACAAATATTTATTGAGTGTCCATCATACAATAGAAACTCTTCTTGGGCGCCTGGATGGCTCAGGTGGTTAAACATCTAACTTCATTTTCCTTTTTTTTTCATTTTATTATTTTTTTTATTATGAAATTTATTGTCAAATTGGTTTCCATCCAACGCCCAGTGCTCATCCCAACAGGTGCCCTCCTCAATACCCATCACCCATGCACCCCTCCCTCCCACCACCCATAAACCCTCAGTTTATTCTCAGTTTTTAGGAGTTTCTTATGTTTTGGCTCCCTCCCTCTCTAACCATTTTTTTTTTTCTTCCCTCCCCCATGGTCTTCTGTTAAGTTCCTCAGGATCCACATAGGAGTGAAAACATACGGAATCTGTCCTTCTCTGTATGACTTATTTCACTTAGCATAACACTCTCCAGTTCCATCCACGTTGCAACAAAAGGCCATATTTCATTCTTTCTCATTGCCATGTAGTATTCCATTGTGTATATAAACCACAATTTCTTTATCCATTTGACAGCTGATGGACATTTAGGCTCTTTCATAATTTAGCTATTGGTGAGAGTGCTGCTATAAACATTGGGGTACAAGTGCCCCTATGCATCAGTACTCCTGTATCCTTTGGGTAAATTCCTAGCAGTGCTACTGCTGGGTCATAGGGTAGGTCTATTTTTAACTTTTTGAGGAAACTCCACACTGCTTTCCAGAGTGGCTGCACCAGTTTGCATTCCCACCAATAGTGCAAGAGCGTTCCTATTTCTCCACATCCTCTCCAGCATCTAGAGTCTCCTGTTTTGTTCATTTTAGCCACTCTGACTGGCATGAAGTGATATCTGAGTGTGGTTTTGATTTGTATTTCCCTGATGAGGAGTGTAAACGTCTAACTTCAGCTCAGGTCACGATCTCCCAGTTTGTGGGTTCGAGCCCACATCAGGCTCTGTGCCGACAGCTCAAAGCCTGGAATCTGCTTTAGATTTTGTGTCTCCCCCTCTCTCTGCCCCTCCCCTGCTTGCACTCTGTCTCTCCTGCTTTCTCAAAATAAATAATCAAGCAAACATGAAAAAAATGTTTTAAAGAAATTCTTCTTAGAGCAAGGGATAAAGCAGTGAATAAAACCTAGATCTCTGCATTCAGTGAACTTATGTTCCAATGAAGGAAATCAGATAATACAGAAGACAAATACGTAAAATGTGCTCAACATGAAGTAGCCAGTAGTACAAAAGAGAAAAACAAAGCAGAGAAAAGACACAGAAAGCGTCATACGTGGGTGTAATTTTATATAATGTGTCAAAGAGGACCTCAGAGAGACGACATTTGATTAAAAACATTGAAGAGAAGGGAACAAATTGTGTGGATATTCAGCAAATAAACATACCAGCCAGAGGGAAAAGAAAGTGCAAAAGCCTTGAAGTGGTAGTGTTCTTGGTGTTCATCCATCTCTGGAACTGAGAAAGTGGGTGAATACTGACAGAGAACATGCAAGAAGTAATGGAAAGCTACATCATGTAGAGCTTTGTAGGCATTGCAAAGGGTGGGTTTTACACAGAAAGAGATGCAAAGCACTGAAGAGAGGTAAGCAAAGTTGTAGCAAAGAACAAAGTAGAGGTAGGATCACTCTGTTATGCTGTTTTGAGACTGTAACCCCACAGTCTTCCTCTTCCCTTTTACCAAAAGGAAGCAAACAAACAAAAACAAAATAAAAACACTTAGTTGGAGGGGTACCTGGGAGGCTCTGTCAGTTCAGTGTCTGACTCTTGATTTTGGCTCAGGTCAAGATCCCAGGGTCATGGGATCGAGCCCCATATTGGGCTCTGTATTGAGCTTGGAGGCTGCTTAAGATTCTCTTTCTCTCTCTCCCTCTCCCTCTGCCCCTCTTTCCCGCTCATGCTCTCTCTCTCTCTCTCAAAAAAAGAAAAAAACACTTTCTTACTACAATATTCAGATAAAAATAGTAGTAGCTTGGGCTGAGATGATAGCAGTGGAGATAACAAGAAGAATTAATATTTTGAATTTCCTGAGGCAGCAAATGTGGAGTTCAGGAGAAAGAGATTGCTCAAATAAGACTTCAGGGTTTGGCACAAGCAATTAGAAAAATGGGGTTTCCATTTCCTAAGATGATAAACTCCAAGAAACGAGGAGAAAAAAGGAGGTTTTATAGGGACCTCATGTGGCACTGAGTTCTGAACGTGTTAAGTTTCAGATTAGTGTCAGACATTCAAGAGAAGAAATCAAGAACACTGGTGGATGTTCAGTTTTGGATATAATGGGAGAGGTCTTGACTGGAGATGGAGATGATATTTAAAATGAAGGGATCTTCTGTGATTACCAAGGGAGTGAATGCTGACAGAAAATAGGCCAGCTCCAAGGATTTATCTTGGGACATACTGATGTTTGGAGGTTTCGGAGAAGAAAAGGCACCATGAAATAACAAAGAGAAGCAATGGTCACAGAAGTACAAGAAAAATTAGGGCAGCACCAGTGACTTGGTAGCCGAGTAAAAATTTGTTTCAAAAAAAAAAAGATAGGAATCAGTTGTATTTTGATGCTAATAGCTCAAGAAACATGAGGACTGAGAACTTACAAGTAAATGGAACAACATAAGAAGCATTAGTGACTTTGGCAGGAGCAGTCTTGCTGGTATTGTGAGAATTAAAATTAATGGAAGTGGGTTTAAGACAAACTGGAGGTGTGGGGTAGTTCAAGGCAGTGACTATAGCCAATTCTTTCAAGAAGATTTTGAAAAGGAAGAAAAACAGATATATCTGTAAGGAGAAGTGTTGTCTAAAGGGTATTTTGTTTACATGTTTGTTTTTAAGGAAGAATAAACAGCATGCTTCACTCCTTGTGAGAATAACTCAAGAGAGAAACGGAACTAATGACTGAAGAGGTACACAGAATTGTTGGAATAATGTACTCAGGGATAGCATCTAGGTTGAGATAGATGGGCTAGTTGTCCTTACCAGCATGGACAAGACACTCATAGCAACAGGAGAGAAGGTAGAGGGCTGCGAATGCAAGTAAGAAGTAGATGTGATGGTGAGACCAGTGGGGATTTTCTCTATTTGCTTCTGTTTTCTCAATAAAATAGAAAGTAAGATCATAAACCGAGAGGAAGGATGTACTGGAGGTGTGAGGGGAGTGCCAAACTTATGAAATAATAAGTTATAAAGTGGAGGAGAGAATAGACAAGGGAAATGTCCCATGACTGCTGGAGGGCCTGCTTGACGGTAGTGATCATGTGTCAGCACGACTGTCAGCATGATCATAGGAACAGTCCTCAAAATAAACTATTACATTAGATCAGTCTCTTCAACACACTGTATAACATCCTATTTGGTGCATCTCCTCATCTGTTCCTTTCCCTTGGAAACTCCATATTCTTCCTTATAGCTGCATAAGTTCTGCCTATTATTTAAGGGCTAACCCATGGTTCATATTTCCTCTGAAGTTTTTAGTAACACAACTCTCTGTCTTGTCTCTTCCTCTATTTATATTCACTAGTGTTCTCTAGTGACTGAGAACACATACTCAGAGTTATACTGCCTGGATTCAAATGTCAGCTGTATGACTGGTGAAGTTCCTTAACCTCTCTAAGCATGTTTCCCAATCCATGAAACAAACACAACAAAACACAGGATATACTTCAAGGGGCCTTTGTTGGGGAATTCCATGACAAAATGCAGGTAAACTACTTAATGTAATGCCTGCAAAGTAGAAAAAGTTCAACAAATATTGACAATTAGCTTTAGTTACTATTACCCTATTTCTTAATTCAGGTATATTAATTGATTCATGGGGAAAATCTTTCGTTAATCACTAAGTTACATGGCCCCATTAAAGATATGAACTGTGTGCTATATTTGCTTTTAAATTTCTCAGAAAGTAGTGGTCAGAAAGGAAAAACTGGATGAGTGTATACAAAGCCAAATTTTACTTATTAACTTACATTGTAAAATTTAACTTTATCTTACATAGCACGATGATACAACAGTTATTTTATAATGGATCTTTCCATTTGAATTACTTAGAAAATTAACTAACTCATTAAATATAACAACCTAGCTTCCTGTGATTTTTTAGTAAAAATATCTCTATATTTATACCGCATCATTACTTATAAAGAAAAAGATATTAAAAAAAAAACAGAAAGAATGCCTTTCCTCAGTAGAAAAATAAATCAAGACATGACAAATGCAGTAAATAAGCATACGGTGGACAATATATTTATACACATATATTTTTTACCCTAAGATCATAACAATTAAATACATATGTTCCATGTATTTCAAGTTATTTTTGGTGCTTTTTTTATTTTTTACAATTTTTTAATATGTTTTAATGCAACAAAATAACATGGGAATACTAAGGTATTAAATATTAAAATTAGAAATCTGGACACAACTTTTCTCATTTATATAGCAATTATCCTTAAGACAGTATATTGGCTTCAGCAAGAAGACTTTGCAAGGTCATGAAAATATTAATTATGATATACAGTGTGAATAATTAATTGCATATCCCAACATCTCCCATGTCAATAAAACGATGACTTAATGTCATATCTGTATTAAACTATAATGACTATGAAATTAGATCTTCCTCAGCAAAATAACACTGGAAGTTGACAATAGAAACAATTTAGGGTTTGCTTAAGGAACTGATATGTATACAGGAAGCATCTGTCCATGGGAAAAAATAGTGAGGAAGAATTTCATACAGAAGTCAAATAATAGGATTATTCTAACAATAGTGGAACTCTGTTTTTTTAGTTGAATCAATCTGCAAATGTTTGTTAAAAGCTATCTTTACTTTTTAAATTAGATACTTTTCATATGGGAAGTTAAAAACTATACATTTTGCCACAAAGTCTACTTTTCAAGGGCCAATTTTAGAAATATTAGAATCTCAATTTTTTTTTAAACTACACTTTACCCAATTATGCTAACACTATACAGATAAATGTAGCATAAGTTTCACAAAGGAGAAATAGAAAATGAGAATATTAATTAGATTTCTCATCTCTGTTCCACATCCTTTCTTTTTAATTTGAGAAATACTACAACTTTCAGATGCTGGCAAAAACTTTGCCTGTACTGGTAACAATAGTTTCCACAATACTTTAGTTTATTTAATGTGCTCATGTGTGGAATTAATTTCATTACCCCGATTAAAATTGGTATTTAGTATGACTCTGTGTGTGTGTGTGTGTGTGTGTGTGTGTGTGTGTGTGTGTGTAAAATCAGCAATACTACCAAACTCCTAGTCACCTAAATTTGAAACATTAGTCATGTTTTGGTTCCTCTGTTTTCTCTTTTCTTGTATCCAGTCACCAATTCTGAAATAGCATTTCAAAATGTACATAGAATCCTCTCCTTTCCCTTTGCCTAATTGGCTTCAGATTTAAAACACACACACACACACACACACACACACACACACACACACAGATAAAATTGAAAATTCAGTTACATGCCCATCCCTCCTGAAACACTTTTGAATTTGGTGTTTATCTTTCCCCTTCATTTTAATTTATTACTACATATTGCTTTATGTTTCTAAGGCAACTATCCTAGGCAAGCTCCTAATCTAATAATATCTACATGAATATAATAGCCAATAGCAACTCCTATTAAATTCAAGTTTTTCTATCAAATCCTCCACATAAAATGGCAGAAATAGTTCTTCCTAAATATCATTTCCTTCATGTCATGTTTCTCCTCTCACACCTCCTAGTTGCCTACAATGATATGTCTAAACAAAGGCAAAGGCATTGTTTTCAAGATTCTTCATCATCCTCCTTAGGCCAATGATCTGGAATGGATAGTTACAACCTTGCATTCTAATTGGGCTGTTTCCTCACATGGCCTCATATATTTAACTGTCTAAACCTTATCATCCTTTTCCATTCCTCAATTATCCAAAATCTTTGCATTTTAAAAATTGCTTTTATTTCAAAAAAAATTTTTTTAGAATAAAATCTACCACATTTTTTTTAAATTTTTTTTTTCAACGTTTATTTATTTTTGGGACAGAGAGAGACAGAGCATGAACGGGGGAGGGGCAGAGAGAGAGGGAGACACAGAATCGGAAACAGGCTCCAGGCTCTGAGCCATCAGCCCAGAGCCCGACGCGGGGCTCGAACTCACGGACCGCGAGATCGTGACCTGGCTGAAGTCGGATGCTTAACCGACTGCGCCACCCAGGCGCCCCAAAATCTACCACATTTTATTGATATGAGCTCTGATTTTTAATAAAGATTACAGAAATAAACATTTCTGCCATAAGTCACATAGAATGACAATGTAGGGTACAAAAATTAGAAATATAAGAAAATTTTAATAGACATAAAAATAGGTAAATATAAAAATTTTAGTCCTAAAATTATGAAAAATATAAATAAAAGTTTAATCACTCTTAAATTATATGATTAAATCATATGATTGGGTTATATGATTAAATTATCTGATTTTTAAAATTAGGATTCACAAAATAAAAGAAAGAAAGGTATTTGTCAATTTGGATATATAAATTCTTAAAAGGATAAATAAAAACAGAGCCAGGGAACATACCCAAGTTGACTTATAATCCATATTCTTAACAAGTACTTTCATTGGCTCTCTTCTTAAAAAAAAAAAAAAAAAAAAAACGGCTTCCTTCTCAATGTGCTTTTATTCTTACACAGAGAGCTATCTTCTTTCTGTCTAAGCCTGGTTGCATACATATCCATTTCTATATAGCTAGGATTCAAATACACCACTTATAAAGTTTTCCTTCATTTCACCTCCATACAGTGGTACATCTAAATTCACACTTCTAGGTCCAGTTGACCCCCAAACAACATAGGATTGAAATGTGCGGGTCCACTTATACACAGATTTTTAAAATAAATACAGTACAGTACTATAAATGTATTTTCTCCTCTTGATGTTTTCTTAATAACATCTTTTCTCTAGCTCCTGTTATTGTAAGAATGCCATATGTAATACATATAACATATATGTGTTAATAGACAATTAATTTTATTGGTAAGGCTTCTGATCAATAGTAGGCTAGTACTAGTTAAGTTTTTTGGGGAGTCAACAGTTATATGCAGATTTTTGACTGCATGGGGTTTGGTGCCACTAGCTCCATGCTGTTCAAGGGTTAGTTATACTAAACTTTTTGGATATTTTCTATTTTTCATGCATAATGTTCTACAATGAAGAACTACCTTTTGGTTTTCATAAGTACACAAGCAGATCTTGATAAATGATGAATATATAAAAATGATTTAAAAATTCATTTTATAGTAAGATGAGGCTGTGTATGAAAACTATATTTGTAACTGTGGGAAG
Organism: Puma concolor; assembly: GCF_028749965.1. Classification (NCBI taxonomy): domain Eukaryota; kingdom Metazoa; phylum Chordata; class Mammalia; order Carnivora; family Felidae; genus Puma; species Puma concolor. The sequence continues at coordinate 145,309,161 of NC_141674.1, read as the reverse complement.
AAAGAATCTATCATTAAAAAATGTTCAAAAAACAAGGTTGGAAGTCTCACACTTCCTGATTTCAAAACTTATTACAAATCTACAGTATTCAAAACAGTCTGTTATTGGGGCGCCTAGGTGGCTCAGTCGGTTAAGCGGCCGACTTCGGCTCAGGTCATGATCTCACGGTCCGTGAGTTCGAGCCCCGCGTCGGGCTCTGTGCTGACAGCTCAGAGCCTGGAGCCTGCTTCAGATTCTGTGTCTCCCTCTCTCTGACCCTCCCCCGTTCATGCTCTGTCTCTCTCTGTCTCAAAAATAAATAAACGTTTAAAAAACAACAACAACAACAAAACAGTCTGTTACTGGCATAAAAGCAGAAATATAGATCAATCAAACAGAATAGAAGGCTCAGAAATAACCCCCTACATATACAGTCAAATGGTTTTCAATAAGGGTGCCAAGACAATGCAATGGGGACAGTACAGTCTTTTTAAGAAATTATATTGGTAAAACGATATATCCACATTGTACACTTACCTTATACCATATAGAAAAGTTCACTCAAAATAAATCAAAGACCTAAATACAGAAGCTAAAAGCATAAAACTGTTAGAAAAAGAAACATAGGGAAAAAGCTTTATGACATTGGATTTAGCAATCATTTCTTGGATATGACATAAAAGCACAGGCAAAAAAAGCAAAAACAGATAGATTATGTCAAAATTTAAAATTTCTAGGGGCGCCTCAGTGGCGCAGTCGGTTAAGCGTCCAACTTCAGCCAGGTCACGATCTCGCGGTCCGTGAGTTCGAGCCCCGCATCAGGCTCTGGGCTGATGGCTCAGAGCCTGGAGCCTGTTTCCGATTCTGTGTCTCCCTCTCTCTCTGCCCCTCCCCCGTTCATGCTCTGTCTCTCTCTGTCCCAAAAATAAAAATAAAAACGTTGAAAAAAAATTAAAAAAAAATAATAAATAAAATTTCTGTTTTTGATCAATGGACAAAAGCAACAGAGTGAAAATGCACCCTACAGGAAAAGTATATTTGCCAATCACATATCTGTAAGGAGTTAATATCCAAAATATGTAAAGAACTCCTACAACTCAACAGCAAACAAACGATCTAAAACACAGTCAAATGACTTGAATAGATATTTTTTCAAAGAAAATATACAAATGACTGTAAAGCACATGAAATGATGTTCAACATCACTAATAATTAAAAATACAAGATACCATCCTCACCTCTATCTGTTAGGATGGTTAGTCTTAAAAAAAAAAAAGAAAAAGAATGAAAGAAAAGGAAAGAAAGGAAAAGAGAAAGAAAAGAAAAGAAAAAAGAAAAGAAAAGAAAAGAAAAGAAAAGAAAAGAAAAGAAAAGAAAAGAAAAGAAAAGAAAAAGCAAAACAAAACAGAAAAAAAATGTTGGCAAAGATATGGAGAAACTGGAACCCTGTGCACTGGTATAGCTGCTATGGTAAACAGTATAGTGTTTCCCCATAAAATTAAAAACTGAATCAGTATGTGACTAAGTAATTCCATTTCTGGGTATATATCCAAGAGAATTGAAAACAGAGCCTCAAAGAGAGTTTGTAAACCCAAGTTCATTGTAGGATTATTCACAGTAGCCAAAAGGTGAGAGTAACCCTCGTGTTCATCAACAGATGAGTGGATAAAGGTGGTATATACTCAAAATGAAATACTATCTAGTCTTAAAAAGTTAGGAAATTCTAACATATGCTATAACATGGATGAACCTTGAGGACATTCAGCTAAGTGAAATAAGCCAGTCATAAAAAGACAAATGCTGTATGATTCCAATTATATGAAGTACCAAGAGTAGTCAAATTCACAGGGACAGAAATTTGAATGGTGATTGCCAGGGGCTAGGGGTAGGAGGAAATATGGAGTAGTCATTTAATGGATATACAGTTTTAATTTTGCAAGATGAAAAGAATTCTGGAGACTGGGTGCACAACAATGTGAATATATTTACAGAGGAAAAACAAACAAACAAAAAACACTTTTTCTCTTTACCCTCTAGTTTTTAGAACATGAAGCTGACATATTAAATTGACAAATGAAAGAGTAACAGCAGAAAAGGCATATCAATTTTATTTGATGTTACTATTTTGGGTTTTTATGTGTATGGAGGTCTTCATAGAAAAGTAGTGAATACCCAAAGAAGTGGTTAAACTTGGGAGTTTATATATCATTTTAAGAAGAGGTGATAAATTGTGGAGAAATGACCTGACAAAAAACAAAACAAAACGCAACAAGGTATTTGTGTCCCCAGGGGTGATAAATTGTGGGAAAGCAAACATATGGGAGACACTAAGAGCAGATAAGGGCTAGTTAGTAGGGTTTAGTTTATGCGTAGTCATAGCTATGCAGGAATAGCTCTGACTACAGTGAGAAAGGTTGTTCCTTTCCTGGTTCAAGAGAGAGGGACATCTTGGAAATGGAAATGCATGCTTTGCTTTTAGGCAGAAGGAAGTTGAAGAGAGCTTTTCCTGTATCTGCCTTTTCTCAGCTGCTTCCTACTTAAAATAAGCTTTATGTCAAAGTGGTATTTTACCTTTTGTAAGGACTACAAATAAAACATGGAGCAATTTGCAGTTTGGAAAAAAAAGGTGGTATGGTTTGTGGCGACATATTCTTATCCCCTTCTTCATAACACTTCTAAAACACTCAAGACAATACCTTTTATACTATATATATTTTACCATAATTTAAAAAATCCAATGTAATAGTGTCCAAAAATTAAATAAAGGGACTGTTGAGGGGTAGTTCAAGTGTAAATTGGGTTATGCAGCATGCTTTTTGCCTATAGTGGTACACAGATGTGTCCCTGAGAAAATACCTAGAAATGTTTTACTCCACTTTCTTATTTGAAAAGAAAGTTATGGTATAATAATATTAACCCAAAGATAATAATAACACCTATCATCTCCATTTTCATCAAATATATATGTATTGAAGTACATACACAAACACACATAGACAAATATTCTTACACACCACTTTTAATCTAGGCAGTGAAATTAATTCCACACATGAGCACATTACATAAATCAAATATCATAGAAATTATTATTATTGCCAGAATTTTTGCCAGCATATGAAAGTTATAGTAATTCTCAAATGAAAAAGAAAAGATGTGGAACAGAGATCAGAAATCCAATTAAAATTCTCATTTTCCATTTCTCCTTTGTGCAATCAATGCTACACTTGTCATATTTTAATTCATGGGAAAGGCAATCCATATATATGGGCAGGTACACTTAGGAGATTGAGAACAGAGAAAATATATCCTATGGTTTATTTTTGTTTTATATAGTAAATAAACTTGTCCTTCGAGGGCAACTTATTCAGAATTTGTATGCTGTAGCTCTTCCACTAATAATGCAAGACTGCTAGAGTCTTTTTCTCTTTATCAGCTTGCTTGTGTGCATACGTAAGAAGCAGTTATTTGGTCTAGGATATAAATAGCTGAAATAAATCTCCTATTTCTTCATTTTTTTCCCTGATGAAATATATTTAAATGCCAGCTGCATTATAACCTTCAAATAACTCAATGCCAGAACTTGAAGTACTATTAATGTCTGAATACAAGTAAATGCTAAAGAACCTTAGCATTTTGTTTTAATTGCCCATAGCGTTTTTATAAATATTCATCCAATAATTACTGTTAATTTCTTATTCAAAAATAATTGCAGAGTAAAGGGAAAAGCAGACTGCTTAAAAACTTCCCTCACTTAGTCCACAAATGGAGCCCAGGGCTTGAGAATTCCACATAATAATAATAATAATAATAATAATAAAACATATAAAATCTCACTAGGAACTCAGGGCAATCCTATATATACTTTGTTATTTTTGCAATTATAGGTATGCTCATACAATATCATTAATTAGTTGTTTATGTAAATATACCCCTTTTACCTCCTCACAGTCAGAGGCTGTTATTTATATGCATTTGTTTTGTTCTTAAAGCTAAGCTTATATTAGGTAAATGACAGATTGTTTGATTGGTTGACTGACTTTTTGGCTTAATCAGTGAAAGGAAAGTGGGGTTTAGAAAATTAATGTCTTGCTCAAGGTCTAATAGTGAGCCATACAGCCAGATCTTAAACTTATGGTTTTGGCTCCACAGCTACAGATTTTGGCTCCATAGCTGAGATTTTTTCCATTTACTTGAAGAATATTTCTCCACAGTGGGCTTTTTCTTCTCATATATGTTTTGCATATAATGGAATAGAGTCATGTACCTACCTCAGTCATTATGATCATAGTCGTGTTCTCTACTTTAGGACAGCCTACAGGCATGAGATAATACTGACTACTGATGCCTAAGCCAACTAAAATATGATTTTTACTGGCATTCATTGAATATGCAATTCAAACACTATTCTCAAAAGTAATGCAAATACACACACACACACACACACACACACACACACACACACACCCCTATACATTTGCTTAATGATTACTCCTTGGCTTTTGAGTTTTTATGGACTTTTACATATCCATAGATCATTATATTTCTAGGATTGACTGTTCCAGGCACCCAGTAAATATTTAATATCTCTGTGTATTGGTAAAAAGAAATTATAATATTTATGTTCTTAAAGTCTATTAACTTACTCAAATGTGAATTTCTCAAAGAGGCTTTCCCTCACTTCTCTATTCTCCATACCTTTCTATTCTTAGTCTGTTACTGATTGCAAATTCCATGAAGGAGGGACTTAATTTTGTTCACTGCTATATCCCAGGCACAGAGAACAGTATTTGGCACATATTAATATATTAAGTGCTCAACAAAAGTGCATTTAATGTCTCTAAATGGATTTTTTTATTTGGTAACTCTCTCTCTCCAGATATTAACATAAAAATCTTATGTTAAAAAAAAAAAACAAATGACATCCTGAAAAGAGAAATTTTTATCCCTGTTCTTAAATATAAATTACATAAATTTACAAAATCTTAGAACCATAATTGTTTTTTCAATGTTTATTTATTTTTGAGAGAGAGAGAGAGAAAGAGAGAGAGAGACAGAGTGTGACCAGGGGAGGGGTAGAGAGAGGGAGACAAAGAATATGAAGCAGGCTACAGGCTCTGAGCTGTCTGCAGAGCCTGATGTGGGCTTGAACTCACAAAACATGAGACCATGACCTGAGCCAAAGTCGAATGCTAACCAACTGAGCCCCTTAGAACCATGATTATTTTTTAAGGTTTATTTATTTTTGAGACAGAGAGAGACAGAGCATGAACGGGGGAGGGGCAGAGAGAGAGGGAGACACAGAATCGGAAGCAGGCTCCAGGCTCTGAGCCATCAGCCCAGAGCCTGACGCGGGGCTCGAACTCACAGACCGCGAGATCGTGACCCGGGCTGAAGTCCGACGCTTAACCGACTGAGCCACCCAGGCACCCTAGAACCATGATTATTGAGAAGCATGGTAACAAATCTCTAATGATGACCATTAACATATTAACCTCAATGATGACCATTGAGGAAAATATTCACTTTCCTCAAAATTCTGAATCAGAATTTTATGACAGTTCATTTTTTTTGTTGTTAGGAAAGATGGGAAAAAGAGAAAAGGGGGTGATAACAGCTGTCAGTTTATTTATATTTATATAAATATATGTATTTTTATTTATACATAAAAAGTTTTATTTATAAAAAGTTTATTTATATGCATATACAACAAGAATCCCAGAAATGGAGGGACTTAAAGAAAATAAGAAATTTAGTAAGGTCTTCAGTCTTAACTGCACTTAAAATATCCTGTTACCATGACTGTTATTAATACTATCATTTCATTTGCTCAAGTAATTAGAATATATATAAATTTATTATACACTTAATACATTAAATATGTCAAATAAAGAAGTAACTTAATGTAAATATTCAATCACTAGGATTGTATTTTCCAAAACTTAACTCTAATTTGTCCTGATGTTTCATTACAATTACTTCCAAGAAAAAATATTTTCATCTTGTCCCTTCTCTGTGAAAACATGGGATATTTGCTTATTTTTTTGCTCTGTACATATCTTCAAATATTTGTAGATTGATATTAAGGGTACACACAACATTAAACTTTTAGGATAATCTCTGAATTCAGTCAATCCAGTTTAAGGGTATATTCTAGTAAAATAGGCTGAGATATTTGAATGAATTCACTGCTTGTGTCATTCAGACACTTTGTAAGTAGATATCAATTCAAGTTTTCCACTAAAATTAAGTTCTTTTTAACAACTATTTCTCAATACCAATTTTGTACACCTTTATATAATTTATCAGTCATCACTTGGCTACTTTAATGTGTTCATATCTTTTTAAGATACAATTATTCAAAAATTGAACTTTAATACCAAAATTGAAAAAAAAAAAGATATTTTCTACATTAAACAAGTATTGACAGATTTGTACATCTTTTAACTAACAGTTTGGATATCTGATTCATGATGTGTTTTTCAACATTAGTTTTTCCCAGACAGTCACACAATTGAGTCATTCAACATGACTTGCAAATATCTGCAATAAGCCTCCACACATTTGACGATTTGTCTAGAAAGTTTGGATGGCATTTATGTTTTCTTACTGATATCATAAATTATGGTGGCACATAAAATAGAAAAGTATTCTTTTCATTAATATTATTTCACAGACTATTTTAAAAATCTCAAAATTCAAGCACTAATAATCACAGTACACAGGAGGTAGTTCAAGATGGTGACACAAAAGATCCTCAGCTTACTTCTTCCCACAGACACCAAATCTACAGCTACATATAGAACACTTCCCTCTAAAAAAAAAGACCTGAAAACCAGCTTGTCAGTTTCTCCACAACAAAGGATAATGGAGTTACATTAAGATGGGTAGGAAAGGCAAAGGCTTGGTCTCACCAAAATCCTCACCCCAGCATAGCAACCCACAATCAACAATCCACAATCTGATCATAATCAGATCTCACAAATACAGAGTTTCTCCCTGATGAGCAAGAGGTACATGCTCCACATCAGGCATCCTGGCCTTTAGGACCTGTACTGAAGGGACAAGGCCCCAGAATGGCTGGCTTTGAAAACCAATTGGTGTCCAGGAAACCCAAAGGATGTAGGAAGCTGAGAATCTACACTTAAAGAGATTGCATGTAGACTCATGCACCCAAGACCTGTGCAAAACCAGCAGTTTGAAAATCATGATACCATATGTGAAAGAGATTCATTTGCTAATCTTCAAGTGTCTACTAGAGAGGCAGGAGCCTGTTGGGACTCTCTGGAGATGGAGATGCCAGTGAGCACCATTTGGGGGATCTCATTCTACTTAGTAGTGTCACTAATTTTGGGTGTCATTTTTTTACACTCTCCCTCTATCTTGCTAGTGCCAGAGAGAATGTCCCAACCCTGCACTCTCCATGGCTTTGCTATGGCTGGGAGGTACATCCCACCTCAGTGCTATCCTACAGACCCAATAAAGCTGGCAGGCACGCCCAGGCCCAGCACTACCCACAACACACTAAAACTAATGGGAACATAGTGCATGATCCTCATTGCTCCATTAAAGCTGGCTGGTGTGCCCAGTCCATATAGGGGATACCTCTTGAGTGTCGATCTATGTTGGCTAGGGGAGGTTGCATTTGTGGGCCCTACAGTACTGAAACAATTGAAAAGGCGGTTTTTGGCAGGCTAATAACCCAAGGGCACAACACAGACAGAAGACTGAAACACCTGAATCTTCTGTGAAAAGGCCTACTTGCTTGTCCTGGAATTTTAGTCTGAGGGGCAGACTGCCAGTTCAGCAGATATCTACAGAGGGAATAGAGTTGATCTTAGAGAACAGAGGCCAGGGGATGCCATCTTTGTGTTCTCCAGGGACCTTGCTACAGCCAGCTAGCACCTCCCAGAAAGAAGTTTATACAATCATTAGGAGTTTTGATTTTTGCAAATGTTGCCAAGGAAATACCCCCCAATCTGGAGGCCAGCAGGTTTACAACTGTAATCCTACAGGACTGTATATATTACTATACTTCAAAAGCTGCTGCTTGAGGGTTTCATTTCCAATCAGCCTGAAAGTAGGGGCTAAGATCCCTCCCTCTGAAACAATGACAGGTTTTGATACAACCTCAAAAACAGGGACCTATCAAGAATAAATCAGGCTATTTAGACAACTCCAAAGGTTCAAGACACAACCAAGAGCTAGGACAAGGTTGAAAGAGAAGATTAATCTACTATATAAAGCCACTTCTTCAAGACTGGAAGAGGTAGGCCTCTCTCCTAATACATGGGCACAAACAATCAAGGAAAATGAAGAAACAGATAAATAAGTTCCAAATAAAAGAACAAGACCTTAGGGAAAAAAAACTTAATGAAAGGAATATAAGTAACTTAACTGATAAAGAGTTCAATGTAATGGTATAAGGATGTTCACCGAACCAGGAGACATAGTGAGAACTTTGACAAAGAGATAGAAAATATAAGAAAGTACTAAACAGAAGTCACAGAGCTGCAGAATGAAATAACTGAACTAAAAGTACATAAGAGTGCTTCAACAACAGACTAGAGGAAGTAGAAAAAGGATTATTGATCTGGAAGACAGGGTAGTGGAACTCACCAAAGCAGAGTAGCAAAAAGAAAAATTTAGAAAAGAGAAAGTAGCTTAAGGGTCCAATAGGACAACATCAAATAAAACATTTACATTACAGGGGTACCAGAAGGAGAATAAAGAGAGAAAGAGGAAGAAAACTAATCTGAAGAAATAATAGCTGAAAATTTCTCTAACCTGGGGAAGAAACAGACATCCAGATCCAGGAAATCAAATGAGTTCCAAATAAAATGAACTGGAAGAAATCAACACCAGACACATTATAATTAAGATATCAAAAGCTAAAGATAAAAATAAAATCTTAAATCCCACAAGAGAAAAAAGGACTTGATATGTATGAGAGAACCCCCCATAAGATGATCAGCAGACTTTTCACCAGGTACAGGATATACTTAAAAAGCTGAAGGGAAAAACGAAAAACAAAAAACAAAAAAACAAAAAACTTCCAACCACAAATCCTCTACCCAGCAGGATTACCATTCAGAATTAGCAGAAAGATAGTTTTCCAACAAGCAAAAGCTAAGGGAGTTCCTCACTACTACAGGAGACTTACGAAAAATGTTAAAGGGACTACTTTAAGTTGAAAAGAAAAAACATTAATGAGTAACAAGAAAACATATGAAAGTAAGAATCTTGATGGTATAGGTAAGTATATAGGAAAGGTAGTGGATTAAATTAATAAAGTTAGCATGACGGTTAAAAGGCAAAAGCATTATAAACAACTATAATTAGTTAAGGGATACACAAAATAAAAAGATGCAAATGAAGTTTGCATGAAAATAAAAAGCATGACATGAAAATTAAAATGCATGTGTGGGCTGGCAGTAAAAATGTAGTTTTAGAATATGTTGAGATGTAACTTGCTGTCAACTTTAAATAGACTATTGATTATATAGGCTGTTATATGTAAGCCTTATGGTAATCACAGATCCAAAACCTGTAGAAGATACATGAAAGATAATGAGAAAAGAATCTAAGCATAACTTTAAGGAGTCATGAAACCATAGGGAAGAGAGAAAAGAAGAAAAAAAGGAAGAGAAAGTAACTAAAAAATTACAAGATAGTCAGAAAACAATTAACAAAATGGCAATTAGTACATACCTATCAATAATTATTTTAAATGTAAATGGACTAAATTCTCCAATGGAAAAAAAAAAAACTGGCTGAATGGATTAAAATAAACAAAGAAACAAATAAGACCAACCTATGTGCTGACTACAAGAAACTCACTTCAGATGTAAGAACATACACAGGCTGAAAGTGAAGGGATGAAAAAAGATGTTTCATGCAAATGGAAACCAAAAGAAAGCTGCAGTAGCTATACATAGACAAAATAGATTATTTATTTATTTATTTATTTATTTATTTATTTATTTATTTATTTATATTTTAGAGAGAGAGATAGCATAAGCAAGGGAGAGGGGCAGAAAAAGAAAGAGAAAGTGAGAGAGAGAATCTTAAACAAGTTCCATGCTCAGCATAGAGCCTGGTGTGGGGCTCAATCCCACCACTCTGGGATCATGACCTGAGCTGAAATCAAGAGGCAGTCACTCAGCTGCCTGAGTCATCCAGGCACCCCCAGACAAAACAGATTTTAAAACAAAGACTATAATAAAAGACAAAGAAGGGTATTACATAATGATAAAGGATCAATCCAACAAGAAGATACAGCAATTTATAAATACCTATGCACCTAATAAAGAAACACCTAAATATACAGAGCACATATTAACAAACTTAAAGGGAGAAATTAACAGTAATACAGTAAGAATAGGGTTTTCAGTACCTTACTTATATCAATGGATAGACTGTCCAGACAGAAAATCAATAAGGAAATATGGGCTTTAAACAACCCATTAGGCCAGGTGGACTCTATAAATACAGAACATTCCACCCAAAACAGCAATATACACATTCTTCTCAGAGACACATGGATAGATATCCAGGATAGATCTTATGTTAGACCACAAAACAAATCTAAATATATTTAACAAGATTAAAATCATATCAAGCATCTTTTCCAACCACACTGGTTTAAAAGTAGAAATCATTTTTAAGAAGAAGACTGAAAAAATTTTTTAAGTATGTGGAGACTTGGGGTGCCTGGGTGGCTCAGTTGGTTAAGTGACCAACTCTTGATTTTAGCTCAGGTCATGATTTCACGGTTTGTGAGATGGAGCCACATGTCAGGCTCCACTCTGAAAGCATGGGGCCTGCTTGAGATTCTCTTCTCTCTCTCTCTCTCTCTCTCTCCCTCTCCCTCTCTCTCTCTCCTTCTTTCTCTGCCCCTCTCCCCTCTCTCAAAATAAATAAACTTTAAAAAAATATATGTGCAGATTAAACAACATACTACTAAACAACTAATGTGTAACTGAAGAAATCAAAAGAACTAAAACAAACAAATCCTGGAGGATGGAAATGGAAATACAACATATAAAATCTACAGGATGCAGCAAAAGCAGTTCTAAAAAGGAAGTTCATAGTGATACAGACCTACCTTAATATATGGAAAATCTCAGTCTAGTTGTACACTAAACAGAACTAAAGAAAGAAGAACAAACAAAGCACAAGGTTAGAAAAAGGAAGGAAATAATAAATATCAGAGCAGAAACAAGTGGAATAAAGACTAAAAGGCAGTAGATAATATCACTGAAAGAGTGAGTTCCTTAAAAAGGTAGACAAAATTGATAAACCTTTAGCTAGACTCACCAACAACAACAAAAAGAAAAGACCCAAATAAATAAAACAGAAATGAAAGAGCACAAGTTACAACTGATACCACAGAAATATAAAGGATCAAAAGAGATTACTATGAACAATGATACACCACCAGACTGGACAACCTAGAAAAGATGAATAAATTCCTGAAACATACAACATTCCAAGACTGAATCATGATGAAAGAGAAAATTTGAACAGATCAATTACCAGTAAGGAGATTGAATTAATAATCAGACCCCCCATCAAATGAAAGTCCAGGATCCAATGGCTTCACCAGTGTTTTCTACCAAACATTCAAAATTTTAATACATATCCTTCTCACACTCTTCCAAAAAAATTGAAGAGGAATGAATACCTACAAATTTATTTTATAAGGCCAGCATTACCTTAATACAAAAGCCAGACAAGAACACCACAAAAAAGAAAATTATAGGCCAACATCCCCGATGTGCATAAATGCAAAAATCCTCAACAATTATTAGCAAACCCAATTCAATATTAAAAAGATCATGCATAATGACTAAGTGGGATTTATTCCTGGGACACAAGGATGCTTCAACATCTGCAAATTAATCAATACGACATACCACATTAACAAGACAAGGGATAAAAATCATAGGATCATCTCAATAGATGCAGAAAAAAAAAAACATTTGACAAAATTAAATATCCATTTAAAATAAAAATTCTCAATAAAGTGGGTATAGAAGGAACATACCTCAACATATTAAAGGCAATATATGACAAGCCCATAGCTAATATACTCAACAGTGAAAAGCTGTTCCTCTATATCAAGAAAATGACAAAAATTTCCACTTTCACCACTTTTAATCCACACAGCACTGCAAGTCCTAACCTGAGCAATTAGAAAAGAAGAAGGAGGAGGAAGAGAAGAGGAGAAAGGAAGAAGCTAAAGGAAAAAGGAGTGGGGACTGGGGGAGAGAGGGATGGGGGAAGAGGAAGAGGAGGAATAGGTGAAGGAAGATGCATATATTACCCAAAGTAATCTACAGATTTAATGCAATCCCTATTCAAAATTACAATAGCTTTTTTCACAGAAACAGAACACACAATCCTAAAATTTGTATGGAACCACAAAAGACCCCAAATAGCCAAAGCGATATTTGGAAAGAAGAAATAAGCTGGAGGCATCATGCTCCCTGATTTCACAGTATATTATGAAGTTTTAGTAATCAAACAGTATGGTACTGGCATAAAAACAGACCCAGAAGTCAATAGAACAGAATAGAGAGCCCCCAAATAAACCCACGCATATAGTAGCCAATTAATTTACAACAAAGGAGGCAAGAAAATACATTAAAGAAAAGACAAATGGTGTTAGAAAAATTGGGCAGACACAAGAAACAGAATGAAATTAGACTACTATCTTACACCATACACACAAATTAACTCAAAGTGGATTAAAAGACTTGAATGTTAAAGCCTGAAACCATAAAACTCTTAGAAGAAAATACAGGCAGTCAGCTACTTGACATCCATCTTGGTGATGATTTTGTGGTTGTGATTCCTAAGTCAAAAACAAGAAAAGTAAAAATAAACAAGTTGGGACTGTATCAAACTGAAATTTTTCTGTACTGCAAAGAAATCCACAAACAAAATGAAAAGACCACTTACTGAATGTAAGAAAATATTTGAAAATCATATATATGATCAGGGCTTAAATCCAAAATATAACAAATTCATAAAAAACAACAACATAACAAATAATCCAATTTAAAAATGAACAGAGGATATGTACATACATTTTTCCAAAGATGACATACAGATGGCCAACAGGCACCTGAAATATGTCTAATGTAAGTAATCAATGGAAACCAAACCTCAATGAGATATCACCTCACACCTGTCAGAATGGCTAATATCAAAAAGACAAGAAATAAGTGTTGACAAAATGTAGAAAAAAAAGAGTCTTGTGCACTGTTGGTGGGAATATAAATTGGTGGAGCCATTATCGAAGACAGTATGAAGTTTCCTTAAAATATTAAAGATAGGAATAGCATATGATCCAGCAATTTCTCTTCTATTTACCCAAAGAAGACAGAAACACAAATTTGAAGTCACATATGCACCCTCCTTATGTTCATTGAAGCATTATTTGCAATAGCCAAGGTATGGAAATATCCCAAGTTTCCATCAATGGATAAATGAATAAAGAAGTGGTATATATACAATGGAATACTCAATCATTAAAAAGCATTAAATTTGGCCATTTCCAACAACATGGATGGACCTTAAGGGTATTATGCCAAGTAAAATAAGTCAAATAGAAAAAGAAATATACTGTATGATTTCACCTACAGATAGAATCTTAAAAACAAAAGAAATAAACTGATACAGAGAACAGATTGGTGGCTGCAAGAGGGGAGGAAGTTTGGGGGCTGGGAGAAATGGGTGAATTAGGTCAAGAGGTACATACTTCCAGTTATAAAATAAATAAGTCATATAAAATAAATAAATAATGTACAGCATGATGACTATAGTCAATAATACAACGTTGCATATTTGATAGGTGCTGAGAGAGTAAATCTGAAAAGTTTCTCAACACAAGAAAAAAGTTTGTGTGGTGATAGATGTTAACTCGACTTATTATGGTGATCATTACACAATATATACAAATATAAAATCACTGTTGTACACCTGAAACAAATACAATCTTATACATCAATTATATCTCAACTTAAAAAAAGAGGCTCATGGTGATTAGAAATTCTTGTAATAAAGATGTATCTAACTCACACACACACACAAAATAAATAAATAAAAACAACCACAGTAAATATTGCATTTTGTGTAATATTTACAGTAATCCATTTGAATTTTTCATTTTAAAAAGTTGAATTGTTCTATATTTTAAGGTATAATTACTCAAGCACTTAATTACTAAGTGATTCATAAAAGAAGAAATGCCATTGGCCACAAATATTTTAAATGATGCTCAATGAACATTTTCCTTCTCCTTTTTTTAAACTGATGGCTCTGTACTAAGGCAGTTGTTACCTTAAGTATCCCAGATCTGATATAAAATTTATGTTCTGATAGTTGCAAATAAAGATTTCATAAAAATTTAAAATACTGTTTAGGTGGTTTTCCTGAAAAGGTATCACCTTTATCCATTTTATTACAACATAGTATATAAAAGAAAGTGAGGAATGCACAATTATTATGGCATAAGCTTAGCACCTAAAATGTTTCAAAATTGTTTAGAAGAATAAACTTATTGTAGGTCTTTAAAAATACAAATGTGTCTATGTAAAAATATGCAAATATAGACATAACTACCTATAAAATGCTATAGATCTTTGAAATGCACAAATGTAATTTTCACGTTTTAGTCATTTGTTAGAGACCAAAAATGTGCAAAATATGTACTTATTTATGAGGTTTTTTTTTGAGAGAGACAAAAGCATACAAGGATGTACAAAACCAGTACTTAGCTATCAAATGAACCTTCTGACAATCCAGCCCGACCATCTCAACAAGACTTGGTTACTTTGGTATTTTTTGAAGTAATTTAGAAAGGAAAAAAAAGAGATATGATAAATATGATAACATCACTATATTACTAATGTAATACAACCCATTATAGGTGGTAAATTTTATTTGCATTAACTGTTATTTTATTCTATATGGAGAAAGTCATTAGATGTCTAAAAGAACAACTTCTGTTTACGTAGAAATGTATTCTGCAACATATTTGTAAACTTGGAGATTTTCTAAAGTCTCAGGACCTATCTTTTCTAAGGACTATATTATTAGGATGACAATACTGCCACTAAATATTCTAATTTTTATTATATCCATTTAAAATTCATTCAACTATGTAGAGCATGACTTACAGTTAATCACAAACAAGTTGAATTTTTCAACATTATTTTGCATGCAGTATTATTATTTCCAAGTGACTATTTCTTCCATGGCTGATAACTGAGCATTCTAATTATAAAATAGTACCATAATTCGCTGGAATCCATAATAAATAATGTTAAAAGGTCAAAGAATCATACTGGCAATTGGCCATTTTTACACTAGAACAGCAAAGCCTATAGTTTTCAAATACAAAGTATAAGACTTTTCTATACAGGCAACCACATAACCTATCAAAAATCCTGTTTACTCAGTATTTGGCAAGATAAAGCAAAACAAAAAAAGCATCTCATGAAGAGAAACCTGTTAGAGTTGTGTCTCCCACGATATCTTTGCAAGTAAAATATTCTGCTCTGCTGGAGAAGAAACTGGTTTATATTTCCCATCATATGCATGCACAGTTCATCCCCGCTACAGCACAGGTATTCAAAAACAGAGTTCTAGAAGTTCTGAGCTACTGTGAAATATGGAGGTTACTAAAAATAAGATTATATAACACATGTGAACTCACCCTTCTAGTCTTACATCCGGTAGACTTCTGTTAAGGGCAATCAAATCACTGGCCATAAGGTTAAACTGATTGATTTTAAATAGTTCTTTCATTTTCTCCTGGTCATCTTTAGGAATCAGCACAGCCTTTCCCATTTCTCCCGGCCCTTCTTGGTTTCTCGAAATAACAGCTGTAAGACACACACAGGCACACACACACATACAAACACACAGATAATGAACTGAATAAATAAACTCATGTGTTAATTAGAGTCTGATGTCTATTATTTACACACTGGCTTAATAATACAATCATCAAGTCTTTATTGCTTACTTACAACCATATACTATACTAATGAAACAACATATTTTAATTCATTATCTCAGTGCTGCATGCTGTCTTTTAAATCTAGACATATTATAAGAGCTGACTAATCATTAAGACTTGATAGTTAAGCAATACAAACCACCAAAATTTAAAACTTCTCTGTCATAGTTTTTAATATAAACTATTAGAGAAGGGATGAACTTGGACACTAGGCAGACCAAACTGAACAAAATAAAAGAGAACTTTTGAAAATATACCAAGATAAATTTATGTTCACATCCATTTCAATGGTCTGATATCTGACATATCTACTGCCACTACATCTTTATAAAAGCAAGCAACATTGATAATCCTTCATCCCAAATGCAATTTGATTTCTCTGTCAAAGCATTTTCAAAAAATAAGAGAACTTTCACAGTGGTGACATATAATTTCAAATGCCGAGTTAGATTAAGACACAATGTGCTCCATAACTGGAATTTCACAAGATTCTGGGCTTGACTGTGTATGAAGAGAACTCAGGGGACACCTGGTAGCTCAGCAGGTTAATTGTCTGAATTCGGCTCAGGTCATGATCTCACGGTTTGTGAGTTCGAGCCCCCATGTTGGGCTCTGTGCTGACAGCTCGGAGACTGAAGCCTGCTTTGTGTTCTGTGTCTCCCTCTCTCGGTCCCTCCCCATGTACACTCTGTCTCTTTATGTCTCTCAAAAATAAATCAACATTAAAAAGATTATTAAGAGAACTCAGGATCACACATACAGGCTAATGTTCTGGTCATATTTCGCAAGATATCACTACACTAATGTCCCTTCTTGCTCCAAAATGCATGCGTCAATGTGTGTGTGTGTGTGTGTGTGTGTGTGTGCGCACGCGTGTGCATGTGTACATGCATGTGTGTCTGTTTGCACACATATGTATGTATATAAATATGTAATAGAAAAAAGTTCCAGTCAATCCTAATATAACCTCAATTTACTCTTCATAAATGATGTTAAATTAAGTTAAAATGAAAGGAAGGCTGATCTTGACTCTTCCAATATGTTGCCATATTATAGTTTCTAACACCTTAATCTTACTGAAATTAGTTCCCACATTACTTAAATGGGCAAATATTTGGACCCAGACTATCTTAAAAATTATAAAAACTATAAAGGATATAAAGCCTATGAAAATAATTTGTAAATTATAGCCTTTCATAAAAATATAATTCCAAAATAACAGAATAGGTTTGAAATCCAGAACATAAAGAAACATTTGACTTGACATTCATAGATATAGAACATCAAGCTGGATATTATTAGTACTAATATACAGTTGGGCCACCTAGTTTAATATTCTCTTTGAAAGGTTATCCTGACTTTGGAATGTCATGAGTCAGCCTATAAAAGACACTAGGTATCTCCAAGGACCTTCAGATAGGGGTACCAAGAAGGTGATAAGCCTGGAAATCCTCTTATATACAGAAAAATAGTAACAACTGGGAAAATTTGAAATGAAAAAGATCTATGCTTCAACCTCAAACTATTTAAAAAGCTGTCATTTGGGGCGCCTGGGTGGCGCAGTCGGTTAAGCGTCCGACTTCGGCCAGGTCACGATCTTGCGGTCCGTGAGTTCGAGCCCCGCGTCAGGCTCTGGGCTGATGGCTCAGAGCCTGGAGCCTGTTTCCGATTCTGTGTCTCCCTCTCTCTCTGCCCCTCCCCCGTTCATGCTCTGTCTCTCTCTGTCCCAAAAATAAATAAACGTTGAAAAAAAAAAATTAAAAAAAAAAAAAAAAAAAAAAAAAAAAAAAAAAAAAAAAAAGCTGTCATTTAAAGAAAGTTTATAAAAAGCCTCATTCACTTTATGAAGCAAAAATAGAAATGATGGCAGGGATTTTATGAGGAAGCACATTTTATTCAATTTAAGAAATAAAGTTCTGGGGTGCTTGGGTGGCTCAGTCGGTTAAGCGTCCAACTTCGGCTCAGGTCATGATCTCATGGTTCGTGAGTTCAAGCCCCACCTGCGCCAGGCTGTGTGCTGACAGCTCAGAGCCTGGAGTCTGCTTCAGATTCTGTGTCTCCCTCTCTCTCTGCCTCTCTCCTACTTGTGCTCTTTCTCTCTCCCTCTCTCTCTCTCTCAAAAATAAATAAAATGAAAAAAAAAATTTAAAGAAAAAAAAGAAATTTCTAACAGTAAAACTTTGCTTTGGGACTTAGTAAGCTTATTATCCCTAAAATCAGATTAAGTTGGTGGAGCTGGTTTTCAGTCAATTTGTGGTCTTTGTGAGATGCTAGACTAGGATTAGTATTGAGGTACCTTCCATTTCTAGGATTTCTTAAGTATTGATTCCACAATACTTATAATTCTCTCAGGAGTCCTAATTTTCAAGTAAAGAACATAATCATAAATATTATTTTTTTGATAATTTTTGACTTTTGGATACACTAAGGAATGATTTTAAAAGCATAAAATATATCAAAACTACAATAGAGAAAACAAAGTGCCCTATTATTTCACTTCCCTGACATAATCACTGTTAATATATTGGTTCGTATCCTTTCCCTCTCTCTCTCTCTGTTGACATAAAGTAGCAAAATATATTACTGTGTCTTTTATTTCGTAATTTTTTTAATGTTTATTTATTATTGAGAGACAGACACAGAGCGTGAGCAGGGGAGGGGTAGAGAGAGGGGGAGACATAGAATCTGAAGTAGGCTCCAGGCTCTGAGCTCTCAGCACAGAGCCCGACATGGGGCTTGAACTCACAAACTGCGAGATCATGACCTGAACCGAAGTCAGTCACTTAACCAACTGAGCCACCCAGGTGCCCCTATTACTGTGCCTTTTCACACACATGGAATAATACTATTAATACTAAAACTTGATTTTTTCAAAGTATTTTTTGCCTTTTGTTCCATGTAGATTGTTCTTCTTCTTCTTAGTGACTATGTTGTATTCCATTCAACCAATCTAAGTTTATTAGGTTGATGGATAATGGGGTTGTTTTTAGTTCTTTACCATTATCAGTGATGCTGCATATTTATAATAACATTGTCATCATTACAAGGAGTAAAAACATCTCTTAAGGTGTTACACACTTTGTTACACAGTTTATAGACATCATTTCATTTAATCCTCAAAGGACAGTGAAATCTAGACATGCTATGTAACTTGCCCAAGGTCACATATCTAGAAAGTAATGGAATGGTAATTTCAACTCAGGTCTGTCTGATTCGGGAGCCAAAGCTCAACACTCACTCAGCAAATACTTCTGTACATACATTGTTGTATGTTTGTGTTAGTATGCATGCATGGTGCATTTATAAATAAAATTGCTGAGCCAAAGGATATGCAATATTTGGACTTAAACATGTATTTTCAAACTGACTTCCAAAAAAGTTTTTCCAGTTGGCAATCCCAGTTACAGAAAAATCAGAGCACTGCTTTCTCCATACTGTTGCCAGCACTGTGTAGTATCTATTGTCTTTTCCCCCAATATGATAGGCAAAATATTATATCTTAGTGTTGTTTCAATTTGCATTTCTTTAATAATTCACTGTTTTTGTAATAAAATGTGTATATTTAAATATCATTGTTGTCATCAGCTGTTAGATTATAGCTCATATACGGCCTATCATCTCTGCTTTAGAGAAAGGGCATAAGATTCTCCAAAAAAAAGTGTTTTTTTTAAATTTTTCAGTGTAATGCATTGAATACAATATAATACATTATTTTCTTTATCATAATATATATCCAAAGTCTTTGTTTTGTTTCTACCCCTAATACGTTTGGAATTCATTTCTGGCTTAAATATAACTAGGTGCCATTCTACCAGCAAGTTCCAGTTATTCAATTCTATAAGGTAAGGTAACTGACAAGAGAAGAATGAGCATGCACCATTTAAAATTGACTTTTTCTCATAAAAATGATGGCAGTTATGGGAAGAGAGAAGACTTTTTAAACAGTAACATGATATAAATAAATACACACATACACACATGATATTTTAAAAACAGAGTAGAGGGGCGCCAGGGTGGCTCAGTCGGTTTAGCATCCAACTTTGACTCAGGTCATGATCTCATGGCTCATGAGTTTGAGCCCACATCAGGCTCTGTGTTGACAGCTCAGAGCTTGGAGCCTGCTTGGGATTCTGTGTCTTCCTCTCTCTCTGCCCCTCGCCTACTCATGCTCTGTCTCTCTCTCCAAAATAAATAAACATTAAAAAAAATTAAAAATATATAAAAAAATAAAAACAGAGCAGAGAGCTCAAGGGAAAAACAGAAAAATAACATTAAAAGAATCGCTGTTCAAAATAATTCCGTTAAATAAAATTTTGAAAATTCTTCAGAAAATAAAAAAGTGATTTAAAAATTTGAGGTTAAGAATTTCTAGAAATTAAGAAAGCAATTTACAGTTCTTTTAAATGCCCTCTATGTACTTCAACAAAGGTTTATCCCATTGCAGAAAAATGTACCAGGGTCAACATAATGCTCCACGTGTAGGAAGCTAGCAGGGTTAACATTTATTCTATGTGGAAAAGACATGGCACTCAGCTACATCTTAGGGCATGAAGATCAAGTTAAGACACACAAAAGTATTTGGGTTTTGCAGTTTATTCAAAGGGGTAGCCATTTGCTTGGCTTAGCACTCTGAGGATGACAGTTTTATCAATGGTAGTTAGAGTAAGTGTGATCGTGTTATGGAATTATCATCAATAAAAACAAAATTGTCATAAAGAGTATCCTTATACGTAAAACCAGTTAGCAAGCACATATAATCATTTTCCTTAATTATCCTCATTTTCTTAGCGGAGAATAGAAACAACTTAATGTGTATCGGGTTAAATGTCTCCTCCCTAAAGTTAAACATTTTTCTATAATAGCGTCTAATGAATGCATAGTTGACATTTTATAAATTTTTTTTTTCTTTTCCACGAGCAGACCTACTGGTGTGTTTCACCTCATTTAAGCAAAAATAATGCTAAGTAATTACAATGTCGAACTAGCCTTTTTGTTTTTCTGGGTCTTACTTGGAAGAATGCATCTTGCTAGGAAAAAGAAAAACAGAATTTTTTCTTCAAATAGTGTAAATAGGAAATGGGAAAGATTATGCAATTGAGTATGAGGCTGGTCTGCTGGTCTGCTTTAAAAAGCAACTCCTATTTTTCTTTTCTAACCTGTTAATCTTTCTCTTGTACATAGCTTTAAAAAAAAGCCACCTACAACCTGACAATATTATGTTCCCCACAGCCAACCTTAAAAAAAACATCATTGAAGTATTTATTTGACTTTACTGCTCTAGCAGGCAAACGTAATACAAAAGGCAACAAAATCTAAATTATGATTTCATGATTGTTAGTCTGAACATGAATGGAAATAACCCAATTCCAAAGCTGGTTTGGACTAGAAAAATAATATGTTGTGCTATAAGTTATTTTATTCCTAATTATATGGTGAAGTCATTAAAAGGTAATAATTAACATCATTCAAAATGACATTGTAAAGCTTGCAGAAATATAAAAGTAGAATCATTACATATATGTATGTATATATGTGTGTGTATATATATATGCATCTTATTTTTTAACATAGTACATACTGAAAAGATTTCAAGGTGATTCACTTTAATCTTAGAATTTGTATTGATAAAGAGGATAACCAAAGTATAAAAATATAGATATAAACAAACCAACTGATAAATTTACCAAAAGGAACACTATATATTAATCTCATTGTTGGTTAGGTACATTGTATTATGGATATTTTTTTTTTCAATTGTAGAAATGTCCCATTAACAATGAGCATTGTTTATTTGAGAAAAGAGAGATAAGACAATCTACATTTTTTCTAAAAAAAAAAAAATACCCAAGTAAGAAAATTTTTAAGTTGATTTTAGACTAATTACTTTATTCTGTTAAAGAACACAGTAATATACAATGTATATTGGTAAAAGCATAATATTGAACCAAAATCTAATGTTATTCCATGTTCCACACTCTCCAGGAAATTATTTCAAATTGTATTTCTATACTCAAATTTACTCAATTTGTTAATTTTTGTATTTTTGCCTTTAAAAGCTTTCTTTTGGGGAACATTGTAGTTTTTCTCTCACTGTTATCACTACCAATTTGTCAACTGTACTCAATTTAAAACCCTGCTTTTTAGTCTCTCTCATCTTAGAATATTTATACTCCATTGCCAGTAAAGCATTTTCTCTAAGACAGTGCTTTTTGTCTTGTCAATCATAAATGTGTTTGGGTGGAGTCAGAGAGCAGAATATCAAACCAGCACTGGGACCACAAACCATTTTGCCCTCCACTCAGGGTTCCCTGGGCCATGCTCTTGTGCCAATCTAAAGACCTTGCATTTGTCAAGGGTAATTCTTATTTAGGAACAAGGAACTTTATATCTACTTACTTAGGCTCATTTCCATTAGAAATAATAAATTCATATTCTTCAAATATGAATATTATAGTATTGATATTATAACATATAGCTTAATATATATTAAACAACCAAATTCATTCTAATTAATGTATAAATTAATGGCAATTTACTCTCTCTTTGAAAAAGAATTACATACAACTTTTATAAATCTGACACATCTCACAGTAACATTTTATTTTTGTTTCTTATCCTAGCCATATGTGGTGTTCTGATTTGTGTCCAGTACATTTCAGTAACTAGATGTTTATGCAGCAAGAAAGTTGTAAAAAGCTAGCTCTGACGGGATCAAGTCCAGCAGACGGAACTACTGTGTTCTAGGAGGGTGCCTCTGTTAGATATTAATAAGGTAGTATTTTCACCAGCTAGCTAAATGAGAGATCATCTGCAGAACCAAGGGAACACTGATTCCAAATGTTCACTTATTTTTAAATTAAAAAAAAAACAATAAAAGATAATAAAAGAAAGAAGAAAGATGATAGATATAGACAAAGACTAGAGTTAGAGACAGACAGAGGGAGGTAGGTGGGCACTATGTAAAAACAATGAAACCACTGCTTGGATGATTCACTTTAATCTATGCAGAAACATACTTCTATATTTAAAATAGAATCATTCATGCACACTGAAATTTATCATTCATTTGTCATTATCTTTATTATTTATGATTATTTTTATCATGTGAACCGCAATTGTGGGAATCTTTCTAAATAAGCATGTGAACCCATACATTTTCTATTGTCTGCAAAATATGCCATAGCTTGGCTATACAATGATTTATTTAACAGATACCTTTTCATTGAACATTTATGTTGTTTCTATAATTTCTATTATAAACCATGACTCAATTAATATTTTTCCCTAGGCATACATCCTTACAGATCTGTCTGAAAATTTATTTTGAAAAGGTGGCAGGAATTTAATGAAGAAATTACATATTAACCATGCTATATAGGAATTATTCTTTTTATCGTCTCTGACTTTCCATATATACCTTTGGCCAGGAACTTCCTTCTCTATCTGATGACCAAAATAGTCCCTGTTCATCAGTTCAAACGTTAAGGAAAGATAATTGTTCTCTCCTCTATGATTGTATGGCACTTTTACTTTATTCCATTACCCTTTTATAAAACTACATTACCACTACTTGTTTATATGTTACGTCAGAGAGTCTAACTATTGAGCCCGTTTTCTCTCCTGCCTGGACACACATTTCCCAGTCTCTCCTGCAGTTAAATGTGGTATTGTAACTGAGGATTGAAATGATATGAGTTAAGTCCAAGTGTAGTGTATAAAAACTTCCCATGTGTGATTCTCCATGTTTTCTCTCTCACTATAGCAATTCTGGAAGCCAGAATGTATAAACAGCAGGGCCATCACAGGAAGGCAGAACATGGGTATGTGAATCACCACTTGGAGGACCACCACTGACTTATCAGGTATATATGTTACATAATTTATATTTAAAAAATCAACTCTATTTTGCAAAAATGTTGGGATTCTGGACCTATTTGATAGTGTTATTTTTATTAATGCATTTTGTTCTTTCCCTTTTATTCTATGAAGACTCATCAATGCATTCTGTTTCAACTCAATGCCTGGCACCTTCCATTCAATCAGTGAGTAATTTGAAAAAAGTAGAATAAAATTTTGAGACAATCTAGTTCTGTGGAAAAACTGATGAACAGAGTAATTAAAATACAGGTTTTCCCCATCTCAGAGATGCACAAAAGTTTCCATTATGGTATCTGAAAAATGTAAAACTTCTAGTTTATTTTTTATATTAAAATTTAGTCCTCACTAGTGTTTAGTATTTGGGTTGTATAATTTATACAATATAAATAAATTTCTATTCATTAGTACAAGCTCAAAAATTTCTGATAGTGGCACACAATTAAAATGTATGAAGCCTATGTCTTTAAGGGGTTTTAATTATATCACAAGTGAGATCCTAAGCAGATAAAGAAACCACCATTTAAATAAAGTGAACGTTTGATTAATTTATTTTCAATCCCCAATGGTAACTTTTAATAATAGTTTGTATGACTATTACAAATGATTCTCAATAGTAACTCAATACAAAGTATGGTTGTTTAAATATCAGCAGCTCTGAGCCTTAAAATCAGGGACCAGAGGTGCCTGAGTGGTTCAGTCAGTTAAGCGACCAGCTCTTGATTTAGGATCAGGTCATGATCTTATGATTCATGTGATTGAACCCCATGTCGAGCTCTGTATTGGGCTCCGTGTTGCAGCAAGCAGCCTACTTGGGATACTCTGTCCCTCTCTTCTACCCCTCCCCTCCTCACTCGTGTGTGTGCTCCCTCTCTCTCTTCCAAAGTAAAATAAATAAACTTAAAAAAATCATGGACTAGTTACTCTGCCTTTCTCATCCACAATTTCCTCCCCTATAGAATATTTAAATAACTTCACGGTGTTGTTTGAATTAATGCTATATGCCAATGCACATAAGTACTACAGTGGACGCCCATAGCATACCTTCCTATAATGTTCTATACAAGAAAATGAAGCAGAGCTTATAAATTATGACTCAAGAAGTCTTTTAAAAATATATATATCCTGGGGCGCCTGGGTGGCGCAGTCGGTTAAGCATCCGACTTCAGCCAGGTCACGATCTCGCGGTCCGTGAGTTCGAGCCCCGCGTCGGGCTCTGGGCTGATGGCTCAGAGCCTGGAGCCTGTTTCCGGTTCTGTGTCTCCCTCTCTCTCTGCCCCTCGCCCGTTCATGCTCTGTCTCTCTCTGTCCCAAAAATAAATAAACGTTGAAAAAAAAATTAAAAAAAAATATATATATATATCCTAAGGAAGGCTATATATTTCCAAAGTTTTACCTACATAGATGATTAAATTAATATTATGTGTTTGTACATGCAGGTGAAAATAAATCTATATTCTCTCTCTCTCTCTGTATATATATACAGGTATATATGTATACACACCCACCATAAATACTATAAACTGTGTTATATACAAATAAAACTATGCAGTAATAAAAAATGTTCTGTGCAAAAATATTCAATGATATGAAAGATGTTCATATTATTTGAGAAGATGTTCATACTGTTCATATTAAATGAGAAATGAGGAGGGGAGCCTGGGTGGCTCATTTGGTTAAGTGTCCTACTCTTGATTTCAGCTCAAATCATGATCTCACCAGTTTGTCAGTTTGACCCCACATCTGGCTCTGTGCTCACAGTACAGAGCCTGCTTGATATTCTCTCTCTCTCTCTCTCTCTCTCTCTCTCTCTCTCTCTCTTTCACTCTCTCTCTCTCTCTCCCTT
Source organism: Puma concolor (assembly GCF_028749965.1). Classification (NCBI taxonomy): domain Eukaryota; kingdom Metazoa; phylum Chordata; class Mammalia; order Carnivora; family Felidae; genus Puma; species Puma concolor. The sequence continues at coordinate 145,283,431 of NC_141674.1, read as the reverse complement.
TCCCTCTGACTCTTTCCTGCTTGTGCTCTCTCTGTCTCAAAACAAATAAATAAACTTAAAAAATGAGAAAAGAGGATCATGAAGCAATGCTACATAATAACTCATTTCTATAAAAAAGTTAAGTTGCATGATATATATGCACATGTCACCAGTGAAGATTAGCAGTGTTTCAACCCAGGAGCTTTTACATTATTTCTTCAGCATTATCTGTATTTTCTAAATCAGTTCATCACCTCATAAGGTGATTTCAGTCACATATGAATCACAAATCTGTCTTCAGTGAAGACAGACATAACTTGCTATGACATGACAGGTACAAAGGAAAGTCAGTAGATGCTGGGGGCATGAAAACAGAGGGATCCGTGCTGGGCAGAGTTCCTGAAGGAAGGAAAGTTTCTCAATGTAGATAAGATGGCATACATGTAGAACATCGCCCATCAGGAATTATGTTTTTTTCTAGCAAGAAAGTTCTTCACAAGAAGTTTACTATGATTTATAGATAAGGAAAGCATTTAGTAGTTGAGCAAGGACAAGTAGCAATGTTCTTGGTTTCTTTTTAGGAAGAAGCAAACTCCTATATTAGCATCAAATGTTTTACTTTTTTTTGTTTTTTTTTTTCACAGTCATCCTTACAAAACATTGTACACATCTATTAAGCCAATTCTATTCTTACATACAGTAAGAAGTTGTTTGGCACATGTTAGTCATAAATGTTTCCTGGAAGCAACTGGCCCAGCATTTAAAGTGTTCAGTGTTCACTAAGGTAATAAAATAATGCTGAAATATGAAATTATTTCCTTCTACATTAAGAATGAGCTTCCTCATTAAAAGTATTTAAAAGGCTCTCATCTTGCAATGGCTCTAGTAATAGCCTTAGTTTCAGCTTTAAGTAGGAAATCCTATCTTCCTACTGCTGCCTACAGTAACAACAACAACAACAAAAATTCTTTGGAAACAAAAGTATCAATTTGGGCTGTCGGCTGCTTTGGGTAGCCTTTGTAAAGGCACATTTTAAGTGGAACAATGATCATTGTAATTTATTTATTTTATTATTATTATTATTATTATTATTATTATCATTATTTTCTTTTAATTGAGAGAGAGTGAGAATGGGGTGAGGGCCAGAAGGGGAGAGAGAGAGAATCCTAAGCAGGCTCCATGCTGTGCATGCTCCATCCCACAACCTGGGATCATTACCTGAGCCAAAATCAAAAGTCAGATGTTCCACTGACTGAGCCACCCAGGTGACCTAACAATGGTCATTTTAAGAAGCCCCTGACATAGCTCAACATTCAGGATAAATTAAGATACACAGTGATAAGATACACAGTGATAAACTCTCGGCAGTTGATATACCATCACACATATGATTCATCAAATTTACAAAAATATACCTACTTTACCCACCCACCTCCTACCCAGCATGAAGGGAGAGATAGCTTGAAGTAGGGATCTACACTAACCTGTGATCAGTAGCTGACAGGTTGGGCTGCTGGTTAAGAGATTTAAAGGAACCTGATTGGAAAGTTGATAACAAGAAGTTCTGGTAAAGTATATGAGTGGTCCCCAAAAAAAGATAACAGAATATTGATATTTCTGTAGTATGTAATCTTCCAGCAAAGGCTTTCAATACAGAGGAGCCTCTCAATAATCAGACATACGAAATTATCTGTCCTGTAGCTGTCAGTGCCTGTTTTCACTTAATCCAAGTATTTATTCAATGGAAAAGATACTTAATAGGCCAGGATAACAATAACACAAGGGAATACTATGCTGAGGTTTGACACCATGAACTTCTCACTACAGTTGATACGGTTATGGCCACCCAGCTAACCAATAGCAGAAGACAAGGCAAAGCCATTTATGTGGCACATTCCTGACTAACTGATATGAGGTTGATTCTACCAGACCCCTTACATCACTATGAGGAAAAATGGTGTTTTTTTTTTTTGTAGGAACAGACAAATCTGGAATGTCTTCTCTGGTCACAGTTCTGTCAGCACCACAACTTGTAGGCATTTAAAACCCTTATTTTCATTGGATTTTGACATAATCTCACCTCAGAAGTAATTTGTAACAAAAGAAATATGTCCATGGGCTCACCCAAAACCCATTGGTCTCAACAACTAGAAGCAGCTGACCTGATAGAATGGAATAATCTGCTAAAGACTGCTATAGCATCTTTTGAGAGACAAAATCTTGTGGATTTGGGATGATGTCTGACTGGATGTTATAGACCTTACACCAGTATCAAATGTATGATGTCATCTCTCCTACAGACAGAATGCACTAAGGAACTAAGAAAGAAAGTTAGAGTGGCCTCTTTCAGCAAATAACTACTTGAAAGGATATTTACTTTCTATCTCTATAACTTCAGGCTTTATAGGTAGAAAGAAGTGCACTAGTTTCCATGGAAGAAATGCCTCCACTAGACAACACAATTTCTGTTAAACTGGAAGTTGAGTATGCCCTCTGGCCATCATAAGATCCCCAAGCTGTTAAATTTATAGGAAGAGAATGGGACTACAATAATGGTTGAAGTGACTGATGTCATTTAACAATAGGAAATCAGATTGCTACCACACAATTGAGGCAAGAAAAACTATTTCTGGAACCTAGAGGTTTCTCTAGATTGCCTCACTTCTGTAATAGGCTGGGTAACAGAATAATGAAGCAACCCAATCAAGGCAGAACTAATCAAAGGCTCATACCACAGGATCATATCACCAAAGAATACTACAGACTAGTCACTGACAGAGCTTAGAATTCAACTTGAATGAGTGTAGCTAAAGAATATATAATTGTTGGGGCACTAATGTGGCTCAGTGTTAAGTGTCCAACTCATGATTTCAAGATTTGTGAGTTCAAACCCCACATTGGGCTCTGCCCTGGCAACATGGAGCCAGCTTGGGATTTTCTCTTTCCCTCTCTGTCCCTCCCTTGCTTGGGCTTTCCCTCTATCTCTCTAAAAATAAATAAACATTAAATAAATTAAAAAAAAGAATATATAATTTTCATTGAAGTTCTCATGAGTAGCTATGTAAATCATGAGAATATGGAAGCTATATTTTATGTCAATTAAAAATTTATTGGGGCAACTGGGTGGCTCAGTTTGTTAAGCGTCCAACTCTTGATTGTGCCTCAGGTCATGATCTCATCATTCATTAGATAGAGCCCCGTGTTGGGTTTTATCTTGAAAGCATGGAGCCTGTTTGGGCTTCTCTCTCCACTTGTTTCTCTCTGCCCCTCCCTGTTCTCTCTCTCTCAAAATAAATAAATAAACATTAAAAAAAAATAATTTCTTTCCCTACTTTTTTTGTAGATTATCTTCTATAAAGAGCACTGAGGTTTGCTAACATTTTAGAATTTGTTTGGGAATATGACTAATCTGCCATCAAATCATGAGCATATGTTGGTGATGGGATTTATGTATCTCTTGCATTAGAGACACATATTTTTCATCTGGAAAAGAGAAGATGCTGAAAATAAAAACAAGTGGAATGCAGGAAATTTTCGATTTGTTCCTGCAGATCCACACTCCACTCTCTTTCTCAAACTAGGCCTGAGGAGGCTGACCTGTATGGACTACATCTGGCCAGTGGGAGGAACCGGTAAGAGTTTGGAGAGTAGCACAAAAATAGAGTCAAGGTATTTATTCCCTTGGTTCTTCCTTGGATAGTAGCCATCAGCTCTGTCTCCTAACCAAAGGCCACAGTCTCTGTATAGTTGCCCTCTGCAAAGAGGTATTTTTTTATGAATTCCTATAATTCCTTTCTCCCTTTCCATTTAAGGTCTAGGAATAGTGATGAGATAACATAACCTCTGATTTCTAGCCCGGGATACAAACAACCATTCCTTGTTGCTTTATCTAAACTCTGTTGACTCCTTCATAAATGGTTCTTGTATTATACTTTCCATGGCTACTTGCTTGAAGTGTGCCATCTGTTTCCCACTGCTAAAAATTTTTGGAACGTTATGGGAGAGCTGTAGTGGATTTCCCACTTACATAATAAAGTTTATAGTTAAAGCACCCTAACAAGCACTTAACCCATCACTTTCTCTGGATTCAATTTTACTTTTCAATTTAACTCTATAATATGACTTCCTAAAGGTCTTCAACATTTTGGGGGGCTATATTCTTCAACCAATTAAAAGTATATGAGCATGTATCTGTAATATATTATCTTTATTTATTGATGATTAATATAGATATTAAAACAAACCAAAAATAGAAAATTTAAAGTAGGGTAAAAAATAAAGAACAATTCTAATATTTTCTTTTGCCACCCAAAGGAAGTATCTTAGGCATCCTTGGGGTGCATTTGGTACATTTTGAAAACGCTATCAATAAATTGATCATAACATGCATTTCTTCTTATCTCAAGACATTTTACTCAAAAATTGCTGTTTGTTGACATGGTTGGTTGGTTGGCTGTTATGTAGATACTATTTCATTTTTGGTATTCACCACCTGATGCCAAGCATGGGGTTGACCTTCTTACTTGACTATACTTAATGGTACAATATCAAGAAAAAGAGAAAGTTAATGTATAGGATTTTTTAGGACAAAACTATAAATTAGATTCAAGTCGTAGACCTGCTTTTCTGCCTTTCCTGATAACCTTGTCACATTTCATGGAATAAAGTATGTTAAGGTACAATATACATGTGTATATTCTGACGTGGTGTCGTAGGAAGGGTTGGGTTGGGCAGAATACAAAAACTGGAAAAGAAAGTTTAGAATGGTGTGGCACACAGAGTGGAATCATAAAAGTACAATTTGCTGTTTTATTCTAAATACTAACAGAATATATTCTTTGAAGTCAGGTTAAATTACTGCCAGTTTCTATGGATACTAAAAACATCATGAAGTTAATGAAGGTTTTTAAGGTTTACATTTCTGAATGATCAGATGTAACCCTAAAAGAAAGCTTGCATATTTCATCAGTAAACTTATAAAAATGAAATTATGTCAGGTCTTCAATGTAGCCGACAAGTAATGGACCTAAATGGTTACTTGATTTTTAAATCAGATCGTCTTCAGAAGCTCCAGCAATAATTTCAAGCCATCAACATAATTAATAAAATTTGCTACAAGGGGCACCATCATGTGAAATGTAACATTTTGATAATTATTTTTTCATAGAGAATATTTCTACTGGAAGAAGAAAAAAGTCCAGTGTTCTACCCAAACTAAAAGCTAACCTCAGCCATCACATATCTAATCACTACCTGCCTCCTACTGCCACCCCTTATGTTTGTGTTTTGGGCATTCCAACATTTTATTGGCCATCTGTATAAACCAGCTGCTGATCTTTGTATTTATTCACAATTACAAATCTTATTGCTTAGTATTAACTTATTCTAAGTTTTGAATTTTCTACTGCCTCTGGACATTTTCTGTTAGTTACTAATAAAAGCAACCAGGATATTAATATTGTACTATAATAAAGGATGGCTTTATGTAAGAGTCAAAAATGTTAAACAGAATGTCCTGGCTGAATAATGTAAATATGCCATTAAAGTTTCAGAAATCCATCATATACTACTTTTACCATTTTTAAAGTATCCAAATATTCCAGGAACTCAACCATTCAAAATACCCAAGACCTAAGTCAATACTCATTTTCATAAGTATTTGCTGTCTGTGCCAAAGAAATATGATAATTCTAAAATTTAAATTTTTTCATAAAAATCAAAATACTCAACCAACATGTTTTATGTTTACATGAAAATAATCTTTCATAAAATTCATCAGAACTACATTAAATATTATCAAATATACCCTGGCTTTTATTATATAAAACTTGTATTTTTTTAAAGGAAATTTTGGTTACATTACAAGGTCAAAAGCATATTGTAGATGTTTATTCACCTACACAAGCTACAGATTAAATTAGTGAACCAATATAAAATAACTGGCTGAGGGGGCGCCTGGGTGGCTCAGTCGGTTAAGCGTCCGACTTCAGCTCAGGTCATGATCTCGCGGTCCGTGAGTTCGAGCCCTGCGTCGGGCTCTGTGCTGACAGCTCAGAACCTGGAGCCTGTTTCAGATTCTGTGTCTCCCTCTCTCTGCCCCTCCCCTGTTCATGCTCTGTCTCTCTCTGTCTCAAAAATAAATAAACGTTAAAAAAAATTAAAAAAAAAATAAGAGGCTGAGGATAAACAATAACCTCCTCCTTCTTCTTTCTTTATAGTTTCCTCTTAAAATATTTAACATTCTACCTGACTATATAATAAGTATACATATTGTAATATATATATGCTTATATTTATGGAAAAAATTATATAAACATACAAATGCACACATACACACATATATGAATATATACAGATTTTTGTGGTAATATTTAAAATATTTTGATACTACTTTTTTCTTTCATATTTGATTATTTCATATTCACTTTTTCATAATTACATACAAAAGTATTTACTTTTCATCATATACGCATTGTTAATTTAAATCCTGTACTACTTAAAACTTACCATGATTAACATTTTTTGATGGAGATTATGCACTTGAACTTAATTTTCAAGGTAACTATGACATTTTTGAGGAATTTTCCCCATGAACCTGTTTTAATCTGAAGAAAAAAGCAGTTTACTCTGACATAATTGCCTGCCAATGTTCAGTAATAGATCCAGTTTTCTATAAGAATAAGTAGTTGTAGTCACTTTAAGAAACAGATTTAAAATCTCTTTATATTAGGGGTTTTGTCATCCAATAAGTAATTCCATTGCAATTTATGGCTAATAGCTCTTTATTCATACTACTGGGAAGGGACAACTCATTTACTATCATTATGTTGTTATATCTTCACAGTTATATTTACTCTCTTGCATCACTAAACTAATTTGAATTATTTCCTTTCTTATTTCATAGCACACAGAGGTAAAAAGACTCTAGTAATTTCAGAATGAGTTTTTTTTTTTTTAAGTGCAGCTATAAGGTGAGTGTTCTTTTAGAAGTGGCCTTTAAGCTTGCTTATTGATCAAATTTTAGTTCATCTTCCATTGTAGCACAGAAAAAAAAAAAGACAAAGATTTCACTACCCCTTAGATATTATTTCCTTCCAGCTCTATTTATTCACTCTGGCTTCCTTTTTCTTATGTACTGTCCTATTTCATGAGCTCTCCAAAAAGAGACCAGTTGATGAAAAGACTGAATCTGGACAGATGCATGTCCATATTGACTTGCATTCATCAAAACGCACATTCCTGCATATCTTATAAAATTATAGACTCACAATATCTCAAGATTGGAAATTTAGGTTTTTTTGCCTGATTGCACAAAAAGTGTTCTGAATAGAGAATTGCTTAGAGCCAGAGTACCTCTCTTTACATTAACTATTTACAAAATAAAGTCGAGTTTAGTGTAAGTCAGTCTTGCAAATCATCCACAATCTTAACAAGTTTCTAATAATTTAAAGAGTAAGCATATGTGTTTCAGGAAAAATAGACTGTTGGGAGAATAGCAAAGTAGAGTAATGCAGTAAAGTTCCTTTTCATATTAAGTATCACATCAAACTAAACAGAATCACACAATAGTAGCAACTTGCCTATTAACTGACATAATTTGTTTATTCAGTGAAAAGAAATCAGGGATCCTCAGCTTGAGATGTGGAAGAAGGTACATTATCTCTCTTGTAACAAAGCATCTGAAACCATTATGTAAAGCCATTCTGCTCATATGAAAAGATGCTCCTAAGATTTTTAAAGCAAGCTATACATGGAGGTCCAAGGCAAAATTAAAAGTTCAATTTTCACTATAATTATTTAGGGAAACTCCATTCCTATTTGTCATCTGTTAATCACATGGACTAGCAAAAAAGGAAGTGGAGAAAATGGAACCAAACTTTGTCAAATTTAACTGTGCAAGGTTCAATGTGATACACTCCTCAAAGAATACAACTCAGAAATTCTAGATCAATAAAAAATTTTCATCTTAGAGTTCTTCCATCGCTTCTCATTTTCTCCTCAGCTAATGTAAATTATTGCCATCTTCTCTTTGTCCTGTCAGATGCCAATTCCTTATAAGGGCATTTTGTAGCCTTTTTTCCTACCTGAAGATTATCTAATTCATGAAGATTTTGTTTATCAAGTTGGGGACAGTATTCATGCAACAATTTCCAATTCTATTTTCATGTATATTACATGTTTAGTTATAATTGTTCAGACGTAATTGAATGTTTAACTTATAAAAGTGTTGGATATGATGTAATTGTCTCTTCAGGTTAATTTCAATTCAACAAGTGTTTATTGACTTCTATATGCTAGGCTTTATTTGGGATACTTGGCATATATCAATAGAGAAAAATATTCCTACCCTAGTGCTTCTTACATCTTTTAATATACATTCCTCAGTTCTGCTTCAACCACCAACAATTTCCATTTCCTTCTACGTTATCTGTTCTTATTAGTACCACTAATAATAGGCACTGTTCTAAGTGTGTTATATATGTAAATTCATGTAATCTGCATAACAAATATATGGGGCGGGCACTATTTCTCATCATCCCAATTTTATGGAAGAGGAAACACAAAAATACAGAAAGCTTAAATAACTTCCATGCTTGCCCAGTTAACAGGTGAAGCCCTGATCAAACACAGGCAGTATAACCTCAGATTTTGTGCTATTTACCTATATGTACATGTATTTGTCCAAATCTCTCCTGAAAGGTTTATCTACCATTTCTTTTAATGTGGTTACTTTAATTATCTGTTCAGTAGTAATCCAAAACTCAGTTCACAATCTCTGATCTAGCTGTAATTATGCTGCATATTTAAAGTCAATTTAAAGGCATCAAATTCTACTTAATAAGTCTCAGAGCACAGTAATCTGTTTCTTAACCAATTTAACTTATTTTCATGGTTACTGATTTAAAATTTTCCTCTTTAATACTGAACTGACCATTGTTCATGTTAATTCAGAATTCATATCTGTTAAAAATAATTAAATTTTCCCTACAAGTGAGGATATATTGTATTAAGAGAATAATGTATATATTTTATTAGTCCTTAATGCCATGACTTTTCTGGGCCGTGACAAAGCATAGGCAGTCTACATTTCCAAATATTTTGTCCTGGAAAAAATGATTCTAATAATCATATAATTATTTCTGCAGGAAATATAAAGTACTTAGATAGTGACCTTATTTGCATCTTGTTCATTGGACACAGACCTATAACAAACTACAAAAGAGGAAATTTTACTACATCAGATTAAGTAAATCAATTTAATACATAATGACAAAGATACCTGGTTCTTATTCTGGATCCATCGTTCCAGCCTGTAAGCATATTCCTCCTGCCTAGAAACCTGCAAATGGTGGATATGTCTTTTTTTTTTTTCTTTTTTATCACATCCATATAATTATTAGATATATAGCTTCTTTATTTTGCATATAAATGAGATTTCCCTCCTCTGGATGATTAAATATATCTTAAGATAATTAAGGGGCTCTAGTTATGTCCATCTTCCAGTAAAAGAGAGAGAGAAATAGAGAAGGGGATCCAGATATGTTACTAATTTTAAGGTTAATTCTTGGCCCTCAGTGTTAAGATATATTTTTCTTTTTTTATTTAATTTTTTTTTAACATGTATTCATTTTTCAGAGACAGAGAGAGACAGAGGAGACAGTGGAGGAGAGGCAGAGAGAGAGAAAGACACAGAATTCCAAGTAGGCTCCAGGCCCTGATCTGTCAGCATAGAGCCCAATGTGGGGCTCGAACTCACAGACCGTAAGATTATGACCTGAGCCACAGTCGGATGTTCAACCGACTGAGCCACCCGGGCACCCGAAGATACATTTTCAAAACTAACATCAGTGATGTATTATTTAAATAGAATACACTCATTGCATGTGTGCAGTTCAATTTTTGACAAATGTATATACCCTTTAGCCACTATTCCAATCAAAACGCAAAGAATATCCATTATTCTCAAAGTCCCCATGTTTGCTTCCAGTCACACAACTGCTCAGACTTGCTCATATGTCTTCTGTCACTACAGTGTAGATTTGTTTTTATAGCATTTGTGTAAATAAAATGATATAGTATGTAGCTCTTTGTGTCTGACTTCTTCCCTTAGCATATTAAGATTCATCTGTATTATTGAATACATCAGTAGTCATTTCTCTTGAGTAAACACCTAGAAATGAAATTGCTGGATTGTATGATGTATATTTTTAACTTTATAAGAAATTGCAAGGCTTCCTCTAAATCACATTCTTACCAGCTCCAGTTCCTCCACATCCTTGCTATTACTAGACACTGTTATCCATTCTGATTTGGTCCTAAAAATGAGTAGGTAGTGACATCTCATTGTAGCTTTTTTTTGAGGGTAAAAATATTTTAATAGTTTTATTTTGATTTATACATTGTAAGTATTTAGACTAATGCTATAGTGTCTATCTTTGTCATCTTGATCTGTCTGACCAATGTTCAGAGGCGAACTTACACTGAGGCACTGTAGGGGCATTAACAGACAAACAATTCTCTTCAATCCCCTGTACTGTTCTAGAGAGGACTTTATAAAAATATACCTTATGTCAACATGGCAGAAATTGTTTCTCTAGGCTGATATCATAGAGGTTATCCGAGGTATCTCTGTATGTCAGTTAGTCATGGTCCCATTTCTAATTGTTTCGATCTCAGAAGTTTCTGTGAATGTCCCTTCTATTTCCCATGGTCCTTACTTATAACAAGAGATCTTTCTTGCAGAGATATATCAATATACTGATATGCATTTCTTTTCTGATATACTTGCTTTCTTTATGTAGGTCCAAGTTTTTGACATGTTATCCCACTCCTTTAAAAGAATTTCTTTCAAATTTCTTAAGATACATGTCTGCAAGCAATAAATTTCCTCAATTACTGTTTGGGAAATGTTTCTTTCTCTTCCATTATTGAATGACAATTTCTTTCAATATAGAATTCTGCATTGAGAGTGGTTTGTTTGTTTTGTTTTTTGTTTTTTTTTTAATACTCTATTTGACTCCACTCTCTCCTTGTTTGCGTGGTTTCTGATGAGCAGCTGGCTCTAATTATGGTCATTCCTCTGTAGATAAGGTTACCCCACTCTGGCTGCCTTCAAGATTATTATTTGTCTTCAGTTTTCTGCAATTTCAACGTTTATTTATTTTTGGGACAGAGAGAGACAGAGCATGAACGGGGGAGGGGCAGAGAGAGAGGGAGACACAGAATCGGAAACAGGCTCCAGGCTCTGAGCCATCAGCCCAGAGCCCGACGCGGGGCTCGAACTCACGGACCGTGAGATCGTGACCTGGCTGAAGTCGGACGCTCAACCGACTGCGCCACCCAGGCGCCCCAGTTTTCTGCAATTTCAATATGAAATTCCTACATCTGTGTTTTTGATATTTATCTTATTTGTGTTTTCTGAACTTCTGGGATCTGTGATTTGAGGAAATAAATCATATGCCTTCAAATATTTCATCTACTCATTTTCTCTTCTCCTTCTGTTATTCCAATTACATAAATGTTGTGCTTTTTACTTTGTCTCATAGTCTTGGGTGTTTTGTTTTGTTTTGTTTTGTTTTGTTTTGTTTTGTTTCCCTTCTCCAATCTTTTTTCTCCTTGCATTTCAGTTTGGGTAATTTCTGCTACCTTATGTTCAAGTTTGCTGGTTCTTTCCTTGGTTAAGTCTGCTGTGAGTACACTGAATGCATTCTTCATTTCTATTACTATGTTTTTAATATGTAATATTTCTTTTGAATTTTTCCCATAGTTTTCATATCTCTACTGACATTATCAATCTGGTGGTGCATGTTGCCTACCTTTTCCATTAGATTCTATAATGTATTATCTTAATTATTTTAAATTCCACATCTGATACTTTCAACATCTGAACCATATCTGAATCGGGTTCTGATGATGACTTTGTTGCTTCAGATTATGTTTTATATTGCTTTTTGGCAAGGCTTATAATGTTTTTCCTGAAGGAAAATTTGTGTATGACAATAGATACTGAGGTATAGAAGTCTTTACTGTAAGAATTTATGAGAATCTGGCTAAGAGTTGGTTTATTTGATGTTTACTCTATTCCATTAAAGTTATATATATTAATGTAACTTAGACGTAATGAAATGTATCCTTGTTAAGATTATTTTTGACAAATGTTGACAGCATATAATTACCACCAAATCAAAATATAGACTACTTCCTGATCAATAAGTTTGATTGTGCTCATTTGCAGACAATCAGCTCCTCACATTTCCAGCCCCTGATAGTCATTGTAACTGTCTTATGTTCCTATAATTTTTTTTTCTTTCCTAGAATTTCAAATTAATAGAATCTCACATCATTCAGGTTTCTGTGTTTTTTGTGTGTCTTTCTTCTTTCACTTAATGTGATGTTTTGAGATTCAGCCATGTTCTTCTGTGCATCAATTTGTTCCCTTTTTATTAAGTAGTATTTCTCAGTAAATATGTACCCAAATTCGTTTAATCTATTCACCAGTAAATGGAAATTTGCTTCCAGTTGTTGCATGCTACAATAGAGCAGCTGTAAACATTTGTGCAGAGATCTTTGTGTGGATATATATATATATATATATATATATATAATCTACAATCTTTGTGTGGAGATATATATATATATATATGTATATATATATATATATATATATATATATATATATATATATATATTTCATTAAACATTAAAGAATTAGATTGGTGAAGCATAAGGTAAATATATGACTGAATTCATAAGAAACTACCAAACTGTTTTCCAAAGTGTTTGTATCTTTTCCATCTCTACAACAATTAATAAGATTTCTAGTTGCTCTTCATTTTAACCAGAGCTTGGTATTTTCAGTCTTTAGGCTTTAGCCATCCTAGTAGATGTATGTTCTTCTTTTGGATTTAATTTGCATTTCCTTAATGCTATAACATTGAGCATCTGTTTATATGCATATCTGTTATCACATTATCTTCTTTGGTGAAGTGTCTAGTCAAATTTTTTGCCCATTTGTTTTATTTGGGTAGTTTATTATCTCATTATGGTTATGAGTTCTTTATACATTCTGGATAAAATCTATTATAAGCTATATGTTTTGCAAATGTTTTCTGCCACTTTTTGGCATTTTCTTCTTTCAAAAAACAGAACTTAAAATTTTTATGAGGCCCAACTTATCACTGTCTTTTTCCTTTTATGATTTGCTCATTTGTGTCCTGCCTGATCGATACTTACCTACCCTATGACACTGAAATTTCTCCTATATTTTCTTCTATATGGATAGTCAATTGTTTAGCACCACTTGTTGGAAAGACAATTCTATCTCCACTATATTACCTTGCCAAGGTTGCTTAAAAATCAATTGACCAATAATTGTCTAAAACAATAACAGTAATAGCGTACTGGGCTATATAGCATATAGACAAGTGAAATGAGTGAAAGAAATGTCTGTCATAAGGCTTAGGATGGGGGGAATTAGTAAACTCTGTTAAAAATTACCTATACTATATGTGAAGCAATAGAACATCATTTTGTAGTATATTTAGATTAGTTTAAAATGTATATATGATTAGAGATGTCAACAACTCTCTTTCAATAACTGGTAGATCTAGCAGGCTGAAAATCAGTAAGGATATAGATGACCTGAACCTGAAATCACTAGAATATAGAATCCAATGAATCAATTTGATCTAATTAATATTTATAGAATACTCCACCTAATGACAGCAGACTACACATTTTCTCAATCACATGGCAGACTCCACAGGATACACCACATTTGGAGACACAGAATGCACCATAAAAATTTTTAAATAATAAAAAGCATATGAAGTATGTTTTCAGGCTACAATGGAATTACACTGGAAACCAAGATGTATGAAATCTATATGTGGAAATTTATAAAGCTTTGATGAAACAAATCAGACATAAAGGAATAGGAGATATTCTATGCCCATGAATCGGAAGACTCAATACTGGTAAAATATCAATTATTCCCAACTTAATCTATAAACTCAAAACAATCAAAATCTCAAATAACATACATCCTACATTTGCAATCTTTCCTATTTATTCCTTTCCAATTGTATAGCTAATTCACTTTGTTTGATGATCTACTCAGCAGGCAATTATTGATTGTTTCCTGTTGGACAAGCACATATTAGAAAGGAAATGATGAAATTCATTAGAGGTAACTCTCCTGATGGAAGTTCCTACACTTTGCCACCTACAAGATGCATCATTTATCATACTTCCAATGGTCAGGATCACTTGATTTTTTTAGTATCAAGTGGCAGGCTTGCCACATTAGTTTTGTACATTGAAGGGGAAAGTCAGGGGTGAATGGGCTTTAGGGACTAGCAGAGGCTCCAATAGTATCCACCTTGGTTTGTCACTTTTGGTTTCCTTACCTCATCAATTAACCAAGAATACCCTAGCTAATTTTCAGAAGTTCATTCTAGAGCTGTATTATACAATATGATAGCCACTGGGCATATGTGGGTTTTTTAATTTGAATTAATTGAAATAAAATAAAAATTTAGTCCCTCAGTTGTTATAGCCATATTTCAAGTACTCAAGATTCACATGGGGCTAGAGGCTACTATATTGGACAGTGAGAATTTTAAAACATTTCCATTACTGAAAAAAGTGCTATGAAACAGTACTTTCTAGATTCTCTATACTGGTCAAAATGGACTTTTGTTATCCTGTCAAAGTTCTGTATAAATGTTAAAAAATCCCAGTTTGGGGGGTACCTGGGTGGCTCAGTCGGTTGAGCATCCAACTCTTGATGTTGGCTCAGGTCATGATCCTAGACTCCATGCTGAACGTGGAGCCAGCTTAAGATTCATTCATTCATTCATTCTCTCTCTCTATCTCTCTCCCCACTCACGTTCTCTCTCTCTCTCTCTCTCTCCATCTCTCTCCATTTCTCTGTCTCTGTCTCTCTCTATATATACATACATATATATACATACATATATACATATATGTATGTATATATTTATAATCTCCCAGTTTTGCTAAGATCCTTAATTTCCTTTTAATTTTCTTAATGTTTATTTATTTTAGAGAGAGAGAGAGAGAGAGAGAGAACAAATGGGGGAGGGGCAGAGAGAGAAGGAGACACAGAATCTGAAACAGGCTCCAGGCTCTGAATTGTCAGCACAGAGTCTGACATGGGGCTTGAACTCCTGAACCATGAGATCATGACCTGAGCTGAAGTCAGACACTTAACTGACTGAGCTACCCAGGTGCCTCTAAGATCCTTAATTTCTCAGCAAAGGTCTAATTCTGAAGAAACTTTCACAAGCTAATTGTTATTAGGCATATTTCATGAAACTCGGAGCACTGCATTATGTGATGAAGGAAGGGTCTCCACGGACTGATTAATAAAGGTTCACATTTCAGAATATTTCTGGAGAGGTGCGCCTGGGTGGCTCAGTCAGTTAAGTGTCCGACTTCGGCTCAGGTCATGATCTCACAGTTTGTGAGTTGGAGTCCCGCATCCAGCTCAGAGCCTGCAGCCTGCCTTGGACTCTGTGTCTCCCTCTCTCTCTACTCCTCCCCCACTCATCTCTGTCTCTCTCAGAAAGAAATATTTCTGGAGAGATATTTCAATAATTGGATGTTGTTAATGAACGGTGTATATTATCTTCCATGTTAGGTTTATCAAGATAAATACAGAAACAGGCCTCTTATTAACTCTGATTTATTTATAACATTTTCTTCTAAGGGGGATCTGTTGCTGGATAGAAAATTAACTTTTCATCCCTCCTACCATCATAGCACATCATTCACCTATAATAGTATTTCTCATATTTTGCATCATTCCAAACGTTTTGTGTTATTGTTTGGTTTTATTTATGTGTCTGTCTCATCCACTAGGTTATGAACTACAAGGAAAAGCCACAGGAGAATACCAAAGCCTATACCAGATTTCCCCATAAAGCCTAGCATATAATGCTTTGTGTGGAGTGAGCACTCAATAAAACTTCACTGAAACAATAACCTGACATTAATTTGAAAACAGAAAATTGTGTAATATGGCAAACTCTTGTGAAAATAAAATCTTCTTAGTGTTGCAAGAAAACAGGATGTGATCTGCTGTGTGCTTTAAGGCTTTAAAAATGATTAATTAATTTATTTATTTATTTACTTTCTTATTTATGCATTTATTTTGAAGATATGGGATATTTCTTCCCCAAATACTCCGTGTCACATTGGCTAGGTTTCCTTGATTCTCTGATTCAGTTGGTTCTCATACTAAGCTATGTCCTGCAATTTAATCTTTATCATTAATAAAAGTACTACTTTAACCTACAACTGCTAACATTTTGTCCTATTTTTCAATTTTTAGAACTCATTTAGGGAAGAGGGTTGCTACTGATTGGTATTTCTCACAGTCCTTGCCACCAAGGACTTCATACTGTGCTACTAATTTTGGATTTATCCTGGAGACAATAAGAAGTTATTAACAGTATTTGAACCACATGGTGTAAATATAGTATTTTATAACTAATCAGTAGTGGCATAGGGAATGTTTGTTTATGATGAAAATTAGAAGCAAGAATATCAGTTAAGAAAATATTATAAAAGATGACAAACACTTCTGCGTATACAAGTCCCTGAATCTGTATATACAAGAGATAAGAAGGCTTTGAGAACCAGTTCAGTGTTGAGACTTTTTCTGTTATTTTTAACTGAGTTTGAGATTACTATAAACCATTTCAATGTCACTGTCCATAACCAGTTGAAAAGATGGCAAGTGTCTTATAAACCTCTGGTTCACTGCAAGAATATTTGTCTCTTTTCTCCACTCTACTAATTATGCTAGCTCGATATGTTCCAAAACCAGAAGTCAGAAGGCAAGTGGGCATGTACCTAACTAACACCAGGAACAGGAGCAGGGGACTAGGGGTGAGAGGAATGAAAACACTATCTAGAACCTGTGATTTGATTTTCTTTGAATATGCTATATAAATTCCACTGGAAGACTTGAAATTCTATTTTGATTTGCTTGTCCAAAGCAAATAAATAGTTTAATAAAAGAGATATCTTAAGAATAAACAGAATTCTTCCTTACTATATATACACTAATAATACATAGATTATCTGTTCTTAGAGTTGAAAGAAACTTCAAGTTATTATGTTGTCTAGCACCATGCTAAGAAGAAGACATCATCAGCCATGCTTTATAGATATTGTACCTAGGGAGAATAAAACCAATTATTTTAATCTACATACTTTGTGGTTTGTAGAAGCTGATAAATGCACTTTGAAATGACAATATTCAACTTATAAGGGTTTATGCTTAATGTTTAAACCTTTCACAAGCTACAAAATCAAAAACACATTCAATATTACAAATATTAAAGCCAGTATATTTTAAAATATGTGAATTACTTAATTTCCTATGATTTATTCAGAGGAAATTATACAAATTCTAATTTATCCTATAAATAATCCATGTTGTTCACTTCTTTTTAAGTTTAATAAATAGAACATTTTTGGGTATAACCCATGAATAAATAGAACTGAATAAATACCATTGCATTCTATTGAGATATTAAGAAAAATGATCCTTTTTTTTCTTTTTCTTCTTGCAGAGAGACCATATGCATTATGCATAATGAAAGAGATTTGAGGACAAGAATGAATTGGAGGTGGAATGCAAAAATTAGCCTATTTTGGCAATGATTTGAAAGTAAATATTAAATTAAAACTTCTAAAATAGGGATTCTTAACCCTTCTTTGCTGCATAGATACCTTTGGTATTCTAGTGAAGCTCCTGTAGCTCTCTTCAGATTAATGTCTTAATTTTTTAGAGAGAGAGAGAAGGAGAAAGAGGATGCACAAGTGGGGGAGGGGCAGAGGGAGAAGGAAGGAGAGAATATTAAGTAAGTGTCAGGCTCCACACAGGGCTTGATCTCAGGAGCATGAGATCATGACCTGAGCCGAAATCAAGAGTCAGCTGCTTAACCAACTGAGCCAGGCAGCCCTAAGATTAATGTTTTAAATAGAGAAAAGATATCGAGTTACAACAGAAACCAACTCTATTAAAATATAAGTAGTCAAAATGTTCTTAGAGATGTGTGATACAGTAGTATGGATTCTTCTCTGCTAACACATTATATAACATGATCTAGTAGCAAATCTAGTATCACCAACATTTATGAAGTAGTGATGAGACTAAATGATACTTAACGATTTTAGCACATCTAGATAATATGCTGACAGCTGAAGGAATCACAAAAAGAACAGCCACTAAAAAAATGTCACTGGAACATTAAATTGCTTACATATGAAGAACATAGGTCAGATCTATTAAGTCTTGGGCATTCGCAATAGGCATTCTGACTTCAAAAACATTTCTCACATCCATCAATCATGTATCAGGTAGAGCTGGTAAAGAAATTTATCCTTCATATAAAAGTATATTTTTCTATTAAAACAAAAAAAAAAACAGTTGTGCCCAGGTGGCTCAGTTGGTTAATGTCCAACTCTTGGTTTTGGCTCAGGTCATGATCTCAGGGCTTCATGGGTTCAAGCCCCACATGGGGCTCTGTGCTGGCAGTGTTGAGCCTCCTTGGGATTCTCTCTCTCTCCTCTCTCTCTTCCCCTCCCCCATTCATGCTTGCTGGCTTTCTCTCTCTCTCTCTCTCTCTCTCTCTCTCTCTCTCTCTCTCTCTCTGTGTGTGTGTGTGTGTCTCATAATAAATAACTAAACTTTAAAAAAAGTATAAAAAATATTCAGCTTTTAAACTGTACCTAGAGTCAATGAAATAGGCGTAGGTGCTTGGAAATTAACTGATAGGAAACACTGCATAGTGAAAGAAACAGTTAAATGCATTATATTATTTTGAACATAAAATATACTTTATCTTTTCTCCTTAATTTAAGAATAACTTAGTGTTTTATGGATATAGGTTAGGTGAGACTAAAAGCTCTGGAAATGGAAAATATTGAAAGTAAGGCCAAGCAAGATAGCTAACTGGGAAAAAAAATAGTTTATATTTAAGCCAAGAGAATGTGTTAAGTGAATAATATTTTCCTTTGAAAGTGAAGTCAGTCTGCCAATTAAATATTGTACATAACTACTCAGTGCCAAGTTAAATATTGAAATGTATTTTGGGGAGACACAAAGAGAAAGAGAGAGAGGGAGGGAGCAAGAGAGAAACAGAGAGAGACAGAGAAACAGAGAAAGAGATAAATTGATTACAAAATCATACACCAATTAAAATGAAAAATCTTAATTTTTATTTGAACAGAAACTTATTTCCTCAACCAAATGGGTCTTTAGACAATTTTAAGGAAGAGTTACTGCTGGAAAATAAGTTTTACATATTTGCTATACTATTGTGTCTTAAAACTAATGCCGAATTAATCACAAGAGACTAAAGTAATAAAGGACGATAAGAATAGATGGTGAAGCTATGCAGCATAACACTAAGACTTTGAGTACAGCAAATAACTTCAGAGGGGAACAGGACATCACCCAAATATTTCCTTTTGTGACTGAACTTTTTGCTCTTCTTCTTGTGAAGGCACTATACTTTGCTACCCTGGAAACTTCCTTGTGGGCTAGTTTTGTTTTTGTTCTTTAATGTTTATTTCTGAGAGAGAGAGAGAGAGAGAGAGAGCGAGAGAGCGCACAAGTGGGAGAGGAGCAGAGAGAGAGAGGGAGACACAGAATCCAAAGCAGGCTCCAGGCTCTGAGCTGTTAGCACAAAGCCCGACATGGGGCTTGAACCTATGAACTGTGAGATCATGACCTGACCAGGGTCAGACGCTTAAACGACTGAGCCACTCAGGTGCCCCACCAGTGGCCTAGTTTTATAGGAACTCCTCTAGCTGGCTTTAATGGGCTGTTCAACAGCACAGAGTTTTACACAAAAGAAATAAGCTTGAAAGAGATAATAATAATAACTTATCCATGCAGAACATGTGCTCAGTTTTCAAGGCACTTTACATTTATGAATGATAAGATGACTCTTTATGCAATATCTTTGAAAATTAAATGCCAAATGCTAAACACCGACAGGCTTTATATGTAGTAAATAGCCACAAAACTACCACATCAAAAGATCTTACTTTTAGCACATCAACAGCAAGTTCCATTTATTGCCTTACATGGCTATATTTACATACTGCTTTTATTCAATTTAACAAGCATCTTGTTGTGTTGGGGGAGGTGGCTAGTATTTAGAACAAGATTACCTGGGTTTGTGCTATGCTCTTTCATATATTAATTGTATACTGGAGTATATGTATATTAGGCAAGGATATTTGTCATATTATCATAAATGTTCTTACTTGCAAAATGAGGAAGAAAACTACCCTATGAAATGCCTGGAACCCCCTTAGATTCAAATGAAATACTGTCTGGCAAAATGCTTTAAAAATTACAGGGTATTTCATAAATGATTTTATGTATTTATTTTTATTTAACTGTTTTATATTTAATATGGCATCTCTTCTAAGAAGTCTCCCCTCAACTCCCAGTTTGGACGATTATCCTTCTTTGTGGTTACATAGTACCCTGTCTGTGCAAATGTTTATAAGAATATAAAGCTAATTCATCTTCCTCACCAAACACACACAGAAACTACGCACTATTCATAGAGTATATTAGAGCAGAGTATATTAGAGATGCTAAACAAGTACTGAATTAGATTAAGTTAAAATTAATAATTTAAAAAACTGCAGGGTTGGGAATATATCAGCAGAGTAGGAGGGCCCTACACTTGCCTCGTCCCAGTAATGCAAATACATGGACTGTGAAATCATCCTAAATGCTCCAGAAGCAACCTGAACACTGTCAGAACAAACTCCACAAGTAAAAGTAAGGAGGAGGCCGCACGGAAGAAAGTAGGGAGTGCAGAGATGTAGTTCGGAGGAGAAATGGATCATGGCCAGTGTGGTGGGGAAAGAGTTGAGGTCATGGAAAAGGGTGAGAGACAGACTAACACACGGGTCCCCATAACAGTTGGCTTGGAAAGTGAGAGAGGGGCTGAATTTCTTGAGTTCTTGCAACAGCAGGACTTTAAGCCTGGCATTCTAAGGGTCATTGTGCTCGGCTCCGGGAGAGCTCAGAGGCATTGGGATTGTACTTGGAGAGAAGGCAAGGCAAACAGCCCACAGGCATACGGCATATACACAGTGATCTGCAGAGTGCCTCTTGCATAGAGTGGGGAGGTTATTTACTCACCCAGGAGCCTGTCCCAGAGAGGAAGCATTCACAAAGTGACCCCTCTGGGAACAAAGACACTGGCCTGTACCATTTTCCTTCCCCGCCCCTCACCATGAGCACAGAGCCACCTGCAGGAGCCAGCACCGTGGCTGTCCAACTTCCTGACACCAAGCCCTTTCCCCACATGCTCCAGGACAGCCGCCCTTTCCAGTTCTGCTTGACTCAGTCCCAGTGAGACAGTCTGCTGCGCCTACCACCTCTCCTAACCCGGGAGTTTTGAGGGGCCTTGCTTCCAGTAGGGGTGGTGGCAGGATGCACCTCGTGAGCAGAGCATAACATTCCTAGTTAAAACTTGCCGCGTGGGGCACCTGGGTGGCTCAGTCGGTTGAGCGTCTGACTTCGGCTCGGGTCATGGTCTTGCAGTTCGTGAGTTTGAACCCCTCGTCGGGCTCTGTGCTAACAAACAGCTCAGAGCCTGGAGCCTGCTTCAGATTCTGTATCTCTCTCTCTCTCTCTCTCTCTCAATCTCTCTCTCTCCCTCTCCCCTGCTCATGCTCTGCCTCTCTCTGTCTCTCAAAAATAAATAAATGTTAAAAACAAACTTTAAAAAAATTGCCACATTCAGGCTAGGGACCAACACTGTCCACAATAGGCAAAGAGAGCCTCTGCAGATAACTGGTCTGAAGGATAAAGTGGCCACAGCACAACAGCAGAGGATACTTGGCACACACTGGAGACATTCTCTGAAGTGTCAGTTCCTGAGGAACAGGGGACATTACAGGGCAGTACAGGACCTCTTCTTCATACGGCCATTACCCTCTAGAACAGGAGATATAGCTGGCTTTCCTAACATACAGAAAAAGGTATAGATACTTAGACTAAATGAGAAGGTAGAGGAACTTATCCCAAATGAACAAATAAGACAAAGCCACAGCCAGAGATCTAGGTGAAACACATATAAGTAATAAGCCTGACGGAGAATTTAAAGAAATGATCTTAAAGATGCTTACTGGACTTGAGAAGAGTAGAGGATATCGGTGAGACTCTCAACACAAAGGTAAATAATAACAGAGCAAAGATAAAGGGTTCAATAAACAAAATGAGAAACACATTTAATGGAATGAATAGCAAGCTAGAAGAAGCATTAATGACCTAGAAGACTGAGGACTTCGAAATAACCAAGCTGAACAAAAGACAGAAAACAAGAATTATGCAAAAAGAGAATAGACTTAGGGAACTCAGTGACTCCATAAAAAGTAATAACATTCGGGGCGTCTGGGTGGCTCCGTCGGTTGAGCGTCCGACTTTGGCTCAGGTCACGATCTCACGGTCTGTGAGTTCGAGCCCTGCATCGGGCTCTGGGCTGATGGCTCAGAGCCTGGAGCCTGCTTCCCATTCTGTGTCTCCCTCTCTCTCTGACCCTCCCTGTTCATGCTCTGTCTCTCTCTGTCTCAAAAATAAATAAACGTTAAAAAAAAAAAAAGTAATAACATTCATATTATAGAAATCCCAGAAGAAGAAGATAAAGAAAAGGGGATAGAAAAATTATTTGAAAAGTAACAGCTGAAACCTTCCCTAATCTGGAGAAGGAAACAGATATCCAGATTCAGAAGGCACAGAGAACCCCCAAGAAAGTCCAAAAGCAGATCCACACCAAGACATATTGTAATTAAAATGGCAAAATGCAGTGAGGAAGAAAACGTTTTAAACGCAGCAGTACAAAAGAAGATAATTACATACAAGGGAAACCTTGTAAGACTATCAGCAGATTTTTTAGCAGAAATTTTGCAAACCAGAAGGGAGGGGGCATGATATATTCAAAGTGCTGAAGGGGAAAAATCTGAGGCCAAGAATACCCTATCCAGCAAGGCTATCATTCAGAATAGAAGGAGAGTAAAAGAGTTTCCCAGACAAACAAACACTAAAGGAGTTCATAACCACTAAACCAGCCCTGTAAGAAATATTAATAGGGGACTTTTCGACTGGAAAGACCAAAAGTAACAGTGTGAAAATAGGAAGCACATAAGTAGTAAAAATAGATACTTCTGTATAAAATCAGCCAAGGAATAACAAAATAAGATGATATAAAATACGACACCATATGTCTAAAACATGGAGAGGAGTAAAGAATGGATTCAAACTTAAATGACCATCAGGTTAATATACACTGCTCTATGCAGAAGATGTTATGTAAAAACCTAGAGGTAGCCACAAATTAAAAACCACTGAAGTATATATACAAAGAATAAAGATAAAGAAATCCAAATATATCACTAAAGTAAATGAGTAACCTATGAGAGAAAGAAAGGATCAGAGAAAAACCTCAAAACAACCACAAAAAGTAATAAAATGGCAATAAATACATATCTATGAATAATTACTTTGAATGTAAACGAACTAAATGTTCCACTCAAAAGATACAGGGTGAGAGAACAGATAAAAAAATAAGACCCATGTTTAAGGTGTCTACAGGAGACTGATTTTAGACATAAAGACACCTACAGATTGAAAGTGAGGGGATGGATGGAGAAACATCTATCAAGCAAACAGATGTCAAAAGAAAGCCAGAGTATAAATACTTATTTATACCAGACAAAATAGATTTTAAATTTTTTTTTTCAACGTTTATTTATTTTTGGGACAGAGAGAGACAGAGCATTAACGGGGGGAGGGGCAGAGAGAGAGGGAGACACAGAATCGGAAACAGGCTCCAGGCTCTGAGCCACCAGCCCAGAGCCTGACGCGGGGCTCGAACTCACGGACCGCGAGATCGTGACCTGGCTGAAGTCGGACGCTTAACCGACTGCGCCACCCAGGCGCCCCCAAAATAGATTTTAAAACAGACCGTAGCAAGAGACAAAGAAGGACACTATGTAATAATATAGTGGACAATCTAACAAGATATAACAAATGTAAATATATGTCCACACAACATGGGAGCACCCAAATACATAAAACAGTTAACAACAAACATATAAGTAATTAATTTATAGTAATATGATAAGTATAGGGGATTTTCAACACCCCACTTACATCAGCTGACAGATAATCCAATCAGAAAATCAACAAAGAAACAATGGCTTTGAATGTCACATTGGACCGGGTGGATTAACAAATATATTTAGAACATCCCATCCTAAAACAGCACAATACACATTCTTTTCAGGAATATATAGAACATTCTCCAGAACAGACTGCATATTAGGCCACAAAATAAGTCTCAAATTCAGAAAGTTCCAAATAATACCATGCATCTTTTCTGACCAAAACACTATGAAAGTAGAAATCAACCACAAGAAAAAATCTGTAAAGACCTCAAATATGTGGAGGTTAAATGACATGCTACCGAAAAATGAATGGGTCAACCAAGAAATCAAAAAAAGAAATCCAAAAGTACATGGAAACAAATGAAAATTAAAACACAAGAGTCCAAAACCTTTGGAATGCAGCAAAGGCAGTTCTAAGAAGAAAGTTTATAGCAATACAGGTCTACTTCAAGAAGAAAAATCTCCAATAAACAACCTAACTTCATACTTAAATGTGCTAAAAGAAGAAGAACAAACAAAACCCAAAGCCAGTAGAAGGAAGGGAATAATAAAGATTAGAGCAGAAATAAATGATATAGAAACTAAAAAAATAGAACAGATAAGTGAAACCAGCAGCTGATTGTTTGTAAAGAATTCATAAACCTCTTAACAAAAATCATAAACCTCTGGCCAGACTCATAAAAAAAAAAAAAAAAAAAGAGAAAGGACTCAAATAAAATTAAAATTAAAGAGAAGAAATAGCAACCAACACCACAGAAATACAAACAATTGTAAGAGAATGTTATGAAAAGCTATAGGCCAACAAACTGGACAACCTATAAAAAAATGGATACATTCCTAGAACATATAAACTAGTAAAACTAAAGCAGGAAGAAATAGGAAATTTGAATAGACCAATTATGAGCAAAGAGACCAATCAGTAATCCAAAAACTGCCTATGAACAAAAGTCTAGGATCAGATAGTTTCACAGGCGAATTCTACCATACACTTAAAGAAGAGTTAAATACCTATTCTTCTCAAACTATTCCAAAAAATAGAAGAGGAAGAAAAACTTCCAAATTCATCCTATGAGGCCCTGATACCCAAACCAGAGAAAGACACCACAAAAAAAGAGAACTACAAGCCAGCATCTTTCATGAACATAGATAGAAAAATCCTCAACAAAATGCTAGCCAACAGAATCCAACAATACATTTAAAAAAATCATTCATCATGAACAAATTGAAGTTATTCCTGGGCTGCAAGGGAAGATCAACATTCACAAACTAGTCAATGTGATATATCACATCAATAAGAGAAAGGATAAAAATCATATGATCATTTCAACATATGCAGAAAAAAAGCATTTGACAAAGGACAACATTCATTCATGATAAAACCCCTTAACAAAGCAGATTTAGAGGGAATTACCTCAACATTATAAAGGTCACATGTGAAAAACCCACAGCGAACATCATCCTTAATAGGAGCAAATTAAGAGCTTTCCCCCTAAGCTCAGGAACAACACAAGGATGTCCATTCTCAATACTTTTATTCAACATAAAGTCCTAGCCACAGCAATTAGACATCACAAAGAAATAAAAGGCATCCAAATTGGTAAGGAGGAAGCAAAACTTTCACTATTTGCAGATGACATAATACTATACTGTATATAGAAAACCCTAAAAATGCCACCAAAACACTACTAGAGCTAATACATGAATTCAGGAAAAGTTGCAGTATACAAAACAAATCTGAAGAAATATGTTGCATTTCTATACACTAATAATGAAGCAGGAGAAAAAGAAATTAAGAAAAGAATCCCATTTACAATTGTACTACAAATAGTAAAATAGCTAAGAATAAACCTAACCAAACAGGTAAAAGACCTGTACTCTGAAAACTATAGACACTCATAAAAGAAACTGAAATGGAGGACACAAAGAAATGGAAAGACATTTCATGCTCATGAATCGGAAGAATGAATATTGTTAAAATGTCGATACTATACAGAGCAATCTACAGATTTAATGCAATCCCTATCATATACCAACAGCATTTTTCACAGAACTATAACAATCCTTAAGTTTATATGCAACCATGAAGACCCCAAATTGACTAAGCAATTTGGAAAAAAATTAAAAAGCAAAGCTAGAGTTATCACAATTCCAGACTTTGAGTTATATTATTAATCTGTTGTGAACAAAAAAGTAGGGTACAGGCACAAAAACAGACACACATATCAACAGAACAGAATACAAAACCCAGAAATAAACCAGTAATTATGTGGCCAATTAATCTTTGACAAAGCTAGAGGAATATCCAATGGGAAAAAGTCTTTTCAAACAAATGGTGTTGGGAACACTGTATAGCTACATGCAACAGAATGAAACTGGACCACTTTCTGTCACCAAACACAAAAATATATTGAAAATAGATTAAAGACCTAAATGTGAGACCTGAAACCATAAAAATCCTGGAAAAGAGCACAGGCAGTAATTTCTATCACATCAGCTATGGCTATATTTTTCTAAATTTGCCTCCTGTGACAAAAGAATTAAAAGCAAAAATAAACTATCGGGATTACATCAAAATAAAAAGCTCTTGCACAGCGAAGAATGCAATCACCAAAATTAAAAGTCAACCTACTGAATGGGAGAAGATATTTGCAAAATAACGTATCTGATAAAGAATTAGTATCCAAAATGTATAAAAATGTATACATCTCAACACACCAAAGCCACATAATCCAATTAAAAATGGCAGAAGACATGAATAGACATTTCTCCAAATAAGACAGACACTTGAAAAGATGTCCAACATCACTCATCATCAGGAAAATACAAATCAAAACTGTAGTAAAATATCACCTGCTACCTGTCAGAATGGCGAAAATCAAAACCACAAGAAACGATAAGTGTTGGTGAGGATGTGGAAAAAAAAGAACGTTCTTGCACTATCGGTGGGAGTGCAAACTGGTGCAGCCAGTATGGAAAATAGTATGGAGGTTCCTCAAAAATTAAAATTAGAAGTACCCCCGGGCACCTGGGTGGCTCAGCCGGTTAAGTGTCCCACTTCTGCTCAGGTTATGAGTTCGAGCCCCTCCTGGGACTCTCTGCTGTCAGCAGAGCTCCCTTCAGTTCTGTCTCCCTCGTTCTGCCCTTCCCCTGCTTGAGCGTGCGTGTGTGTAATTTATCTCTCTCTCAAAAAAAAATAAACATGAAAACAAACAAAAAACATGGGGCACCAGGGTGGCTCAGTTGGTTGAGCGTCTGATTTTGTCTCAGGTCATGATCTACCAGTTCAAGGGTTCCAGCCCCACGTCAGGCTCTGTGCTGACAAGTCAGAACCTGGAGCCTGCTTTGGGTTCTGTGTCTCCTCTGTCTCTGCCCTCCCCTGCTCTCTCTCTCTCTCAAAAATAAATAAAAATATTAAAAATTAATATAACTAAATAAATAAATAAGCACTACCCCTAGAATCCAGTAATTGCACTACTGGGTATTTACCCCCCAAATACAAAAATGCTAATTCAGAGGGATACATGCACCCCTATGTTTATAGCAACATTATTTACAACGGCCAAATTATGGACGCAGCCCAAGTACCCATCAATAGATGATGCATAAAGAAGATGCAGCATGGGGCGCCTGGGTGGCTCAGTCAGTTAAGCGTCCGACTTCAGCCAGGTCACGATCTCGCGGTCCGTGAGTTCGGGCCCCGCGTCAGGCTCTGGGCTGATGGCTCAGAGCCTGGAGCCTGCTTCCGATTCTGTGTCTCCCTCTCTCTCTGCCCCTCCCCCGTTCATGCTCTGTCTCTCTCTGTCTCAAAAATAAATAAACGTTAAAAAAAATTTAAAAAAAAGAAGATGCAGCATATGTACATAATGCAATATGATTCAGCCATACAAAATAATGAAATCTTGCCATTTACAATGTCATGGATGGAGTCATACATGGAGTATAATGCTAAGCAAGTCAGTCAGAGAAAGACAAATACCATAGGAGTTCACTCATATGGAATTTAAGAAACAAAGCAAACGAGCCAAGAAAAAAAAATAAAAAAGAGACAAACCAAGAAACAGATTCTTAACTATAGAGAAAAAACTGATGGTTCCAAGAGGGGAGGTGGGTGAGGGTTGGATGAAACTAGGTGGTGGGGATTAAGGAGTGCAGTTGTTGTGATAAGCACTAGGTGATGTATGCAATTGTTGAATCACTATATTGTACACCTGAAATTAATGTTAACACTCTATGTTAACAATACTTGAATTAAATCTTAAAAAAATTAAAAATGCTTAAGGACATTAGTTTTTATTACAGGCAAGCATATTTTGGGGTTTGTCTTAATCTCTGCAATCATTGATATTTTGGTTACAGATATCACTAAAAAAAAGAAAAAGCACAAAAGAAAGAGACAAAGGAAAACCCTCTGTCTTCAAATAGTTTATAAAATATACAGTGTAAAACGTATATTCACCATTTACTGTCTATTTCACATCTCATTTTCTTTGTTCATATTATTTTATTTCTTCCACAATTGAGAATCTATTGAGACATAAGTAGGACTATATTATGTTCATTTAATGGGACATGAAATCTGAGCTTTTAAGTACTTGAATTTATATTTAAAATTTTGTACTAACTGCTTTTAAAATAGATGTGTTGAGCACTCTATATTTATTTTTTGAACAAGGAAAGGACACAATCCAAATATTTACTTGGGCATGGCAGACACACTAGTGTCATTTTTCTCTACATGGAGTCCTTCACACCAAAGAAGTACCATCAGCTGCCAACACCCCATAATGTTCCCTGCACTCATCAAATTCCATGCTTCTTATTCACCAAGTACACGTGGTACATTTTTTTCTCATAGAAAATTTGGTGCTCATTCGCCTGCCCTCACATCATTACCATTGTTAGTGTTGATTATTGAATAAATGATGTTCCTGTGCAACTCTAAATTTCTCTTAGTCTCGATACTGTTAACTAGTCCCTGAGTACATTCCTAGGTATGCTTAAAGCAGCTTATGATTCTAGCAAGAATAATTGTGCATTTTAAGTACTTGGCTATGCCAGTGCAATTCCAATAGTGACAGTTTTCAGTTAATTAAGTTAATTTGAGAAGATATTTTCAGCATTGCAGGAGATACGGCCTACAAGGAGCATGCATTTCAAATTGAGTAGTTGCTTTTAAACTCCAAAAGATCCATATCATAACAGACATTTTGCATATCTCATTTCATCTAGCAAAACACCTTCACAAAAAAGATAGGGCTTTCTAATGCATACAAAATGTCAAACATTCGCCTCAATTTTCCCCTTAATAATTTTAATTAGTTCTTATTTTAGAACCAAATTAGTTTTAAAGAGAGCAGTGTAGAGTAATTCTTATCCGTGTAGATGAGATCTATCAAAAACAACTGCCGTTAACTTGGCTGCGAGTTTAGTTTTTCACAGGAGGACGGACTCATAGGCCTGAGCAGCTGGAACGGAGACTGTCAAAGCACCGACTTGAAACCAATCTGAACAACCGTACACAACCAAATGACAGCATTTTTTGCAGACATGAAGCATGAAATGCCTCCACTGGCAGCAAGATTCTCTATACTTAGCTTTGACAATAGGGTTGCCAGACAGGGCTTCTGCCCACCTGAATTTTGATAATCAATTCTCAGAGTATCATTAAATATCTGATTATTTCAAAGCAGTCCCGTAATCTAAATGAACCATTTAGTTACTGACCATAGAGCCTTTCGTGATTACTTGGTAAGTCTCATCAGGTCATTAATTAGCATCCCAATGAAAATTTAAAATTACCTCAATAGACTGAAAAATAAAAACTTTCAGTTTAACTGCTAAATGTCGTTTTCACACAGATGTGACTGTAATTCTGAGGAAAAGTTTATTAACATTTTTGCAGATGAATTAAATCATTTAAAATGATTTAATACAATGATCTCCTCTTACAAAAGATGTGGAAAAGGACATACACGTTTGGATTAATTACCTTAAATTCTTCTATTTAAAACTGCTGAAAACATAAGTATAATAATGAAATATAACCAGAAAGTATGATGTAAGCTATAAAAATGATAAAAGGTAACTCATCCCTTTTCTTTAGCATGTTAAAATGCCTAATAGAGAATACATATATTTATATGATCATTTGCTTCAGCTTGTGAAGATAATTTTGAGTATCTTGAGGTTTTGAAACATTATAATCAATATCTTCTCCAAGTCAACCATCTTTTACATATGCAATTAGCATGCTCTTTTGTCTTCATTCTAATCAATGATAAGAGTAGAAGATTAAAAATTGAATGTAGATAATTTAAAATTATCTATATTGATAATATATATATACTGAAATAGATAAAGGGAATCAATAGGTACAGGAAAAAATGAATATAAATCAAATATTTTTATGCACTTATAAAAGTATGTAAAATTATATAGGTATTCAAAATAAACCTATCACAATTCAATAAAGTAAAAAAAAAAAGAAAAAACAAATTAACTTGTTTAAAGTATCATTTAGCATATATGGTATCATCACTATCCCAAAATGGAGATCCTCTTAACAAAAATATTATGAGACTTCACCAA
Organism: Puma concolor; assembly: GCF_028749965.1. NCBI lineage: Eukaryota > Metazoa > Chordata > Mammalia > Carnivora > Felidae > Puma > Puma concolor. The sequence continues at coordinate 145,252,627 of NC_141674.1, read as the reverse complement.
ATATCTTGAGCAGTAGACCTCAAATACAACTTTAGCAGTAAAACAGAATTAGTTATTGCATATCATTATAATATTCTACTATAATTTATGCAGTCTAAGACATTTAAAGCAATTTTTAAGGTGACAAGAGTAGGCTCTTACTGAATTATTCCTTTTCATTCCTGCTAACAATATTGATAATTCTATATTTAATAATTAGTCTACATCAAATAAAAAACCCTAAGCCATTATGCAAAAGCTTCTAATAAAAACATTTGCTGTTTCTTCCTATATCAAAGAAATCTTATCCAATACAGTGGTTTAAATTTGTTAGTGTTGCATTTTAGAATTTTCAGATTTAATGCTGATGTATAGAGATTTCTGTTGAGTAATCATGACATACATATTTATGCAAAATGGAACAAAATTAGGGTCATGTAAGTGAGCAGGATAAATATAAAATATCCTAATTGGGAAAAGTTATTTTTATAAAGGTAAAGGAAATTTGAGTTGAATATCTGGACTGACGTCCTAACTATGAACAATAAATGAATTATGGAACAGCTTCCTGAGACTCTGGAAGAAGCTCAATCACAGAGGTTATTTTAAAATAGACTGGGAAAAGTGCTGAAGACACATTTTGTAGGATAGGAAATCTAGGTTTTCAAAAGGATAGAATGAGTAAATTAAGTTAGCTATTTTTTTATGCACTTATATTTTGGGTTTGCATTGATAAAATACATTTTCAATTGCAGGCAGACAGCATTTCTCATCCCCCACCTCAAGTCTGTGTTGCAGAAGCTCTATTCCATACAACAATTCTGAGAGACTGAGGCTTTATGCTTTTGTCTAGCCTTCACTCACAGGTATGGTATACAACAGGTATGACAGGCTGAGAAAACACCTGGTGGGCCAAGAATAGAAGGGCCCTGGTTATATTTGCCCCAAATCACACTATGAGGGCCAAAGTTGTATGCTAGGGGAGGCAAACCAGGAAGAAAAGAAACTACCACCCCCTCCAAATGTCTTGCTGGAGAAGCAGGAGTGTCACCCAAGAAAAGGAGACCAGTGTTCCGCCCTCAGCTATACACTAGTGAGGCACAGAGACTTTGCACAGGAGTTAAGACAGTTCGTAAGAACAGAGAGAGAGTTCCAAAGTTCTCCCCAAAGGGATGACTTTGGAACAGAATATGGGGAAGAATAAAGCCTAAAGATGTTCTCTGTAACAATGGGGATTTTGGAAGTGAGCATTTAAGAAGAGGCTGGTTGCTCCAAGAGAATAGCAAGCTAAAGTATAGACAGTTTACAGTTCACCATAGAGAACCAGGTAAAGAGATAGTCAATAAGAGTCCTCCTGAATTCAGAACAAATCTCAAAGACTAGTCTCTAACGCTATTCGTGCAAAGTAGTCTGAATTTAATTGGATCAGATTCAGGAACAATTTATATGCCCAGACAGGTTGAAAACAAAGAGCAATCAGGTGGCAACTGGTGTTGAGGAAAAAAAGCAGGTCTGATCCTTTTGTGCACACTGCCTCCCCAAATTGTTCTGATACTTTATTTTAAAACAAGCACTGTTACCACTACTTTTTAACTGTATGTAGAAATGATTAACTGTGTATATAGCACTTTTCTAGAAAACATGTACAAAATGTTTTTAAAATATGTGGGTTTGAAGGTTAAAGTAGGATTAATGAGCAGAAGGAAATAGTGTCTGAATCTAGTTAAAATTGAAGTTCACAATAGTTTCTTCTTCATGTCTACTAAAGAGGAAACAAGAGAAAGAAATATGAGAATATAAACACAAGAGAGGAAGGCCATGGTTACATTGGTAAAATCAATTAGAGATTCAAGGCTATTATAAAGAAATACAGAGTACGGGACACAGCATACGGCCACTTGTCCTTAAACTTTTCACAGTTTTGTAGTTATCTGTTTATATTTATTTATTTATGATCTACTTCATTCAAAAAGGATATAAGGCAATTTACAGAAACATTTAAAACTTTCTGATACAAAAGCATTGCCGGAAAGTGAAATACAATCAGTAGCATAAAGCCATGGATAAACCCTACAAAAATGCTATAAGATTTAACACAATTGGGATACAGGTTTGGTTCCTTTTTTTTTTCCTTGACAAAAAATGAGAAAATATGAATAGTTAGAGTTTCACATTTTTATTCCAAGAAAAGTATACTGTTGCTCTGAAGGCCAGCCTATTGTTCTAGCACTGAGGTCTGATAGAAACATCTCCCATATGAACTCATTCTGAGAATATTGAGTAATGACAGGAAAATGGAACCCTTATGTAGTGGTATCCTAAATCAAATTGATCAAATCTGAACATTATTGAATTCACACCATTTTTTCAATTGCTTTACGGGGTACACAATAAATATATTTGAAGATTACTGACCAAGTTAACATAACCACACTTTAGAGCAATAAAGTCTTTCAGCTATATAGAGTCAGGAAGTGATAAAGGTAGACTAATTAACAGCTAGACTTGGACAACTAAACTCAATGGATTGTAATATCAAGTCATAGTACCACTGAAATAAAATTAATTTGAAGGAACTCCAAGATACTTGTGAATGCAAAAGTTAAAAAGGTTCCTATTAAGAAGAAGTCTCTGTATAATCAGAATATAATATGTGCTATAAATTCTACAAACAGGTGCCTTCAGTTAATATGCAATATATTTTAAGGCTCAATTATTCAGAGAATTTTTTTAAATAATCTACCATAGCGTTTATGTAAGTTTCCATTAATATGAAGAATAGTCTGAAAAATTAGCCTATGAACCAATGGCACATGTGTCATTGTTAGAAAAACATTTATTTTTTCAATAGTCAAGGTTTCTCAGTAATATAAAATCTGCACAGTGTCAACAATCCTCACTTCCTCTCAGACAATAACAATTTATCTTTTTATTTTCCCTCTGAGGGACCTGAATTCACACCTGCAAACATTCAATATAAATAACTACATTCTCTCATGAAAAACCAATAATGATGACACAGTGCATGTGGTGAATTCATTGCATCTATTTCATCACAACCTAGATTTTTTTTTTTCATCCAGAAAGATATTTTGGTTTTGTATAAGATATTTTGGTCTTTTATACCTATAAATTCATTTGATCTTCTTTAGCCAATGTAAGTTCATTTGATCTTCGTTAGCCAATGTAAGTTACTTTCTGGCGAACATCAATCTGCAGGGTCCCTCTATACTATATTTATAAAATTTAAAAGTATAGATTAGTGGGGCGCCTGGGTGGCTCGGTCGGTTGAGCGTCCGACTTTGGCTCAGGTCATGATCTCACCGTCTGTGAGTTCGAGCCCCACGTCGGGCTCTGTGCTGACCACTCAGAGCCTGGAGCCTGTTTCAGATTCTGTGTCTCCCTCTCTCTCTGCCCCTCCCCTGTTCATGCTCTGTCTCTCTCTGTCTCAAAAATAAATAAACGTTAAAAAAAAAAAATTAAAAAAAAAAAAGTATAGATTAGTATGCTCTACTTTGGTAAATTTTCAGTTGCCAAGTTTTACTTTAATTATTGGTTTTCTGAAGGTCAAGCCATGCTTCAAATATCACCAAAATAAATTCAAAAGTAAATTCTCTGTAGACAGAAAATTACATTATTGGTTAAAAAAAAAAATCAATGTTCTGAATACATTTGAACACAATCAATAGTTTATGCAGATGAATATGTAGAACACTGATTACATTTATAACTCTTTAAGTGCTCATATCTATAGCTAAGACAAACTAATTATATATATATATATATATGTATATATAAAGAGACTTCTCTATGCAGAGAAAACAATTATCACTACATAAAAAGGAGAAAAGGGTATAGTCAGTTTCATATTATAGCTTGGTATAATGCCATTGAGTGACCATGAGCAAACAATGACAATATAATAACTTCCCAATGTATACAACTAGCATCAGTATAAAATTAAACAAGCCAAATTACAAACTACTTAAGAAAATATAATTTTCATGAATGAATTCTTCATTAAAAGAAATTCAGAAGGTGGGAGATGAACTCCATTTATGCATAAAGCCTAAAATATATTATTATCACATGCAATCCTCAGAGAAGCTCTGTTGTGTGAACCAAAATGAAACTGAGGCTAGTTTAGGTAACTCACCTGACGTCTACATAAAGTAAATAATGGAAGCGTAAATCAGATCCAAGACTCTGGGACACTCAAAACTTTAAGACCTTCCTTTACAATACACCTCATCAGATCACATAGACTCATTCACACACCCTTATCTCTCGAAAGTCACTGAATTTTGAAGGAAGTCCCTGTCTATGTCTCTCCCAATTTGTGAATCTGGATGGTATTATCTCTATAACTAGCTTTGTGAGGCTAGGCTGCATCTGTAAACAGTAAAGGTTCACATGAACAAAGGAGTCATTCTCACACAGCTCTCCTACAGTTTACATTAAACATAATTGAACTGTTTTACTCAGCTATTAGTTCCAATTCACAATTTTCAATTGCCATGATTTCAAACCTAGGCAAAATAACAACAACAACAATAATAATAATAATAATAATAATAATAATAAAGAACATTTTTATTCATCCAAAGAAACGATCCCAATTGGCATTTTTCTTTCATTTAGAGTGTTTTTATCTTTTGAGAAATGGCCCTACCAAATATTTCTATTTCTTGAGTGGGCAGGGGGTGGTGGTGAGTACGAGAGTGAAGGGGGACTCAGCTGAGCAAAAATGTAAGTATAGATCGACTGTGTGCAATTGGGGTCTCTGGCATTTTCGTTACAGAAACTGTTCTGCAGGAACAGGCAGAGGAGCAACAACTAAGTGTGACCTTGAAATTACTAAAAGCAATTAGATTGCCTTAGAGAGCAAAAATAAATAAATAAATAAACAAACAAACAAACAGTGACAGAGAATATAGGAATTTCTTAAGCAATAAATCTGGTATGCATGTCTAATATCAATGCTTGTGGTAAAATACTCAAAATATAAGAGATTTCTAAAAAATTTCAAATATGATGTAACTAATTGGTTTATACTGAGGGGGTAAAAACAAAAGAATGGCATTTAGCATGAAGAAGGAAATCTTTATTATGCATAAAGTTTTTCTTAGTACTGATAGCATTAAATCTCACCTGAACATTAGCAATGAGCTTCCCATTATTTTAGCTAAAATAAATACCTGTGTTATAGGTGGCATGAAATATAGATCTGTTTTAAACACATGGGTTTTTCAAGCATTTGTGATAGAGGCAAGTGAAAGCATTAGTGTTACTGTAAGCAGTTTTAGAATATAATATGATCTAAGTATATTTAATTAATTTAAGGATTATATTATACTTAACCTAAAATCAATTCCCTGAAATTTAGTGGGCTTACTTTAGAGTTGTTATTACTGTTTTGTGGATTACGACTCAATTTTAAATAGTCCTTTTCCCATTTAAGATATATCAATTTAATTTTTATAAAACTCAGATAGGATTTGTATAGTAGAAACTATGTAAGTCAAGAATCTCATTAACTAGTTCAGCAACAAATTCCCCATGTTAAAAATTAGCTTATTGTAGAGAATGTCCAGGAAAACAAATGTTAGGAACATAATCACAATAACGTGTAACATTCTTTATTATAATAAAAAGTGACATTTACACATAAAATACTATTTCTGGCCCATTACTGCTTGGGATTCTAAAAACAGCAATCATCAGATAGAGTTTAGGCTAAATTTCTCCAACAGTAAAAACTGAAAAGTGCATTTTCTTTCTTTAGTGTTCTAGAGGCAGCCTCACTCAAACCCTTTCAATATGCCCTCCACTCCCATCAGATGGACAATCTGAAAACACCTGTCCCTTTAGTCCTTAGGTTCAGAATACTGCTTTTCTCCATTCCTGCTGTCCACGGAAACGTCAAGGTTGCGTTATTCATCCTGACACTTAACACTCAGCATTGGCAATCTCCTTTTGTCACTAAAGCCTGTCATCGTCACCCTTTCTCCCACACCATTTCTTCTGAAGTCTTCTTCACTTTAGCAGGTACCAAACCAGAACTGCTGTTACTGTCAATGTAATGGAAAATTGCAGGCAGGGATGTCATTAACAGGTAAGAGAAGAAACAGGTGCAGCTTCACTACCAGGAGTGCAAGACCTCATGTAAAGGTGAGTCCTGAAAACAGGTATCCACAGATCAGAGAGCAGAAGATGGAAGCAAGATGTCTTTCTCATCTTTCAAGTCCTCCTTCAAAGCCACTCAAGGAAGACTGTTCCTTCTCTAGCTCAGAGAGATGACAAACAACAGTGCACTTATTTCTTGAACCAATCTTTGATATTTATCATTTGTTCCTTTGAGGGAAGGGGCTGTTTGTTATATACTTCATCGTATTCGTCATAATAGGTATGCATATAAGCTATGCTCAAAACACAAGTGCCCCTGCTAATTCAGAAAGCAAGAGCATTGAAGAATTGCAGACACCATTATGTTTAACACCCTTAATTTAAAAGTGAGGAAACACAGGTACAAAAAAGTTAATCGAATCAGCAATTAGATCAATTTTCAAGGTTTATGAAATGAAAATGAAGAGATTTTAATAGCATACATAAATTTTAACTGCTCTGGTGCATAAAATGGAGAAAATTTCTTGCTTTGAAGCATCAGGACAAATGCCAGCTCAGTCATGTTTATGACCTCAGGTAAGTTATTTTACTTCAGCTTCATTTTGTACAAGATGAAAATAAAATTTGCATATGTTATGTTATTTATAAAACAAAGAAGGAAATTCATGAAATAAACATATATCATAAAATCAGAATCAAGTTCTTCTTCTTTTTTCTTTTAACTCTCAGACCCACGTATATAAGGAACTCCTAAAAGTTAAAAACAAGTCTATACCTAGGGAATCTACCTGGATGGGGAAAAGTAAACTGGTTTCTACATTTTAATCTAGAAGCTAGGAAGTAATAACTTAGGCTATCTTAGAAGAAATCTGCCATATTCATAAAGTGCTTAAAGAAATTTTTGGTGTGTGAACAGGAAATTGGTTGAAATAGAGCCTTGAGACGAAGAAAACCCAAGGCTCCAGCATACTTCTTTATTGTGGTTCAACCGCAAGTGCCCATTAAAGGTTGAGGCTACTTTATATTGTTAAACACCAGACATATTGTCAAAGCACGAATAAGATAAATCAACGGTCATTGACAATGGCCTACATTCAAAGCAAAGTACATTTGGATCTCTGATAACATTCACATCTGCGAGAAGTTGCTCAATACCATGTGAAAAGTCATTGCAGTGTGAGGTCAAGTGGTATAATTTGAGTGTGGATTACCAGTAAAAAGACTCCTGAACTGCAGTGTGTTCAAGGTCTACGGCCCGAGTGTTAGGTATGAGTACTTTTGGAATGATAATGCTTCATCCATCATAGTCTGTTTCAGTGAGTCACACTCACTCATGGCAAGGACTAAAACAGAACTGCTGGTGCTGCCACACAGAGCAAAGTGATGGGCAGTGATGTGGATTTTCTGGCAAGAGGACACAAGGACACTCCTTCATCAAAAGTGATACAAGTCACTAGGAGACGGTAAGTCCCGAAGAGATGTAGCTATGGAACACAGAGCAGAAGGTAATAGGGTACAAGAATATCTGCTCGTGTCTTGGGAAGACAGATCTGTATGCCAATACTGTGGTGGTTTCAAATATGGAAACAAGGTCGACGGAAAATGAAAGTGAAAACATCAAGGGAAGGGTGCTAGGGTGGAGATCAGCACCCAGAAAGGAAGGAGAGGCTTATATAGAAGATGAGTCTGTAGGCTTTATAACTTCTATGTGAAGTTTTTACTAAAATCAGCTAGATTACAGAGCTTCCTCAGGTGCATCCAGATAGTGAGGACAGAAAACTTGGTCTATGTGTGAGAAGTCTAGGTGAATCTTGGATACACAATAATATAAAATATAATACCAAATGCTTTAATGTAACCACATAGCATGGTGACTTAACACTAGAAGCCATGGAAGACATGAAATACTAAAATTTCTTCAAAATCTACTATTTCCTGCCCTCCCTCCCAGAGACTAAATGTGAGGGATCCTGACCTCTGAGTTTTCCCAAGGAACTGCAAAATTTCCAAACACTGATAAGATGAGCTATTTACTTCAGTTAACATAAGGTCCCAATTTATGAGGAAAAAGAGCTGAAATCATTTTGTTTTGATAACATCATTTGAACAGCCAAAGATTAGAGAGAAATACAGGTGTCTGTAGAATATGGAAGGGTGCTTTGGGTTCTGTATACCCTGGAATTTGGTCAATATTAATATGTCAAGAGAATCCTTAAAAACTGCGAAGTTATAAATCAAGGATACACTCCTCCCCTTGCCACTTCCATGGAGGGATATCATGTTTTTAAATGATCCCTCACAAAAAAAAAAAAAACAAAAAAAAAAAAACAAAAAAAAAAAAAAAAACATTTGAAAGCTTCTTTCCATTGATTCTGGCTCTAGCATTGAATCATATTTACAGATTGATATCCTAGCCCAAATGCCTTTTAGTTTTTTTAAGTTAACTTATTAGAGAGAGAGAGAGAGAGAAGGAAAGAAAGGCAGAGAGAGGAAGAGAGAGAATTCCAAGCAGGCTCTGCGCTGACAGCACAGAGCCCTACACAGGGCTTGAGATCATAATCTGAGCTGAAATCCAGAGTCAGACGCTTAATGGACTGAGTCTCCTAGGTGCCCTAAGTGCATTTTAACTTTTCCTTATTGCTACTTAACTCTTTCTTCCCTTTATTTTTTTTTTTTCATTAAAAACTAAGCACCCACTTCAACACCTTGGTTATAAAGGTAATGTAATAAATACTTAATCCTTCCTCCTTCTTTGTCTTCTCCCCACCTTCCCCAGCCTCCAGCTTCATCCAATCATCAGGGGGTAAGACTAGAAAGGAGTTGCTATATTCTAGTTTATGTCTGGTGAATTTTTACAAGATGAACAGATGTTGCAAGTAAAGTAGTCAAGTTGCCTAGGTAAAAATATCCACAGTATACCTCTTTCCCAGCACCCTTTGTTGAAGTGATACTTGCACAGTGTATCAACTCTACGAAATAAAGAACATTAAGAAATCAAATGGATGAAAGGAGTCCAAAGTATTTGAGTACATTATATCCAAACATATTCAAGTCCAAAATACTAATTACCTATAAAAAAACTATTAAACAAAAGGATAAAATGTAATGTTTATTTTGCTCAATATTCTTTCTCAATTTTGTCAATGTTGTTAAAGACTCTAAATTTTTTTAAGTTTATTTATTTATTTTGAGAGAACGAGGGAGCACAAGTGGGGGAGGGACAGAGAGAGAGGGAGAGAGAGAATCAAAGCAGGCTCCACACTGTCAGTGCAGAGCCCATCATGGGGCTTGAACCCATGAAACATGAGATCATGACCTGAACCAAAATCAAGAGTCAAACACATAACCAACAACCACCCAGGTACCCCTCAATCTAACTTAATATTACCTCATTTTAACTGTTTATGTTTGATGATATTATTAAAAGGAAACAGTAGTAATCATGTGTAAATTGCTAAAAAGTTATTTTATGCTTTTAAAATTATTATTTTTATCAAGTATCTAAATTAAAAAAAAAGATCATTTCAATGAATGAAAACTACTTACAAAATGCATTCTGTCAGGATTGAAAGATCTGCTTTTATTCTGATCCACAAATATTTATCACCACACTGTTTTGGGAATCCCATAAGAACTTCCTTTTCTAAAAGCTCTTTAATGATATCCCATAACATTCATAATTTTTATCTCTCTAATTACAAATTCATCAATAAACATTCTGGTTATTATGCATTTCTCTATATCCAGAAATCTCTTGATGATTAACTCTATGTATGTTGATTATCTTCTACATCCCTCTATGTAACAATAGAGCTCCCAAAAAATTATTCCCAGGTTTGAATATGTTTATGTATTTCTCAAAGCTATAGCCGTGGGTTGTAATCATTATAGTCACTTAGCAAAAAAATTAATTTGAAATAATAATAACTACACATGTCATGTGCCAGGCACTATTCTAAGCATCTTATAAACATTAATTAACTCATGTAATCCTCAAAACTCCAAAGATAGGTAGTATTGTTTTCCCCCTATTATTATACTTGAGAAAACCGAGGCACAGGGAGGTAATTTTCCTTAGGTCACACAGCAATCTTAAAATTTAAACACTAGCAATTTGGCTCTAGAGTCTGCTCTCTCAACCACTGCATTCACTGCTTTTCTGTGTGAATGCAAACATGTGTTTAGTAACATATTATCATTTATCTCACATATGCCATGTACTTGGTAGTTTGGACAGATAGAAAAGGGAAGGAAATTAGGACCCCTGTCCACAAAAAGTTCATCATATAAATGCATAAAACAAACAGGAAAAACATACGTACATTTAAATGACCATGAGGCAAAATTACTGTTTTCTGAATCAAGATGTCAACAATAGTAATCAGAGAGATACTTCATCAGTTCTAACATTATTCAGAGATAGGGAAGGATAAAAGAGGAAACTTCAACCAACCTACTTTAACTCTACTTGGATATCTTATAGTTTGCTTGCCTCCTTAAATGGTCTGTCAGTCTGTCTGTCTCTCTGTCTATCATCTATCTATCCATCCACCTATCCAGCCAGCCAGTGAGCCAGCCAGCCACCCACCAACAGTTATAGTATGAGAAATATACTTTCATCTCAGAAAGGAAATGTATGAATCTGAAATGAGAAAATCATTTTAATTTTCTCTACTTACAGCACAAATTCAATTCATTAAACATAGATTCTACTGTAACACAAATAGAAGGATTGTACCTGGAGCAAATAAACTAAACAAATAATATTTTATAGATTTGGAGATATTTAGCAAATCAGATGATGGTCAACAAATTAAAATACACTCCTCCAAAAACAACATTCTACTGGTAAATTTAATTTCTAATGGTTTAATTTCATTTAGTGACTATTTTATGATTATAACACTGATTATAATAAAAGCTTTTTGGAGAGTATTTGGAAAATACCCAGAGTTTTGGAAACAAAAGTCACCCATTTTCCCACAACACAGCTTACAATTTCACTGCTGTTAAATACTTGAAATTTTAAAAAAGTTTAAAAATTGATGTTAAAAACTTATTTATATTTATTCCTACTTGTTAAAATTGTGATCATCCTCTGTTTGGCAATTTTATAGGAGTGCCTGGGTGGCTTAGCCAGTTGAGCAACCAACTCTTGATTTCAGCTCAGATCATGATCTTGTGGTTCATGGGTATAAGCCCTACATTGGGCTCTGTGTTGACTAAACAGAACCTGCTTGGGATTCTCTCTCTCTCTTTTTCTCTCTGCTCCTCCTCTACTTGTTCATGCTTATTCTTTCTTTCAAAATAAATAAATATTGTTTAAAAAACTAAAAAAAAAATAAATTTTATAGACTGCTATTTTCACTCAACACTGAACAATTAATATTTCCTCTGGAATTATTTGAAGGCATTTTTTAAAAAAATATTACTATTTAAGATTTCTTCACATAGACCATAATATGCTTAACCTTCATTATTATTTCCAGTTTTTCAATGTTAGAAATAAAGTTGGTAGATAAGTAATTAAAAATTGTGAGTATTTCCAAAGGATAAATTCCTTGATGTCAATGTTAAAATTATTTATAAAATATTGCCCTATTATTTTAGTTTACTTTCCCTAAACATGTCAATTTAACTATCAGGTATGACAATGCACATTTGACTGCACCTCCATCAAAAATGACTGTTATTTTGGGGCGCCTGGGTGGCGCAGTCGGTTAAGCGTCTGACTTCAGCCAGGTCACGATCTCGCGGTCTGTGAGTTCGAGCCCCGCGTCAGGCTCTGGGCTGATGGCTCAGAGCCTGGAGCCTGTTTCCGATTCTGTGTCTTCCTCTCTCTCTGCCCCTCCCCCGTTCATGCTCTGTCTCTCTCTGTCCCAAAAATAAATAAACGTTGAAAAAAAAAATTAAAAAAAAAAAAAAATGACTGTTATTTTTTAATCTTTGCCTATTTGGTAGATGTAAATGGTTTCTTATTTTAATCTAAAGTGGTGTTTATTCACAAATAATGTCACAAATAGTATGAAATATATTACTGTTTACCATTATATTTCTTTTGAGCATCACCTGCTTCAGATCCTGTGATCAGTTCTCTATGTGGAATTTATGTGTCACTTAAGTTTTCCAATTTCAAATGTTAGATGAAAACCGATGGGAACCTTGTAAATATAAGTTGTACGAGGACAACTCCTGAGTCTGGTAAACTTATAAGAGTTTATAAACCAAAAATCCCCTAAAGGTTTTTAGTACATGAATTAGCGATGTTGAAATTAATGAGGTTTTGTAGTTTGTATACTCAGTTGCATTTATAAATTCCCCCATGGAGCACACAAAACAATGAGCACCGAATCTCAGGTCAGAAAATCTTGATCCTTTTCATTGTTATAATAATCGATTCTTAGTGTATATTTTAGTATTCATTGTACTCTAGCTATTAAAACTTCAGAATTATTATTTGCTTCCCTTAAGAATATTTATTACTATAAATGGTATCTGAAATGAATGAAAATAGAACAGATTTTCAGGACCATCTTGGGAAACACTACAAATATTGATAATTTTCAATTATAGTATAGAGCAAAGAAGCAAAACCAACTTAGAAATTTACTATGCATTGGAGGTTATTACTAGTCATGTGTTTTGCAGTGAAATCTCTTTTAGTATTTACATGATTAGTATTCTTTACCCAAACTTCCAAAAGCCTTTAATTACTGCCCAGTAGAGCATTTTATAAAATTTGCTTCAAGGTTAACCACTCATCTTGATTTCTTTGACATATTCCCAGGTTAAAACTAGCCCATGCATTCCATTAGATTTAGCACTTAGAAAAAGGGTCCATGTTTTGACTATAAATTATAGGGCTATTAGGGGCACCTGGGTAGCTCAGTTGGTTAAGCATCCAACTCTTGATTTCAGCTCAGGTCATGATCTCATGGTTTGTGAGTTCAAGCCCCACATCAGGCTCTGTGCTGACAATGCAGAGCCTGCTTAGGATTCTCTCTCTCCTTCTTTCTCTGCCCCTCCCCCCATTGTGTCCTCTCCCTCTCTCTCTCTCTCTCTGTCTCTCAGACTAAACAAATAAACTTAAAAAAACTTTTAGGACTATTATATTTATAAAATACTATAAAATGCAAGGTGATTTTTACTAGACATAATTTATTTCCCATCATTGGGCCACAGCACAGTCCCTGAAACCATAGTTCTTGGGCTTACACTCTGCTCCACCATTTATCAAATCTCTGAGCATGGATACGTTACTTAATCTCTGTATCTCAGTTTTCTCATCTGTAAAATGTGGAACATGCCTGTACCTAAAGCGATAGATTTTATTTTTTGCTCCTAAATATTTGCCAAGGCTTCTAATAAGAAAGTTATACTTTCCCTTCCCCATAGAAAGCATGACTGATCCTGTGACCCGTGGTAACCATCCACATGGAATTTTCATTCCATTAAGACAGGATTCACCATTTGGATTCTTTTGGTCAAAGCGATGTGAATACCACTTATGCAGAGAAGTTTTAAGAACCATTGCTGGTCAATGAGGCCCCTGGGTGGCTCAGTCGGTTGAATGGCCGACTTCAGCTAAAGTCATGATCTCGCGGTTTGTGGGTTTGAGCCCCGTGTCAGGCTCTGTGCTGACAACTCAGAGCCTGGAGCATGCTTTCAATTCTGTGTCTCCCTCTCTCTCTGCCCCTCCCCACTCATGCTGTCTCTCAAAAATAAGATGAACATTAAATTATAATTGAAGAGTATCTATTGCTACATTATTTACAATAGCAAAATGTTGGAAATGTATCTGATTCCCAATAATAGGAATTCATTAAATAAATTATGGTATAGCATACAGTTAAGTTCTACTTAGGAAACTAAAACTGTTGTAGAAGAATATTAATAACACCTAAAAATGTTAACTTTATTAATACATATCATGTGTATATATCTATGTATCTATATATAGTAATTTCATAAATAATTTAAAATTCAAATATACTAGGTTTCATTTATTGTATGGATGTGGCTGGAAAAAAAAAGGAGAAAAAAAAGAAATCTTTCTCATAGCAATGCAGTGCAACAGAAATAGAAAGTACTATGGTGCTGAAAATATTTAGTCTGAGTGTAGAGTGTCCAACCCTCTATATGATTTCAGTTTAGTTGATGAGACACATTTCCACAATCTACAAAATGGTGATAGTAGTACCCACCTCATTGGGTTGTATGGAAAGGAAATAAAATCATGAAAGTGAAAACCTGATTATTCTCAATAGATGTTATCATCTTAACACCCACTCATGAAAAAGAAGAGGTATTACACTGTACCAGTGGCAGATGCTTTAGACATCAAGCAAGCAAAACATTTTTTTTTCAGTTTTTGTGGTTTATCTGCATCTTTTCACCATATAACAAGTTAATGGGAATTTTTTTGTCCTTTCTTTTCCATGTATTTACCCCAGGGACTGTGCCAAATAGCACTACCCCAATTGGTAATAAGAGTCACTAAGTCTTAAGAGCCTCCTTTTAATTGTCCTGTGTAACTGCCATTTTTATTTTTATTTTTTAATGTTTATTTATGTTTGAGAGAGAGAGAGAGAGAGAGAGAGAGAGAGAGAGAGAGAGAGAGAGAGAAAGAGTGAAAGGGGAGGGGCAGAGAGAGAAGAAGAGAGAATCCTAAGCAGGCTGTGCACTGACACAGGGGCTTGAACTCACAAATCGTGAGATCATGACCTAATCTGAAATCAAGAGTCTATTGCTTCACCAACTGAGCCACTCAGGTGCCCCCCATTTTTGCTTTTAAGAATAACTTTGTAAAAGACAAAAATGAAACTTTATACAATTGAGATATTCACAAGAGTTGCAGGAGCTCTCAAACCTACAGTCTTAGGATTCTACTCTCTTAAAAATGATTAAGGACCCAAAGAGCATTTTTGTTTGTTTTGGCTATATCTACCAAAAATTACTATACTACAAATTAATACTATATTTTTTAAAGTTTTTTAATGTAAAATTAATAAACCTAATCTATATTAATATATAAAACATTTTAATGAAAAATAATTATGTTTTCCAAAATCTAGTGAGAAGAGTAATATTTTTTATGTTAAAAAACTCTGGGGGTGCCTGGGTGGTTCAGTCGGTTAAGCATCTGACTTCGGCTCAGGTCGTGATCTTGCGGTTTGTGAGTTCGAGCCCTGCGTCAGGCTCTGTGCTGACAGATCAGAGCCTGGAGCCTCCTTCAGATTCTGTGTCTCCCTCTTTCTCTCTGCCCCTCCCCTGTTCACACTCTGTCCCTCAGTAATAAACATTAAATTTTTTTTAATTCTGTAATATTCATCCTAATAAAAAGCGAGCTGTATGTTTGTGTCTACTTTTGAGTTCAATCGCTTACAATAGATTATTTTGGTTACATTGTTTCACTTCACCCATTTATTCAGTTAGAAAAAGGAATAGTATTTTTATGGCATTTTCCCTATCACTGTGAATACGCTCTTTTGATACTACATCAAAACTCAACAAGCAAGGGTTTCTTAAAGGTTATTTGCACTGTGGAACTTGAAGCCACATCAATGAATATTTCATACTCAACTAGGTTAAATTTATTGGTCTATCTTGCACTTTGCAGGTTTTTTAAAGCCATGCATAATTTTGCAACATCATGTAATGTAACATCATGCATGGAAAATACGTGCTCATGGAGTTAGGCGGATATTCCAAATGCTGACACATTTCAGATGACATATAAAAAGCAATATATTTGTTTGTACCATCATGACTACCCTCAGAAAAGGATTAAAGTATCCAGCTCACAGTGATGAATGTAAGTTTTCTAAAATTCTAATTTTCACTTGAAATTCTGAGTTTTATCATTGGCAATAAATATTGCTTTTGTTTTCCTTGAAGTAAATGATTCACTTCCTATTTCGAGGAAAATGCCTGCCAAGTACCCAACTTTAAAGCCCCATAATTTCTCTGGCAGTCATTCTTCCCATTAAAGTGATGTTCTCTGAAAAAGGTAGCTACTTCAGCTTCCACTCAAACATCTGCACAAGAGCTTTTTCTCCCGACAGTCACTGCATCGACAGCGTCAAGTGGAAGTACTTTGCACTTGCTTCCCATTTCATCATAAAAGATAGACTCACTACCACCTTCATTTTCGCAAAGGCAACAGCACGATTTGCTGTCTCCATTAGTGCACATGAAATGAGGAAAGAATATCTTAGTATTATTATGAAAAAAATTTTTTGTATCATATATGCTCTGAAGAAGTCTCAGAGGGATCTCTAGAGATCCATAGACTGACTGGATGATCACTGACATCAAGCATAGCATATCCTTACTCCTCTGCGGCAGGTAGGAAATTAGCATACTTTGATCCTTTTAAAAGAAATTTCTCCTGTCTTCGCTTAATTATTTTTTTTTTCTTCCCTGACAACTAGTGAACAATTTCCCAATAAAAAATCTGGCCTCAGGTTGCAATGTCATCACCACAGGTTGCAAATGGTGAAGTTGAACCCCACCTCCAACCTGCTGTAAGGCTCCACAGGGATAAACAGATGAGTAGCTTCAGTCCTCCGTTATTTATGACCGGGCAACAATGTTCTATTGGTTCTGCAAAGCATTTCATCATCTCTTGGGTGAAAACACTGTGAATGAAGCAGTGTTAAACCAGGAAATATACCTATGGGCTCTGGACAACTGCTTATCATTATGAGAGGCAGGGCAAGGTTGTGATTTTTTGAGCCAAGTGTTGAATACATGGTGATGAAGAGAAAAGGTTGCAATTAGCCCGTCTCTTTGATAGTAAATAACAGACTGTAAGCTACATGTCAGGGCTTTCCATCACAAAAATAAACACCAGTCATATATACAAGTCCTATGTTCAAACATAACAATCATGCCCATATTAGATCAAGTACAGTGGATTCTCATTATCTGCAGTAGCCATGTTCTATAAAGTTGCTGTGAACCCTGAATTAAAAAATAGTGAACTATTGCTCTCAGGGGAAATACAGAGTTCTATTCCTGCAAGCCTCTGGTCATAACATGTTTGTCACCAAAAACACTATTTGCATCATATAGGTTCATTTGCTAAAGTCCTTTAAAAATAAGCCAGTCACATTAGCCTTGAAAATCTGCTTGCCATATAACTCTCTTCCTGGATAACATTCAGCAGACATTTTTAAAGTTCTTCTACAGCATCCTATCCGCAGAACCTGCCTCACCTTTAAGTCTAGTCCAACATTTTCATGTCGTATCACCCTTTGAAATGTGCAAACCCGCCAGCACTAGCTGAGAAAGTTTTAGTATTTTCCTGACCCTGGGTTACGTGGCTGTAAATTTATTTGCTACAGGCTTCACAGCAATGCTATCCACTATGCATTTTATTGGTGATCATCTCATGAACCCACGCGCTTAACCACTTTCCCATCTTTCTGATGGCTGCATCATTCACTACAGATGTTAGTTTAGCACTTTGCAGAGTGACCTCATGTACAGATCAGCGAATTTCCTCTTCCTTTTTCTGGATGTATCATACTGTTGATTCATTAACACTGAACCCAGGGCTAACATCACCATTACTCATCCTGGAACAAAGCTCATCTAACCCACATATTTACTCCATAAAGCATATCTCAACCTTCTTACACTTAGGAACGCCAGACAGCACTATGCTCGAGGGCCATTTTCAAAAGTGAAATTGCCAACAAACCTCACAAAAATGCAAAAAAAAAAAAAAAAAACCCAAAAAACATAGCACTACATAAAGTGCTAAAAGGACACTTATTTACAGCATGAGACAGACTGAAACAGAGCATTACTTTGTTCTCAGATGGCATTTTGTGCATTGGGCAGCTCAAATTTTTGTTCTGTGTATAGGTAAGAATGACTGGAAAGTGCCATTAAGTATTAGATTTGTGATTACAAATACAATTTAGTGAGTAGGTAAACTCACAAACAAAGAATTCATGATTAATGAGGATTGACTGTACCTAAACAGTATTTAAAGTTCAGAGGTATTTGGAATTACAAAAATGGTACAAGCAAAACCAAAGAAAAAACTCCAAGTGTATTTTCTTTCTGTAAGTAATAAAAGTGTTCATCTATAAACTCCTGTTTTTTAGGGACATATGATATTGTGGTGGAGTTAAAGGTAGTAAAGTAGCTTGTTACACATGGTGTAACATTAAAAACCCAGAAACTGTGGACAATTTTAAATATGAGCTCTTCATCCAAATGCCAACAACTCTCAAGATAGGTCCAATTAAAGAAAATTAACTTCAATTATTTCAGTTTTTTTTAAATGTTTATTTACTTTTGAGAGAGAGAGAGGCAGAATGTGATCAGGGGAGGGGTACCGAGAGGGAGACAAAAAATCTCAAGCAGGCTCCAGACTCTGAGCTGTCAACACAGAACCCGACGTGGGGCTTGAGCTCACAGACCGTGAGATCATGACCTGAGCCGAAGTCAAACGCTCAACCGACTGAGCTACCCAGGCGCCCCTTCCCCTTATTTCAGTTTTTAGTATTGAATGAAACATGGGTAGAGAAGCCATGATGTTTGAATTAATGAAGATAAAGTGCCAACTTGCAACAAAAAAGTCATAAATCAGAAAACATTTCTGAAGCATTAAATTTTATTTTGAAAATCATTTTTGAAAAATTAGTTTTTCTTTACTGTGACTGATTATTGATGTTTTAGAAAAGGCAAATAAACATAAAAATATAATTTGCAGAAAAGCCTTATTCTTGTCCACTTTAAACAATTCATAAGTATGTTAAGATCTCTTTATTGAGGTGCCTGGGTGGCTCAGTCGGTTGAGCATCTGACTTCAGCTCAGGTCATGGTCTTCACGAGTTCGAGCCCCGTGTTAGGCATGCTGCTATCAGCCCAGAGCCTGCTTTGGATCCTCTGCCTCCCTTTCTCTCTGTCCTTCCCCTGCTTGTGCTGTCTCAAAAATAAATAAACATTAAAAGAATTTTTTTAAAAAGATATCTTTATTAAGAGCTAAGTGCCAAAACCTTTCTTATCTCAAACTTGAATCTTTATCACAATAGGAAAGAGGAAAGGATAGTAGATTATTATTTTTTTCTCTTTTTGGTGACTTTTAACAGTTTCTTTGTATCTTTTATCAAGTCCTTTCATATTCTTTATTAAAGGATGCCAGCCTTTTACTTCATCCATATTACTCTCTTCTATGTCTCGTTTTGATGCTAATTTAGATTAAGCCTTCTTGAATCAACTATTTTATATGGGATTATCAAAAAATAGAACTATATGATGGTATCATGGTAAGTCTCAGAAATTTAGAAATCATCTTATATAATGAGGTTTCCCTTATTTAGTGACAAAGAAGGAACATGAAAGATCATCCTTTCATTTCTTCTTTACTCCTACACCAAGTAAAGAACTCTGTTTTGTGATAGGCTCAATAAATGTAGATTTCTAAATTCTTGGATGGCAGCTCAGTTATGAATCCCCTTAAATTTAAATGTAGAGTAACATATCAAGCACCTATAGGAACAGCCCTCATTTATATTCCTTCACTCTCAATAAGGAAAGTTCCAGGATCCTAAATTCTGGGTCAGTCATGTTGCTGGTCTTAATTACACATTCTAATAAAATTTTCTCAATAATGAGATTTAAGTGTCACAGATTCATCAACGATTTGTTGAATATCTAACATGTGTGGCAAATTGTGCAAACCATCTGAAATAGAAAATGAATGATACTATATATGTCTCTTAATGGTCATTTTCAAGTTAATTTTTATGTGTAGAAAGAAGGAATCACCATTTTCATTAAAAGATTGCCCTTTCCCCAATATATATGTGTTGATCTATTTCTATACTATACAGTCTATCCTACTGGTTGACTTTTTGATCCTTGAACTAATCCCATACTCTATTAACTTCTTTAACTTTATGATGAGTCCTGAAATCTGATAGCATGTTTTCTTAAAGAGTATTCTAGCTATACTATGTTCTTTGAATTTCCATGCAAATATTAGAATTTTCTAATGTCCATCAAAATGAAAACAATAGTTGGATATAGATTAGAATAGTAATAAATCTATAGATCAATTATATTCTCCATTTAATTAGGTCTTCACTAAATTCTACAAGTAATATTTTAAAGCATTACTTAAGGAATGCCTCACACATATAGTAAGTTCATGCTTGGATATTTTATGTTTGCATGCTATTATAGGTGGTATTTTTAAAATTTCATTTTACCATTTTTTGTCACTAGGGTATAAAAGTAGAAGTGACTTTTATATATTGACCTGAATCTATAGTTGACCATTCTGGAGCTTTTTTATTCTTTCTGCAGTTTTATGCTTTCATTTGGATTTATTTTCCTTCAAGGCAAAGAAATGTCTTTAGCATTTCTGGTAGTGAAAGTTGCTACAGAGTTTTCTTTTTGAAAAAATATTTATTTTTGTTTAAACATATTTGCTTACAAATATTTGTTTAAAATATTTGTTTAAAAATATTTATTTTGTACAAATTTTTGAAAAACAGAGAGTTAAGTATAGAATTCCTTGTTGACTTTTTTTTCCTCTTTTGGCCCTTTAAAGACATCATTTCATGTTTTCTTGCATCTATAAGAAGAGTCAGTTGTCAGTCTTACTGTTGCTTTTATAAACGTAATGCATATATTTTACTCTGGGTATTTTTAAGATTTCCTTTTTATCATTAGCTTCCAATATTTGGCTCCATTGAGGCTTGGCCATGTTTTCTTTATATTTACACTGCTTACAGATTGATAAATTTCTTAAATCTGTAGATTGATGTTTTTCATCAGATTTGGAAAAAAAGGCTTATTAGGCACTATTTTTCTAATATTGCTTCTGTGCCATTTTGTCTCTCTCTTTTCTTTCTGTGATCTTAATCATTTGTATTTTTATCTCCCTTGGCTGCATGATTATCTCTAACAATATTACTTTGTTTTTCTTCTTCTTTTTAAAAATTTATTTATTTTTAAATGTTATTTAAATTCATATACACTAACATATAATGTAATAATGGTTTCAGAATAGAATTTAGGGATTCATCACTTACATACAATACTCAGTACTCATCCCAAGTGCCCTCCTTAATAGCCATCATCCATTTAGCCCATCCCCCTCAACCCACCTCCCCTCCAGCAATCTTTAGTTTGTTCTCTGTATTTAAGAGTCTCTTATGGTTTGCCTCCCTCTCTTTGTTTTTTAATCTTATGCTTCAGGGTGTATGCTTTCCATTAGCCTGATGTGAGTTCACTATTTCTGTCTTCTGCTGTATCTAGATTTCAGCTAATTCTCATCCAATGAAGTTTTAATTTCACAGATTGCATTTTTCAGTTCTAACATGTCCATTTGATGTTTCACACATATTTAAATTTTAAACTGCATCACCACGTGTAAGACAAGTTAGATCAAGTTGGCACTGTTCCATGCTCTATTCCTCTACCAAAGTTTACTGTCTCTTTTGAGTGGCCATCATGTATAATACAACTATACTAAAGGCTATAACTATCTTTGGGTACCTGCAAAACTGTTCCTTCCCTTTCTTTAGGAAGTATAATAACCAACCTTGGCCTTGTGAGCCTACTCTCTAAGCTTCACTATCTCTTACTGGTTTCCTTTAATCCAGCCCACACCTTTGTAAATATTCCCTTTATTTAGCTTTCCCCATTCACTCTTTTTCAGTGTGTTATCTTTTTCTTGCAGGAATCTTGTCTGCAAGATTCATAATACTAATGGGGAAAAAAACTATAAAAAAATGTAATGTATTTAAATACTTAAAATATTTTCAAAATAGTATATTACGAAAAATACAATTTAGAGCAGTGAAATAGTATGAAAAATTAATCATTTTGAAATATCTGTATGGGCTGTTTTACAGATGAAAAATAGATGAAACTAATTTAATCATGGTAAAAAAGTATCACGTTTCTCAAAAAATTTCTATAGAGTATCTTAACATAATAGTGCATATACAATTTGGTAGGAATTAAATATTTATAAGTGGATACCAAAGGCAATGCCTTAACAACAAAATGGAGTCCACGCTATTTCTGATCACGTCTTCATATTGTAAATTCTTATCACTTAACTTTTATCACTCGCTTGCAGCCAGGGTCAAGACCCTAAAGACTATTCTCACGAAAAGAAGTTGCAAAATTTTAACTTAAGTACAAAATCATGACTATTCTTCCTAGTTTTTCTTTATCTTTCCTCTATTTTTTCTCAAAATATTCTATTTATATTCTATAACCAAATCCACCTGAATACAACCACTGAATATTAACATCAGCAAGTTAGATAAAAGGGAACGTTTTCTTTCATTGAGTTTATGATAACTCCATCTTTCAGTTGTTCGGTCTCAAAACTTTGCAGTCATCCCTTGATTCCTCTCTTGGTCTCACAACACAAATCCTATCCACCAACAAAAACTATTAGTTCTGACTTTAAAACATAAAATCTGACTACTTGTCACCTACTCTACTGCTCCACCTTCTCTCACCTAAATTACTATAATAGTCTATTGCTATTATTTATTCTATGTGGCCTCCATCAAAGTTTATTCTTAACACAATGGCCAGGTCATCCCTTTAAATGTAAAACAGACTATGTCACACTTACTCTTAAAACTCTACAATTATTCCTCAAAGTAAAAACCAAAGTCTATAATTGCTTCAAACCCCTGTGTGATCTTGTTCCCATTACCTCTTTAAACTCACTGCCTACTAATTTCCAACAGTTTCCTCTCCTCTAGCCATACTGGCCTCCTTACTGCTCCTCAAAGGCACAAGGCATGATGCCACCTTGACACTAGCTGTTCGCACTGCCAATTGTTATCAACTACCAAATAGCCACAAGACAAACATTTGCTCAATGTCACCGCTTCAGTGAGGCTGAACCATACCTCCAACTTAATATTTGTAAGATGTTCCTCATCCCACCACTTCCTATCCCCCTCTCTTTTCCAATTTTTTCTTGTTCCACAAGGGTCATTGCCTTATAACTTTCTGTATAGTTTATGCATTGCACTCATTATTGATGGCCTCCTGTGACTCAAGTGCAAAGACTGGCACTAACCAAATTTTCAATAAATATTTATTAAATGAATTGATGAGTTATTCAACAAATGTGTATTGAAATGCCTTCAGAATTGTTGGATACTCTAAAAGTATTTTTTTAATGAACATTTACTCTGTAGATTAACCACAAAATCGAAATGATATTGAAATCACAGGGGTGCCTGGATGGCTCAATCAATTAGGCGTCTGACTTTTGATTTCGGTCAGGTCAAGATCTCACAGTTCATGAGTTCAAGCCCCACATCTGGCTCCTGCTGACAATGCAGAGCCTGCTTGGGATTCTCTCTCTCCTTCTCTCTCTGACCCTCCCACCTTCTTTAAATAAATAAATAAACTTAAAAATAATCATATTATATGATTTTATCACACACAAATTTTTTAAATTTCTGAGTAAATTCTATTAAATATTTCTGCACAAATATTTCAAACATAAAAAAATGAAAGATTTCCTTGTCATTGGTCCCTCTTGTCTCTGTTCTATACTCCCATCTTAGCTCCCAGCTGGATTAGGTGGCTGACTTCTCTTTTCTCCACCATGTCACTTGATATATTTAATTGGGGTTATCTGTTAGTGTGTCTATTCCACAATTGTTTATGAAACTTCCTAGGCAATGTCTATTATATTCTCCTTGATTTCTCCAGCACTTAAAGTCAGCACTGTGTAAATATTTAAAGAATAACAGGGAGAAAAAAAGAGAATAAGAAAATGCACAGACTTCCGTCAATGTACAATTGTTTCAAAATTTTAAAAATATGATAACACTTTTACTGTTTTGACACTCTTTAGCATCCTTAAAATATCATGAAAAATTTATTAGAGTTTGTAACAAATTCAGGGAATCTAGGCAAAGTGTTTTAAGCAAAGACATATTTAAGTGTTTGACTAAAATTTGAGCTGTTCTTATCATCAGTATCAGCTATAGGCTTGATTCCTAATTCCCATTTAGTTAATGATGACTCTACCATCAATAACTTTAAGTACGGCAAGAAGATTGAAAATTAATTCAAGTACAAAGAACTCAAGGATTTTTTAAGTACTATAAAAAACACCTGATGTATGCATGAATCTAAAGTTATCAGGGCAGTGAAATTGATCAACTAATCTATTAACTATGTCCTAGGATAGGTTGATCAATATCTTGCCTTAGATTAAAAATGGAAGGATGCTACTATGATATTTCTATGATGAATAAGGTAAACCCAGCTAACCAGTCATACTTAATTTATTATAAGAAAACAAAATGTAGACTGGGGATTTATTTATTTATTTTTTAACAAGTTAGAAGACATATTTGAAGAATGGCAAACTCAACAGAATTATATTGGCTTTGCAGCAACATGTTTTCAATTATCTTTTACATAGAAAAATAATTCTTTTCTTATCTTTTCACATTTGATAATATAAAAAGATGCCCAACTCTAAGAAATAGGAGAAAATCAGCTTAACACATTTTTCTTACCTAAGCTTTTAGCTTTATGGGAGATCAGGAATTCTCACATGAAAAAAATCCTTTCACGGAATTATAACACAAAGATAAAACTTAATATTGGCCTATTTAACAGTAAAATTTAGATTTCAATTAATCTCTTTTGCCTGAGGGGACAGTCAATACTTGACCCAGTAGATAGATATATTATGTATTAAAGTTGGAGAATGGCCATTAGATCACAACCCGATTGCCTTTGTTCTGGTTAGGTCACAAGTCTCCAAAAGGTCTACTTCAAAATAGAGAATGGATTTGAAACTAGAAATTTAACAAAAGTATATTTGTGAGTACAGACACTTGCTTGCCTTACTGCTGTCTTTGTAGTTAGCTACTTAGTTTTAAAAGTAAATCCCATTTGTTTTTCTCAGACTATTCTAATTGCATGGAACAGCATCCCTCCTCCTATCCCTAGAGCTTTCTTCCTTAAAATTGCACCTCTAGGATACTTCCTCCAATTAGTCACTTCCATTCTTAAAGCTGAAACTCAATGCAATCTTGTAATTATGTGCTTATCTCTAACTGTTTTAATGATTATACATTTGTTTTGTCTCCGAAAATGTGTATATGTTAGAGGCAGGAATATGTTTAAATTACTATGAATGCTGTGGTCAGATAATAAATTCCAGATGGGTAATGAACTGACCAGACACCCATAAAAAAGGCATTGTATTTACTTCAATCCATACACAACCGTAAGTAATACCATGAAAAATACTGGTTCAATTAAAAAGAAGAAAAGAAAAGTAGCTACGTGTTGGAAAACATGGCTCCAGAGGGAGGACTCCTGTTATGAACAAATGCATCAAAAATATCCTGCCTTCTCATAGGTGGAGCTTCCACTTCCACGTGGTAGCTGTACCTACAAAAGTGAAGTAGCAAAATAAAACATTATATGATAAAAATCCCTACTTATGAAGGAAATCATACGAGTAGAGAAATAATTATGTGGGATTTACTGAACCAGAGAGTCTAGATCCTTGATCAAACCTCCAATTAATTTTGCCTAAAGAGAGCAATTTGTCATATATATGCAAAGGGTTACAATAGGAGTTCTTGACTTTTAACAAAGTTATGTCTCACATCATATTTTACCAATATAATTAGAAACTGAACATGTCACACAGTGCACTGTAATCCTACAGAACATTTAAAGATCATTTTAAGGTGTGCTTATAATTTCTAATTTCTTAGATATTTTATTATGGATATCATGTCCACTTCATAAAGCTTCCTATGAAGAATCTTCTACCAATAAGTTTGTTGTCAGCTTGATCCCCTCCCCCCACGTTCAAGTTTCTCTGTTGGCTACTAGTATGCATTCTTCAAATGATGTTATAAATGAAAGAATAAGGCACCCACGCTCCTGTCTGCCAAGAAAGGAGCCAGTAAAGAAAGGGGAAACTACTTTGCGAATATTTGTACCCAGAAAGATAATTTCTGAGGAATTATGCATATGTCTGCCAAGGTTTTAAAATGGAAATAAGCATTTCTTTCCTATTTAACGTAGGGTTTAAGAGAAAAACAAAATATTTCATGAATAAATTTCTTAAACACTGGAATAAGTAATCAGTTGGCAGTTACTTTCATGGTGGAGTTTACAGTCATTTTATCACAAGACCTTCCATCTTTGCTCCTCATGTCGATAGTAGCAGAGTCAGAGAGTGTCACTTCAGAGCATGAAAATAAAAACAATTATTTGAAAATAACAATGCACTTGTTCAGAAAGCATTCTGGGAAATAAAAAATAAGGAAAAAGCCTAAAAACCATTGGGGGGGGTAGGGAAACATAAAAAAAGAAAACCAAGAAAAAGAACTACACCTGTACCATAAAAAGGAAACAATCACATATATGGAAAACTTCCTCACATCCTATAGATTCAAATGATAAAATATGAAAAGTGAATCCATTTGAAAAAAAAGTTCCATGTCATTTGCAACAACATGGATGGATCTAGAGGGTATTATGCTAAGTGAAATCAGTCAGAGAGAGACAAATAGCATATGATTTCACTCATATGTGCGATTTAAGAAATAAAACAGATGAACACACTAAAAAAGAGACAAACAGACTCTTAAGTACAGAGTATTGATGATTACTGATGGAGGTGGGGGTGGATGGGTGAAATAAATGAAGGGGATTAAGGGTACACCTATCATAAGCACTGAGTAATCTATAGAATTTTTGAATCACTACATTGTACACCAGAAACTAATATAACACTGTATGCTAATTACAATGGAATTATTTTGTTTTAAGTTCCATGCAAGAACAATGCATTGTATTCCTATGTAGAGAGAAAATGCAAGGGAGAAAAATATTGAGTATAAAATAAAGAGAAAATAAATAAATCAGAATTCTTCAGGCAAAAAAAAAAAAAAAAAAAAAAAAAATGATAAAAGGAGACAGTTGTGTCCAGAACCTGGCATTTATCTGTAGGTAAAATAATAGGAAATCTCTCAATTCTGTTAAATGCATTTATCATCATCCAAAACATAGTGAGACACATGCACTATCAATTTCTAGAAGGAAAGGAAAGTCAGGAAAATAAATAAAAAAAGACCATTTACATAAAAAAATGACTCTCAACACTGGGCTTTCATTCACTGTGGACCCAGATTCAAACTATAGATTTCTTTAAATTCTGTTTATTTAAAACGAAGCCACAAAGCCACAAATTACCTAAACCCTTTACTAGTATCCTGTTATCTACAAATATCCACTCCATGGTTTGATACACAATCTAAATGCCCTGATGCAAAAATGTTCAATGTGGTATCTGTCTGAGCTTGGGAGGCAAGGTAGTCCTATAGAAAGAGAATGTGTTTTAAATAAAAACAAGCTAAATTTATTCAATAATTATGTGCTCAGCACTATTATTTATATTATTTAATATTAATCCTATGGGATAAGAATTATCATTACAACTAATTTGAAAAACTGTGGTATAAATTAGTTAAGTGATTTGCCCAAGGATGTACCTCCTGAAGGCTGAGGGAGGTGAGAAGAATGTGAACTTAGGCTAAGGCTGAGCTCTTAAACATTAAGCTTCATGAGCTAAAGAGTTAAGCTTTAAACTAACTAGCTATGCAAATTATTTAAACTTTATTAGATATGCCTCAGTTTCCCTTAATCATAAAATTTGCCTCAGATGTTTCTAACAATAGCTAAATTCTCTAGGTCTCAAACAGAGACCATTTGAATTAAGTAGTATCAAAGAGTGATTCAGCTTAAGGCAATATGACAACAGGAGATCTTTCCTCTTAAAAAACAAACTTTTTCTTCCTTTTGTCTTCATGTTTATTCAATACATTCACTTGTCTGCAAGGATATGAAAGAATATTTTTCTGCCTGAATATGTGAGTGTAAAGAAAGAAGCCATGCAAGACATGAGTCTTCTTCACTAAATAAGCCACAAAGTGGATGATCAATTGTCATTTTGATCAGCCAAGGCGAGTTTACCTCTTGCTGGCTAATTCAGCCAGCTCCCTTGCCCATTTACCATTTGCATGTAAATAGAAACACCCACTCCCCAATAATGCTTCACCTCTCAGACATCTTAAGATAGGGATATCCGTAATAGGACCTAGATTCGGCATCAGTTGTGCTAACATTGGTCTTTACCCTCCAATCTTCTATTTAAACCATAGTTTATTTAACATTATTCATGTAATTCTGGTCCCAAGGTAATCAGAAGTGATATCCTTTTCCCAAAGAATATAAAATACTTAATTATTATTTTTTTATTTTTTTAACGTTTTTATTTATTTTTGAGACAGAGAGAGACAGAGCATGAACGGGGGAGGGGCACAGAGAGAGGGAGACACAGAATCTGAAACAGGCTCCAGGCTCTGAGCTGTCAGCCCAGCCCGACGCGGGGCTCGAACCCACGGACAGTGAGATTGTGACCTGAGCTGAAGTCGGACGCTCAACCGACTGAGCCACCCAGGCGCCCCTTAATTATTTTTTTAAAGTTAATTCACATTCAATAAAATCCACTGTTTTTGATGTACAGTTCCATGAGCTACAGCCATGTGGCCACCACCCAAATCAAGATATAAAATACTTCCATCACACCAAAGTCACCCTTTTTAATGTATAGCTGTAGCAGTTCTGGAAAACACACACAGCTATATAACTACCACCATAATCAAGACATAAAATAGGTCCATCTCCCCAAAAGGTTTCCTTGTGCCCTTTTGTGGAAAATCTTACTTACCCTCTATTTCCTTACCCTGGGAACCACTGATCTGTTTTCTGTTGTTTTCTCCAGATTGTCATATAAAAAGAACCACACAGATTATGGCCCTTTGAGTCCAGTTTTTCTCACTTAGCATAGTGAATCTGAGATTTATTCATGTTGTTGCATTTATCAGTAGTTTGTCACTTTCAACTGCCGAGAACTCTTGCATTGTATGGTTCCACCCGTTTGTTACCCAGTTCCCAGTTGAAAGACACTTCTTTGCAGTGATTATTGTTTGTGGTGATTATGAAAAGAGTTGCTATAAGTATTTGCATGCAGGTATTTTTTGGTAAACATAAGTTTTCACTTTCCCTGGGTAAATACTCAGTGTGGAATTGCTGGGTCATGTAGTAACTGTAAGTTTACCTTCAACAGTCAAACAGTTTTCCTAAGTGACTATTTCGCATCCCACTAGCAATGTATGGATCAAGTTGCACTATATGGTACTATCATTTTGTTGCTGTTAATCACGTTAACAGGTATATATGTTTGTTTTTTTTAATTATTGAGTTTTGAGATTTCTTTATAAAATCTGAATAAAAGAATCTCATCAGGTATATGACTTAGAATTATTTTCCTTCAATTTCTCTCTACAAGTAGTCTGCTTACATTTTCATTCCCTTACAGTGTCTTTTGAAGAGCAGGTATTTTTACTTTGATGAAGGCCAATTAATCACCATTTTTATTTTATGAGCTGTGCTTTGTAGTTGTATTAGGAAACCATTGCCTAATTCAAGGTCACAAAAATTTCTACTATGTTTTCTTCTAAAAGTCTTAGAGTTTAACTTTTACATATATATCTGTGAACCATTTTGGAGTGAATTTTTGGATATAGTGCAAAGTATGGATCAATGCTACATATGGATGACTAATCGTTCTAAAAGCATTTTTTGAAAATGCTACCTTTCTCTGTGAATTGCTTTTGTATGTTTTTTTGAAAATGAATTAACCATGTATGTGTGTCTAGATCTGGCCTCTGTATGCACTTAATTTCTGAAGGGGACGTAGGAAGTAGATGCTGGCAGCACATCTAGATATTGCCAACCAATTATACTTTTTACACATTATTTTAATTTATATTTAAGTTTTTATTTATACACTTCATCCTAGGAGCTTAAGGCACTGTTGTTTTTTTTTTTTTTAATCTTCTGCTTTTCAATACAAAGCAAATAGATTTTTCTTCCAGTTTTTGTATATGGGAAGTCAAAGGCCATAAAAGAAAAAGGCTAAATTGATATAACATAAAATCAAGATCATAAAAGTTTCAAAAGGACTTGAAAGTTTAATAGGAATTAAGATTTATTTAAGAAAATTACTATTTTTAAAAAGGAGGATAGGTAGGAAAAGGAAAGAAAAAGAGAAAGGAGAAAGGACATAATAATGGGAAATGGAAAAAGGAGCAATTATTGAACACTTACTCTTGACGTGTACCATATTAGGTGTTTCTGCATATGATATGATTTTTTTTAATCAATTCTGATGCAAATGCACTCAACCAGTCTTTAGAAAAGCCAGTCATAGAAGTTAAGATTCTCCTAATTCAAATTCAATCTTGTCATATATCTGGAACCAAAAGTTATACTTTTTAAAAAAAAATTTTAATGTTTATTTATTTTTGAGAAAGAAAGAGAGAGAGAGCGCGCGCAAGTGCACCAGTGGGGTAGGGGCAGAGAGAGAGGGAGACAGAGAATCTTAAGCAGGCTCCAGGCTCTGAGCTGTCAGCACAGAGCTTGATGAGGGGCTCAAACTCCTGAACCATGAGGTCATGACCTGAGCTGAATTCAGATGCTTAATCAACTGAACCACCCAGGCGCCCCAAAATTTATTATTCAGATATCTTTAAGAGACAAGTTCTGTTGGACTTTTAAGTAATCACAGCTGTGGGAAGTTTTGAAGATACTTAGGAGGAAAAGGGACAAAAAAAGAATCGATTCTATAGTTAAGTGTGAACAAAGAAGCCATGTGTCCATTCCTTCAACAGGCATTTAATGAGCACCCAGCACATTAAAGGTGCTGGGCTGGATGCTTTAGAAGATAGAGGACTTAAGACCCTCTCCAGCTCTTACACTCACTTACCTCAAGAAGAGAGAAAGGATATATTCAGTAACTGTGATTCAAAAGAAAAAAGAAAGAAATTTAGTAAAAGAAATGGAAATAAAGTGCTCAGGGAGTTTTTAGAAGAGAAAAAAAAAATCTAAATGAGAAGATTAGAGAAATTATAGGTGATTTGAACTGGTCCTTCTCAGAATGATAGGAAAAATGGAGCCTGAGGATATGAGGGCAAGCCATCTTAAGGAGAAGCAGCACATAAAATGCATGGAAGAAAGTGGGACATATGTAAGGAGTCGAGGAAAATAGCTAATTGGGTTAAAACATAGAATATATGAAGATACATTCTGAGAGATCACCTTGGGAAAGTAGACAGGTCAGATAAATGAGTGTTTTGTTGTGCCATTTATTCCTTCGCAAATATTTCCTGTGAGCCTACTATAAGACAGGAACAAGAGTAAGCACTGGCAATAGTAGGCACAAAGAAGACACACAAGGTATCTGCCCTTACGGAGGTTAAAGACTAGAGGCTTAGGAATTAGGACTTTATTTAAGAGGCAATGATTATTAATGAAGATTTTCGAGCAGTCAGGTATTAGCCTAACCATGAAAAGAAGTAAAAAAATAAATACAAAAAATATTTTCTTGTGCATCCTAATGCTGACTTTGCTAAAAAGTGTGGAAACTGAGAAATACATAGTTTTACAAATTAAAAAAATTTCTAAATAAACTTTTGAAAGTTTGGAGTTAGGGTAGGACAGTACGCTGAATGAAATCCTTTGTTCTATAAGGGAATCACACGGTTTGCACATAGACAGCATACAGTTCATATGTTGGAATAGATTTTTTAATATGTTTACCTAGAAAGGAAAATTTCTTGTATCTATATACCTAATGACATCCATCCATCCAATGATACCTGTATCAATGAGTATGTATACTCTATTTAAAGACAAAAGCTTAATAAAACAACTCTTTAATTTGATTCGAATCCTCATTATTAATTAATTGTTAAGAGCTTCAGCTTCAAGAAGAAATGAGATAATTTTTCACCATTTGCTTCTTTCAGTAATTGAGATTTAAACAGGAGTGAAATTTAACAAGTTTTACTCTACAGAATAGAACATTCTGCACATCTGATGTCTCCTTGGCATTATCTTCTGATTTCCACTCAGACAATGTCTGATTCATGAGATGATAGGAGAGATATTGTTACTGAGAGTTTGAACTACTGCTGGCTCTTATCTGAGCATCACTCCTCAGTCTGACATGATGCTCCCCAAGTTTCCGAGAGGATATTCTATTCCGGAGTTTATAATATACTGTGTCCTTGGATAGGGGGTCAAATATTGTGTCTCTGGTAGAAAGCAGACTCAAAATACTCAGCCTTTGTTGCTGAAAGAAATGACATGTGATTTCTTCTAAATTTTTCAATAATGTTTTGTTACTTCCTAGTATAATACAATATAAAGACAGTATTTCTGAAGTGGAGACTATTTTAAAGATGATGAGTATGTAGCAAAAAGCAATAACAAAAATAATAAGTACTAGAATATTTCACTTTCTGTATATCATATATAGTATATACCATATATATGTCACATATTATATATGTCATATATAATATATAGTTTATATATACAGTATTTGTGTGTTTCTGTATATGTGTGTGTGATATTATAATATTATGAAGCTTCAGAAAGCAAGCAGCAATCTATTCACATATTCCCTCTTTGAGCACCCCACCATATCTGAAACTTAGCTGTTTAAATGTGGATTCATATTTCAATATTATGAATATTCATATATTCAATATTCATATTTCAATATCTCCCTCCTAAATTGGCTGCTGTGTTTTTCAGCATCAGAAGGAGAGATCCTCAAGGCTTTGTAAAATAAAACAAAAAAATAAACAGAAAGTGGGGAGCAGAGCCATATCACTCTCCAAAACCTCTGATGGTCTTTATCAGTCTTTGGAAGATGCCACCAAGGGGAATGGCACATTGCAATTGGTAACTGAAGTTCATTTCCTCAGCAACAATTTTGAGAAAAGTTTATCCAGCAGACACCGTGATGGAGCATAAGGGTACTGGCACTGGAGCCAGAGGATCAGTACAACTTCTGCCACTTTCTGCTCCACCTTGTCCACCCAAAGGCTCACTTCTTCCCCCCACACATGTATCACAGTACTATTATGATTTTTACAAAATCATTATAGCAAAATTATACAACTGTTAATTACTGTTACATTTAAAACCCCTTGTTTGTCTCTCTTCTTGATTTCAAATTTGATTCTGTAAGACAAAAAGAATGAAAGTGGAAAAAAAGTGGGGTTGACAAAAATTTCATATCCAATCTTTAGGTGGTATGTTTCAAATAACATATGGACAAAAAAATTACCAAAGTCAATAATCAACGCTTAACATAACTGAGGAAGGAAAATATATATTTATATAGAACTATGCCCTTACGTTGGAAAGACTTGCTAGTATTGGTCAAAGAGAAAAGGTATCCAACAAAATGAAAAGAGATGTTTTAAAAAAATTCTATGACAAAACCTGCAGGGTACCATTTTCAAAGCAGCAACAAAAGAAACTTTTTCTTACGGACTGAATAAGCAATAAAAAGGCAGCACATTCTTTTCCGGCTTGTCACCTTGACAATAAAAGGTTATGTAACTTCCTAGCATGAAAACCTACTATAGTAAATACTAAACATGTGGACATCCCATTAGGCTCTTAAAGTTACCATACTTAAAATTTTTTTAATAAGAAAGATAATCATCTCTCATTATATCTGGTAAACCTTGAAATCTGGATCCATTTGGTACCTATATCTCTTGACTTTTACATTGTAGTAAGGGATAGATAGATAGATAGATAGATAGATAGATAGATAGATAGATATAGATAGATACATAAGCCTATTTCACAGACCAGTATATCAGTAACGATGCACCCCAATTTTCAAGCAGCATAGGACTAATTGTAATTAACTAATTACTAATAGTAATTAACAGGTGCTGATCATTTTGACTGATCCAAAAGAGATGCTAGAGACAAGGTTTAATATAACGTTATACTTTGAGATTCCCATATATACACTGAACTTTTTTTTTAACTTCCTATTAGGTTCTTGAACCACAATAATCTCCCCTTATACTATAATTAGAAGGATGGTATACATTTGACTGGAGAGCCTCTATGGCAATTTAAAAGATTCCCCACATACTTCATCTTTCTACACATTTAACAATGAAATATGACAGCACACTTTGATGAATACTTAAATTTCTCTCTCCAACCCCCCCAATACTACTTTAGCCAAAGTGCTCTACAGTACATGAAAAATATCAGGCAGTAATTACTTCCATTGGTGATAACATTTGAGTTAGCTATGATAAGATGTAGCTGTAACTTGTTTCATCCAAATAGAGACCTTCATTAAAATGTATGTGATCAATATTTTAAGTCAATTATACTTTTTCATTGCTACACATTATTATTTCAGAAAAAAAAAGACATACCAAGATATTTTGGCCTTATGCCATAATAAATTATGTGTTACATTTCAGCGGACCTGGTTTTTTTTTTTTTTAATTTTATTTATTTATTTTGAGAGACAGAGCATGCAAGCAAGAGAACGGCAGAGAGAAAGGGAGAAAGAGAATCCCAAGCAGGTTCCATGCTGTCAGTGCTGAGCCTGAAACAGGGCTGGAACCCACAAACCATGAGGTCATGACCTGAGCCGAAATCAAGAGTCATGCTTAACCAACTGAGCCACCCAGGTGCTCCTCGGCTGACCTGTTTTAATTATATTTTAAAAGAAATCCTATTTTACTAAATCTCAACACTAACAAAATAAATCAAGCATCAGGTTAGCTCGTATAAGAAGCAGGCAATAGAGGGGCGCCTGGGTGACTCAGTCAGTTGGGCATCCGACTTTGGTTCAGGTCATGATCTCATGGTCCATGAGCTTGAGCCCCACATTGGGCTCTGTGCTGACAGCTCAGAGCCTGGAGCCTGCTTCAGATTCTTGTCTCCCCCTCTCTTTGTCCCTCCCATGTTCATGCTGTCTCTGTCTCTCAACAATAAATAAACGTTAAAAAAAAAAGAAGCAGGCAATAGATGAAATACTTTTTTCAAAAAGCTTTTTATTTGGCAATCAAGTGTTTTTCAGTAATTCTCAGCTAAAGACAATTTTGTGCCCCAGAGGACATCTGGCAAAGCCTGGGGGTATTTTTACATATTAACAATAGATATTAAGAGGGCATGGTGTTAACTAATAGAATATAATAGATAAAGCCATGGATACCACTAAACATACTGAATGCACAGGATAGCCCTAACCACAAAGAATTATTCAGCCCAAAATATCAACAGAGCTAAGGGTGAGAAATCCTAATTTAAGTTAATATCACAGTAAGGTTCTAAGAGGAATAAGATTAATTCAAAATGATTTTTCAAATGAGCAAACAATAACCTTTAGGGAAAAAAATAATAATAGCTCTGGGGTGCCTGGGTGGCTCACTCTGATGACTGCCGACTTCGGTTCAGGTCATGATCTCAAGGTTTGTGAGTTCGAGCCCCGCATCGGGCTCTGTGCTGACACCTCAGAGCCTGGAGCCTGCTTCTGCTCCTGTGTCTCCCTCACTCTCTCTGCCCATACCCTGCTCATGCTCTGTCTCTCTCTCTCTCTCTCTCTCAAAAATAAAATAAATATAATAATAAAAAAAAAAAGCTCAGATGCAGGCAGTAGTTACCATGAACCAGGTGTTATTTTATTAATTATCTTACTCGGTATTAACCATAGTCCTGCCATTTGTGCTCTACATCCATTATTCTATGGATGAGGAAAATGAAACTTTAATATCATTAATTATCATGCTCAGTGTTACCCAGCTTCCAAGAGGCTGAGCCAATGAGTCTGCTCACTCCAGATCATAGACTCTTGACTACATCACTATATTGTCTTCATGTTGATCAGAGAACCTGCTTTCTGATATAGATTTCTAAAAATTGTATTTAATAAGATCTATAAAATCCCCTAATGTATTATTCTCTACTGGAAAAATTTCATTCTTGAAGATCAATAAAAGTTCAAGCACACAGATGTCACTAAATCATTATTTATTAATTTATTGAGATTCTCATTTCAGCTTTAGCAAACGTACTCAAAATGTCTACAAAAATGAAAAATGCAACTAAGTGAAACATATCACACTAACAAGAAAATGAGAACAGAAAGCACTTAGCTCTGGTATAATATTACAAGTGTAAATGCAAGTTAGTGGAAGAGAAAGTTTCATTGAATCATCAGAACATCTCATACTCCCAAGTACAGCAAAAATAAGTTATATGCTACCAAAAATTCACTGAGGGAAAAGACAAACTTACTAACTAGAAAGTATAGTATATTAGTTTGCTATATCTGCCATAACAATACATAACATACTGGGTGGCTTAAATAACAAAAATGTGTTTCTTACACTTCTAGAGGCTGGCAGTCCAAGGTGTGTGCAGGTCTGGTTTTTCCTGTGGCTTCTCTCCTTGGTTTGCCAATGGCTGCCTTCTCCATGTGTCTTCAGATGGCCTTTCCTCTGTGTGTGCATCTCTGGTGTCTCTTCCTCTTATAAGCACACCAGTCAAATTGGATCCGGGCCTTCCTTTGTAGACTCATTTTAAATTAATCACCCCCGGGGCGCCTGGGTGGCGCAGTCGGTTAAGCGTCCGACTTCAGCCAGGTCACGATCTCGCGCTCCGTGAGTTCGAGCCCCGCGTCAGGCTCTGGGCTGATGGCTCGGAGCCTGGAGCCTGTTTCCGATTCTGTGTCTCCCTCTCTCTCTGCCCCTCCCCCGTTCATGCTCTGTCTCTCTCTGTCCCAAAAATAAAAATAAACGTTGGAAAAAAAAAAAAATTAAAAAAAAAAAAAAAAAAAAAAAAAAATTAATCACCCCCTTACGGGGCGCCTGGGTGGTTCAGTCGGTTAAGCGTCCGACTTCAGCTCAGTTCATGATCTCACAGTCCATGAGTTCAAGCTCCACATCAGGCTCTGTGCTGACAGCTCAGAGCCTGGAGCCTGCTTCAGATTCTGTGTCTCCCCCTCTCTCTCTGCCCCTCCCCTGCTCATGCTCTGTCTCTCTCTGTCTCAAAAATAAATAATAGAAAAAAAAAACATTAAAAAAATTAATTAATTAATCACCTCCTTAAAGACCATATTTCCAAATATGGTATAATCTGAGATACTGGGTTAAGACTTCAACATTAGAATTTGAGAGTCCATAATTCTGCTAAACATATGGCAAGGACAGTTCCTAAGAAGACATGGGCTTAACCCGCCAAGAACTGTTTCATGGAGGACTAAACAAATAGTTTGTCTAATATATATTTTTAAATCTACAAAATAGCTATGAGAACAAATAAAACCATGTCATCCCAAGGCGGCACCACAGTTGCTAAACCTAAAGATAAATGCTCTGCCAGAACAACTCGAAATTTGCTTGTGTCTATAAGCAATGGCTAGTGCTTGGCAATCACAGTCTCATCTGTAGTCCTACAATGCTTCCCCTGCTGTTACTAGACAGACACACAAACAAATAAATGACTTTGATGGCAAAAATACAATGATAGCCAAAGTGCATGGATCATTGTCTATACCAGTGTGAGAAAGAGATAAATGCAATCTCCAGTTCCTTTGCTTTCACTTAGGTTTCTTCTTTGTTTGTTACTGCTTTTTTGCTTTTTTTTCTTTTTTCTTTTTTTCTTTTTGGTTCTAAAGTCACAGTAACATCAGAAGCGCTGCCTTGAATTTAAGGCAGTTGTTCTCACTAGAATCGAAAGCCTGCTTTTCTATGCCCGCCAAGAAAGCAGGATCATAACTGCAGAACATGTTTTTCTCCCCTCTCCTCTTGAAGCAACACAACTTGCCTCCAGAGCTGTCTGCCTATTCAGCAGGTCAGCAAAAACAAAGAGAAAAAGATGAGAGTAAAGCAGAACAGAAGGAAAAGACCAAATGGACTGAAACAAGGGTCACAGAGCAATATTTTCTTGGACAACACAGCCAAGAGGAAGAAAGATAAGAAGCCTAACATGGTAACAACACAGAACATTTGTTAAGTGTAAACAAATCACTGATACGATTGTCAATTATTTGAACATATATTTCCATTTCATTGTTGTTCTTAGTCTCCTTTATCATGGCTGTTATGCTCCTCTCCCATCTCTTCTAACAACAGCAGCTAAAACTTGCTTGAGTTTGACTGTAAAACAGTCTCCCCCTTCAATCTCTCCCTGATTAGTTGCACTTCAACTGCTTTTTCATCATGTGATTTCATTCCCTTTTTCTAAAAGGCTCTACAATTTAAAAGCACATCAGCTCTTAATTATTCTACTCCTTCCCTCCATAATTTGGTTTCACCCTACAGGTCCATATCCATCCTTCTTATGCATTACTCCAACACACACTGAATTTAATAATACCTGTCTCCTCATTATTCTAAGACCATGTCACTAGTCAGGCCAGAATGTCCTCTCTTCTCCCCTGCACTGACCATAGACATCTCATTTTCTGAAGCTCAGCTAATATCCAATCTATTCCCAAGTGACGGTCTCCAAATAGATAATATGAGAGCCAGGCCTGATTCTCCATCTACCCTCTAGATCTCTTACCCTGTATCTCCCCAAGTTCCCTCACATGAAACATAACTAATATTGAATTCATTATCTCCTCCAAAAAGCTGCTTCAGACTTCCCTTTAAATATTCAGTTAGCCAAGACAGACCTGAGAATCATCCTTCATTCTCCTTCCTCTTCACCCACCCCCACATCCAATCATTTACTAAACTCTACTGAGCTGACCTCTTAAAAGCCTCTGACATCTAGTCCCACTTCTTTCAAACCTTTCCCCTGTTATTCCTGCTTTCCCACCTGGCCCACTGCATTAGGGTCCTCTCTTCCTTGTCATTCCATCCTTTCTCAATGAACCAAACTATAGCTCTGTAACAGGGCAACCAACCCCCATCCTGATCTAGCACCTGGACTGGTGGTCAACCTCTACCCCTCTGAAATCCTCAAGCTAGCAATATCACCATATAACATGACTGACCTTAAGTATCTCTGAGCTAAGGCAGCTCTCTATCTGAAATGTCCTTTCTTCCATTTTCCTTTAGATAAATTCCTATACATTCTTTAAAGCAGTTCACATGCACCTATTTGATGAAGTCTCCCTGACTTCACCAGGCAGACTGGGTCATGTCTTCCTCATAATTCTAGAGTATTCTATACAAACTCTGTTTTGACACTGATAATGTTATAATGTAGCCCTCACACATTATTCCTGTGAGTGGCCTATAAGTAATTTGGTTTGGGTCATACATTTTTCATGTATATATTCCCAGAAATTATCAGATAAATTATTTCACATTTTAAGTAGGTACATGGTAAGTGATTGAACATATAAGGATTACTTTTCTACTACATGTATAGTACCGTATTAGTTAGAAACATTTTTAAAAAGACAATCCACAGACTATTTTTATAGATGCAAGTATAATTTTGATGTTTTCCTTAAAAGCCTAAAGCGTTACTTAATTTCTGAGGCTTAATAAGATTGTAAGCCTTAGTATTTCACGATTTACATTAAAAATAAGTAGAAGTATGGGGCGCCTGGGTGGCGCAGTCAGTTAAGCGTCCGACTTCAGCCAGGTCACGATCTCGCGGTCTGTGAGTTTGAGCCCCGCGTCGGGCTCTGGGCTGATGGCTCAGAGCCTGGAGCCTGTTTCTGATTCTGTGTCTCCCTCTCTCTCTGCCCCTCCCCCGTTCATGCTCTGTCTCTCTCTGTCCCAAAAAAATAAATAAACTTTAAAAAAAAATTTTTTTTAAAAAATAAGTAGAAGTATGTTAACTGCACTAATAAAAATAATATTTTAGGAAAAACAATGGGTTACTACATGTGAAATATTTCACATAAATCCTAGATCACAAGAAAATATACTGCAATTATATGTGATGGGAAACTGATACATGGTATAATCATATCCATTTATTAGTGAACAACCAGTCTGTAACCAATTCAACAAAAAGAAAAGCAACATTTTGCTATTTTCAAAGGCCTTATGATAGTCTTTTCATATTTTAATCAAAAATTATTACTTATGCTCAATATTATTTGAAAATGAAGACTTAGTATGTTAGGAAGAAATTCAATAAAACAAGTAAGATATTTACTTTGAAAATAGAAAAAAAAACTTTTTAAGGCAATATTTTTAAGCGATATCAATTTATATTACACTTGAAGATAATCCAAAAACTTGCATGTAAGTGATAATACGCTTCACAAAGACTTTTAGCCACTTTCTCTAGAATATTAACTAGATGTTGAATTTTTTTTCCTTTTTAAACTCATAGTCCAATATCTACTTCATCGAAATTATTTTGTCAAGGTAGCTTTCAATTACAGACTTAGTTTTCATACTCTTGAACTTAGTCTTTTCATAAAATCAATTTATATGTTAACTTCACAAATCTTATTAAATATTACTTCTAAGACTTGGACATTGTGTCTGTGTTATTAACATCTTTCCCATTCTCTCCATTTACTTAACAATACACATCCACTTCTGTTTTCAAAACTTAATTAAAATCTGATTCCCTACAGAGCTTTATATCTTTAACCAAGTCCAGATCTTGTTCATCTCTTCCCTTTTAAAGTACGTATCAGTCACATATTTGCTCTGATACTTTCACATATGTAAATTTTAATTTCAGCTGGTTTTTGAAAGTAGAACTAGACTTTCCCCTTCTATGCAAAGTAGGTATTCAATAAATATTTTGACTTAGTTATTAACATTTATAATTCTCAATTCTCTATCATTTATACTGTAGACATGATTTTCTTTTTTAATTTTTTTTAACGTTTATTTATTTTTGAGACACAGAGAGACAGAGCATGAACGGGGGAGGGGCAGAAAGAGAGGGAGACACAGAATCTGAAGCAAGCTCCAGGCTCTGAGCTGTCAGCACAGAGCCCAATGCGGGGCTCGAACTCACAGACCGCGAGATCGTGACCCAAGTTGAAGTCGGACGCTTAACCGACTGAGCCACCCAGGACCCCCAGTAGACATGATTTTCAATTCAACTTGCTTCACAGTTGGACAGATAGCATTTTATTTTCTTAAAGACTTACATGTTTAGTCACTGTTGACGACTGTTTCTTAGATTTCTTACTTCTGTGTGTGTGTTTATGTGCATGTGTGTATAACATTTAATATCTTTACAGTAAAAGTGTGAGAATAGTTTTACGAAAGGTTGATCTTTCAGGGTAGCCCAGTTATATACCAGGACAAGGGCTATGTATCACTGACTCTTTGACTCTTTTTCCTCTTTTTCCTTTGCTCATACTATTCCATTTATATACATTTTGCTTTTTGATATCAAATATTGACATAGAGCACAACCCAGAACTTTATAAGTTCTGTGTTCAGTATGTCAGTCACATCTCTCCCACTATATCAGTTTCTCCCTAGAGTTCATCCATATTGGCCTCTTTGCATTTCCTTAAAAGAGCTTGGCCGCTGGGGTGTCTGGCTGGCTCAGTCAGTTGTGTCCATCTCTGGCCCAAGTCATGATCTCATGGTTTGTGAGTTCAAGCCCTGCATCGTGCTCTCTGCTGTCAGTGCCGAGCAGAGTTCTCTTCATATCCTCTGTCTCCCTCTCTCTCTGCCTCTCCCTGACTTGTACTCTCTATCTCGCTCTCTCAAAAATAAACACTGAAAAAGAAAAAAAGAGCTTGGCTGCCATCATCATGGTGCCTTCGCACATAAATGTCTCACTAACTTTGTATGATTAACTCAAATCATTCAGATGTTAGCTCAAATGGAGCTTCCTCACAAGTTTTATGAACTTTCATATCAGGTTAAAAATTTTGTTATATACTCACATGTCACTCTAGACTATTCCTTCATAGTACTTACAATTGTTTTTAATTATGTAATTGGTTGATGTCTGTCTCTCCACCCAACTAAGATGAATAGAATTCTCAGAACATAGCAGACACATTATAAATATCTATGAAATTAGTGAAGTCTTTTTGCCTGTAATGCCATGGCACAAGTATTTTTAAATATTCTTCCACTCATGTATTTAACAAGTATTCAATGAAAGCCTTATACATATCAGACATAATTATAAGAGCTTAAGTAAAGAAGTGAATAAACAAAGTGACATCACCAAAATAGCGGCATAGGTCAATCCTGATTTTGTGCCAGCTAACATCTATTCAAGAACAAGATACCACTGAGAGAATGCTAGAATGTGGGGTTGAAAGTGAAGCATCCGTCTGCACCTCAGAGACCATGACAGACTGCATTAGAAAGGTAAGAATAGGGGCTACACACTGACCACATTGCCCCTCCCTCAGACCAGCAAATACCATAGGGAGAGATTTCCCTTGAGCTTCTGGTTCCTACAATGGTAAAAGATAACCCAGATGGGACAACCAGCCTCCTCCAGGATGTGGGTCACTGTGGGAGCTCCCACAATGATCTTGCACCATGGGGATCTTACAAGGGAGTCTGTGGGGCCCAGCCACTGGGAATCTGACTGTGATAGAGAAGAGGGGAGGGGCTTGCAACAACCAGCACATGGGTCTTGGCAAACCAAGTTCATACCTGCAATTCCCAACCAGTGGATTTGCTTACCTGCAGTACCAGGTCAAGATGCATCCTGAGCAGGGAATATGGAGGGATGCAGATTTGGAGGATCCTTAAATGAGGAATTTTACCTGACTTAAAGCCCAGTTTGCCCATGCCCAGGCAAGGTGCTGGATCACAGCCCCTTGGAGAGGAGAGAGCATCTTCTCATCTCATCTGAACCAAGGGACTGGCAACAACTTCTGGAAGCTATGCAACTCAGTGGCACTCCAGCTGAGAGGTGAGCAAGCAGAGCTGATCACCTGCACAGCAAAGCCAGTACCCAGCATGAAGGCTTTTCATAACATACACAGTCAGGAGGATTAATTAATTCAGGACCAAGGTAGAGGATAGCTCCCAAGTCCTCCCAAACAGATAGCCTATTTGGGAAATTGAGCATAGCATGGAGAGGCCCCTCCCCTTCCCACACAAGCAAGGAGACTGGGACTTAGCCCAACCTGCTGTGGCTCCCAGCCCCATCTGACCAGAAGGGCTGGTGAAAACACCTGAAAGCTGTGCTGCACACTGGTGCCTTAGCAAAGAGAAGGACAGGCAGAGCCAACAGTTTGTAGAGAAAAGCCAGTGGTGCTGTTAGGACAGCGGACTTGGGGTACAGGTCAGTTTGAATTAAGACAACAAAGCTTCATTGGCTTTAGAGCTGCTTCCCTCACTGCACCCAGGTAGAGAATCTAGTTTGTAGCCCCACTCATCGCTGAATATAGCCTTCATCCAGTCTAACCAGGAACTCTAACCAGAGCACACAGGAAGCTGTGAAGCCCATTTCAACAGCACTATGTACCATGGCACTTGCAAAAGAGCACAGCCTATGGCTTCCCTCATCGGCAGAGCAAAACTAGTGGCCTCACGTGATC
This sequence comes from Puma concolor, assembly GCF_028749965.1. Taxonomy (NCBI): domain Eukaryota; kingdom Metazoa; phylum Chordata; class Mammalia; order Carnivora; family Felidae; genus Puma; species Puma concolor. Next base: position 145,209,105 of record NC_141674.1, on the reverse strand, counting down.
AAGGAATTCAGTGTACACTTGGTCTGATTCAAACCTCTCAACAATAAGCTATACAGGCTGTGGGCTGTGACCTGCTGACCTGCCAGTGCTGCATCTGTTACTGAATATAGCACCCAGTCCAACCATCTAGGGAACCTGACCACAAAATTCAGGGAACTGTAGAGGCCTTCCTATAGTCTCACATTTATGGGGAACCAAGCCATCTATAAATTCAGCATAATCCCTATCAAGATTCCAATGACAGTTTTTTTTTTCACAAAAGTCAAAAAAAAAAAAAAAAACACTCTTACAAGTGGAACTACAAAAGATCTCAAATAGCTGAAGAAACCCTGAGAAAGAATAATAAAGCAAGAGGTAGTATACTTCCTGATTTCACATTATACTACAAAGCTATCATCATCAAAGTGGTATGGTACTGGCATAAAAGGAGACAAACAGAGTAATAAAACAGAATCAAGAGCCAAGAAATAAGCCCAAGCAAGTAATGTGTAACAGAGGTGCCAAGGAGGCTCAATGGAGAAAATATGGTCTCTTTAATAAATGTTGTTGGGATAACTAGATATTCACATATAAAAATTGCATACTACTCACAAAAGTTAACTCCAAATGGATTAAAGAGTTAAATATAAAACAAGAAACCATGAAATTCCTAGAATAAAACATGGGAATAAAGCTCCTTGGCATGGGTCTCAGTAATGATTTTTGGATATAACACCTAAAGCACAAGAAACAAAATCAAACATTTTAATGTGGGACTACATCAAACTAAATGCACAGCAAACCAAATCAATAAGGTGAAAAGACAACTTAATAAACTGGGAAAAATATTTTGCAATCATATATTTGATAAGTGGTTAAAGTTATAAATATATAAAGAATTTATACACCTCAATAACAACAACAACAACAACGACAACAACAACAAAACGACCCAATTAAAAGGCGGGCAAAGGACCTGAACAGACATTTCTACAAAGGAGATTATAGAAAAGACCAACAGGTACTTGAAAAGATGGTGGACATAACTAGTCATTATGGAAGTGCAAGTGAAATCACCTCACACCTGTTAGAATGGCCATCACCAAAGAACAAGAGATAACAAATGATGGAGTGGAGTGGAGGAAAGGAAACCCTATGCGTACTGTGTAAATTTGGTATAGATACTACGAAAAGCAATGAGAAGGATTCTTTAAATTAAAAATAGAAATACCATATGATCCAGCAATTCCACTTCTTAGAATATATCTAAAGGAAGTGAACACACTAACTTGAGAAGATGTCTACACCCTGATATTCATAGCAACATTGTTTACAATAGCCAAGAGATGGAAATAATCTAAGTGTTCAATGATGGAGGAATGGATAAAGAAGTTGTGGGGGCGCCTGGGTGGCACAGTCGGTTAAGCGTCCGACTTCAACCAGGTCACAATCTCGCGGTCCCTGAGTTCGAGCCCTGCGTCAGGCTCTGGGCTGATGGCTCAGAGCCTGGAGCCTGTTTCCGATTCTGTGTCTCCCTCTCTCTCTGCCCCTCCCCCGTTCATGCTCTGTCTCTCTCTGTCCCAAAAATAAATAAACGTTGAAAAAAAAAAAAAAAAAAAAGAAGTTGTGATACACACACACACACACACACACACACAGAGGAATATTATTCAGCCATAAAAAGAAAGCAAGAGAGTCCTCCCATTTACGACAACATGTATAGACCTAAAAGGCATTATGCTAAGTGAAATAAGTCAAACATAGGAAGACAAATGCTATATGGTCTCTCACTTATACATGAAATCTAAAAAACAAAATGAACAAAACAAAATCTCATAGGAAAAGAGATAAAACTTGTAGCTGTCAGATGCAGAGGAAGGGAGAGGGAAATGGAGGAAGATGGTCAAAAGGTACAAACTTCCAATTATAAAATAAGTACAAGGGGTATGATGCACAACTCTGTAACTATAGCTAACACTGCTGAACAATATATAGGAAAGTTATTAAGAAAGTTATTAAGAAAATAAATCCTGAGCTCTAATCACAAGGAGATTTCTTCTTTTTCTTTTTATTGTATCTACATGAGAAGATGGATATTAGCTTAGTCCATGGTAATCGTTTCACAATACATGTAAATTAACCCATCATGCAGTATGACTTAAACTTATATGGTGATACATGTCAATTTTTTTCAACAAAATTGAAACAAAATAAATAAAATGGTATCTGCTGTCACAGGTCTAACATCACATTGAGAAAAACAAATTAAATAGATAATAGAGAAATTGATAGACATTGAAATTGTATATATATAGTCATAGAAATTGATATATATAGAGAGAGAGAGATAAAAAAGATGATTTACAGAATGTTGTGTGCTTTCAAAATGATTATGATAATGCCTGGGAGATTGCCTTAGACTGAATGGTCAGGGATCTCCTCTCTGAGGAGGTGACATTTAGGCTGTGACAAAGAAATAAGACTCAATTGATAATGTCATAACATCTAACCCTGTAGTAAGAGTCTGTTAGTTTGTCTACCCCATTGATTGTAAGATCTTTCTTTGAAAGCAGGTTGTTAAATCCTCACTACTTAGAATCATGAGCAGCACATAATAGACACTCAGTACATATTTCTAAGGTGGCTGGAGAAAAAAACAAAACTGTGTGATTAATGGGGCCAATGTCATCATTTCCAATTTACATGCAAGGTAACAGATCCAAAGAAGTGAAATGGTAATGGATATTCAGAGGAGAACCCAAGTTCTACTTGAGTTCCTCCAGTGCTCTTTCTACCCATTGAATCCCTCCTTCTAAGAGCTATGATAAGCCAATAAGTTTGCTGCATCAAGTCACAGAGTAGATATATTTAAAGACACAGTTATTGTATAGAACAAACATTGCATATTATGATTTTAATACACCAATAATAAAACATTCCGTTTTAAATATTAGGAATGAAAATAAAAAATATTTTGATTTTTTTAATGTTTATTTTATTTTTGACAAAGAGAGAACATAAGCAGGGCAGGGGCAGAGAGAGAGGGAGACACAGAATCTGAAACAGGCTCCAGGCTCTGAGCTGTCAGCAAAGAGCCCAATGAGGGCCCGAACTCACAAACCACAAGATCATGACCTGAGCTAAAGTTGGCACTTAACCGAATGAACCACCCAGGAGCCCCAAAAATAAAAAAAATAAATTTATCAAACATCTAGTTTATATAACACCATGGAAGGAAACAAACATTATTAATCATAGTGATTATTGTCATGAGGTTTACAAACTAGTCAGGAAGACAAACATGAGAAAAACTAACTATTAACCACACTATAAGGTATGAAATTTAAGAGAAACACAGAGGAGGCAGCATTCAAATATTTAAAGGACTGTTCAAGGGTATGGAACAAAGGAAAATACACAGACCTTTTTCCTAGAGTCTAAAAGAAGCTTATAATCCAAGGTAAAAATGCATCTATATGCTATTTAACTGAATAAATTAGGTGTTTCTTGTTAAATTGGCAAAATGATTTTACCTATTCTGAATTTTTCTCTTTTTGTATGACTGATTCTTAGAAATCAGGAAAAAGGGGTACCTGGGTGGCTCAGTTGGTTAAGCGTCTGACTTTTGATTTTGGCTCAGGTCATGATCTCACAGTTGGTGAGACTGAGCCCCACATTGGGCTCTGCGCTGACAGCATGGATCCTGCTTGGGATTTCTCTCTCTCCATCTCTCTACCTCTCCCCCACTCATGCTCACTCTCTCTCTCTTTCTCAAAATAAATAAATAAACATTAAAAAAAGAAATCAGGAAAAATAAAATTAGCAGTTGATTTGTGGCTGAACTCAAATAATAGTGAGGAAAACATCATATTTTAGCCAACAATTTGGTTGGTTTAAAAGATTATACTGAAGCAAAAAGAAAAAGCAGTAAAACCTATATTTGAATTACATGTGCATTATAAACTTCATCTCCAATATGATGATGGTTGTGAAAGACATTATCAGTTTCCTATATCAATAGTAACTACATACAAATTATGTTTTATACCATAAGAGAAAAATCTATAGTGTATGTATAAATTCTTACGTCTGTTTTAAAAAATATACTCTAAATATCAACAAGATAAGCCAGGCTGAAGGAACTCTGAACTTCTCATTTGTTAATATGTTTAATGGTCATCTTAAAGATTTATATAAATTAACTCATGGTGTACTTCTTCTCTTGTGTATAAATTTAATACTGTATTAACATTGGTTTTGATCAAGTCTGTAATAGTATTTGCCCAGAAAGAAACCACAGCACATTTTCTAAGATAAAAAATATAATTAGAAGGCAATGAAAATTTTGCATTTTCTGCCTATCAGACTCCCTCCTTAAAGTTTGTATATAATTATCTACATTATATATACTTAAAATATGTTAATATAAATGTATTATTTGTATATTCATAAATATACAGATATATATACAAATATATTATTCTGGCATCAGAAGCAAGAGCTGAATGCCTAAGAGTAATGATGTACTTATTGTAAAAAAACAAGCAAAATACCGTAGTCGAAAAAATGTCCTAAAGGTTCCTCATTTAAACTAGCTTGAGTAATTTCTACAGCAAAACACATTCAGGTGTGGAAGAATACACATTTTATAAAACCCTTCAGAGGCTGTGAAATCTATAAAATAAAGATTTTTATCAAAAAACAAGATAACCACTGAATTTATAATACCAATACATCTGAAATGCATGGTTTAGCTTATAATTGTGTCCTACTCATAATAAAAAGTCAAACCAAATGAATATATTCCCATGCCTTAGCTACAGTCCCTTTTTATATGTTTGCTGTTTTTTTTTCTACTAATGAGGTTTCATAGCATCACTTTCTATGTAAACAGATGTTCTCTTTAAAATTACCATACAGTATTATATAGAGGATGCCAGTGTCTTCTGAATAACAATTTTTAGGTTGGAGACAGAAGGCAGAAAAATAAAATATTGATATGTTGATTTAAAATCAGAGTATTTTACTTTTGTCAACATTTTCCTATGTCTTACTGATGCAATCATTTATTTTTCTCCAGTTGAGTAATTACTAGCACCTGCTGTAAGAGTATTTTGATGCATAAAAAAAAATCAGAAAGAATATTCTTCCTGAATAAGCAATATAATCAAACTAATTTTATAATAAATTGTGAATAATGACCATTCCCTATGTGTCAGGCATCATTTAAAGGTATCACCACCGTTGATCCTCATAATAGCTCCAAGAAGCAGGTAGTATGATTACTTTATTTCACAGATGACAGTAAAACACAGAAGTTGAAAATCTGCCAAAGATCATACAGCTGACTTGTGGTGGAGCAAAGATCTGAGCCAAAACAATAGGATTTCAGAGCTTATAACTTTATCCATTAGTTTGTAACCTCCCAATAAAAACATTTCTTAATCACAGAATAACTCACTGAATGCACCACCATGTCAATGCCCAACAGGCATCAGAAAAATGCCTTAAATTTAAGTATTTTTGGTTTAAGCTTTAAAGAACTCCAAAATGACCTTCTTGATCTACCATTTTCATGTTTCAGTTGTGCATATTCTGGATTTTCCCCCACTGTCCAAAATTCAAATGCATGCGTGTGCATGCACATGTGTCTTTCTTCTGTTTTAGACAGTCATTGAACTGAGACAAGAGCCAGGTATCTACAACACCCACCAAGTGTCTGAAAAACACATAACAGCCATTTGAATGAATGATTTTCTAATAAACAAATACATGAATGAGTTAACATAAATATATTCTTTAGTAAAATGATTTCAAAAAACATACTTTAGGGGCACCTGGGTCGCTAGTTGGTTAAGCAGTCAACTTCAGCTCAGGTCATGATTTCGTGGTCTGTGGGTTCAAGACCCACATCAGGCTCTGTGCTGGCAGCTCAGAGCCTGGAGTCTGCTTCCAATTTGTGTATCCCTCTCTCTGCCCCTCCCCTGCTTGCTCTCTGTCTCACTCTCTCTCAAATAATAAACATTAAAAAAAAAACATACTTTATACACATGAAAGGCCAGAAGCAGGCTGTGGATGGCAGTGAATAATTATACCTGAAATCTGTACAGTGCTTAAAGCTTTTAAGATTTACCTTCACACATACCATTTAATTTTCAAAATACCATAGGGACTACATTACTATCTCACTTTATACATAGGGAAGTAAGTGTTATAAGAAGTTCAGCTAATGCAATATATTCAGAAAATAGCAAATCACTCCTCAAAACCATGTTTTCTGACTCTTACAGTGGGTCCATTTCCATCCCATACACTCCACAAAAAGAACAAGTTATACTTTATTTAATTCATACCCTTTCTTTAACATTGATGTGGTACATCAAATCACCTTAAATTCCTCAATATATAACATATACATTGTTTAAATAATAAAAGGTTAATAAAATGGTTTCTTCTTGTAAATACCCAAGATCTTTGTTTATTAGGTGGTTATACAAACTATGTTTTCTGGAGCAGTGGTTTTCAAACTTCACTGAACATTAGGATCATCCAGGGAGTTGGGGTTTCTTTTGTTTAATCCTAATATCCAGTCTACTCACAGTAAATTTTAAATCAGAACCCCAGGGGCTAGATTCAAGGTATCAGTATTTCTTTAAAACTCCACAAGTGTTTCCAGTGTGAAGCCAAGTTTGTGGACCATCCTTCAGACTTTACCTAGATTCTTGCAGTGTTTTGTTTAGACCCTTGTTGGACTAGAGGGTAGCTTTTGTTAGTTTGTAGAGGTCAAAGTAACAATCAACACATGATGGTGCAAAGGAAAGTGAAAAAAAAGTTTTAGTTGAAAGAAGAAGGTATGTGAAAAAGTTATGTCTATTCAAACACTCAAACACATGTTCACACCCATATGGACACATGCGCTACTAAGAACATTTTCTTGCTATTACTTGTGTGCATAAATGAGTCAATGATAAGTCAAGGCTGATTTACACTCTAAGAATTGAGTCTGGGATGTATAAACTACCTTGTGGTAAAACAATTATTCTTTCAGAAGCTTTTGTTTGTCATCATTGTATAAATTTTGCATAAGTTAAATAGCATTTACTATGACAATATCTGCAATTCAGAATCTGTGGTTCACATTCAAGGCAATTAGGATATATCAGGTACATCAAGGGATCAATTTTGCTATTTTAGGTATACATAAATATAAACAGAAGGGCTATAATATAAAATATTCTCACTATATGATTAAAAAAAGCCCTCTAGGAAAGTCACCATTGCTATAGCAGTATTCTTAAATTGCACACTAACAGCTGGCAACTTGTATCAGTAGGTGGTACTAAAATCCAATTTGTCTTAATAAATAGTTCTTCAGAATAGATAAATTTACATCTATATTGAGGAAGAAATAACCAATCAGCTCATACTATGGACAAGTTAAAAATACTAGAACAGGAGCAGCTGGGAAGCTCAGTCATTGAGCAACCAACTCTTGATTTCTGCTCAGGGTCATGATGTCATTATTCATGAGTTTGAGCCCCTATAAGAGCAGAGCCCGATGGGATTCTCTCTCCCTCTCTCACTACCTCTCTCCTGCTCTCTCTTTCAAAATAAATAAATAAATAAATAAATAAATAAATAAATAAATAAATAAATAAACAAACAAACTTAAATTTTAAAAAAATTAAATTACTAGAACAAAGAAATCATCAAAAAATTAGTAAATAATAGAAAGCCAGGTTTATAAATCTAACAGTAGTGAAGACTTGTTAGGTATCTTCGATATTAGGCATGGAATGAGATCTTTACCTCAAAGAGGATTTTTTAGTCTTCATTTTTCCTTTCCCAAATGCAACTAAGGGTTCAACTTGTATCTGTACTATAATAATGCTAAAATCGCAAAATATGTTCAAGGTATAGATACATTCTAGATTTTGCTGAAAAATATCTTAGAAAAATGTTTTTTTTATTTTTAGTTAGGATGTGTTCTCATTAAAAACTCATTTATTCAACAAATTATCCAACAAATATTATCAGATATGTACTATGCTCCAAACATTGCTCTAGGCATTAATAAATAACACAGTGATCAAAGCATGTCTGCCCTCATGGATCTAACATCCTGTTTAAACTTATACCTTAATTAATAGTTTAAACTACTCCAATATTTAAGTTTTATATTTTAACAAAATTATTATTTAACCATAACATGCTACATATCTGTTACTTTTCTTACTACTCCTATTTGTAATTCAGTGATGGAGAAACAATTTGCAGTGACATTAACCAGTGTAAACAAAATATAATCTAGTTATAGGGCTAATGTTCTAGATTATACTAAAACCCAGTGTCCAAAGGAAAAAAAATTAAATTAAAAAAATAAATACGATAAAACCCAGTGTCTATTTGACTTCCAACTGACCACTCTATCAAATGAAAAGAATTGAGCTACAGGTTATTCACATTCATCTCCACGGCAAATAATATACTACTAAAAATTACCACACGTACACACACACGCACATACACCACTGAAAAATGAGAATAGAGATATGATGAAGGATGACCAAACCATAAGAAACTTCAGCCATTGACTCTAATTTTATTCTGAAAACTTATTTGTTGGTCATTTCTAAAATATCACACAAATGGAATCATATAGCATATGGTCTTTTGTGTTTGCCTTCTTTCACTTAACAAAATATATGTGATTCATTCATGTTTTTGTGTATATCAATAGTTCATTATTTTTCAGGGCTGAGTGTCCACTGTCTGATTGTACTACAGTTCATTTAACCATTCACTGGTTGAAGGGCATTTTGATCATTTTCACTTTTTTGGTGGTTACAAATAAAGCTGCTAAAAACAATTATGTACAAGAGTTTTCATGAACATAAATTTTTATTTTCTCAGATACATACCTATTAGTGCAATTGCTAGGTTATACTGTAATTGTACGCTGAACTTGATAAGAAACTGACAAACTATTTTCCAAAGTGGCCCATTTTACATTCTCACCAGCAATGTGAGAATTGTTCCCTATTGTTCCATATCCATATTGCCCAGTGGTTTCATACCCTCTTCTGCATCCATTACTGTCAGTCTGTCTTTCTTTTTTGAACTACAATAAAAGGTGTGTTGTGATATTTCATTGTATTTTTATTTGCATTTCCTTTAGGATTAAGGAGTTTGAGCATCTCAAATTTACTATCCATATATATTCTTTGGTAAAGAACTTGTTCATCTTTTACTCATTTGTTTTAAATGGATAAGTTTTCTTATTATTGATGTGTGGGGTGTTTTTACTTATATTTTTTTAAATTCAAGTTAGCTAACATACAGTGTAGTACTGGATTTAGGAGTAGAACCCAGTGATTCATTACTTGCGTATAACATCCAGTGCTTATCCCAACGAGCGCTGTCCTTTATGCCCATCACCTATTTAGCCCATCCCCCTACCCACCTCCCTCTAACAACCCCTAGTCTGTTCTCATAAGAGTCTCTTATGGTTTGTCTCCCTCCAGTTTTTATCTTATTTTTCCTGGAGGGCCAGGCCCTGGCCAGTATATAACCCCTTTTTAACATAGTAGTACTCTCAGGTGCAGGAAACATAGCAAGATTTTAAAACATGCTAAAGACAGAAACTTAGCCAAAATGACGAGATGGAGGAATTCTCCCCAAAGGAAGGGTCAAGAAGAACCACAGCTAGGGATTTGTTCAAGATATAAACAATATACCTCAACAAGAATGTAGAACAACAGTTATAAGACTACTAGATGGGCTTGAAAAAGGCATAGAAGTCACCAGAGAAACCCTAGCTGCAGAGATCAAAGACCTAAGAACCAGTCAGGGTGAATTAAAAAAATGCTATAACTGAGATGCAAAACAAAGTAGATACAGTGACAGTGATGACTGAAGAAGCAGAGGAGAGAACAGGTGAAATAGCAGATAAAATTATGGAAAATAATAAAACTGAAAAAAAGAGGGAAGGGAAGTTACTAGATCATGAGGGGAGACTTAGAAAACTAAGTGATTCCAAGAAATGAAACAATATCTGTATTATAGGAGTCCTAGAAGAAAAGAGTAGGAAAAAGGGGAGTATTTGAACAAATAATAGCTGAGAACTTCCCTAATCTGAGGGAGAAAACAGGCATCCATGTCCAAGAGGCACAGAGGACTTCCTTCAAAATCAATAAAAACAGGTCAACACACAGCATATTGTATTGAATCTTGGAAAATGAAAGGATAAAGAGAGGATTCTGACAGCAGCTAGGGACGAAAGGTACCTAACCTACAAAGGTAGACACAATAAGGTTAGTAGCAGATCTGCCCACTGAAATTTGGCAGGCCAGAAAGGAGCAGTGGGAAATTTTCAATGTGCTGAATACGAAAAATATGCAGCCAAAAATTCTTTATCTTATCGTTGATTCATAAGAATTCATTATATATCCTGGACACAAATCTTTTGTTAACAAAATAACTGGGAAATAAGTTCTCCCAATTTGTGGCTTGTCTTTCATTGTCTTAACAGAGTCATCCACAGAGCAACAATTTATTATGATAAAGTTAAATGTATTAATGTTTTCTCTTATGGATCATGACGTTGGCATAATATCTAACAATTCTTCACTCTTATATTTTCTTGTATGTTTTCCTGGATTTGTACAGTTTGATGTTTTACATTTAGGCCTATAATTATTTTGAGTTGATTTTTGTATAAGGTGTCAGATACGAATCAATGTCGTCCAATTGTTTCCAGTGCTATTTATTGAAAAGATTATCTTTCTCTACTGAATTTCCTTCACACTGTTTAGAAAATTTGACAATATTGGTATAGGTCTAGTTATGGAATCTATCTTTTCCCCAAAGACCTATTCAGGCAGCATTGGTTTCTATGTGGAAAATTCTAATCTATAAAACAACTAGAATTACTAAGTGAATTTACTAAGGTCACAGGCTACAAGGTTGATACAAAACAAAAAATTGTATATTCACATACCTTGTTACTAATCTTAAGGGAAAAGCATTTAGCCTTTCATTAATAAATAGGATGCTAGTTATTTTAATGTCTTTTCCACATTAAAGGATTATCCATCTATTTCTAAAATTTTCAAAGGTTTATCATGAATACCCATTAAATTTGTCAGATTTTTTTTTCTGCATCTACTGAGATGACATGTGGAATTTCTTCCTTATTCCATTAATATGATGTATTGCTTTGTTTGATTTTGAAATGTTAAATAAGTCTGGGATATTCTGGGTAAACTCACTTGTTCCTGATATAATCTTTTAATATATTGCTGGACTTTTTTTTCTTAAAATTTTGTTGAAGACTTTGGCATCTTCTATCACCTATCATCAGTTGGTAGTTTTTTTGTGTATGTGTGATGTTTATGTTTTGGTTATGATACTAGATAAATTCTGACCTCATAAAATGAATTGGGAGTGTTCTTTTCATAATCTGGAAGACTAGGTAGAATGTATATTATTTCTTCCTTAAGAGTTCAGTAGAATTTATCAGTTAATCCATCTGAGCCTAGAAGTTTTCCTTGTCAAATGGTTTTTAACCACAAACACATGTGATCTGTTCTCATAAGTTAAATCTGTCATTTTATGTCTTTCAAGGAATTAGTTTATCTAAATTTTCGAATATATGGTATAGAATAGTATATAATAATATTTGAATACTTTTTTTAACATTGTGGGGTATGTAGTGATATGCCCTTTCATTTCCAATTTTGACAGTTCCCTCCATGTCTGTCTGTTTTTCTCCTTTGGTTAGCCCAACTGGGGGTTTGTCAATTTCTGTGTGTGTGTGTGGGGGGGGGGGGTGCGTGTTCTTTTTTTTTCAAACACCAGCTTTTACCTTAATTTCTCTATTATTAATTTCTGTTATTATTATTCTCTATTATTGTTCTAAATTTCATTAGTGTTGCTCTTATGTTTACTATTTTCATCTTTCTGCTTCATATAGATTTAATTTGCTCTTCTGTTTATAGTATCTTAAGGTAGAAAATTAGCTTACTGATTTATATATTTCCTTCTTTTCTAACATAGACATCAAATGCTATGATTTTCCCACTAAGAGTTGTGTTATTTCTATCCCACAAATGTTATCATTTCATATTTTCAATATTAAAGATATTTTCAATTTCTCTAGAAACTTCTGTGGTTTAAGTGTTAGTGTGTTTAATTGCCAAATATATGAGGATTTTCCAGATATATTTCTCTGTTTTATTTTTTAGTTTAATTATGTATGTTCAGAGAACATGTTTTCTATGATTTCTATTCTTTTGAATCTATTAAGTTTATTTTATGACCTAGGATATGGTCTATCATGGTAAATGTTCCATGTGTACTTCCAAAAAATGTGTATTTTTCTATTGTTGTATGGACTGTTATATAAATGTTAATTTGGTCAAAATTGGTTGATTATGATGCTAAGGTCCTTTATACTTGTTTATTTCCCTTCCAGTTGTTTTATTAATTATTGAGAGAGGAATACTGCAGGCTTCAATTATAATTCTGGGCTTGTCTTTTTATCCTTTCAATTCTATTCACTTTTGTCTCATATTTTGAATCAATGTTAAGTATATGCATTTTTTGGATCATTAACTGTTCTTGGAAAATTGACCTCTTACCATTGTTTACTATCCTTCTTTAACCTTATTAATATATTTTATTTGAAATCTTCTGACTTTCTTTAGACAGTTCTCTTTCAAAGTAAAAATAAGAGAAAAGTGAATTTTATTTCTACCTTCATTCATTTCGAGTGTCTTTTTTTTTCTTTCCATACAGTCAGGTTTTATCTGGTATCATATTCCACATCCCAATGGAACCCCTTTAACATTTTTTTTTAATATTTTTTGGGGGGAGAGCACAAGCAGGGAAGGGGCAGTGAGAGGGTGCAGAAGATCGAAGTGGGCTCTAGACTGACAGGCTGATAGCAGAGAGCCTTATGTGGGGCTCAAACTCACAAACCATGAGATGATGACCTGAGCTGAAGTCAGATGCTCAACTGACTGAGCCACCCAGGTGCCTCCTTTAACACTTTTTAAAGGGAATCTGAGGACAATGAATTCTCTCCATTTTTGTTTGCCACAGAACACCTTTCTTTCTCCTTCTCTGTGGTAAATTTTGGTGGGCATCAAAGTTTCAGTTGATAATTGTTTTCTTTCACCATTTTAAGGTTATCACTCCTACATCTTCTGGCTCACTTAGTCTCTGATGAGAAGTCTGCTATATGCGATGTCATTTCCTCTGGATGCTTTCAAGACTTTCTTTTTGTCTTTGTTTTTTATTAGTTTGAATATGATTTGCCTTGTATGTGTTTGTGTGTGTATTAATTGGTCCTCTGAGTGTATTCAACAGATGCTTTAATTTCTATCTCACTGATTTTTTCCTCATTAAATTCTCAACATTTTTTCTGATTAAATTTGGACATTCTTTGCCATTATTTCCACAATATTTCTTTGGTCCTGTTTTTTCATCTTCATCTGGGATTACAATTGATAATGTACCATAACTCTTGATGTGTTCTAATTTTTCCATGTGCTTAAACTTTTTTTGCCTCTTTGTTTTTCAGTCTGAGTAATTTCTGTGTACCTACATTCAAGTATAATAATTCTTTCCTCAGCTGTAACAAGCGTACTGATGAGCCCATCAAAGGCTTTCCTCATTTCCCTTCTGATGTTTTTCATTACTAACATTTCTGTTTGATTCTTTCTTATGATTTCTAGCTCGCTAAAACTACCCATGTGATGTGCATATTTTTCACTTTTTACATTAGAGTTTTAAAAATAATAATAGTTATTTAAAATTTTCTATCTGATAGTTCCATTATCTGGGTCATTTTTTTTTTTTTTTTTTGAGAGAGAGAGAGAGAAAGAGAGAAAGCATGAGTGGGGGAGGGGCAGAGAGAGACAGGGAGACACAGGATCCGAAGCAGGCTCCAGGCTCTGAGCTCTCATCATAGAGCCCAATGTGGGGCTCGAACTCACAAACCATGAAATCATGACCTGAGCTGATGTCAGATGCTCAACCAACTGAGCCACCCGGGCACCCTTAGGTCTTTTTTTTTTTTTTTTTTTTTATCTTGGCAGTGTGTCCATTTTATTGTCATTTATTTATTGTCACTTATTTGTACCTCATAGATTTTGTTTTTTGAAGCTAAACATCTTGTGTAGGATAATAGAGAATGAGTAAACAGTTTTTATGTCTTTAAATGAGAATGTCCTTTTGCTAGTGCTGGGTTTCAATCAATCTATTCAGGAGTTCGGCTAGGTTTAGGATTTGCTATTACCAAGGTTACTCTCTGTACCACAGGCTTCAAATTCCTCTGGTATTATCTTGTGTTTAGGATAGGGGCCAGTTGAATAGACAGTTTTTCCTGAATGCTTCTCCACCCTCAACTTTAGATCTTCCCTTTGCTCTGTTCCTCAGAGAAAGTCTCTCTTTACATTCTTTCACTAATCCAGCAGTATTCCACTGTCACTTGTTATTTGAAGTTTGTTGGCCCGGTTGGTGCAGAATAAGTATGGTGAGTATTTTGTAGCTCTGATTAACTGTCAGTGTTAACTAGACTGTGTGCCCCTGGGTCTAGAGATTGTGGCCTTCTCAGCACTCCAACTTCTTCTTCCAGCTGTAGTTCTGGGAGTAGGAACTTTTCTCGCCTTGTCTCTAGGGAAAAGAGGGTATTTTTCTGATACCTTCCCCCAGCTTCACTTGGGGACTTTAATAGTCATAGTTGTTGTTCTTCCACCAGCAGTTTAAGGCCTTTTTTCTACAAAGAAGTAGAGAAGGATCCAGATGGTGTTTTCTTCCTTTCCTGGAGTGGCTGCTGTATCCTAAAATAACCTGGTATTAGAGGAGATGCTTTCTGAGGACTCTAACCAACGTGTGCATACATGTGTGTTTGTGCATGTGCATGCATCCATTGAGAACCATGAAGAAAAGCCTGCTAGTGAATGCAAATTTCCCTTATATCTGCAGTCCCTGGGGGTACTGTATTCTCTTTCTAGCCCACAATGCCTTTATATATTAGATAAAGAGTTTAGCTAAATTCCTTATTAAATTTATTTTTATTGAACATATCTGACATATAACATTGTATAAATTTAAGGTGTACACTTATTGATTTGATACATTTATATGTTGTAATGACTGCCATTGCAACAATAATTAATATATCTATCTCATCACAAAATTAACATTTTTTTAGTGGTTGGAATAATTCAGATTTAGTCTGTTAGCAAGTTTGGTGATTATTATATAATATCATTGTTTATATTAACTATACTGTGCACTAGATCCTTAGGACTTATTTACTGCTCACTGCAAGTCAGTACACTTTAACATCTCTCCTATTCTTCCTACCCCAAACTCCTGATAACTAACATTTTTCTCTCTGTTTTTACGAATTTGGCATTTCTAGATTCCACAAATAAGCGATATCATACATAACCCCTGACTGGTGGCATCTACCCCAGGCAAACAAGTGCTCATGTCCTGTCTTAAATTTCCAGTTAGTTGCCTGTCCTATGACCTCAGCTCTCTGAGGTGTTCAATATAAATTGTGAATTTTAAGATTTTTCAAATTTTTCTTGTTATTGTTTTATTTTTGTTGTTGTTGTTACTGTTCTTTTTTTTTTATTTTTTTTATTTTTTTTAAAATTTTTTTTTTCAACGTTTATTTATTTTTTGGGACAGAGAGAGACAGAGCATGAATGGGGGAGGGGCAGAGAGAGAGGGAGACACAGAATCGGAAACAGGCTCCAGGCTCTGAGCCATCAGCCCAGAGCCTGACGCGGGGCTCGAACTCCCGGACCGCGAGATCGCGACCTGGCTGAAGTCGGACGCTTAACCGACTGCGCCACCCAGGCGCCCCTGTTGTTACTGTTCTAAAGCTGAGAATGTTACTGCTTCCAGCTTTCTATAGCCTAAGCAGAAAGCAGAAGTCTCTTATTAGTTATTAATCCATATATTGTATCATATTCCTTTATGAAGGCATGATTATGTCCCATAAAATGCAGCAAAATTAAAAGCTAGGACTAAACTATAAGCAAATTCTAATAAAGATATGTCAGGTTAAATAATAAATAAATTTTATGTACTCTTGGAAAGCCTCAATTACCCTAAAGAATTGGCTAAACTAATCAGAGAAAAGTTATCTATTATTTATTTTAACACATGGAATATTTTAAGATGTTAGAAGATTGGAAGTGGGCAATTATATTGCCTTCTGTAGAAAAAAGAAAATGAAGGAATAATCCTCTAAATGATAGGGATACCTATCTAAAATTTCATGCTTGGGTATATACTGGTGCATACCATAAAACAAAAAGTCAATTTGTGAGCTCTAATGAAATTACAGGCTATTGAGTTAAAAAAAAAAAAAAAATCATCATGCCCTTGTGAAGAATAAATTTATCAGACTAATAAAATTTATTTCCTTAGCAAAACAGCATGGGCAGTGACCTTATATAACTTCTGATTTTGCCCACAATGAAATAATTTTAAAAATCCAGGATGTATTATTTAGGACAATGTCAACATTTCCTTCAGTTAATATCACTGTGTGTATCATAAATGCCTTTACATGCAAGGATGCTCAGCATTACCTAAGAGTTTAACATCCTTCTTTGGCCACAATGCTCTAGAGATGCAGCTATGACCATGTGAAGACCAAGGTTCATTCTGATAACCAAACCCCAAATGTTATATTTTTCTGAGGCAAAGTTGACAAAAAAGGATCTCTTCCATTCACAAATATTTTGATATATAATATGTAATAAAATGTGAGATATTTTTACAACTAACATTCTGTTTATTTTCTTGCTGTTCTTTATTCAAAATAATGTTAAATTCAAGTTTATGGAAATACCTTTGCCATAAAACTTTTCTGTGGAAATATCTGGAGACATATTCCCAGTTTCTGTTTATCTATCCTCCCATGATATTTCCAGATATTACAAAGAATTTATTTTGTACACTTTTTCCTAACATTCGTTTCTTAACACTGGGAATGTTAAGTTTTCTAAACATTAAATCTCAATATCCTTCCTTCTGAAAAAAAAAAAAAAAGTAGCTCTTTAAAACATTTTTATTTCTTCCAGGAAAGGTTATGCTTAAACAGTTGTAAGCTCATGTCTTCTGCATTATATATCTCACATGTCATTCAAATGACTCCAAACAGAGAACCAGTATTGTTTGGCATCTGAAGGAGGGATCATCGGTGATGATTTTTCTCCAGTTAGATATATTCTGTTTATTCAACACTGTTCCAACAAATCCCAGGCAACCTTTTATCAAGGATCATTTTTTTTTAAGATCAAACATAAAAAATTAGGATCTGCTTACTACAGAAGAATAGATATCAAGCAAGATTTCTACATATTAGACAAGTCTAATGCTGTGCCATTAACATTGCTCATTACAAGAAACATAACACAGAATAGTGGTAAAATAGGACAAATGAGTAGCCAAAGCAAAACTAGGAACACAGAAAAACTGAGGATTGGGTGAATACCATCACTACCATATGTTGCCAAGAGCTAAAAATTTGTTTAGATAGGTAAAATAGTTTCTGACTCATTTTCTTAGCCTTCTAAATGTTGTTTGATACTGTTGAATTTTCAACTCTATTATTAAACTCTCTACTTTGTTAAATTCAGAAATATCCTGCCTTCTGCTTGTCCTCTAGTTGACCTTTCCTTTTCAGTCTCCTTTGCTATCTTGTCTTCTAAGTGCAGCATAAATGTTTGAGTTCTTGACTCTTTTCCTTTCTTATTCTAGATGCCCACCTGGGCTTACTCATCTATTCTCATGATGAGGCATACTCAACTATATCTCTACTCTAGCTCCAAGATGTCTCTTAAGTTCCAGATTTATATCTAGCTTCTATGGACTGAATTGTATCCTACCAAAATTCATATGCTGAAGCCCTAATCCCCAGGGTGAGTAGACTCTGGAGGTAGGGTCTTTAGGAGCTAATTAAGATTAAATGAGGTCAGTAAAGTTGGATCATAATCTGATGGGATTATGTTCTTTTAAGAAGAGAGAGAGATATTGCTTGCTCTCCCTTCACCATGTGAGGACACAGAGAGAAGGGGGACCAGAATCTGGTCATATTGGCACTCTAATCTTGGACTTCCAATCATCAGAACTATGAGAAAATAAAATTTCTGTTGTTTAAACTACCCAGTTAAGGGTACTTTTTAATTTTAATTTTAATTTATTTATTTTTTTTTAAATTTACCTCCAAGTTAGTTAGCATATTAGTGCAATAATGATTTCAGAAGTAGAATCCAGTGATTCATCCCCTACATATAACACCCAGTGCTCATCCCAATAATGAGCATTTTTTTAAATGGCTATCTGAGCTAATACCCTAGATGACTGCTAATAATCTCTACCTGGATATCCACCAGGTATCTCCAGCAAAACATGTCTTGAAAGAAACTCAGTATCTTTCCATTGAACCTTCTCTCTTCTTGTATTCTGTATCTTATATAATAGTAGAAACCAGAAGATTGAGAAAAATTTGAGATTCTCCTTACCCTTCACTTTCTGAATGCTAACTGCTCATCAAACACCATAAATTTTCTTTTCGATACTGCCATAACTTAATCTCTCTCCACTACCAGTGTGGCAATATTAGATCTCATTTCCTACGTGGACTATTTCAGTAGATTTCTCACTTCCAGTAGCTGCCTCGCTTCAAGTTTTACACTTGAGCAATCCATCTTCTGCTATAAAAACAATCAGATGAAAATGCAAATCTACCAAGCTCCCACCCCACTTCAAAACTTTCAGTATTATCCATTGCTTATATAATGTCAAACAAGCCGTCCTCTACCATCATCTGGGTCGATCTTACATTTCTAATTTACCTCTTGTTTCATATGTACTCTCTTCGCCAGTCATTAACTCATATGTCAAGACTCATTTCAGACCCAGTTTCCCCCTCACAAACATTTTTCACCCCCTTTTCTCAAAGAACTGACTGGCCTGAATTTGATGATCCTATTGGTTCTCTTTCACAGTAAGGCTCTCATCTCCTCAAGGTAAGCAAATAAATCTTATTGTATCAAACTTTATTACGTGGTAGCACTTATTAAAATTTCTTGAATAAAAGAAGGAATAAAAAGAACCAAAGCTCCAGTGAGGCTACCGTTAATATTCTGCAAATTAAAAAGCAGAATGATTATAAATAGGAAAATAGCTAAACGGTGTTATAGTAAATAAAAAACATCTCCACAAATCATTTTGTTAAATAAAAATAGTAGAACATAAAACTGTATAGACTGTTGATCATGGTTCAGTAAGAATTTGTGTGTGTGTGTGCACATGCATGCTGGCATACACAAAAGATTGCCAGATAATATATCGAAACATTAACAGAAGCTACTTTCATATGGTGAATTACAGGTAAATTTTATTTTATTTTTGTTAACTATGTGTACTTTTTAAAAATATGACAAACAAAATTATTATTCCTATAGCAAGACAAAATATTAAATGAAATTAAAATGTCTAAAAATATAAACAATCCCTTCGATTTCAAAGCACGAGAGTAGTAAAACTCTGATTTGATTTATATTTTAGTCACGGTTCTTAAGGTGTAAGAATGAAGCAAAATAAATGAAAAAACAATACGGGTGGACCTCAAGAAAGCCAAGAAAGAATAGGGAGGTGCAATCATGATTCTGGGAACTAAAATCAGGGAATGAAAACAGTGCCGTGACCTGGATCTCTATTTCCCGGCAGAAACCTAATCTCTTGATCCTGCTCTTCTCCGTACATCTGTTTCCTACAGTCTCCCCAACCCCTCTTGTCCCCTCTGGTTTGATTTTCTCTGCTTTTCTATGTACCTAGGCCAATGTGTATAGAACCTTCCATCCTGAGTTTATACCACCTTAGTTTGAATGACCACAGGGACCAACTTGTATAAATCTCAATTCCACACATTTGACAGAATCTAATTAGCCCAGCCTATATTAGGTGTAGCCAATCAGCTGTGTCCAGGCTGCTGAGGCGGGTCCCACAGAATTAGATTTTACAAACGCATTCCTTCTCACATGGTCGTGAGTGGCAGGTTATAGGAGAGAATAAATCCCAAACAAGAAATAACAATTTCATAACAGCAAAAGAAGTAAAAATACGAAATATTTTCCCTCATATATTTACTAGGTTCATGAATTTATAATTGAGAATACACTACATGATATTTCAAAAAGAACAATTCTTAGGTTTTCTTTTACCCTTGAGTATCTAAACATAAAAGTAGATAAAAATAGATAGCAATAGGATATTGCTAACAAAAATAATTATACATCTTCATACACTGTTTGCTCTTCTGTTTGACTACATACATGTCTGACTCTCTAAAAATCATTCAGATTTCATTAAACAAATTAGAGAAATATATAGCAAAGTCCACCAGACATGACATCAGAGGACCCGAGTCTAATTCCAGTTTTTCCGTTTAGTATATATATGACAATCGTAAATCATTTAATTCCTCTGATTGACAGTTTCCACAGTTGCAAAATAGAGAGACTGAAGCCTGACATGCTTACTTTTTGTACTGCTATGAAGGTTAAAGTGGATTAAAGGTACACTAATAAAAAACAAAGTTTGGGGGCAAAAAAATTCAGCAACATATAGTGACAAATGTCAACAAAGAACTTTATTTCCATCTGTACTAAAAATATAAATAAGAGTTTGAAGATAATATTTATCAGAACCGAAGTTCATTTCAGCACTTCAGGAGATAGCTAGATCATGCAATGCCAAACATCCTCCATATCCAGAACCAAAATAAAGTCCACAATGTGCATGTCAAGCTTCAGCGGCAAGATATAAACAGAACACATTTCAAAAATAATAAAAATAATTATTTGTTTAGAGAAGAAAAGTTAACTCTATATAGCAGAGAAGGACTGAAGTTTTGCTTATGCTTGGCAAAGAAATCTGAGTATCTTTGCCCGTCAACTAGGGTACATTAATTTTTATGGGTTCAGACAATAAAAAAGCTGGTCATTACAGTCTTCCCAAATTCCTTGGAAACTATGTAGACTTCTGAATGTTATTATAACAAATAACACTTTAGTAATTTATAAATAACAGAACTTTAAATAAGGACCAAAATAGTGTATCTATTGAGTAATTTCCAAAGACAGAATTCTTGAGTTTATACTGTAATGTCATAGCAATCATTTATTTAATAAGAGAATGGCTTTTGATAGTTTAAAAAAAATGACTATTGAGTACTTCCATACTCCCTATTCCTACTCATATAGGTAAATTAAAAGTATATGTGGATATAATCTTACTTTGTAGTTAACACTTAATAACAATTATAATATTTAATAACTTACAATTTCAAAATATAGTCACAAATTTAATATTTGTCAGAGTCAACAGAATCAACAATTTCCTTTTTTTTTATTTTTTGAGAGAGAGAGAGTGCAAGCAAGGGAGGCGGCAGGGGGAACGAGAGAGAAAGAGAGAGAGAGAGAGAAAGAGATGATCTTAAGCAGGCTCCATACTCAGCAAGAAGCCCAATGCTGGGCTCAACCCCACAATAAGATCATGATCTGAGCCGAAATCAAGAGTTGGATGCTCAAACGAGTGAGGTACCCAGGCACCCCAACAATTTCCATTTTGTAGATGAAAAAAAAAGAGGGTCTCTATATTCCTAGTCCAGTGTTCTCCCTGGAGTACCATGTTACCTACAGATACAGTATTCTTTGTTCTGCCCAAGACCACGGGTCCTCATTAATCTTTTAATATCAATATGATAATCCTGCCCAAAAGAATAGGCTCTTTTCTTCCCACATATTTTGCACCTTCTCCAAGTCTCTGCTTGTACTTTCCTACCCACACTTTCAGAAAATTTTATTAATTCCATGTTCTTCCTTCTTAAGCTCCCACGTCTTAAGAAAGAAAAATTTCCCCTTGACTAATAACACTTCCCTTTCAATAATGAGCGTCTACATCACACCTTTTAGCATTCAAATACTGATTGCTCATCATTTAAAAGTAAAATTTATTATTGTTATTCAGTTTTCTGGTTGTTTCATATAATTCATTCGTATTATCTGGTTTGCTTGATTTGTCAGTTTAAGGGTCTGGCCCAAAGAAAATCTGCCTGATCTCTTTTCAGGAGGCTAATCATCAATACTAAGTTTCAAAAATTGAATCTGGGGGCACCTCGGTGGCTCAGTTGGTTGAGCACCCAACTCTTCACTTCAGCTCAGGTCATGATCCCAGGGTAATGGGTTCAAGCCCTTCACTGAGTGTGGAGCCTGCTTAAGATTCTGTTAAGATGCTCTCTCTCTCCCTCTGCCCCTCTGCCCTGTTCATACTTATTCTCTCACTTGCTCTCTAAAAAAATAACAGAAACAAAAAAAGATGAATCTTATAAATGACTGATCCCGATACTTGAGTATAATCATATATTCAACAAACACACTGAACTTCCATTTTGTTTACTTTGTCCCAGCTTCCAAATATGAAAAGTAAGATCAGACAAGTAAGATGGAGAGGCTGCCATCTAAAAATAATTTAGAATGGGGCGCCTGGGTGGCGCAGTCGGTTGAGCGTCCGACTTCAGCCAGGTCACGATCTCGCGGTCCGTGAGTTCGAGCCCCGCGTCGGGCTCTGGGCTGATAGCTCAGAGCCTGGAGCCTGTTTCCGATTCTGTGTCTCCCTCTCTCTCTGCCCCTCCCCCGTTCATCTTCTGTCTCTCTCTGTCCCAAAAATAAATAAACGTTGATAAAATCATTTAGAATGTATTAAATTAATTTACAGTTATAATATTAAGTATTCCCATGCTATCATCAATCAAGGACACATGTTTCTAAAATGGTTCATGTCATTTGGTCAGGTATTTGCCCAGGGTAGAAAGCATACAATTATGCACCATTAATATATACATTAAGCCGAAGAATAGCCTAATTTGCTACCATCTGTGTTGGTAAACTGCCTAGAACAAGTAGATACTGATTGTTCAGTATCTGCCGTGTAGCCATAGCACCTACACTTTCACATTTTCACATCAGCATGTAAATAGTTAGGGGTAATTGTTTATTGTTATGTACAATGTTAGGGGACTACAAAGATTTAAAATTTTTAAGAGATAATACAGGATTTCTTTTTCAGGTAGGAGAGTACAAAATCATGGCCCTAACAAGCTAAATATTGGAGGGAAAAAATTGATTGCAATTAGGAACATTCAAAATACCTAAAAGTAAAATCCTCCCTGTAGATATAATCTTATTTTTAATTTAAGCTTTTGCTTACTTCCTGCAAGCCTTAGAGGAGCTAGTACAAAGGAAGGCGATGTAGTCAGTAATATATATTTCCAAGGGTAAAAAAGGAAAGATAGTTTTTAAAATCCAGAAAAATAGAAGAAAAGTTGCTCACTGAGAGCTGTGTTTTCTCCTGAAGTAAGGGGGGGCAACCACAAGAGACATCGCTAAGGAAAAGGAGACATAGTGATTTACCAGCCACAATGTACCAGACACCTCTTATGGATATAAATGATATGGAATCCTACCCATTGATTAGAAACATCCCCTTCAGCAAATGGATTTTCGTTGAAAATTCATTAACGAAGCCATGCCTTTGTCTTATCTAGTATTAGGAAGTAACTTATTTTATTTTTTTAATACTCTCAATCCATGACTTAAAAATAAAACTGCTTAAATCTGCTAAATTAGATTCATTCTAATAGCAATAATTTATATTTTAAGTTACTGTGGCAAATATTAAAGAATTGAAGGACTCAAATTCTGATTTTGGAAAAGCAGTAACTATTAGTCTCCTTTATTTCTTGTGCTGACATGTATAAGGCCTTGTACAATTCCACTGTTAAATAGATATTTACCTATGAAGATTGGACACATATTTACCTGTAGATAGCACGTGTTCTGTTTTGTTTTGATTTTCTATTTCATGTATATGTCAACAAAAGGAAGTTATATGTTTTTCTATTAGTTTCTTTAGAGTCAGGTAGATATAGGTAACTGTCAGAAAGATAAAAAGTTGCAGGAAAAGCAAAAAACATAATGGACCTCAAGTAGGAAGAAATCATTGTAAGGTCAGATGGAAAAGAAGGTGATATTATGTTGCAAGATAACGGATAACCCATATGTCCTTAAAGGAAAGGTGAGTGATCTGACTTGATTCCCTGTCTCTAGAGACAGAAAGCTTTTGGAGAACTTGCCAACTATAATGAGATTCCAGTAAAGCATAACGAAGTAAATTATAAATTGAGGTTGGGCATCCAGAGGCCAGTATTTGAAGAACACGGGTATAATTGGGAAGTACCAAGGAAGTAGTAGGTAGAGGGAAAGAGTAGGTTTGTGAGGGCTCTATCTTTTCATTGAATGTAGACAGGATTTCCCACCAGCATTAAGTCTAGATGAGGCTATAGTTGATAATGGACTTCCATGACTTCCTCAATACTCTGCATGGTAATAATTTTTGACCTTAGTACATCATACTGCTAGATCAAAGTTGATATCAGGGTGCCAGAGACTGAAGAGGAAGCATTCCTTATACAAAAAACAAAAAACAAAAAAAAAAATCAGAAGTATATAAATGAATAAAGAAAATATTAAAGTTCCCTTCTTTTTCTCCCATCCACCACCTCCTAATCCTACTGTAGCTACTAAAATATTAAATATTAAGAGTCTGGTGAATAATCTTGCATGGCTTTTCCTACATATACAAAATCCTTTTCAATAAAACAAAGAACAAATCATATAGAGTCAATTCTAAAACCATCAGTTCAGAATATGACAGTAACACAATTTGGGAACATAATGTTTAGAAATGAAAGGAACTGTTAAAATTACCTAATCAAAACCTTTCATTAGTACTACTGAGGATTCTTACAATTTCCATGGGTCAGGAGTTTAGGCACAGTTTAGCTCTGCCATCTACATAGAGTCTCATGAGGCTGAAATCAAGTTGTCGGCCAGGCCATGTTCCCTTCTGGAATTTAGTAGGCTCACATGACTGTTGTCAAAATCAGTTCCTTGTAGTTATAGGAATAAGATCTCTGCTTTCTTTCTGGCTGTCAACCAGGGGCTCCTCTCAACTTCTAGAGGCCACAGGGCCCTCTCATACCATAGTTGCTTGGCACTTCAAGGCCAGTAGGAGAATATCTCTCATTAGAAAAGAATCAGTCATTCTTTTAAGAAATTACCTAATTAGTCAGGCTCACCTAGGTTAACCACCTTTGTGATTAACTCAGAATAATCTGCAAATCCCTCACCTTTGCCATAGCACTGAATCTAATCACTGTATGATATCCCATCATATTTTGAGGACCTCCAACACTTAAGAGGAGGGAAAGATATACAGATACGGGTCACTGAGGGCCATCTCAGAATTCTGCTGACCCCAACATTGGGGCATCACCTTAAAATTCTATCAAACCCCTATACCCAATGTGTAGTTCTTCAGTGCTATCAACTGAAAGCTTGGGTATTTACCTTGGTATGCTCCTTGTTATACTCCATCACTCTGGAAAACCAACAGAAGCTTTGTTTGGCTTCTTAACAAGCAACTCTTACTTGCAAATTGGCAGTTACCAGAAAAATAAATCTGTGCTGAATACTGGCTCCAATCTCTGCTTCCTTCCTTTCCAGGACCCTTGAGCCCTCATGTGCTCCCTACCCTGGTAACTATTTAACTTTCAAACACATGTTGGCTGTGGTGCATTTTAAATTTATTTTTATTTTATTTTTAAAAATAGCATCCAGGTTTTCTGGTTGTTTCTATTAGGAATGCTAATCTGCAATAAGCAGGTCCACCATTATTCAAACCCAAAATCAATTCTCTGGTAGTTTATGAGATTTAATTCACATACAGTGAATTTACCAGATGTAGCACAACAGTAACAAGCTGGCAACTGGTTTAGTTTGAAAGAAAGTTAACTTCTTTTTTTATCATTAAAATCTGTGCAGCATTAGAAAATAAATTTTAGAAATCAGCTTTTAATGTTAATCATTCTACTTAAATGTAAATTTTATTGATGATACTCTACACCACCAAGGACATTAAGCAAAAATTTTAGTACATGCACCAGAAATGTTATTTTTAAAAATGTCCTCTTTAAAATAATCTATAATTTTCATGTTATTATTTTTTTAGTAAGTGATCATAATAGAAGCAGCTTCCATTTTGAGGCTTAAACTCATTCAATAAGCTTTGGGAATTAAGAATCTTACAGGGTTATTCTAATGTAAAAATTTTATAGAACAAAATAGATGTTCAGCATAATTACCACCAAATTTGCACCCTTACAGTCTGTTAATTAGTAACGTCCAAACATGTGGAAAATGCTTTTGTGAGCCTAATTAATGTACTCATTCTCCTCAAAGTTTTAAACATTCGGCTAATATCTCTGGTTAACATTATCCACCTTGGTGCTACTCATAATATGGTCCTTGTCCAGGCAGCATTAGCAACACCTGATAGTTTATCCAAAATGAAAATTCTAAAGTACCTTGCTTCTAGACCTACTAAATCAGAATCTCAGGGTTATAGCTAGCAGTCTGTCTTAACAGTCTCTCTAGGTGATTCTTATGCACACTCAAGTGTGACAAGCATTTACCTAGCTCATCTTGAAAGCAATGGGAATTTTGATTTTAACAGCAAAACAAATAGATCAAAATACACATGTGAAAATTTCCCCTGATATTTAAGCCTATGTTTGAATTAGTCAACAAACTGTCCCATCAGCAAGGAAGAAGACAATAAACCCATCCCGTGTTTGGATAGGCCTCTGGGACTAAGGGCAAAGGGCCAGAGCCTGAATGTACATTCGAATGTTATTTCTCATTTCCACATGATGGTTTGAGGCCATAAATTCCATCATAGCGCAGAAAACTGAACAATAAATCAAAGATACTAGCACTTCAGTCTTGTGGAATATGCAGTGAGGAATTTAAAAGGGGATTTAAAAAAATACAACAGTGGGCACAAGTTTCCAACTTACTTAAAATCACTCAGAATAAAAGCATTACCCTGAAGATAAAATTTATAAACAATAAAAGACATAAGTAATCAAACTTCCCAACCTATAATATCGGACTATCTGGCTTGTAATTCTTCTAGAAGGTAAGATAACTACTGCTCATATATCAATATCAATATTACTTACACATTTCGCCAACACTTTGAAATTACTTTCAGTAAAACCATGATATAAACTTAAAGTTTAATTATTTAATATGGTTGAAAAAGAAAAAATTCAAAAACTTACAGTATTCACAGAACTTGAAAGCAGAAAAACCTAAGGTCAAAAAGTGAAACATGCACAGAATATGATCTGCTTTCCTCACATTGATGAAATTCTAAAGCCACCTATTATGGAAATCCTATATTAAAAATTACTGAATTTGTTGTTCCATTCTTCCTAAGTTTAAATATACTCTTCAGTGATTACATATTTTCCTAAGACTACAAGCAATAAAATAATATACAAAATGCTGATGTTACTAACCAATCATCTACCTGGTATTTTGCTTATTAGCACCATGTAAAGATTTATTCTCTTTGCAATCAAGGATACATATTTGAAAGAGAACTATGCTAACAGTATTCTCCTCACCAATGGAAAGGTTTTAATACCTGTTCCCCCAAACTTGGTCCTATCAATGATCAGAGCTAACTGAGAGACAGCAGATCAATTTTTGTGGCAGTGAAACCATCAAAGGTTAAGTACTGATCTATGGACCCATGGAGACAGTAGCTGCAAATAAAAACACGGAGTGGTCAATCTACAGTACGTAGTAAGAAAGGCTGACCCAAATTATTTTAAGTTCCATGTTCTGTCAGAAACTAATCTCTGTCTTTCAATGTACTGGATTTAACTCCATTTTATGAAGTCGGGTCTACAATAAATGGTTTTGTACTTCAGGCAAATTGAATCCTTTATTTGGATACTCCATAGTAAGCTAGTAACCCATAGGAATAGTCCTATGGGAAAAAAATAGAAGATAACAAGACTTTGTATTCAACACAATTTTGAAAAATCAAACTATCAGTAATTAAATAAATGCAAATATTTCCAAGTTGTCCCTAAGCTCCTTGAGAGCAATAGCAATGATTTATTATTATTAATTTACATATAACCCTTCATGGGTTCCAAATGAATATGCAGCTGGTATTTACTTATATATCTGACTCAGCACTAAGTTTAGAAAACTTAATAAAGTAAAATATGCTTTAATTAAAATTAGTTGAGAAATGGGATGCCTGAGTTGCTCACTTGAGTGAGCGCCCTACTCTTGATTTCAGCTCAGGTCATGATCCCAGGGTTGTGGGATCAAACCCCACATCAGGCTCTGTGCTGAGAGTGGAGCCTGCTTAGAAGTCTCTCTCTCTCTCTGTCTCTCTCTCTCTCTGTCTCTCTCTGCCCCTCTCCCTTGCTTGCACACACACACTCTCTAAAAGAAATAAATATACACATACATACATGCAAAAATGTGTTGAGAATTGTTTAAACTTCTTTTTTATACCATATAAGCAATCAAGAGTTGATTTACAGATTTTAAACAAGTATCAGTATGAAATTTTAAAATTATTAACTATATAAGTGAACTTTAAAAATAGAAAATTTCTAATATAGATATGCAAATGTTCACAACTAATCTATTTAAAAGCTGATAAACAACTTTTGTATATGCAAATAATTCAAAAGTATCTATACTAAACTAAGGGGGTATCCATGATAATATTCTTTATCATATTTAGAAATATATGAGCTCATGCTACTAAAAATTTCAACTTTCTTAGATGATTTCTTAGACATAAAATACTATAAAAATACTATAAAAATAACAAATACTTTTTGAAAATATGAGTTAAATTATAACATTATTTTATAATAATACAAATTTTCCTTATTCTAATTAAGTCATGGTCATGGATGCATAGTGGGCTTATGCAGATTTTTTTTTTTTTGAAAAGAGAATAAAAATCATTACCACATCATATTGATACTGGCTTCTAGGGAGAATTTGAATGTGGAAGAAATAATTTGTTAATTTTACTACTGTATCTGTTATGATCAATTCAATAAATAATACTAATATTTTAATGTGTTTTATTTAGTAAATGTATAGCCATCTTTAAAAATGTTATGCCATCTACTCAGTGTAAACTGGATATTTAATTTATAGCAAACATCGATAGTTGCTAAAATATCTAATAATTGTACAGTTTGAGGTTTGAATTATCTATATTTTTTGTTGTGTGTTTATAAACTGAGGTTTGAAGTATCTACATTTTTGTTGTGCGTTTATAAACTGACTGTCCATACTTGCTAAGAATTTAAAATATATTAATCATATATATAGCACTTTCTGAATTTCTCAAAATTACTTTACAAAGAAAAGTTTGGACTAAGCTTTCCTAAGCAAGTTAATGCTTCCCTATACTCTATCATGTCTGATTTCACAGTATTATCTTCTCAAAGTAGACATTTGTAAGGTTTTAAGTTTTAATCATGGAAGAAAACTGAGTACTACAGGAAGACATAAGATGTACCCCCCTCCCAAAAAAATCATGAAAATTAGTTTACTTCTATCGGCCTCAAGGAAAATAATTAATTTGCCTAATAGGTCTGGGTGATGAGGCAGCACTTAATGCTGTCATGACTTTTCTGCTTTTTTATTCCACCTTCTTTTCTAAAATAGGGGGGAAAAAAGCATAAGTACTATTATGTTTTCCCAGAATAAAATGATAATCTAAGACAATATGTTACAAATGCACTTTGTTTTGAGAAGCGTGATAGGAGGGGATATCCATATTCCAGAACCACCTACCACTATTGCTATGGAAATAGTTCTGTGATCCTAGAAGCCCAGAAACAAATTATACAATCAGATCATTCAGGGTTCGGGTTGAATCCAACTTTATCCATACATGTATTTTTCAATGAATTATATATAAAATGAATAATTGAGTATTAAATTACCTGGTCCTACTCTACTTTAGTTCCAGATATGTGTCCACACAGTAAGGTAGGTTGCAACATGCATTCTAAATAGCATTAAACATTCTTGACATTCACTTCATTTTATTTTCATCGAAGCACAATTTGTGCCCGGATTTTTCCCTTAGAAATTAGTCCAATGAACAAGTGTATACTATCCTAGCACACTAATTATAAACAGGCATATGTGATATTAAGATACATTTAACTATATTAATTTCCACTTCATTTCACATTCTTTTGTGCTATCCAGATATTGAAATAAACACAGTGGTTGATGATGAGGAAGCATAACACAAGCTGAGGATAAAGTATAAGCTAGCACGCCGCTCCCCCAGGTGGAATAGGTCTGATATTCCTCAGACACTCCTGGCTACCCAAGAACAAAGAAAAGGTGTTTAAGTGCTTGCCATGGTGATGTGGGAAATGAAGGCAATAAAAAATTAAATTCCCTTACTGCTTACAGCCCACTGAAAGTCCTTGAAACAGGCAGAGTAACCTCCCTCTAGGAGCTCAGCTGCCTCGATGATGACACTGTGCTAGGAGCAAAAGGAAATCTTGGCTTAACATCATCCTGACGCCCCAGGAACCTGTAAATATATTTTAACATATAAAAATTCCCTTGGAAACTTCCTTTATCTCAACTTCCCCAAGATATATGATGGCAATCATACTCCAAGTTTATGACCCTCCTCCCCACCCCCCCCCCCACCCGATAGACTATACATCTGAAGGGTCTCACAACTGAGGTTTTAGTAAGCAGTAATAAATGGTATTTTCCTAACCTAGACTCTCAGGCTCCTGGAAACCTTGCTTCCAAAATACCTTAGAGTATTACTCTATCCCTGACCCCCTCCCA
This sequence comes from Puma concolor, assembly GCF_028749965.1. Classification (NCBI taxonomy): domain Eukaryota; kingdom Metazoa; phylum Chordata; class Mammalia; order Carnivora; family Felidae; genus Puma; species Puma concolor. Next base: position 145,178,248 of record NC_141674.1, on the reverse strand, counting down.
ACCTGAAGGTATATAATCAGTTACCCATCAAAACCCCAGTGCAGCTCTTTCTGCCCAAGGGTCCTGTCCCCATGCTTTAATAAAATCACCTTTTTGAACCAAAGTCTTCAAGAATTCTTTCTTGGCCATCAGCTCTAAGCACCCCCATCACCCCAAACCCAATCAATTGATATTTTAGTTATTTAGCAGATATCATAGATTGAAAGCATAGCATTAAAAAAAAAAAAAAAAAAAAGCACAGCTAATTCATTCAGTTAAAAAATTCCAGGACAGGGGCGCCTGGGTGGCGCAGTGGGTTAAGCGTCCGACTTCAGCCAGGTCACGATCTCGCGGTCCGTGAGTTCGAGCCCCGCGTCGGGCTCTGGGCTGATGGCTCAGAACCTGGAGCCTGTTTCCGATTCTGTGTCTCCCTCTCTCTCTGCCCCTCCCCCGTTCATGCTCTGTCTCTCTCTGTCCCAAAAATAAATAAACGTTGAAAAAAAAAATTAAAAAAAAAAAAAAAAATTCCAGGACAAAATACTCAGCTATTATTATGTCTCTAAAAAGTTTAGTTCCCCCAAACAGGGTAACAATTATCAAATTACTATTTCATTTATGTGGTTTACTTTTCTATTATGCAAACACATTATTGAAGCCATTAGCCTTCCACATTGTTTTTCTTTGTCATTGAGTCCAATCCTGTCCCCACATCTGATCATCTTCAACACACTGCTCCAAAGCAGGCCAATAACGTCAGTAATGTCATCACTCTCTTCTAAGAAACTGGAAATGGAAGTCTAAAGAGTAAATAATCTCTTAAGGTTAACATGGCCAGGAATGGAAGAAAGAAGAATCCAGTGTAGGTCAAGACTTTCCCTTTAACTACTGCACAGTAATATCTGTGTTTAATGCTTTATACAATAATTATTTGCTTATAGGTCTATTTCCACCAATAGTTTATGGCATGAACTACACCGAATTAATGCTCTTGTAACATAGCCCCAAAGAGCTTCATTAGCACTTTCTTTGAAGACAGAAGCCAAGTTTGAGAGAGAAATGCTCGGTGTACTCCTCCCACCATGGACTCCCTTGTAACTAGGACCTCAGGACAAGCTCACCCTTTCTCCTCTGAGTCTTGCCCACATCCTCCAACGCAGCCTCACTCCTCGCAAGTTATCTGATTTGGGTTGACTCTCTCAACTCCTAGACCCTCACTCTATTTATCCAGTCAGACTTCTTCTCAGGCCTCTCTACCCTAAGCTTTCCACTCGGCCAAAAGTCAGGTCCTTCTCACGTTACCTGTCCCATTGCAATCCAGCCCCAGCCAAGGGTTTATTGGAATGAGTTGTAAACTAATCCCAACATCATGAAGGAATTTTTCTGCTCTTTTCCCAGCAGGGCTTCAATTTCTATGAGATTTATGTGATGATTTGTTCTGACTGAGTATCTTGGAGAAGGTTTTGCTGAGTGAAACTCCCAGGGTACTTTTGTTAAAGCTTCCCTGATTCTCTTTGGTCCATTTCCCAAAGGTCAGTAGAACATAAGTTCCCAGAGATCTGAAAATCACAAGTGAATTTAGTCAGAACTCTGGGCACCCATCCCAAATGGAAGTCAATTTGCTAGCTTCAGTTGTTTTCCCCTTCCTACAAAGCATTTGGGCGTTAGGCTAATAGCCAATTTTGTGTTTCAGTCTGCTTATCAAATGTTGAGACAATAGCTATCGCAATTTGTACACCGGTTTTCTAAAATGCTAGTCTGAACTAGCTCAAAGTTGCAGAAGAAAGTTTTCAGTTCTGCTCTTTTAGCTGTTTGGCTAGGAAAATCCACATTAGATTATTCATTTAGACCTATTTCTAGCATAGTTCTGGGATGTTTATCATTCCATATTCTCAAACCTACTCTTTTGTTTTATTTTCCAAAGTAACAGATCACCACTATATGTAATGAATGTCATGTCAGACTCTACAACAGATTTTTAAATATGATTAAGTGAGCCTAATTCTCTTATAACAAGGATCTATAAAATTTATCATCCTCCAGTGATTCATTTTCATTTCTGCATTAAGTGTGGAAAGATTTTATTCTAAGAAACTGAAAATGCATATTAGCTACTCATTTATTTATTACAAGTGTGCCTTATACAACAGAGATTTAGGATTCTAACATTGGCAATCCATATAATTAAGTGTGGAAAGTCTTCTAAATACAAATTATCATACAAAGAATACACTGTTGATAAATATATCTTTTCTCTTGCTTTTCTGTGACAACTCCACCTTTGTACACCCTTTTCACTTCTTCATCTTTCATAAATGATAGCTAACTCACACAGAATGCCAACTCCAGTATTTAATAATTGTGTGATCTTGAGCAAGTTATTAACCTATGTGTGCCTATATAGATAAATATATAGATATAGATATATATAGGCTGGGGGGAGCACCAACCTATAAATAGGTTAAATAAAAATACTGTTCATTGGAAGCCTTCAGTAAATGTTAGTTATTATGCTATCAATGGTCTGCCTCCTTGAGACCTAGAAAGATTAAACTCTGATGTTTTGCTCCATTTCAATGAGCATATTGTGATACGTTATTGATCTTTTTGTTTTATCTCTGCAGGCTAATATCATCCTTCTTAGAGTAGAACTAATACCACTGTCCTCTGATAAGTTTATTTACCCCTAGACTTTTCTTTCTCTAAACTTCGTCCAAAATATGTTCTGATATCATACCAACATACCTTAAAACATCACTTCAACCAGTATTTTTCACTTCCTAACACTTCTAACTAAATTCCTAAAACCCATGAGGGCAGGAAAAGGGATATGCATCTTTTTACTGCCGCAGTATTTTGCAACGTGAATAGATGTGAAAAAATGCTTGACAAATCATTCTCTGTGATATTCACTCTCTCTGTAAAACTGCCCTGGGCTTTGCCACACTCATTTACATTTCCTCCCACAATCTACTTTGCCGAAAATATATTTCCACGTCTTTACAGATATCTAAATTCTAGCCATCAGGTAGCTTCAAAGAGAAGGGAGTCCAATTCACTTCATCTCCATGCTACCTTGCAACTACCCCAAAGGGGGAAATTAAATGGGTTGACTTTTATCATCATAATTGGGCAACATATATTTAAAAATTGATACTTTAGAGGAAGGCAAACAAATAATAAGGCAAATACTAAACATTCTCCGCTCTCCTTCTTCCCTTGGCCCTACAGGATGTGTCCTTTTCAAGCATAGAGGGGTATGATTTGAGATTCAGGATTCCACTTAGAGCTTAAATATGTGATGCAGACCTCTCACTGTACTCTGATTATAGAATATTGAGGGCAAACAAATCAGATAATAGAGTTATCATTAGAACCAAATATACCATTGTAAAGTATTACTTTACCCTGTTTTCAATCATTATGCATTAATCCCTTAGAAAATTCTTAGTAAAGTTATAACAGGAGGGATGCAGGTATTCCAGATGCACGGGTCAAGATGTTTTAAGAATAGCTAGTTGTCACCCCGTAATTACACTTCTATCTATCATTGCAAGCATGTAGCATGACCAGGATTAACCAAATTTGACATAAATTACCCCAGTTTTTAAGATTCAATTTACTTATTTATTTTTTTTTATTTTCTTTTTTCTCTTTTTTTTTTTCTTTTTTTTTAAATTTATTTTTGAGACAGAGAGAGACAGAGCATGAATGGGGGAGGGTCAGAGAGAGGGAGACACAGAATCTGAAACAGGCTCCAGGCTCCGAGCTGTCAGCACAGAGCCCAACGCGGGGCTCGAACTCACGGACCGCAAGATCATGATCCGAGCCGAAGTCGGCCGCTTAACCGACTGAGCCACCCAGGCGCCCCTTACTTATTTATTTTTAATTTCTAATGTTTGTTTATTTTTGAGAGAGAGAGAGAGACAGAGAGCAAGTGGCGGAGGAACAGAGACAGAGACACAGAATCCAAAGCAGGCTCCAGGCCCCAAGCTATCAGCACAGAGCCCAACACGGGGCTGGAACCCACGAACCGTGAGATCATTACTTGAGCCAAAATCGGACACTTAACCTACTGAGACACTCAGGCGCCCCAAGATTCAGTTTAAATCCAACCTGATGACTCTCTCAGGGATAGGGGATCATTCCTTTTTGCTACCATCCCTGGCATTTACTATTTTTTAGTATTATTTCCTGATTTATGAATAAATTATACTTCTCTTTCAACCAGTCACCTGAGTTCAGTAAAAAATTAAAAAAGTTAATAAATAAACAACTAAACATTTTTTTTAAATTTAAAGCTTTTAGTAGTATTAGCACTTTAGGTCTTCATTCTTTCAAATTTTTAAATTTTCCTCTAGAACAGGGTAGGTACATTTTACTCAGGAGGATCATTCATATCCTTGCTTCCCACAAACCTAGGATGTCAGCTGACCTAGACATCACTGCCAGTGCTTTACTTCAGGACTACACATATGTTATGTTTCTGGTTCATAGTGCTCCTTCCCATCAAGTTCATAAGGAGCTTCTATGTATTTCTGTAAACCCTGTAATAAAACAACACTTTTTATTTTACCAATCGTTTCTATTTAATTCTGTTGCAGAAAAGGCATTTGACAAATACAGCATCCATTCTTGATAAAAACCCTCAACAAAGAAGGTATACATGAAACATAACTCAACATCATAAAAGTCATATACCAAAGACCCACAGCTAATATCACCCTCAGCGGGGGAAAACAGATCTTTCCTTCTATGGTCAGGATCTTCCCTTCTATGTGCTTCAGCAATGAAGCAACACAAAGAAATAAGAGGCATCCAGAAAAGCAAGGAAGAAGTCAAATTTCACTATTTGCATATGAGATAGATACTCTATGTAGAAAATCCAGAGACTCCACCAAAAAATTGCTAGAACTAACACATGAATTAAGCAAAGTCAGAGGATATAAAATCAATGTGCAGAAATCTGTTGCATTTCTATACACCAATAATGAAGCATCAGAAAAAGAAACCAAGGAATCAATCCCATTTATAATTGTACGAAAAACAATAAGATACCTAGGAATAAATCTGACCAATGAGGTAAAATATATGTACTCTGAAAACTATAGAGTGCTTATGGAAAAAACTGAAGAGGACAAAAAGAAATGGGAAAAATTTTATGCTCATGGATTGGAAGAATAAACATTGTTAAAATGTCTATACTACTCAAAACAATCTATACATTTAACATGATCCCTATCAAAATATCACCAGCATTTTTCACAGTGCTAGAAAAAATAATCCTAAAATTTATATGGAACCACAAAAGACTCTGAATATCCAAAGCAATCCTGAGAAAGCAAAGCAAAGTGGGAGGCATCACAATTCTGGATTTCAAGCTACATTACAAAGCTGTAGTCAGCAAGACAATATGGTACTGGCATAAAAACAGACACATGGATCAATGGAACAAAACAGAAAACCCAGAAATGGACCCACAACTATATGATCAACTAATCTTTGACAAAGCAGGAAAGAATATCCAACAGAGAAAAAGATAGTCTCTTCAACTATGTTGACATGCAGAAGAATGAAACTGGACCTCTTTCTTCCACCATACACAAAAATAAATTCAAAATGGATGAAAAACCTAAATGTGAGACAGGAAACCATCAAAATCCTAGAAAAGAACAACAAGTAGCAATCTCTTTGACCTCAGCCACAACAATTTCTTACTAGACGCGTCTTCGGAGGTAAGGGAAACAAAAGCAAAAATGAACTATTGGGACTTTATGAAGATAAAAAGTTTCTGCACAGTGAGGGAAACAATCAGCAAAACTAAAAAGCAGCCTACAAATGGGAGAAGATATTTGCATATGACGTATCGGATAAAGGGCTAGTATCCAAAATCTATAAAGAATTTATCAAACTCAACACCGAAAAAATAAATAATCCAGCTAAGAAATGGGCAGAAGGCATGAATAGACATTTTTCCAAAGAAGACATCCAGATGACTAATAGACACATGAAAACATGCTCAACATCACTCATCATCAGGAAAATATAAATCAAAACCACTATGAGATACCACCTCACACCTGTCAGAATGGCTAGAATTAACAAATCAGGCAACAACAGATGTTGGCGAGGATGTAGAGAAAGGGGGCACTCTTACACTATTGGTGGGAATGCAAACTTACACTCTTACACTATTGGTGGGAGTGCAGCCACTCTGGAAAACAGTATGGAGGTTTCTCAAAAAGTTAAATATAGACCTACCTTATAACCCAGCAATTGCACTACTAGGCATTTAACCAAAGGATACAAAAATACAGGTTGGAAGGGGTACATGCACCCTAATGTTTATAGCAGCATTATCAACAACAATCAAACTATGGAAAGAGCCCAGAAAAAAATATATTACTAGAATATTACTCAGCCATAAAAATAATAAAATCTTACCATTTGCGCTGATGTGACTGGAGCTAGAGTGTATTATGCTAAGCAAAACAAGTCAGTCAGACAAAGACAAAGACCATATGATTTCACTCATATGTGGAATTTAGGAAACAAAAGAGGTGAACACATGGGAAGGGGGAAAAAAAGAGAGAGAGAGGGAAGCAAACCATAAGAGACTTTTAACTAGAGAGAGAACATAGAGTTGGAAGGTTGATGAAGGGAGGTATGTAAGGGTTGGGCTAAATGGGTGATGGGCATTAAGGAGGACACTTGTTATGATGAGCACTGGGTGTTATATGTAAGTGATGAATCACTAAAGTTTATTCCTGAAAAAAATATTCCACTGTTTGTTAACCAGAATTTAAATAAAAATGGAAAGAAAAAAATAATTCTGTTGCCAAACATGCATTAGAGTTGGTCAGAAAAACAAATGAATGATTCCATAACATCCTTCTCTTCAAACAATATATTTTCATTGGCTTGATATCAAGTATCCTGAAACTCAGCATGAGTTCCATTTCATCTAATACCATGCCCAGGAAATTAAGGCGCAAATCCTGTTTCTGTGATCATCTATGAGGTCACCTGTCAGCACCTACTTTTGTAGCAAAATTCTTCCAAAGATTCTTTACAGAATATAATTCCTATGTCCTGCTCTGGCATAAACTAACATGCCCAAATTTCTTACAATAAGCATAAGAATAGGCTCTAACCTTGGACCATTTAAACATGTGTATATACACGTGATCTCTCCAATTAAAGTACAAGATCTTTCAACACAAGGGTCAGGCCTAACAATATTTGCCCCTTAAATGCCTGGACAGATACCTTTTCCTTTCTACGTTTTTGTTTTATTTCTGAAGTAGAGGCAGAAAAGTTCCTATTCCCTGAGCCTAGACTAATTTTTAACTGCATAACCTAACAACTCTGCTAAAATGAATATGAGCCTCTCAAATATAACAGCCAACACCAAACCCTGGTTTCACAAGAATCACCTTTCCTTCTACTCCCAAACAATTCCACTCCCAATTGGCTTGTCCCATTTTATATAAATGACCTCAGCATTTATACAAAGCTTAAGCCAAAGAGCTGGATTTCATTGTGATTCTTCCCACTCTTTCATCTGGCAGATCCAATCCAATCTATTATTAAGACATGTTCATTCTACATATAAATGTATCTCAACTCCATGCATTTCTTCCCCTCTCCATTTCCTCCTCCCAAGTTCAAACCACCTTTCTCTCTCCCCTTAGAATACTGCAATAGTCCTCATGTTTCTCTTCATATTTCACTCCAAACTAATTGCCAAATAATATCCATAGTGAGATTTTTTTCCAACGCGAATCTAATTATGTTATTTCCCTCTCATGCCCCTCCTCTTAATGTTCATAGTTTTCAATCTTTCATTACACTTCAGAAAATAAATTCAAGGGGTGCCTGGGTGGCTCAGTTTGTTGGGTGACCAACTTCGGCTTAGGTCATGATCTCACACTTTGTGGGTTCGAGCCCCGCATTGGGCTCTGTGCTGACAGCTCAGAGCCTGGAGCCTGCTTCGGAGTCTGTGTCTCCTTGTCTCTCTGCCTCTCCCCTGCTCACACTCTGTCTCTGTCTCTCTCTCAAAAATAAATGAAACATTAAAAAAAAAGAAAGAAAGAAAATAAATTCAGTTTTACCAGGACCTAGACCTGTAGCATTATCTGCATTTTGCCTAACTTTCCATAGTAGCCTCTTATAATTCTACCCTTCATCCATGTGGCTAAACCCAATTTGGCCTTAATTCCTTGAGCATGCTGAGCTCTTCTTAGAAGCTTCCACAATTAGGGTGTGTTTTACTTTTCAAAATACTATTACAGAACACCGAGTCTTCCACTCTGATGTGAAAATCTAGTTACAGGATGATTGAGACAAACTTGAAATAAAGGGTTTTAGGGGTAAAGAGGTTAAAAATAAATGTCAAGCTACTTTACAATTGTGAGTGTCCATAAATTCAAATTGGAATTCCAAGAGTATATCTCCATGTTAGTGATTTTCAAATGTGTGATTACCAAATCCTGATATTTATATAGTTGATGTTTGTTACATGATCAAACTTATTACTACAGTCCTAGTAATTCTTTTATTATTATCTTTTTTAAGTAAATTCTCTGCCTAGCATGGGGCTTGAACTCAAATCCTCATGATCAAGAGTCTCATGCTCTACCGACTGAGCCAGCAGGGACCCCTCTAGTATGTATTGATTATTATAAATCATAACTAATTAAAACTAGAACATCTCATTTGGAAAAGTAACAATATTTCCCTTTTATTTTAATAAGTAATATATATTTTTGAGTATAGAATGTTTTTCCCCTGATTTGGAGGTCCAAAATCAAAAAGAAAATATTTTAATCCTTAAGTTTATTCTGAAACAAGCCAACCTCCATTTTAACACACAGAGCTTTTGATATTTGGAAGCCAACTATTTACTATAAAAAGCAAATATAAGGTAATGACTTAGAAAAGAGGCAAAGCCACAGAGGCATAGTTGTCTTTTTTATTGCCAGAATCAAATAATAGGAGAAAGCCAGCCTCCAGGGGCTCCTGCTCAGTGTTTCAGTACCTCATCAGTGGAAATGCTATCTAGAAATTTCGTACTACTTGTAGATAGTTCTTGATAATCTGGCCAAGGGCCAGTTTTAGAACTACCACAAAAGTACAAAAGTGCTCTGACCTAGACAACTGTGCTAAGATCACATAACAATTTACATCAAGGAAACTAAATACAGCCAAAGATTTCCAGTAAAAAATGCAGCATTGAAAGCCATCACCAAATCCAGCTTTTTAAATAGCATTTTAATAAATAATGAAACAAGGAAATGCATCAGGCAAAATAGGCCTGCAAGTCTTCTGTAGACATTCAGTCAAGACATGATTTCATGTATTGTCAAGCAGTTGTTGGGGTCAACTCTTCATTTTGCTGAGATAGGTGAGAAAAATGAAAATGACGCATGTAAAAGTTAATTGTTTTTTCCAGAACTTGCTTATTATTTTGTATGTTGCCCTTCAATATTAAGTAACTACTATGCAAGATACTATGTTTGGTGCTGAAAATACAATAAATAAAATGAAAACCCACTTCCTCCAAGAGCTCCTAGTCCCAAGGAAAATTCATAAATAAACATAATTTTAATGTAAAAAATTGATATAAAAGAGGAATAGCAAGTAAACAGGAAAGGAATTCCTCACACAAATCAACTACCGATGGAGATAGTACAGTGGATGTATCAAGGGGAGACTAGGCAGGATGTTGTCCAGAGGACTTCAAAAGAAATTGGCCTTTGAACTAATCATGTAAGGAAAATGAGTTAACCAGGAAGCAAGAGGCATCTTCCTAGGAAAGTGATGCTCTTAGCTGAGAACTGGAAATAATAAGCATATTTAATTATCTAAGAAATGGCATTTAATAAGTCATGAAGACTAAGTAATAATGAAGATAACAGGTAGTACTCATCAAGAGCTTACTATTTACTGTTAAGGGCTACACATGGATAATTGAATTTAATCTTATGAGGCATACAGAATCATTTTTTTTCCATTTTTCAGGTGAAAGACTCTAAGTTCAAACATCAAAGACAGGATTTGGTCTTGAATAGCCAATTGAAGAATTATGCATATTTTATTACAGAAGTCCTTATAGAGAGAGACAATGGAACTAGGTGGAATTAACAGCAGATTCACTACTTCAGAAGATAAGAGCAGTGACCAAGATAGCAATGAACACTATCAAAAATAAAACAAAGGAAAAACACCCTAAAAATATAAACAGAAGCATCAGTGATATGTTAGACTGTAAATTATAGTTACAAAAACCAGATCAGTGTTTTCAGGGATCATGTTGGTGATTACAAAACTATATATACACTTGTCAAAATTCATCATAATGCACCATCAAAATGGGTGAATGTAATGGTTTATCAGTCATACTTCAATAAACCTGATTAAAGAAAAAACTGAATAGCGAGAAACTCACCATGTGGCTTTAAAAAAGATTGTGATACATCTCAGAAAAATTAAAGTTTGAATTTATGTAATTCAAATAATGAGATTTAAATATTCTTAAAGGTAATAGTAATATTAAGTGTTATTACTAATATATTAGTGTTATTATAACTAATATTAATGTTAATATTGATAATATTACTAATAATATTTCTAATACTAATAATATTAATAATTAATATTTCTAATACTAATAATATTAATAATAATAATAACTAAATTTCACTTCTCAGCTATATGTAAATGCTAATTTTTCTGGTGCCTTTAGTCTATCAAAGTCTTCTCGAGCTAATATAATACCCTTTATAACACTAGCCTCCAAATACACTTCTAAATATCTAGGTGAAACTATACACAAAGAGGCTGTGTTCTGTATCAGAAATACCGCTGATAAGCCAAGAAGTCAATTACAAAAATAATTTAAGGTTTGCATAAACCTGGCATCTATCTTTTTTCCTTTCAAATTCCACAAAAATCCTAAGACATAGGAATTCAAAGAAAGCATTACATATTAGTAATCATCTCCGACCATAATACACTTTAAGAATTAAGTACTTCATTAAACTTTTAAAGCTTTAGCTCCTATAGAGGCGCCTGGGTGGCACAGTCGGTTAAGCGTCAGACCTCAGCCAGGTCACGATCTCGCGGTCCGTGAGTTCGAGCCCCGCGTCAGGCTCTGGGCTGATGGCTCAGAGCCTGGAGCCTGTTTCCGATTCTGTGTCTCCCTCTCTCTCTGCCCCTCCCCCGTTCATGCTCTGTCTCTCTCTGTCCCAAAAATAAATAAAAAACGTTGAAAAAAAAAATTTAAAGCTTTAGCTCCTATAAGTAAAAATTAGCATTCAATGGATTTCCTTTAAGAACCATTTTATTGTAAAAAACAAAAATTTAAAATTAAAGATGACAGAATCAAATTTGATAGATCTTTCCTTAAGCTAACCAGTAAAATTTATTGCAGTTCTGTGATACCATTAAATATTACCCATTTTATTCTCACATGATCTTTCCTTTCCTTTAGGAAGAAGCACAATATTTTTTTCTAAAGGGAACAAGGTAAGTGACACCATCTTTCTTGAAATTGCCAGTATGTCTCACTACAAAGGGCACAGAATGAAATATGTTCATTTAGACCGTATACACTGCCACATGTTAAATGGGTGTTAAAAATTAAAATAGAATGCCAAAGACATAAAGGGTTGCAATGAAATAAATTACACTCAAATTCTTTCTTATTACTTTATTATGCAAATAAAATCACATTTATTTGTCATACTTAGAAATCAGTGTAAGGGAATGTTTGAAGCCTAAATCTTTCATTTCTGTGAACATAAACCATCCATTGAACACTTCAGCGTATGGTCACAGATCAGCTTTATCAAATAGCCTTAATCAACCCAAAAATTAAATGGAGAAAAGAGGAGGAAGGGAATTAAATTACATTATGGTAAATGCATATTCTAAGTTGTAGTTTCTAAAACCTACATGGTTTATAAATAAATATCTGTATTAGCCTGATTAACAATTAACTTTTACATAGAAATTACCTCTTTTTAAAAGAAAAGAAAAAAAGAAAACCATTTCCTCATTTAAAGTTATATTATTTGTGGGGCGCCTGGGTGGCGCAGTCGGTTGAGCGTCCGACCTCAGCCAGGTCACGATCTCGCAGTCCGTGAGTTCGAGCCCCGCGTCAGGCTCTGTGCTGATGGCTCAGAGCCTGGAGCCTGTTTCCGATTCTGTGTCTCCCTCTCTCTCTGCCCCTCCCCCGTTCATGCTCTGTCTCTCTCTGTCCCAAAAAAATAAATAAACGTTAAAAAAAAAAAAAAGTTATATTATTTGGAGAAAACATTTCAATGCCATAAATAATTATATGTTTCTAAACTACTATAATAACTTACATTAGATTTATTTGGAAGTGCTACTCCAGCTCAGAATTGGTAAAGACTAAAAGTAACACTTGTATTTATTTTACACTTTATTTTATTATTTAAAAATTTTTTTTTTAAACATATATTTATTTTTGAGAGACAGAGAGAGACGGAGCACAAGCAGAGGAGGGGCAGAGAGAGAGGGAGACACAGAATCCGAGGCAGGCTCCAGGCTCTGAGCTGTCAGCACAGAGCCTGATGCAGGGCTCGAATCCACGAACCGTGAGATCATGACCTGAGCCGAAGTCAGACACTAAATGAACCAAGACACCCAGGCACCCCGATATTTATTTTAAAAAACAGTAAAAATTAAAGAAACTATAGCAAATTTCACTACTCACTGTTGATGCCAAATTTCACTATCTACATAAAGAAAATTAGTTTCTAAATAAAATAGGCTTATATCAATCAGGATTGCTTTCATGTTCTGATAAATCAACTTTATAAAATATAGCTAATATTCACCTAAATTATTGCCAAATAGACATAGTTCTCCTTTCAGTAAATTGAGTAAATTTAGTCTTGTTTTTTCTCTTCAAATAGCAAAATTTTTCACCATCTTAAATATACTAGTACCTGAAATATTCTCAGCACTCTGGTACAGAAAATACCAAACGTTTTATTGAATACATACTTTTTTTTCCCTCTAGGCAGATTAAAAACAACTCTTATCTCTTTTGTTTTGTATAAGTTATATTTCTGAGACCATGTACAAATTATTTTGAAAAATGGAATGAAACATAATGTTTGGTGAAAATCATTCAACATATTTCTGAAAGTCCAGGTAGAAGTTATAGCTTCAACATGCCACTTGTTAAAGCAAATACAGAGTGAATCTTAGAATAGTCCCTATATTACCTGCTAAAGGGAGTTAAGCTTCTCAACCACAAGAGGAAGTAGCTATCTTCACTGACAGATGTTATGCAGAAACTAATCTGTCCCTGTCTTCAACATACAAACTTGGTGACAGATGATGGCTACAACTTAACAACAGAATTTGCAGCTATCAGCAACCTATTTACAGACTTGTAAAGTGAAATGGCACAGGATTTGTATCGCAGTAGAAAATGTTTTGCATACATTTATAACCTCCACATTTTGAAATTCATTTAATCCTTCCACTGAAAACAGATCAATATTTAAATAAATGTAGCAGTATTTACTTACCAAGATGAGCCAAGTACGTTTTAATCCTTGCAAATGGATCATAAAGTTTAATTCCACAGTATAACTTCTCTGTGAGCCTGTCACTTTGATTCTTAACGTTTCACTGGCCTAAAATGATCAGTGTTGGAACTGTATTTGTTCTTGTGGATTGTAGTGAAATATGAGAAAAAAAAATGTTAATTTCTCCCAGCACACATTTGTTACAGTTGAGTGTCAATTTGAAAGAGCACTAGAAAGCTGAAATTAGACCTTTTCAGTTCCTGTAGTACAGGAGTATTCTGTGCATGGTAATTATTTGTCCTTCGTAGCAAGAAAAAGGGCAACACCACTCCCTAATCCCGAAAATGCCATTACAGTAATAGACATGATAAAATATACAGTAAATTAATAATAAGACAATAGACAATAGAAAAGGTGACTAGCTAGACAAAATTTATTTCAGGTTATTCCATCTCAAGCAGAGGAATACTGGAAATGGACCACTAGTGTGTGTTCCATGCAACTGGTAAAAATCTGTAAACTGAAAGGATATGATCTGGTACAATGAACCACTGGTCTCAGGTGACAAGGCAAAACTCACAGTATGAAACCGTGGACTGGAGCGACTTTTGCCCTATTGTTTCTGAAAATGATCTTTCAAATATATCACAGAGATGAAAATAACTTTGCACGAGACCAAATAGTCCTTCCGATCTAATATTTAGTTTCGAAGATAAGTATGAGTAGTTGCCCTATGTGAACTCAGATCCCGCCCTATTCCTTAATAATGGATCAGAGAATTTCCATCCATAGATGTAGAGATTTTTAATTTTAAAAATGAATCCTTTTAAAAGTAAAGTATAATTTGAATTGCTGCCAATATAGCTGATAAAATCAGAGCCCCTTTCCTTGAAAAGAAGGTTAAGGGCCTGGTCTCCTATTCCCAAATACCTCCTCAGCACCCAAGATGCCCTGAGGCTCCTTCATGATACCTTAGGACTTGAGAAACAAAGCTTGCAAACCACTGCATGCACCTAAATCCTTTGAAAGCCTACTTCTATTTTCTACTTGCACTTCAAGAAAGGTAAGATGACAAGTTACTTAGGTTTATATGATTACTGCAGAAGTATTTCCCTTCATTTGCTTTATAATGATAGTTTTTGCATTTTAAAGTTGCTTCACGGTTCTCTAAGCTTCAGAAATGTGTATTCAGCTACTTACTGAGCATTTTTACATCAACCCCTCAGGGGTATCTCAAGAGCAACCTATCCAAGACGAAACTAATTTTCTTAGCAAAGATCACTATCATCCATGCAATAGCTCAAGCAGGAAACCTGGAACCATCTTAATCACCTCCTTTCTCAGTCATCCCCAATTTCTAACTGTCTCTAAGCTATGCCCACTGTTCTTAAATCTTCTGTTCTCAAATCCATCTACTCTCCCTATTCTCCATCTCTGCTGTCACTAAACTGGTTCAAGCTACCATTATGTCATTTTCCAAGCTACTGCAGTAACTTTCCAACAGGTCTTCCCTCTCACCCACTTTTCAGGTTTTCTAATCTATTTTTTTCACATAGCAGTTAATTATGACCTTTGGGTTTCCCTGTTTAAAATCCTTCAGTGGCGACCCACTGCTTTTAGAATTAAAAGCAATACTCTTACTATAGCCTAGAGCAATTTGACCATACCATTAGCTTCCCTGATCTCTGTCTGCCAGCAATATTAGCATTTTCTCAGTCCTTCAAATCTGGCAATTCCTCCTTGCCCCAGGGCCTTGGCACAGATAAGATCAGGTCACCATTTACATGCTGTCATATCATTTTGGATTGGAAACATTATCATAATTGTAAATCAACATGCAATTCTATTTTTAAAGTTTATGTTCCATGCTGGCTGGACTCTCTGTCTCTCCCTTGTTTCCTAGCATATATTATAGTGTCTTGCACAGAACAGAGCTCCAGGAGTATCTATCAGTTGAATTACTAAGTGATAATCTGGAATATGGATGAAAATATGGCCTACCTTTCATCTGATTTCATAGACTTTCGACCAGATTTAAAACTTTGAATCCTTTTAGTCTTCTTTCAAGAGGCAGATCAGTCTCATTTTAGATTCTGAAATTGCTCTCCTCTATTTTTTTCAACCTCTTTAATGTGGTTGAAGAATGTCTAGAATCATATATACAAAATGTTTTATTTGTATGTATGGTGTCCTGTAAAAAGATTCTATTAGAGAATGATTATGATTTGCATTTGTATTTTGAAAGCTATTACTGATTAAAGAGCTCAATTCTTCAATATCCTTTTGAGCATCCAGGCATATCAATGCCTACTGAAATTGACAAACATTACAGAACATGAGATAGTATAAGAGGAACATGTATTTGGGTCACTAAGTTTTGGCAGAGACCATAATCTTAGATCCCTAACTCCATCTAACAACAGTGAATCTATTTTTAATTTATTCCTGGATATTTAGTTGTAAGTGCCTCTGGTTCACGTACAGATATTGATCTGTTCAAAAGCAAGGAAGTCTTTACTGCTACATTAATTTTGGATCCTATGCCCCTTAGCAATCTGGCAAATCATCTAAATAAGTGTGGCTAGCTGAATTACTGACAAGATTCATGAAAATATCCATATTTAAAGATCAAAACTATTGATTTGGGACAATTTGTTAAAAGTAAATATAAATTAAATAATTTGACTTCAAGAAATTTTGTATGAGCTTCTTTTAGGTACACTAAAGTAACCTAGATTTAAAATAACAAACTAACAATAATATCAATAATAATAGTCACTTCAGAGTGTTCATTACATTCTAAAAACTATGCAACATTGTCTGCAGATATAACTTAATCCTAACGACAAAATTATGAAGTAGTTATTGTTATATTACCATTATCCCCATTTCATAGATGAGGAAACTTAGCTAAGATACTTGCTAAAGGTCACCCAAAGCAAGGAAGAAAAGCATGAATTCACAGTCAGGCTGCCTCAATGAAATCAGAGATGATAATCCAGGCTTAATTCCATAGGGTCTCAGCCATAAGAAAAATGAAGGGAGCGTCTTCAGATTTCCTTTCCCCATTACCATTTTAGAGGAAAAGATGGAAAGTTTCTGACTCTGAGAACCAGCAATGTCAGCAATTAAACAATAGCTTAGGGAGTTTATAGACAATAATCTGTCTTCTTACCTCAGAGAAATTTAGTTTGCATTAAATTCAGTACTCCATTTGTAATGTTCTGGGAAGCGTGTATATCATCACTTAACAGAACATGTTTGGAAGATCTAAACAATCCATTTACTTAGGCGATGGTTTAAGCATGAATAGTATCCTCAAGGAAGAAGCTTGTACATAAATAGCAATAATTACGGCAATATTTTTAAAAATACAATAACCTCCAGGTTTGAGACATCACATTTCTCTAGAGGATTCAGAGGAGACTTCAATAGGTAGAGGTATGCGTAGGAAGAAAAATTAGAATATCAAAAATTAGACTTTACTTCTACATTTTAATATGTATATGAATAACCTTGAAACCTCATTAATATGGAGATTCTGATTCAGTTGATTTGGGTGGAATCTAAGATTCTGCATTTTTGTAAAATGCTCTGAGGTGATGCCAATACTGCTGGCTTAAGGGCCATGCTTTGAGAGGCAAGGTGAGTCTAGAAATATAAAACAGTATGAGCAAATCTACAAGGCAGGACAAAATCATACGCATTTTGAAGAGAGTCAGTAGCACCCTTTTCCTGGGGAAACAAGAGATGGGAAGGAATATTTAAGTCATACTATGAAGGGCCTTGAATGACAGCTTACTAGTGTGAGATTTTATTGCAAATATACTACTTGTTTCCAAGCCTTTCTCAAAGAAAAATATCCCCTCAAATTGACCAGGGCAATGCTTAAAAGAACTATAACATAAATGATTAATTTAGTTAAGGCTACCACGCCTTCTATTATTAGAAAAAAACGCTTTTAAAAATATTCTTTAGATGGAATTATTTCAAGACTTTATTCTAACTAAAGCTCTAATGTATTTTAAATGTACATTCAAATGATTAATTTTTGAAAAGTCTAAATTCACACCACTTTCAATCAAGCATTGAAGATTGCCAATCATATATTTCCATGTTTTTCATTTTTTATCAAAAATGTACTTAAAAATACAAACATCAAATGCTCTGCAGCAATTAATTACTTAATAGTATGAAATTAAATATATGTATTATGTAACTTATTGTAAATGGCCCAATGCAGAAGATTAACAGAAAAGCCTGTTTCTGCAATAAAAGCTAAAATGAACTCCTCTCGTTTTCCAAAATGAGCTATTTCTCATTTATTATTAGTTCCAAATGTTTTATTCATCTTTTATTCTCCCAGCTCACATGATTCCAACATAGCCTGCTCTTTAGAGCAAAGTTATTTTACTTATTTAACTAAAGCCATACAAATATTTTTTTTTTCTGATAAGTCAATGCCTCATTAGCTTAGAAGAAAACTTAGTTTAGGTATAGGAGACACCCATGTTTTATAAGGCTTGAAACTTACTCATTTTGGAGGATCTCATTACAAAAAATACAAAATTGGAAATGGTTCCTGATCATATCGGACCCCAAAGCTTATGCTCCAATAGCTTCACGGTAAATGAAACTCAGTGTAGTAACTATAGAGCTCATATTTCATTATATTAGATAGTTGATTAATTCATTAATTATCAAATACCTACTATATTCAAAAACCATAGAATAGCCAATACTATTATTCTAGGCACTGAGAATGAAATTTTGAATGAAACACAAAATTTTCATCATCATAGAACATATGTTCTATAGGTGGGAGACACAACAGATCAAGGCAAATCCAGAATACAGAAGATAGGGCTATGGAATTAAAATGGGGTAAGAGGACAGAGAATAGCTTAGGAGTAGCTGTTTCAGCTGACATGGTCAGGGAAGGTGCAGAATCTGATATTTAAATTGAATCCTTTAATGAAAAGAAACTAGCAGCCAGGCTAACAGGGATTTGTTTTATTTTATTTCATTTTATTTCAGTTTTATCCTCAAAGGGTGAGGAGGGGATCAATAAATATTTGTTGAAATGTTAAATGAATGCATCTGGGAGAAAACATTTTAAGCAGAAAATGCAAAGGCCCTGAGATGAGTGTAACATGTAATTTGAAGGAATGGAAACAAGGCCTGTGAGCAGAGAAAAGTAAGTTATGGAGACGAGGTTAGAGAGAAAAAACGGGTTAGTTCGCTTAAATCCAGGCCAGGTTGCATATTAAATCACCTGATGAGTTTTACAAGCACCGATGCCAAGGTTCTACCAGAGAACAATTGTATCAGCAGAGACGGGGGGAAGTGGTGTTCAAACAGAAGCATTTGTTTCCAGGGCCTCCAATCAATCTAATATGCATCCAGTGTTCAGAACCAGTGATCCACAGACTACAAGGCACAGTAAGAATTTGGGTTTGAGTCTATTGCCAAGGTATGCCATGAAAGGGTTATAAGCAGAAGAAAACCAATAATAATGTCATGAAGATGTATATTACCTTGAATTGAAATTCAGGTATATTCATATTACTTTGATTTGAAATTCATTGCGCAAATTCCCCATTTCCCCTACTTAATTTGTGCATTTTTACACAAACAAAAGGAAAACAACAAAGACAGTCAGATGCAAAGTAGAGAATGGTATAAAATATTATCTAAGGGTGATACCCATACAATATACTAATCGAGAATTCTGAAAGTCTCTCACTCATCAAGTAGAAACAAAAAATATTCACTTCTTTATCTAGACTATTTTACATTATAAAGGCCTAAGAATATTAAGCTGTCAAAATCAACTTCTTTTTCTTACACATAACTACAATTCCCTAGGACCTTCTGACAAAACAAGTAATAGAAAGTTTGAATCAGTTTTATCTCTAAAATATGAATTCTTATGGTAGATCTGTGATTTCTGGAAAGTAAGGGAGGAAGAATACTTCAGTTGTTCTAAGACTAATTTCCATCCTTCCTCTTCACCACTACCTCCTCCCAATTCTTGATAGTCCTCACCCACATTTTTTTCATAGTAATTATACCTTCTGGAATACACTGTCCTCCTCACTAGCATGCAACTCCACAGTAATTTTGTCTATTGTGTTAGCTGATTTATCCCAATACTCAGAGAAGCATCTAGCACATAGTAGGTACCCAATAGACATTTACTGAAGGAACAAATGAAAGTAGATGAGGTCATTATTCCCATTTTCAAAATGAAGAAACAGGCTTATAATGGCAAATGAATTGTACGTCACATACACCTTTATGAAATGAAAATTTAGGATTAAAATGAAAATCCTTTTCACGCTAATGTCCATGTGTTAACCACTATACACTGAATATTTTGTAAAGCATTTAGGGCTAAGACTAGTATTTTGTGCAGTGGACAGACTATAGACAACTTCTAGTGCCAGAGTAAGGAGTTATGACTTTGAGCTGCCATTAGTAGGAAGTTATTGAAGGACACTGAGCAGGCAAGTAACACATCAAAGTAGTGTTTCATGAAGATTTATCTCCCATCAGTGTGTAGAATAGATTGGAAGGAGAACATCAAGGCAGCAAGACAGTTCAAAGAAAAAAGCACAAGTGAAAGATAATTTCAGGAACTAGTCTAAATAAAGTCTATATATCATTGGCAACCTCAAATTAGTCTTCAGCTTTGAAATGCAGACCTATTATAAATGTTCATTCAACAAATATTTATTGAGGGCACACAATGTTCATAACAGCCATCAATAGACTCTTCCAGACATTTTATGTCAAGTGATCAGATAAGATCATCTATATATAGCCATGTTCATTTCATTCCACTTGGTGGGCATGAGAATAGTACAGACAAGTTACAGATCTTCAAAGAACCACCATAAAGTAAAAGTAGAAGAGGGTATACAAACTAGATCAAAGTTGATTCATTCACCATGTGTTGGTTCTATACTTGCTCTATGAAAGACACTGCGGCACATGATTTCCTGAGTCACAGATGGATCTTAAGTCCTAAATACAAAGCGCCCTTAGTAGAACAACAAAAATCCACATAAATAGCTTGAAAATAAAGAGATTATAATGGAAGAAGCTTAGATAAGGTATTATGTAGACTAAGAGGAAAAACATTGGTTACCTTAAGCTTAGATTGCAGAAATCTTCAGTGAATTGTTAATAATTAAACTATAAAATACATTCCACCAGAGAACATCAAAAATAGTGTATTAATGGATTTTGGGTAGTTCTTGGTAAATATCAGTAACTTTTAATGATATTGGGCACAGTAGATATAATGATAGTGATACATTTCAGCAAGAGATATTACAAAACTCATGAGGCCGAAAACAAGGTTGCGAACTGTATAGGCCCTTTCACAGTTACTATAATTTCTGAACAGGGCACTAGGTTGGAATCCTCAGTAGGTTTACCTTAGCCTCTAGTACTGGTCTAACTTTGATAAGTGATTCATTCTCTTGGATCTCCATTCCCTTTAACAAAACAAAACAAAACAAAACAAAACAAAACAAAAAGATATGGATCACTAACTCCTCCTTTACATATAGAAGTTCTATATATTATTTTATTGATTTATAAATTGTATTTATATAAGAATTGACTCAAAAATGTATTCTAGGTCTTTGAAAATTTTGAGAAATTTGAAAATAGTGGGGCTAGATGATTTCTAAGAATGTTACAATCTCCAAAATGCAATAACTATCTTTACATCATTCTTTCATTTGTTCTTTGTCATGTGGGTACCAATTCCAAAATGTTATATACATAAGTTCTTTCAATGAGGCCATTTCATAGAGTACCCTGCGTGATCCTTACTAGTAAGTTTTACTCTGTGTACTTACTAAAAAGAGTTCCATGGACAAATTATGACATAGCTTCCAATTCAATTGTAGCTCCATTTGTCATGAGAAGTGAGAATTTCAAATTATATAATATAAATGATCATTTCAGCAGTCTGCTTATCGAAGTTACTTAAAGTCTGTATATTTTAATATTTCTTAATTTCTTTTCTAGCATAGGTGACTTTCTAAAATATATATTCATATCTTTAAAGAACTCTAAATATTTTATTCTTATCCTGATATTAAAGTTAGAAAGATTAGAGAAGTGTATTTGTAGTAGCATCTTGAATCTTGATGAAGATTTCCAAATATCATCTTCAGTATCCTGACAACTACTCTGTGACTTGAGACACGCCATGTTTCACTCTTCCTGTACTTTTATGACTGTGGAACATTTTAAAAAATGGTTATTAGTAGTTGTATTTAAAAAATAGTTACTAGTACTAATAAAACTAGTAGTCTCCTAGGGCAACCATAACAAATTACCACAAACTTAGTGTCTTCAACAGAAATTTATTCTCTCACAGTTCTGGAGGCTAGGAGTCCAAAATCGGGTTGTCAGAGGGCCATGCTCCCTTCAAAGGCTCTAGTGAAGAATCTTTCCTTGCTTCTTCCAGCTTCTGGAAGGAACACTTTGACTTGTGGCAGCATAATTCCAATCTCTGCCTCTATTTTCACATGGTCTCCTTTTCATTTTCATGGTCTCATTTCTGTGTCTCTCTCTCTGGTCACTCTTTCTCTTTTAAGGAAACTAGTCATTGCAATGGGGGTCCAACCTAATCCAGTATGATCTCTTAACTAACTACATCCGCAAGGGTCCCATTTCCAAACACGGTCACATCCAGACATTCTAGGTAGAATTTTTTTTCAGACACTACTCAACCCACAACACCAATTTGTTTGAAGTATTCTACCAATTTGTTGAAATATGAAAAATAGCAACTATGATAATACACACATTTTTATTAATATTATAAAGTTATGTGAAAAAAAATTATGCTTTCAGCTGAGGAAAACCTGTATTTGAAAATTTCTTGTTTTCTTTATATAGTGATCATGTTTATGTACTGTTTATGTTCTGATTAGATTTTTTTTTTAATTTTTTTTTAACGTTTATTTATTTTTGAGACAGAGAGAGACAGAGCATGAACAGGGGAGGAGCAGAGAGAGAGGGAGACACAGAATCTGAAACAGGCTCCAGGCTCTGAGCTGTCAGCACAGAGCCCGACGCGGGGCTCGAACTCACGGACCGTGAGATCATGACCTGAGCCGAAGTCGGACGCTTAACCTACCAAGCCACCCAGGCGCCCCTCTGATTAGATTTTTAGTTAGAGTCTTGAAATGATTCTCTCCAGTAGTACTTTATTTATGGAACAAAAGTTGAATTTTTACTCTACAGATCCCTTTATCATGGTAGCATAAAGCAAGTAATCAGTCAGTATTTCTTGCCTCACTCACTACAAGTGCCTGGCTGATGTGCCAGGCACTTGTAGCCACCAGAATCACAACAGTAAACTATATAGATCAATTTTTTTGTTGTCAGCAGGGAGGGAGAAAATAAGGTAAATAAGAAAAACATAAAATATTTCAGGTGGTAAAAATACTGCAGGGGAAAACAACACAAAAAAGAAAGATAAGGAGTTCAGGGATAAGAAACAATTTAAATTTTTAAATAGTAGACACAGTGGAGGCCACACTCTATCATATACATTTGAGGAAATGTGCAAAAAATAGGACATGAAGACAATTGGAGAAAGAACATTACTGACAGAAAAGTCAGTAAGTACAAAGGCCCTGAGGTGACATATTCCAAGAATAGCAAAAAAGGCAGGCTGAATGGAGTAGAATGAACTAAGGGAGATTAACAGGACTTTAGCACAGGTGTTGCAGAACTTGGTTCTGCCATTTAGGAACTTTCACTTTTACTTTGAGTGACAGAGAGCCAATGATGTAGTTTGGGCATAGGAATCGCATGATTTGATTTAAGTTTTATTTTATTTTTTTAATTTTTTTTTTAACATTTATTTATTTTTGAGAGACAGAGCATGAGCAGGGGAGGGAGAGAGGGGAGGGAGAGAGAGAGAGAGAGGGAGACACAGAATCTGAAGCAGGCTCCAGGCTCTGAGCTGTTTGTTAGCACAGAGCCCGATGCGGGGCTCGAACTCACAAACTGAGAGATCATGACCTGAGCTGAAGTCGGATGCTCAACCGACTGAGCCACCCAGGCGCCCCTTGATTTAAGTTTTAAAAGAATCACTCTAGCTGGTCTGTTGAGAATACATTATAGGTGAGCAAAGATAGAAGCGGAGAAACTAGTGAATTGGGGAGAAATGTTTGAATTCTGAATACATTTTGAAGGAAGAAGAAAAAGGATCTGCTAAAATGGAATGTGAAAGAAAGAGAAAAATTAAGGATGACTAAGATATTTAGCTTAAGCAACTAGAGTTCTGGGGCCACTAAAACTGAGGTGGAGAGGACTACAGGTAGGGAAGCTTTAGGTGGAATATCAGAAGTTCAGTTCTGGACTCAGTAAGACTAAGATATCTTTTAGAATCCAATGGACTGTATCAAGTAAGCCTTGGGCATAAATGTCTAAAAATTGGGTGAAAAGTGTGGGATGGATATAAGTTTGGAGGTTGCAAAATTGTAAGATAGCCTATAAAGCAAAGAGATCATATTAGATGAGATCACTAAAAGAGTGAGGATAGAGAAAGAATAGATAAATCAAATCTCATTTCCTGGGTGACCTCAACCTTCACAAGTGAGGTGATGAGAAGGAGCTTGTAAAGCAGATTGAGAAGGAGCAGTCAGTGAGATAAAAAAAAAAAAAAAAAAAATCAGGAGACTGTGATGGCCTTTAAAACAAGAACAAAAGTATTACAAGGAGGTAGAAATGATTAACTGTTATTCATGGTCAAGTAAGATAAAGGTTGAGAATTGGCACTCAGATTTAGCAAGATGAAGATTTCATAAAGTGGTCTTTGTAAAAGCATTTTTGGTGGAGTCATGGTAAAAAGAACCTTACTGGAGTAGCCTGCATTTAACAGATAATTCAAAGACACTAAGTGCCAAAAAATCCTGTCAAGATGATTCTCTCTTAACTTCTCCATAAGGATATCTGAAGACTTAATGCTATGGCACGTGGTACTCAGAGTGTAGGGCTTGGTATAAAGGGGACAATGAGGTAGCTCTAACGATGAAGATGTTGATAATGCACACAATCCTTCCAATTCCGCAAGAGTGCCAAGTTCCTCAAGAACAATTTCTCACCTTCTGGAATCTGATCTTTTGAGATCTAGTTCACAGCTCATATAATAATTGGTAGAATTTGGCACGCTCAGAATGGGTATAACCAATAATGATGTAAATTACAATTGACAGATTAAAAGACAGAAAGAAAACTACAAAAGAACCATACTATATAGCAGCAAATAATAAGGACAGTTATAAATGAGGAACTAATAAAGAAAGACTTTTAAATTTTTATCCCCTTTTTAAAAGACAGAAATGCTTAAACAAATTATGATGTGTTAGAATAATGTACAGCCAGTGAAACTTTTAAGGAACATTTGATGATGCAGATAAATGTACAAAATACAAATTGAGAGAATTAAAGCAAGATATATGAAACAAAACACAGTAGAATCCCTATTAGAAACATAAAGAAATAAACCAAAACTTTAATTATAATAATCTATATGTGGCTGGCTTGTAGGTGTTTTTTTATATCCTATCTTATATTTTTTACATTGAAAAAAAATTTTTAAATAAATATTATGTGTTACTATAACCTGAAAGGAGAATTAATCTTCCAGAGAAAGAATCATATATTTAAATGATTTTTAGTAACAATATTTTAAAAGCGTTTATACTCAAGGAACAAGGTTTTGTTTTCAGAACTATTAACTTCAGGTGAATGTTGTGCACTAATGTTGTTCTATAGAGCCTTTTACGTTTCTTAAAGCAAATATTTAATCCTGGAAAGAGAGAAGTGAAATTTTCTCTGGATCACACTTTTTGTTAAATCCAGAATCATGATGAAATCCATATCTCACAACCACAGCACCAATGTTCTTGTCACTATAATATTTTATTCCCAATATCCCCACTCATTCTACCAATCTAACGGAATCAGTATGACAGACCTCTAAGAAAACACACATAAATGTATCTCCAAACAGTATAAAACAAAAAAGATAAAGTATACTGGTTATAGTAATGCCAAATACAGGTTTTAGATGCATTTTCTGTACATTTCTACAGCCTGATTTTATTTATGATACTTTTTTTATATTTAAATATGGTAAGATTTAAATATTCCCATTAATTAACATAAAAATATAATTCTAAAATATAGAAAAAGAATAGGTCTGTAGCAAGCCTCTCATTTTACAGATGAAGATAGAGTGATATGAGCAACACACTGAGAGTAGCAAAGCCAAGATTAGAAGTGAAATGTTCTCATTCTCCAGACCAGAGCAGTCTGCAAACTTGTCAAGAGTTTCATCAGATAATATAAAGTTAAATCATCAAAAGAGTTTAGCTCTGAGATATGAATTAGAAGACAAATCAATAGAATCAAATAAACAGACTGACGGAAAGACCTTGGTAGATACAAAGATTTTCTATCTAATCTATCTATCTAATGTTCTTTTTAACATTACAAATCAGTGATGAGGGGAAAGATATCTATCACAAGTAACTATAGAAAAAAAAATATACCCTCATTCCTACACTAAAATAAAATACATATGGATCAAATCACTTAACGTAAAAAAAAAGTGTAAAAACAAAAACTAAAAGAACTGGGGATTACAAGGACCTCTCCGTTTATTCCTGAACAGGTTTTTCCTCCAATTGCAGCCCAAAGCTTTATGCTGTTTTTCCTGCCCCATGGAGTTTACTTGTACTGCAAAATGTGTCATAGTATAGAAACAAAATTTTACCACCACCTAGATTTTATCATTGTTGAATATATCTACAGTGACTAATATATCACAGTTTTAATTTTTTTTTAATTTATTTATTTTGAGAGAGAGAGCAGGAGAGGGACAGAGAGAGAGGATAGAGAGAATCCCAAGCAGGCTCCACACTGTCAATGCAGAGCATGACAGAGGGCTGGAACCCACAAACTGCAAGATCATGACCTGAGCTGAAGTCAAGAGCTGGACAGTCAACCGAGTGAGTCACCCAGGTGCCCCTGATATATAACATTTTTAAGCCAACCCTCCATTTATTTTTTTAATTCAAAAATCTGTACAGAAGTCCAGCATATACTTACACTTAGTATTTAATGATAAAATTTACATGTAAGTACAATAAAAACTGAGAACTGTAAAAAAAAATTGTGAGTAGAAAGTACTCTAATTAGCAAATATGTTTTAAATTAAATTATAAATAGTGTGGTGAGATAAGTGTCCTCATACATTGATGATGAGATTTGAAGATTAAAAGGCTTTACAGGAAGTCATCAGAAATATCTATGAAAAGCCTTTTAAAAATATGTATGCCTTGAAAAAAGTAAATCCCACAACCAAAAATCTAACCTAAGTATATAATTAGCAACATTTTCAATATTTCAAACTTCCTAAAGGTGTTTATAACATTATTTTGTGGTAAAAAAATACAAGTAATCTATAAAAATTAAAAAGTACTTCATTATGAAAATTATAGTTTATACATATGATAAACTATTATGCAATTGCTAAAATCATATTTTGAACAAATATTTCATGCAGAACAAAATGCTCATGCTATATTCATCAAAAAATTAAAATATTAAATTTTATTTTATGATGCCAATTTCTGGATGGAATTCCTAGTTATCTTTCTTCTTTATTTTTATTTGTATTTAAAATTTTTCTACAATATTTATTAATTTTATTATCAGAAAAAAATATTACTATATTTTTAAACATAGTTTTATATTAGATTTCCATTTGCCTTCAAATCCAAATGTCTAGGTGCACCTGGGTGGCTCTGTCAGTTGTGTCCAACTCTTGATTCAGCTCAGGTCATGATCTCATGGTTTGTGGATGGGGCCCCATGCGGGCTCTGTGCTGACAACACAGAGCTTACTTGGGATTCTCTCTCTCTCTCTCTCTCTCTCTCTCTCTTTCTCTCTCTGTCTGCCCCTCCTCAGTGTGTGTGTGCTCACTCCCTCTCTCTCTCTCTCAAAATACATAAACATGAAAACAAATTAAAAAAAGAGGTCTAGGGGCGCCTGGGTGGCTCAGTCGGTTAAGCGTCCGACTTCAGCTCAGGTCATGATCTCACAGTTCGTGAGTTCGAGCCCCGCGTCAGACTCTGTGCTGACAGCTCAGAGCCTGGAGCCTACTTCACATTCTGTGTCTCCCTCTCTCTCTGCCCCTTTTCTGCTCATGCTGTGTCTCTCTGTGTCTCAAAAATAAATAAACATTAAAAAAATTTTTTTAATAAAAAAAATGTCTAAAGAAGATTTGGTTAGTAACATTTTGGATACTTTTCAAGCTACATAATAAATACACCAGTAAGGATAATATGAAATGAATTCTAGAAAGTAAATTCAAGTATTTGAACCCAAGTCATACATATAATAGGAAAATGTATAGGTATATACTGGGGAGTATTACATGAAAATATCATGCTGATTTCGAAAATCCATGCCTTTTTTTATCTTCAAGGAACAAATGTTTCTGGAACAGCTGGGTTTTTATTTTAGGAAAAAAGTAATCTTGACTCTTCTCACATCATACACAAAAATTAACTCAAAGCTTAAAGGCTAAAACTATAAATCTTCTGGGGAAAATACAGATGAAAGTCATCATGGCCTTAGCATAGGCAAAGATTTCTTAGATAGGACACAAAAGGAACCATAAAAGAAATAAAAATGATACACTGGACTTCATCAAAATTAAAAAGCTCTGCTCTTTAAAAGATACCATTTTTTTTAAAGCAAGCCACAAACAACCCAATTACAAAATAGGCAGAAGAATATGACAGACACTTCATAAAAGAAGACTGGCCAACAAAAACATGACAAGTTATTCAGTATCACTAGTTACCAGGCATGCAAATTAACTCAAATGAGATATTTATCACACGTTTACAAAAATAGCTAAAATTGAAAGCACTGGCTATGAAATGTTGGCCAGGATGTGGAGTAACCAGACCTCTCCTATGTCACTGATGAGAAAAGCAAATAGTTTAACAACCTGAAGAAATAAACTGGCATTATGTCACCAAATTAAAATACACTTAGCCTGTGACTCAGCACTATCACTCCTTGATATTTACCAGAGTTATGAAAACATATGTCCACACAAAGATTCTTGTACAAATGCAGCAGCTTTATTCATAACAGGTATTGAACAAACCCAAATGTCCATCATCAGGCGAAAGGGTAAACAAATTGTAGTGTATGCAAGAAGTAATAGGAGACTTCTCAGCAGTAAGGACTGATGCACTCAATAGCATGGATTAATCTTAAAATCCTTATGCTGAGCAAAAGTCACCAGATACACAGGAGCTCATACTGTACATTCCATTGATCAGATATTCTAGAATAAGCAAAACTAACCAACAGTCACAAAAACCAAATCAGTGGTTGTGTGGCTAGCGTGGAGGAATTGCCTGCACAGGGAGTGTGAAGGAATTTTTTTGGGGGACATATCTGATTGTGAGGTTGAACCCTGGGATTTCTTTGTCAAAACTCTTTCAACTGGATACTTAAAGTTGAGCATTATATTATACCTCAACAAAATTGATTACAAAAATATTCTTTAACCAAATACTATCCTCATTCATTCCCAAAGCTATATTTACATATACCCTTGATTACTGACGAACCATGGGTCCTGTTGTACAACTTATCCTCGGTAATTTTCCTTTTTGATTGGATTTTTCATTTGTAAAGATTTCCAATATTACTTTCTAATATTTGTTTTCTGTCATCTCCATTTCCCCTAGCTTCTTTTCACAGATGAATTAAATATACCATATATCTACATCTTTTTTTTCTCAAAATTCCTTAAGCTACTTTTCATAAACATTCCTCTGTGTCCTCTATGTATTGATTCATTCCACATATCTCACATGATACACATGCTCGATCCAGAGAAATACCACATGTCAATATGCAGTGATCTTACATGCCTCTGCATCAGAGACAGTATATATAGTGTAACACAAGACAAATTCTGAAAGAAAAAAGATGGTCCCCTGGCTATACATATATCATTTGGGTTGTAAAATACACCAATAAAGGATAAAAGAAGTAGTTTGGACCAGGTATGTAAACAACAAAAAATACTTTTGCCGTGATAAGTGAATTATTCCAAATTTCTTAATTATCAACCTAAACTGGATATCCTATAATCATAACACTTGGAAAGTATCAAGCTGATGACACATTCTATTCTTTATTCATTCAATAATTATTCTTTGAGCATCCAAAATGAACCAGGTAGTGTTTCAGGTGCTAAGGACAGAAGTGGACAAAACTGATAAAAATTCTGTTTAGCCAATTATCTCTGCTGCAACATAGCTCTTTAGTAAAAATTGTTTCCAATGATTAGAGATAAAATTTGCCCATTCCCATTTTATTGGTGGGTTAATATGCAAATAGTTTTATCCGTCAATCAACTCAAGTCTTTATGGAATTGAAAATTAGATCTTGCCATCAAAAGACAGTGTCTTATTGATACTTTTTTCTTTTTCTTTTTTTATTTTTATGTCATAAATTCTCTCTCCTCCTGATAGTACAGCATTGATATGCTGACATTTCATTCATACAATTCTGAATTATTTTCTCCCTTTCCTAAACATGAGAACAAGAATGGCTTCTTTATCTCTCTAACCCCAGCTCCGATGCAAATCAAGCATTGAAAGAATTGGCTCAGCTTGTTTAATACTGAATTAGTTAAGATTTGAGTAGAAAACTTATTAAAACTATCTAAATTTGATACTACAAAACATAAAATTTTCTTGTGCCTACCAACGAATTTGCAAAGTGAACAATTTAAATATATGTGTATGTATGTGTGTGTGTGTGTGTGTGTGTGTGTATATATATACACACATATATATATACATGTATATATATATGTATATACACGTGTATATATATATATATATACGTATATATATATATATATACACACACACACACACATACATATATATATATGTATGTGTGTGTGTATATATATATGACACCATTTCACTCTCTGCTAACCCTCAGCTGATGATCAATATAACTTTCTTTTCCAGAAACCTTCAGTGGTGCCCCATTTCTAGAAAACAAAGTTAGAAACTTTTTTCTCCAGCACTCAAAGTCCTTTAAAATCTGTCTCCCAACTTTCAATATAAAATCTAGAAATTCCCTTTATGTCTGATTCTGCTTCAGTCAATCAATTCACTGTCCTTTTACATCCTCACTTTGAAAACGGCACTTTATTTCCTCCTGTATTCACCCCCTCCCAATTTTCACAAGTCCACATAATTTATATACTTCAAGTCCTCTCCTAGTAATTCATTTGGTATCCTTCTTTCAACAGTCACTACTTTCTATTGCGTAATGTAGTTATTTATATACACATCATGTACGTACATGTCATATCTCCACTAGGCTGCAATTCTTGAAGACAGATGTTTTATTTGACTAAATTCTGTATATTTCTGAGTATCCAGCCCAGTACTTTTAGTGAATAAATGGATGAAAGAATTGTATCAATTGGTCTTATTAAGCTTTGAAAAAAAATTAATGTTTCACTGCTGTTCATAAATTTAACTTTTCTTTCTAAGACTTCAGAGGCTTAGCCCCAAAGACAAGTGCTGAGGAAAACTGCAACATAAATTAATATACTGTAGAGATTTAATAATTGCAAAATTGCTAAAGTCTGAAATAAGGCAAAGTGCCTGTCAGAATACTTGTCTCTTAAGTATATTAACTAAGACATTTTTTCCCCAAGGTCAGTGGCCACCTCCTTCTATGAACTCTAGAATACCCCTATTTATGTAAATATTTCATAAATAGCACATAAATGCTATTTATTTGTTTTCCCTAAAAGGAGTCTAGGCACACCTAATTCAGGGACACAGAATACAGTTCAAGGTCTGGGCTCAGAAGTCTGACAAACCAGGTTGTGAGTCCCTTTTTCCTTCGTACCAGTTTTGCAACCTTGGGGAATTCAATTAACCATTTGAGGTCTCAGTTTCACCTATGAAAATGAGGATAATAATGGTACCTTTCCTCAATGCTACACTAAGAATTAATCAAAACTAGATATATACATGTAAAATTAAGTTTACTGTGTCAGATAGTAACCTGAAAAAGTACACTCAATAATAGTTCATTATTATAATTTATTTTAAATTATAAAATAATAGTTCATTATTATAATTTACTTTCATTCCCAACATTGATATATCAATGCGGTCTGGGAGAGAGATCAGAGGGACTTGTGGATAAAGTATAGAAGGCCAAAGAAAATATCAAAGGTCATAATTCTATAAGGCCTATTGATTTTTGAAAACTATTTATAAATCTGATTGAAACCTATCTGGGAAATACATGTTCTCCACTCTAACTGTGTCGATATGTCCTACTTTTTGAACACCTATAAATATTATTGCCTGAGAGCTCCAGCAGTCATCATAATTTATTCAGGGCGATTCCAATACTGACAATGTTTAATCAATCTCACTTTTCTACCCTGCCCCCAAGAGTTGAAACCATATTTTTATTTTGAAAAAAAAGGAAAATTTGGTGTTAGTTTTAACACTTTACCCGTTTTCAGTTTTCCCTCACACCTGTACACAGGAATTCTTCTTTAAAGCACCAAAGATTAATCAAACATTCACTGTTTAATAAATGATTACATGGATGGGTGTTAATGTAATGAGGAGATCATCTAGAAAGAAATAAAAGACTGATGCAATAGCCCACTGTCAGGATTCCAAGAGAACAAGGCTACCTGTGACGTCCTTGGATTTATGAGGAAACAAAACAAAACAAAACAAAGCAAAACAAAACAAGCATTCTCCCAGGCAGAACGAAGGGAAACATGGAAGTATTAAATTGGGGTTACTGGTCAGCAATTCCACTCATTTTCTTCATTTCCCCTAATTCAGAGCAGCAGTGAAAAGGTCTTAAGCGACACAAGGGGTTAACAGCAACTTTGTAAAACCTTAAAATGCCAGATAAGGTGACAGTGTTAGATAAATGATCTGAAAACAGAGGATCCCTAGGAAATATTTTCCTCATTGGAATTTATACATCTTACTAGCCAGGGAGACCTGGCAGGGCCTACAGTGCCTCTGAGAGTAAAGACAAAACACTCAGTTCAAGTTTTCAGCATATGTACTCCATACTGGTATCCAAATGAAAGAATGGTACTAGTACAAACTGACATTTATTGATAACAGAGTACTTTATGTAATAAAAGTGTTAGTAACCAATACCTTAATAACCAAATCCTATTCTATTGGTTGTGAAAATTCTGGCACTCCCCCTTAAACTCACTCTATATAATAACACACACATACACACACACACACACACACACACACACACACAGCACCTCTAACCCTTGTAATTTTCTAAATGATAACAGCACTAGGAGCATCTCTTGTTCTAATATTTGGTCTTTGATACAAAGCTCCTAAATCTCTTGCAATTTCCTGCGTGATGGAAGTGGTTTCTGTCCTAATAAGGCAACACTTGGTGGCCATCTAAATGGCTCATGGCTGGGGGTTGGCCACCAGATAGACCAAGCCATGATTAGAAGCCTGGATCTCTCAGCCTCACTTCTATCTTCTGGGAAGGGGAGAGGGGCTAGAGACTGAGTTAATGATTGGTCACTTCTATGAGATGTAGCCTCCATAAAAATCCCAAAAACACGGAGTTCAGAGACTCCTGGGTTGGTAAACACGTCAACCTGACAGGACATGGCACACACCAAATCCAATGGGAACAGAAGCTCCTTCCTTTGGGACCCTTCTGAACTTTATTCACCCTATGTAGATACATCTCTTCATCTGGTTGTTTGTTCATGCCCTTTATTATATTTTTTATAATAAACCAGTAAATGTAACTAGCCATTTCTCTGATTTCTGTGAGGCACTCTAGCAAATTATCAAACTTAAAAAGGGAGTCCTAGAAACCCCAATTCATAGCTGGTGGGTCAAAAGTACAGGTGATAGTCTGGGACTTGAGATTGGTGTCTGAAGTGGGAGCAGTCTTATGGGATGAGCCCTTATCTTGTGAGGTCTGATGCTCACTCCAGGAGATAGTATCAGGATTACAGGACCCTCAACTAATGTAGACAATAGCTTGGTGTGGAGATAAAGTCCACACATCTGGAACTGTTAGTTGTATTCTATGTGTGAGTAAAAGAAAACACAGGAGTATTTTTCCCATATACTTACGCTGCCTCAGTTTCTTCATATGTAAAAGAATAATGCCTACTTCACAAATATTTTGTTAAAAAATTAATGAGTTAACATTTGTAACTAATGGAGAATAGTTAACAGTTTATAATTACTGTTATTCTGATCATTATTGGCTTATGTGCTTATCTTTGTTTACATACAAGCAACAATTCTTTCTTAGAAACCCCCTCGCTTTAAAAGTTTTTATTTTTACATTCATTTATTTTTGAGAGACAGAGAGAGACAGAGCACAAGTGGGGGAGGGGCAGAGAGAGAACAAGGCATAGAATCTGAGGCAGGCTCCAGGCTCTGAGCTGTAAGCACAGAGCCCAATGCGGGTCTCGAACCCACAGACTGTGAGATCATGACCTGAGCCAAAGTTGGACGCTTAACCGGCTGAGCCACCCAGGTGCCCCAGAAACCCCCTCCCTTTTAAAGTAAATTTCATTTCATTCCCTAAGTATGTGTAATATACTATACACATACCTAAGTATGCATAATATACTAATATCAGGATCCGTAAAGAAAGCTAGGTTCCCCCCTGTCTTGAATATCATAACTTTATATCCTTCCTGTTCTCTGTAATGATAAGAACCCCTCTGGGGTTTCTAAGCAAAATCCATCCATCATGTCACCTCCATATCACTACTTCTCCTCTTGGACCACACATTGTTTGTAGACTGACCAAAAGCTAGATAGTAAAAGAGTTCACTTTTCATATTTTCATTGGGTGGAGGGGGGGAGAGCTATAAACATATAATCATTCATTTAAAGACCAGCATGATTTTTAAAATCATGACTCATATTCACTTCATTTCACAGATGGCAACTGAGGCCCAGAGAGATGAATTAACTTGCCTTCAGATATAGGCTGTTAGTAGTGCAGCCAGGAGTAGGATCCACTATGATAGAGTGCTCAAGCAAACCTGCCACATGACCTCAAATTTGTCCACAATGTATCTAGGTGCACTGCCGCAGCACTGGTCTTTTTAAATGCCTATTCTCTCATATATCTAATTCTTCCAAATTGGGAGTACCACTAGTTAGTATTCCATGCCATTTAGGAGTTCGAAATATCCTTCAGTGCATTTTAGTTCCAGGTGGCCCCAGGGTGGCATAAAAAGTTAACATCCTCCCCTAACAAGTACTTATGTCACCAAAAAGCAATCCTTTAGAAAATAGAAGAAGAAAAAGGATTTACGTGTCTGTATTTAATATTGGAACAGGTCTGCATGCTCCCATAAAGTCCCTGAAATAATCTTTTAATCTTTTTTTTAAAAAAGCATCATTCAATAATTGATGTTAAAAAATGATAATGCTGACTCAGTAACAAAGATTCAATTATATCCCATATGCCTTATTTAATAAAGAAGAATGTAATCTATTTTAGAAAAAAAGTTTCCATAAAAGTGATGGTTTGATATTGGAGTTTAATAATGTAGCCAACTTCCTACTGAACAATTCCATTTAGTTGCCTAACAGGTGTCTCACATTCAACCTATCTAAAATAAACTCCTGTCTGCTCTCAAATCCTCTCCTCCTACATTTTTCCCTTTGAGGAAACTGGGCCAAACAATGCCCTCAAGAAACCCAAGACTTGTCCTTGACCCTCCCATATCCTACACCTGCCAGAGCCAATCATGCATCCAGCTCCCATATCTCAAATACCTCTCCATTTTATCTACTTCCGTAACACCTCACCACCATTCCTCTGCTCTAAGTAGGCATCACTGCCTACACAAAATTGATGGAATACTACCACAACTTCCTACCCAACCTCCCTAATGAGACTGTTTCTTCTCCAATCCATTCTCCACAATTGAATCCATACTGAATCCATACTGATCTTTCCATAACATAAAGGAAATCATATCTGCTCTCTTTTAAAGCCATTCATTGGGTTCCCAATTTTTAAATCCATTCACTGGCTCTTATTCATTTGTTATCCATATACTGTAACAAACACATTAAACCCCCATCAAAAACAAATCTAGGGCACTACTAATGCCCCACATTCAGTCAAAATGTTCATCCCCATCTCATGACCCTGTCTCATCCAACACATGACAATAAACATCCTAAATCCTATTATCATAATTAAACTTGCTCACTTTATACAGTCTTGTTGCATTTCTACATATTCTTAAAATGCAATTTTTAAAAATTTTTACAGCTTTTCAAACTGTACCATGTTTATCATTTTTGAGGGATAAAACTTACTACTGCATTATCAAAATTCATTCATAGATTCATTGTAAAATATATGTACTATTCTTTTGCATTAATATATCATAATTCATTCATCAGCTTTCCCTTTGATGCGTCCATGGGTTATTCTCAGCTTTTACTTTTATGAACAGGAGTACTATGAGATATTTGTCTATGTGGAAGAAATTTTCTTAAGTATATGATAATAATTCATGGGTTACATATCAATGTTCAGATTTCAGAAATAAACTGTTATCTAAAGTTATAAAAAATGTGGAGATGCATAACCTCTAACAATTGGTATTATCAACCTTTTTGATTTTTGCCAACTGAATAGATATAATATGTCGTTGTAGCCTCGGTCTGTGTTTCCCTGATCGCAGTTGATGTTTAATATTTCTTCATAAGTTTTTTCTGCTATATGTGTTCCCTTTCTAAGCAGTGTCTCTTCATGGCTGTTGCCCATTTTTTTTCTTATTGGGTTATTTGTACTCTTCTTATTAATAGGATATATATATATATATATATATATATATATATATATACACACACATGTATACACACACACACATATACACATCTGTATATACATACATACACTTAATAGTTTCTCAGTTGCATGCTCTTTTAACATTTACAGTTTGTAACTTCTCTTTTAAGGCATATTTGAATAAAACAACTTTCTCAATTTTAATATAGTTAAATCTATCAATAATTTCCTTTATGGTCAATGTTATTTGTTTAGTATTTTTAGAATTCTCCCTTAATTCAAAGTCTTATGTCTAAATACTTTTCTGCTAAAAGTTTTAGTTTTATTGTTGACATTAATAAAGCCAAAGTTTGTCTTGGTTTATGACATGAGGTAGGCATCCAATTTCATGCTTTCCACATCGATTACCATTTTATTTTCAGATCCATTTATTGAAAAGCCCTTCTCTCTCCCATTGATCTGCAGTGCTCCTGTCACATTCTGAATGCCCAAACATGCATAAGTCTACTTCTAGAGTGTATGCGATTCCATTAGGCAATTTGTCTACCCATTGTGATCTCTTGTACCAATATTACAGTCTTACTAATCTTATAAGAGTTCTGTATTATCTCATTCAGAATTATCCTGTAATCTCTATTATTTCATAAAAATTTTAGTACCTTCTTCTCTAATTAGCTATTTCCTACTTGCATAATTTAGACTCAGCTTAAATGCCACAGCCTCTGTGAAATGTTATCTAAGAATCTAGACACATTTTCTCTACTGAGAGCATCCCTCTTCCTCATCCTAATATCCATTGCACACATTATGCTTCGTAATCATTTCTAAATTATGTTTTTTACAGAGAGAAAGGGAGAGAGAGAGACTAAGAGAGAGGGAGAGAGAAATGTTTACTTTATTATTGACTATAAGTTCCAGATAGTAGGAACCTCAGTTCCTTTATACCACCAGGTCTTAGCAGTTACTAGATACTTAACAAATATTTTATTTGAGTGACTTCCTCCTTTGGGGCTACACCCAAAATAACCACTACCCCCATACACATGCCCCACTGGGGACCTGACTCACCTTGAAGAGCAAAGTCTGTCTGGAGCATCATCCAGACTATTCATGCACCTTCACAACATTTAGCAGATATTGATAAAGGGTTATCATGAACCAATACTTCACTGTACGGTTTATGCACATTATCCTATTTAATTCTCAAGGCAACCCTGTGAAGCAGAATTACTATCTCTCAGGTTCTGATCTGAAGTGAAAACATTAAGATTTTGCCAAGGGATTTGCCAAAGTCATACAACTGGATCAAGGGGGAGGAGACAAGGACCAGGTTGATTAACAAAATCTGGGCTTTTAACTATGTGGCAATCTGTACTAACTGTGAACTCAGAAGTCCTGGTGCTTGAAATTTGTCTTCCTTTGTCCATCACTGGGCTTTTCCCTTCTTTTCTTTTTTTTGATATAATTGACATAGAACATTATATAAGTTTAAGGTGTACAAAATGTTGACCCAATAGGCACTTAAATAATTGATGAATTGATAAATAAATTAATACATGTATCTTAAAAATGAATTCATAGTGTATGCCAGTATCGGGTACTTTAAACCAGTTTAAAATTTAGCACTAAAAGGGATCTGAGAAATCACCTAGTACAAAACCTTGTTTTTTAAATAATGGAGACACCTAAGTCCAAAAGGATCAACATTTTTTTAAGTCAAAAAGACTGTTTCTAACATGTGCAGGACATGAAATTTTGAGGCACATACACTTTGCACAGCATCATCTGCCTGTAAATAAGTTACTATTTTAAATATGTGGAGAAATTCCTATATAGAGCAATATTCTGAAATAATAAGTAACATTGGAAAATAAAATTAAAACCCTATAGTTCAGTCCCATTTATTCAAGACAAATATTAATGTACAGCATTAACTAAGTCTTAAAAATAAAGGAATATAGTTTAATTTTACAACTTAAGTATAAGGAAAAATTACTATTTTTGCCTTGCGTCATTAAATTTCACATTTTGAGGGGCGCCTGGGTGGCGCAGTCGGTTAAGCGGCCGACTTCAGCCAGGTCACGATCTCGCGGTCCGTGAGTTCGAGCCCCGCGTCAGGCTCTGGGCTGATGGCTCAGAGCCTGGAGCCTGTTTCCGATTCTGTGTCTCCCTCTCTCTCTGCCCCTCCCCCGTTCAAGCTCTGTCTCTCTCTGTCCCCCCCAAAAAAAAATATAAATAAACGTTAAAAAAAAAAATTAAAAAAAAAATTTCACATTTTGAGATTTAAGACTGAGCATTAAGGACTTAAATCAGCAAAGCTGTACTTTTTTGGTACTTGCAGAATAAGCTGTCATAGTTTTGCTGAATCAGATTATGACATTTTTTTTTTGTGACCAATCTAGAAGTCTCTATTCAACAAATGACAAAGTGATCATTCCAAACTGATGAGATCCAACAAACCACATTTCCACTTTCAGCCAAGCAGCAGCTCAACTAAGTTAACAAAGAAGCAGAGAAGGAGGATTTTTTTCTGGGATTTTAACCAAAGATCAGCATATCAATCCTCATGTTCATTTATCAAAAACCGATAGACTCATAAAGTTCTCCTCTTTGAATAATTCTAGTATAAAGGCATAAAATATGCATATAAACTACCTAAATGGGTCGAGGCTCAGTCACTTCCAAGGTACTTTCAATTTTTTGTGCTAGGCAAAAACTACAGTCAAAGAAACTCATTTCACAAAGAGGAAGATCATCAGAATACCTCCAATTGAGTAAGAGCACTGCTACAATCCGATGCAAAAAAAAAAAAAATGTCCAAAATACTTTTTCACAAAAACTAATTTTTTGAAATGCTCTTCTGTGTTTCCCAAGCCTCATATAACCAACAGTTGCTTATTAACATATTTTGATTCATAGATGACCTCAAAAATATCTGCAACATTAAAAGCAGACTGTATCTGCTTTTTGCAAATAAATGCAAATCTCAAGCCAGTCATTTAGATTTACTTTTCCAAAAGGTACAAACATTTAATTTTTTTAATGTTTTATTTATTTTTGAGAGAGAGAGAGAGAGAGAGACAGAACGCGAGCGGGGGAGGGGCAGAGAGAGAGAGAGAGAGAGAGAGAGAGGGGCACACAGAATCTGAAGCAGGCTCCAGGCTCTGAGCTGTCAGTGCAAAGCCAAATGAGGGACTCAAACTCATGAACTGCGAGATCATGACCTAAATGAAAGTTGGATGCTTAACCGACTGAGCCACCCAGGTGCCCCAAAAGGCACAAACATTTCAAATGCAACTGAAGGCTTACTTTTTGTAATAAATAATAAACTGCAGTTTATTCTGCGCTAATGCAGTTTATTCTGCACTAATAAACTGCAGAAAACGAATCCCTACGACTTGACTTAATAAACCACCATGTATAAAAATCTTTACGTTTCTTTATCATTCATTCTTATCCTGTCAATGAAACCGATCCCTAAAGAGGGAAATACTGAGTTAAAGTGATGTTATCCTGTACCTGACATTACCTTTTGCACTTAACACAAGGCAATAATCTGGTTGTTGAATCTGAATCTGGCCATCAACATGTGTTTTGTTTAAAAAGTTGTTTGTTTGTTCATCTGTTTATTGCTTCTGGAAGTCTGGGTGTCATGTGTCCTTGCATTTTGCTACAACCCCCACCATCTTACTTAAGTAGTTGTCCCCTTGTATGTTAGGTGCTTAGCCTCCAAGGGTTTTTGCTTCTGGAGGCCTAAATTTTAAATTCTGTCCAATTGAATGTTCACTAAATTATTCTTTCCATACAGTCACAGAACACTGGAATTATGAAATTGGAAGGTACCTTAGAGGTTACCTAACTCTTCTCATTTCTCCCAACAGGACACCTGAGGCTGAGAGAAGGAAGTAACTTTCCCCCGGTTAAATGTACATTAATAGTTCTACCAAAATGCTCTGCTAACGCAAGAGCTGAAAAAAATCTCTACTTCAAAGTTTCACGTTTTGTCAAGAGTCACCAGAGCTGTCATCTCTGTAAGCAACATTTGCTTCGTAAGCACTTACCCCTGAGTGCAGGTAGCAGGGACCTCTCCTTCTTGTCATCGCATTTGTTACATTCACTGAAGTACAGGAGTAGGAAGACATCGACGAGAACCCACATCAGTGAAGTGGCTAGAACCACCTTGCAGTAAACAAACCTCCTCATGTCTTCCCTTGATTTCTAGTTAACACATAGATCGAAGACAGATGCTACAGTGATAAATCCAAGCCACAGGGGTGAACTCCAGGAAAAAAGCAGGATGCATCCCACTATATTAAAAAAGAAGGAAAAGAAATGTCATTATTGCATAGTTTTTTTTTTTTTTAGTATAAAGGGGATAAAACATGAAATACATGATGTATTTAATGTTCCCATATTTATAAGCACTTGACCTTCAAATTCAGAATGAAAAGCCTAAATAAGTGAGAACTGTAAGCAAACCAGGTGGCTAAAACGCTACCAGCTAATCCTAGATCTGTCACTACTCTGCTGGGCACTTGACAACTATTTGATTTTTTCAGGTTGTACTCTTTTCTTAAAAAGCCCTATGATGATATTCTGTAGAGCAGTAGGTTATCAAATAGAGCATCCTTGAATTTACCCTGATTCAGCACTTTTGAGGAGCTAATAACTGCCGAAACAGAAATCATCCCAGGATACAATAAATTGGAGTAACTAAGAACTGGACTTTACACACAGATAGGCCTGTGTCTATTCACCTCCTATCTGCAGGACCCTTTTTTAAAAAGGCTGTTTTCTCAACTATAAAATGAGAATAACAATGCCAAATCTAAGATTTGCTATGAGGACTAGCCACAATAATGCTTGTTAAGCATCTTGCAAGACAGATAATAATTAACGTATAAAACAAAATAAAGTCTCAAATTCTCAAAAAGGACCATTGCACGAACTAACTCATCTGTTACTTAACCTTAAAAACTCCATCTGGTCTGCAGAGAAAGTATCCACAACAAATGCATAATTTGGAATGGATAGCATACATTCAAAAAATTATGAGAGGGGAGACAACATATTAGTTTAAAGTGACTTCAGATAACCAAAGCACAAATTCTAAAAGGCATACAGATATGTGCACAATTACCTATTGAGAGGTATTCTAAATAAATGTAGAATTAATACCACAAACATATTTGTTTTATTGACACTATAAAAAGCAATAATTACCTGGTTAATTCATTTACAATAAATTGACAGTTAAGTCATGTACCATAAATATAACAGGCCAAAGATATGTTCATGCCATTTGCTACACTTAATATCAACTGAAGTTTAAAATTTTTGAGGTGAATAAGTAATACAATTTTGAAAGATATTTGAGAAGAACAGCTACAAAATACAAAGGTACTCAGAATACTTCATAAATATCTGTCTCAAAAACATCAAAGTGCAATTTGCTGAGGCAAATGCTCTTTAAATTAATAGCAGCTGACTTTGCATCATAAAGCAATACAAAGGCTACTGCCTGTAACAACCTATCCAGACTAGCAAGGAATTCAAAATTTACATAAAGTGACAGCTGAAAACATAACAGAGTCTATCTTCACTATCTACATTAAATTTACATTTATGCAGCATATTTTTTAAAAAAGGTATAAAATGTGCAAATCTACAGAATATATGATATGTAGGGTTTATCTGCTTGCTTATGATTTTTCTGGAAACAAATGTCATGCTAATTATCTACTTTATTTCATTTCAACTTCATTTTCCTGTAAAGTGTATAACTAAACATTGGAACTCAGCCTCTAAACCTGGTAACAAGTGAAGAATTCCCTGATGCATATTTCCTGTTACTTTGTGCATGCATGCTTTACTGAATACAAGGTATGAAACAATTCAAGCTGTCAAATGTTCTGTGTTTCTTGGTCCTATGATGAAGTAGTTCTCTTCAGTTTATTGTAGAAAAAAGTCCCACAGAAAAGTATATATAACACTGATGGTTACCAAATAGCCATCCCCAGATTTAAGATGGGAATATCTTAAAATAAAAGATCCTATCATAAAGATCTTACATGTTATATAAAGATCTTAATGAAAGGCATAAAAGCACCATCCCTGGCTCTGTAATAAAATGAAATGATGACTTTGGGTCAGGATTTTGCCTCTCTGTGCTTCACTGTCTTTATTTATAACATATTTCCTGTCATATTCAGCTCGCAAAATATTGTAAAGGCTTAAGCAAGATAAAGAATGAGAACATTTTTAAAAGAAAATATAAAGAATATTATAATAAAAAATCTGAAATCACTTAAGTTTAAATATTAAAATGTCTAAGATAAGACATTTCCTAATAAGAGCCTAACAGTTAATGTTATTCAGAATTTAATATAAATTTTAGCTGTAATAGAAAGTCAAAATCATATCTTATTGCCATTTCAAGCATTACTCAAATTATTCTAATTTCATAGCCTGAATGAGCTATATATCAAGTCATTAGCACTGAGAGAAGTCTAATCCCACTATTCTAACTGATAAAACTAAGTTGTTGTGTGATTTTTTTCATTTATATTTCAAGTTTCGAATTCTATCTCTACTTTGAAAACACCTACCTCCACCTTGAAAATGCACTAAATTTTATCATTCATTGAGCCATATCTGCTGGCACTTGCATAATGGTAACCTCATAAACTGTATTCCAATACTCTTCATGAGAACAAAACTGATGGGAGCAGAAGGATGGTACAAAACACACAGTAACACAAACCAACATAAGCACAGTTGGTAGCCCAGGTTTATTTAAGAGAATCAGCATCTGTATTATGTTTTTATTCCAGTAAGCCTCTATTTATTTGCAAACACTTCTCAGTTTCTGAAGCCAAATCCAAGTTCTGCAATATCCCTGTCTTGCCAAACCAATGTGGAGCATGACTAACTTGCATAAACTACAGGCTCTTCTATCTGAAAACACAGCCCCTTTCCTAATTGTTTCAGTATCTTTTGAGCACAGTTCCTTCTCTCTTTAAAAGTACTTCTCTGGGTGGGAATACTTTTAAGAGAAAGCCATCAAGTACCATCTTGCTAGTCAGATTGCCTTTCTTTTTCTTTTTGCCCACCAATCATGATATCCATCAGATATTCTATGATGCGTTACAGGATTTTTGTCTGAAGA
Organism: Puma concolor; assembly: GCF_028749965.1. Lineage (NCBI taxonomy): Eukaryota > Metazoa > Chordata > Mammalia > Carnivora > Felidae > Puma > Puma concolor. The sequence continues at coordinate 145,134,553 of NC_141674.1, read as the reverse complement.
TATATACCATCTTCCTATCTTTATCAAAAACATATTTCAAATATAAAACAATCTAGATAAAGCTTAGGAGTCGGTAAATATGTTTTTAAACAAGGAGAAAGAGTTTTTTGTTTTAAAATTCGGAGGTTATCACTTCCATGGAGAGTCTAGTTTAGTTGCTATTAGACATATTTTTATCTGTACTCATTTATTTTACTTCGTAAAAATTGCATAATAGGTGCAAATTTATTCATTCTATTTTGTGAGGCTATATGTGAGGCTGCCAAAGCATCCTGGGAACTAGTGTAAGACTGCTGGTAGTGCTCCCAGAAGGTTCAGGCACCAACGTACCTCAAATGTTTTAAATAGCTATGCAGGAGCTTCTGTGAGCTGATGACTGGACAAATTTGCAGAACTGGTTTACAGACTAATAAATCTAATGTGTAAGCACTGAAAATGAAATGCGCTGCATTAGTCACAGGTATGATTGACAGGAAGACTGATCTTTGTATGAAGGAAGGTTAAAAATTAAAATGACCTAGAGGAATCTACCCATAGCTTAAACAAAGGATCCACTCTAAAAATCATACCACACTGGAAGATATACCATGAGACAAAGAAGCAAAGATAATGTTAAATGAATGCCTATGGGGGAAAAATGGAATAGAAGCAAAAAAAGAAAAACAAAAAACAAAACCAAAAGGCCCTCACTGGCATTTAAACCAAGGAAAGTTTGAATATTCATAACATAAAATTTGACTATTAGGAGGCAACCTAGCATGAGATCTAAAATTATATATTGCAGAGTTATAATGCCATGAGTTGGATCTGAGTCCAACACTCACTAATTGTATGGCTTAATTCAAGTTATTTAAATCTTCTGTGCCTCTGTTTTTCTATTCAGCAAATATGAACAATAATAGCTACCTCACAGCCTACGATGAGTATTGAATTAATTAATACATGCAAAACTCTTATAAGAGTGCCTGGAACTTAGGAGGTTCTCAATATACATTACCGATTATTAGTAGTAACAGTAAAATTATTATCAACATGAGCATCATCAAAAGAATGAGAAAAAGAGTAAGAATTATCTGCCCACCTTTCCAGAAGTAGTGTATACTCTGTGTGTATTCAGGGTGTCGGGGGACAAGATGAACATCACAAATATATTTAATGTTACTATTTATGAGTATTACAAACTACAATATTTTAAATTTAATAATCCAAAATATATTTAGAAGAGTTTCTGATGGAGATGAATTACACAGGATTTTGCAATTGTCAAAACTCGTTGAACTATACACTTGAGATTTGTGCATTTCATTCTGTGTAAATTACATATATATTTTTAAGGCAAAACCAAAATGTTTATGTACCAATCATTTGATTCCCTGATTAATACTTTTCTGACCCCTTTCCTACCATTGTTTTCTCTATGGTAGTGACTTGGGTCTCAGGCTGTTCCTTACAAATACCTTGCCTCTGGGCGTATGCATATGCTATTTTCTCTGTTCACTGATGTGGTTGGTCATGGTTGCCTGCTCTTATTTCCCTCAGATCTTACTTCCCCCTGCTCAAATGTCAAATCTTGGTGAGCTTTCCTATCAACCCATTAAAAATAACACACACAACTTAGTCACTCTGGATTTCTTAACTCATTTAATCTTTCTCCTTTGTACCTCTTACCCCCAAACATATATAAAAAATTTAGTTTTTAAATTTGTTTATTGTCTGTCCCTCCTTATTAAATAGTAAGTTATATGAGAACAAGAATTCATATTTCTTATATACCCCCATTCTCCCTCAAATATTTTTATGTTTTTAGAACTCCAGCACTGGCTGTTATGGGCTGAATTTTGCCAAGCCAGAATTTGTATGTGAAGTCCTAATCTCCAAGATTTTAGAATGTGACTGTATTTGGAGATACAGTCTTTTAAAAGGTAATTAAGGTAAAATGAGGTCATATGCATTGTCCCTAATCCAAATCATCCTTACAAGAAGAGGCGATTAGGACACAGAGGAAAGACCATGTGAAGACAGAGAAGGCAGCCACCTATATGCCACAGAGAAAGACCTCAGAATGAAATCAGATCTGCTAACACACTGATTTTGGACTTCTACAATCTGTGAGAGAATAAATTGCTGTGTGTAAGCAACCCAATCTGTGATACTTTGTTATGGCAGCCTTATCAATGATACCCAGGTTAAAAATCCAACTCTTCCCTATTCCACTCCTAACATGCAAATAGACGAACATCACCAGAAAGAACCTCCTCAGAATATGCTGCCTGTTCTCATTTTAACTCTATAAACTCACGTCACACTACAAGTAGACTCTCTGTGCTTTGCTGCAATCCTGCAACAGTTCCTACTCAAATCAATCTCCACCTTGCTTGCCTTCCTCAGACGGCCATCTCCACACTTTTTCCTCTTAGCTTATCATTACACTTCTACACTTAGCAGAGAAGATATAAACAATAAGAAGGGTATTTTGCCTACTGCCATGTTGAATTTATAAATTTTCTTGTTCCTATTTACTGCCAACCCTAAATCTGCAAGTCCCAGGGCTAGAACAGATGACTGTCCTTTTAGGAGGGCAACACCCTCTGCTCTCACATAGGGTTTCACTGATTGCACTTGTCTCTTCTGCATCGTTTTTTCTTCTTTAATAAGTCAACGTTACCAATACGAAGATGATACATGAATAATACTCTTAAACTAATTTGACCCCACATCCCTCTTCAGTGATTCTTCCAGCACCCTGCTTACCTTTGAAGCAAAACTTCTGGAAAGAATTATGTATAGTCACCGTCTATACATCCCATATCCCTAACCTCCTATTCTCTCTTAAACCCAAAAGGTTTTAGCCCCTGCAACTATATGGAAACCTTATTTGATATAGTCAGTGCAATGGTCAAATCCAATGGTCAATCCTCAAGCACCATTTTACATAACTCCTAAGCAGCATTTGACATAGCGTGGTCAAAAACCTTGTGCTCTTTTTTGTAAATCTTCTTCTTTATGTCCAGGTGTAGAATTTAATGATTCATCACTTGCATACAATACCCAGTGCTGATCACAAGTGCCCGCCTTAACATCCATCACCTGTTTAACCCATCCCTTGCCCATGTCCCCTTCAGTAACCATCAGTTTGTTCTCTATAGTTAAAAGTCAGCTTCTTGGTTTGCCTCTTTTATTTCCCCTTATGTTCATTTGTTTTCTTTCTTAAATTCCACATATGAATGAAATCATATAGTATTTGCCTTTCTCTGATTTATTTTGCTTAGCATAATACTCTGTAGCTCCATCCACATCATTACAAATGGCAAGATTTGTACACATACCACAATTTTTATCCAATCATCGCTCTTTCCATAACTTGGCTAATGTTGATAATGCTGCTACAAACATTGAGATGAATGTATCCCTTCAAATTAGTATTTTTGTATCCTTTGGGTAAATACCTAGTAGAGTAATTGCTGGATTGTAGGGTAGTACTATTTTTAACTTTTTGAGGAACCACCATACTGCTTTCCAGAGTGGCTGCACCAGTTTGCAATCCCACCAACAGTATAAGAGGGTTCCCCTTTCTCCAAATCCTTGACAACACTTGTTTCCCATGGAACTCTCTCTCTTTTCTTTTTTTTTAATTTCTTATTTGATCATGCAGCAAATTCCATTGGCTCTGCTTTCAGACTTGACTCACTTCTTACCAATTCCACTGTTGCCACCAAGCCACCACTCCTAACTCCCTTTTAAAAATACAGCTTTATTGAGATAGAGCGAATAGACAATATAATTCACTAATTTAAAGTGTACAATGCAATGGCTTGTAGTACAGTCACAGAGCTATGCGCAATTGTAGAACACTTCTGTTACCCCAAAAGAAAACAGTTCCCCTTTTCTATAATCTCCTAATGTTCTCATGGACTCTAGCCCTAGGTAACCACTAATCTAATTTCTGTCTATGTACAGTTATCCATTCTGAACAGCTCTGTTTGAATACGGCGGTGTTTGATACAGACACCTAAGTTACTAACCTACCCAAGTCACAGCCCTACCTGGTCTCAGGTTACAGTGTTGCTGTCTTAGTCCATTCAGCCACCTATGGCCACACCACTGTGGCCCACAAAACTAAACTGGGTCATGTTTTCTTATTTTCAGGCCATCTGCAGTCTGACAATGGTATGTCTTTTGTCACAAAGGCCACCCAAAAATGGAATGATAATCATGGTATCGGATGGATTTTCTACACTTCCTACCATTCAAAGTTTTTTGCTGACTGTTGCAATGATGTCCTCAAAAAATGACCGAAAAAAAGATACCTAACCAACCTTCTAATCAACTCCCGGTCCACCCACCTGAGCAAGGCAGTTGGCTTACTAAATTTGGCCTTTCCCCAAAAAGGGGTCTTTTATTGACCACCTACTAATGAAAGGGGTAGGAAATTCCGTAAAACCATTCTGAAAATACGGGATTCCACCCAGTCCATGGCGCATTTTTTTTTTTTTTTTTTTTTTGGCCGTAGTAAGAACCCCAAGCCAGCCTGACTAGTATACCTTTAGGTAACAGCCCAGACAAAAGGGGACTAGAGTATTCAAATTTAATTCTGGGTCATCTTCCTCTTGATCAACATGGTGCCAGAGCATAGGGCAAGAAGCTCTTGGTTGTGTATACTGCTAACTGAATGCCCTTACAGTGGCGCATGTGAGCCAACATGAAGGGAATCTGTAATTTCGTAAAAATACCTTCTTCCTTTTTACATTTACCTCTTCCATATGAAAGGTCTGGATCAGAGTAGGAGATAATTGAAAACAGAGATGCAGCTATATTTATTGAGCTAAGACACACCAAATTTCATGGCTTTCAAGGGAGATTAACAACCTTGACACCTGGGGAGAAAACAGATTGCATTCCAAGAGATGGAGGAAAGGGGTGGGGACAGTTCACGTTCTCCATGTCACCTCAATCCAGCCTCAGAGCCTGGCAAAAATAATCACATGGCCTGCTCGAGTGAACCAGCTCTTGTGGCTGGCAGTCTGACTGCTATTACATTTGTCACCTAAACCTCGATAATTTCTCAAGAGTAGAACTGATATATAGTCTTTTGTAGGTTTGAATTTTAATATAAGCATGTATTACTTTCGGCATAAAACTATTAACCTAGTTAGAAAAATTTAAGTATTTCTTTAATTTATCCTACAGTTACAATTGAGTGCCTACACAGATGCAGTCAATGTGCTTGGCATGAAAGATAAAAGATATAGAAAGACATAAGCCTTGCCTTCTGGTTTGGGACCCAGTAGGGGAGTCACAGAAGACTATTGGAGTAGAGATAAGAACGGAGATATGTGAAACATTAGGAATGATTCCAATATGTGAAACTCTTTTTAATGTAGTTATTATATGCAATTATTAATGTGAGACAATGCAGCAAAAAAAAAATGGAATTATTGAGCATAGAGAGATTGAAAGAAGAGTGAAACTCTATATAGAATATTTATAAGGCAGATGCCACTTGTTAAGACAGTCTGTTACACACTGGTCTTTTTAGTCATGGTTGGGTATAGGAATATACATTTTATGAAAATGTTACAAATGTCAAAACCTAAAATATATCTTAATGAGACTTAACAAGCAATAGATTATCATTAAAACATAATGAAATTAAGTCTTCATAAAGAAAGCTTGTAAAAAGTATATATGACCTTCAAAAAGATAATGAAATTCAATAGTTTTAAAAAGTGTATTCGTCAACCTAAAAATTGTTCATCATTTATTTGTTTCATGTATTTAATGACAGCTCAGTATTCATCTTATAAAATGGCATACCAGTAGTTTAACCTTGTTCATTAATAGTTACCAAGAGGGAAAAACAGGAATCCAAAATGTTCAACTGGATATAAAACCTAGAGATTTAAGACAACAGTAGAGCATTTAGACAGTTCCCAGCAGACATCTGCCAGTGAGCTGGCCATCTTCTGCCATAAATCACATGATTAAAAAGAAAATAAATGTTTCCACTGAGATATCAAACCATTAGAAAACCTTAACCTCAGCTTCCTAGCTGGCCTTAAGGCTTTTCAATTCTTCATAACCAAAGGTGTAAGGAATGAATTACAAGTGTTCCTTATTTGAAATGGGGAGCATACAGAGGCTATTTCTTCTCTAGGCTTTCTTTCCAAAACAGAGGCATTTATTTGTAGAATATAATGAAAAATAATATTAAATTATCTTTAAATTTATATCAGAATCACTCTGCTCCAGCTGGCAATTAGTGGGATACAAAAAAAAAGGGGGAAGTCAAAGAAAAGCCCAGAACTCTAGGGCACAAAAGGACCCTAGCAGCACAAAGGAAAAGAGATTTGATCACGGAAAACTCTAGAAAATTGGTTAGAGCTTTCTGAAATTTTACCTTAGAGCTGCATAAATGTAAATAAGATTTTATTTGCCTGCTTGAATATTTTAATATAGTGAATTTTTAAGCGTAATTGATATGTGAAAGAAATGCCCACTCTTTCCAAAAATAACAGGTAAAATATTCAGTCCTCCACTCCAAGGGAAAAAAAAAAGCCCACTGTAATAAAGCTACCATATACTTAGTTATTACTTTGATTTGCAACTTCAGTTTATGTTTTTTTTTATTTCCTGCAAGCTTCCTGGCAAAGTTATTAATCATAAATTAAGGGCTTTAAAAGACAGGCAATTAGAGGGAAGACATAAATAAAGAATTAAAAATCAGAATATTTATTAATTAGTCTCCAATTAATTAACAGTAAAGTAAAATTAGTAGATACCCAAAGAATGAAAATTCGTATTCGTATCAGCAAAGCAATCTTGTCTTATCAAATTGCTGAAGAGTGTAACTTGTTAATCAATATAAAAGAATCTAATATAATGGAGTATATAATCCAATAACAGAAAACACAGAAGTATTATAAATTAAGGAAATTTCCCAAAAACACATGAGAAAGGGAAAGATATAACTTTTTTCAAGATATAAAAGTTGGGCAGAGATTACCATTAATGTACAAGCAAATGAACAAGCAGACCAAAAACAAAGCAACATTTTCCTTGTCTTTGGGGAAAACTACCTATTAATTCAATTAAGGATTGTGCTAACTGGATGGCCAACTCATCTTTGACAAAGCAGGAAAGAACATCCAATGGAAAAAAGACAGTCTCTTTAACAAATGGTGCTGGGAGAACTGGACAGCAACATGCAGAAGGTTGAAACTAGACCACTTTCTCACACCATTCACAAAAATAAACTCAAAATGGATAAAGGACCTGAATGTGAGACAGGAAACCATCAAAACCTTAGAGGAGAAAGCAGGAAAAGACCTCTCTGACCTCAGCCGTAGCAATCTCTTACTCGACACATCCCCAAAGGCAAGGGAATTAAAAGCAAAAGTGAATTACTGGGACCTTATGAAGATAAAAAGCTTCTGCACAGCAAAGGAAACAACCAACAAAACTAAAAGGCAACCAACGGAATGGGAAAAGATATTTGCAAATGACATATCGGACAAAGGGCTAGTATCCAAAATCTAGAAAGAGCTCACCAAACTCCACACCCGAAAAGCAAATAACCCAGTGAAGAAATGGGCAGAAAACATGAATAGACACTTCTCTAAAGAAGACATCCGGATGGCCAACAGGCACATGAAAAGATGTTCAGCATCGCTCCTTATCAGGGAAATACAAATCAAAACCACACTCAGGTATCACCTCACGCCAGTCAGAGTGGCCAAAATGAACAAATCAGGAGACTATAGATGCTGGAGAGGATGTGGAGAAACGGGAACCCTCTTGCACTGTTGGTGGGAATGCAAATTGGTGCAGCCGCTCTGGAAAGCAGTGTGGAGGTTCCTCAGAAAATTAAAAATAGACCTACCCTATGACCCAGCAATAGCACTGCTAGGAATTTATCCAAGGGACACAGGAGTACTGATGCATAGGGGCACTTGTACCCCAATGTTCATAGCAGCACTCTCAACAATAGCCAAATTATGGAAAGAGCCTAAATGTCCATCAACTGATGAATGGATAAAGAAATTGTGGTTTATATACACAATGGAGTACTACGTGGCAATGAGAAAAAATGAAATATGGCCTTTTGTAGCAACATGGATGGAACTGGAGAGTGTGATGCTAAGTGAAATAAGCCATACAGAGAAAGACAGATACCATATGGTTTCACTCTTATGTGGATCCTGAGAAACTTAAGAGAAACCCATGGGGGAGGGGAACAAAAAAAAAAAAAGAGAGGTTAGAGTGGGAGAGAGCCAAAGCATAAGAGACTGTTGAGAACTGAGAACAAACTGAGGGTTGATGGGGGGTGAGAGGGAGGAGAGGGTGGGTGATGGGTACTGAGGAGGGCACCTTTTGGGATGAGCACTGGGTGTTGTATGGAAACCAATTTGACAATAAATTTCATATATAAATAAAAAATATATATATAAAAAAAAAATAATCATATACTTTGAACCAATAATTTCTGAACTGGAAAACTCTCTTTAAAAGCCCTATAGGAGAGAAAACGCTTTTTACAGGGAGATAGTATCACATCATTGTTTATTAAAAGGAGTTCAAAATAGATACGTAACTAATTGACAGAATATTATGCTGCTGTTAGAAACTTATGCAATTTTGTAATAACATGAAAAAAGCTTCTATGATACTTGTAAAATTCAACAATTTAACATACACACTTGCTTATAGACTATAGTCACAACTATTTTTTTTTTTACCTTTTTCTTACAAAAGTACTGGAAAGAACAGAGGCGAATGTGTGGATTTTTTTTCATTCCTCGTATTATTTTTACTAGTTTTCAAATTATCCAGAAATAGTATATATTAACTGAATGATGGCAAATATATGTTTTGCCTGAAAGTAAGAGAATTACCACATAATAGTGATAAAATATAAAATTCTTAGTGATGTGATATTTGTGCATACGTATACGTGAGTGTATGAGCACACACGGAGCTATGATGAAATGTAACACATAGAGAGAACAGACCCAGAGGACTGTCAAAAGAATTTCACAAAAGACAGTAAGTGAGAAGGAAAAGGAGGGCAGAACTCCCTATTAAAATTAAGCCTGATTTAAGCATTCTGTTTCCAGATTTCTCTTTTTTGTTTCCAAAACTGTCTACTGTTACAGAATCTATGTGACTTTGGAAAGATAAAAGTTAGTCCCCACATAAAATTCTATTAAAACTCTACATTCCTTTCAAGAAACTTGCTAACTTTCCAAACCTGAGTCTCATGCAGGACTCAGGAACTATCTTTTTTTGGTTGCATTTGTGGTTTTTATTCCAAATAAATACCTTCCCAAAACCATCAGGACCAGTATTTAAAAGCAATGATTGAAATTGGGGAAGACTACTCATTTCTTTTGTTTTTTTCTTTTCAAATTTTTATTTAAATTCTAGTTAATTAACATACAGTGGAATATTGGTTTCAGGAGTAGAATTCAGTGGTCAATCACTTATGTACAATACCCAGTGCTCATCATAATAAGTGCCCTCCTTAGTACCCATCAGCCATCTAGCCCATTTCCCACCCACATCCCTCCATCAACCTTCAGTATGTTTTCTATCTTACAGAGCCTTTCATGGTTTGTTTCCCTCTCTCTTTTTCTCCATCCCATATGTTCATCTGTTTTGTTTCTTAAATTCCACATTTGAGTGAAATCAAATGGTATTTCCCTTTCTATGACTTATTTCACCTAGCATAATACACTCTACAACTACATCTGGAAATGGTAAGATTTCATTCTTTGTGATGGCTAATATTCCAATGTGTACATATACCACACATTCTTTATCAATTCCTCAGTTGAAGGACATTTGGGCTCTTTCCATAGTTTGCCTATTGTTGACAGTGTTTCTGTAAACATTGGGGTGCATGTATCCTTTCAAATCTGTATTTTTGTATTCTTTGGGAAAATACCTAGTAGTAAAATCATTGCATTGTAGGGTAGTGCTATTTTTAACTTTCTGAGGAAACTCCATACTATTGTCCAGAGTGGTTGCACCAGTTTGCATTCCCGACACCAGTGCAAGAGGGTTTCTCCGAATCCCACCAACACCTTCTGTTTCCTGTGTTGTTAATTTTAGCCATTCTGATAGGAATGAGGTGGTATCTCATCGTGGTTTTGATTTTTAGTTCCCTGATGACGAGTGATATTTAGCATCTTTTCATATGTCTGTCAGCCATGTGTATGTCTTCTTTAGAAAAGTGTCTACACATGTCTTCTGCCCTTTTTATAACTGGATTCTTTGTTTTTGGGGTGTTGAGTTTGAGAAATTCTTTATAGATTTTGGATACTAACCCTTTATCAGATATGTCATTTGCAAATGTCTTCTCCCATTCCATAGGCTACCTTTCAGTTTTGTTGATTGTTTGCTTCGCTGTGCAGAAGCTTTTTATCTTGATGAGGTCCCAATAGTTCATTTTTGCTTTTGTTTCCCTTGCCTCTAAAGATGTGCCTAGTAAGAAGTTGCTGCAGCCAAGGTGAGAGAGGTTGCTGCTTGTGTCCTCCTCTGAGGATTTTGATGGTTTCCTGAAGAAGACTACTCACTTCTAATCACTCTCACTGTTGCAACCTATATTTCCTCAAATTCAACTAAGAAGAAACAACATGAATGAATTTTATGTTGCTCATGTAAGGAAACTTTAATATATTAAAGACATACCTACTTGAGCTCCAAAAGGCTCTTCCCTTCTATATGATTTAGATTAAAATGGCATGCTAAATAAAGTGCCTGAGAACTACAGTGATTGCTGCTACAGAAAAATGTGGTCTCCATCAATAGTATCCTGTAATCTGAAAAAAATCATTATTGAGTTAATGACAGAATGATTAGATTCAAAAAGCAAATTACCACGAGCAAAAACTCCCTGTTAAAAGCAAGCACCCATATTATTTGTTTCCACTGAGACAAAAAAAAATGTAAAAGATGTACTGTACAACAAATATAATCTATCCTATGGTCTGTTTTTAAATGTCTAATCTAAAAATGCTATTTTAAATGACCTTAATTCTCATTTTAATGCAATAATTAAATAATACTAAGTCTCTAGGTCACCAAAAACTGTATGTCCATTTATCACTTTGTGCCAGTCATTGTCAATTAAATCAACTTCTGGAAACAATTTTTCTTTCAGAATTATTTACCAGAAATGAGCTATGTGGAATATGGTGGGAGGCTGGAGAACAGTAGGGGGCAGGAGAGAAATGATTACCACCCTACTTAATTTTGCCTCAATTGTTAGATATCTATTCTAGAAATAAGATTTTTGTAGTTTACAATATTGCAGTGAGAAACAATGAGTTATTAATGGACAATTTTTCTTATTACAGTTTATTTGTGAGCCAAAGTTCAAATTCTAAAAGCAAATAGTTCATAAATTTTCTGCAAAGGTTTTATAGTTTTATAGCTCAAATAGCAAAAGTATAATGCTTCAATATCAGTAACATCTGGTTCGCCCATGGGAAGATTATACTTTATGTGGCTGGATGGTTATAATGTTTTCTTTTGATTTTGATAATCCTAGTAAATACATTCTAACCACTGATTGACATCCAAACAAATCAGTGCGTGTGCTCCATTACGACATGTCTTATCTATTAATTTCTGTGAAATGAAACATTGTTCAAACTGAGAAAGAAAATGCTAGTATGATTCCTCTGCTGCAAAAAAAAAAAAAAAAAAATGCAATCAGTATAAAGATGCTCAGATGTCCCACATTCATTCAGAGCTCCACCCCAGCGCAGAACAGTAATCAACATTTTATTTTTCTTTTTGGTCCACATTTCTGGCAGATACCTACAAAGGCAGCAATCTGAATCAATGAAGCCTATTACTGATGCATTGGATCTTTTTCTTTATGTCATTTTTAATTCCTGGTTTTTCCCACTCTTCTCATTTTATTCAATTATATTTTTCTTTGATCATATTTAAATCTTATTTCTCTTCACCATATTTTTAGATTCATTTTTCACTCATCTCATTTCTTCTCCATAGTCTCCTCTTTTTTTTTTTTTTTAACTTATAAAAATCACCTAACCAGGAATTTTCACTTCAATTTGAAATCGGCTCTGCGGGATATATCATCAGATGTTTCTTCCATTCTTTCCCCAACTTTCCAGTTCTTGTCTTCCTCTTCTGTGGAGATGACACCATCTCCCCTGGCTATCCCAAAGTTCCCCCATCATCTCCACTTGCCATTTTACAGAAACTCCTTTTCTCTTATTCCAGGCCTGACTGTATATTCTCAGTTCCTTCTTCAAACCAAACCAAAATGGTAATTTTAACACCTAAGAAAGACTGTGTTTATAGTCATGGGCCAATCAAGCGCGAGTACTGAGATGCTGAAATAACAGCACAGGTATCACAACAATAAATATTTGTACCAAAGAGACAGAAATACATAAAGTGTTGGGGTGTTTTGTTTTATTTCTTTTTCTCTAAACTTCATCACAATATAGTATGGTTAGGAGTATTACACAGACTTTGATTTAAGTCCTCACCTCCACCACCGTTTCATTTGGAGATACTGCAGAGATTAATTTGCCCAGGCTAACCCCAGTTGTTCCCATGTTTACAAAATGGCAATAAGAACAATACCCGCTTGTAAGGGCATGGTAAAGTTACGTACATAGAGTGAGAATCAGAGGCAATGGGACACAGTAACTAATCAGTACATGTTAGCTATCACTATTATTGTGATCGATATTATGAACAAAATAATTTGTTAATACAACTCAAAAAGAGAGAAGCATTTAAGATTTATTCAAATAGAAGCTATTTATTTCTCTCATTTGGCAAAGTGAAGTACCTATATGCTTCCAACGCTTTGCTAGATGTGGGACAACTTACTTCACTGAGCTTATAATACAGCAATTCCAGATAAAATCAAAGACCTGTTCAAGATTAAGATTTCTGGGGCCAACACCACTGTTAAGAGTATTGATGCCTTGACTCACTTCCAGTGGCCTGCCTCACGGCCCACGGGCTTTGCTGTTGCCCCGCAGAACTGCTTCCATTACAGTCCTTCACCAAATGAGGCCAGTGTCCACAACACTGGCTCCTCATCTCACTCAGGGCTATGCCAAAGACGTAAAATTTGGTGTGAATGCCCAAGCTTCAAGGTGTAGACCTTTTACCAGATGTTGTAGCCATTGCTGTGGGGCCAAAGGGAAGAACAGTGATTACTCAACAGAGTTGGGGAAATCCCAGAGTAAAAAAAGATGGTGTGACTGTTGCAAAGTCCATTGATTTAAAAGGTAAATATAAAAATACTGGTGCTAAATTTGTTCAGGATTTTGCCGATAACACAATTGAAGAGGCTGGAGGTGGCACTACTGCTGCTAGTGTCCTGGCACGCTCTATTGCCAAAGAAGTCTTCGAGAAGATTAGCAAAGGTGCTAATCCTATGGAAATCAGGAGAGGTGTCATGTCAGCTGTTAATGCTGTAATTGCTAAACTAAGAAGCAGTCTAAATCCGTGAACACCCCTGAAGAAATTGCTCAGATTGCTATGATTTCTGCAAATGGAGACAAAGGAATCGGCAACATCGTTTCTGATGCAATGAAAAGGTTTGGAAGAAAGGGTGTTATTATAGTAACGGATGGAAAAACACTAAAGGATGAATTAGAAATTACTGAAGGCATGAAGTTTGATCGAGGTTATATTTCTCTAAACTTTGTTAGTACATAAAAAGGCCAGAAATGTAAATTCTAAGATGCCTATGTTGTATTGAGCAAAAAGAAAATTTCCAATGTTCAGTCCATCGTACCTGCTCTTGAAATTGCCAACGCTCATCATAAGCCTTTGGTCATAAAATGCTGAAGATGTTAATGAAGAAGCTCTGAGGATACGGGTTTTGAATAAGCTAAAAGTTGGTCTTCAGGTTGTAGCAAGTCAAAGTTTCAGGTTTTGGTGACAATAGAAAGAACCAGCTTAAAGATGTGGCTGTTGCTAGTGATGGTGCAGTGTTGGGAGAAGAAGGATTGCCTCTAAACCTTAAAGATGTTCATCCTCACAACTTAGGAAAATTAGGAGAGGTCATCATGATGAAAGATGACAAGGCTCACAATAAAAAATGTATTCAAGAAATCACTGAGCAGTTAGATAGCACAACTAGTGAATATGAAAAGGAAGAACTGAGTGAATATCTGACAAAACTCTCAGATGGAGCAGGTGTGCTGAAGGTTGGTGAGACAAATGATGTTGAAGCGAGTGGAAAGAAGGAATTACAGATGCCCTCAATGCTACACGAGCTGCTGTTGAAGAAGGCACTGTTCTGGGAGAGGGTTGTGCCCTGCTTCAGTGCATTCCAGCCTTGGATTCCATAACTCCAGCTAACGAAGATCAGAAAATTGGTACAGACATTATTAAGAGAATACTCAAAATTCCCACAATGACCATTTCTGAAAATGCAGGTGTTGAAGGACCATTGATAGTTGTGAAAACTACGCAAAAGTTCCTCAGAAGTTGGTTATAATGCTATGCATGGAGATTTTGTGAATACGGTTGAAAAAGGAATCGCTGATCCAACTACGGTTGTTAAAACTGCTTTACTGAAGGCTGCTGCGGTGGCCTCTCAGTTCAGTACAGCAGAAGTTGTGGTCACCAGAATTCCTAAAGAGAAGGATCCTGGAATGGGCAGAATGGGTGGAAGGGGAGGTGGTGTGGGAGGTGGCATGTTCTAATTCCTAGAATAGTGCTTTACCATTATGAATGAACTGTGAGAGGGCACTCAAGGCAGAGGCCCTCAACAATAACTTCAAAAAAGTGAGATGAAGGAAATGACCGGAGAAAAGGCTCACTGTTATTTAAGAAAATCACTATAACCCTCAGTTACTGGTTTCAGTTGACAACAATGTAATGGTTTACCGCAGTCATTGTCCATGCTTCTGGATAATTTATTTTATATTTTTGAATAAAAAGACATTTGTACATTCCCAATAACCGAGTGTCAGAGCTATGTACCAATGCACCGCTTTCAACTTAAATCACTGAGGCATTTTTACTACCATTCTGTTAAAAGCAGGATTTTGGTGCTTGCCATCACCCCATCACCAGATGAAAAGTTAAGAAACAGCCTTTCTGTAGAGAGTAAGAATAATTGTGTACAAAGTAGAGAAATATCCAATTATGTGACAACTTTTCTGTAAAAAAAAATATTTAAAGTTTTAAGAGTACTGATTTTATTTTTATTTTGTTCTTTATGCATTTCATCGCTTTTTTTATACTTTGAAAAACTAAGTTTACTATAAAAAAAATAGGAGTATGCATAAATTTGCTGGTAGACTGATGATCCAAAGGCTCCTGCGGGACACACAGGTGGAGCTGCCAAGGCAGGTGAGTATAAGAAACGAATTTCAGGAGAGGGAAAGCTGGGGAGTCAGCAAACCGGTGTTAACTAAAGCCATGGAAGTTGGACAAATGTGTTCAGTGAGAGTGTGAGTGTGAGGGGAAGAAAAAAGAGGGTGCCACAAAGAACCTTCTAGAGTACCAATTTAAAAGAAAGGTAAGCCCACAGGTAGGAATGGGCAAGGGCTATCCGGGGAAGAAAGAAAAACAAAAACAGGAGCACACAACATTGTAAATTCCAACAGAAAGAATGTTTTAAAAGAGAGGAAGTGATCAATGGTACAAAGTTATGCCAAGAGATCAAAAACATATGTTCTCTAGACACCCCCAAGAACTAATTTTTGTGGCCTTAGAAAGAACAATTTCAGACAAACAGAAAAGGCAAGTGCCCGGTATGTTCTGGCGTGAGTGGAGGATGCAGATTTAAGACTGAGAATATACATATTCTGGGAAACGTCTAGCTATGAGTAGAGACAAGAGTTCCCGGGTAGGTGAAAGTGGACTTGGAATAAAGGGAGGATTTGTGCACGGATGCAGGTTTGTTTATAAGGGGAACGATCCTTTGACATGTCTAATGCCAATGGGAAGAAATCAGGAAATCAGGGGAGAGGAAGAAGGCTAAAGATGCAGAAGAAAGAAAATACTTCGAGTCAGGGCTTTTAGAACATACACAGGTACAAGATCCAGAACATGCGTGAAGGCTTTGGCTTAAAGAGGAAGAAGCATCAGAAGGGAAGAATGAAAGAATGTGTGGGTAGTGGTAAATTAGCAGGAGCTTTCTGGCTCACGGAGGCTGTTTTCCCTGTATGTCAGCAGTTAAGAAAGAAGAAAGGAGAGTAGAGCATAGTAAAGTAGAAAAGCTTTTATATAAAACTGAGGAGAATGGGGGAGCCTGGGTGGCTCAGTTGTTTAAGTGTCCGACTTCAGTTCAGGTCACGATCTCAGGGTTTGTGAGTTCCAGCCCCCTGTTGGGCTCTGTGCTGACAGCTCTGAGCCCGGAGCCTGCTTTGGATTCTGTCTCCCTCTCTCTCTGACCCTCCCCCACTCGCGCTCTCTCTGTCTCTCTCTCTCAAAAGTAAATAAACTTAAAAAAAGAGAACTGTGGAGAATGGAAGACAAATTTCTGGAAAAATACATAAAAGTTGCATCTCAGAGTGGAGGGCTCAGCTGAGGTCATCATCCCAGATTTTTGCCCCATCTCCTTGGTTGGCAGCACCTCCTCTGACGCCCTCCCAGAGGACTTCGGCACGCCTCCGTCGCTCTTCCTTTTTACTTTTACCTTCCAAGAAGAGGATTAACTCCAGGTGGTGAGGATTTCATGTTGTATTTTCCATCTTTTTTAAAGAAAGTATATCAATTTAAAAGTGAGATTGTTTTCAGCATGACCAAATCAGATATAATACTGTCTGATTCAAATCTCAATGAACTTTTAGTCAGCATGGCTTGAATGTGCTGAAAATGACTTAATGATGATGCATCTTACCAAACCTTTGCACTCATACCTGTAGACACAGCGAGGGAAGAAAACACAGCGAAGGAAGTAGAAACCCCAAGAATTTCACTCTAAACTAGCTGCATGTTGCTAGGAAAAATATCGTTTGTGGTCATGACCAATATGTATAAATGTTCAAGTGGCACTCTTGATTTTTCTGTCTCCCTCCTCCTTTCCTCTCCTTCAGCTGGACCCTTCTGTTTCCAAGATACCTTCTAGTCTGAGTCTTTGCTGCTCAATTGGGTGTCTCCAGTACTGACTGAGGTTGCCTGGCAACATGACCACTAGAACATTCACCAGCCTGTGTGGCAGCTCTATTTTTTGGTTCGCAGGTGGGGGATTTGGATAGAACTGTATGAGGTTTCCGCTTTGCAATTCTGTTTGATTTCAGTGAGCATCTAATGAAGTTTATTATTTACAATATCATTATTATAGTTTATTGCATTATTCAGCATTGTACAGAGGTTTTTATTTGTCATCATAATTGTTAATACTTCCAGCAAATTTATAAGATTGGAACTGTGCTTCAAAATACTTAATTACTTTTTGGAGGCTTATTAGCATAAAGACAAAATTTTTTTTTAATATTAAAAACCAAAAGGTTATTGACAGGGAGAGAAGTACGGGCAACTTCTTGGGGATTGGTTCTATATCTTGGTCTGGGTAGTAGTAACACAAGTGTGTAGCTAGGTAAAAAGTACAGATATACCAATCTGTATACTTAATATTAGTGCACTTTGCACACTTTAATATACATACGGCATTTTTTGAGAGTTTTAAAAAGTAGTGACAAGATGAATAAATATACATACGCATATAGAAACAGAAGCTATATAAGCTTGATAACATTTTAGTTTGGGAATAAAAATAATCCCCAGGCTTTTATCACGGAACATAGTATCTTCTTAAAGACTGGGCATCGCTACTGCATTTAATCACTTTAACAATAGAGACTATTTGGCCATATGGCAACCATGCTTTAACTAATAACTTGCTATTTATAGAAAAGGAGCTTTAACTGTCAATTCAGATGGGCAAATTGAGGAGAGCAGACAGCACTAATAGCCACACACTGCAAAAGATTTGCTATTTGCTTCAGCCACACTGGAACGAAGCGGAATGCCTCAGATACAAAGATCACGTCCAGAAATTTATCTCAAGAAGACACTTCATGCACAAAGTCATAGATATGCCTTGCTAGTCTGGTTTCTGAAGTGTCTAAGACCAATAACATCCTACAACGTAATGTGTACAGAAAAATAGATTTGCAAAATGTAACATAAAGTTAAAAAGAGAGGTCTGGGGCACCTGGGTGGCTCAGTCAGCCGAGCATCGGACTCTTGATTTTGGCTCAGGTCATGATCTCACACTTTCCTGGGTTGGGGTCCTGTGTTAGGCTCTGTGCTGGTAGCAGGGAGCCTGCTTGAGATTCTTTCCCTCTCTCTCTGCCTCTCCCCTGCTCACACTCTCTGGTTCTCTCTCAAAAGAAATAAATAAACTTAACAAAATAATGAAAAGTAAAATAAAACAGAAGTCCTTAGTCACTTTATTTCCTTGCATTTTATTTATAACATTTTATTGTACAATCTCCATGTTACAGAATGTGGGCATTTTTCTGTTCTTTACCCACTGGACTTTCTAAAGACCTTAACATTGAGGGGCCTCCTGGATGGCTCAGTTGGTTAAGCCTCAAACTTCAGCTCAGGTCATGATTTCATGGTTCATGGGTTTGAGCCCCTCATTGGGCTCAGTGCTGACAGCTGGAGCCTGGAGCCTGCTTCAGATTCTGTGTCTCCCTCTCTGCCCTTCCCCTGCTCATTCTCTCTCATTCTCTCTCTCCCTCTCTCTCTCTCTCTCTCTCTCTCAAAAATAAATAAACATTAAAAAATTTTTAAAGAGTTTAGCATTGAAATTATGCAATTTTTCAAAGTACTTTCACACTGTTCTTATTTCATTTGCTCCTCATCATGCCCTTAATATATATTGCCCATTTTATAAATGAGCAATCTAAGGCACAGAGAATTTAAGTGACTTTCCCAAAGTGACACACTTTCTCTAAGCAAGCAATCTCCACAACCAGAACTGGAAGCCAGTTTTCTAAATACAACACCATGTTGTTGTTCAGTTAATACCTATTTTTCATTTCAGAACTGGCAAAACTTCACAACAAAGCCAGTTCCTGTAAAAATTCAACTTTGATTCGAGGAATTAAGTCTTTATCATTTTATTTGATGATCTTTAGGATGTTTCTTTTGACAAGAGGCTATGTCTGGGGCAAGGAGAACTGCATAGAATCATGGTGTTTTAAAGCTGTCACATAGGTGGTGGAGGTCAGTTCAGCTACCTAACTGCTTTGTCAGCTGACAAAACTGATGTCCAGAGGGTTAGAATGACTTTCACAAGTTTCATAACTTTTAATGTTAGAATTCAAACCGGAAGTCATCTTATCCGTCTCTTGGTTCGACATTACATAAAGTGCTGCTATCAGAAACCTAAATTTTGAGCAATATTTCACTATGGTTCAAAGTATAAAAATGATATATTTAAAGGGCAGAAATGGAGACTCTCAATCCCATCTAAAAGATAAAGCTTCATCCAAGAAAAACAAGGTAAATTGCCTTCCTGCCCTATCAATCAGTATTAGGCTTGGATAAACTCTGTCCTCCCTTAAATAACTGAATCTAATGTTAATATAAGATGAGTAATATAAAACATACTATTTATTGATCCTTTCCTATGTGACAGACCCTTTGCATATATTATCATATTCTATCCTCACCAAAATGTTTTAAGATACTAATTATCATACCCCCTTACAACTGAGAAAGTAGAACAAGTTAGGATAAGAACCTTGGCTCAAGGTCACATAACTAGCAATTTGCAGAGCTGAGATCAGAACCCAGAGATCAACATCTCTGTTTTATGATAGAATCTGTGCATTTTAACGCACATCATCCTGCTTCAGAAATTAGATTACCAGAATGCATTTTGCCCATCTTCTAATTGTGAGTGAGATTGCTAAGAGCCCACCAAATAGCTATCATCGTCTCCCCTACTAGGGACATATTCAGAGCCATTGTGTGTGCAGCAAAACTACTATACACATCAGCTACTTTTGCAACAAAGAGTAATGATGCTTAGGTAGAAAATATTGGGTAGAGTTTACACAGAATTTCCTTGAAGAAAGCTAAATCAGCTGGTAGCATGCCCCTTTGCTATTGCAGTATTTTTTTTTTCCATTCTTGCTGCATAGAATACAAATACAACTGATGGCTGTGCTCCAGTAATCATGTTAAACCACTGGAAAACCCTTGAGGATGAAGTCATATGACCAAGATGGTAGAATAGGACTACAGAAGGAGACTAGATTCTCTAATGAACAAGGTACCACAATCCCAGCTCCACAATGCCAGTGGCCAGAGTTCCTTTTGCAGGAAAAAACTTGAACTTCACCTTATTTAAAACAATGAAATCTTGTTACACATAATCTGTTGAGCTTCAATTGCTCACAAAACAGTGATAGCAACAACTCACTTTTGTGTGGAAATGCTACTGAAGATAGCATTAATTTGAGATTTCTGGCTCCAGTAATTGCCGACTAAGTAATGTAAAGGAAAAAACTCATCTTGCTTTGGAACACTTGAAAAGTTGAGTTAAAATATATGTGAAAAAAATGCAGTTTTTCTTCTAATACTTTGAAAGTTGAAAGCCACCAGAGAATATTGCTCTTAGCCTAACAGTAAGAAAAGGCCAGATAATCTACAAAATAATAACTTTTCTTGAGCTCATAAGGGAGCTGGAGTTGCAAGGCAAAGAGATTAACCAAATTTCAAAGGGTAACAGTCATTCTGAGGAGAGACAGGACATATGAGCCTTTTTACCTTTGATAGAACATGAGAGGAACAGGTGCTCATTATGAAAGAAGGTAAGAAGAAAATAGCTAAAATTGTAACAAATACTTGAAGGCCAGAATGGGTCACCAGAACAATATAGACACCCTGGGATCACCCAGACACAAAGGAATATGCATTCATGTGTAAGCATTTTTTTTTTTTTTTTCAGACGTCCACCAGCTGCTTAGCAGAAAGACTGAGGTCAAGGCAGGAGACCAGAAAAAGCACTTTGGTGTCACAAAAACACAAAATCTTTTCTGATTCCCCAGACCCTTCTCTAATGCAAAGCAAAACTTAGCCTTTTAGGACACAAAGCAGAGATCTGCTACCACTGGGGGAAGAACAGGAACCTCTTCCACCAAAGAACCCCACAGAGACAAGTAAAAGTTTGGGCGGGCACCATGGGAGGAATGGGCAGGAATGCGGAAAGAGCCATTCTCCTAAGTTCCAGATGCGCAAGGCATGTCTAAGGTTAAGACTGGAGGAAAGGAACCCGGGACCCTTCTGCACCCACCAGGAGCACTATTCTTGGTAACAAGCAATAGCGCTCTGCCACTTGGGAGTACAAGGGTGCAACAAGAACTTTGCTATGGAAGCATGGGACACATCCTAAAAGAGGGAAGGGTAGAGAACAAATAAGAAATCCTCTGGCACTCTAGGTCCCACAGTAAGCCCAAGAAAGCAGCAGCTCTGCTTCTGGAATGTGACATCTGTGAAAAAAACAATCAATCAATATAAATCATCAGATTAACAAAGTAAAAACAGAAAAATTGGGTGCCTGGGTGGCTCAGTCGATTGAGCATCCGACTTCGGCTCAGGTCATGATTTTCCAGTCTGTGGGTTAGAGCCCCATGTGGGGCTCTGTGCTGACAGCTCTCAGAGCCTGGAGCCTACTTCAGATTCTGTATCTCTTTCTCTTTCTGCCCCTCCCTGGCTCATGCTCTGTTTCTCTATCTCTCAAAAATAAATAAACATTAAAAAAATTTTTAAATGATTTGATAATCTCAATAGATACAAAGGAAGCATTTGATAAAATTCAAAACCCAGTTATGATTAAAAATCCCAGCAAAACAAGAGAAAAATAAATTTCTCTATCTAATGTATGATATTTATCAAAAATTAGTACAGTAAACAGCATTCTTAACAGTAAATTGGTGACAGTATTGCCTTTGACTCGGGAATAAGAGCAGAATGTCCACTCTTCCCACTTCTTTCATTCAGCATTGCTCTGGACATTGCAGCCAATTGAATAAAATATGAAAAAGAAAAGTGTAAAGCTTGAAAAGTATTAAATAATATTATCTGTGATCAGAGAACACATAGCTCTTTATATAGAAAATCCAAAAGAACCTATTTAAAATATTAGAATTAATAAGTGAGTTTATGATCTGCTGCAGGCAAGCTCAATATTTAAAACAAATTCTATTAAAGGAACAAAAAGAAAATAAGGTTTTAAAATTAGATAATATATAAGAATATCTGACTGCATAAAACATCTAGGACAAATTAACTACAAAGTATAAGACATATATGATTGAGACAAATTAAAAAGACCTAAACAAATGAAGTATATATACTGATTTAAAAAGTCAATCAGATTTAAAAAGTCAATATTTTAAGCATACTAATTTAATGTTCACAGATTTAAAAAGTCAATATTTTAAGCATACTAATTCTTTAAAAATATACTTAACAATAGATTGAATGCAATTCCAACTAAAATCCCAACAATTATTTTTTGTGTGTCAAACTTGACAGAATAATTCTAAAATTTGTATGAAATAAGGCAAGGTCAAGAACCCTGGAATAAAAACATAGTGAGGGAACTTGTTTTAATAGATAATATAAATAATTTAAAAATGACAATAGTTAAAATAGTGGCTTAATTAGAAAGAAGAAATTAATAGCCCAAATAAAAGTAATAGTAGGCCCCCAAAACACAGACATATACAGCACTTAATTTATGATAAAGATGGCATTTGAGAGCAGTGGGCAAAGAGAGGAATTTTCAGCATGATTCTGTAACAACTGGATATCCAGCTGGAAGAAAAAATAGGACTTGACTTCTACCTCAAACCAGCCACAAAAATAAATTTAAAGGAAATGATCTAAATGTAAAGAGGCAAAAATATAATTATAATTAAAATTAGAAACTTTTCCTCATCAAAAACTCCATTAAGAAATTGAGAAAGTTGGGGCATCTGGGTGGCTCAACCTGTTAAGCACCCAACTCTTAATTTCAATTCAGGTTGTAATCTCACAATTCATGAGAGCTGTCAGCACAGAGCCTGCTTGGGATTCTCTCCCTCCCTCTCTACCTCCTTCCTTTTCTCTGTCTCTTTCTCTCTCTCTCTCTCCCTGCCCCCCCCAAATAAATAAGTTAACTTTAAATAAAAGAAAAAAGACATTGAAAAAGCAAGTCACAGAGAAGAAAAGGTATTTGCAATATGTAATTGAAAGGGGACTCAATTCAAATACAATTAACTTCTGCATATTAACAATAAAAAAAATCAACACACTAGAAAAGTAGGCAAGACACTTGAACAGGCAACTTACAGACAATAATATCTATATGGCAATTAAACCCATAACAAAACCACATTTACAATAGGGAAATGTAAACTCTGTTCTCATCAGAATGGCTACAACTAAAAAGACCATACCAAGCATGGATACAGATGAAACAAAGGGAACTCTCGTACACTACTGACTACAATGTAATTAGTGTAACTACTTTGGAAAACTGTTTAACAGTATCTACTAAAATTGAAAAGTTGTATTCGATATAACTGAGCAATTTCATCACTAACAGTAATGCATGGATATGTACAGCAAAACATATTTAAAAGAATGTTCATAGCAGCACTATTCATAACTGCCCAAACCCAGAAATAGCTCAAATGTCCATCAACAATACATGGATAATTACTCTGTAGTATTTTTCTACAATGGCACACTACCTAGCAATGAAAATTAATGAATCACACAAAAACATTAATGAAACTTAGATATATAAATTCAGGAATGCATGTTGTATGACTTACATATATAGATTTAAAAAATCAAGCTAAACTAACATTTTGTATTTAGGGATGCATGATAAAATGTTAAAACTGCAATGGACAAGCAAGGAAGTGATCACGAAAGTCATGAAAAAGTTATCCTTATGGAATTGATGGAAGAGGAGTAATGTTTAGAGGCAAAACAACAGGATTTTTGAGATGCAGAAAATATTCTATTTCTTTTTTTGTAAGTTTATTTATTTACTTTGAGAGAGAGAGAGAGAGAGAACATCTGTGAGCAGGGGAGGGGCAGAGAGAGAGGGAGGGAGAGAATCCCAAGCAGGCTCCATGCTGTCAGTGCACAGCCTGAAAAAAGAGGCTCCATCTCACAAATGGTGAGATCATGACCTGAGTTGAAATCAAGATTCAGACACTTAACTGACTGAGCCCCCTGGGTGTTCCAGAAAATGTTCTATTTCTTGATCTGCACAATGAAGTTACATGGGTCTTTGCTTGTAAAGTTCATTGTTTTGTGCTCGTAATGCATAAAAATTCACAGTAAACACATGCAAAATGTCAATAATTGTGGAATTAAATCTTATAAATTTAAAATTATGATAAATGAGATAGAGTTCCATGAACATAAGTAACATATATTGAGAATTTACTATGTGTCAGGCACCACTGTAAGTGCTTTATCTTTTTTTTGTTGTTTTTAAATTTTTTAAGTTTATTTATTTATTTTGAGAGACACAGTGATGGCACTAGTAGGAGATGGCCAGAGGCGGGGCGGGGCGGGGAGAGGGGGAGAGAGAGAGAGAGAGAGAGAGAGAGAGAGAGAGAGAGAGAGAATCCCAAGCAATCTCTGTGCTGCCATCACAGAGCCCAATGCAGGGCTTGAACCCATGAACCATGAGATCATGACCTGAGCCAAAACCAAGAGCCAGACACTTAACCGACTGAGCCACCCAAGGGTCCCTGTAGGTGCTTTACCTTATTTAACTTTCACAATTATTCAGAAAACATACTACTTCTCCTATCACATTTCAAAGGTGAAGAAACTGAGGCCAGAGAGCTTACATACTTGACACACGAAAAGTCACACAGCTAAGGTCGCATAGCTAAAATCTCACATTACAAAAGTCACATGGCTAAAGACGCCTCATTCTGGGATCTGAACCCATGCAACGGTATGGTTCTGGAGGCCAGGCTTTTAAGCAGCATATTATGCTACTTCTCCAATATAGGAAAAGAGAGATACTCTCTATGTTGGGTGTTAGTTTTTTTCCCTTGTCAAAATTATTGTTTAGTATGATGGTAAACTAACTCTAAAATATTGGTCTTTCATGCACCCAAGATATTTAATCTTTAATTTAGCACTCTATCCTTGTTTCAGTTTAAGCTCTGCTAAGGAAGGAAGACAAATCATATTAAGATGACATATTTACTATTCTAATTTATAATTGAGCAATATCATAAATTACACTGTTCCTGTTGCCCAGCATAGGAATGAATGTATCTAAAAGATTCATCACTAACCATAAGGGATACTTCTCCCTAAAAGTCAGAAGATGTTTCTCCCTACCCCAAAGACTTAACTGAAGAAGGGGCAAACCCTGAAGAAAAACAAAACAAAACAAAACAAAATAAAACAAAATAAACAAACAAATAACAACTATTTATGTGACTATTGGTAACATCATTTTCCAGTTCATTCAACCTGGAAAACTCAGTTATTTTTTACAGAAATGATGTGCAGTGGTTACAGATTCTGGAGCTTGACTCAACACGTTCAAGTGTCACCGTGGCTATTCTCTAGCTATTTAACCAACAACAATTTACTTGGCTAAATTCTGCCTCAGTTTTCTCTTGTGCAAAATGGGGATGACATCAGTATCTACCTCTCAGAGTTGTCTGATATAAAATTAAATGACAAATATAAGTTATTTAAAACAGAGTCTGTTACACAGCAAATACCACACAAGGGATTCTGGTTATTACTACTGCCTGTCCCCATCTCCTTCAAAGCCTCACCTCCATCTAGTCCTTGTCTCCATTCCCACTGCTGCTACCTCAGGTCTTACCCTCCACTCTTATTCTTATACTGCTCTATTTTCCTAAAATTTGTTATCTTATCTACAAGTCTTCCAACTGGAATCCATTGTGAAGACACCACCAGGCTAGTATTCAAATAGAAATTTTTGTTCACATGATTGGCCTTCCCAAAATATTCTTTGTTTTTTTTTTCTATTGCCTACCAATTAAATTCAAAGTTCTAAATGTGTTTATCACTATTTCCTACAGCCTAGCCCCAGCCTTAATTTTCCAGTGTTATCTGTTTTGAGACCAACACAGGAAACTTATCCTGCTGCCTAATTAATGTCAAGTATGCCACTTCAATTCTAAGCTCTTTTATGCCATTTCCTTGACTTCTCAGTGAACATTTTCCACCTGCACCAAGATCTAGTGCAAATGCAACCTCCATGGTGAAATCTTGAGCGAATGCTGTTCAGAATTAAACCTTTCTTAAATCTCCTCTAATGCTTTATTCTTTTTCACGTATAGGGACTTGTTTTTTTATTATTTCTCAAATTATTTAAATGGCTTTAGCAATTCGATTACTTTAGGCCATTCTCCTGACACCATATCCTAATACCACATCCTTCGTTTATGCCTGTGCCTATGTTATTTCCTTAAATTGAACACAGAATTTTCTTGAGTCATTTTTGTCTTTCCCTCCTACTTGCTGCCCTAGTACTAAACCAGCATGGTGTTTCTCTAATAATATTAGCGGAGCATGCAATTAATATCTATTGAATGAAGTGAAATATTATCACTAACTGTAATCACTAGCTTTGTTTTTCAGAGACCAAACACGAAAATTGAAAGGAGAAGCATTCTGTAAGTCCTTTATTCTCAAAACCAACAGTAGTGTGAGAACACAGAGTGACCTATTCTCTCTTAGGGCAATAATATTTTAAATACCAGTAAGTTCGAAAATATCCCTCAGGTAAAATGTTGCTGGCAGTTTGTTTCAAGAAGTTACGTGTAAAAGGACTGGGGTCAGTGGATGGTTGAAATGGAAAAAGATGAAGATCACCAAAGAGATGGAAAGGGAAAGTACCAGTGTGGTCAGTGTGGTGTCGTAAGAACGCCCCTCAGTGATGACACACTTTACGAGGACAAATAGGGAGGGCGATAATTAAGTCTAGCTAAACTCTTCATTCCATCGCATGAAATGGAGGGAGAACTGCAGGAAAACAGTGTGGTTCGGCATTTCAAATTCTGAGGAGAAGCATAAGATACGGTCCCTGCCTTAGAGACGGAACTTTTTCACTTTTTAAGTTTTCTTTACACAAGCAGCATTTTTTAAAGGCGATCTGTTTCAGATTGCCAAGTGGTCCCATTAGCAATATGTAACAGCGAGAAACTTAGCATGTCTGATTTCATACTGCTATTTCCTTTGCTGCTGTGATATATATAGTTTAGTAATTCTGCTTAGCCCTGTATGTAGGCACGTTGCAGCTAAGATCTGCAGAAACTACTCTTTACCCAAAACCTACTTCACCCAGAAGATAAGGAAGTACAGAAATGATTATTCTATGATTAAGACTTACAGGAATGGCATGACCAGATTCCTGTACACAAAGATGAACTGAGCAAGGACAAAGAAGTTACATGACCTTTCTTGGATTTCTACAGATATTAGTCACCGTTTGACTCCAACTCCTTTCTACCATCCCCTTTTGCTCATGTACAAGCAGCTCAAATTCTATGCTGAGGGAAGATGCTTCTCTGGGATGGTGGTCTGCCATTTCCTCAGTTTGCTGTCTTTCTGAATAAAGTCGCTTTCCTTGCCCGAACCCCTTCCCTCTTGACTTACCGTCTGTCCTGTGGGAGCAGAATAAGCTTGGGCTGGGTTACAAATGAAAGGCAATTATCATTTATTTTAGTTGAAATTCAATAATCAACTACTTATATACTAAAGAATTCTTATGTATGATCTGAGGTTTGGGAGCAGTGTTTTTATGCAAATAAAAGAAAGTTACATCAACCACAAATTTTCAGTCCTTAACACTCAGGTGAAAAGTATAAAGAAACAGGACTTTAGAATTGGATCAGCCTCAAAGCTTCATTGCCATGAATGATAGATTGAAACTTCCTATTGTGCATTTTCCTCAAACAAAACAATGGGGACAATAACATACCTACTTCGTCATATTATTGCTTAGATTAAATGAGATACTGAATGCAAAGTACATGGGATAGAGCAAATACTTAATAAATTTTGTTTTTGTCCACGTGGCTTCAATGTCCATAAATTGTTTCATAGAGCATCAGATGAGATTATGACCTCAAGTTAACTGACCATCATTTCAACTATTTTCTTTACTTTATATCTGTAAGTTTGTCCTGTCTCTTTCAAAATAAGCATTTCAGACTCTGGAAACACTTCACACTGCCTCTTCTTTTCTCCAAAAAGCACACACGTTTCAGCCTAGATATACAAACAACACACAATAGGATATATATGTGTGCTGATTTTATATACTGTATATTTACATGGTGATTACCTAAATGGTTTGTTTCTTCACTAAAAGTTAAAAGATGTCTACATTTATAAAGAAGGCTGGGGGCGCCTGGGTGGCTCTGTTGGTTGAGCATCCGACTTCGGCTCAGGTCACGATCTCGCGGTCCGTGAGTTCAAGCCCCGCATCGGGCTCTGGGCTGATGGCTCAGAGCCTGGAGCCTGTTTCAGATTCTGTGTCTCCCTCTCTCTGACCCTCCCCCATTCATGCTCTGTCTCTCTCTGTCTCAAAAATAAATAAACATAAAAAAAATTAAAAAAAAAAAGACGGCTGAACTTTAGTTTCTTTTGTCACATGTCAATCAACAGTATTCACTGAGTACTTTTGTGGTGTACTTTATGTAACGTTAGGATGCTTATTAACAAATATACTTAAATTGAATTATCAACTTGCTTTGTACCTGGAATTGTGCTATACTTTACATGTGTTAACACACTACAAACGAAATAGTTCCTAATCTTACATCCATTTTATTTTTTTATATTAAATGTAATTTATTGTCAAATTGTTTTCCATACAACACCCAGTGCTCATCCCAACAGCTGCCCTCCTCAATGCCCATCACCCACTTTCCCTGTCATCCCACCCCCATCAACCCTCAGTTTGTTCTCAGTATTTAACAGTCTCTTATGGTTTGCTTCCATCCCTTTCTGTAACTTTTTCCCCCTTCCCCTCCCCCATGGTCTTCTGTTAAGTTTCTCAGAATCCACATGAGTGAAAACATATGGTATCTGTCTTTCTCTGCCTGACTTATTTTACTTAGCATAATACCCTCCAGTTCCATCTAATCTTACATCCATTTTAAAGAAACATTAAGTATTTTTTTTTGAGAGAGGGAAAGAGCAAGCAAGGGAGAGAGGTGTGTGGGGGGGAGAGAGAGAGAGAGAGAGAGCAGAGCCAGACATGGGGTTCGATCCCACAAACCTGGGATCATGACCTGAGCCAAAATTGAGAGTCAGACCCTCAAATGACTATGCCACCCAGGTGCCCCGAGACGTTAAGTAATTTGTTCAGTCATACAGCTAGTAAGTGATAAATCCAGTATTTAAAGCCAGGTGGTCTGAATTCCTAAACATACTCTAGACTACTTTTTTAAAATAGTTATATCGGGAGACAACATAAAAACATCAATGCTACCATTATTGTTTCTACATTTTTTTTGGAAATTCTACTTTAGAACTGTCTTCCTAAACATCTCACTTCATCAAACAAGGAACGCAAGCATGTAAAATCTAGGAGTCTGATTCTGTGGTCCCTCCAAACTCTGAAAATAATAGCAGGCTTTAATTTTATTTGGTTGTTTTTTTTTTTTAATGAATGAGAGAAAACTCTTGAAGAACTTCAGAATACTAATTCTAAACCTGTTTTTTGTTTTTGTTTTTGTTTTTGTTTGTTTGTTTTTATCAAAGATTACCTTAGGTGATTTTTTCAGGACCTACATTTTCATTTATTTCACACCAGTTCAAAGCAGTCCAAGCTTGGGGTGTGTGGGTGGCTCTGTCGTTAAAACCTCCCAACTTCAGCTCAGGTTGTGATCTCCTGGTTCATGGGTTCGAGCCCCATGTCGGGCTCTGTGCTGACAGCTCAGAGCCTGGAGCCTGCTTCAGATTCTCTGTCCCCCTCTCTCCCTGCCCCTCCCCTTCTCTCTCTCTCTCAAAAATAAATAAACATTAAAAAAATTTTTTAAAGCATTCCAAGTTGGACTGGAGATTGGAAAGCATCATTTGACAAGAAAGCAATGACATGATAGACAATACAGAAAAAAATACATTTTCAGAATAATGCTTAAACAAAACAGAAATATAAATAAATTATCAGAACACGTTTAAACTCTTAAATATTCAGCCTCTTAGATAGGTTATTTAACTGTCTACATTAATAGTTGGAGACCATATTTTCTGAAAAGTCTTGGTTCAAAGCCCAGATTCACCACTTTGAAAAGATGTTGAGTAAGGTAGTAAAACTTCTCAGGTCTCAGGTTTATTTATAAAATGAGGATAAAAATAATAATCTTAAAATATTTCAGGGAGAATTATAGGCAACACACATAAGTTACCTGATTCACAGTAAATCTTAATACTGGGCCAATCTTAATACTTAATTTAATACTCTTTTTTAAAATTTCCGTATCAGCACTGGTTAATAACACCTGCTTTCTACACTCTACTCAACTTATGATCAAGAGAAAAACATCTCATTTAAATATAAGTGAGAAATATCATGTGCAAGTTATATAAGTAGAACAATAGTAAAATTTGTCATCAGAAATCTTGAATTTATACAACTTAATTCAGACTAGCAAACAGCTCATCAAATTTTTTCTTTTATATACATTTTGCCTCAATATTCACAAATATCAAGAACCATAAATAGAAATGTGTTCTTTTATGACTGCCAAATTCATTCAGCATGACTGCAATTGAGTGGAAAAATAAAAATACATATTACTTACTGTATGTGGCGTTTGGCAATTTCAAAATGATTTGCAAACATTCATCTTCAAAATACTCCTATAAAATGTATCTGTGAAGAAAAAAAAATCCAAATGAGTAAGCGATTTGCCAAGGTCACAGAAAAACTAATCCAGACCAACAGAAACTTAGACAATACATAAACATACTGAGATAAGGTTTTGCAAAATATAGTTTATACACCTAGGAAAGTATAATGGGCTGATGAACAGAAATATTCCCAACTGTATGCAAATATCCCGTATTTAAGTCAAAGATAATACTCTTAAGAGGTAAGAAGAGTCTGCACATTGACTTCAAGAATATATGTGACAAACACAGCTTCCCCAGAACATGGCAGAACAACATAAAAGCAATTCAAAAGCATGATATAACTATAAGTAAATTTAAGTTGGAGACTTGAGGTGCTTATTAAAATAATTCAAGCTTTTTAAAATGTACTTTTGTCTGATATATGAAGATCACTGAGTTAGAAAAGAATTTTGCTTGATTTATCCAGAGAATTGCACCAATTCACTTTGTAATTGCATTTCGATTCTAATTGAAAACCACGCACTGAGAAAAACGCATGCATGCCTTTTGCACACCTTACAAAAATACACAAACATCCATTTCTTTCTTCTCAGAAGGTCACTACTAAGGGGAAAGTTCATCAGATTCTAGTAATTAAGTTGTTTTAGAGAAGAGGTATTGGGAAAAGCGCATTAATTTCAAACCTCAAAATATTTTCAGCTTCAATGGATTTTATTCTACTGGGTATAGTGTGTTATAAAAGAAATACCTAAAAGGAAACAAAACCAAACACAACCTGATGACATATGTAACCCTTTAAAGTACAATGTGTTATTTCAGGCAGATCAAACACACTATGGAGGGTAGAAATAAAAATCCTCTTAAGTAGCAAGCATGTTAGTGGCATTCTCAGTGACCAGCAGAATCTCCGCCCACAGAGATTTGGTTTACAGTACTGAACAGAAATATGAGCTTACTAATGAGGGACGTGTACTTTTTGAGTTCACCAAAACCAAGTGTAATCAAATCAACAGTTTGACAAGCAGAAGAGGCATTCAGAGTTCAAAGTCTCATTTTTCTTCCTCTAGTGAATGGAAGACAAGATGACATGGACCTCTACCTGGCCCAAGAAGGGATGAGTTTACTAATACTCAACACAAAGCTTTTCAAACAAGAGGAGACTAGACAGAGTTAGCAATTTACAGTTAAATGCCAAAAGTGAATGAAGACACTTTTAAGAAGCTATGCATGTTTATAATTTCATTTTTGTAAGTGTAAAACTTAGAGCTTAATAGAAGATACAAATTCAGGTTCACATATAATTTCAAAACAATTATAAAGTTCTAGCAATTTGCCAGACCTTATATTTCTTCAGATTTTAGCATATTCACCCTCCTAGGCAAGAGAACTGAAGTTAGCACTAATCACGCCATTTGCCTAATTTGACACAGCTAAGAGGTGATCCTAGGCTCAGCAAAAGCTTTTCTAACACAGACTCTTCTCACTACAGCACCTGCTAGTCCCTACAACGTATCCAGAATAGAGGGTGCAAACTGGAACATAATAACCAGATCTGGCTTGCTTCCTGACATGTTTTGTGTATCCCATGCCATGGTTTTAAAACCGTTTATTTATTTATTTATTTATTTATTCATTCATTTATTTATTTATTTAAAGTAGGAGATTTCTCATAAGAACCCACATTTCTACCCTCTTTGAAAGAGCAAAGATTTTCTAAGGCTGGGCTCACAGCCTCCAAGAACAGAGAAATGGCTGCCCCTCTTGGATGTGCACACTTTCTACACTCGCCTCTTTCCTACTTTCGCAAGCTGCCTTCTACCCTGCCATGTGCTAGCACTGAAGTATTTTGTTCCTGATCCCTATGTACCAACTACAGTAAGACCTGTTTGCTGTGAAACTGGAGAGGAGGAACTTTCCTTATTTATCGTCAAAAAGCTTATTTCATTA
This sequence comes from Puma concolor, assembly GCF_028749965.1. Lineage (NCBI taxonomy): Eukaryota > Metazoa > Chordata > Mammalia > Carnivora > Felidae > Puma > Puma concolor. The sequence goes on along the minus strand of NC_141674.1, from coordinate 145,101,751 downwards.
CAAGAGGCAATTGGTTATAATGACATTTCATTGGATTCTTATAATCAGGTATTATTGATTATCCTGTTTTATTTTATTTTTTCATTATCTTGTTTTAATCTATACACATGTTTTCAAGTTTCATGGACTTGAATTTCCATTTGTTCAAATATATGTTTGATAATTTTTAAAGCTGAGGGAGAAATTTATAAACCCAACTGATTGGGACAAATCAAGGAACGAAATAATCTAAAATAAGGATTACATTTACCATGAACATATCTTCCAGAAAATTACTTCGTAGACTGGCAGGTGTACTATTTGATAAAACAATTGTAATAATAAAGAAAACTTCAGTTTAACTAAATAAACTAGATTAAGAGAACACAGACCACTGAAGGTGAAAATCTGCAAACCATAAATTCTGGTTACATCATGACATATTGCAAATAACTTGAAATGTCAATATGTTTTGTATAATGTTTTAAAAAACACAGACCTGAAATTCTGGGTAGTTGTGGTAATACCAGCCACCTAAATCTGAAACTATTAACACATTCTGCAAGAATATACAGCTAGGGTGCCTGGGTGCTCAGTTGGTTAGGTGTCCAACTCCTAATCTTGGCTCAGGTTATGGCCTCACATATCATGGGATCAAGCCCTGTGTGGGGTTCTGGACTGACAGCACCCAGTCTGCTTGGGATTTTGTCTCCCTGTCTCTCTTCCCCTCCCCTGTTCATGTGTTTTCCCTCTGTCTCCCCCCTCAAAATAAATAAATAAACATTTAATACACACACACACACACACACACACACACACACATACATATAGCCAATAAAAACAAATAAAAACACACAAATCCTAGGCCTTCAGTATAACTGGAAGTTGGACAATAATAAAAAATGTCAAATTATCTGCAAATAGAAAATTAAACACCAATCTATAACAGAGTTACCTTTCAAACTCAAACTATATGTATTACAGAGATCTAAGAAGTCCAGAAAAATAGTGAGGAAAAGAGGAAAGCAAAGGTCCTAAAAGTGACACAAAACTCACTTTCAGAATGTCTACTAAAACTATAAAAATGTGAAAAACCTATCCAGACATTTTAGAACATGTACACAGAGAAGAAAGAGACAAAAGTATATAAATTTCAGGGTGACAACAATTTTTTTCTGAGGGACAAGTAAGGCATTTAAAAATGATGGGATATGTCAAAAAGACATAGGCCCCAGCTTCAAGAAGTTCTTAATAGTCATATCTGGGACAAGCGGAATATTGAAATACATAATTATCATAGAGAAAAATATTCATTATAGAAAATACAAATAACAGAAGTGAATAAAGTATATAGGGAAGAAGAAAAACCTGTTCCTTTGCCTGGAATGCCACCTAACAAAATGTAGATGTATTGATGAGTTAGAAAATCACCATTAAGCAAACATGATAGGTAACTGTCAACAAAACACCTGTGGATCAGCAAAACACTCATGGGTAAAAGTATGAGGTTGAGCAAGATATTTCCATAGTCTTAAAGCATCTTCTCACAAACTACTTATTAATTATAATGGGGAAAATAATAACTTCCACAGACACCTGGGTAGCTCAGTCGGTTCAGTGTCCAACTCTTAATTTTGGCTCAGGTCATAATCTCAGTTTGTGGGTTTGAGCACCTGGTCGGGCTCCAGGCTGACAGCATGGGGCCTGCTTGTGATTCTCTCTCTACACCCACCCCCTGCCCCTTCCCTGCTCACTCACTCACTCACTCACTCACTCTCTCTCAAAGTAAGTAAATAAGCTTAAAAAAGGAAAATAAATAAAATAATAACGTTCAATGCAGAAACTTGGCAGAGACCACTGTAACAAAGACAACATCAATAACGGAGCAAATAAACATGATGTGCCTCCAGGTCTGATGCACTTAAAAAGGACACAACATCACTTCTGTGGTACACACATTTGCCAAAAATGCATAACCCGAGTCGATCATTAGGGAACATCAGGCAAGCTCGAAATGAGGAAAGTCTGAAGATATCTTCAAATTCAAAGTCATGAAAGACTGAGAAAATGTTCCAGATTAAAGGATTAAAAGGCATGACAACCAAATGCACATATTATCCTAGATATACTGTTATATAACAGTATTTTGTTGATAATAAATTTCTTAATTCCCATAATTTTACTGTGGTTATGTAAGACAATGTCCTTATTCATAGGAAATACACACTAAAATACTTCAAATAAAGAATCATGATGTCTGCAACTTATTCTCAAAAGATTCAGGGAAAAAATATGTGTGTTAAGTATGTTACATGTGTATGTAATATGTTACATCATTTATGTTACATATATGTAACATACAATTATGTAATTATGCTATACACACACACATATTGAAAGAGAGCAAGCAGAAATAATAAAGAAAAAGGAGCAAAATGTAAACAACTAACGAATCTGGACAAATAGTATTTAGGGTCTTAGGTATAATAATTGCAAATTTTCTGTATGTTTGAAAGTATACCAAAATTTTAAATTAGAGAAAAAAGGTAGAAGTAAATAAATGTTTTACATTCATTAGGATATTTTGAGATTACAAAAAAATGGTCAAACAGATAAATTAATGACATGTTTTCAGATCAAAAAAAATTAAGAAGTTAAAAATAAACAGAATCATTGGCCAGGTTTTGGACAGCTAATATGACAAAAATCCATTTTATCTATCTCTCTATATACATCCTCCTGCATTTTACATATTTTATGTTGATATATAATTTATATATTAAATATTCCTATATTTAAAATAAAATATTGTTTATTTATAATTTATATATTTGTATTTGCATATTAAATACATAAAATAGAGCAGAATGAAGATAATTTTGGAGTCTAGCTTTGGGTTTTACATAAATAGTACAGAAAATATTATATCCAGCAAAAGTAAAGTTAAATAATGAAATTTTATTAACAAAAAAGATCATCAACAACTAAAGGGAAAAAATAAAGAAAAGGATTATCAGATAGTATTTAAAGGGTATCAGTATAAGTGGTTATTCCTTATATAGTTGTTTTGGTAAATAAAAAATTACCAAGTTCTTTTTTATAAATTCAGGAAAAAATTAAAAATAAAATCAACCTTAATTCCTTAAACAATATATTTTATGTATAACTATTTTCAGACCATTCTTTAAAGAATTATATATACATATTATTTTAATTAATTTCTCTTTTTACTTGTGAATTTTTCTGCAGCAATATCATGCTTTTTATCATTAAAATGCAGAACAATTTTCCTGACTGATATCCCATGCATGCCATTATTTATTTTGTACTTTTTCACATCTGTTACCAAAAATATTAAAAATAAAAACACTGCTGTATACTGTTGTATATATCTTCTGCCAGAGCATTATTGTTTTCTTTAGCTAAAATACATAGAAAGGGAATTGTTAAATCAAACAGCATGAGGCTGTTGAGACTTGATAATATTTTACTCTATTAATATGTTAACATAGTAAGTTAAATAATATAGCATTCATTAATATATCAATTATGTTAATAATACTTGACATATTTTATCAATACATATGTGCACAATATTCATATTTGAACCACACAGTCAGGTTATAATTTATAATCCCTGTGGCCAGGGGTGGTCCTGACATAGTATTTGTTGTCTGTTTATAACTCAACTTGGCCCTAGTTCTTCATATTTCATGTCTTGAATTGATTCCATGCATTCTTGGTATTATACACATTGAGTAGAACTTTCAAAGAAGTTACTGCAAAATTTGACTTGAAATCAAAAAACTGTTTCTATGAGAAAAAAAAAAAAACAGAACATTTTAATTAAATAATTATTTATTTTTGGAGGATTTAACACAATTCCTTCTCTTACAAAGCAACAATCAAGTACTTCATAGGACTTAAAGAAGGAATATAAGTACAAATAGACAAACATGCATTACAGTCTTGTAACTGGATTGTCACATGGCAAGGTGGTAAGGGGAAGGCAGGACCCACTGCAGGGTCCCCTGAATAATCCAAGCAGTTCTTCCGTGTCTCATTTCTAATTACGGAATGGTGTCAGAATGTCTGCGTACTGTCATTTTATTTACATGACCTATTACCATTTACATTTACTACACTAAATAGTACCTTTTTTTTTTTCTTTTTTTTTTTTTTAATTTTTTTTTTCAACGTTTATTTATTTTTGCGACAGAGAGAGACAGAGCATGAACGGGGGAGGGGCAGAGAGACAGGGAGACACAGAATCGGAAACAGGCTCCAGGCTCTGAGCCATCAGCCCAGAGCCTGACGCGGGGCTCGAACTCACGGACCGCGAGATCGTGACCTGGCTGAAGTCGGACGCTTAACCGACTGCGCCACCCAGGCGCCCCCCTTTTTTTTTTTTTCAAGTGTCATTTTAATTGATGGCTTGCACCAATCTTCAACTTACTGCAGCCACTCTTCTTTCTTCCTGTGTTCACTTTGGATTCTTGCAGCTCCCCTACAGATTTAGCAACTTTCTGGTCTGTAGATTCCATACTTTATATTCTTTTAACTTTAATTCTGGAGATTAATACCAATTTCATTCAATATAAGCACCCATCAACCTTCTAAAGTCTTCGCTGGTCTGCCCTGGCAGGTCACAGAGCCACTGACAATCACAAGTTACGCCTCCCTTCACATGCCATGTGAGACAAAAGCTAAACTTTACCAAAGTGAAGAGTGACGAACTCTTGTTTCCTCTCATATTTAAACCTTGTCATTGTGTCAAAGAATAAAATTAGATTAAATCAGAGTGATTTACTTCTCTCAAAATCATGTTGGTTGTTATTCCCATTTGTTCTGCCCTTTTGAGATGTGTGAGCATCAACTGTCTTTTTTATTTATTCCTCTATTTTCCTAGATATCAAAGCATGGTGATTAATCTATAACTTCTAAAGTCATCACTAGTATATTCTCATTCTCTCCCTCTCTCTCCCTCCCTGTCTCCTTCTCTCTCTCCCTCTCCTGATCATTCCCCACTCCCTACACTTTCATGTGGACTTCAAGAACCCTAAGCTAACTCCCTTGCACAATTTCTATTGCAAATACAACTTAATAATCATCCCATGATAATTTCAATCATGAAAAGCATGACAAATCAGAAGCTCCTGAATATTGTACATTATTTCCATGTAATTCTCCTGAAGACCATTAAACAACTGATATGAGTACATAATTCCATATCCAGTCTATACTCCATAGTTGAATGCATAGGTAATGCTTTGACCAACTTCCTGGGAACCTTCGCCCCTTGATTTCTGACAGTGTGTCTACACTGTATAGTCTGTATGCTGTGAAAAATGTTTATCTATCCCTCTTCTCTATTTGCCCAGTTTGGGAGAAGTCAAGACCTTTTCCTAAACCAAGTCAATTCTTGTTTTCCTGTCATTTTTTTCTCGTTGAATGTTCAAGGAACTGGCAAAGTGCCTGTTACCTGTCTCTCCATTCAAAGAGCTTTGAATACCTTCCCCTTCATCACCTGCTGCTGTCTACATGGAGATGAGAAAATTTAGATCCTTTATCCTGTAAATTGAAAGCTAAAACAGTTTTGCTTAACTCACTCCACCCCACTCTCAGCAAACACACAGTAAAGCATGGCATATTTTATACCCTTCGCTTTAGCATTTTCTAGTTTCTGCAGAAATTTTACCTTTTCCTTTACATATCCCTATCTTTTGACCCATTCCACTTGCATGAAGTTATTCTAAACCAATTAGAGGTACAGGCAAAGATCGATGTTCAGAGAATGTCATCAGTGCAATTTATAATATTTACTATTGTAAAGATTTAAAAGCAATCAGAGTGTCTAACAATTAGACGTCAACTACATAAGTTGTGGTTTGTGCAGATAATAGAATTCTATGTAGTCACAAAACTCATGTCTCAAATAGTATTTATTTATATGCAGAAATCTAAACTATATTTAAAACAGTTTACTTTCTAAAATAATATGAATAAAGGGGCAACTGCATAAATAATTATAAATATATATTTACATATATGTATATAAAATTCAGAAAGATTGACCGACTATATAGCAAAATGTTAATCGTTATCTCTGAATGATGTTAAAATATAAGCAGTATTAATCTTTCATTCTTTTCTTAATGTTGCAAATCTTCTGCAAAAATATACATCATGTTATAATCCAAAAAGAAAGAATACTAGTTTACAAAAACTCAGAGGGAACAAAAGCAACAAAGTACATATATAAGAACCAAACGCACGGCTATAAATCAGACAAAACCTTCGCATTGAAAGACCTGGAGACCAGCATAGACAAAAGTAGGGCATAATAAGATGCAACCATCAAAAAGTTAGTAAAACATATTTTAAAATGTGATGCGGCTGGACTTGTCAGGTGCCTCCCCAATATCTATTCTATCCTTCCTTGGTTATTACGTTCACTTCTATGCCCTTTGGCTTTTGTCTAAAATGTAGATAAAATTGTTAGAACTCTGGGCAGCTGTTTTGAGTACATAAATCTTCGGCTGGCTACAAGGATCCTAGCCCCCTGGTGACATGACAGAGCCATCTTATCACGCTTGGGTTACCAATATTAAGATTTCATATGTCGTGAGGAAAAAATAAATCACTAATTTCTTTAGGCTACATGGGAGATACACTGGCTACACTTTCTAAGTGATGCTTATCATCTAAGGGTTTTCAGATACGAATAAAGAAAATGTTTCTCTGTGATGGATGTAATGATTATTTGACCAGCATATGGATTACCAAATATTAAGATTCATATGCCAAATAATACTTAAAATGAAGAAGAATTTAAAGGAGTGCAGAGAAGAGAAATGGAAAGAATTAACATTTAGGAAATTAGGATACCTTAATAATGACTCAAATGAGAAATTTATATTTCATAAAAAGAAATATCGAATAGTTTATATTTAAGTGTGTAAAGGATTTTTAAAATTAAATTCCAAACAGTGAAATAGCATTAATAGTAGCAGCAGAGATTACATTACATATTAAAAATGAATTTCCAGAAACTAAAAATTGTTTAGATACTAGTTATTTAAAAAAAAAAAAAAAAAAAAAAAAAGGGGCGCCTGGGTGGCGCAGTCGGTTAAGCGTCCGACTTCAGCCAGGTCACCATCTCGCGGTCCGTGAGTTCGAGCCCCGCGTCAGGCTCTGGGCTGATGGCTCGGAGCCTGGAGCCTGTTTCCGATTCTGTGTCTCCCTCTCTCTCTGCCCCTCCCCCGTTCATGCTCTGTCTCTCTCTGTCCCAAAAATAAATAAACGTTGAAAAAAAAAATTAAAAAAAATAAAAATAAAAAAAAATAAAAAAAACAGACTCTTTTAAACATCTTTAAATCTACATTTAGAACTGCGGCCTTTCAAATCATGAGATCCAATCAGAAACATGGTATGAATATATGATGAACTTTAGGTAGTGATTGTTAGTTTTATTCTGTATGTTTTATGGTCAATATTTGTGTTTTTCTTCATGCTTTATGTCATTGCTTAAGTGTGTAACATTTGTATTAACTTCTTTTGAGAATTAGTTAAAATTTGTAGAGAATGCATCCTTACCTCAACCACACCATCCAAATACATGGTGTGGCAGGTTGTATCTTCCAAAGATGGTCACAACATCTCCTATCCACCATGCTCTTCTATGTGACCCTGACATCCCACCCCTCAAGAGATGAAGGTATAACTTTACCTCCTGGAATCTGAGCAGACTCCATGACTCATTAGACCAAGAAGATATGGTAGAAGAAATACTGTATCATTACTATGTGTGGCCTTTCACTGGCCTAGAATCTTCTGTTTTCTGCCCCTTGGAGCCTTCAACTGCCATGTAAAAAGTGAAGGCTACTCTGCCATGTTGAGGAGCAATCATGCATCAGACATGTGACCAAAGAAACCATATTGGACATCCAGGTCATCTGGCCTTAGAGGACTTCACTCCCAGCCACCACCTGACGGCAACTACATGAGAGAGCCCAGGTGGGGAGCTCCCAGCTGAGCCCAGTCAGTCCACAGAACTATGAGACATTATGAATAAACTGTTGCTTTAAGCCAATAAATTTCAGGACAATCTCTTGCATAGCAATAAGATAACCAAGAAAAAAAAATGTGATCATTCTAGAGTCTAAAATCTGGAAGTATGAGGCAATAACCTAACATCTTTTATTTATTTACCTGAAATTATATATATAAACATATACTGACCAGAAGGTGAATTGTTTTTATGATAATCTCTCTATTTTTCTGTCTCTGTCTCTACCTTTATCTATGCAAGTTATCTTACTTCCAATTAAAATTATTTCCAATGGTTTTCTGGCTACACACACACACACACAGTGTCTTGGGGCAGCCATTCAGCTTATAAAAAAGAATATATAGCAGAAACCTGAATGCCGTTCCCATATGAGGAACTGACAATACAGAAAGCAGTTTAAATTTGTTTTCTGTTCTCCCCCAAAGCATAACTGAAACCAATAAGACCAAGGAGAAAATTTTAAAGGAATCATATTGAAGCTCAGCACAAGGAAAGGTTCTCTTCCTGTGAGAAATGCCAAAACAGAATGGGCTGTCCCAAGAAAGGGCCTAAGGAAGAGTTCGAGAAAAAGTTAAAAATCCATACTTCAGAAATGTGGAAAGAGACCTCAAGTACTGGCTAGTTGCTGAAATTAAATGGTTTTTAAGCACCCTTCTGAATCCATGATTTTGATAAATTTGTGCTGATTACTTTGGAATACACTGCACTAGTATTTTTATATCCCCATCATATTTCAGAAAAAGATACCAGGAATGTCGCAAAGATTCATTCAAATAGAGCATCATTAAATTCATAACCCTTTATCCACTGAATCAATATTTAACAATTTCTCAAGACATTTATTGAATGACTAGCTATGTTACGGACTTTGGTAAGCCTCGGGGGAACAATAAGAAATACAATGCCTCTGTTGTGAGGAAGCACATAATTTAAAATGGGAGCAAGATGAGGACACAATTAACTATGATAACATGGTGTAAGTTAGCAACAGCAATAGGCAAAAAGTGTTATGGGAACAGAAAAAAAAAAGAACAGAATAACTCTGGCTTGAAGACTTGAAAAAATTCCTTAAAAAAGAAGTATCATTTGATCCTTGGTGTGAGGGGACAGGCAATTCAAAGCTGACAAGCAGTGTGAGCAAAGAAGCTGCCATGGACATCGATGACATATCCAGGTAACACAGAAAGAATCCAGAGAGTCCTGAAAATAGGTTAGGAGGGTTTAAAAGATGAACTGTGAAGCTACAAAGGTCATTTGGGATAGAATTCTATGAATGATCTGGAACGATACACTAAGGGATTTGACATTTACTCTGCAGAGCTTTTGAAGGTTTTACACCCAGGAATGACATGTTCAAAATTGCAGAGAGATCCCTCCATTGACAACGTGGAGAATGCAATGGACTGGACGGTGTGGGGGAGCTTTCTTTAGAGAAGCACATTAGTCTTGGGTTTAGATTAGGTACAAATTTGACTGAGGGCAGGTAGGGTGACAGGATCACCCCTCAAGATCCTTCTCAACCTGAAACTCTAATTTCTGTCCCTTGCAAAAGAAAAGTGATCCAGACAAATTCTTATACATGACAGAAGTGGCAGAACTCTCAGGCCACAATGGCGAAAATCATAACAACACTGCCATTTCAAACACCGGATGTATTTTACAAGAAGTATATAGGGGCGCCTGGGTGGCTCAGTTGGTTAAGCGTCCACTTTGGCTCAGGTCACAATCTTGCGGTTTATGAGTTTGAGTCCCACGCTAGGCTCTGTGCTCACAGCTCAGAGCCTGAAGCCCATTTCAGATTCTGTCTCTCTCTCTCTGCCCCTCCCCACTCGTGCGCACGGTCACTCGCTCTCTCAAAAATAAACATTTAAAAAAAGTATATAAAGTGCACAATCTTGACTGGCTGACAGTGGAATTTGAGAGAAAAAAAATCACAAGGAAGATATTAACATAGCACAGTGAGAACGCACTTTCAACTATCTTACTGGAAAAAACATAAAAATTTGAGTGACCTAAATCCTTTTCGGTCTGCGTCATTTTCCAAAGTAGCATCTACTGCTTTGGAAGGCCCAGGGGACATATCCTTACATGTGCAATCTAATTAAATGCATGTAGAAAGGACTTAATTGTGTAGGACATTTTGCTAGGTGCAGCACAAAAAGAACTGTGTTGGACTGCCTTCTTGGATTTCATAATCTATCAAAGACTGACAGATGTAGATATACATCTATAATTTATGAAGATGGAAGAAAGGTTTCATTTAACTATAGGAACAGGCAAAAATACATGTACTTACATTGAATGCTTCATGAGCATTCATATGCAGGACAATCCTTGATTAGTCATTTCAAAGAAAAGCACAGCTAAGGGTCAGAGAATAAATATCAGTGACCAGATCTCACTCCAGAGACTTGTTATAAGAAAAAAGGAAATCTCAGCTCTATCTGGCTTTAACAGTGCTAAAAGCCAAGGTCAGTGAGGCAGTCCGAGGCACAACATGCCATAGGACTGCAGGTGCTTAAAGGAAGGAGAAATGGGCCAACCATGACACGGCATCAGTTCTCAGGTACTAGCTCCTTTCCTTTCCTGCTTTCCTTTTCATTGGTGTTGGGCAATTCAACGTGCACATTCAGCCTTGCACAGGGAGATCTATATATAGGTAACAGCAAAAGGTAAGAATTCATAAAACACCTAATAAAGTATGAACCTAGACTGAGAAAGTTAACACATGAAAAAGTTAGAAATTGGGGTGCAGTGTGAATTTTTTTTCCTTTAGACTAATATATAGTGTGTGACATCAGAATCCTTAAGTCCTCTGAATGAGTTGCTTGATGGCAATCAGCCAAGTATATCATCAGATCGCAATTCTTGATATAAAGAACCTCACTGTCCTTCAAGCCCCTGTTCAGTGGTAAATGAACAAATGAGGTGAATGTTTTCCTACAAAATACAGTCATGAATAACATGGTATGAAGACAAGTGGTGAAAAACACAGAGAAGAAAAAGTAAAATTTCTACAAAATACCAATACACAGTAATGTACTCATAAATTGTAAGTTTATAATGTTGATACATAAAGATGATAATTATATTTGTTTATGGCACGAGGCTCTTTCTTGTTAGAACACATGGCCTTATGAAAACATGCAGCTCTATTCTGCAGATGTTCATCTCTGAATAAGAAAATAATCCTCAGAAGCCAGAATGAGAAAATGATCTTTTTAATAGTATGAGACTTCAGGAAGGCAGAAACTTGACAGGAAGCAGTAAGAGCAGATGCAGAGAAAAAGGGATTTTGCCTAGGGGACCCCCAGGGTTTTAGAATTGCAAAAGCACTCAGTAATTGCATGCAGTGAACATGAACCCATTGCTGAAAACTCATTTGTAAGTATGTGCCCCTTAATGAAATTTTGGAAGCACCTGACCTTGCACCATTTATGTGGTGCCTTAAAATAAATGGATCCAAAAACCACTGGCTAGATTTATTAATTATGTACACTGACTGCTTAAGAAGGAGTCATTTCATGCACCAATCAAGGGTACTGCCGTATTAAAATGCAGCAACAGTTTATTGGCCCACAATTGTATATATCGAGTTCTTGTGAGAAATAGCCCTTTGGCTAATTAAAAGTGTATGAGATTTAGACAGTAATAAAACACAGATGATTATAATACATATTGATTAAATTCACAAAGTAAATTTTATCATGGCAAGTGCTAAGTACATATGTAATATGTACATATAATAAATAGAATAAATATATGAATTAAAAAATAGATGGAACGAAAACATCAGTTAAAAATGACTAAATGTGGTAGTTTTAGGTGTGGTGTATTATTATGGAGAGAAGTGACATATATGCATGTATGTGTGTGTTTGTGTACATGTATATACCATAAGGTATATAAGGTTTTATATATAACCTTATATGCAAGGTTTTAAGGTTGGCGAAAAACTCAAAACTGAATTATCAAACAGTAAGATCAGTAACTTATATTTAGCTTGAGTGGTACCCAAGCACAAGATGGCAGAGGTCACACTTCAAAACATCCAGGGAACCCATAGAAACGAACACTCAATTTTCAGTAGAAGCCCTTTGGGAAACACACACACACACACACACACACACACACACACACACACACACACACGGCAGCCATTAGCCCTGTCCTATGACAGGAAACAGGAAGTACAGGATATATCTTTGATTTAGAGTTAATTAAAACTGCATTGTAAAATCAGTCTTTGCTCTCCTTCCTATACCTTGGTTTTATATTTATAATGATGGGGAATTTTTTTTGTGAGTAACTAACTTCCAAAACACTTGTTAAATAAAATGAAAACTGATCATAAAGCAAGCTTACAAGGTTAATTATCAGTGGACTATCACACTATAAAGTAATTACAGGTGGTATAGTATCTTGGCCGATATACACAACAGTACAAGAAAACCAATAGTCTGTGACTTAATGTAAACTTTATTGAAAACTGTTAACCTCGTACATGGTTCCCACACATCACAGGAGCTATAACGTGATTTTAAATATTTCTCACTTAGAAATTCTTTACAGGGTTGTTGAAGCTGATAATAAAGTTTTCTTTTTCATCAATTTCAAAATATTATTCAGGAGGCACAGAAAACATCATGATGGGAGGAAAAAGGAGTACTAAGCAAATACAAACTGAGGACTCAACATTATTTCTAGGCTGCACTAGAAAACTGTCTGAATCCACTCTTATGTGGATCCTGAGAAACTTGACAGGAACCCATGGGGGAGGGGAAGGAAAAAAAAAAAGAGGTTAGAGTGGGAGAGAGCCAAAGCATAAGAGACTGTTGAGAACTGAGAGCAAACTGAGGGTTGATGGGGGGTGGGAGGGAGGAGAGGGTGGGTGATGGGTATTGAGGAGGGCACCTTTTGGGATGAGCACTGGGTGTTGTATGGAAACCAATTTGACAATAAATTTCATATATAAATAAAAAAAAAAAAAAAGAAAACTGTCTGAATCACAATAAGAAAAAAATAAGAAAAATTATTTTAATAATATCATTATTTGTAATGTAAAATGAATTCTTAAACACATAAAACACATACATTGTTTAATAACCTATAAAACCACTTATATAATTAACTCTCAACATAATGTAAGTTAGTCCTTTGTCACTTTTTAAAAATAACTATTCTATTTTACTGAACATGTTTTTGCAGTTAAGGAACTTGTAGGTTACATTAAACAATTAGTTCTGGAACATTTCAACAGTCTGAAAATCATTCCAAAATAAATCAAAAACAGCATGATGCACCATTAGATTCCTATCAGTAGTTTATTAATTTATGTACAATTATCATTTGTTCAAATTACTGTAGAGGAAATGACAAACTATCAGTGTTTAAAACAACACATTTTCTTCATATGATAAGAAAATTGGTATTCAAATACGTCTAAATGGGAAATCAATTACAATTTGCTATTTCAAATTATGTGTTCTTCTAAATTAAAAAAAGAATAGAAAACCTCCAATTACCTTTGATAAAAAAATCATTAAAACAACTAGACATCACATATTGAATATGAAACTCAAAAGCACAAAAAATAATAACATGTCACATCTTTTTCATTCAGGCGCTAAGGCTCGGAAGGCGATACATTTTAAAATTTTTACTATTTTTCAGATTCACACACAAACTAAGCTCTCATCTTTCAATTTCTCTTAGAATCATCCTCCAGAAAACAAAAATAATAACACAGTCAAAGCTGATCAGAAAACTAAAGGGAAAATGGAGGACGACTGCTCAACTTAACTAAGAACACCTAACAAAAATCAGCAGTGACACTGGAATTTTCCAAATAAAGCAAATAGAAGAAGCCTCCCACACTTTTGCTAAGCTAGATGCACTCTCTGCAAAGCAGCCATTCAGTGTTAAGAATTATGAACAATTTGTACAATATTATGATATGATATTCATCATGACGTATTTTTGCCTTCACACATTTACCTTCTCTTCTCTCTTAGATAAAATTTCTAAATATTTTGCTAATACAGTTTAACTGGGTTTCTGTTTTACTTGGCTTCAATCCTATCTTTGACTCCTATTTATTTATTGTCTCTTGGGATCTGATTTTGCAGTTACTCTTTACAATAGCTCTTCCAGGTTTGATCATTTTATTTTGGAAACTGGTTAAGCAGGCCAGATTTACTAGGCACCTGTCATGCTAAATGCCAGTAGAGGACCCTGGAACAGGAGATAGCATTAATAATAGCTAGCATTTGTTGAGCATGTGCTAAATACCAAGAACAATAATTGATACACTACATGCATGCCACCTCAACCCTCATGACAACTTATTAAAATACTTAGGTGGGTGAAAATAAATATCTAGCTCTTACTATTGTGAAAATAAAGTGAGCTAATCCTATGAAAAGTTCTTAACAGAGAACCTCATGTCCAATTAGAGACCTAGGTTGTATTAGTGTTAGCTATTATTTCTATTACTGTAATTTTTAAGATCAGGTAACTAAATTCCATAGAGGCTATGTAACTGTCATTTGCCATTCTGTTAGTAATTGGATGAGTCATAGTTTTTGAACTGTATTTATGCAAGCCCCACAGTCAGACTTGTGCCTTTAACCCAACCAAGTTTCATTGCCTCCTCCAAACTTGAATGTCTATATTTTTTCTACCTTCCAATCAAGAGCTAGTTCATATACTTAAATGTTCTAATGAATTGCCAAGAACATTACCTTTAAAAGGGAATTTAACAGACCCTTGATTCATCAAACTAAGTGATGTAACAGGACAAAGCAGCTCTCACTGCACCTATGTCACTGTTCAAAAACCAGATCACTCAGAAAATGGTAAAAGGAGATTGTAATCACAAGATGTCCACAGAAACCAGATATTCACAGCTTTAAAGAATGTCTCATGGTTAATTTGACTTTTCTCACTTCAGAATCCCCTATCCTTCCATACCATAAAAATACTAGATTTTAATATATCAATTAAAAGTAAGGTTTTTTTTTTTCTTAATTTTCCACAGTACATTTTTGTGTTACCTATGTTCCAAGCTATGGAGGAAAACTAGGAAACTTTCTCTCCGACTCTGTCTGTCTCTCTCACTACTACAAATTTTCTTTGGTTTGCTGAACTGATGTTCATAGTCTGAAGATGCTAAAGCACACACACATATACACATATGCACATGCATACACATATTTCACACACACACACACACACACACACACACACACACAATTCTTCCAACAACTAGCAGGTTAGCAATTTCTTGTGAAATGCATCTGTGTTCTCACATTCATTAGGAATAGCTACCAACTTTATTTACAGCAACTATTTCTGGTTAGCTATGAAACTAAAATGTTAGCCAAATGATAAGATGCAGGGAGAAATTCAAGAGCAGCTGCCAATCTAAGAGGGCAATATTCTCACATCTGTGTAACAGTGAAATGCCCATCCCTCATCTATCAGTTCTGTGAGTCTGCAGACACATTAGGTAATCACAGTAACTGGTATAATTTAATGACACAGAGGGCTATAAAATTTACCATCTATATCTGGAAACCACTACAAAAAGTTGTTTAAAATTATTGCTTAGTGTCATTAAAATATTTCCTTTTGTCAGGAAAACAGAGGTGGAATGAAGATAAGATCTTTTACAGAAGCTTCTGGTAATGCTCTGCATCTTTACATCAGCAAAAAAAAAAAAAAATACATTGTTTTAATTATAAGAAAATAAAGTGTTGCGTAATGAAATAAAAATGCTATCGAAACAACTCTATCTAGGGAGTGATTATTCCAGATTAACAAACCTGTATAAAAGAGTATGATTCTGATTTGAGTGATCAGTTCAGTCAGACACAAGGCAAAAACTAAAGGAGAATGAGGACCACTGGTGAAAAGGCAATTACACCTTTAATAAAGAGCTAGAGCAAGCAAGAAGCCTGAGTCAGTCTTAAGAACTATCATACCTAGAAAAATTCATTTCATTCTCCAAGAAAATAATAGGCCTATCTTTGTAAAAAATACACACTAGGATATAGAGTGATACCAGGTATTTGCTCATACCAGTTGCTTTATTTAAAGATAAGGAAACTGAACTTCAGAAAAGTGAAATGGCATGCTACAGACTTTATGAATGGATTTTATCCACACTAGAATCCAGTTCTTCTCTTAGCCCCGTGATCTTTCCAATTCCCTAAGGGATGAATGCTACTGTGCTAGTGTTCAGTTCAGTATTTCTCTTTCTTTATATAGTGCAGCCCCCTCCCTCAAGCCCAACCAGTTCCTCTCCCCAGTGGGAACCATAATTAATTGCTTATTACTTCTACAACAGAACTCTTAAATTTGTCCAGACTTTATAAAAAGATTGACTGTCTCTATGAACCAGGGTGATTTAACAGAAGAAAGTAACTGGAATTTGTAGAAATCTGAGAGTATGTAACCATTTAAAAGTAGCCACATTTTTATTTTTTTTAAATTATTTTTAATGTGTATTTATTTTTGAAGGAGAGAGAGAGAGAGAGAGAGAGAGAGAGAGAGAGAGAGCGCGAGTGGGGGGAGGGGCAGAGAGAGAGGGAGACCCAGAATCTGAAGCGGGTTCCAGGCTCTGAGCTGTCACCACGGAGCCGGACGCGGTCCTCTGGCTCATGACCTGTGAAGGTGATGACCTGAGCTGAAGTTGGATGCTTAACCACTGAGCCACCCAGGCGCCCCAAAAGCAGCCACATTTTAAAAAAATCAAATCAAAGCATACTTTAACTAAACAAATGTATCTGAAGTGTTTTGGACATTATCTAATGCCACATTCCCCACTTCTCTGTACTCCTCCTCCTAATATATTCATTCTTCCTCCTCTTGGTTTTCTTTCTAACTTTAAAGAATACACCGTCACTGCTATTTCTTGTCATCAACTGTAGACTGTCTCTTCACCCCACTTGGTATTAGGCTAATCTTCCAATCCCTACTATTTCCTGCTGCTTTCTCCAAACCCCATACCAAATGCCCAGCCCCCACCATTTTTATGTGTACTGTAACATTATCATTGCTGATAATGTTTGCATTCTGTTCTGTAGTCCTGATTATCTTCTACATTTCATCTAAATATTGATACTAAAAATTTAGAATAAGTAAACACCATTTATATTTAATTAACATAATACTATGTTCATTTAAGAGCTAACTAAAGTTCTAGGATTTTTTTTAACTTTTTTTAATGTTTATTTATTTTTGAAAGAGAGAGAGAGTGTGAGCAGGCAAGGGGCAGAGAGAAAGGGAGATACAGAATCTGAAGCACACTCCAGGCTGCCAGCTATCAACACAGAGCCTGACATGGGGCTCGAACCCACAAATCGCAAGATCACGACCTGACCCAAAGTTGGATCCTCAACTGACTGAGCCACCCAGGCACCCCTGTAAAAGTTGTAGGATTATTTTCCTTTTTTGCCTATCCTTTTCTTCTTCCTGGAGATACTACCTTTATTTTTTCCCCTGGCACGATTTTTCTTTTCTTTCCAAATACATCTTGAACAATAAACATTTTATAATGCCTCCTTTTGTCAGAGAGACTCTCACTGACCTAAGCACTCCATTTTTTACACTAATCCTATACCAGACTGGAGCAACCTAAGCTGTTTACCTTTCAGGATTACTTCATAGCTAGCATGCCATGTCTTTTCTCTTAATTAGACATTGCTGGAATTGGACTTCAAGTAACTTTGTGAGAAAGGTTAATATTTGTGGAAAATAAATTTAGTCTTTGTAGGTCTAAATATTTCTTTATGCTACCCTTGCACTTGATTGACATTTTGAGCAGATATGGAATTTAAGTTGCAAATCATCTTTCTTCAGAAATCTGAGAATTATCTATTAATTCTTGTTTTTATTGAGATATAATTGATATGCAAATTATTCTGGTTTCAGGTGTACAACATAGGGATTCAACATTTGTATACATTGTGAAATGATGACCACGATAAGTCTAGTTACCAACCGTCACCTGCCAAAGTTAACGCAATATTGACTGTATTCCCCATGTTGTACATAATATAATAAATATAATATAATATAATATAATATAATATAATATAATATAATAATAATATATTTTGACATGTATTTATTTATTTTCTAACTGGAAGTTTGTACTTTCTTGACCTCCTACTTCCTCAATCCCCCTCTCCTCTGGCAACCACCAATCTGTTCTCTATACCTACAAGACTGGATTTTGTTTAGTTTTCTTTCTTAGATTCCATATATAAGTGAAATTATGTGGTATTTGTCTTTCTCTGACTTACGTAACAGAATACCCTCAAGGTCCATCCAGGTTGGTTCAAATGGCAAGATTTCACTTTTTGTTATGTCTGAGTAGTATTCTACTGTGTATGTATGTATGTATATATATGTATATATGTGTACGTACATACACATCTTTTTCATCCATTCATCCATCAATAGTCACTTAGACTGTTTCCACATCCATATTTAGGCTATCGTAAATTATACAGCAATAAAAATAGCAGTGCATGTATCTTTTCAAATTAGTGTTTTTTTTTTTTTTTTTTTCCTTTGGATAAATACCTGGGAGTGGAATTGCTAGATCAAATGGCATTTCTATTTTTAATATTTTGAAATCCTCTATATTGCTTTCCATAGTAGCTGCACAATTTACTTGCCCACCAACAGTGCACAAGTGTTCCCTTTTCTCCACATTCTCACCAACATTTGATATTTCTTATCCTTTTGAGAATAGCCACTCTGATAGGTGTAAGATGATATCTCCGTATGATTCTGATTTGCATTTCCCTCATGAATAGCGATGTCAAGCATCTTTCCATATGCTTGCAGTCATCTTCTTCGGAAAAATGGCTATTCAGATCCTCTGCCAATTTTTAATTTTTTTTTTTAATGTTTACTTATTTTTGAGACAGAGACAGAGCATGAGCGGGGGAGGGTCAGAAAGAGAGGGAGGCACAGAATCTGAAGCAGTCTCCAGGCTCTGAGCTGTCAGCACAGAGCCGACGTGGGGCTCGAACTCACGGACCGTGAGATCATGACCTGAGCCGAAGTCGGACGCTTAACTGACTGAGCCACCCAGGTGCCCCAATCCTCTACCAATTTTTAAATCAGATTGTTTTTGTTATTGAGTTTTAAATTCTTTATATTTTTTAAATATTAGCTCCTTACCAGATATAGGATTTCCAAATATCTTCTCCCACTCAGTAAGTTGCCTTTTGGTTTTGTAGGTTCTTTCCTTAACTGTGCAGAAGCTTTTTAGTTTGATATAGTCCCATATGTTTATTTTTGCATTCGTTTCCCTTGCCTTTGGAGTCAGATCCAAAAAGAGATTTCTAAAGCCAATGTCAAGAAGCTTATTGTCCATATTTTCTTCCTCAAGTTTTATGGCTTCAGGTCTTATATTAAAGACTTTGATCCGTTTTGAGTTTATTTTTGTACATGGTATAAGATAATGAGGCACCTGTGTGGCTCAGCTGGTTAATCATCTAACTCTTGATTTCAGCTCAGGTCTTGATCTCAGGGTTATAAGTTTAAGCCCTACATCAGGTTCTGCACTGGGCTTGAAGCCTACTTTAAAAAAAAAAAAAAAAAAGATAGTAATCCAGTTTCATTCTAATGCATATATCTGTCCAGTTTTCCCAACATCATTTATTAAAAAGAGTGTGCTATCCCTACTGTATATTCTTATCCATTTTATCAAAAATTAATTGACCAAAAATAGGCGGATTTATTTCTAGATTTTCTATTCTGTTCCACTGATCTGTGTGTATGTTTTTAAGCTAGCATCATGCTATTTTGATTACACAGCTTTATAGAATATTTTGAAATCAGGGAGTATGATACCTCTGGCTCTTTTTCTCTTTATCAAGATTGTTTTTGGCCAGTCAGAATTTTCTGTGCTTCTATATAGGTTTTGGAATTATTTGTTCAAGTTTCAAAAAAAAAGCCATTGCATTTTGATAGGGATTGCATTAAATCTATATTGCTTTTGGTAGTATGGTCATTTTAACATTAATTTAATAGCAATTCTTCTAATATGTCAGCACAGAATACCTTTCCATTTATTTGTGTGTTCTTCAGTTTCTTTTATACTTACATACTTTTCATGCACCTCCTTCATTGAATTTACTCCAAGGCAATTTGTTCTTTCTAACTGGAAGTTTGTACTTTCTTGACCTCCTGCACCCATTTGACTTCCTCAATCCCCCTCTCCTCTGGCAACCACCAATCTGTTACCAATGAGTGTAAGAGGGATTGTTTTCCTGATTTCTCATTCTGATAGTTCGTGATTAGTGTACATAACAGATTTTTGTATACTGATTTTCATTCCTGAAACTCTACTGAATTAATTTATTAGCTCTAAACGGCTATTTTAGGTGGAGCCTTTAGGATTTTCCATATATAATACCATATCATCTACAAATAGTAACAGTTTGACAAATTCCTTTCCAACTTGGATGCATCTTACTTCTTTTTGTTGCCTAATTTCTCTGGCTAGGGTTTTCACTACCATGTTGAATAAAAGTGTCTTGTTCCTGACCTTAAAGGAAGAGCTTTCAGATTTCCATAGTTGAGTATGATATTAGCTGTGGGTTTGTCATATACATCCTTTATTATGTTGAGAAATGTTCCCTCTAGACTCACTTTGTTGAGAGTCTCTATCATAAATGAATCCTGAGATTTATCAAATGTTTTTTCTGCATCTGTTGAGATGATTGTATAGTATTTTGCTTTCATTTTGTTAACATGGTGTATCATTTTGATGGACTGTGGATGTTGAGCCATCCTTGCATACCTGAAATACATCCTATTTGATCATGGGATATGATAATTTTAATGTATTGCTGAATTTGACTTCCTAATATTTCATTGAGGATTTTTGCATCTATGCTCATCAGGAATATTGGCCTTTAATTTTCTTTTTTTATGATGTCCTTGTCTGGTTTTGGTATCAGGGTAATGTTGGCCTGGTAAAATGAGTTTGGAAGCTTTCCTTTCTCTTGAGTTACTTGGAAGAGTTTGAGAAGGATAGATACTAAGTCTCTGAATGGTAGAATTCACCACTGAGGCAGTCTGGTCTTGGATTTTTCATATTTGGGAGGTTTTCATTACTATTCAAAATCTTCTTATTAGTGATTTGTCTATTCAGATTTTCTATTTTCTCAAGTTTCATTCTTGGAAGACTGTTATGTTTCCAAAAATATATCTTCTTGCTGGATTAACCTCTTTATCATTATGCAATGCCCCCTTTGTCTTTTATTATAGAATGTTTTAAGTCTAATTTATCTGATAAGGGTTTCTTTTTGTTTCCATTTTCAGGGAATATCTTTCTGTTCCCTTCACTTTCAGTCTTTGTGTGTATTTACTTCTGAGGTGAGTCTCTTCTAAGCAGCATGTAGACTGGTGTTGTTTTTGTTTGTTTCTTGTTGTTTTTTTTTAATTATTCTGTCTTTTAATTGGGTAATTTAGTCTCTTTTTCTCTCTTCTTTTGTGGCTTGATGATTCCTTAGCTTATGTTTAGTTTTCCTTTTGCATTTTCTTTTGTGTATTTACTATAAGTTCTTGTTTTGTGGTTACCAATGGGTTAACATATATCACCTTCTGTAAATAATAGTCTATTTTAATTTAATGTCAACTGAAATTTAAACACATTCCAAAGCTACATTTTTACTCCCCCTGCACATTTTATGTTTTGATATTACACTTTACATCTTTGTATTTTACGTATCCCTTAACTAATTATTGTGGCTTTAGTTAATTTTATTATTTTTTTTCTTTTAACATTCATACCAGTTTTGTAAAAGTATTTGATCCACTACCTTTCATATATATTTATATTTTCCAGTGAGATTTTTACTTTCGTATGTTTTCTTATTGTTAATTAGTGCCATCTGTTTTCAGCTTAAATCTGTTGATTTAGCAGTGATGAACTTCTGTGACTTTTGCTCCTCTGGAGAACTCTTTAGCTCTCCTTCAGTTCTGAATGATAATCTTGCCAAATAGAATATTCTTGGTTGGAAGTTTTTTTTGTTTTTTTTTTTTGTTGCTGTTGTTTTCCTTCAGGACTTTGAATATGTCATGCTACTCCCTTCTGGCTTACAGAATTTCTGTTGAGAAATCTGTTGATACTCCTATGGGGGTTCCCTTGTATGTAATAAGTTGTTTAATTCTTGGTGCTGTTAATATTCTCTCTTTAACTTTTGATGTCTTCACAATGTACCTTAGTGTGGATCTCTTTGGATTTTATTTGGAATTCTCTGGGCTTCTTGAACCTGGATATCTCTTTCCTTGCCTAGATTAGGGAAGTTTTCAACCATTATTTTCCAATAAGTTTACTACTCCTTTGTCTCTTCTACTTCTGGGACCCCTAAAAAGCAAATGCTATTCCACTTGCTGTTGTCCCACAGGTCCATAAGTTATCTTTCTTTTCCTTTTTTTTTTTTTTTTTCTTTTTGCTGCTTTGTCTGGGTGAGTTCTATTATCTTTACTTCCAGTTCATTGATTTGTTCTGCTTTACCAGTCTGCGACTGAATGCATCTAGTATATTTTTTAGTTCAGTTACTGTATTCTTCAGCTCTGTGACTTTTATTTGGTACTATCTTGTATTTTCTACCTTCTTGTTGATGTTCTTTGTTCATCCATTCTTCTCCAGAGCTGAGTAAGCATCTATATGATCATTAATTTGAATTCTTTTTTTTTTAATGTTTTATTTATTTTTAAGACAATGCGAGAGACAGAGTGCAAGCAGCGGAGGGGTAGACAGAGGGAGACACAGAATCCGAAGTGGGCTCCAGACTCTGAGGTGTCAGCCCAGATCCTGACATGGGGCTCAAACTCACGAACTGTGAGATCGTGACCTAAGCTGAAGTTGGGACAGTTAACTGACTGAGCCACTCAGGCGCACCTAATTTGAATTCTTTATCAGGTAAATTACTTATCTCCATATCATTAAGATCTTTTTCTGAAGTTTTCCCTTATTGTTTTGTTTGGAACATATTTCTCTGTTTCCTCATTTTCCTTGACTCTCTTTTTATATGTATGAGGTGAAACAGCTACCTCTCTGTCTTAAAGGAGTGGCCTTGTGGAGGTGATGAAACTTCTCATTCAACCTTGCCCTAGCTTTTGCTTGTCTCTCAAATCCTTGACCATCTAAATTTGCCTGATTTATTCTTCATATTCCCCCATTTGTGAGGGTGTGGCTAGAGCTGTCAGTGGTCCAAAGGAAGGAATCTCATTTAGCACCTAGTTTCAGATTGAGTGGAAAGTCAGACCCTCACACAGCAGCTTTTGAAGTATACAAATACATATAGCCCTGCGGGGCCAAAATCATAATCCCTGGTGGTCTCTAGGCCAGGAGATCTGGAGGTGTCCCTGGGTGACAATTCCAAAAATCAGGGCTCCAGATGAGTTTATAAGTTCTTTTCTGGAAGGCCTTGTCACGCCTTCCAGAGGGAATGCAAGGATGGTGTTTCCCTGTTTACATCCCAAGGGAGTGCCTTCTTAATCTATAGACGTGCATGAAGTCTGAGTCGTTTCCCTCTGATTGAAGCTCCAGGCTGAGAGGCCTTTTTCACAGGAAGACTGGGTTTGTGTTTTGGTCTGTTGTCTGTGCAGTGCCCTGAAGGTGGCTGCCTGCCAAGAACTGGCTTTCCAAGTGTTGCATTCCCAAGGAGCTCAGGAATGCCGGTCCCATTGGCCACTAGCGTCTCCCCCTTTATAGACTGTATGCATCTGCTGGCTTTAGGAGCATCTGGAGAGGGTAGGGAGTAGGTCATGGTTGCTAACTTCAAAAAGACAGCTAGAAAATGTATGTATGCATGCCCGTGGGCTTTGAAAATATGATGGGAGAGGGCTTTATCTGTACCCCACCGGCTTCAGGCTGGGAGTGGAAGAATGCCATGACCACTCACACTTGCCAGCCTCAGCCAGGGAGCAAGAAAATATCACAACGGCTCAGCTCACTAACTTCAGTTAGTGAGCAGGAGAATCCCACAACAATTCACACTCACCTGCCCCAGCCAGGGAGCAGGGAAATTCTACAACCACTCCCACTGACTTCACACAGCAGCAGGATAGTGCCATGACTGCTAGCCCATGACTGTCCTAGAGAGGCAGTGGGAGGGCACCATGTATGAGCTCACCCACCTGATGGCAGGGTAGGTGGAAAGTGCAGAACATTTGCCAGCGCCTCTAGTCTGGGGAGAGTTTCAGCTGTCCTCTGTCCCTCCAGCAGATGCTTTCAGGTCAGCAAATAAATCTCCTTCACATGTAGTCTAGGTGCTTTTCAGTTGTTTTTTTCCCCCTGGGTCTGAGGTGAGGGAGACTATACGTGAGCCATTGAACAGGGAAATTTCAGTTTCCTTGGTATTTTGGGTCTCTTGGGCATCAGCCCAACTCACATTTTGGGGCCTTGCGCCTCTGGTGTGGACCATGGGAAGCTGGGGTGCCTGATGTGAGACATCAAGGCTTTGCTCCTCCAGAAGTGCTGCATGAGTAAGATCCCTCCCTATCGTGTGTGGCCAGGCTAGGGCGCCGATTTTGTGAAAGACCGTGTCTCTGCCTCTCCTACCCTTCCCAATGTGGTTTTTTTATCCTCTGATTTAGAGAAGTTCATCTAGTTTTCAGAATCTTTTCAGAGGGAAATGGTATTCATATGTAACTGAAGATTTGGTGTGTCCACGGAAGGAAGTGAGTTCAGTGTTCTACTATGCCCCCATCTTGTGGAAGTCTCATATTAATTCTTTAATATTTGTTCTAACTATATTTTTAGTTTTCTTACAGAACTCTAAGTAGTAAAAAGTCACACTTCAGGGATGTTCACCATGATTCTTATGTGTTTCTTTTTTTTTTCTTTTTGTTTGCACTGTTATTTTCTTTATCAGAAATTATAAAATGTCTCTTAAACTATTATTTTGAAAATCTTTAATTTCCATAATGTTTCTTCATTTATTGTGTCTCTTCCATATCATCCTTGTTTTATAAGTATTTTCTTCCATCTCTTCAAGGATTTTAACATTTTTGCCTTTCTTATGATCTTTTAATTATCTGTTCCCTACAAGGTCATTTTACTGTTAGTGGTTTTTCAATTATCTTGGTCTCTTTTCATGTTGCAGACTTTTCTTAGTATTTTTTTTCTTACATTATATTTTAAATGTCTGGTAATCCATGGTTGCTACTTTATATTTAAGAATGAACAGGGCTCCTGGGTGGCTCAGTCAGTTGAGTGTCCAACTCTGGCTCAGGTCATGATCTCACCACTCATGGGTTCAAACCCTGTATCCAGCTCTGTGCTGACAGCTCAGAGCCTGGAGCCTGCTTCGGATTCTGTGTCTTTGTCTCTCTCTGCCCCTTCCTCCCTCCCTCCCTTCCTTCCTTCCTTCCTTCCTTCCTTCCTTCCTTCCTTCCTTCCTTCCTTTCTTTCTTTCTCTCTCTCTCTCTCTCTCTCTCAAATAAACAGTAAAAATTAAAAAAAAAAAAGAATGAGGGAACAGAAAATACTGAGTCTTCTGTATTTGAGTGGGTCTTCTTGGTTAGAAGATTTTGTTTTAGGATAAGCAACTTGCTGATCATTTAGGCTTGTAGAGTCTAAGTGTCAAAATAAAAGGGACTTTATCCTATGGTTCTAGGATGTGTCCCTAGTTGCCCTTATTGTCCCTCAGCCATGTAAGCAATTTCATTAGTTTGTACTAAGGAGTGTAGTGAGAGGGGTGATGAGAAAAATGTGCTATAGGGACATTTGCCTAAGAAGTAGAATTGGTAAGTAGAAGGTTGGTTATTCCAACTATACATGTTGATTAATTATTTTGTTTCAGACTCAGTGTCTCACCTCTGCTCTCTTTTTTTCTTGGCATGGAACTCAAGCCTTGGGGGGACTGTTCAGGGCACAGTGTCTCCCTCTTCAACTTCAGGCCCCTTTCCTATATCTTAGTCAGTTTCCTCTGCCTTGCTTTACTCTATCCAATTTTTAACAGTCTGATATCTTTTTGATCCTTTAACGTTTAAATTAATGAGGTTTCAAGAGGATGTATAACAAATAAAGACATGTCTCCATTCTTCCTCCTCAAATGGATAATCACTTGTTGAAAAGCAATTCCACTGACCTAGAGAAACTACCCTTAAAACATCTAAAATGAATAAAACCCAGGAACAAACAAAACTATTAGACTACTGAATATCACCAGAGTCATGATAGCAACAATGCTGTCTTGAGTGATTCAAACAAGGTGCTCTGTTGAAATGAATGCAAACTGTACATCTGCACAGGTCTTATGGTACCCAGCAATACTACTGATTTCATGTTTTTGAAATGCCTTATACTCTGTCCTTTTTGTGGAGAATGAGAATTAACATTCTCAAAAAAAAGAGATTTATTAAAGTTCAAAAGTATTTAATGAGATAGTTGCAAGTATATTACATTTGTGAAGGTTATTTTTCCTTACAAAAGGAATGGAAATGATGCATACGTGTTATCCCATTCGAATTAGAATTCTATATAGATAATAAGAATTTGTGCATTGTAGAAGCAAAATGGGCCTATTGTCATCTGCAACGGCAAATGAAGTGTCTCATAACTAGCAATTCAATGTGTTAATTCAGCTGCACCATCCAATTACCTACGATTCATCTCAACTTAGTGCACAACAATAAAACTCTTAAAAAATCCGTGACAAAATGTCTGCTCTAGGTTTATCAGATAGGGGAACTACTACCCAAAGTTGGGGAGTGGGAGCCATAGAATATAAATTATTAAAATTGTTCATCACAATCTATCCATTAATATAAAAAATTTTTGACATGAAGTCAATAGCCTAGAGTTAGTAAGAAAACACACATATGAGGATGTATGAGGAAAATCTGACCAAGAAACGAGAAAGCCATGTGGCAACTGAAGTTGGCATCCCCTCAAATAACACAGCATTCCCTCTGAGCCCTGGGCCGGCCAACGGCCAACTGCCAACTGACCACAGGGCCCAGGCACACAATTCTAAAAGTAGACAGAGGTAATGAGATGTGAATTTAGCATCCCCAGCCTCCTGCTAAATGACCCAGATGCAGAAGCTAGCGCGTCTGTCTCTTACCTACTCAGAACTAACTGATGAAATGAACAGAAGCTCTTTTTTTTTATTTACTATTCAAGAGCAGTAATAATCTAGTCCTGCTACAAGTGGATTTACTAAGCCATAGAAGAAAGACCGTTTAAAGTAGAGCGTACCATGAAGAAGAAAGGGAACAAAGGAACAAGGGAAAGACAGGGAAAAGAAAAAGGGTATTGAGAAATAATAAACACATTATTTACTTAAGAAAATACAAAGGCACAGTGACAACCTAGAAGAGATGAGTAACATCTGAACCACGATCAGGGACAGTGTGGCTTCTAACATTTTTTAGGACAAATGACATTTAGTCCCATTTGAGACTGAACTATCAAGATAATCAAAGATTATTGAGGCTTGAGGATTCAGAAAAAAAGAGGTGGAATTCCTGCAAGAAAAAGGGAAAAAAAAAAACTGTACTGAATTTTGATACTGGGTTCGTTAGTAATCCCATAAATCCTTCATTTCATTTATAGACTCTGAAAACAGCATTGTTTTAAGTGCAGATCTTTAGTTTAAAAAAAAAAACAAAAAAACAGGCTGGGGAGCCTGGGTGGCTCAGTCAGTGAACTAGACTCTTGATTTAGTCTCAGATCATGATCTCACAGTTCAGTTTGTGAGATCAAGCCCCACATTGGGCTCTGCCAGCACTAACAGCACAGAGCCTACTTGGGATGTCTCTCTCTGTCCCTCCCAGTCCCTCCCAAAATAAACATTAAAAAAAAAAAAAAAAAAAACAGGGGCGCCTGGGTGGCTCAGTTGTTAAGTGTCCAACTCTTGATTTTGGCTCAGGTCATGATGTCACAGTTCGTGAGTTCAAGCCCCAAGTTCAAGCTCCTGCACTGTCAGTGCAGAGCCTACTTGGGATTCTCTCTCTTTCTCTGCCCCTCCCCTGCACACTCGCACTCTCTCTCTCTCTCAAAATAAAAAAATAAACCTTAAAAAAAATCCAGGAAGGTGGAGTGACTCATTATTGAAGGTATATAATTGAAATAATTTACATAATCTAATCAACTTTCAGTCAGCCTAAAATATTTACTTTTTTTAAAGACTAAAGAAAAATCATTAAAACATTGTCTTAATGCATTAAACAAAAATAGTAAGCAAGAGAAAGTTGCTGAAAATCAACCAAAGCTTGCAAGGAGAAAATGTATCATATCAAAGATTAATACATCAGTTTTGTAGATTACTAGTGATCACAAATTAGCAAATATTCTATCCCAAAAAAAACTTAAAACACATGGGGAAAATCCAGAAATTTCAGCAGGACTTCCCCAGTGCTTTCATAAATATGAACATTTCTTAATGTAATTTAAACAATTATTAGCAGTATCACAGGAAAATAAACTATTTATTAGATTAGTTACAGATATAGATCTCAGTTATGAATTGAAGTCTATGTAGAGAAATCTTATTCAGTTATAGATTTAATTTTTTTTTCTTTCTGCCTGCATCACTATGTGTTAGTTTCTTCTTATTTGGGCGGGGAGGGCAGGAGGGAGCAGTGCGTATCTAAGTAGAAACAACAATGTGCTTGGAAGAAATCTACTCCAATTTTTCCATATCCATTGTCTTCTTCATAATTGTCTTTTTTAATCCAGTGCCATGACTTCTAAAAGGCAAACATTTTGTCTCCAGGCCTAAAAATCCACCTTGTTGGTCAGGTTTTCTTCCTTCATTTTTAAAGGTAAAACTTACTCAAATAAGAAACAAGACATAGGAATCTGGGCTCCGTTTTCAATTCAGCTATTTCAAACTTTGTGACATAAAGCAAGTTGTTTTATTAATAATTTCATCAAAATAGCATAGTCCTTGTCCTGTCACTTACCAGCTTAGTCTGGGACAACTTACTTAACCTTTCTGTATCTCAATTTCCTTGTCTGTAAAATGGATGTACAATAAAACCCACCTTGGAGGGTTGTTATGATGAAATGAATTAATATATGTAACACTTAGGATAATGTCCAGAACAAAGTAACTTCTTTCTTCTTTAAATAAATAAAAATTAATAAGTTAACCTGAAAAATGATGAGTTAGATCAGTTGTCTAAAACATCACTGTATATCAGAATCATCTGGAAAAGTATTTAAAAAAATAAATTCCATAAACTCATCAGAGACAAATGAGAATCTGTATGAGTGGGATCTGACAATCTATATTAAAACAAACACACACACAAAAACTTCGTTAGTTATTTCAATGTAAAGACTGGTTTGTTAACAAGGACAATTTAGGTACATTTCACATACCCCCACCATCATTTTTTTTCTCTCTGGTGGCCACAATAGTCACTGCCCAAAGAAACTTGCCATTTAACAGCATCAGTCAGTTTTACAAAAGCAGTTAGTTTAGCTTTGGATTTCTCTTTATTACCTAAAACAAAACTTCTTTGTCCTCACCAAGGCCACCAAAGAAGTAAAAAAGGAACAAAATGATCCCTAAGGCTAGAACACATTGGTTAGTGGGGAAAGACAGAGGAGTAAATTCTTGACACATGTTCCCTTATTTCTGCCAGGCATTCATTCATTCCTTGTCCCAGGACACAGATTGGCACTAGCTAAGTGACAGTGATTTGCAGTTAAATACCACGAAGGAACAAGTCACCCCCAATTCTCTAATCCTTTCAACAAACATTGACACTGTAAACTGAGGCTAGAGCGATTGTTAGCATCTTTCCCGGGTCCAAATTTTATTGCCCAGGCCAGTGACTAGTAAGAGAATGGAATAGCTAGCTATAAGTGCTATGTAGGTTTCATGAAGTCATGGATATGACTACCATGCTGGCCTGTGTTCTCTGTATACACAGGGTGCACGGGGTAAACAGGATATTATACTGGTTCAGACTAAGAAGGTTCCTAAGCATCAACTACAGAATATGGTGAAATGAATTACCAGACTGTGATAAAATTTTCATCAGTCTTTATTAAATTTGAAAATTAAGTGCAATGTAGAAAAATGCACAGGAAGCTAAATATAGTTCTTTTAAGAACTATATTTTGATATTCAGTTCTGCCATCTTAGCTGGTGTTAAAATGCCCACTCTTCTATAAGATGATGATGATATAAGTAGACTTTTAAAACCATTCTTACCATGCAAAAGAAAATGTTCAATGGAGGCTGGCACTCAATTTTTTAAAAATTTTATTAGTCAGTGAAAATGTCAGACTGAGAACTACTAGTGCACTGGCTTCAGAGACAGAAAAGAACTGATGGGCTCCTTGGCACTAAACCATATTAGCTGTGTGCTTTTGAGTGAGTGAGTCCTTGTTTATACAATGGGGACAGTAATTCTACTTACTCCTCATGTGGCTATGAGGATAAAATGTGGCAAGACCTATCAGATGTTTACGTATCCACAGTACAAGGACAAAGTAAGTATCCAATAGATTTTAGCTCTTTTCTCAATTTGTAACTCAATTCACCATTTTTAGCTCCCTCATAAATAAAATCAAATGGCTATACCTCCCCAGAGATTTGTTTCCCAAGTATGTTTTCCCATTTTTCTTTCATCAGAGTAATGGTAGTATTGCATAGGGGTCTTGATAGTCATATAACTCTCATCCTTTCCATCTGAAACTAATTATATAATAAAAATCTGAAGAAGAAGTTAAGTCAGTTATTATGCTTCTGATCTACAAGAACACAATCCTCCCCATATGTCAAAATCCATTTTTTTAACAACAACAACAAAAAAAGAGGTCCTGTACTTATAATATCAAGGCAATTAATATTAGGCAAGAGATTAAATTGACATTTACTACTATCTCTGAGGTGTAATTTGGATGATTTTGAATGTTCAGGCTTTGCTTTAAATTCTGCTTTCTGTTTACAGTGGCTACTGAGCACATGTATTATGATCACCAAAATGCCAACTAGCAGTTTAATCACACTTCCTATAATGTTCTACAAGAGCTTAAATAAGATTTAAGTGACATCAATGTAGTTTAATGTATCCAACAGAATCCTAATTAATTCCACATCATGTTAAAACACTGATATGCTATATCTTGGACAGTTCCCATCTATCTTAACAGTAAGCAGTTCTAAAAAAAAAAAAAAAAAAAAAAAAAAACAAATACAAAGAAGTCTGAGTATTTAATATGGGCAGTGTTTTATTTTTCTCTTTTCTCACATAACTAATTATACAATCACAAATATGTTCATATCTAGGGTGGTAACAGTCACTATTTTCTCTCCATCCCTCTCAATGGGATAGATTTTAATGTTTATTTATTTTTGAGAGAGAGAGCGCATGTGCACAAACACACAAGCAAGGGAGGGGCAGAGAGAGACAGAGGGAGACAGAGCATTTGAAGCGGGCTCCAGGCTCTGAGCTGTTAGCTCAGAGCCTGGCGCAGGTCTTGAACCCACAAACCAAACAGTGAGATCGTGACCTGAGCTGAAGTCAGATGGTTAACCAACTAAGCCACTCAAGTGCCCCATAATGTGGAACAACTTTTAACAAATGATATTTTGCAGCTTGCTTTAGGTCTTTTGTTAACGGTGGAAAATTATAGTAGAGTAAACATTAAGAGAGAACCCAAGAGTTCATAAGGACAATAATTATATGTGCACACTTGAGTGAAGTTGGGCCCATACAGGAAAGGCACATCTCCTTATTTTAACTAACATTTTAGGTGTTAGGACCCAGAAATCTCTTAATAATCTGTAGTCAAAATTTTTCAAAATTACGTATTTCAGCTTAAATAAATAGTTCCTGAGTGACATAAATAAAATAAAATTAGAAAACTCATATCTAAAAATGAATTTCAGCTAATTCATTTACAACGGAATTGGAACATACATTAATCACACAGGTCTCTTTAGCCACCTGTAATTACTTCTTGGTAATCAAGCAAAGATACATTAAAAAATATTTTTATGGTATACTACATTGAAAGCATATACACAGGTCTAAATCTGAATCCAGGACAAACAAGTATCAAATGAATAAAGTCTACCTGATTTATATTTTGCTCTAAAAGGTAACTGTTTATAATGCCCTGAATGGATGATCAACTACTACTGAAATAATGTGTGCATTCATTTTCACTAAGTTATTTGAATTCTCTAAGTATTAAATTTCACAATACAAAGCTGGACTCTTTAAAAACACACATGCCTTCAACTGAATAGCAGACATCCTTAAATAATGTGATTTAAGATAGAAATTGTAAATTGAAGTTTAATCTGTTAAAATGACAACAGGTTTATCAAAGCAGACAGTACCAGATCTTTAAATGTGATTTATGTGTTTGAACATATACTTAGTGTGTATGTGTCCGTGCGAGGATGTGGGGGGTGATATTAAGAAAGGCCATGAAGGGGCGCCTGGGTGGCGCAGTCGGTTAAGCATCCGACTTCAGCCAGGTCATGATCTCGCGGTCCGTGAGTTCGAGCCCCGCGTCAGGCTCTGGGCTGATGGCTCAGAGCCTGGAGCCTGTTTCCAATTCTGTGTCTCCTTCTCTCTCTGCCCCTCCCCCATTCATGCTCTGTCTCTCTCTCTGTCCCAAAAATAAATAAACGTTGAAAAAAAAATTTTTTTTAAGAAAGGCCATGAAATAGATTGTCAGAGTCAATATGAATGCATATACTTAGTCTTGATTTAACGTTTCGCATGTGTTTATTCGGATGACAAGAGCAGAAGGAAGAATTGAGAACCAAAAACCAGTTAAAATTCTTTTATAATTAGCCATATGGTCACTCAGATTTCAAAGTAGTGATCCTGTTAGGCCTCATTAGATTTAAGATGTGTACATGTTCCTACTACTGATAGCAATTTAAATCCAAGAAGGTCATATATTAAAAGTCACAGTCAAGAATTTCTTGTTTATTGCAAGAGGTGCCACTTGAGAATACGATGTCTAATAACACCAATAGTTAAAGGACAAAACTGTAGAGATTGTTCATTTTCATAAAGCACAATGAACACTTATCAAAGACATGTGGCATTGTTATTTGTTTCCCATAGTGGACTTTATTCATGCTTTATTCTCAATAATATTCTTTACTTTTACTTGGTGTTATTCCAAAACACCAATATTCTCTTCATTTGTCCAGCCAGAAAGAATAAAAATATTCATTTATTGCTTGTTCTCTCACCCTCTCCCTAAAATGCCAAGATTAAAAAGCTGTACAATCTCTATTACATGGAAATGTTCCTGTCAGAACTACTACCTCTGAATGAACAAAAGAAAGAAAGAAAGAAAGAAAGAAAGAAAGAAAGCAAGCAAGCATCACCACTTCTAAAAATCTATAAGCAAAATGAAACATTGTATTTCACTCTGACAAAACTGTTTAACTTAAAATTAATGCATAGGAAGTTAAAAAGCTAAATTTGTCTCAATATTATCAGTAAGAAATCAGAACCTATCTCACCCAGCAGCAGAATTTCCACCTTCAGTGTGTCTTTGCTATTTTTTAAATGCAAAACATTGGGTACAGTATCAAGCCATCTGTAAGTAACATTTTTAAAACAAAACTGCCTTGATCACGCTCCTGTACAATACTCACAGTAAATCCTCAAATTTTTAAAGAGGTGACTACTCTATCATCAAAAAAACAACACTGAAAAAAAAAAGAAAAAACAATACTGCAGCTTATGAATTCCTACCAGTACCTTGTATCAGGAGGCACTATATTTCCAGGTACTTTGGCAAATTTTCATATGTATGTAGCATCACACCTCTCATATATATTTGAAGCAGTAAGGAAGCCTATAAATTATTTAAGGTAAGTGAGTCAGTTTGAAAGATCAATTTATAGCACCCAAATATTTCAAGCTGATAGATCTGCTCTTTATGTTAAAAGAGAAAACTTTTCACTTGTGAAAGACCACAAGAAAGTATTCACTAACAAATGATGTCATGTTCCAGTTTGCTTTCTCATAGGAAGATTAAGAGATGCCACCTATCAGAGTCTCTAACATCATTTCTTCAATTCTGCAGTGACTTGTTAAAGAACAAGTAAAGACTTGTTCAGCCAAGGTAAAGACTTGCAAAGAGAGGCAAATTCAAGAAGTGAATGAGCCAAAAAGGCACTCAGGTTTCAACATGGCTTCTACTAGTAGTCCTCAATTCCCATTCATAAAACACTAAATAAATGAAACAAACAAGAAAAAAAAAAGAGGCATAATTCAACTTCTTGTATGAAGCTCATTCACATAGCTGGGTGATCAAAGCCTATAATTAGCTGCATGCTAATCACTCAAGGAACAAGTTTTTAATAAGCATTTACTAGTTTTCCCACACTGTGCTAAGGTCTGTGTATCTGAAACTGCATCCGGGCCCACTCTGCACTCTGGAATCCAGAATTAATCTACACCAGCAACACTGTACTTCCTTTGGAAAGGCTTTCTTTTCTTCCTCCCCAAACCTGATCTCAGACACAGTGCCTCTACTTAAGCAAGCAGCTTAAGCCCTGAAATGGGATGAACATCACACAAACGGAGAATTAAAAGCATTTATTTAAACAAGCAAGAGCAGCCAGAGAAAATCCTCATTGGAGTTGAAGGTGGGCAGGGGCATAAGGAAGAGATGTGGAATCCCAGCTTGTAGCAAACAGTGCAGAGAAATGCACATTTCTCATGTTCAAAGCCTGCCTTAGGCTATGAAGATTCTCCAAATCTATCCATTTGTGAAATCACTCAAACAGGGTTTCAACATAAAGGTTCTAATTCTGAAGGAGAGAAGGAGTTTGTAGAGATTAGGGAAAAGGAAAAATTAATAATGCAATGCAAAAGTCACGATGAGGAAAAAGGAAAGATTGAGTGAAGGCAAGGAGAATGACCTGAGAAGGTGAAAGGTCCAAAATATGTCACCAGTAGGTTGACCTTACTTTTCAGTGTTCTCAAACAAGCTGGTTTCTTTAACACTAGAGGGCATGAATGCAAGGAAGCGAGCGCACACACACGCGCGCACACACACACACACACACACACACACACACGCGTGCGCGCACACACACGGGGAGGGGAGCGACCCTGAGCAAAGGCAGCCTTCATATAAAACTAGAGATCTGGTGGCCCAAAGAAAACCCGAGATTTCAGGCGTCTCGGGAAGACAAGTGTCTTTACCCTGCAAATAAAATCACCACGCTGTGTTCCTAGGAAGAGTGACCGCGACCTCTCCCAAGGAAACGGCTCAAGGATTGAGTGTTATGGCAGTTTATGGCAGATAGTCCCCAATGCTCCTCTCCTCCGCTAGCAACACCTTTGCCTCACAAAAGCTCCCACCCTTTCGAGGTTAGTTTTCCCTGGATGCCAAAGCTTTCTGTGTTTGCCTACCGTCTCTTATGTGGCTACCTGTAAAGGCTGGAGGTGTAGACTCTCTACCAGGAAATTCAACTGATCTTAGTCAATTTACGGGTTGAGGGGAGGGACGCACGCCGCTTTCACCGCCAGTAGCCTCAGTGCGCTCCGGCTCTCTGCCGCACAGGGCCCTCGGACCCGGGCAGGGGAGACTGGCCCTTAAGCCCTTCATTCAGCCCCTGTGCTCCATGCAAACCCACACAAGGGCAACCCCCGCATCCCCTCTGGCTCAGAGCAGGGAGATCTCTGTACCTGGAGGTGCCCAGAAGGTGGGCCGGGGCGTGCTCGACTGGCCGGGGCGCCTCGGGATCCGGAGAACAAGGCAGGAGAGACGAAGGAGGCAGACGGAGACAGGCAGCGAGAGGCAGAGAGAAAACACGCCAAGACGGAGAGACAAGCGTAAGAGACAGGGTAACAGGAATAGAGAGACATCCCAAGAGATACAAGCAGGAAAAGAATGGAAGAGAAACAGACCCGGAG
The DNA here is from genome assembly GCF_028749965.1 of Puma concolor. Taxonomy (NCBI): domain Eukaryota; kingdom Metazoa; phylum Chordata; class Mammalia; order Carnivora; family Felidae; genus Puma; species Puma concolor. The sequence continues at coordinate 145,065,789 of NC_141674.1, read as the reverse complement.
GTCGCAGGGGGAGCCAGAGTCAGAGAGAAAGTCAGAGAAAGAAACTGAGTCAGAGACAGAGACTCGCAGAGAGAATGAGGTCGAGGGGCACCGAAAGAGAGAGGCAGAAAGGAAGGAAGACAACCGTCGAGGAAGATACCCAAGCTCTAGTGCGTCCCCGGTGTGAAGCCTAACAGGAGCGTCGCGCACAGCCAGCCCCGGCCGCCCGCAGCTGGTGGGGAGAAAGTTGCCCCCGCCGCCAAGCGCCACCAGGGCGCAGAGGGTGGCCAGCGCCCCGGATCTGAAGCGAGTAGCGGAGAGGGGGGAGTAGAGAGCGGGTGGCGACAGAAAGTTCCGCGCCTCTCGATCCACCCTCCGCACCTGCAGCAGCCGGCTAGCACGCTCCGAGCTTCCGGGAGGCAGTCTCGCCGGGTCCGCGGGCGCTCCTAACCCCCGTCCAGCCCGGGGCGCTGGACGCGGCGACCGACACTCGCTGCAGGACTTTGCGGCACCCACCCGGGCACCCTGGCCACCCGGAGGTGACTCGCCCCAGACAATTACGAGGAAGAGAGGGGGAGCAAGAGAGAGACGGAGACCTGCTATCGTGGCCAAGGATCCCGCGAAGAGGGAGCGGCAGTCCACGCACGGGATTCTGCTTCTGACCCAGCCCGTCAGGCGCCCGCCGGCCGCGCCGAACACCGGGTGCGCCGAGCCCGCGCTCACCTGGAACCCGCGCCGGTCCGCGAACGCCGCGCGCAGCCCCGTCTCCCGCCCGCGCCTCTCTCTTCACACTTCCCCTGGAGCAGAGCAAGCCGGCTCCGGCCTGGGCCAGCCCCAGAGAGGCGCCCTCATAGCGCAGCGGCGGGCTAGAGGGCTCCGGGAGCGCCGCGAGAGCGGGCGCCGAGGCCGAGGAGGCACAGGAGACCGAGCGAGGGCTCCTAGCACATTGTCACCTCAGCAGAGCTGCCGCCGCCGCCGCCTGGTCACTTCGCCCCCGGCCCCCGCCCCCCTCCCACCCCAGCCCTCTCCCTCCCAGCCCCTCCTCCTCGCGCGGTCCCTCCCCCTCCCGTAGCCCCAGCCTGGAGGCCTCTCACTGGGCTAGTATCATTTACGTAACCAGCACCCCCCAGCCCTCCTCCCTCCCCGCTCCCGCTCCTCCCCGGGCTGGGGCGGTGTGCACCGAGCGCGCTCCAGCTGCTCCTGGAGCTACTGCTCCAGCGATGTGCACAAGTCCCGCGATACTTGGCAGGCACGGCCCCCAAGAGCAACGGTGGGGTCGGCTCCTCTCCCCCACAGAGAGCTTCGCGGCCCCTGGCCATCCAGGGTTCCCATGGTGGAAAAGCAGGCTTGCACACACCGTGTTAGCCCAGTGCACCAGCGAGCCTCTTATAGGGGTGCTAGAGGATAGGAGACTGCCCTCGGGGAAAGCTGGGGCAACCCCACCCCCGTCGTAGTCTCTCCAGCAGAGAGATGCTGCGGGGGAGTTGAGGTTTGGAGCCTTGAAGAAGAAAGGACAGACAAGAGTTTGGCCTCTTGTCCCTTACAGTTCTTTCACCCTGACAGGATTCTAATGTTCTGGTTGGCGACAGCTGCGTCCAGCCTGCACAGTGTAAGAGATCTGGGAACGCAAAAATGCTTCCTTGCGCTCTTACATTTTTGAGGGAAAGTAAAGCAAAAAAATAAAAAGTGAGGCTTTGAATTCCTTTCTCAGTCAACGTGGTATGGGCTTTAACACACTCATGGACGCACCTTGAAGTGCCGGAATGCTTGCATTTCAAAGTAAAGTTAATGTGAAGCCATTCCTAAGTCAAGTTAATGTATAATGTAAGGGGAAGTCTTTGGTACGAAATGAGTTAAAATGTACGTAAGGATCTTAAAACAATGCCTGGCACAAAGCACAGACAAGACTCAGATATTATTAACATCTGATGACTTAGGACCTATCCCTCACTGCCATGTGGGAGGTACTCTTCTAGGAAATTGGCATTGCTGAGTTCAAATCCCCACTTTGCCATTTATTCACTGTTAGCCCCTGGTTACTTTTGGCCCTTGACTTTCATTGGTCTCAGTTTTCTTATTTGTAAGAGAGAGTAAAATAGGGGTCTTTTCCTCCTCTCCCAGGGTCACTCACCTGTGGTAGGTCCCTCTTCTTAGTTTATGTGGCAAAACTGGGGGAAGATAAAATAGCTGCTTCAAAAATATTAAGAGCAATATTGTATATATTATTATTTTTATCTAGTATGTCAATGATACTCTTGACTGTACTCATAAAAGGAAATTTCTAGAAATGTTATATCTTTTCATGAATCAACTATCATCTAAATTGGTATGATATGTTATACTTAATGTCTTCTCTTACATTGTCCATCCAGCCACCCCTTCCAACAATCAATCAAGGAGCATCTACCAGAGGTGATTCTGTGCATGTATGAGGACACAGGATGCCACCCCTAATACCACGGACACTCTGGAATTTCTCTCTATTGCTCCCTCTTGGGAGTTCCAATTCTACCATCAGTCTACTCACCTCTGCATGGCAAACTGAACAAAAAGTATGGATCAGCAAGTAGAAGATTGGGTTCTAATGCTGGCATAGCCACCTACCAGACATGTGTCCTTTGAAGACATACAATCCCCCATCCTTACATTCTTCATCTCTTAAAAAAGTATAATTCCATTTTGCAACTTTTGTACTAATATTTTAACTAAAGCAAGAAGCATAATTCTGGTGGATAAAGACTGTATGTTGAACAAGATATTTAAGTAGTTTCAAAACATCTCCCTGGGAATTATTAACTTTTGCTTTATAACAAACCATTAAACAAAAAAGCAATAAAAACACCTACAAACACAGTATCTATAAATAAAACATCTATAATTTCTCAAAATTCTGTGAGTTGTCTGGGTAATTTTCTTCTCTGGCTGGCTTAGTTTGCGGTGGATAGTCTAGTATGGCCTCACTCACATATCTGCTGGTTGACCAGTTGATTGGGGGCAGGGCTCAGCTGGGAGGGCTCATCTTTGTTCAACCTGCTGTTATTCTTCAGTAGGCTAGCCTTGTTTTCCTGACTAATGGTTCATGCAGGATTCCAAAATGCAACAATGGAGTGCAACCTCCAAGGTAGAGCACTTCAAGATTATGCTTACACATAAGCTCCTTCTAGAGGAGCTCCTTCTAGTCTCCTTCTAGAGACTAAATTTGGTAGACGTCATCTCTAACCAAGTGATCAAGGTTAAAATCATCAGTAATAGGACCAGGTGAAATCATGAACCTCACGATGTGATGTACGAAAAAGTACACAATGTAATTTATTCCGTATTTCAGACCAATAATAATAATAATTGACTGCAACCATGAGAAAAAGCGAAAGAAAATTCCAACTTGAGGAAAATGCCACAAAATATCTTGTCTGTACTTTTCAAAAATATCATTCTGATGAAAATTAAAGAAAGGCTGGAGAACTATTCCAGACTACAAGAGATTAAAGAGACATGACTACTAAATCCAGTGTCTAATCAAGAATTGGATACTGGACTAGAAAAATAAATAGCAACATTACTGGATAATTGGCAAAATAGGAATAAAGTCTATAATATCTAATTTATAGACCTTTTATTTATGTTAAATTATAATTAATTTTGTATCAATATTAAATTTTCGCATTTTGATAATTTTACTATAGTTACTATAATGAAATATTTGGGGGTAAGAAAGGCATAAATCCTGTATTTTATTCACAACTTTTCAGAAATACCTATTGAGAGAGTGATGAAGGAAATGTGACCACCTTTTAACAGTTGGTAAATTTAGATGAAGATTACTAAGGCATTTTTGTAGTAATTTTGAACATTTTTAAAGTTCAAATTCACTTTAAAAATGGGAAGAGAAACATTCTTTGCTTCTCTTACAAAAATAAATGCAATAATTTATGTGACTGAGTGTTAAAAGTAATAAAAATTTATTTTGTAATTTTTTTTCAAATAGAAAGCTAGGAATTTATCTTTAATCGGTGAAGAGTTATTGAAAGCATTTGTTTAGATAAACAAGATGGTCAATATTGTGCAATTGGCCATCTATAAAGCATAAAGTGACTTAGATGGAGAATATACTAAAGACAGAAATGAGTTCAGCAGATACAACGGACCAACCTGTGATTAACCAAGGCCCAAAAATGGAAAACAAAGGGTGATGTCAGAAGAATAGATGATGGATGATGAACAGATGAATGGATGATGAATAAGAAAGAAAGAAAGAAAGAAAGAAAGAAAGAAAGAAAGAAAGAAAGAAAGAAAGAAAGAAAGGAAGGATGGAAGGAAGGAAGGATGGAAGGAGGGAGGGAGGGGAGAAGGAAGAAAGAAGGAAGGAAGAAGGAAGGAAGGCAGGGAAAGAGGGAGGAAGGAAGGAAGGAAGAAAAAGAAGAGACATATTGCTGAAGTTTGGTTGTCAGGTTTTGAAAAATTATTAGCAGTGAAGAAGGACAAACGTGTTACATTACTGTGAGAGTTTAAAATTGGGTGAGTAAGAGAATGGAGATACCATTACTTAGAGATGCAGGAAACAACTTTGTTTTCTAAAATAAAAAAAACTAAAAACATTTTTTTACAAATTATAATATTTCAGTGGATTCTCACTATTTTTAGGATATAGTCTAAAAGCCCTAACACATCTTACAAGAAGAATATTTATATTCTTGATCGTGCTTATCTCCTGAGTGCAATACAATGAGTTAAGCACTGGAGTAGGTACTAAAAGAAAAACAGGAAAATGAAGATAGCCCTCATGAAACTTAGAGTCTAGCCCTTTATCCAGTGAATATGTATTGAACGTTTACATCATACTCTGGGAATACAACAGTGAGCAAAAAGATAAAGACTATACTTACATGAATGCTACATTTTAGTGTAACATGTCCTAAACAATAAACAAAAAGAAAATATGTACTTATATCAGGTGGTAATAAATTCTCAGAAGAAAACTGAAAGAGGCTATCAGCTGAGCTTTCCAACGAGTGTATCACAAATAGTTTACAGATATCCCATGATATATTGACCACCTCAACCGCAAAAAGTGGCCAAGTGGAGTTGCCACAATTGCCAGAGTTCACAGACAGGTAGCTTCAGGTCAGAAGCTTGTTTAAGGCTCTTTGCAGGATGGCCTGAACAAGTGGAATCTGAGCATGAGTCCCATTCTTTCTGATGGCGACATAAATAAAGAAGTGTCTACATCTAACCATCTACTTTAGCATTCAGCTAAAGACCCAGTGGTTTGCAAAAGCTCATGGAATGGTTTGAAGATTTTTATTTTAGGGGCCAAGAAATATTGCATACATTTCAAAATGTAGCCTATTGCATATGGGGAGCAGGGAGCCCGGGCAGAAAACTCTAGTGAGCACAGCTTCAGTTAATGACCCAAAGCTCTAGTAACATAAATATACTATAATTCTGTACCATATGCTGAATTGCTATTTTTGTGTTAGCCACGTCAGCTGCAGATTGACTGCTTTAATAATGATTAAATATTTTTTTCAAATTTAAGCTTTATAGTTATTTTCAATTTGCTGATAAAAATTTAATAGATTTGAAATCTACTTCTAACCACAAAAATTCAAGATCACAACTGATAGGAAAGAAAAATAAAGCTGATATATTCTAAATATCATTTTAGCTGATATAAATGTTTTGTCATAAAAGAAAAAGTTTAAAATCTTTTACACCTACTTTGTGCAAACAAATTTTCCCACCCGTGATGATAATTATTACATCATCATTTAAAATGTCATAATCGGGGGTGCCTGGGTGGCTCACTCTGTTAAGCATCTGACTTCAGCTCGGGTCATGATCTCAGTTTGTGGGTTTGAGCCTCATATTGGGCTCTGTGCTGACAGCTAGAGCCTGGAAACTGCTTCGGATCCTGTGTCTCCCTCTCTCTCTGCCCCTCCCCTGCTCACTCTCTGTCTCTTTCTCTCTCAAAAATAAATATACATTATTTTTTTTTAATCTAAAAATTAAAAAATGTCATGATCAGGAAAGATAGCTATTTCAGGTATAAAAATCTGTTATTAAAAAGTTCAGTTCATGGAGGCAAGATCTCATTATTTTTTTAAAGATTTTATTGGGAAGTCTTATATGATTCACAAGACCTTATCTTCTTTAACATATTGTTTTTATAATAATAATTTAATAATATGAGAGCAAAGTAATTAATATTCAATCAAGCTCTATACTGATATAATCATATTTGCTCTAGTTTATCTCATGATCCATAAAGCCCTGTATCTTTCCTAGCATCTACCACAGTTTCAAATTTACATTTTTCCATATTTGTGTGCTTGATGTCTATTTTCTTCAATATACAGTGGGAAATACCAATATAAAGTTTAGGTTTGCAGGACAGTAGTGGAAATGCAAAGTTGTAGCCTCACTCTAAGCACAGTGCCTGTTGTAAAATTCAAATAAATTAATCCAACCCTCTATTAACCAATAGCTAAGCCTTGCATTTAAACCTCCATTTTTTTCATCTTTCCTTTCCCCACCATACTTTTCTTTTCCTAGTTTTGAATTCTTGATAGGGCAATAATCATTAGTGTCAAAAAATAAGAGGAGACAACTAATTTCAGCCCACCATAATCTTTCAGCACCACGGAGAGCGACATAAGTACCTCTCCCAACCAATTTTGTGGCCATGCCAGCCTGAATAGGCTATTATTTAGCATACGTTGACAGGGATAAGTAAATAGGTAGAAAGTAGGGCAACACGTAAAAAATAATAATAATAACTATGCTACTATTGAGCATTCATAAACAAAGATAAGTAAATAAATGGAAAGCAGAACAACGTGGGAAAGCATTGGCATTTACTTAAGAGAATGTGGTTTTGCTGTCACTTAACATCTCTATATCTCCATTAAATCAAAGGCAAATATGAGGGGCCCTTGGGTGGCTCAGTTAGTTGAGTATCCTACTCTTCATCTCAGTTCAGGTCATGATCTCATGGTTTCTGAGATCAAGCCATGCTTTGGGACTTCACCTGGGATCCTGCTTGGGATTCCCTCTCTCTCTCTCTCTCTCTCTCTCTCTCTCTCTCTCTCTCTCTCTGCTCCTCTGCCTCTCATGCTCTAGCACTTGCTCTCTCTCAAAACTAAATAGTTTTTTTTTAACAAGTCAAATATGAAGAAAATGTTAAACATAATCAGAGTTTAAAGCATAAAGCAATTACATATTCACTACCTCACTACTTGTGTACCCCATATAGATATATCTCTTTTAGAAGGTAAGTCCTTGAAAATCAGGGGCTGTATTACTGATTTCCAGGACTGAATATAATGTTTATCACATTATAGACACCCATTTATTTAGTAAATATATACATTAAATTTATTATAGATACAGCAAACATATTACATCATCCTGTAAATAATATTTCACTTGCTTATTAAAGTTCATGAATAATCCATTATATTGGTAAAAGTATTTCTACATTTACAAATCTAATTATTTAAAATTTCAATATGAATGCTTATCAAAAATAGCTACATAGCAGGTAAATTTTGTTTTCATATTTTAAAATATAAACACATTTAAACATATTTAAAATACCACCTTCTTGTAATGAAGGATTTTCCAGTGTGTTTTAATTAGTTGTTTGAACGTTTACCCATACTCCAGCATATTAAAAAAATGTAACAACCACAAAAATCCTTTAGTCCACCAATAGCTACTACAGCTGCCTACCCCATCAATGCACAAATGTAAGTCATTGTCTTATAGAGGAAGTAAGATATAAGTAACAAAGAAATTTATCAAAGACACTTATTAAATTTTAACATTTGAAAAGATTCCCAGAATCATACTAAATTGTCCTCCTCAGGGGCTCCTGGGTGGCTCAGTGGGTTGAGTGTCCGACTTCTGCTCAGGTCATGATCTCATGGTCCATGAGTTCGAATCCCATGTAGGGCTCTATGCTGACAGCTCAGAGCCTGGAGCCTGCTTCGGATTCTGTGTCTCCCTCTCTCTCTGTCCCTCCCCCACTCACGCTCTGTCTCTCTCTGCCTCTCAAAAATAAGGAAATGCAATAAAAAAAATTTTAATTGTCCTCCTCAGTCTTATTTTTCTTCAGTTATCCCATTCAAAGAAAATTATTTATGTTGCTATACAATGTATAAAATTTTGTATACTGGATAACTTTAAAAAAGCAAACTCATACATTATTCAACGTTTAACAAGGAACAAGAATTAGAAAGTACTAAATAGAGTGTCACAAATTTTGGTCCTAGACTTTAACTAAATATCTAATTAGAATCTGGAGGAAAAGGGAAGAATCCATTTCACTTTAAATTTGTCTGCATTGCCAAATTGATGTGATAAGGCAATTTTCTCAACATTAAAGGACAGAAGAATGACTATCATTTACTAGGAGAAGATGGCCACAACTAACTGTGAGGAATTTACAAAACTTAAGTAAATAAATAAAGGGACATATTTTTATTTTGAAGGAATAGAAGCTGATATTATACTACAAATTAAATATAAAAAGAGAACATGCTATTAGGATTTTTTCATTCATTAGCCTAAAAGGTGTGACAATTCATTAAGTCATAAATAGGTAATAATTATTAAAATATCTACAAAGGAGATATATATATATATATATATATATATAACATACATACATAATATATATTATATATATAATACACCTTACATATATGTAGTTCCCTTGAAAAGTAGAAAGCATTTTATAAATGTAAAGTATAATAATAACAAGTAAAAAGTAAAACCTAGCAGATTATTATGAACAAGAAAAATGATAAAACAAGAGACCCCATGATTCTAAACTCAATGGACACTATCAAGGAAGACATGTTAGGGTAGAGTATATAGCAATGTTTTGAAGTACTATTGCCTTGGAACAGTCATTAGTATAATATAAAAGCAATCAAGGTAATTATCCATAAAGGTATCAATGGTACACTCTCTGAGAAGAATTTAATAAACATGGAATTGGCTTTTCATAATTTATATTCTAGAATTTTAGCAATTTTAGCATAATATATATGAAATGTATGTGTGTATATGTGAGCATATGAGTGTGTAAGCAAAATAGACATGTATCAAAAGGCCAGTTCTATCACTTAGCAGCTAAGTGACCTTAGGCATGCACCTCTCTGAGAAATAGGTATATTTGGGGTAAAATAAGTATTATATACTATGTACTATTACAGATTTTTTTGAGAAATAAAAGATGCAGTATATACAGCTGATTCGTACTAGACACTCAATAAGTGATACTTTCTATGTTTCCTGTATTGTAAATGCTCTTAATCAATTTTCAAAGATAATTAGGCTTTAAGGTGAACCCAGGAAGATTTCACTTTCCCTGTTATGGGGACAGTTTAGGAAAGGGAAGCAAAGTGATCAACACCAGTTGGCTATATATCAAAAATTCTCTCACTGCTTTCCCCTGCTTCAAGTCTCTAAACTCAATAATGGCCCTAACTTAGAATCGGAGTAAGCATTTGTACTACGAATAGTCACCTAGCCCTAATTCCTCCCCATCATATACACAACCATACATGAGCTCACATAAGCACACAGATTCCCACATTAAAATGTAAGTTCCATGGTCTTTGTCTGCTTTAGTCATAGAAATATCCCAGTAGACAGAACTAAGTGCGTGCCACTTAATAAGGGCCAAATAAATAGCATAAATCATCATATTCTTCTCTCAACAACCCCTACATTCAAGAAAAAAAAAAAAAAAGGCTTTTTATCAGTCTTTTCACGATCAGCCTTTTTAATAGCCTTCTAAATAGGCAATGAGTGCTCTTCTCTGTAGAGAAGATCATCTTGCCAAAACTACCTACTGAACCCTCCATAAACATTGCACAAAGAAGAAGAAAGTGGCACCTGGGTGGCACAGTCGGTTAAGCGTCCAACTGTGGCTCAGTGATCTCAGGGTTGGTGAGTTCCAGCTCCGCATCGGCTTCTGTGCTGATGGCTTGGAGCCTTGAGCCTGCTTCTGATTCTGTGTCTCCCTCTCTCAGCCCCTGCCCCACTCACGCTCTCTCTCCCTCAAAAGTAAATAAATATTAAAAAAAATTTTTTTTTTTTTAAAGAAGAGGAGGATAGAATTCATCCAATTCAACAAAGTAACTCTACCCCATATTCCTAGTTTGGCCTGAACTTTGCTTAGCCAACTCTAGCAACTACAAAGATGCCCTAAACTGCCTAAGATGTGAAAAATGTAGCAAGCTCTTAAGAAAGAACAGAAATAGAAACATGATCGGTTACTCAGGACTCAAAGCACTTTGATAATAACTCTAACATTTTCAAACTTCTTCAAAATTCAGAACTTCTTAAAAAAGCATTATGGAAGATAATTCCCATTTTACCACTTTTTTTTGGTCTTTTGTCAGTCCAGTTTCTAGAGTTTCAGAAGAAAGTATAAACTCCTGAATAAATTAATGTATTTGCATATAATTTTCTCACCTATTATTGAAAAATAGATTATCTAGAACTTTTTCCCACTTTTTTATCTACTTTTAAACTATTGAGTTTTTGTTATCAGTGCCAATGGAAAGAAAAACCAGTTTTATACATATAAATTGTGGACTTCACCCCTAATATAACATCCCACAGAACTATCTGAATAGAATTCTAAGCCAATTATTCTATTAATACTGAATAGTATTGCAGCATTTACTACAAGGCTTTTGCAAAGTCTTCCACTAGAAAGTATAGAAGTGATGATCTCTAGATTTTAAAACAAGTACACACTCTTTAAATGGAAACTTATAGAAAAAAAAAATTTAAAAAAAAAATAAATAAATGGAAACTTATATGGATATCTCAATAACATTTAGAAAGTATTCCCCAATTTGTATTTTATAGCTACTATCTGTGGTTCAGAGCCAATCTATGTGGCTACTCTTCTTCTTTCTTAATGTTAAGCAAAACCTGGACGGTGTTTTATTCATCTACTTGTTTTATCAGTTACTAACCTCTCATATTTTGAGATAAGTATCAAAGGAAAAAAGTGTCAAAGATATCTCTTTGAGGGGTGCCTGGGTGGCTCAGTTGGTTGAACATCTGAGTCTTGATTTCAGCTCAGGTCATGGCCCTTTCATCCCAGGGCCGTGGGATCGAGCTCCATTCTCTGCATGGAGCCTGCTTGAGATTCTCTTGCTCTCTCCCTCTGCCCCCTCCCTCGCTTGCTTTCACTCTCTCTCCCTAAAATTTATTTATTTATTTATTTTTTATTTATTTATTTATTTATTTAAATGGGTGCTAAAAGAGCACTAGTCAGTCTCCTGTTTGTTTCTTCTGTTTCTCAAGTTGTCATATTTCAAGACTTGGTACAGAAAACTGAAAGCAATAGATACCAAAAGGTGTGGAACAAGTAAGGAGACACCAAGCTAGAACATTTTGGAGACTTGTCTGTTTATGAAAAATAGACCTGGCTACAAAAAGCAGTAATGAGGGTTAGGAGCAGTGTCCCAGTGACACAATGATTCTAGTAAAAGAAAATCTGTGGATATGAATTTTGTAGATGTGTGCCTTCATGGGTTAAAAACCAAAACTGAACAAAAGAAATTGATCCAGTATTAGAAAATCAGGATATTTCTTATTTAAAACCTTGATATCTGGCTTGTCTTAAAAATTAGAAGATATGGAAAAATTGAACCCACTTTATCACATGCAAAATGGAGCTAATTCACTGGACCAAGAAGTTATTATACCTCACATGGATTATTAAAACAGCCTCCTTCTTCTAACCTTGTTTTCCTCAAATCTAGTCTCAAGGAAGTAGTTAAACTAATCCCATTAAACCCAAGTTAGATCATATCACTCTTCTGCTCAAAATACTACACACTTTCACGCCTCATTCAGTGTAAAGGGCAGAGTCCTTACAGTGGACTATCTTTCTGGCCCTCTACCACCCTGCTCTAGACATAGTGGTCTCTTTGCTACTTCTCAAACAGTTCAGGCATGATTATGCCTCAGGACCTTTGCGTTTCCTGTCCCCTTTGCGTATGATGACAGTTGCATCTGGCTGTCTTTCTTCCTTCAAGTTTTGACTTAAATGTTGTGTTTTCAGTGAAAACTAGCCACCCATACAACTGACACACCTTTTTCTCCTTTCCCTAGTTAACTTTCCTCAATAGTTATCACCACATATAGATTTTACTTATATATCTTATTTATTCTGTGTCCCTCTTATAATATCAGCAACTTTATGTCATACATCTTTGTATATTTACTTCTTGCTATATCCCCTGCTCTAATAATACCGTACACATAGTCCTCACTCCATAAACTGCTTTGAATGAATGAATAAGTGATGGAGTATGGTTTTCCCTACTTTGTTAAGGAGGAAAACTAGAAGTTAGACATGTAATTTGTCCAAGATCACATGCCTCAAAGATAAAAAGCAGTCTGTTACCAGGGCTCAACATCCTAAATCTTCAGGTTACAGTATCAAGGAGAGGTATGCGATTTTTAAAGAATTAGAAAGAACAGTTCTGTGAGGAGGTGCAGAATGTTGCTATGTGAATAAATATGCTAACTCTGTCTTCATTTTCTGCACCATCTGTCTGACCTCTGTAAAAATAAAAGATCATGACTCTTGATTTAAGTGGTGAAAATGGAGAAGAAATCAATCTGTTTATTAGTACTTCGGCTCTCCTGCTTTTCTCATAGAGCCTACTTGGCTCTCCTGCTCTACTTTCCCTGGGTTTGAGTTAGTCGATGCTATAGGGATATTTGTTTGAAATTACAGTGACTTCCATCTTTCCTCCCCTGAAATATCAATTACTTTTTTAAAGTACAGCATAAAGAAAAGTTCACAAATCACGTGTACATAGCTCTGTGAATTTAACAAAGCGAGTACATCCTGCACCAGTATTAGGCTGGCAAGTATATAGCAACCAGCTGCCCCACCTCAAAACTAAACAAAAGCACCTTGAAAAAACACAATTTCCGTGACATAAATATCCCAGCATGGCCAATTTCAAGCTACCAACTTGATGTCAACTAGCTTGCAAACTTCCAACATTTAACAATCAATTCTTGCAACTTAATGCAAGACAACTGCAACACATCACTAAAACCCAAGAAGCCCTATCGTGTTTTCCACCTAATGGCTACACCCCTCTTCACCAAAGTCAACCAGCATCCCAACTTCCAGCATCTATTTTTGAACTTAATACAAAGGAGCAATACACACTCTTTTGCATATGGTTACTTTTCCTCAATTTTGTGTCTATGAAATATATCCCTTTGTTGCAAGAAGTGGTAGGCCACTCATTTTCCGTATAGTAGGTCATGGTATAATTTACATATCTTCTTTAGAGTTGGTAAACATTTGGTTTGTTTCTATTTTTTTTAATGTTTATTTATTTTTGAGAGAGAGAAAGAGCATGAGTGGAGGAGGGGCACAGAGAGAGGGAGACACAGAATCGGAAGCAGGCTCCAGCTGCTGAGCTGTCAGCATACAGCCTGATGTGGGGCTTCAACCCACAAACCATGAGATCATGACCTGAGCCGAAGTTAGATGCTCAACTGACTGAGCCACCCAGGAGCCCCACCTTTGGTTTGTTTCTAATCATTGTTTATTACAGTATATGATTATTATAATCATTGGTTACAATATTGCTATGAAAATCCTTATGCACGTCCTTTGGTGAACATATGTCCTCTGTTTGCGCAGAAGTACTCACCACACCTTCTTCATAAGAGAATTGCTAGATCAGGGGATATAGCAGGTTTATTAGAAACTGCCAAAAATGGTTCCAAAGGGACCACTGTTTAGAGTATGTGGGAATTCTAGTTTCTCCACACCTTTTTCTAGGGAAGGGATTTTCAGCCTTTTTAATTGTATGCATACTGATATATCTCATTTGGATTTAAATCTATTTCCCAGATGATTGGTGAGATTGAGCACATTTTTATATGTTTAGTGAACCATTTGGATATTCACTTTTGTGAAGTGGTCAACTTAAGTCTTAGGTTTATTTTTCTTTAGGTTACGTGGTTGATTTGTAGGTCTTTACACATTCCAAATGCTAGACCTTTGTTGATTACAGCTGCTGAAAACATATTTTCCCACTATGGGACCTGCATTTTAATGCTTTTAAGGCAGATCTTGAATGAGAGGAAGTCCTTTGTTTTAAAATAATCTAATATATCTATATATCTGTCATTTGTCTAGTTTTGTACCTTCCTGCCTATCTACCACAGCTTTGAGATTTAATTCACATGCCTTTCAATTCATCCATTTAAAATATATAACTCAATGGTTTTTAGTATATTGACAGAATTGTGGAACCATCATCATGACAAATTCTGGAACATTTTCACCACCATCAAAATAAACCCCATATTTATTTTCAGTGACTTCCCATTTCCCAGAAGGCCGCACCAGTCTTAGGTAACCACACATCTTCTTTCTGCCCCTCCATATTCTTCATTTTTCATATAAATGGAATCATATACTATATAGTCTTTTGTGAAAGTTTTCTTTCATTTATTATCATGGTCTCAAGGTTCATCCATGTGGTATTTTGTATCAATGCTTTAATCTTCTTTAAAGCTGAATAATATTCAATTGTACAAATGCACTACCTTTTTTATTCATCCATTCAACATTTGAGTTTGTTTCCACTTTTTTAACTATTATGAATAATGCTGCTAGGAACATTCATATACACATTTTTGTGTGGACATATGGTTTCCTTTTGCTTGTGTATTTACCTAGGAGTGGAAATACTGAGCCATACAGTAACTCCATGTTTAACATTTTGGGGAACTGCCAGACTGTTTTTCAAAGCAGCTGCACCATTTTACAGTCCTACGAACAATGTATGAGGGTTACAATTGTTCCACATTCTTGACAGTAGTAGTTATTATGTTCTTTTGATTATAGCCATCCTAGTGGGTGTGAAGCGGTATCTTTTTGTGTCTTTGATTTGCATTTCTCTGGTGGCTACTGATGATGAACATTTTTTCATTTATTAGCATTTGTAACTTTCTTTGGAGAAATGTCTATTCAGGGACTTTGTTCATTTATGTTTTTCCTTTTCTCATTAAAAAAATGTTTATTTATTTTTGAGAGAGAGAGAGAGAAAGAGAGAGAGCATGTAAGGGGGGAGGGGCAGAAAGAGAGGGAGACAGAGAATCCCAAGCAGGCCCCATGCTGCCAGCACAGAGCCCTATGTGGGGCTCATGATCCATGAGATGAAGACCTGAGACAAAATCAAGAGTATGACACTTAACTGACAGAACCACCCAGGCAACCCTCCTTTGCCCATTCTTAATCAGATTATTTTTCTTTTTATACTGAGTTCTAAGAGTTCACAAAAACATTTTGAATGCTTAATGCATTCGATGGCTTATTTAAGAGTCCTCTACCCACTCCTAGGTCATGAAGATATTCTCCAATTTTAATATCTAGAAGCATTACTGATTTACCTTTGACATCTGGAACTATAATATGTTGGCATTAATATTTATGTGATGGTGTGGGTCAAGATTAACTCTTTCTACATGAGTAAGCAATTCAACATCATTTACTGGGAAAACAATCTATTTTGCACTGCTCTTAAATTCCAAATTTGCCACAAATTTATGTTTATATAGATGTAGGAATGTTCCTGGTGTCTAGAAGATCTGTTTCACAGCAATATCACATTGTCAAAATTAATGTACTATGACACTGTTTTGATTTCTGTTATGGAAGTTGTCCATTTTCTTCCTATTCTTGGTCTTTTGTATTTGTATATAAATTCAGAATCATTTTATCAATTCTCCCCCAATGTGTATGGTTTTGTTTGAGTTATATTAAAACCATATGTTAATTTTTGGATAATTGAATTTTTAAAAGACTGACTCTCCCTATTTGTTAATGTTATATGCTCCCATTTATTTGTTTGCTTTGCTTTCTTTCAATTATATTTGAAGTTGTCCTTGTAAATATTTTATATGTTTTTCAATACATTATAAGATTTTATTTTATTTTATAATATAAATTGTATTTTATATTTATTTTTTAAATTATTTCTAATATATAGAAACACCTTTTATATATTTTCCAGCAATATTGTATCTAGCAATACATGTTTTTTTATATTAAATATAACTTATTGTCAAATTGGTGTCCATATAACACCCAGTGCTCATCCCAACAGGTGCCCTCCTCAATGCCCATCACCCACTTTCCCCTATCCCCCACCCCCCATCAGCCCTCAGTTAGTTCTCAGTATTTAAGAGTCTCTTATGGTTCATCTCCTTCCCTCTCTGCAACTTTTTATTCCCCTTCCCCTCCCCCATGGTCTTCTGTTAAGTTTCTCAGGATCCACATATGAGTGAAGACATATGGTATCTGTCTTTCTCTGCCTGACTTATTTCACTTAGCATAATACCCTCCAGTTCCATCCATGTTGCTGCAAATGACCAGATTTCATTCTTTCTCATTACCAAATAGTATTCCATTGTACATATAAACCACATCTTCTTTATCCACTCGTCAGTTGATGGACATTTAGGCTCTTTCCATAGTTTGGCTGTTGTTGAAAGTGCTGTTGTAAACATTGGGGTACTTGTGCCCCTATGCATCAGCACTCTTGTATCCCTTGGGTAAATTCCTAGCAGTGCTATTGCTGGGTCATAGGGTAGATCTATTTTTAATTTTGTGAGGAACCTCCACACTGTTTTCCAGAGTGGCTGCACCAGTTTGCATTCCCACCAACAGGGCAAGAGGGTTCCCATTTCTCCACATCCCCTCCAGCATCTATAGTCTCCTGATTTGTTCATTTTAGCCACTCTGACTGGCGTGAGGTGATATCTCAGTGTGGTTTTGATTTGTATTTCTCTGATGAGGAGTGACGTTGAGCATCTTTTCATGTGCCTGTTGGCCATCTGGATGTCTTCTTTAGAGAAGTGTCTATTCATGTTTTCTGCCCATTTCTTCACTGGATTATTTGTTTTTTGGGTGTGGAGTTTCGTGAGTTCTTTATAAATCTTAGATACTGCCCTTTATCCAATATGTCATTTGCAAATATCTTTTCCCATTCCGTCTGTTGCCTTTTAGTTTTGTTGTTTCCTTTGCTGTGCAGAAGCTTTTTTATCTTCATGAGGTCCCAATAGTTCATTTTTGCTTCTAATTCCCTTGCCTTTGGAGATGTGTTGAGTAAGAAATTGCTGCAGCTGAGGACAGAGAGTTTTTTTCCTGCTTTCTCCTCTAGGGTTTTGATGGTTTCCTGTCTCACATTCAAGTCTTCCACCCATTTTGAGTTTATTCTTGTGAACATTAATTATATATCTGCAATAATGACAATTGTATAGTATTTCTTTCCAATATTTATGTAGATAGATATAGATTTATTGCAGTATACTTAAAATACAATGAATTCACAGATTTAAATGTAAAATTTGGTAAATTTTGACATATGTATATACTCTTAAAACTATCGTCACAATAAATAATGAACATACCCAGCAGTCCTCAAAATTTCTTCATGTGTTTTTGTAACCACTTCATGAACTTCACACCAACTCCCTTACCATTCCTAGGCAACCATTATTCTGCTTTATGTCAGTACAGATTATATTTTCTAGAATTTTACATAAATGAACCATACAGTATATATTATTGGTCTGACTTACTTCACACAGCACAATTATTTTGAGATTCATCCATGTTGTTGCATGTATCAATAGTTCATTCATTTTGACTGCTGAGTATTCTATATACATATCACAACTTGTTTATCCATTTGTCTGTTGTGGATAGTTGGTTATTTTCATATCTGGGGTCTTACAAATAAAGGTGCTATGAGCATTTGTGTAATCACCATACTCTTTTCCTCAGTAATTACACTATCTTACATTGTGTATCCTGATATTGTTCCATGGAGTGTTCCATAAATTTTAACTAAGCCAAGTCAATTAATAGTGTTCTTAAAGTCTTATACATATTTACTGATATTCCATGCACTTCTAACAATTTTTGTGAGAGGTTTGCTGAAATCTCCAGCTACTTGTAATTTTTCCCATTTCTCCTTTCAGTTCTATGCATTTTTGCTTTATGTATTTTGAACCTCTGAAAATCTTGTTGAATTAAGTACTTTATCTAATATTAATATAACCACTGCAATGTTTTTAATGTTCTTTTGATTAGTATTAGCATTATATTTAAAGTATCTTTTTTGTTTTTTTCAGAGAGAGAGAGAGAGAGCACACACGCAAGTGCTAAAGGGGGAGAGAGAGAATATTAAACATGATCCATGCCCAACATGAAGCCTGACACAGGGCTCCATCTCATGACCTGAGATCATGACCTGAGCCAAAATTCATAGTGGGTCGCTAAACCGACTAAGCCACCCAGGTGCTCTTAAAGTGTCTTTTTTGAAGACAGTAAATACTTGGGTCTTTGTTTGTTTGATATTTCTTTTTTTAAATTTATGCAATTTTTCAGTCTCTGGCTTTAATTGTCCTTAGATCATTGACATTTAAGGTGATTATTGATATGGTTGGATTTAAATCAACCATCCTACTCTGTTTTCTACTGAATCCATGTCTTCTTTGTTTCCTTTTTCTTCTATTTTTGCCTCTTTTTAGAATGAGTAAATTTGTGACTCCATTATATCCTTTTTTTATTATCATTATTATTAGCTGTAACTCCATGTTGTGTTATTTTGGAACATGGTTTAAGGTTAATAGTGTACCTCTGTAAGTTATCACGGCCTACCTTCAAGTAATATTGTATCACTTCACACACAGTATAGACCTTTAAACAATATGCTTCCTTTCTCCTTTCCAGCCTTTGTACTATTCTTGTCATAAATTATATTTCTTCATATGCTAAAATGTCACAATACATTGTTATTACTTTTGCTTCAAATAGTACATTATCCTAAAAATAAAATTTTAAACTAAGAGAGATTGTCTTTTATACTTATCTCTATGTTTACAAACTTGATACTCCTCATTCATTTGTGTAGATACAGATTTTTACCTGGCATCATTTTCTTTCTGCCTAGAGGATTTTCATTACCATTTGCTGTACTGGAGATCTGCTGGCAACCAATTCTTGCAGCTTTGCTGTCCTTAAAATTCCTTATTTTAGCTATTTTTGAAAGAGACTGTGTTTTCCTTTCAGTATTTTAAAGATATTGCTGTACTCTCTTATGGTTTGAATTATTTCCAACAAGAGTAATATTGTCATTTTTAATCTTTGTCCCTCTAAATATAATGTCTTGTTCTCTCGCTAATTCTGAGATTGCCTTTATTACTTATTTTAAGCAATTTGATTATGATCACCTGACGTGTAGTTTTCTTGTTTCTTGTCCTTGGGATTGTTGAGATTCTTACAACTATGAGTTTTTAGTTTCCATACGATTTGGTAAATCTGTCATTAAAAGTTTCTCATTATTTCCCACCACACTTACTTAGTATCTCAAGTTATACCAAGACTTCTTGAAGATGTTCCACATACCCTGGAAGTCTCTACCTGCCTTTTTTTCCATCTTTTATTTCCTGTATCATAATTTTACTTTTGGTTCCTATTCTTCAAGTTACTAATATTTTTTTCTACAATGTCTAACATGCATTTAATCTCATCTTGTGCATTTCCCATCTCAGGAATTTTATTTTCCACCTCTGTAAGTTTTATTTGGTTCTTTTTTTTTTTTTTTTTTTTTCAACATTTATTTATTTTGGGGACAGAGAGAGACAGACCATGAACGGGGGAGGGGCAGAGAGGGAGACACAGAATCGGAAACAGGCTCCAGGCTCTGAGCCATCAGCCCAGAGCCTGACGCGGGGCTCGAACTCACGGACCGCGAGATCGTGACCTGGCTGAAGTCGGACGCTCAACCGACTGCGCCACCCAGGCGCCCCTATTTGGTTCTTTTTTATATACATTTGTATCTCCTAATTATGCACAATCTTTCCTCTCTCAACTAAATATATGGAATATTATTATAAAATTTTTTCAGTGTCCATGTCTACTAATTATCATACATGTCTTTTCTGCACCCGTTTCTACTGGTTGATTTTTCACCACATTCTGAATCATATTTTCTGGCTTCTTTCCTGGTAATTTTTGATTGGTTGACAGACATTGTGAATTTTACAGACTGCTAGAATATTTCTATTTCTATAAATTTCCTTGGGCTTTCTTCTAAAAATCAGCTAATTTGTTTGGTAAATGGTTTTTTTTTTTGTTGTTTTTGTTTTTGTTGTTTTTAATGCTAGCTTTCAAGCTTTGCTAGGCAGGATCAGACAGCTTTTATTTAGGGCTTTTCTCCCATCACTGAGATTAAACCCCATTCTGATTATTCTAACCAGTGTCCTACTAGTAGACATAGAAACATTCCCAGACCTCTGGGAACTCCAAGGATATGCCCTCTATGCTCTGGCCAGATTCAGGTATTTTCTTACACACGTGTTCATTAGTTATTTGCTGAATACTCAAAGACCCATTACAGATTTCTAGAGTTCTCTGTACAGCTGTCTACTCTCCAGATCTCTGCCTTGTAAACTTAACCTTGGCTTCCCTGGCCTTCCAGTTCTGTTGCAATCAACTTAGGTAGACTTGCAATCCTCTACAGTTTTCCCTCCCCAAATTCTCCTCATACACTGTGGCAATTGTGGGACTCACCTTGTTTGTTTCTCCTTTCTCAGAGATCACTGTCTACCATTGCCCAATAATCATTGTCTGAAAACTATTGTTTTATATACTTTGCCACAAGCAGAATTCTAATTTATTTTATTTTTATTCCCTTTTCCTGTGTCATTTCACTACTAAGTGAAATACAATACTAGGTTCTATTCATTATTGAGGTTTAAGAGCAGACATTGTAGTCTTGTTCCTATTCTCTAAGGGAAAGCTTTAGATATTTCACTATTATGATTTTTTTGATATAATGCTCTTCAGTTTAAGGTAGTTTCTTCTATTCCTAGTTTTATCATTAATGGATTTTAACTTTTCTCGAATACTTTTTCTGTGTCCATTGAGATGATAATATAGTTTTTACTCCCTTATTCTGTTAGTGTGGTGAATTACATTGACTGGTTGTTGAATGTTAAAGTAATTGTACATTCCTGAAATATATCCAACTTGGTCTTACTATAGTATACTTCTGTATTTAATTTGTTTTGATTACTAATATTGTATTTAAATATGTTTGCAGATAAACTAATAGGAGAGAATATCCTGTAATTTTTTTTTTCCTTACAATGTTCTGGTCAGATCTTGGGGTCAAGATTTTGCTAGCCCTGGAAAATAAATTTTTCTATTCTCTGAAAGAATTTTCATAATATTAGTATAATATCTTCTTTATGTATATTGTAAAATTTACCAATGAAATCCTTTGGGCCTGTAATTTCTTTGGGAAGGTTTTCAAATACAGATTCAATTACTTCAGTAGCTATAAAAACTTCATATTTTTATTTCATAATGTTTCCTTGGTGGTTAGTTTATTTTTTCCTAAGAATTTGTTTACTTCTCTAAGTTTTCATATTTATGGAATAGTTTTTTTAATTATTTTCTCATGTTTTTACTACTCATAAGATCTATAATGATATTTACCTTTTTTAAAATTCCTGATATTGGCAATTTGTATTTCTTTTCATTTCTAAATAGATAATTTTAACAGATTAATTCCATTAGTATTTTCTAGGAAATAATATTTCACTTTGTTGGTTTTTGCTGTTTCATATCTGCCTTCTAGTCATTAATTTCTATTCTCATATTTATCATTTTTGTATTTCTACATTGTTTGTATTTAATACAGTTTTATTTCTCTGGCTTCTTGAGAGGGAATCAATCTTAGAGATTAATTTTCAGCCTAAAACAATCTAATGGACACCATGATGCCCTGCTTAAACCCTCCTGTAAGCCCCAATGCTGTGTGCTCTTCACCCTCTTTCTATATTTTGTTGCTATTAGTGTGTGGCTATAACCTCCAGAGAATTACCATCAGGAACTAAAACTATCTTACCCATATGGAGATTTGTAAATGACCGGGAACTTAAATCTCCCTTTCATGGCACACAAATTTCCTCAGCTACCTTATACCAGTGCCTCTCAATCATCCAGTTTCAACTTTCAGTTGAGACCTTTCTCAGAGAACTGCCTTTGGTTTACCAGAGCAACTTTGATCATTTGGAGAATTTGAAGTGCCTAAGAATTTACATCTTCCCGGAACAGTCAGTTACAAGCTGATCCAGAGACTGAAAAGCTAGGTCTCTTGCTTCTAGAAGAGAAGCATCACACTGACGCGAATGTTTAGTTCTGGAGCTCTCCACGGGATCAAACAGGCTGAGTTTTTATGTGAAATCACATATATCTTGGCTTTTTACATTTCAGCAACCTGATTTCTCCACTCCCTCATCAGTGTCTGTCTGGAGAATTTCCCAATAAATCTTTGATTTAGGGAGTGCTTCCGGGAGAAACAAACTTAAGACATACTATACATTCTCCTACAAGCTCTGCTTTAACTGGATAACACTACTTTGACATATATCTTATTCTTATTACCACTTAGCTGAAAATATTTTTTAACTTTCATTATAATTATATCTTTACCCCTTCATTATTTAGATGTATACTGCTTATATTTCCAAATATGTAGGAATTTTCATGGTACCTCTTTGTCATTGATCTTTAGCTTATTTCCACTATGATCATAGAAAATATTCTGTATGATCTCTTTCTTCTGGAATTTGTTGAGATTTTGGTATCTATTCCATATTTACTCTTTCTTACTTTTGAGTGCAATATTATGTGTGTTGTGCATGCATTTTAAAAGCACATGTACTTGTTAGAACAGAACCATATGAGATTAGAAAAAAAATAAGAGATGTATACTTGTTAACCATCGTATTAAAATTTTTCTATATTATTTTTTTATCTGTTTGTATAAGTTACTGAAAAACATGTTCAAAATATTTTATTATGTTTGTATATTTGTCTGTTGACTCAAATCTATTGTCTATTGTTTTCTATATAATTTGAGGGGAGGGCTATATTAGATGCATTAAAATTTATAATTGCAGTTTGAATAAGCTATCCTGATAGTTCCCTTAATCATTGTGAAATGTGTTACCATGAGGTCTTTGATGAAAATTTGACTACACTGAATTTTTCATTAGTTTTTACATGGAATATATTTTTTGGTTCTTTTAAACTTTCACGAACCCTCATATTTAAGATGTTTCTCTTACAAAGGGCATGAATCATATTTTGCTTTTACATTCATTCTAGAAATCTTTATTAGAGAGGAAGTGTAATAATGTGGACACCTCTCCGGGTTATCTAATTCTAACCTTTTATTATCTCTGGGTATAAGCCTGTAAATTTATAGACATGCAAATTATGTCTGGTTTGGTGGAGATTCAATTGCCTTCCCTCCTTTCCTATGAAAAATGTTTTGTCAGTATATACATATTCATTTCATCTTTCCTGATTTATAAAAGCGCCTGTTCTTAGGATTCTTTTTTGAAATGGTTATATAATATATGCCAGGTTTACTCATGAGTATGAATTAAATAAACTCTTTACTAAGTGTTTAGTTCTGTATAAGAATTGTGAATTAACTTATTACGAAAATTATTAACATGATCTCCAAAAGAAATTATTTAGAATATTTACATTTAATGTAATTTCTGCTTAAATTTAAATCTAACATCTTACAGTTTTTTTCTAGTTAACCTCCCAGTTTCCTCTTTTCTTATAAATTAGCTTTTTCATCACTTTTTAAACTCTCATTTACTCATTAATTATGCGCTCATTTATTTTCTTAGTGAATACCTACACACAACAACATTCCTCAGGCATTACAACATGCATTCTATTTCTGTCTCTTCCCTGACAATGTCAGCATTTTGACAACTTTATCTCCCTTAAGTTCTTCCCACCTATTATATATTATAGTCCTCTATTTGAATTGTACATATATTTAAAACTCTGAAGCAATAATTATAAGTGTTTTGTGAAATATTCATTTGGATTACTCCATATGTTTATCTTTTTCATACATTGTCATTTATTTGTATATTCCTATGTTTCATAAGGAATCATTTTGCTTCTGTCTGAATAACTTTCTTTACTATTTGTTTTTAGTGTCTCTCTGTTGGGAACAAAAGTTTTTAAATTGTTGTTTGTCCAGAGAAGCCTTTACCTTACTTTGTCTTTATTCTTGAAGCATATTTCTACTGGATATAGAATTGTAGGTTGACGATTTTTCTCAGTACTTTAAAGATATCATTTCATTGTCTTATTTTTTCCCTTATTTATGTTAGAAAATAAGTTCCCTATCTTATTGTCTCTTCTTTGATAATAGTATATTTCACCCCAGTTGCTTTTAAGATTTGTGCTTGGTTTCTAATCATTTGACAGTGATATACACAAGCAGCATATTTTATACTTATCTGACTTGGGTTTTAAAGAAAATTTTTGAATTTGTGGCTTAATATCTGTATTAATAAGAATTCTCTACAAAAAATGGGATGCATGTGTGTGTGCATGTGTGTGTGTATGTGTATAGTGGATTTGGCTCATGTAGTGATTTGGAAACTGAGAAGTTCAAGGATCTGTGGTTGGCAAGCTGAGACCCAGGAGAGACAATGTGTAGTTCCACTCTGAGTCCAAAGGCTCAAGAATCAGGAGAACTGGTGGTGTAAATTCTAGTCTGAAAGCTGGCAGATGCAAGACCCAAGAAGAGCCAATGTTTCAGTCTCTGTCTGAAAGCCAAAGAAGACCAGTGTTCTAGATCAAGTGGTCAGAAAGGAGATCCCCCTTAGAGAACCCTTTTTTTCTATTCAGGCCTTCAATTGACTAGATGAGGCCCACCTTCATTAGGAAGGAAATCTGCTTCACTCAGTCTACTGAATCAAATGTTAATAACACCCAGAAACACCCTCACACACATAGAGCCATAATAAAATTTGACTTAATTATCTGGGCATTCTGTGACACAATCAAGTTGACACATAAAATTAATGATAATAATATCTGTTGACAGTTTTGGATAATTTTCCCCACCATTTATTCAAATATTCATTCTGCTCATTCTCTTTCTCTCCTTCAGAAGATCCCCAGAATACCAATGCTTTATCTTTCTATCATGTCTCAGAATCTCTTTGTTTCTGTATTTTCCATCGTTTTTACTCTATGCTTCAATATAGCTATTTCCTATCAACATATTTTCTAGTTCACTAATCTTCTCTTCTTCTGTGCTTAATTTGAATTAAATACATGTATGAAATTCTTAATTAAGGCTATTGGGTTTTGTTTCAGTTCTAGAATGCTCAATATATTCTCTTATATATATATTCCAGTTTCTTGGTGACTTTTTCAATTTTGTTGTATATTTTCTTGGACATTTTAATCTCAGTTAAAAAGTCCATGTATTATTACTCCATATTTGGATTACTTGGTGGACTGTTTTTCTAATTTTAATATTTTTTGTTATTTTGCCTTCTTTTGGAATCCTTGATATTTTTATTTTTTATTATATGCCAGTTCTGCATGTAAAAAAAAACATGAAAGAAAATGAACTGAGGTTCTGGCTGATGTAATCTCTCTCCAGAAAAACAAAACAAAACAAACAAATAAAAAACATATCTTTGCTTCATGGCAAGCAGTGTGGGTAGCAAAAGATGACTATACAGTTTAGGACTGAGCTGGTTTGAAGTTGCTTTTCAGCCCTTTGTGAGAGCTGGTATACTTCTAATTCACCCTTCCTCTTAGGTTGTGATAATTTCAGGTTCCTAAATGCACATCTTGAGTGTTTTCCAGGACATCTGCTCTTAGATACTCCTTGATTTCCAGTATTTGTCTCACCAGCCTCTGATACTGTCAAAAATCTGCTGTTTCTTGTCCAGTAAGTGCCTCTTTTTTTTTAAACTTCTTGGCCTCTCAGTTGCATATGACATGAACTGGCAAATAATTTTAAAAGGGAAAGGGATAAGGAATGCCACGTTTATTTCAATTTACTTCCCTTCCTTCTCACCCTGGCCACCTTGCCAGTTCTCTGATGTTGTGGGTCAGATTTTGCAGGGGCAGGTTCCATCTTTCCTGGTTGTTCTCAGTGACAATATTGTGCCACAACAAGCTATTTTACCATTATTGGAAATAGAATCTCTCCAAACATCCACTCTCTTTTTTTTTTTTTTTTTACACCCACTGAATTTTCTTTTGTATAGGAAAGCACATCCCCTAAGATTTCAATTCTTGCCTCATTTGTCTTCTGTTGAATTAACAAGCTTAAATTTTAAACCTGAAATATGTCAACAATGAAGATCATAAATGTAAATACCATTTTTTGTGTACTTTGTGTTGAGTATTAATTTCAACTTTCTAGATCTCAAAAATATATTTCTATAGACACAGACCACTTACTAAACAAGAACCTTGGAATAATTCTGTACCTACAGATGTTCTGCTTCAAACTTGAAATTTAACCATAACACAGATGCTCATATGATTTTCTCAAAACATAGGCAAATATTGTGTAGTAAAAATTATTAGAGAAAGTGAGGGAGAGTGTAAATACTATGCTGCACATTTTAGGAAATGTCTCAGCTTTGGGGTAAGATGGATACATGCTCAAATCCTGGCTTGACCATTTATTTACCTACCCAACATAGGATTTAATATCTCTAGTCCTCAGTTTCCTTTTCTGTAAAATGTCTCTGATATTTATATGAGTGTGAAAGTTTTTTTTTTTTTTTTAATTTTTTTTTTTTCAACGTTTATTTATTTTTGAGACAGAGAGAGACAGAGCATGAACAGGGGAGGGGCAGAGAGAGAGGGAGACACAGAATTGGAAACAGGCTCCAGGCTCTGAGCCATCAGCCCAGAGCCTGACACAGGGCTCGAACTCACAGACGGGGAGATCGTGACCTGGCTGAAGTCAGACGCTTAACCGACTGTGCCACCCAGGCGCCCCATGAGTGTGAAAGTTTAAATGAAGTATGTATAAATATGTAATTCAAAATATCCTTGACCCAATCAATATTACTCACTTATTCATTTTTTTTTAAAATAATTTCCCATGCTAAGTAAAAGTAGCTAGAAATACATTAGAATTGTGATGGGATTTTAGGTTTTAAAATTACAAAAGAACAGATTATTTTAAAAAGAATACCTATATATTTTTAAAGGTGAAAATTTTTATATATAAAACAAAATAAACTGTAGCAGAAAATTACTTGAGGTTCAAAAGAATTCTTTCATAGGAAGGAAAATATTAAATAGCTAAAGTTCTTACTGTAGAGCCTTTGTACTTAAAAGTTAGGTTAAATGTCAAAAGTAATAGGGTCATAAAACCTTATAAAAATTAGAAGTAACTGAAAGTAAACCTTTAAATTGTTACAAGTCTTTAAAACATGTTCTATTATGTAGTACAAAACCCTGCAAATTTAGGGACAATTGAAGTTGTTTTCCAATTCTGAAGTTGTTTTCAGAGAATCATGGCCAGTGTAGAATTGTAAGGGATCTTATTTAAAAGATAAGAATTATCAGATGTAGAAAGGTTAAGTAACTTTCCAAGGTTACCCACAAAAAGAGTCTTGAGAAAATCACAGATTAAAATCTGTACTGAATACCTTTGATTTACCTCTTCAGTTGCATTCTCCATCCTTCTGCATATTGTGCTGTGGTCTAAAAGGCTTCTGGTTGACTTCATCCACTCAGCAGCACTATCAAGAGATTAGAGGGAAGCAGTAGAGTGAGGTGAGGGTATATAGTCCCCCCATTGCCTCCCCCAGGGTAATTCTGGGCTGACTATTTCTCGTTTAAGATTACATTTTCTGCCAGTCAGCCATCACCACGTAGCTGTTGAAGCCATTGTTACAAAGCCTCAGAGTACCGCACTATACCTGTGGTTTACCTGTGGCTCTGCCCTTTATCAAGTAAGCATTCCTCAAATTACCCAATTGCATGTGTCATCTTTTTATTTATTTATTTATTTATTTATTTTTTAATTTTTTTTATTTTTTTCTGTTTGGACCTTGATGCACATAGAAACCAAACTTTAACTGGGAGGCCTAGCCCTTTGTGTTTTGTTAGTCAACATTTTCTCCTCAATATGGTGATCAGATTATTGATGCTTAGAAAGGTGTTGATTTATTACATACATTATATAGAATGACCCAAGTCCCAAGAATGTTCTTAAGGCCATTCTTGCATAATGTTGCTTATTCCTATTTTTGTCTCTTAAAATGTAGTTTTAAATGTAAAAGCAAATTTACATTTGAAAAAACTTCAGGGTAACAGCAACATAGTACCAAACACTTTCAAAATCCAGAAAAATAATGTATCCAAAACAGCTCAATGAAATGTTATTGCCAATGGATTTATATTAAATTATGTATTGGTTTTATTTGTGTGTTTATTTTTATATTTGTAATCAAAGTTCCTCAATGCATTGGAGCAAATTTACATAGAAAAAAAGCAAATTAATGAACAAGTAATAGCTATTATGTGCTAACAACATTAATTGGGAGTAGAGAAAACAAGTATAGTCACCTACCAGGAGGACCTTCCTCTGTTCTTAATTCCCACCACTTTTTAAAAGAAATGTTTTAAGTCAGATTATCCCCATTATTTTGTCATCCTCTGGTGGCAATTTAGTTATTTATAGCATTACCTTGTCATGTTTGTGGCAGTACATTTACCAGTACATTTAAAATCGTTTTTTGTTTATTCAACATTTTGAAGTCGTGAGTCTATTAGTTCCTGAACACACAATGACTCCTTAGTGGTTTAGGAAACAGAGCTGGCTAGCATAGACCCCGATTTTCCAGGGTCTAATTTTATCAATGATAAAAAAAAATAATAAATATTTATACTCCAAACAGTTGAGGAAAAGTTCAGCATCTAATGAAGCTGCAAATTATGAGTAGTACAAGGATTTCAAGTTCAGAAATGTAAAATGGTTGATGATTAATTATAATATTTTTCCTCGTCTCGTCACATCAATAAATCCTCCATGTGTTCTTTCACCTTCATTGCTTCCAGGTGTTGAAGCAATAGCTAAAGTAGCATGTTGTTTTCAGAAATCTTTAGGTAATTTGCCAACTGGAAAAGCAAGTCTAGGATTAAAGTCTTTAAAATTATTTTATCCTAACCCAGGATCAGTGGAAAAGATCAATCCATATTCCTTTATTTTATTCAGCACAGTAAGGCAAATTCAATGCTCTTGCTAAATTCACTACTCTAAAAAGAGGCATGGCTAAAATGGACATGTGTTACTTAGCACAGATGAATCCAATAATCAATCTTAGAGTAGCCACACTGCCTCAAGCCATGTGGAACAAGTGGCCTTATTACCCAACAAAAACCAGGAGTTAATATTTGGTTTCCATAAATCTAAAACTTGTTCTTGAGATTTATATTTAAAATATTTTTATATGACATGAAATGAGAGAACTAAAATAATCATGTAAATATATGTGATAAGTGGATAAATTTCATTCTTATATTATGAAGTGTAGACTCACTGGGTTATAACAACACATTTATGAATTCTTAAAGCAATTCAAATTTATGAAATTTCATTGTAAAAAAATTATAACATTATTTTAAATGGGGAAATAACTCAAATCCCAGTTTACCAGAAACTATGATATTTAAATATTTTGTATAGCATACAACCAAAATATAAAATATTTTGTATAGCATAGAGCTTCATTCTTTGAATTATTTTCTATTGCTCAAAATATCACCAAAGATTGTATCAGAGCCTTTGAATAAGTAACGACTTTTATAATCTCAAATTAACCGACAACAATGTACATCATTGAGTAATGAACATTCTTATATGTTGAAATTGTATGTATTTTGCATATGAGTTTCCTTGGGACCCCACAGGTAAGATTGCCCATCATGTCCCCATATTCACTAATTCTGTAACAACCAGATTAGTCAATAAGGTTATATGCTTGGTTCAGATTGTTACCAAGAATAGAAATCTACTTGATTAGCTAAGGATAAGAAGACTTTATTACAAGCTTACAGGTGACAAAGATCTAGAACTAGAATGAGAAAATCGTCATGAAAAGAGGCAACTCCAGGGATGAGATTCTTTTCCCTTCTCTCTCATGATCTTCTTTTGAGTTTCTACTTTTCTTTGCATGTCTTGTCTGCTCTTCTCTCACTTGACTTACTGCCAACTCACTTACTCTGCTTACTCATACTTTATGGTATTTCAAATGTTTAACTTGAAGATTTGTTTATTCAATTTATTCAATTTGAAAAGCAAATATTTACTAGGCACAGACTATGTTCTAGGTATAGATGGCTTCATTTTGCCATAGCTCCAACTCTGTCTCACTTTCCATCAGTTTCTTTCCACCTATTATGTGTCTTACACAACCCAAGCCTATTATAGGCCTCTTTATGATTCAAATTTAAGTTCTGCAAAAAGAAAATTGCTCTCTACTACAGAAGTTGTAAATTATGACTCAAAGTTCATTGTAAGCATTCAGATCTGTTTGGTTTCAAGCACATACACTGTTTTCCCCCTCACAGATCTTTAAATAATTGAATTAATCCTGAACATTTAAACATTGGGAAACATTTGCCAAAAGAAAAAAAATGTATATATTAATGTCTGCCATCTCTTGCAAAAAGCAGGAGTTCTGGCAATACCAGGCATTTTTTTTTTTTTCTTGATAACAATTCCTTGAACAAATTAGCTCTAGTCCCCCAGACAGGTTGTGACCACTCCCAGCTGTGTCTCACACTAAGTTGAGATTCTTTTGCCGTTTATCTAAGTCTTTATGCACTGGCTTATTTCAGAGGAGTGCCTCTAAGCAAGAGAAAATTAATGACAGTACTTGTCATTGGAATCTTTCAGTCTTTTACAGTATCTGCATGACCTCTGGGAGCTTTCCAGTTTGCCCTTCCTGGTCTATCTCATGTTAGCACACCAAGTACATGCTAGCACAGTGGCCGGCCTGTTATTGTGCTTCCCTAGAATAAAGTACACAATCCAGCGATCCTGAAAGTCAGGGCAGCTTTAAAATGGAAAATAGAACCACAAGAAGCTACAGATTATGCAATTGCCCTTGCAAGATGATGAGGATAGGTTGACCACTATATTAGCCTATTTAATTTATTATAATGAAAACACACTTTAATATGTTTAAGAACAAAATAAAAACTTCCATCAGAAGAAGATTCAACAACTTTTTATCAGTAACTCTGCTTAGAAATCATACATTTTTCAGCATGATAATTCTGAAGGCTGAAGGGTACAGCAATCTCATAGTATCCTCAGAAGGGGATCACATGGAATAGAAAGGTTGGTGGCACAGAACCCCTGAGCTCTCATCGTATTTTGAGAGATGCCAAAACAAAATTCCCCAAAAATATTTCTCCCCGGAAAATTGATTTTACAGTCTCTGCTTCTACTCTTCTAAAGCAGGGGTGGTAAACTATAACCCATGGCCCAAACCTGGCCTGCTGTTTTCATAAACAAAGTTTTGTTGGAACATAGCTACACCCATTTGTTTACTATGGTCCAAGCCTGCTCTCACACTACGTAGTCAGATTGAATAACTGTGACAGAGACTGTGTGGCCTGCAGAGTCTAAAATATTTACCATCTGACACTTCACAGAAAATGTTTGCCTCTCCCTGTTCTAAAGAAAGACATAGCTAGGTACCCAAAATATATTACAAAGTTGCCCTTATAACCCAACTTCTCCTCTGTCTAATATAAATTCTGCTTGAACTCAATTTAACTCTCTTATTTTGACCTTGGTTGAAATGAAGAACTACCACAGAATATCATCAGTAACATTTATTTGCACTGAAATCTGTTAGCAAACAATCAACTCTGCCTTTCTTCGCTGAAACTCCCAACTTTTATTTTCTGCTAATCATAGTCCCTACATAAGGATTTTTTTTAATTTCTGTACTTTTGCCTTTATTTATTTTTTAAATATGAAATTTATTGTCAAATTGGTTTCCATACAACAGCCAGTGCTCATCCCAACAGGTGCCCTCCTCAGTGCCTACATAAGCATTTGAATCAAATTAAAGACCTTTCACAGCTACATACCTAATTCTCTGAACAACTTAAATCTCATAAAAACCCCACTTGTTTTTAAACTTCTTTCAATCATGGTAAAACTGACCTATCAAGACTCTCATACTGAAAAAAATGAAATTTTCTTTTATACCTTTACAGATCACATCACCAATAACTTTTGTAATTCACCGTAAATAGTATTTCCTTGGGAAATTATTGCCTTTCTTAGTACTGTCTGATGTGATATTTCTTGTGTTAATAGTCTCCACCATGCCTTTCCCAATTTTTCCCAGTGAATACATATTATGATACAGACATTTGCCTACATAGTTAGGTTATTCTAGCATTGATGGAGCAAATAGGTTCAATTAATGCCAGTGTCAGCTTTTAACATATACTCGGGTAGAAACATCTCCAATGATTATTCCCCCAAATATATAATTCTCTTCTTTAATTAACTTTAGGAAAAAAAATAATTACTTAAAATGGAAATTAAAAAAAAAAAGTTTCCCTTTATTCCAGCAATAACCAGCTAGAAAGTGTATTGGAAAGTTACGCCCTGCATACAAACAGCAAAGGATAAATATTTCACATCTAAATAGAAATTTGTAATATGAACATAGAAATACAACTGTAAAATTCTTCTTAAAAAAAAACTTTAAAAAAGTGAATCAATGGGGATATGATGGCTATTTTTATGTGTCAACTTGACTGGGCTGCAGGGAGCCCATATAGTTGGCCAAACATTATTTTGTGTGTTTTTGTGCGATTGTTTTTGGATGAGATTAACATTGAAATAGACCAAGTAAAGCAAATTGCCTCCTTAATGTGGATGGGACTCAATCAGTTGAAGGGCTGAATAGAACAAAAAGGCTGATAATAATCGCCCAAGTAAAAGAGAATTCTTCCTCACTGATTGACTTGAACTAAAGTAATGGCTCTTTGTGATCTCTAGCCTTCCAGGCTTCAGACAGGAGCTACACCATCAGCTCTCCTGGTTTTCAGGCCTTTGGAGTGTGACTGGAACTAAACCATCAGTTCCCCAGGGTTTAAACTTGCTGACTCACCTACAGATCTTGGGACTTGCCTGCTTCATAATCATATATAATAATATACAAATACACATCCTATTGATTGATTCTGTTTCTCTGGAGAACTCTGACTCATACAGGGGAGAAATACTATGTTCCAATTTTTAGCCTGAGTCCCACTTATTAAAAAAAAAAAATCAACCCCGTTAGAATAGGGAGGTATAAAGTTGTTAAGTAGGCAACTGAAAAGGTGAAAAGGTAAAAAGAATCACAGAGATAGCAACTTCAGAAACAGTTACAACTCCTAGGGCTGAAGAAACAAAGGGGAGATGCTGGATTTATTAACACTGCAAAGTTTGAGGACAGGGTTTCAAAAAGATGAAACTCAGACCTTTGAGAAAGGGGCACTGGCAGTTGGTGCTGGGGCCTCTGGGGAGATATACAGAAGACGATTCTGTGGGGGTTGGGAAATCTGCAAAGTGGATACAGTCACTGCTACAACTCCTCTGCTACATAGGCAGAAGGAATTACTGCTGCCAAAGGGGAGAGGTGTTACTAGGGAGAAGCTCACGGGAACAGAAGTCTACCAGGAGCCCACAGGAAGCAGATGAGAAGGAGAAAGTCTCTTGACCCTCTTTTAGCCTTGCAGCCTCCCTCTAGGACTCCCTATTGGCAGAGTCTGACACAGAGCAGCTGGCAAGGAGGCAATGTGGCTTTCAGAGATTTGTTTTAGCTCCAGGATCCCAAGGTGGAGTATAGAGGAGTAGGGTTGGGATTGAGAGATAACAAACAGCATAGCAAATGGTACAACTGATGTCCATTTCCCCCAAGTACATTTATAGATATAAATGGCTTGGGGTGGTACAATGATGGTAATTTAAAATATTTTAACTGTCTACATCTAGCCTTAGAAGTCTAATAGAGTTCACCAAGTGAATATGTGCAAAGATGACATTTTTATTCCTCCTGTCCTATCTGTTCAGCACCCCTGCATCATCAGCTTCTTCCTCCTTATTTTTTTAAGAACATACCTAATTAGGGGCGCCTGGGTGGCGCAGTGGGTTAAACGTCCGACTTCAGCCGGGTCACGATCTCGCGGTCCGGGAGTTTGAGCCCCGCGTCAGGCTCTGTGCTGACCGCTCAGAGCCTGGAGCCTGTTTCCGATTCTGTGTCTCCCTCTCTCTCTGCCCCTCCCCCGTTCATGCTCTGTCTCTCTCTGTCCCAAAAATAAATAAACGTTGAAAAAAAAAAAAAAGAACATACCTAATTTTTCATGCCAAAATTTTATACTTTTATCTCCACCTCTATCCTTAATCCATCCAATTCTAACCCAATCCAATGCTACTACCTAGGTGCAAGCCCCTAGCATATCTCCTGGATACGAAATAGCTTTCCTATCTAGTTTCCCTTCTTAAGCTATTGCTCACACTCCCAACTGCCAATTTTTCACAAAATAGTTACAGTGGTTATTTCAAAGTAACAATTAAGTAATGTCATTCTCTGCCTTAAAAGTCTCCAAAAGTTTGCCTTAGTTTGGGTTTCCCCAGAGGCAGATCTTCTTTCAGCATAAGCAGGTAAAGATTGGCAGTACAAAGGGTTCACTTGACAGGTAACCCCAAAGAATACTAGTAGGAGACTGGGGATGTAAGATTTAGAAAGGGAGGAAGTCATAAACACTGCATTACCAAGCAAGCTACCACTATAAGCAAGTGGGGATGAATCCCCTGGGGAATTCCAACAGCCAGTGTAGGACACGGGCTTCGTGTTACTCTGGATGGCCAAAGATTCCAGTTCTTGTTAATCATTTTAAGGGGTAGTGGATGGGGACTGTAGGCACTAATTCTGCAGCATATCCAGCTTGCTATTCTTTCAGGTGGAGCAGGCGACAATGGACAGATTGAGTGAACAAGCACTCAGATCAAGAACCATAGACGTTGGTGGTTAGAAATCAGCCCTGAGTGCCTAGAATTGTTAAGTTCCAAGAGATTGAAGATGGGACACTGAGAGCTACAAATCAGTGCAACTTTTTATCTCCATGATCCATTAATCTCTTCCTTAATCTCAAGAAAATGGCTTGCTATATTTTTTACATACATATAGACACACAACAGTAGGAGTCCATTCCTATAATTGATCCCAAAGCTAAAACTGATATATATCTATCACTGCTTCTATAGTCTGTTTAACCTTGGTCAGCATTTCTGCTGGTCTAAGTCAGATATCTTCAGCCTCAGCATTATTAATGTTTGGGGACAGATAATTCTTTGGCTATGGGAAATGTCTTGTGCATTGTAGAATGTTAAGCCCAGGCCTCAACTGACTAATGCCAGTAGCATACCTCTTCCTAAGTTGTCATCACAAAAATGTCTCCAGATATTGCCAAATATTCCTAGGATGGTGGGGGGGGGGGAACTACCCCCCACACTCATGAAGAATCACTGGGTGAATAGCCTACTAGGTCATCATTACCATCTGTCCTTAGCGGCCTAAACCTCTCGTTGTTGTCACATTGTAGCTCTAATTGCCAAATCATAGCATACAAGAGATAAGACTCCGTGAATTCCCTGAGTTTCAGGCATAACTATGTCTGCTACCATTATATAACACTAGACCTATTTCTTCATGGAGATCAGGCTCAATTCTTCTTGCTAGTAAATAATTCCTTTCTTTATCAGCAGGTCCACTGGTATGAGGGATTTGTAAGTTACCATGCAGTCCCTGGATTTTAGGTTTCACAGAACTTGATCTGTGTCTCCTGGTAGAAGTCCTTATCATCCCATGCCTGGAACCAAGAACTCTATTCTAAAACAACCTAAAGTTGTAGAAGTGAAAAGTAAAAACTAACAGTGAGATACATTACTCCAACTTCTACGTCTCTATTCCCAGACCCAATTATTCTACCCGCTGGAAGACAACACCATACAATAGCCATAGACTCAAAATATATACTGCAACTTGAAAGAGAATGCCCCAACTCCATAAGGCCGGTATTCTAAATACACCCTTGAGGGGCTATCTGTATTAGTTTTCTATAACTGCAAACAACTGACCACAAACTTAGTGGCTGAAAACAACTCCCATTTATTACCTCATGGTTCTGCAGGTTAGAAGTTCAGCATAGCTTGGCTGGGTTCAGGGTATCACAAGACCGACATCAAAGTGTTGGCTGGGCTGCGTTCTTATCTAAGCTCTGGGGGGAAATCCACTGCCAAGTTCATTCAGGTTATTGGCAGAATTTAGTTCCTTGTGGTTTTAGGACTAAAATCTCTGTTCCCTTGCTGAATGTTATCTGGGTGCCACATTCAGCTCGTCAATGGTGTTCACATTCCTTGCCAAGTGGCAGGAACAGTACATCAAATCATTCTGGTACTTTGCATTTCTGACTTTCTCTTCTGTCACTGAAGAGAGAAAACTGTCAGTCTGTGAGGCTCATGCAATTAGCTCCACCCAGATAATCACCCTATCTTAAGATCAACAGATTTGGGATATTAATTACATATACGAAATCCCTTTATAGGAAAACCTAGATTAGTGTTTGATTGAATAACTGGGAGAAGGTATATACATATCAGGGGCTTGGAATCTTGGGGATCCATCTTAGAATTCTATTCCAATGCACTCTCAATCTACCAGCTTCTCCATGATATGGTAGAAGGCAGGAGCAGTGGGTGCCATGGCCATATGCCTATTGTCATACTTCCTTCAAAAAAAACCAAACAAACGAAAAGTGGATTCCTTGGTCCAAGAATGTATCATGCTGGATATCATCCTGATAAATGAAATACTCTGTGAACTTATGAATAGTAATGCTAGCTAGGTCACCGTCGGCATGAAAGGTAAACCCCTATTGATAATATGTATCTATCTAAATAATGAAGAACTGATGGCCCACTATGGGTGGATGTAGTCTGATATAATGAGTTTGTGCTAACTTGTTGTTAACCTGGAAGAATGGGGTCTCAGAGTTTTTCTCTGAGGCTGGTTATATGCTCAGCAGCAACAGGAGTTAGATCAGCCTCGGACACATGCATGTGCTCTATCTGTGTTTCCAGGGCCTCTCCATTTTATGTCCATTGTGCAAGCAATGGAGTGGTTGAGGGTAGAAGCTGGCTGATCTCAGGAGATGGAATTCATCACCAATTATTTAGTATGGTGGATTATTCCTGGTAGTCATTAATGTAACACAAAAAGATCTGCATATTTTGTGTAGACCATAGATCTACCCACATGCTTCTTTCCCAGACCTCATTTGATTGGGTCTTCAAGGCTTTCTCCTTCTGGTTTCCTGACCAATCAACCAAACTATGTTCAACTAGCTAGAAATCTGTGTATATCCTTAATTTTAACAACTTCTCTTTCCCTTCTAAAGTGATAACTAGGTATCCTGCTCAAAGTTCCACCAACTGGAAGGATTTTCCCTATTGGGGACTTTAAGGACCACCAGTACCTAGAGCTATAGTGTATTGGTAATCCATTTTAAGCTTTCAGCATTACTAGGAGCCAATTCATCTTTTTTTTTCAAAATAGTTTTTTTTTGAGATATAAAGCATGAACCATACAATTCGCCTGTTTAAAGTGTACAATGCAATGGCTTTTAGTATATTCTCAAAGCTGTGCATTTATCATCACAATCCATTTTAGAACATTTTCATTACCCCAAAAAGAAAGCCCTTATCCATCATCCCTAAAACTTTCAGCTGCTCTAGCCCTAGAAAATCACTAATCTGCTTCCTGTCTCTATAGATTTACCTACCCTGGACATTTAGTATAAATTAAATCATAAAATATGTGATTTTTGTGACTGGCTTCTTTCACTTAGCATAATGTTTTCAAGACTTATCTACGTTGTAGCTTGTATTCATTCATACTTAATTTATTTTTTAAGACTACTAATATTCCATTTATGGATATATCACATTTTTTCTCTACTCATCAGTTGTTGACATTTGGGCTGTTTTCACCTTTTGGCTACAACAAATGATGGTTCCATGGACATTCAGGTGCAATTTTTGTGTGGGTCAATATAACTTAGAACTTGGCCAAATTTTTCTCCTTCATCAGATGGTCCTATTAAATATTCCATGAAACCCTGCATGTGATTACAGTGAGGGACAGCCATTGGTACAACAGATACCATGAAGCTCTGAACCATCAGCTTAGAACGGATCCCAAATGAAGCACTTCTTTTGTATAGTGGATTGTTGCTGCTCCTACCAGATCTTATAACTTGGTGAATGAAACAACTAGCTTACCATGGAAACTCCAGTTACATAGACATTTGATGTTCTGTCATCGAGATACTCTCTCTACCAAGGCCTAATACCACAGCAGGAGACGCTTTTAGAACAGTGAAGAATTCTCTTCTCAAAATATATGACATTGCTCCAGAATCCAAGGAATCTGCTTGGAGAATCTTCTACTGGAGCTCGCCTGAGACTCAGCATGCTGCCACTGTTTACCACAGATACTTCTAGAACTCTGGAATTTGCCAGATCACACGGACCAAAAAGCAACATTGCTTACACCACAATCTGAACTTGCCACAAAATTGTCTCTAGCTATAGATCCTACTCAAAACTTGACATCCTTCTGAGTAGCCGGATAAATGGATCAGAGAAATACTTCTATGTGTAACACCAGCAGTGTCTGCTACAGTTTTCTTTGTATTTAAACCTCAAAGCTGAACAATATGTGGCACGGCATGGAAATCACTTCATGAGCTGCCCTTCCTCACCTCAGCTTCTATCACTCTCCTTTTGCTTACCATGACTTTATTACTGCTTCTAGAACGTGCAAAATTTGACCCATCTTCAAGCCTTTATAAATTCTGTGTCTCTGACCAGAATGCTCTGCACATAAATCTCCTCAGATTGGCTCCTTTGCAGGAATCATGTCTCTGTTCAAACGCCTTCACATTTTGCTGACTGCCTCTGACGTAGTTCTTCCCTCCATTTACTTCTTGCTTTGAATTCTTTTACATTCTATTTCATTTCTTTATAGAAATTATATTTGAAATTATAGCACATATGTATCCATTCACTTATTTATTTTCTTCCATAAGAATGTAAATTTTACAGAAGCATGGAACTTTCCTGACTGGCTCACTGGTATATGTTTTCCATCTAGCACACAGGCTGAATGAGTGAATGAAGAAAATAGACGAATTGTCATGGATAGTCATTTTATAGAAAGAATCAATTGACATTTTAACTGAATAAATAAACGTATCCTACTGTGTAGGCTTTAAAAACTCAGGTTGGTATTAGAATAAAGAATCTCAGGTATGAAGTATTTTCTTAATATAAAAGAATAAACCTTTAGCACATTTTAATGGAACACAATAATAGGAGTTGAGGCCTATAACAAAATCTTGCCTTAGGATTTTATGACAAGTAACTATTTGAAGAAATTTTTTCTTGATGCTCCATTATGCTTAGGGCAAAAAATATTCAGAATGGAAACATTCTTAATTTAAGACATGCAGAGTTTTTGACTTTACTTAACCAGAACTGCATACCCCACTTACAGCTATTAACTAAAAGTATTCAGGATTTGCATCTTTGGAGAGTATGAGTCTGAAGAAGTACATCTTAGCAGTATTAAAAATTATGACTTTCTCATTTGGAAAGTTTATTTGAAAATGTATATATCCCTTAACTTCGTTATTAGGCTCTACTTGAATGGAATGAGATGAAAGTAAATTCTCAATGTTTCCCCAAATGTCCCCAGACACTTCACCTAAGTTTATACACACCGGGTGTATACACAACAAGATGGGTGTACTAACTCTAGGTTGAGGGAAAGATGAGTGAACAGAAAGAGTGTACAAAACCCAATTTTGTTTTTTCACAAGCTCAATAGAAGACAACAGTATCAATAGATTTATAGTGCCCAGAACTGGGACATAGATAACACTATCTATTTTGTACTGCTCAGAATCTCCAAATGAACTCTGTTCCCATTAAGAGATATATCAGCCAAATGTAGCCTATATGTAAGAGAACTGTCAGGCTAGAGAAGGATTTGGAAACAGTGACAGAAGACGGGGCGTGTATCACAAACAACAGGCAAAAGCTTGTGTGGGAGCATGGTAGCTGTCTTTAGTACATAAAGAGCACTTATATATAGAACTAAGAACAATTAATATTTACAGGAAGTTGGATTTTCGTTTACTCTGCAGTGACTCTTTCTGACAAGTACAAGTGTCTTAACATGATATGAAGAGCCCTGTTCAACTCTTCCCCATCCCCATAGTCATTTTATGACTATGAAAAGAATAAAAAAATATATATTTAAGTAATTCAATTTGGCCATTTTATACTATAATGGTAGATATACTACATACACACACAAACACACACACACACACACATATATATATATACATATGTATATATGTATATATGTGTATATATATATACATATGTATATATGTGTGTGTATATATATATATATATATATATATATATATATATATATACACACATTTGTCCTAACATAGAATGTACAACACCAAGAGTGAACCTTAATGCAAACAATGGACTTTGGGTCCAAACATAACAATATTTCAAGGCAGCTTCATCGATTATAACAAAGTGAGCACTCTGATGGGGAATGTTGATAATAGGGAAAGGCATGCATGAGTGAGAGCAGGAAGTATATGAGAAATTTCTGTACCTTCCACTCACTTTTGTTAAGACTCTAAAACTGCTCAAAAAAAAAAAAGTCTACTGATTTTTTTTTTTTTAATTCAGTTGGGCCAGAATTAGGGATCAAGATTAGAGTTCATAAAGACTGAGTCAGAAGGTCTTTGAAACTGTGTGGAGAGAACATGGAAATGAAAGCAACCAGGGACATTTATTGGTAGACAGTAAGGGAGAAGAGGTGGTCCTGGCCGGTTTTATTACATTTTGGACACGGTAAAGAGATTTCAAAGGTGGCTGCAGTATCTCCAGTCCTACAACTTTGGCAATGAGACTTCGTGGCTCCTCAAATCAAGATATGAAGTCTATTTCTGCTTCCCTCCACTTCATCTCTTGCAGCCAGACTGCTTGTGACTTGTTTTAATAAATAAAATGCGGAAGAAGCAATGATGTGTCTGTTCTGAGCCTAGCCTTTAAGATGCCTGGCAGCTTCTGTCTTCGCTCATGAAAGGGACCTGCCATGCTACAAGGAGTTACAGATTAGCCTGCTGGAGAGAGGGCCACAGAGAGTCTGAAGGATGAGACGCCACATGAAAGAGAGAGTTGATGAGGAAGGACCAAAGTGCCAGGAAGCCAACCTTGAATCTTTAGGCCCAGCCCAGCTGCCAGATGAATGCAACTGAATGAGTGACCCCGCTGACTATATGTAAATTACAGGAACAGCCTTGCTGATTCTTGCCCAAATTCCTGACCTACAGAATTGTGGGAAATGAAAATTATTGTTGTTAAAAGCCCTCAAATTGAGGGGTTATTTGTTCTACATTTATGGACACCTGAAACACTAGGTGTTTATGATCAGAAAATGTTTTGTGTCAGATTGAGATTTGTAGCCACTGGTGATATCCAATACCCTATGCACAGGTTAGGTAAAGGTGGACTAAATGGCCTTTGAGGTTCTTTCTGATACTTAACTACTATAGGAACTTTCTTCCAGGTCCTCTGCTTTTAGGGGGAAAATGAGATAAAGTGTGTTTCCCCCTATAAACCATAATGAGGCTATTACAGACTGACAACTTGTACCCCACCCCCCAAATTCATATGTTGAAGCCTTGACCCTTAATGTGATGGTATTTGGAGATTTCTTTTGAGAGGCAGTTAAGGTTAGATTAGGTCATCAGGTTGAGTGAGGCCTTAATGATGAGATTAGTGGCCTTAGAAGAAGAGGAAAAACTATTCCTCTCTCCTTCCCCCTCTCTCTCTTTCCCCTTCCTTTTTTTCCCTTTTTTGG
Source organism: Puma concolor (assembly GCF_028749965.1). Taxonomy (NCBI): domain Eukaryota; kingdom Metazoa; phylum Chordata; class Mammalia; order Carnivora; family Felidae; genus Puma; species Puma concolor. The sequence continues at coordinate 145,023,804 of NC_141674.1, read as the reverse complement.
TGTGGTGGGTGGGGTGTTATGGGGTGTGGTGTGGTTGAGTGTGGGGGGGTGGGGTATGGTGGAATGTGGTGTGGTGTGTGTGTACCCCAAAGAAAGGCTGTGTAAAAACACAGCCAGAAGTCAGCTATGTGTTACACTCATCCACACCTTCCTACCTCTACTTCAGTAACATTATTCTGCTCATTTGTAATAGACAAGTGTATACTTAGATTCTGAGCCCATGAAAAAATAGATAAGAGTTCAAAATTCATACACAGCCTCTAATCTAAGTAAGAAATGATAATGCAGTGATGAACACAATAAGAATTCAGATTTCTGTAAAAAGGTGATAAGAAATGAAGCATATAGACAAAAAGAAAAAAAGATGAGATAAAGGGAGAAAAATCATTCTGAAATTTTTAATATATTTCAATCTATCAACAATATTGGTGAATAAGATAACACAAAAACTGTATGTCTGTATGTAAAATGGTTTGGAAATTTGTAAGGATACAGAAAAGCTGGAGGATCTTTTATAGTCAACATTCCTATAAGATATTACCATTTACATAAGATAAGAAAGGGAATACTTTGTGTGCACAGGGAAGGCAGTATATAAATGTAGAGAGAAATTGCCAGTGTGCTCCAGATAATATCAGCATAGAAAAAGCACTGGGTTTTCTTTGCCTCTACCTCAGATAAGGAAAGAAATAAGGGCACAGTATTAAAGGAAAAGGAATATAAATTAGGGTTGGGTAGGAAAATAATCTGTAAAGATGGACACAGAGAAATAAGCCTTTCCTTCTCTCTATTATGTTTTGGGTGCAAAGTAAATAGGGTAAGAATGGGGTGTAAAAAACTAAAATTATTGCTTTTGATTATAAAGAAATGGCATAGGGAAACATTTATAATAGTAAGTGTGATTTTCTTATCCTATCCTTCTCACTGGTATTTTGGGACTTTTAGTTTCATTTCTCCTTCTTTACAAGACTTCCATCTTTATCATATTTTTACAAAAAAAAAAAATTGGAGAGATTTGCAAGAAAAACTCAGCAGTGAAGGAAACAAAAATAACTTATGTTTGTATAACTTTGCCTCTTTTGCATCACATAAATACGTAGATAGGTTTACACTCAATATAGAATGTTCAAAGTGGTTTACTAATGGCAGTCCTACACACTGTATACAACTCAAATGCCCATCAAAAGGAGAGTGCATAGTGGTGCCTGGGTGGCTCGAGTGGTTAAACTTCCCACTCTGGATTTTGGTTCAGGACATGATCTCACAGTGAGTTCGAGCCCCGCATTGGGCTCTGTGCTGACAGTGTGGAGCCTACTTGGATTCTCTCTCTCTCCCTCAGTTCTTCCCCTGTTTGTGCTTTCTCTCTCTCTCTCCCTCTCTCAAAATAAATAAATAAACATAAAAAAAGGAGAATGGATATATGCATTGAGGGATATTCATACAATGAGATATGACATAACAATAAAAAATAATCTATTGTATTAGTAAAATACAGCTATTTGCAGGTATAGTGAAAAACAACACCAACCAAATACAGGTACAAGAAAAAAGATGAATGAAACTCATAGATTTATTGAGTAGAAAAAAAAACAAAGACACACAAAAGAGTTCATGTTGTATAATTTCATTTAGAGAAAGTTCAAGAACAGGTGAAATTAACTGATGATGATAGAAACCAGAATAGTGGTTATTTGTTGGAGGTGGGGGTGTACATAAGATGGGGAACAAAGGAATCTGATAGAATCCTAGAAATGTTCTATATCTTTTTAAAAAATTTTTTTTCAACGTTTTTTATTTATTTTTGGGACAGAGAGAGACAGAGCATGAACGGGGGAGGGGCAGAGAGAGAGGGAGACACAGAATCGGAAACAGGCTCCAGGCTCCGAGCCATCAGCCCAGAGCCTGACGCGGGGCTCGAACTCACGGACCGCGAGATAGTGACCTGGCTGAAGTCGGACGCTTAACCGACTGCGCCACCCAGGCGCCCCAGAAATGTTCTATATCTTGAGCAGGGCGGTGATTAAAATAATGTAAACATGTGCAAATAATTGTTAAACTGCCCACTTAAGAGTAAGGGACTTTACATACTTTACTATATGTATATTATATCTTAACTTAAAAGGAGATAGCAATTGAAAGTACGTAGAGACTCTGTGGCAAAAGTGTTAATTCTGAAGAACCCTGGTGTGAGCACTTCAAAAGAAAGACTGTTGTTCCCCAGAGCAGCTGAGCCTGAGAAACAAAAAGAGGTTTGTGTAACTGACAATTGGAAGAATCGTCCTGCATATATTAAGACATCACAGGCAGAGAAAACAAATAGTGGTTTCAATTATGAGCCCTAAATAAAGAGCCACAAGGGTGGAAGTTCCAAATTGTGGGCTTTGGCTTGCAATTTATCTACTTCTCACATGGGCAGCTCTACGTTGCAACTTCTAACAATGGTAGTTGCGGCGATTTATTTGTTCAACAATGGTGAGTAATTCTTCTAAGAAATTCAGAAGAACAGCTAATAAGAAAATATATGTAAAAAGTAATTACCAGGAAAAAGCAGAATACAAATAAGACATGGATAAAGGCAATAAAGATAAAGGCAATAAAGACAGATAATTGCTATGATTACACTTTAAATTTGATTCAGTTTCTCAGCAGCCAGTGAACAGAGGTAAAGCTAATCAGTTTTTTTTTAATTCTCATTGTCAGGTAAGAAGACAAATATCAGTCCCCCTAAAGGAAATAAAAGTTGGTCTGGAATTAAATTTATGTCTAAATCACCCACTGAATCCAACAAGATGGTGAAGTAGAAGTAGAAACATCATTGAATTGAAATGAAAAGACCAGGATTTTGGTCAAGAACTCATCACTGTGCAGTTAGGTAATTCCAAACTTTATGAACCACAACTTCCCTGTCTTTAAAATCACAATGGGGACACCTGGGTGGCAACCTTGGTGGTTGAGCGTCCAACTCATGATTTCAGATCAGGTCACGATCTCACGGCTTGTGAGTTCAAGCCCCACGTCAGGCTCTGTCTGCACTGACAGTGTGGAGCCTGCCTGGGATTCTCTGTCTCCCTGTCTCTCTGCCCCTCCCCCACTCACTCTCTGTCTCTCTCAAAATAAACTTACAAACTAAAATAATAATGATAATAACATTAACAGGTAACACAAATACGCTTGATATGTGCTGGGTGCTGAGTTAATTCAATCCTCACTAAAGCCTTACTAATAAGGGCCCTTATACCCATTTTACTGATGATGGAGTTAGGGGTAAGAGAAGATAAATAACTGGCTCCAAATCAACATGTAGTAAAACAAAGATAATCAATTCTTTTCTAACCTAATTCAGCAAGTGATTATGCAAATCACATGTGATGCTTGGTTAGTCTTACTGAAAGTACTCTGCTGTGTGAAAAATTAAAATTCACAAGAAACTATTTTGTACCTATTTATAAGCAAAGCATTTTACTAGACAAATTGGAGTCCACAAAAATGCAAATGGTATTCTGTCTTGATTTAATAAAGGATCACCCCTCTCTAAAAGCAACAGCCATGACAGGCCCTCATATAAGAAGGTCTTCCCTTGACTCCATCTATTTGCATGCTTTTCCATTCTGCTGATCTTTTCCACAGCCTCATTATCTTCTTCTTCTTCGGTTCTCACTCCCTAGCCTTCCTTGTTCTACTTGGTATTAATTGAAATAATGAATGCTATTGTACAATGACAAAGATTTAAGCAAAACAGAACCTAAGGAAGTGCATTCAGAGCACTTGTGGTGAGGGTAAACCACAATAATTATAACTTTATTATATAAAATTTCTTAAAATGCAACACAGATTAGCAATGACTTAATCAGACTAAAGAGAATAAGGAAAACTGAAGACAGTTATACACACATTTTAAATATTTTTTCTTTCTCTGATGTAATCGGAGGGAGTCTTCAGGTCAAAAGGGGGAATTTTCAGCTAAGAAATATTATAGCACATTTGTATGTGAATGGGAATAACTGATTAGAAAGGGAGAGATTGTTGATGCAAAGGAAACAGAAGTTATTTGAAACACAAAAATCCCTGAATAAGCAAGAGGAGATGGGGTCCAATGCATAAATCGAGGGGTTGATCTTTAACAGGTATAGAGATGGGTCATCCATTGTAACAGTGGAGAAAGCAAAATACAAAGGAGCAAGACATAATGTTGGCTGTCTCCAAAACTACTATTTGCTCCTTCATCCCTTCTAACCTAACTCAAATTATGCTAAGATATGCCTTGGATCGATTTACCCCCTTCTATGGACTAACCAACCATATTTAGTTTTGGGCAACAATTGGTTCAGGGGTAGGTATACGATGTAATATACTCAAAGAGATACCAGAGACAGTTTATTGAAAACTGTGCGGAACTTTTTTCCGCCTTGATTAAAAAGGAGAGACATTCAAGGGGAAACTCCTGCTCTCCCTGTTTGGGTATATTAGGACATGATGTTGGAGTTGTGACAGCTATCTTACAATCAAGAGGAGCACAGAGGAGCTCCCCCAGACTCTCACATTTTTGAACTGCAGAATTACCCGTCGTGGAAACCACATATCTCTGTTTTTCTTTAATGTGATATTTAAAACCCTATTTTAAAACAGATTTTAGTAGTGTATTGTGCTGTTTGTTGACAAAAGCATCATAACTGGTTCAATTAACAATGGGTGCATGTAGACGGATGCTAAAAGATTTGCTGATAAAAAGAGATGAGTATTCTCTCCCAGGGCCTTCTAGGTTATCAGTGGAGTAAGAATAGCTTTTACTGACTGTAAAAAAGTGAGAGGGTTTAAGATATTTGAGAAAAGGGAAATATGAAAGTCCTTCTGGTGGGTAGGCAAGTAACTTTACTAGGGAAACATAAGGCGTCTTAGCACTCCTGAATGCCCACTGAAGATTAGGGACTATAAATTTAAAGTGCAAAACAGTTAGCATGGTTCTGTTGTTTCTTCAGACACGTTCAGATATTCAGGTGCGTGCGCAGAGTAAGCAGAATGATGAGCTTAATCAGGTTTGACACTTTGCCAGGCAAGTTTTGAAACCACTAGAGGAAGGCAGAGGAGTCAAGGGTCTCTACAAGGGAGTGATTAAAGTGATTAATCATGGAGGCTAGCATGAGTAAAGGGAAAATTGAGAATAAGATAAGGCAGATGACAGTGAAGAATAGTTTGGGTCAAAGGATTGGATATTTCAATGGAGGCAAAAGAATTGTTAGAGAGAAGAAGCTAAAGTGAATTTGAAAGAGAGCATGTAAGTGGTCAGAGTAGGGTACTTATGCATGAGAGTTTTGAGAGGCTAAATATTGGATACATCAATAAAATGGAGGGTAAAGTTACATGGAGTAATAATAGGCATCAAGTCAGAAAGGGAGTGAGCTAGGGACTCATGTTTCACAACCAAAAGAAGAACCTTAAAACCTTGAGATGACAGGAGAACCACCAGATCTAGCCTGAAATCAGGCACTCCAAAAGGACTGTCAATGAAAAAAACGAACAGAAAGGAGAAATGAGCTGCAAGTGGTAATGAGAAATAAGGAGGACGATACACACTGCCAGGCCCAATGGTAGTGGGATGTAGCAGAAAAAGAGATTGAGAATACTCCAGGAAAAAGCTGTTTTACGAACTTCAGTTTCCTTAACTATAGAATGTTGCTAATATTGACTTTCTAGAGCAGTCCGAGGATAAAATGAGATAACATATAAGACAAGAGAGCTGTCAGCATTATAAATAGAACAAAAAACAGTCATATCCCTGTAACTCACATTTTAGAGTGTCTACCACAGTATTAAATATTGCTCTTTTGGCTATTTGTATTGAGTTTTTACTCTGCTCCATGCACTCCTAAGTAGACACTGAAGAGCCAGTGATGAGAAAATTCACCTTTGTGGGGTAGCCTTAAAAGCCTCAAGTTGAGAATTCATTTGAAAATGGTTTCACATTAATAGTTCAGCCAGGCATCTATCAAAAGCATATGCAAATTTAACCAGCAAAAAAACCCCACCTCTAATCCAAGCTTCAAACTGAATTTCCATAATTAAAGATCCAAAAATTATGAACTCATGGTGAAAAAAATTCACAAAATGTACAAGAAATCGATACCATGGACAAATGGAAATACCAGACAGCATAATCTCAAGATCTCAAAACTGGATATTGGAATTATCAGACACATATTAATTATGTATAATACATTTAAAGAAATGTAATAAAATCTTGAAGATATGAGCACAGAACAAGAAACTTTGAGAATACCCAAGTTGACCTGTAAAGCAACCCATGAAAAAGAATGAGAGAATATCTAACATACAAATAATTTCAAGGTTAATGATTATTTTTTAAACTTGGGGATGGGAACACAAATGTTCGCTGTATTATTACTCTTTATAACTCTCATATTTTTATAAATGTTTATAAACACACAATATTTAATATAACCACTAAATAATTATAGGCAACTCTAAAACACATCGCATAGCCATTCAAAAGGATGAAGTTAGAGTAATTAATAGACAATATATCAAAGACCTATTTTTCAGTGAGAAAAAGTTGTCAGTCAGTAATATGTACATCCTGATTGTGTTTCTATAAAGCAAATACATGAAAATTCAATTTATATTTGTAGTTATTACTACATATGTATCTGTATACCTATACATACCTGCCTAGCCATCTATCATCTATCTATCTAGTATACATGTATAAGTTAGAAAAATATCTGGGAGGATTACATTAGTGTTTTACAAGTAATGGCTTACTGTGACAGAGGAGATTGCTAAAAGAAGAAATTCACTTTTTACTTTGTGAGAATACAACATGAGTCACGCATATTTAATAATGATAATGAATACTCTTATAACAATCACCCAGGTTAAGAATTTTTCCAGCCACCAAGAAGCCTATACATTCCCAGTCCCAATCACATCCCTGTTCTCCCTACAGGGTACCTACTCTCTTAACTTTTATGGTAGTCATTTTTATTTGTTTCTTTATAGTTTTATCACAAAAGCATACATCCCTAGACATCGTAGCTTTGCCCAACTTTAAAACAAAATTTGGTATGATTTTCAGTACCTTTAATCTACAAGTTTCCCCTCCTTTCCTTTTGCCATTACAATTTATCAGTTGAAAAATCTGAGCCATTCGGCCTATACAGTGTTCCACAGTCTGGAATTTGTGGACTTCACACTCATTTGAAAGATCTACGTGTTCCTCTGTTTATTTTTTCCAAATGGACAGGTAAACTCAGAGGTTTAACATGACCCATGTTCAATCTCTTTGACAAGACTATAATGGTACTGATTTTTTTCTTAGATAGGCATATAACACATGGTTGTGTGTTGTGTGTGTGTGTGTGTGTGCACGCGTGTGTGCATGTGTGATGCTGGCAGCTTGATACTCAATGCCTAGATCCATTAATTACTTGGGATCACAAATTAATGATATTCCAATTCTATAATTTGTTGCTTACTTTTAGTTGAATAACATTACTTTTTAGTTGAAATATTATAATAAAGAGACATTATTTATTTTTCTGTGGTTCAGGATAAATACTTATTTCTCTCCCCCTATTTATCTCTTTTTAAGAGAGCATATTGAAACCATAAAATACCTGGGAATAAATCTAACCAAAAAGGTGAAAAATCTATACACTGAAAACTACAGAAAGCTTATGAAAGAAATTGAAGAAGACAAAAAAAGTGGAAAAAGATTCCATGCTCCTGGATAGGAAGAAAATATTGTTAAAATGTCAATACTACATAAAATAATCTACATATTCAATGCAATCCCTATCAAAATAACACCAGCATTCTTCACAGAGCTAGAACAAACAATTCTAATATTTGTATGGAACCAGAAAAGACCCCAAATAGCCAGAGCAATCTTGAAAAAGAAACCCAAAGCTGGAGGCATCACAATCCCAGACTTCAAGCTATATTACAAAGCTGTCATCATCAAGACAGTATGATACTGGCACAAGAGCAGACACTCACATCAATGGAGCAGAATAGAGAACCCAGAAACGGACTCACAACCGTATAGCCAACTAATCTTTGACAAAGCAGGAAAGAATATCCAATGGAATAAAGACAGTCTCTTCAGCATGTGGTGCTGGAAAAAACTGGACAGCGACATGCAGAAGAATGAACCTGGACCACTTTCTTACACCATACACAAAAATAAGCTCAAAATGGATGAAAGACTTAGATGTAAGACAGGAAGCCATCAAAATCCTTGAGGAGAAAGCAGGCAAAAACCTCTTTGACCTTGGCCCTAGCAACTTCTTACTCAACAAGTCTCCAGAGGCAAGGGAAACAAAACAAAAATGAACTGTTGGGACCTCTTCAAAATAAAAAGCTTCTGCACAGCGAAGGAAACAATCAGTAAACTAAAAGGCAACCAACAGAATGGGAGAAGATACTTGCAAATGACGTATCAGATAAAGGGTTGGTACCAAAATCTATAAGGAACTTATCAAACTCAACACCCAAAAAATAAATGATCCAGTGAAGAAATGGGCAAAAGACATGAATAGACACTTCTCCAAAGAAGACATCCAGATGGCAACCGACACATGAAAAAATCTCAACATCACTCATCATCAGGAAATACAAATCAAAACCACAATGAGAAACTACCTCACACCTGTCAGAACGGCTAACATTAACAACTCATGCTGGCGAGGATGCGGAGAGAAAGAATCCCTTTTGCACTGCTGGTGGCAATGCAAACTGGTACAGCCACTCTAGAAAACAGTATGGAGGTTCCTCAAAAAATTAAAAACAGAACTGCCCTATAACCAGCAAATGTACTACTTGGCATTTATCCAAGGGATACAGGTGTGCTGTTTCAAAGGGGCACATGCACCCCAATGTTTATGGCAATGCTATCAACAATAGCCAAAGTATGGAAAAAGCCCAAATGTCCATCGATGGATGAATGGATAAAGAAGAGGTGGTGTGTGTGTGTGTGTGTGTGTGTGTGTGTGTGCCCACGTATGTGTGTGTGTGTGTGTGTATATATATATACATATATACATATATACACATATATATACATATGTATGTGTATATATGTATATGTGTGTGTGTGTATATATACACACACACACACACACACACACACACATACATACGCACACACACACAATGGAGTATTACTCGGCAATCAAAAAGAATGAAATCTTGCCATTTGCAACTACGTGGATGGAACTGGAGGGTATTATGCTAAGTGAAATTAGAGAAAGACAAATATCATATGACTTCACTCATATGAGGACTTTAAGACACAGAACAGATGAACATAAGGGAAGGGAAGCAAAAATAATATAAAAACATGGAGGGGGACAAAACATAAGAGACTCTTCAATATGGAGAACAAACTGAGGGTTATTGGAGGGGTTGTGGGAGGGGGGATGGTCTAAATGGGTAAGGGGCATTAAGGAATCTACTCCTTAAATCATTGTTGCACTATATGCTAACTAATTTGGATGTAAATTAAAAAATAAAATTAAAAAAAGAGCATATTGATGGATTTAAATCAATTTTAATTATTATCCTTATTAAAATATAAATTATCCTGTCCCTTTGGTCAGTGGAATCTTCTTCAAATTGCCTCCTTTTGACAAAACCCAAGTAATCTTTGATAGCTTCATCACCAATTTTTATAACCAGGTGTTCTAGACTTGAACTTCTCTGCCCTGGATCTACTGTCAGATATTTTTCTAAGCAGTGCTAATATTTTTTGATGGTAAGTGGTATTTTAAGACTACAATCTGGGTACTAGGTGATATAGATTCTAATTGTTCCTGAGTTGGTCATTGTATCTGAACTCTGGTTTTAAAACTAGGAATGAATATGTGTATACACACACACACACACACACACAATACAATATACATATATACACATTATATATATATATATATATATATAATGTATGTATATACACACACACATATGTCACATATATATAGATATATAAACTCTTGATTTCATACTTAAACTTCTGTTTCAAATTTAATACATAGGATTTAAAAATTAACCATTTGTATTACATCTGAATCTGCTTTCTTTCTCAAAATGAATCAAAATCCTGGTTTTAAAGACCACTGAGGATTACAGAATTAGCAAATCCATAATTACTCATTTCCCACACATAAGTTTAGAATATCAATAATAATGTCAGCACATCCACTGAGAATTCTCCAAAAATATTTTTGGATATGTATCTTTCCCATACTTCCTCCCCATTTTTGGTGTTGTGCTACATCCACATGGTCTGAGTATACTATACTCTCTCCTTTTTAATTCTCACTTAGAATTAATTCTACATGTAACTATGTTTAATGTTCATTACTAGTTCTTATGTCAATGTCTCCCTGGTCATCTTGATTGTCTGAATGGTTGCCTTCTAGTAGTCTTCTCAGAAAAGGGAACAATATTCCCTGAGTTTTTACATTTCAACAACACTGTGTTAACTTTATGTGAAAAAGTCTATTTTGCTAGATATAAAATTTGTGGGCACATTTTCATTTCTTGAGTTATTACTCAATTTTCTTTTGGTAAACAACATTGGTGTGTTAATGTCTGATGATAACACAGTTTTCTTTACAAGTCGCTTGCTGTATTTTGCTATTTTCATATTAAATACAAGGTAAAATTTATAATAATTAATACAAGGATATTTAGTGTACTCTTCCTTTGATTTTTTTCCAGAGATTCCCATTATCCATATGTTGACTTTTCTTTTCCTAATTGCTTTTCCTAATAGTTTTCATTTCCTAATTTAATCTATCTTTTCCCAGTTCTTTTTGATTTTTCTTTTAATCTTCTATTTCATAATTTATATGTTCACATCCATTACATACCATATTTCCTATGTTTTATGATACTTATTTTACATAATTACATATACATTTATATTTTATATTATGTTCATTTGCTCTTGTGTTTAATTTTGTCTAATTTTAATCTCTATTCAATATTTTCTCTTAATGTCTTTCACTTATCTTTTAAGTTTTTCTAATACTTATAGTTATTCCCTTTGTTTTATAATATTTTTAGCTCTTTCAGCTTATTTAGAAATAAAATGTAAAATTTTTCATATTTTATATGAACATCTTTCTAGTGTGCTTTTATCCTCTGTAGATATCATTCTGCTCCTCACTTTCTTTTTTATTATGTAATATCATATGTGGGACTTGACCTTGTATTTTCTGGTCACTCTTTTACTCTTTTACATGGAATTAGTTACATTTTTTCTTCAAGTCATTTCCAAATCATTTATTCAGAACTTCTTCAGAGAAAAAAAAATGAAGCATTTGTTTTAAACAATGAAAGAAATGAACTTTTTCTCTTTTTAACTAGTCACTATGTGTTTTGAAAACCAAGGAAGAAAATCAGAACAATCAGATACTGGATTTTCACTTATAACTCTTGTCACCTTCCACCATTCCCTTTGTTGGCAGAGTCTTACTTATATCTGCCCCTTGGTTTTCTTCACATTAACCTAATTTCTATTCCATTGCCACATTCTAAGCCAGACATTCTATTGCTCCTACTAATGCCATTCCATTGGTTTAAGAAGGTCTAAAGAAGCTCTTGACAAATGGAGATGTGTTCACTCCAGCAGGTTGTGGGTTAGGAGGATGGAAAGTAGGGTAGTTGTTAATTCTATTAGTCAGCTCAGGGGGCTGTAGCAAGTACTCTAGACTGGGCAGCTCTAACAACAGAAACTGATTTCTCACCGTTCTAGAGGCTAGGCAGTCCAAGATCAAAATGCAAGTAAGCTAGGCTTCATTCTGAGGACTCTTCTCTTGCTTTGTAGGCTGTTTCCATTTCACTGTGCCCACAAGACCCTTATTTGTAAGCACAGGGAGAGAGGAAAGTCTTTCTCTTCCTCTTTTATGAGTCCACCATTGCTATCGGATTAGGACTCCACCCTGATGACCTCATTTTACCTTGATTATCTCCTTTCAGCCCTGTCCCCAAAGGCTGTGACTTTGAGGGTTTGAGGGTTAGGATTCATCCTATGAATTTTACAGGGACACAATTCTATCCATAGCATCAATACAATGAAATAAATTAATTACCTGAAATAAGACAATGAAAATATCCATCTGGATTTGGAACATGGGGAAAGGTAAAAAGTATGACACTGCTTAGCCTATTAGGCTAACTAACACTGGTTCTGAGAAAGACCCTATTCTTACAGAGGCAGCCTGAAATTACAGACACTGAATTAGGGGGAAACAAGATGTCAGCTAAGCAAGAACCTCCAAATGGTTGTAATGAACACTGAATTCAATTTGTGTTATGTTTGAGAGCACTGACACTCAGGAGAGCAAAGATCACACACCCAGAAAGAAGGAGAATCTGAACTCCCCCTAGAAATATTGTAGGTCAACACCAGTGTTGTTTCTAACATGTTCTCTCTCCCTATGTTGCCATTATAAACCACACAATTTTTCTGAGGGTAGATGTTAAGCCATGAGCCTGAGGTTCTATTTTGAGTTGATTCCATTCACTAGTTTCACGTATCTTGAGCTTTTGGTTTCTGCAATGCTGTGACTAAATGAAATAAGCCTGCATAGGAATATGAATTTGTGAAAACTGATTGAACAAAAATGAAAGAATGTTGAAGCTATTTCTCCTCTGCAGGATGAATACTCTAAGTTATAAAAATAACTCAGGCTGTATTATTCTCAGGGATATTTCATGAAATTGGCATCCATATCCACTGATGTTTTAAGAATCGTCAACCTGAAAGGTGACTATAAGAATTAGATGGACTCATAAACAGCAGAGTGAGCAGTGGCTGGAGATTATATAGAACTCTTTTACTCTGTTATGAAGTTTGTAATACAGTGATTGAATCGAATGACATCATTCATCTCCTGTGACTAATACTAGGGTGACTAATAGTAGATTAATGTGATTTTCATTAAAATATGTATTTTCTAGGGGCGCCTGGGTGGCGCAGTCGGTTAAGCGTCCGACTTCAGCCAGATCACGATCTCGCGGTCCGTGAGTTCGAGCCCCGCGTCGGACTCTGGGCTGATGGCTCAGAACCTGGAGCCTGTTTCCGATTCTGTGTCTCCCTCTCTCTCTGCCCCTCCCCGTTCATGCTCTGTCTCTCTCTGTCCCAAAAATAAATAAACGTTGAAAAAAAAATTTTTTAAAAAAGTATGTATTTTCTGGCTAATATAGAGAAAGCATAGTAGAAATATTCAGTTTTCTTTTCAGTTTTGATGTAGTATCTGGTTACATATGATTTCTTGAATAAACTCCATGATAATGGTACAATAACTCCATTAATAGATGCTAACGTTTAAAGAAAGCCTTGAAGACAGAGACTGTAATAACTATTCATTATTTCTAGGAAAACTTAAGGGCATGTGACATTTTCTCAATCGTGGAAATTGATAACAAAAATATTATCCACATTGTAAGTGACATACCACAGAGAGTCCTCGTATGTATCAATATAAAGGCTGACTAGTGGCTGTAGATGAACATTCCACACAACAAGGTTGACAAAATTACTTATGCTCTTGGGAATCTTAGAGGGTTGGTAGTAGGTAGGGGTTATAAATAGAAAAAAAAAGACATAGGAGACAAAAAAAAAAAGAAAAAGAAATACTTGAAATCACTCCAGAAGAGATGTGAAGCAAGTGATACTATGCAAACACAATGAATAAGGGAAAAACATACGTATGGGGGAGGGGAGAAAGAGAGGGTGGGAACACGAAATGAAAGAGAAATTAGTTGATAGTGACAGAGAATAGCAAATCACCTTATCAGTCCTCCTAGGCAAGATTATGCTACAGTAACAAACAACCTAAATTTTTAATGTCTAATAAAAACATGCTCATTTTCCCCTCGTATTATGTACAACATAGGTCATAGGAACAGTTCCTATATGGTAGATGCCACTCCCATGGTGAGAAAAAAGAGAGAGAGTTTCTGGTTGCAAAGAGCATTGTCATTTTCTCTTTCTATTTTATTGCTAAACTAAATTATACAATCAATTATTTACTGCTGTCTTTATTGTAATTTTATCTTTACTTCATTTCAAAGATTCTTGTCTGAAGGTATAACTGAATCCCACCCGAGTACTAGCCTGTGTTCGCAGGGGAAGGTTTTCAATTCTTTTACAAGGCTCTTGCAGTGACCAAAAAGAATGTTGCTGATGGGCTCTTCAGGGAAATACACTGAGCCTCTGATCTCTACCCATGCTGACTGGAGGTGAAATAGGAAGCAGAGTCATAGGAAATGTCCTAGAGGGATCCTGTGAAATTAAATGTGTTGAGCCAATGTGATTAATTTTTAGGATGGTTAATCTTCTGTAACCTGCATAAAGTGAATGTTATTTTGTCAGTCTAGAGAGTCATTCAAAAAGGACCTTTGGTCAGGTGACAACCGAACACTTTTCAAAGGACCAGGAGCATTGCAGAGTCATTTTTTCTAACTACTTATGGAAACAGAGCTTACCCCTTTCCAATAGTGATTTATAGCCTAATGGCAATGCTTCTGGGCATTTTTCTCTCTCAGATTGAAGCTGGGTGCTAGATGCTTTGACTGTTAAAAAAAAAAAGTCTTCTGTCAATGGCATATCTAACAGACTTGCCATTAGTCTGTTATTCACCTCTCTTCTGTGTCTGCTGACAAGGTAAGCATTAATTGTGGCTCCAGTGCTAGCTTTCATGTTAATGCTCATCAAATGCATTTTTAACTCTTCCTTTGATAATATAGATCACACAAAATTAAAGCTTGAAACATTTCACTCATCACAAAATGTGACTAAAATGAAATGTTAGAAATAAGTATTTCAATTCATTGCATCAAATAGGTAAAGGAAGAGAATTTTCTGCCTTTAAAGATTTACATTCATTTGCTGAAATTATAACACATAGCTTTTGTTCAGAATGGAAGGGCTGAGTAACTCTAGGCAAGAGAGGAAGGCCTCCTATTGTTTTTTTTTTTAACATGGCACCAAAGAAAATATAGACAAGGCTACGTTCACCTTCGTGAGATACTACACAAACTTGTATTAGAAACAGAAAATTTATAAAACTATATATAAAATGTATAAACCTATAAAAATGTATTTTATATCAGTATCTTCTATGCTTGTTTGGAAACATGCTGGATTTCAAACATTTTATAGTATGATGGACATTTTCTTCAAATTTCAATGTAAATCGGTGACATAACTTTTGTTAATGATTTATTTTTATAAGTCATCATTTGCCACGGAATTAATAATCTAGAGCTTCTAATATAAGTTACTCCAATGTGAGCAATTTCAGTGTCACCTGATGGTTTATGGAATATAAACATCAGATTATGTTGAGTTATGACAGATATGATTCATTAAATATTTCATAATGTAGGATCTCAGCATAGATAACTTTTGCTGTGTGTGTGTGTGTGTGTGTGTGTGTGTAACACATTGTATTAGGGCGTAAATATTCTGCACTCTATCCTCTTTCCTCTTCTCTATTACACAATAATTGCTGCCCCTATCCTCCCAATCTGTAGCATCCCAGAAGCCTGATCATGGGCAATGAGTCAAGTGGACAATGTGGATGCTGTGCATTGTAATGAGCCCCTTTCTGCATTAAATATTTCATGTATATCAAGTCCCCATCTGCAAAGAATGCCTTCATTGCTAAGATTGCAAGTGTGCAAGAAAAACAATTGAAGTGATTATTTGTACTTTTTGATCTGAAATAAGAACACTGTATGCTGAACAAGGACAGGCTCTCTTCTTCCCTGTGCTCTGGTAGAATTTGCTCTGCCAATGCATGCCAGCCAAGGGCACAAGCAGAGGAAAGAACACATGCTTGTAAGAGAGCACTCCAACCTACATAGCTATTATGAGCGTAATATGTCCACATGTGGTTTAAGTAAATAATTTTGAATTGACTGCCTGTGGGCATAGTTCTTTTGTCCTTGATATAGTAGTTGAATTTAAGAGGCTTAGGGCATTGAAAGTAACCTTTTACATATGGGAAAAAACAAGCAAACAGACCTGATGATAATATGTGAAATAATCTCTTCCAATAATGAATATCCATGACAGGCTCTCTTTGAGGAAACAATTACAACCTGAAATTGGGTGGAATCCAAGAGGAATTTATGCATATTTTATGTAGAAATCATAAAGCAAACTTTCACAGGTTATTTTTACAAGATGCGCTTTGCTCACCAAAACTATAGGAAATGGGACCAACAGATGCCTAGTTGAATTTGTTTTCCTGAATACATCACCTGTTTTGGGTCCAGTAGGTCATCAGGTAGTTACTGTGATCACTGGCAGGTGTGTATCAGGTCCAAGGTCAAGTAATTCAGCTCACTGTTTCCTCCACTGAGAATAATCCTTTCGGCTTTGATGTTAATAAACAGAGAGCTCATTTTTTACTGCCTCGGTCGAGGAATGTATCCACAAAATTGGCTAATGTGCTATAATTTCTCCAAATTGATTCCATTTTCAGCCAATTTTCCAACCAAACTAAACAGTTTAAATAATGCAGGAACATTATTTTGTCTATAAATTATAATATTATAAATGGGTTGTCAATAGCAAGATAGTGATAAGTGCAGCTCGCTTAAAGAGAAATGAAGACAGACTAACCCAGTGAGGAAAGAGGTTCAAATAAATTTAGGCCACTCACCAGCATCCTCCGATAAAAGTCAAACTTGCTGGGTCTGTTTAGCCTTCTCTTTGTATTTTTCATTTAAGTGTTGCCTGTGCTTTGAAACTGTGGTAGGGAACAGATAGGACAAACTGTGCTGGAGCATTATTTTATCTATAAATACAGGCTTCCCTTAAAAATAGGAAGAATGAAGCTTTTTACCGTGTTTATCATTGCTTAAATTTATCTTATTTTTGTTTCAAAAAATCTCTGAAATATTGCTTTAATAAAAAGTGTCCTACTATACTTAACAGAGTATATTCTCAGAAGCTCAGCTATCACTCACTGGGTTTGAAAATGTTAAACACAGTTGTTTTTAGCTTAAGGTTCCTGTATTAAATTACTGTTTATGGTGCTAGCAATCTTTCTGGATAACCGACAATAAGCTAATTGTAAAAGGGAAAAGATTTAGAAGGAAGAGACATTTATGGGGACCGCCAGTGAAATTTCCTAAATTGACAACAACATAAAAAGGAAAGGAGCTAAATTACTACCTAATGTTTTCATGTTAAGGTTTTATAATAAAAAAAAAATTTGTATGTTTTTGAATTTTAGGTGAAATTTAATTTAAAAGTTGATTAGCCTAGATCTTAAGACAGAAAAACAAGTCCTTTTTGACAAATAATTTTTAATTTCAGATTAGAGCTGTCCATCTGTTTTTTTGGCTTCCAGACTGAAGTAGAAGCCAATTTTTTGGTACCGACTACTAAAACAGACACTTCACAGTAAAAAGGACAATTTTCTACCTTCTGAAAATTCAAAGTAATCTAAGAGGTACCAACGATATATATATATACCATTAATACAATCAAGTTCCTTATAAGAGAAAATCTATATATACTGTGGGAAATTAAATACCCATGACTGCCAAATTTCTAGAATACTCACTCATCTGTTTAAGATGTGTTTCTGTTTTGTTTGCCTTTTAAGTGTTAGACAGATGTAAGAAATATTGTAGGGATAAAATAGAAGGCAATGCTTTCTGCCTTTCATTTTACTTGCCAGGTTAGATTATTAGTCCTTAAATCCAAAGATTTGAATTTTCCTTTGGTACATAACATGGAGGACAGGAAGGCTATTTTCTTGCATGGAAAAGAACCAAGAAAATTAACAAGACCATTATCCAATTTTAGAAGGGTATTTTCTAAAAAAAAAAAAAAAAAAAAAAAAAAAAAAAACCTTTCACTTTTATAACTGATTCCACAAGTGAGAAAACAGACAGAAACAGCAGTAGGAAGTACTAAACTTGGCCATGTCATTTGAAGAAGTATCAGTTGAGAAACACTCTACTGTATAAGTAAAGGGTTAAGAAGCTAAGTTTTAGATTGCTGGACATTATGTACAGTTTCTGAAAGATGTTGTGAGTTTGGACTGCAGAGAGAAAGTACTAGAACAATTTTAATTCAAAGAACAATATTAAAAATGCATAGATTTTTTTTTAATGTATAGAACCTATATTAAAAAAACCTATAAAATATTACCTCAGAACACCAAAGCGAAATTAAATAAATGGAGAGATCAACTGTGTTTCTACTAGGAATAGCATATGTATTATAAAATTGCCAATTCTTCCCAAATTGATTATACAACTTTCTGAAGAACTATTTGACCATGCAAATCAAGTGCCTTAAGAACATTCTTATCCTCTTGTAGAAATTTCTCTCAAGACAGAGAATGATACAAATAAGCATTTCTATGTGACAGGAAAATTACTTTCATGACCAAGAATAGCAGACTGATTACACAAACTAGGGTATAAAAAGCTTTAGTACACAGCCTTCAAAAATTCTGCATGGAAAATATTTAAAGCTGTTGTAAAAATTTTCTGCATGAATTTTAAGTGATAAAAAATAGGTTACAGTATACCATCAAATGTCATCTCAATACAATTAAAATACTCAAATAAGAAATTACTCAAGAAATACTCAAATAAGATATATCGAGAAAAAAACTAGGAAAGATGCAGGTCAAAATTTCATAGGGATTACCAACAGGCAATAGAATTACAAACAATTTCTGTTTTATAAAAACTAATTTTCCATGGCTTCCAAATATTCTTTCATCGAGTTAATAAATTATGAAATATTTCAAACAGAAACATAGAGAAAAGAACACGAATGGCACAACACTCAAATTAGGCATATATTAAGTTTTTGAGATATGGAGTTAGAAATAGTCAACTGTATAGAGAAGGTGTAACAAGGAGACTTGATGAGCCAGCGCAGAAGGATTCCTCTGAGTAAATGTTACCCATTTGGTAGATGTAAGGCTGGGCCTTACCAACTAATGAACTGACAGGAAGAGTGGAAACCAGACTGTGATTACAATGGATCGTCAAAGCAATAAGGAGCAGTGGAGGGGACTGATGAAAGAAGAAAAGTGAGGAAAATGAGTGAAGAAGATTTTTTTGGTATATCTTCTTATCTAGGAAAAGAAACAGAAATTTACTCTCAGGAGGTTCTTCTTTAAATTTTATTAACTTCAAGATTAGGCCATCTCCTTTCAGTTTCAATATACATGTGTTAGTGGCCACCTTCTAGATCTTTCCTTCCTTGGCTTTCCTACTAGATCCTGTTTCCCACTCTAATCTTCTTTTCCAAAGTTTTATTCTTTCCATGTTGATGTTTTTTGCCATGTATTTTCTACCTCAGAAACACAATGTAGTCTCATGATACACAGTTTTATATATCAGCCTCACTCTTTTATTTTTACTATGATATTGAAATTCATTGTTTTTTTACAAGATAGTGTCTCTTTATAAAATAAACAGAAGAAACATAAATGCCAAGAACAAGGGTGCTAAATAGAAAACAAAAAATGGTACACAGTCTAGATATCTCAATATTTATTTGAATGAAAATAGATTACATCCTTCTATTTTCCCACTGCTAGATTTAAACCCATAAAATACAGCTATGTATTGCTTTATTTTTCTCAGGTTTGTATTTAAATTCTAGTTAGTTAACATATAGTGTACTATTGATTTCAGGAGTAGAATTAGAGATTCATTACTTACATATAACACCCAGTGCTCATCACAAGTGCCCTCCTTAATACCCATCATCCATTTAGCCCATCCCCCCACCCACCTCCCCTCCAGCAACCCTCAGTTTGTTGTCTATAGTTAAGAGTCTCTTATGGTTTGCCTCCTTTTTTCTTCCTTCCCCTATGTTCATCTGTTTTCTTTCTTAAATTCCACATATGCGTAAAATCATATGATATTTGTCTTTCTCTGACTTACTTCACTTAGCACAATGCACTCTAGTTCCATCTGCATTGTTGCAAATGGCAAGATTTTATTCTTTTTGTTGTTGTTTTTGTTTTTTGAAGTAGTCTCACTCTTAAACTTCAGGCTCAAATATCCAGGAACTCTTTGGATGAATTCCCTTCCTCTTTAACACCAAACTCAACATGTTCATCATTTCTCACTACACACTAAATTCCCTTTCCTGACTTACCCATTTCAAAAGTGCTTCTGTAAGCATTTCTCAAAGCTCAGTTTGGGGGAGGGTCATCTTCCAAACTTATTGACCTGGCTGTTGACAGACCTCAAAAGATTCCCTAACAAGCTAGCTCACATGGTTGTTGGTAGGTATGTTAGTTTGCTTAGGGCTGCCCTAAGAAAGTACAACACGCCGGGTGGCTCGAACAACAGACTTGATTTTCTCACCGTTCTGGAGGCTGGAAGTCTGAGCCCTGTTGGCAGGGCTGTTTCCTTCTGGGAGCTGTGCAGCACAATCGGTTCCAATCCTCTCTTCTTGGCTTATAGATGGCTATCTTCTACCTTTGTCTTCACCTTCTCTTCCCTCTGTACCTGGGTCCATATTACTCCCTGTCCCTAAGTATAATCACATTCTGAGATATTAGGGTTAGGACTTCAACATATGAATGGGGTGGGGGGGGACACAATTCAGCTCATACTAGCACGCCTCAGGTTCTTACTGGCTATTGATCATAGATGTCAATTCCTTGTGTTGTCACCTGCCCACAGGGTACCTCACAATTGGGCAGCTGGCTTCCCTCAGAGTGAGCAGATAAAGGATAAATAAACAAAACAGAGAGCAGCGTCTCTTTGTAACCTAATCTTGGAATTGTTTGGAATCTTGGAACTATCACTTTGCCATATTCTATTCATTTGAAGCGGTTTCTAATCCCAATTATTTATAATCTCTGTAACTGCCATCTCTTTGTCTTCATCCTTGATTACTACTAGGTATTTCTAGGACAACAGAAAATGTCACATCTGGTATCCTATTACATTCAGATTTTACGTTTTTTTTTTTTTTTTTTAAATCTCATTTGAAGGCTTCTACAAAATAAATGTCCGATCTTTGGTATTCTTTCCATTTGAAAATTGAGAATATTTGGCTTCACATTTGGCTGAACTAAAGCCTCCTTTTTAAATTACAGTTTCCCTAGCCACAGAGAAGGAATCTGCACTCCGGGAAAGAACTGCCTACATATTCTCGCCTGGCATGCGCACCAAACCTGTATCCTCCACTGCATTGCTATACATCTCAGCTAAAAGGAAAACTAATCAATTCTCTACAGATACATTCATTGGAATTTTGTGACACCACAGAGTCTATAAGTGCATTTTATTGAAATGATGGGAGACAGCAGGGTGAGGATGAGGAAAATGAGACAATAGGAAGTCACGCCACATTGCTGAACAACTTTATAGTCTCTGACACCATGATGGTTTTCAGTCCAATATGCCTGACTCTACAAAGTGGCAAAATGTAATATCAAGGCTGTGTGAGGATTCTAGTATTTTATGCAACGAGACTTCAATTTGCTAAAGCAAATGACCAAAAATCCTCAGTCCCTTTACACATGATGTTCAATCTGCCAAGAATGTTCACACCACTGTCATTTCACTGAGCTAACAACACCCATTGTCTCTCAGGTCCCAGTTTATAGGATTGTCCTTCAGAAATATTCATCTGACCATTTCATATGTTCACTAACAAATTATCATAGGTTTTGTCCTGCTCTGTTATAATTTCATGTTTAGTTATCCATCTTCTTGATTAAACTTTAAGCTCTGAGGAAGCAAGAATAATGTGTCTCTTAGCCATCACTGTATCCCTGGCATCCAATGCAGTGCTTGGCATGTGACAAGACTCATATACTACCACAAGTAAGGGATATTTTGCTCTTCTCAAATTTGAGTGGAAAATAGGCTATCATTTGAATGTATAATTTAAAAAGTCTCCAAGGAACATTAATTGCATGCCCCCAGTGCTTCCCTGAAGTATTTCTCTTATCAACATCTATAAGGTATTATCTAATTGTTGGTGTTAGGGCTTGACTCTGTAAACATCAAGAAGATAGTGTACATAGGGAGAACAAAAGATTCTTTTATAGAAGAGTCTGTTAGTGAACACAAAGATTTATACTTAATCCTAAGGGCCAGAAATATGATTGAAATTGGGAACACAGAACCAAGAGTTGGAGGGTAGGAAGATTTGTGGCAATAAGAGGTTAGGCACAGGTGAGGACTGCCCAGTATGATTACAGTGAATAGCACTGAGAGATCAGTAGCTCACCTTGATCCTTTAAATGACTTTGGTGGTTCAAGAAGTAGGTTAAAGTGAAGTGTAAGAGGAATTAGATGAAGGTCAAGTGTGCAGAAAGATAGCTTCAAATGTATACATCTTAAAAGTCTGTCCAAGAGATTATATTGCCATGGATCGCGTGATTTAAGATACATGTTGTATGGAGCCATTATAGAATGGATAACTGGCGTGGAAGAGAAAAAAGCCAGCTACTTTGTAAGACTATTTTCTGTGCAGTCAGAGAGGTGGGCAGTTCACTAAAGCTATCATTGACACTGATGGTATCTTGCTGAATCCTGCATGGTGTCAGAAGAAGAGAGCTTTTTTTTCGAAAAATGAATACATTGTATTCGCCACACATGTTAAACTACATGGAAATGAAGCGGACACTGAATAAATGTAAACAGTTCTTGATTTATTCAGACACTACAGGGGCTGGCAAAAAAAAAAAAAAAAGTTTAAAATCTTCCTGTGCTGTGAATGAATATTACTTTTACAACTAATAAAAACCAGAACCAACTGAACTATTGTAATCCAGATGTTTTATGAAAACTGTAGTGTCTAGCAAAACCATCACTCATCAGAAATTACACCTTTTTTTTAACGCGAGTCTGGAAATATACATTGCGGCTTAGCCTTCCAGATTATTTTTATAATACAAAAATGGAACACAGTAATGCATTTGGGACTAACATAGACATCCCTGTTCATAACAATATACTGAAATATTAAATGTACTATTTAAAAATCTTTCTTCAACTACCATGGTAGTTGAAGTTAAAATAGACGTTATTTGAAATGCATTGTATATTCAATTTTACCAAAGTTTTTATATCTAAGTACTAATATGCTATGTGCACTTTAAGAAATAAATCGCATTAGTGCATTTTAAAAAACAGACACCAGAGAATCAGATGCAGTGTCTCTTACTTACATATTTAATTTTTAAAATTGTGTCAGTGCCATTGGCTCAGTTTACAGTGAAAGACAACACATTTCTTACACTTTAACTACTAAATAGCATCTTTTCACAGGCTCAGAAAAGAACTCAAACTTTCAAGAAACAGCATCAATGAACATGCATTCTTCACCTCTATGCATAAAATTCTTTACAGAGAAAACAGGAGAAAAAAAATTTCATCACCCAATGTATGTGCCCATTTCAAAAGTCACTTAATTTATTGAGTATATACTATGCAGTAGGCACTAGGTTAAGAACTCACAAACATTATTTGCCCTTTATACAACCCTAATAGTACGTTGTCTGAAATTTCATCTGAGGAAGCTGAGTTTAGAGAGGGAACGTAATGGGTCCAGGAGCACATAACTAGTCAATTTTGGAGCTGCGATTTGAGGCTCGATCTGCCTCAAATACTTGCTTTCCTATTCCTATTCTCGTCTGTGTTCTTACTTTGCTATATGGATTAACTTCTGGCTTTCAAAGAAGAGTTAAGGAACAGATAAAAAATTAATTAAACACTTGGA
The DNA here is from genome assembly GCF_028749965.1 of Puma concolor. Classification (NCBI taxonomy): domain Eukaryota; kingdom Metazoa; phylum Chordata; class Mammalia; order Carnivora; family Felidae; genus Puma; species Puma concolor. Next base: position 145,000,037 of record NC_141674.1, on the reverse strand, counting down.
AATAGAGTTTATAGTAAAGATTGAGAAGAGTTGGAATTATTTAGCAAAGAAAATGGGACTAAAAAGTCTTTTAATATGATTATTTTTGTATTAAGTGTCATCTGTTATCAGTCATCAAATACTTGGAAATAGAGTTCAGGAGGTTAGAGAAAAGACCATTTTAATAGACTTTCCACTGTTTCCAATGTCCTGTTCTCTTCTCCTTTCTTTTTCTTAAAATAAATTCTACCCTCAGTGTGGGGCTTGAACTCATGACCCTGAGCCCTGAGACTAAGAGTCACATGCTCTACTGACAGAGTCAGCCAGCCACCTGTTTCTTCTTGGTTCCGCAGCGAGAATTGTGCTCCCGTATCTTTTAGGGTCAGGCCTGCTACAGGGCTGCATTGGCCAATGAAATGGGAGTGAGAGAGGAAGGTGTCCGTTCTGTGCATGAACATGCTGAATTGTCTTTGCTCAATTCTCCAGCCCATTTGTTCCCGACATAACTATCAAGGGAGCTCATTTGATATGTTCTGTTGTATTAAGTCACTGACAGGTTATCATTTTATTACCATAGAAATCCTACCCTATCCTAACTGGTACAGATATTATTACTCCTACACAGACTAGGCCACTCTCATATGACCCCATTTCAGGGTAAATATGAATTTTCTCTGATACCTATCCTTTAAATATACAAATCATGTTTGAAATTCTGCCATAACGGAGGATATACACTGTTAATAATTACTGTCTTTAAAATGCAAACATTTTTGGAAGGATGATACATAAAAGTGTATCAATCACCAACGTTTCAATGTATATTAGATAGTTCTAGCTAACAGTAATTCCATGCGAATGTTAGGCATGCCTTTGGAATAAGTGCCTGGGCAACTCCAAGTCAGAACAAGGAAGGGAGAATCTGTAAAACAGCTAATAAAAGACTCTAGAAGAGCGATGAAAAGCAGAGTGTTGAAAACCATCAAAAGGTAGTTTCACGTCATGCTAAGTGAAGGCAGGGCCCCAAAGGAGATTGTACTACAGATTTTACTGTTTAAAATCTTATACTTTAAAGTGCATGAGAGAAATTACCTAGAGATTGGTTATTTTGTTCATTTTTAAAGTAACATTTTATGTGGTCTCTTTTGATATAGAAAAGTATAAAATGAGTGCTTATTAATGTCCCAGCCCAGGCAACTGCTTTTGACAGGAAAAAGAAACATGTACATAAGTTAAGAATGTTTAAATAGCTTAGAAAATCACAAAACTAAAGCCTTAAGGGCTCCTTCATCCCAGCCCTCTTTCTTTTTCACCAAACTTAACTGCTGTTATCCATTTTTATATCTTTCCAAAAACTTGTCCTATAACAGCATCTAATGTCATCAGTCCTTCATTCTACATCTTCGTATTATGTAGCTTTCTATGTATTCAATTCTAGATATATAGATGTGTTTGTATTTACACAAAAGGTGTCATATCATGCAAATATAACACCTTCATAATAACTATGGAAGGCTTTGCATACCAACACATATCTAATCTTTATAATAGTCGCCAAGAATTTTACTCAGCCAGTATCCTAGTGGAGGACATTGGAGTTGTCTCGCGTCTTGCTGCATAAATAATATTCTTTTTCACATACCTTGTCATTAATTTGCAAATACATCTTAGAGGTAAACTCTTAGACATGGAATTACTACACCTAGTAATTTGTGCATTTTTAATAATTTGGATCGATATTGCCAAAAAGATTGCATCAATTTGTAGTTCTACCAACAGTGCATACATGTGTCTTGCCTCCTCACCCCTTACTTAACTTGAACTGGGTCTCAACGACAATTTTTTTTCCACTCTATTAGAGTGTAGCTGACAAATAAAATTTTAAATTATTTTAAATGTAAAACTTCACCAACTTTAAAACCTTCCAAGTCTTGTATACAAAAATTAATGCCTTTCTTTGATTTGCTTTTTAAATGATGAATGAGATCAAGTGCCTTTCATATTTTTGACACTGTTTTGACTATCAACATAAACAACTTTTTAACAATTTGTTCATAGTATTTTTTAATGTTGATTTTTATAAACAATTAATTCATAATATTTTTTAATGTTGATTTATTTATTTTTGAGAGAGACCATGAACGGGCAAGCAGGGGAGGAGCCGAGAGACAATTCCAAGCAGTCTCTGCATTGACAGCACAGAACCTGACAGGAGGCTTGAACCTCTGAACTGTGAGATTATGACCTGAGCTGAAATCAAAAGAAGGACGCTTAAATGAGTGAGGCTCCCAGGCATCCCTGTAATTAATATTTTAATCATGATTTAACGTAATTATTGTGAGTGGGAAGGTTTATTTAGTGTATCAAAAAACATCAGTGAATTTTTATGTAAATCAGTTTTGTTCTATGCTGTATTTTTATGTATATCCTGTTGATGCTATTCATTTATTTGTTTGTTTGTTTGTTTAAATTTACATCCAAGTTAGTTAGCATATAGTGCAACAATGATTTCAGGAGTAGATTCCTTAGTGCCCCTTACCCATTTAGCCTATACCCCACCCCCCACCCCCACAACCCCTCCAGTAATCCTCTGTTTGTTCTCCATATTGATTGCTGATTTTTGAGAAGGCAAGAGAGAGAAAAGGGAAATGGAGAAACTAAATGAGCAGGAGGTAAGATGAAGATGATACAGAAGAATGAAAGAGAAATGAAAACAACTAAGGAAGAAAAGAAACCAGTGATAAGGTAAGAAATAGAGAATCATGATGACAATCCTTTATTGCTGCATTTTCCCACAGCCACATAGAGATGGAAACAAAAGTAGGAGATTTAGTACAAAGGAGAACATGACTTCTGACCTCTTCATGTATTGTGAATTCAAAATATTTGCCAAATTAAAAAAAAAATAGCTACCACCTTCTCTTTGCTAAGACCAGGACTAACAGTGAATTCAACATATTGACTTGATGCTTCTGAAAATTATTGTAACACCGTTTTTTTCTGATATTAAGATTGTAGTCTCTCTGTTCTGGTTTTAGATACAATTCAAAATAAAAGTTCTGTATTAGGCATACACAATGGAATTGGCTTGCCACTACATAAACAAGTGGTAAAATTACTGTAGTCTTAGTTCACTAACTCAGAGAGTAAAATATAACTTTATTTTTCTGTAGTGCCGTTTAATTTTGAGTATGAGCTCTCACTCCAGCTGGATTGAGGATTCTTAAGTCATTTGAAAATGGGTACCCTTGACCATTTACTCATATGTAAATTCCTGAGATTTCAGGTAAAGAGGTAGTGTAGATGGTACAAAATGTGGGTGGGTATAACTGGTCTACCTCAGTATCTGTTCTCACTGGCATCCAATGAAATTCGGTCCACAAGTACATGTTCATTGGTCCCTATTTTGGACCTTAAGCCATCTGGGGATCCATTCCTTTTTCTGTCTTATGCCCCCATTCCTTTCAAGTGTAAGACATAGGGCAGGACTGCCCAAGGCCTTGTGCTACTCCCATGCTACTCCTGAAGTACACAAGAGAAGACCTACTGATCCCGGGCATTGCCATGATATGGAGAAATTTTGAGAGCCTATCTCAAGCTCCTTTGGCCTAGGAGTATTATGTGATAATTTCTGGGCTATTGCCTTAGCATGTAAGCTTGGTAAATAGAGCCACTAAACTTAACATTTAAGCCATTTTCTCCACCTTTACTATCTTCATTCTGTTTCCCCCTTACAGTCAAGAAAAATGTCTAATATAGGGTAGGAATAGAAGGAGAGGTTGAAGCAGGGATACTTTGCAATATTCACCATGATATTCCAAGACTATTGCTCATAGTTTAAATGTTTATGTATCTGTAGCCTAGGTTGTAAAACTCAAAACCCAAGAATGGACTTCTTGTCTTGTTTCCTTTTCCTTTTATAATACCATTTCTTCCCTGAAGCAAGGTGCAGAATGCTTAACTGATTGCATGTAAAGATGGTCATAAGTAAAAAGAAACTATGGGAAGAAACACACATGAGTATTAATCACAATACTGTCCTTTCTAACACCACTGGCAACATCCTGAATCTATTTTCCAAACAAGAAGCCAGAACAAAATGTTCAACTGATTTTCAAAGTTTTAAAATTTCTAATTACTGTTGTGCTTAGAGCTTCTGCAAGCACACCCTTTATAGTTGCTTAACTAGGTATCTGGATCATCTCTTACCCTCAAATTTAAGGAAATCCTTAAGGAAAGGATTCCATTAGATCTCCCCAGAAAATGTACCAGTTTATAATTCCAGCCATGACCTCTTTCAAGGACACATCTAATTCCTCTCCACTAGCCACCCCTGCCACCACCTCTCATTCTAACAGGTAACAGAGAGACACTGGGAAGTGTCTGGTGCACTGAACGAAGATAATATGAGTGGCTTCTTACTCTTTCCTTTAATTTTGGTGAATTTCTCCCCCATGCATCTATAATTCCTTGCAGAGTTTTATTTCAGTTTGAAACAGTCTTGATTGTCAACAAATCCCATATTAAAAAAAAGCCCCTCACATTTGGGTGTACTTATTATAAACCTCTCTTTTCAGTCATTTTGCACTTATTACAAAATACCAATCAGTATTATTTGAGAAATAATAAAATAAAGCCAAAAAAGGAAAGAAAGAAAAACAAAAGAAAAACAAACTCCCACAAGTAAATTTTCACTCAGAACAAGCTTAAAGAAGACAGGAAATGATGAAACCACTTTTCACGGTGGGTACTCCATTTTCACTGAGGAAAAACTTGATTCAGACATGTTGACAGGCTAAAAGCAGCCTTGGCCGGTCAGAGGAGAAACTTAGTGCCTTAGTAATCAAAGCGGAGAACTTCTAAAATAGAGAGTCTAGGAAATGTTTCATCTAGGGAAGGCACAAAGCCTGGCTGCACTAAGGTTGAAGCAATTACTGAAATGTCAGGGTTGCACAGCAAAGACAAGCTACAGAGATTCTTATGGAAGGTGACAGGCTTTTTTTTCTTTAACATTCACTTTACAAATGTTTTCAGTAACGTGTGCTTCAGAGGTAGTTCAGAAATCTTTGCAATAGATAGCATCAGGAATGAGAGCCATGAGCAATTGAGAAATTGAAAGAAGCTTCTTTTAGATGTTAATGCTTTGCTGGAATTGACATTTTGGAGTTACAAAAAAATCATTTAATAGTTGCAGTAAGCACTGGGAATGTTTGTCCTTGGAGAAAGCTAAGAGGGTGCTATGGGGAGGATAAACAGGGGGAAACCTAAAGTGCTGGTTCTCTTGGCATGTTTTTTTTTAATTTTAATTTTATTTTTAAATTTTAGAGAGATAGAGAGTGCTGGAGTTGGGAAGAGGGGCAGAGGGAGAGAGAATCTCAAACAGGCTCCACCCTCTGCATGGAGGTCTATGTGGGGCTCTCTCCCATGACCCTGGAACATGACCAGAGCCAAAATCAAGAGTTAGACACTCAACTGACTGAACCGTCTGAGCCACACGTTTTAGGGAAATTTTCAGAGCTTCTCAAACTGAGTTAGAGAAGCAACTCCAGTCTTATACATATGTTTTCAGAAGAGGTACACACCAGCTCTGACAAATAAACTCTCCCCCCTTTTGTACTTTAATTTTCAAAAATTTGTGGATACACACTTCTAAAGTATCTAAACCACTTTCACAAAGGGCACATCAATGGAAATAGATTTAGTTGTCTTTTACTTAATTTCCACAACAATATTCTCAGCTATGTCAAAATTCTGTGTTAAAAGTGGTTAAACAGGCAGAATAGATTTTCCTTATTTTATTTATTTATTTATTTTTGAGACAGAGACAGAGCATGAACAGGGGAGGGGCAGAGAGAGAGGGAGACACAGAATCTGAAACAGGCTCCAGGCTCTGAGTTGTCAGCACAGAGCCCAACGCGCGGCTCGAACCCATGATCTATAAGATCATGACCTGAGCCAAAGTCGGATGCTTAACCGACTGAGCCACTCAGGCACCCCAGATTTTCCTTATTTTAATACTAGTCTCTCTACTAAAATTAGTCTTCTCTTGTTTCCTATTTATTTTCTTTCATTTTCAGTTTTGGGGTCACCACCTCATTTGAAGGGTGATTTCATAATTTGTTGTGAACAAATTTTCTACTAAATAATTCTAGGTCTTACTAAAGGTAAAAGCATACAGTGGATTAAAAAAGGAACAACAAAAACAACAAAAACCTTCAAACAAATCTTTGAGGAATGTATTTAGTACAATTTCTGGTAACTGTACAGAACTATTCATTCAGTGTTATTCAGTGCATTGCTTTATGTTTGAGACAGGCCATAGAAGCTTGGTATGATTCTTAGTCTTACAGAGATATGTATACAGCTTTTGAATATTTTTAAGGCAGCATAAAATTAAACGTAAGTAGTATAATATAAGCTGTTATGACAAAAAATGGTAAAATTCGTGTCTTTAATCTTAATTGGAAATTATATATTGTGGCCCAGAGTAGGTTTATGTTTGTGAAAAGAGTGAAGAAAGTTTATAGGAAAAAGGGAAGTTATTATTAAGCGAATAGGTTATATGAAAATATGAGTGCTCTCCATTTAGTAAGTTGGAATTTCACCCCTACTAGAAATCTGAAAAGAGGGGGGAATATAGCAACATATGAATAAGGACGTGTGGGGTTACCATGCAACCTCCTTGTTGATTCTGACAATACATTGGAAAACTAAATTTCAAAATGTCTTAATAAATAAATCAATACTTATTTAATAATATTATGTTCAGTGTCAATATTTGACTTGACTTCATTTCTACCAATATATTGTATTCAAATTAATGCCCCAAATCAGATTTAAAAAGTGAAAGCACTGGTGGGAATGCAAACTGGTACAGCTACTCCCAAGAACAGTATGGAGGTTCCTCAAAAAATTAAAAATAGAGCTACCCTATGACCCAGAAATTGCACTATTAGGTATTTATCCAAAGGATACAAAAATGCTAATTTGAAGGGGCACATGCACCTCAGTATTTATAACAACACTATCATCAATAGCCAAATTATGGAAAGAGACCAGATGTCCATCGAATGATGAATGATAAAGATGTGCTGTGTGTGTGTGTGTGTGTGTGTGTGTGTCTATACATTTTAAAATGTCACTTTAAAAATGTATTGTTCCTTCTGTGGGTTTCTAATAGCTTTCAGTTAATATTTGGTGAGGAGAAAAAGACAGCCAGATCCAAACCACTTTCTTGAATGAACCTATATTTTCTGTGGAAAAAAAAAAAAAAAGAGACTGGGGACTGTGTGTACACACACACACACACATGATGGAGATATATACAATATATATTACTTGGCAAGCAAAAAGAATGAAATCTTGCCATTCGCAACAATGTGGATAGAAATAGAGGGTATTATGTTAAGTGAAATAAGTCAGTCAGAGAAAGGGAAATACCATGTGATTTCACTCGTATGTGGAATTTAAGAAACAAAACAGATGATCACAGGGGAAGGGAAGGAAAAATACTATAAAAACAGAGAGGGAGACAAACCATAAAAGACTCTTAAATACAGAGAACAAACTGAGGGTTGCTGGAGGGGAGGTGGTTGGGGGAATGAGTTAAATGGGAGACGGGCATTAAGGAGGGCACTTTTTGAGATGAGCAGTGGGTGTTACATGTAAGTGATGAATCACTTAATTCTATTCCTGAAACCATTATTACATTATATGTTAACAAACTTTGATTTCAATTAAAAACAAAATGAAAGTACTACAACCTATTTCTAGGTCTCTATAACAACATTAGTAACACATGAGGTGTTCTAAAGAGTGCTGGAACTTCCTCCACTGCCTTTGCCTCTCCCCATCCTCCTCTATTGACTTACAAAAAGAAAAATAATTTTTCATTACCTCTTATCTGACCCATTAAACCAACGTCCCTCTTTGTAAAAGTGCTTTGGATTAATTATTTTTATTTCTATAACAAAGGAACATGATTCAGATGGTTTCCGCTTTCAGGTAATATACTAGATCATTTGCAATATTGATCAGACTTACGAGACAAGAAATTATTTTTATCTTTTGGTAAATTTTCACATGGATAAGTTCACATACAAAAAAGATGAAAGGAATTTTCCTGTCAAAGGGATAATGGAAACATAGAAGTACAGATTTTATAACTTGATAAATGGTTTGCTGAACCAAGTAAACTCTGCATTCACCTGAAAAGCACTGAAAACTCCTTGTATGTAAGATATAATCAAATTTATATTTTATCTTCTATTTTTCTTTATAATTGCAATGGTGCCTTCTACTATTAAATAATATTTTTTTCTGATTATGAAATTAATTTACATATATCTGAGGAAACTTAGAAAGGGAGAAAGGAGAAAAAAAAAAAAAAGAAACAACATCTATAACCCCACCATCCAGTGATATCCATTAAACAAATTTTAGACTTCAGAATTTTTTTCTTGATTTATTTCAAGATAACATTTGTTAAAATTTATTCATACATATTAATGATTTATTCGATTACTTTCTCCATTATAAATTATTTTTATATATAAAGGCTATAAGTATAAGTTAGTCTATATAACATAATGGGCATTAGTAGGTATTTCAACAACTTTTCCAAAAAGATTTCTTAAACATTAAATTAATTCTACCCAATAATGTATAACTAATTATTAATTAATCAAGGATCTGTTAATTATACAAACTAATATCAATTATGAATGAAGAATATATATTTGGTGTTCCTGGCTCTGTGTATCCTAAATTACTTTTAGATTTAGGTATACATTAATGGTTAAATTTGGGCTTATAAGAGAGTTAAGTTTAGGGTCAAGTTTATAATTAGTGTTATACATGGTTTGTTATTAGAATCTGCTCTTAGGTTTTTATTAGATTTAGGCTTTCTAATCCAGTATTGTTTCTAAAAAGTGTATGTGTGTGAATTCACATTAAGTTTTGGTATAGGTTAAGGTTAGTGGAAAGACGATAAACAGTTATTAAACTATCAATAAGATGTGACGTGAGGTCTTCAGAAATCTTCAAATACTCGTTTTTTTCAGCAGCCTGTAATGGTGCCACTCACTCTACAAACTTGATTAGACACTCTCTCTAAAGTGTGAAAGTAGCAATACTTTCTCCAGAGAGAAATTAAAATAATCTCTTGTATTATATCTACCTGTTTTTACTTTTCAGATATCTGAAATTTTTAAATATTGAGGTGGCTGCCTACACGGCATGACCTTAGGAAAACTCAGAATACACTTCTTCTCTTGAAAAGAAAAGGAAAGAGTAAGAAAAAGAAGAGAAATATTTTCTTCCTGATACTAAAATTACTCCAATAAGGGAATCTTATGTTCTATACTACATAAAGCTTAAATACAAATACACTTGATATTAAAAAAAAACCTCATTAAATTATATTAAAATGATAAATGATTAATTTGATTTCCAGTGATGTAAAAAGGACAGGTTTGATTGTGACAGAAGTATTTAATGTGTGAAAGTTACAGGGACTAGGTGAGAAAAAATAAATACTTGAAAAAAAAGTGCAATAGAAATGAAGTCTAAGGCACTCGAGCACATATTTTGTATTTTTGCTGAGGAAGGCCCAGAGAGATAGATAAAGGACTGATAAATTTCACTGAGCATTTTGAAGATGCTGGTCTAGAATGGAAGGTCTAGTCAATAGTGAGTCTTAAAATGTCATGTCTAGAAAGCAGGAAAGGATGTTGAAATACATAGAAAATGTTCTTCATTAGGTAGGACATAAACACATGTCCAACATGTATAGAAATAAGGCATTTGAAGCAAGTTTTGTTTACTTGTATAGTTGTATTTTAAGGGCAATCTTCATGTGTGATTTAAAAGCAAAACCAAGTTTAAATACATTGAACTAATAAAATCTGAGTTAATGGTTTTACTAGGTTCTGCCACGAGACAAAAGGTGAAATTTGTATTTGACTTTATGAGAAAAGTATTGCAACCAAATGTGTCACCTTTAAATGATTCCTTTAACAAAGCAAAGCACAGCATGTAAACCCTTAAATTATAATATTTATTTGCATGGTTTATAAATACATTTTGTCACCAACCATTTTTCTCATTTTGTTCTGAATAAGGCAAAATATTTATTTAAATATTTGGCTTTTCCAAAAAAGATATTAAATTGATCCTTATAAACTATTCATGTATGTGACCTTATTTATATGATTAGCCTCTGAAGACAAAGTTTTACACCTTAAGCTTAAATGCTATTTAGTTCTCAATCAACTGTAAGTACTTAAGAAAGATAAAATATATACTTCTATGACTCCTCCAACTTTACTATATTATCTTATAACTTATTCCTTCGGTTCTTAGATTGAAGATTTTTGAAATTACTTTTTCAACAACCTGCATAAGGGGCATTCTCTGTTGGAAATGCAGCAGCGAATGATAGGAAGTAACTTCTTACAAAATCAGTATGGTATAAACATTAATCAGGAATAGCCACTTAAGGCTACAGAGAATGTCCATCACTTTATGCTCTACTAAAGACGTAAGTGGGAGACAGGGATTTGGGCATTTAATGAAATTATATTTAAAGGATACTGATAAATATCTTGCCAGGATATCTTTTTAAAATAAGCGACCACAATAAATGTAGTCTAGTTAAATAAAGAAATAAAATTTAAATAGTCATCAAACCTAAATTGTTAAAGGTCCAAATTAGAATGCTCTATGGAAAGTTCACAAGTCCATTTCTGGGGAGAATTACGATGTATGTACAGATTCATAATTCTCTTTTATAAAATACCTGGAAGGAAGGAAGGAAGGAAGGAAGGAAGGAAGGAAGGAAGGAAGGAAGGAAGGAAGGAAGGAAAGAGAAAGAAAGAAAAAGAAAGAAAGAAAGAAAGAAAGAAAGAAAGAAAGAAAGAAGGAAAGAAAGAAAGAAAGAAAAAGAAAGAAGGAAGGAAGGAAGGAAGGAAGGAAGGAAGGAAGGAAAGAAAGAAAGAAAGAAAGAAAGAAAGAAAGAAAGAAAGAAAGAAAGAAGAGAAAAATACATCAACACTGAAGCCAGGCAATGGTTCTAGCCTCATATCATAAAATGTAAGAAATATTAGCCAGCCATATTTCAATGTGTATTCTTTATCGAACAACAAATTGTATTAAGCACCTTGCATGTTTTCTGGGGATTAGGAGGTAGGAAAGAATGAAGAATGAAGGAAATAAACATAGATCATACACAAACGTCTTGTCTAAAGGATAGATTTAAAAACTCTGGGAATCGGAGTAAAATTATATGTAACAGTTTTAAAGGAAAATCTCCCAAAGAGCAGAGCAAAAGATAAGGATATGACAGATATTAGATAGTAACTGATAGATATAATGGGAAGGCAAAGTAGATTAACATATGGATAACTGATATGATAGGAAAAGAAAACTGAAATACTAAAACAGAAAAACATTCCTAATATAATACAAGATCTCTTTCCTGACTGAATGAAGATCAAATGCACTCATCATAATTCAAAAAAATAATAAAATATGATACTGAGACATAAACTTCAAATCAAACAAATCATCTTAAGAAACCTAGACAGAAGTAGCTCAACACATTGGGAAAATACAGGATATTTGCAGGCTTCTGTGAATCAATATTAAATGACAAAATACAATGTAGTTGGGCTTTTGCTTCTGGTGTGGCTAAGATCCCCACTTTTAACAGTGTTAGTAAGCACAGGCACTGAATGGGAAGGTTAAAACTCTGATAGAAAAATTAGAGTCTTTCTGGTCTTAAGAACAGAGCCACTGGAAAGTCAAAGAGAAATCTTGGAAAAGAGCTAGAAAGGGACTACTCCCAATTCTATGCATGGCCTCTGCTCAAGTCTCTGGTTGAACCTGAACTGCACATATGTAGAGCATTCACAAATTAGCCCAAGTGAGATCCGAGCTGCCACCCAAGAGACAGATATTGGTTACAGTTTGAATTGGACGAAGTTAATAACCATCTGAAACAACACAAAATCTCTCTGAAGATTTGAACTCAAAAATTCTCTCTGAAGGAATATTATCAGAATGAAGCTCTCCACAGCAAAACATTCATAATATCCAGGATAAAATCCCAAATTACTCAGCATAAATAAGCCAGGAAATTTTTAATAAATCTGGAAAGAAAAGACATACCAAAATGATTCAGAGGTTGGAATTAGTCAAGAAGGATTTAAAAGTAGCCGTTAAGTAAAGAAAAATATGCTACCAACAAAAACAAAAAGTTAAGAATTTTCAGTGTAAAAATTTGCACTTACATAACAAAAGTTCTAGAGATGAAAGTGTAATATCTGTGATTAAAAATACATGTGGTGGGTTTAACAGCAGAATGGAGACAGAAAAGAATCTGAAGTGAATTTCATAACATAGATAATCAGCACCCTAGTGAGAAAAAAAAAAGATAAGTTAAAAGGCAGAAAATGTATTTGAAAATAGTTTCACAAGTGTAGTGAAAAGGTAAATTTAAAGATTCAAGAACCTTAGAGGGGCCCCTGGGTGGCTCAGTCAGTTGGGCATCCGACTTCAGCTCAGGTCATGATCTCACAGTTCATGAGTTCGAGCCACGTTAGGCTCTGTGCTGACAGCTCAGAGCCTGGAGCTTGCTTCAGATTCTGTGTCTCCCTTTCTCTGCTCCTCCCCCACTCACCCTCTGTCTGTCTGTCTGTCTGTCTCTCTCTCTCTCAAAAATAAATAAACTTTAAAAAAATTAAAAAAAAAGAACCTTAGAGAATCCTGAGCAAAAAATATTTTTAAACTTAGACAAAATAGACAATCTTTTGCAAAATACAATTTACCAGAACCAACAGAAGATGAAACAAAATTCTGAATACTCCTGTATCTATTAAAGAAATTAAATTTTGAACTTGTCAGAAATCTTTCCAACAAATAAAACTCCAAGCACAGGTTAGTTCACTGCTGAATTCTATTAAACATTTAAGTGAAAAACACCAACATTATGCAAAATTCTATCAGAAGATAGGGACCAGCGTATACCTACTAGCAAAACCTGACCAACACGTATTATTCCTCAACAAAACCAAAACTGACACCAGTATCCCTCATGACTGTGGATGCAATAGTATTTAGCAAAATATAAATAAATCAAAACCAGCAACAATAAAAATGATAATTTGTTATGATCAAGTAGAGTTTATCTCAATTTTAAGTGATAACATTGATAAATCAACATAACTTACTATATTAAAACACTAAAGGTTGAAACATTATAACATCATTTTAGCATTCTAGAACTATTCATGATAAAAATTCTCATAAAACTAGGGCTAGAAGAGAACTTTCCAGTATGACAAAGGCATATATGAAAACGTACAAACTAACGTCATGCCTAATTATGAACTAGTGTTTTTCTCTAAGGTCGAGGAAGGGCAAAAAGCCCCCTCTCAGACTTGTATTCACTATTATGGTGGAAATCCTAATAATTGCCGATGAGCAAAATAAGAGAAAAGAAAAAAGAAACAGTATCAAGATTAGCAAGGAAGAAACAAAATGTCTCTACTTTCAAATGACAAAATTTACAGGAAATTTCCTAAGGCATCCACAAAAACAACTATTATAATTGCTACCAGGGATTTTCAAATGTCAGGTTTCAAGGTTAATTATAGAAGTTGATTATTACATAGTCAAGGCAAAATATTGAAAAATAAAAATTAAACACTGATAAATTCCATTGCCATAGCAACAAAAATATATATGAATAAATTTAAGAAAAGGTGTAAGACCTCTAAATGGCAAACTATAAAACAGTGCTAAGATACATAAGAGGAGATCTAATTTAATTGAGAATAAACCATTTTCACAGTTTGGACTCACTGTTGTAGACAAATAATTTATAAGTTCGATTAAATTAAAGTTTAAATAAAATTTAAAATACAAATGGGGCACCTGATGACTCAGCCGGTTTAGTGACCAACACTGGATTTAAGCTCAGGTCATGATCCTATGCGCAGGTCCTTATCTCAGGGTTTTTGAGTTCGAGCCCCATATCCAGCTCCACACTCAGTGTGGAGCCTGCTTGAGATTCTCTCTCCCTTTCTCGGCCCCTCCCCCACTCTCTCCCTCACACATGCACGTGCTGAGTAAATAAACTTTAAAAAAAATAAATAAATAAAAATAAGATTAAAATCTTAGCAGATGTTTATAGAAATTAACAGACTGATTTTGAAATTAATATGAACAGTTAAAGACCCAGGAATATTAAAAGCATTCTAGGAAAAGAACAAAGTTGAAATACTTGCCCTACCTTACTTTAAGATTTCCTATAAAACTTCAATAATCAAGATAATGAAATACAGTTTAAAAAAAAAACTTAAAAATACATCAACAGATTCGCAACAAAACTGAAAAGCATGCCAAATGAAGGAAATCTTACACAAAATAATAAAAATACAATAATTCCATTTTTTGTAGTTTTTAAAAACTTAGAACATTCTATATTGATCCAAAAACAAAAAAAGTTGTTAATTATTACCTCAGAAAATAGGGTTGGGATTGACTTGTGAAAGGCATTAGGGAACTTTCTGGGGTAAGAGTTATAGTCTGTACCTGAAGAGAGGTTTAGGTTATATGGAGGTATCCATGTATCAAAATGTTGCAAATATACAATTAAGATTTGTGCATTTTATTGGATGTAATTTATACATCTACAAGTTATAAATATTAAAACCTGATTAGTGATACACATGTGAAGTATTTGGTGGGAGGAATGTACTAGTATTATCGATTTATTTCAAAATCATCAAAAAATAAAATGGATTAATGAATGGATACAAAAATGGATAGATAAATGAATGTGTGATAAAGCAAGAATGGTAAAAACTAATGTAGAACCCAAGTGGTCAGTATTTTGGTGTTCACTGTAAAATTCTTTCAATTTTTCTCTATGATTGAAATGTTCATAATAAAATACTGGGGGGGGGGAAGACAATGGAGGAATATCTACAATGTTTTCAGGGTAAAGTAGATCTCTCAAGGATTGTATACTAAGTCAATTAAAACATATATAGGCAATAGATATTCATGTTCAAATATTAAAAAGCAGAGGGTCTAAATTACTTATTTTTCCTGAAAAATCAAGTTGCATGCATAATCCAACCAAAGGAGGAAAAGAAAGAAAAGTTACAGATCTATCATGTTTATCTACATTTATAATTATATAATAAATTGTAAATGTCACAATAAAAAAAACCATAAACCAACATAAATATGAGAACTATGATAGACTAAAACAAAAATCTCATTGTATGTCATTAAGAAGTCACAGGGGCGGCTGGGTAGCTCAGTCGGTTAAGCGTCCGACTTTGGCTCAGGTCATGATCTCACAGTTTGTGGGTTTGAGCCCCGCATTGGGCTCTGTGCTGACAGCTCAGAGCCTGGAGCCTGCTTCGGATTCTGTGTCTCTCTCTCTCTCTGTGCCTCTTCCCCACTTGTGCTCTGTCTCTCTCCCTCTCTCTCTCAAAAATAAATAAAATGTAAAAATTTAATAAAAAAAAAAGTCACAGATGGCACAAATAAAGACAAAGAAATATAAATTAATTTCTTAAATAATTCATATGAGACACAAGACTTCAGAAGCTAATAAATAAAAATATACTAGTTTAAGCAGTGATATAACATTTTTAAAATAATAATGAGATTAGCAAACATAAACTATATAACTTTCAAATTGCTGTATTGGAGAAATGGAGAGGGCAGTGTCACTTTCAAGAAAGCATGGATAATACAGAGAGAGGCTTAAAATAGAAAAGAGAACTGGTAAGAATAAAATCAGAAAATGTAAATTATGATGAAAATAGGAGTTTTAAAATAGATAAAAATAATGACAAAAATAAGATAATGATAAAAATAAGATAAAAATGATAAAAATAAGAACAATATACTCAAATCATATATTAAAGTCAAAGACTCTTCAGTGATTAATAAATCCCCATAAATGTTCCATATAAGAGAAAAAAGATTCATAAAAATAAATGAATTAAAATATTAACAAAGATACACTGGAAAAATAAAAACCCAAAGCAAAGAAAGCAAAAGAAAAGAGATAGAAGGATTAACATCAGATAAAGTTAACCTCAAGATGAAAGGTATTAAGTCGGACAATAATGATTAATATTTGGTTATATTTATGAAATATATAATCTCCATAAACACTACTTATATTTATTTCTATATTAAATACTTGTGTATTATGTATTAGAAACTAGACACTAATTTAAAAACTTTACAATTTAATGCAAACAAACCCATGAAGCAATTATAATTATCTCTATTATGCTGATGAGGAAACCATAGGTTTAAGTACTATAGTAGGTAAATTTTCTTTTTTTTTTTTTTAATTTTTTTTTTCAACGTTTTTATTTATTTTTGGGACAGAGAGAGACAGAGCATGAACGGGGGAGGGGCAGAGAGAGAGGGAGACACAGAATCGGAAACAGGCTCCAGGCTCTGAGCCATCAGCCCAGAGCCTGACGCGGGGCTCGAACTCACGGACCGCGAGATCGTGACCTGGCTGAAGTCGGACGCTTAACCGACTGCGCCACCCAGGCGCCCCAGGTAAATTTTCATAGATCTTTATGTGCTATATAATATTGTATTATAATATGTAAATAAAACCGCTAAAATATTAAGGAGAAATTGAAATAGAACTATTACACAAGATTCTGATACATTTTTCTAAGTTTTTAGAAATGATAGATTAACATAAGGAAGAAAATTTGAATATCAAAGAATATTTGAAATCTCATAGATATTTATCAATTTTTTACAATGCAAACAGAAGGTTTGCTTTATTTTCAAAATACATGGAGAATATCCAAAACACTGATAATATGCTAGGTGACCAAAAGATGAAAAAAATCCAAACATATTCCAACATATACATAAAAGCATATTGAAAAGCAACATATGTAAACAAAGATATTGAGTAGAAAAAATAAAAATGGAAATTCCCAAAACTAAAAAAATGTAAAAAACACATTCCTATCCATCTCTAGTGTCCTGACTTTCCTGATCCTTTAAAATTATTGTCTTCATGACTGCCTCCCCTCCTCCCTAAGTCTATAAGCTGTTCAGAGTGCATGTCTAGGATGGACGCCTGACGCAGTGTGAGGTGAAGGACCCTGACAGGATAAAGAGGACATCTGTGGTAGAAGGAATCCTACCATGGAATGTTGGATCCCAAATGGGTTCGAGGAGAGCTTTCCACTGGGAGGGTGATGGCAATTATGGGAGTCATAGAAGCAGCCCAGGATAGGTTTTTAGAGGTTGTGGGAGTAAAAAGGGATCCACATAGTCAGGGATGAAGCAATGTATTACGGCAGTTCTGGAATTAGGCTGAAAGTAGTGAGGAGGACATCTACATGGCAGCATGTGGCATCAATGACAGCAATGACAGGTGCTAAGTTGCATTCAAAGAGATTTGAGAAATGGATTTCTCACTGTCAAAAAAGGAAGAGACAAATAGGAGTACCTTGAAAAGTGAAATGTAAAATGAATCCTACAATGTTAGATCAAAATTAGATTATTAGTGTGCAACTAATTTTAAAAGATAGATTGATTGAAATACACATAAAAATGTGGGTATTTGAGTGTGAATATATATATTGTCAATTTATACATGTAATCCAAAATTCTGTTTATTGATAGGTCATAGGAGCAGCAATATCCCAATAGCAATAAACATATCTAGTTCCTAGAACTTGGTTTCTAAATACAATTTAACATTGAAAATAACCAAGGTTCCTGGGAGAGAGAACTTTCTGATTCCAGAGTTGAAGATGAGAAAGAACAATGTGAACCCACAACATCTTAAAGATTGATAGGGTATGTCAAAAGGACACAAAAGTTATCTTAAAGGGGTTCCCACTGGCCAACTCAGACAATTTGGACATAAAAATAAATAATGATAGCAGTAGATTAAAACCCAGTGTGCAGAAAATACACTCATAAGTTCCCTCTGATTTAAATGAATGGATGAATAAATGAACTGCAAGAAGAAAACACTAATTTGTGATGGATTGTCAGCTAACAAATATAGAAGAAATGAGGGGAAATGAAAAGCCCATCATTTGAAAACTCAAAACACCAATGGATGCTTGAACTAGTGGGTAAAAAATTGATAAGGAAGGAGTGTTTAAATAACGTCAAAGCACTTCTCCACAAAATACTTATTTCCAAATCTAAAAAGAATAGTTTACAGTGGAGAAAATTGTCAACCACCAACCTAAATCAAGTGTTCACAGCTAACATCACCAGTAATGGGATAAGTCAAAATCATGTACTACCCGCCAGAAAACACTAAAATGATCACAGTATCTTCTGTGGTATTTCCTCCCAAAGATTCAAGGCCTGAATCTAATCTTAGGAAAACATCAGACAAACCAGGCTGAGGGACATTATGCAAAGTTACTGCCCTGTCATCTTAAAAAGAGTTTCCAGGGGCACCTGGTGGCTCAGTCAGTTGAGCAGCAGACTCTTGGTTTTGGCTCAGGTCATGATCTCATGGTTGGTAAGTTGAATCGAAGCCCACACTGGGCTCTGTGCTGACAGTTCAGAGCCTGCTTGGCATTCTCTCCTTCTCTGTGCCCCTCCCACTCACTCTTTCTCCACATAAATGAACTTTAAAAAAAACGTTCCCAATGAGGAACTAGGAAATTTTTCTAGATGGAAGAAGCCTGAAGAGACATGACAACAGAGTGTGGCACACAATTCTGGATTGGATCCTTTAACTGTGAAGAACATTGTTAGGACAACTGGTAAGGCTTGAGCAGATCTGTGGAATGTAGGGTAGCAACAGCTATCTCACTGTAGTTATTACAAAAGCAAAGTCAATGCCTGTTCTCATCAAGGACATTATTAAGACAACTGGCATCATCACAACATACACACAACAGCAACAACAACAACAACAGCAGCAACAACAACAACCTATATTTAGAGTTCTTTCCAGTAACACAATTTTGCCAATTTTCAAATTGCAACTTCTTAAAAAGACATCTTACTCTGTGTGTCACTCAGTAACATACTATGCATATGACAGCTTAATACTTTTGATGCATGACAGCTTGGGGGAAAAAGTCTATTCTCTCTGAAAAACAACTTAAAATAATTTAGATTAAAAAAAACAACAATAAAACAATAAACTCTCAGAACGAAAAATCCAAGTTCTTTTATTAAAAAAAAAAAAACTCAAGTAAGCAAGACTGGCTGTTATAAATAAAAGCAGGTAGGGTGTGCCTATGGATATTAATTAAACTCCCTGATAATACAAATTCAAAAATACAGTTCAGAACATGACAACAGAACATTCTGTAATGAATCTCTACAGTGGTGACTGTTATGTTTTGTCCTTCAGGTAATATCAAGCAGCGATTTTGTCACTGTGGAGAGCAGCCAGGGAGCTAGAGGTACTGATGGTAAATTCATGGTTCAAGTTCACATCACCAGATTATGAGGGAGATGCAAAAAAAAAAAAAAAAAAATTAAAGTTAAAGAAAAGACAGATCTGGTCTTGATTATGGCCTTCAATCCAAAATTCAAAAGCTGGTATTTTCAATTAAAAAGCAAAATGCCCACATGTATGGGGAAAAAAAAAGAAAAAAACAGGGAACAACAACCACAGCAACAAAAAACTAAGGCCCAAAAACGTTCATCTCTGATTTAGCTTGACAGACTATAATTTCCAACCTCAAAAGTAGCACAGAATACAGTTGTATCTAGAGTCACAGCCCAGAGAGGAATGAATGCTACACTTGTCAGCCCCATGGTTGCACCTTTTCCTTTCCTAAAAAGGAAAGCAGCCCAAGTTATTGGGCAGGATCCATTCTTTTGCAGTCAATCAAAACTGGCCTTTAGGATATTAGTACATTTGCATGACATCAACCATTCACAGGGTCTGCCATTTCAACGTGCAAACCTATTCCTGAGCTCTTGCTTCAGATTCCACTCCAAACTTGTTTACCTGCTGTAAATTCAGGAGACCAGATTTGACACAACTGTGTTTTGATAAGCTAAATCAAAGCACTTCCAATTCAGGTTACTGTTTTTGTTTACCCACCTGCAGCTATGATTCTTCTCGGGGAGATTAACACCGGGTTCACATATAAGGGAAAAGGGAAAACAACTGTTTGTGTGAAGGCATGCTAACCATAACACATTGTGAAACTGAAAAGCAAAATCCCTTCCTAGTAAAAGTTTTACAGGGTAGAGGGAAGAACCCTAAGTACAAAACAAAAAACAAGCACATTTTTGGGGTGTATGCAGAGGTCATCAGAGGCCAGCAGAGTTAATTGAGGTACTTGAACTGTAGTCTGTGACACACATGGCTTAAGGGAGTCACAAAACTTAGTCACTCAAACAATATCTACTTGCACAATAAAACATATACCCAACATGGTCCTGAGCTGTGCCCGAGTGCCTAAGACAATCAAGCAACCTGACTGCTTCCCTGAGGAGGAAGAAAGCATAAATATTGAAGGGTGGAAAGGGATGGCTCTGAGATGAATTGAAAATGTCAAAGAGAATGCTATTGAATGCAGGGAGGGGGGAACTTCGATGTTTTAAATGGACAGTCTGCTGGAAAGTTCACACTCCTAAGTTACTCAGAATGATTTAACTTACAATAAGTCTCACTCTACACGTTTGCCTGCTATGAAATGAATACTTTGCCACAACATGCCTGCAGTGGCTTCCACTTTAGACCACCACATTATTGCCAACAACCATTTGCTCAATAGCAGTTATAAATGCCTTACACAGACAGGAAGCTACCTTTGAGACTTAATAACACTCCTTCTAAAAGTCTTCACTGCAAAGGGCTGAATTGTACTGTTGCTGGAATTAGCCCTTTTATAGAGAACAGGAAAGAGTTTCCTTAAAGTGATGTTAAGCCCATGATGCAACATGGTAGCATGAATGTGCAAATATGTATGCATGTGGGTGTTGGGTGTGAAAGAGATAATTAGGGAGAGAAGAGTAGTACCCAACTAATCTTATCACTGTGGTCTAAAGAAAATCATTTTACAAATATTAAAATGTTTTTACCTTTAAGGAACAATATATGTCTTCTTCAAGTTTACAGAGTAACTTAAGTGGCAGGCTAACCTCACTAGCTCAGTTTATTGCACATTCTAATCTACATCAATGAATACACAATGGATGAGGAGGAAAGATTATCTGCAACCCAACAATGTTTATATTTTGTTAAGTAGGAATCCTTTCATCCATTCTAATACAAGGCTTAATCAAACAGGGGGTTGTTTTCCTTGTATTACAGGATACTAAGATGAACAGTAGTTAATGTTGATCCATCTTTCCACTATTCCTCTTTGCCATGTCTACATATTGAATCCCTATCCTTAGGTTTGCTGCCTAATGGTTGCAATATGGCTACTAAAACTCCAAGTAACACAACACCTTAAAAGGTGGAAAGAAAGGGTAGGAGAGTGGCCACAGCTGAGAAGGAACTTATCTTCTGTCTCAGTGCTTTTATTAGGGAGCAAAACATTCCACAAGTCCCAACTGACAAAAATTCCCTTATATTTTTGGCTGATATTGGATCACATGCCCATTCCCAGTAGGGACTCCAAAACCACCTTCTGGAAATTCAGAGTCCTCCATCCGTTACCTAAAAAATATTTGCTTTGTTTACTGAAAATGGAGGAAATGCTTAAGGGCAATCATAGTTTCTGCACATGTTTTCATACCCATTTGCACATTCGCCAGTGGTATGGGTTTTTCTCATATGTTCCTATTCACTTGCTGATAGAAAAATATGACTCAGCCATTGCACTCACTTTCAAGCCGAGAAGGTGCTAGGGTAGAGTTTATAATTATATTACAACATAGAAACTGCTCTATCCAAAAACTGAACCCATGACTTCTGCCTCATTAACCCTTTATAATAATCAACTGTGATAATGGCTGCCAAACAAGGTTATAATGTATGAAGTTCTATGTATTTTCATTCAACATTAATGTACACATTCACATGCTCACATGTGTTAGGAAAAGGATTCAAAACCAGTAAATGTGAAATCGACAGATGTTACAAGAGGCTGTTACAATGTCTGTTCCAAAAACTTAGGGATGAATTCTTGAACCCCATTTAATGATCTGCTGTGGACTTAGCATAAGTGAATCTATTTAAATTCACGTACAAGCCAGTGATAGTTTCACCCCAGTAAAACTTCTAGAATGATGAATTTTCCTGAGATCTACTACTCATTGTTTTTCCCCTGTAGAGTATGTCAGATATGTCAAGGACTCTTATATTCCTTTTTTCTAATATGAGAGAAAAGAGTATTCTATTCATTTCAAAAAGAAGCACATGACTATATCACTATTTATTAGCACTGGGAATGTCAATGGATGCTGATGCATATAGCAGTAAAGCACATTACTTAAAACAAACAACAACAAAAAACATAAAATGTTTGTGTGCATTTAGTATCATCACTAGCCAAGAAATTTGTTCTCCAGTTCTTTTTACAGGGCGTCTTTCTCACAGTGGTATATAGTACCTAAATATTGGAGACAAAATTATGTCAAAATATGAAACTGACAAATATAAACTATTTCCTAACCACAACCCTTAGCTTGAAATCTTAGTTTAACAGTAAAATTTAATAATTATCTAAAAAATAGATTTAACCAACAAAAATATATTTAGCCTTCTACATGGTAAGCTTCGGATCCTATATTTATATCACTCTGTCAATATAATATACTTCAGTAATACCAAGCTCCACTGTTAGTCAGGTGTGGACCTGGAAAATGAGTAAGCTATTGGGACCAATGAAACTCCATGTTGTTTTGATATTAAACTCAAGCCTCAATCTGCTTCTGCCATGTTTAGATGTAAATAGGCAACCTGGATACATGGAATAATGTGCACCAAATGTACTCCTTTTTTACATAGTAAAAGTTATTTATAGCATTTCCATACTTCATAAAACAGCATCCATACACCCTCCCAGCTTCATATAAACTTTCCAAATTTACAGATTTAAAATCAGAGACAGAGCTAGATGAGATTTGAGATTTGGACTAGTTTTATATTTGAGGACACTCAGGACACCTCTTTATGACTTACTTGCAGTTTGAGAGCAAAGCTAAAACTAAAACTAAATTCTTATAGATCACAGCTTGTTTTGTTTTTTGTTTTTCTTTACAACACAAAATTCAATTCATAAAGGGATCATTATTATTATTTTGGGACTCTTATATGCACTAAAACATGCTTAAAAGTTAGCCAAATTATTATGTCTGAAATTACAAAACATGAGAGAAATGAAAGAAAACAAATAATGGGGGTATAAGATGTTCATGAATTGGCTGTCTCAATATTAAATTAGTTAGCTGATCTTTCCATTCAGTGCATACTAATATCCTTGTGAGATTTTTTTGGTAGATATTAAAAATCAGATTCTAAAATTTGTATGGAAAGGGAGAGGTCAAGTATATCCAAGGCAAATTGGAAGAACAAAGCTGGATGATTTACCTACCAGAGAACAAAATATTTTATAAAATGTTAAGACAGTATGTTATTGACACCTTTTCATGTTGCATGTCATAAAAAGATGCTCAACATCACTCATCATCAGGGAAATACAAATCAAAACTACGTTATCACCTTACACCTGTCAGAATGGCTAAAATTAACAACACAGGAAACAATAGATGTTGATGAGGATATAGAGAAAGGGGAACCCTCTTACATCATCAGTGGGAACACAAATTGGAGCAGCCCCTCTGGAAAACAGTATGGAGATTCCTCAAAAAGTTAAAAATACAACTATCCTATGACCCAGCAATTGCACTAGTAGGTATTTGCCCAGAGAAGACAAAAATGCTGGTTCAGAGGGGCACATGCATCCCAATGTCTGTAGCAGCATTTTATCAACAATAGCCAAATTATGGAAAGAGTCCAAATGACCATCGACTGATGAATGGATAAAGAAGATATGGTGTGCGTGTGTGCGTGTACACACACACACACACACACACACACACACACACACACAGGAATATTATTCAGCCATTAAAAAAGAGTGAAATCTTGCCATTTGCAATGATATGGATGGAGCTACAGCTTATTATGCTAAGCAAAATAAGTCAGAGAAAGACAAATAAGATATGTTTTCACTTATATGTGAACCTAAGAAAAAAACAGATGAACATAGGGGAAGGGGAAAAAAGAGACGGGGGGCAAACCATAAGAGACTCTTAGCTATAGAGAACAAACTGAGGGTGGATGGAGGGGAAGTGGATGCAGGATGGGCTAAATGGGTGATGGGCATTAAGGAGGGCATCTGTTGTGATGAGCACTGGATGTTATATATAAGTGATGAATCACTAAATTCTAATTCCAAAACCAATACTACACTATATGTTAACCAATTAGAATTTAAAAACTTGAAACAAATGAACAAAAAACAGAAGCAAAGAAAGTATGCTATTGGCATAGACAGACAACAGACCTATAGAAGAAAACAGAGTCCATAATATTTTTTAAATTTTGTTATTTGTAAATAGTTGATATGTATATATGTGTAAGTATATATGTACATGCACATATATAACATGGTAAAAATATATCCATCCGATTTATGACAGAGGAACAACACAGTACATGGAGGAAGGATGGTCTTCCCAATAAATGGTGCTAGGTCAAGTGAAATTGGAGAAAAATAAATCTTGACTCCCCATCTGTATGAAAATTGATTCCAGAGGGACAGAGATCTAAATATGAAAGGTGACACTATAAAGCTTTTAATGACAAACACAGCAAAATAACTCTGTACGGCAACAGGCAAATATCTCTGAAACAGGACACAATAGGCAGTAACCATAAAATTAAAAATAATAAGTTAGACTATACTAAAATTAAGAACTTATGTTTATTGATAGCATTGAGAGAATGAAAAGTCAACCCACCGAAAGGAAAAAGGTATTCATAATGCAAACATCTGACAAAATACTAATATCCAAAATATCTTAAGTAACTCTTGTAAAATCAATAAGGAAAGCTCACGAAATCCAAAAGAAAAATGGGGAAAGGTTTTTACAGAGACTCCATTAAAGAAAATATCCAAATAGCTTTATTATATGCTTATTGCAGAAAAAAAGTGTTCAACTACCTTAGTCAATAGGAAATGTAAGGTAAAACCACAATGTGATACTATTACACACCTACCAGATTGGCTAAAATAAAAAATACAGAAAGTACCCAGTGTTAGGCTTGGAGAAACTAGATTTTTCATAGACTGTGTACAAGTGGAAATTGATAGAGCCACTTCAGACTCACACTATCTAATAAAGCTCAACATGTGCCTACACTCTTATCCAGCAACTCCATTCCACTCCAGTCCGAAAAGAAATGAATGTTGAATGTCCACAGCAGCACATTTATAATGGTCAAAAACAAAAAAGGAACTACCAAATAGCCATTAACAGTAGAAAGGATAAATTGTGGCCTATTCATGTGTGGAATAATAAATAACACAACAATAAGAATGAATGATGTACAACTATACACAAAACTATGGATAAATATCATAAACCTACTGAGCAAGAGAAGCCAGAAACAATACCTTATAATTCTGTTTATGCAAAGCTTCTAAACAGACAAAACCAATCCATTCTATTAGAGATCAGAGTAGTATTTACTCATGACAAAAGTTAATAATGGCAAAGTAGCAGGATTTAAGATAATTCAAGAAAAATAGATGACTTCAGAATAACCCTAAGTGTGGTCATTTTGCCTATGGGTTTCTGAGAAAAGTAAGCTTTAGAATCTATATCAAATAATTGAAATTCATAGGATTATTAGCTAATGTCATCTAAGACTCAATATTGCTATTTAGAAGTTCTAATTGTGTGATTTCTGGTCAGCAACCAGGACCCAATGAGTTGCAAATAATAATTTTGAACAGGAAGTCAGCTACTTGGTATTTGTTTCCTTAACATGGAAAATAAAGGTAAAAAACTTGTGAGTTAAATGCTATGTGTTATTTGGTACATCTTCAAAATAAAGACATTTCTTATGTGACACATAGAATAGGTAAAAGTTTAGGCCTTCTTTATCTGAATGAGTCTTATGTGACCTATCATCGCCTAGGTTGGAGTAACGTTTATTAAAGTTACTTTGCAGGAATTTCATTAAAGTGTGGCTCACTCAGCCATATTTCTTTACAGTCGAATTATGGCTGTATTAGGGGATGGCTAAAGACTAATTAACCTAAAGCATTTATTCCCTATGAAAAAAAGTAAACTTGCAATTTTTAAAACCTACTGAAGTCATTTCTATGAAAGTTACTAGAGAATTACAAGGCATTGACTTGTATTGATTCCAATCAATCACTGTAATTGAACCTTCCCAAATGGCTCAAGCTATAATTTAGGAAAACTAATGTATGAAGCCCATGCACATGGAGATCTATATCACATTTGAGTCATTTTTCCACACGTGTGCATGACTGCATATGTTTCTATGTGTGCTGTTAGTAAAGGACCACAAAAACTATTCCAAACATACATGAAATGTGTTCAGGTTTTCCTCAGAAGTCTTCATTTTAAGATTACGTTGGAATTAAAATCTTTCTCAACAGAATAACAACTCCATACCAATGCAGAAAAGTCATTGTTAAAGAAAAAATAGAGGCTCGATGCATTTCCTAGTAACACTTTACACCAAAAAATTCTTACTAATTAAGATTGCCACACTTACACACACAAGGTAGTACAAGGAATGTTTTATAATTTACTCCAACCAAACAGGATTGGGGAGACCTTTTAAACATTCAGCATAATGTGAATACTCTGCAGGGTGGAAATTCAAGGAACACCCCTTTTTTCATAGGATTAAAATGTGTAGCACATTAGGAATGCCAATTAAAGTTTCTAATTACATTTTTGGAACCAACTGCCAGTGGCATCCATCTTCCTCAGAAGTAACATCTGTGAAGCTGGCAGCACGGGACTAGATTTTTGGACACTATGGGGTAGGCTATCATAAGCTTTATGTTTTTTTCCACCCAAAAAATCTCCTTGAACTTTTCTCAACCTTTCATTTAATTTTTGGAAACTTCTCATGGTTTTATCTTATCTTGGAGTTTAAAGGCAGAACAACTACATCTTGGTTATATTAGTTTTTTTAAAGGGACTTTGGACAAAAACAGAGCAGACAGATATCTCTTCATGACCAATTACATAGTAAAGAAGCATCTTCTGGTCAATGTCAATTGAGCCCCCAGAAAAAGACTTCTTTAAAACATTTTCTTTGAGTTTATTTATTTTGAGAAAGAGAGAGAGAGAGAGAGAGAGAGAGAGAGAGAGAGAGAGAGAGTGCGAGCACCTGCACACACAAGTGGGGAGAGGGAAGGAGAGACAGAACCCCAAGTGGGCTCCACACCATCAGCACAGAGCCTGACACGGGGCTCGAACTCACAAACCCTGTGATCATGACCTGAGCTGAAATCAAGAGTTGGACACTTAACCCACTGTGCCACCCAGGTGCCCTTCCCCCAACAAAAAAGGTTTTATGCAGGCTAGCCACATCAACACACCATCTAGTGAATTGGAGTAACTACAGATAAGCCCAGTCTCTTTTCATGTGACAGGAATTCAAACATTTGATAACACCTGCAAAGGTTAATTTTACCCATCAACTTGACTAAGAAATGCCAAAAAAAAAAAAAAAAGGAACTGTCCAGATAGCCGGTAAAAAACTTAATTTCTGGGTAAGTCTGCAAGGCTGTTTCCCCAAAAGATTAGAGATTAGCATTTGAATCAGTAGACTGGATGAAGAAATAAGGTCCCCTTTCAACCAATGTGAGCGGGCAACATCCAATCTGAGGGCCCACATAGAACAAAAGGCAAAGGAAGAGGAAGAGCTAATTCGCTCTCTCTTTGAACTGGGACATCAGGGCTTGGATATCAGAGCTCCTGGTTCTCAGGTCTTTGGGCTGTGAGACTTATACCAGTACCACCCCCCACCCCTGATTAAGTCCCTACCCCTACTTCACCCCATACCTAGTTCTCAGGCCTTACTCAACTGAATTACACCATGAGCTTTCCTGGCTCTCCAGTGTGCATACAGCAGACTTCTCAGCCTCCATAACTTTGTGAGTCAATTCCTGTAATAAATCTCCTCTTTTATGTATCTTTATCCTATTGGTTTTGTTCCTCTGGGGAACTCTGAATAATCCAATATCCAAGCCATAATTTCTATCTCAATTTATCATTCCGGTCTTCCCTTTTCCAAGCTAAACATTCTCAGCTTCTTTAAGCCACTGATTAGATAGTTGATGCAATCTTTCTGATAATATCAGCACCGACTGTAAAAACAGAAAACCAACGCTTAGGCTCCCTGATATCATCATCACAGATTCATTGGAATAAAAACAGGGAAGGGGTGCCAGTGGGAGTTAACCTCATCTAGTTCATTGCAACCAACAGACAATCCTTCCTGGAACTAAAGGGTAATCTCCATGGCATTCCTTCCTACATAAAACGTGGAATCCTGGAGTTTAATGAGACATCTAGTGTAAAAACATAAGGTTTAGATACAGACCTCAAACATCCTGTTCAGGAGCAGTGCATTTTGTTTGTCTAGTGCCTTCTGCTTTCAAAACACATTCTTATTTTAGAAATTAATAGTGTTTATTCCCTTTATGTAATACGTTTTCAGTTTAACCTGGATATCAATGAAAGTAACATATCATGGGAATCTCAAACACCATGTCAGTAAGGCAGTGGGATCAATAGAATCTCAAAATGCATTCTAATCCTGATCATCACAAGACTGTGAGGTCAGCAGAATAAAAGTTATTACTAACAATACATAGATGAGAAAGCTAGGGTTCATAAAGGTAAAAGAGCTACAGGTTCTCATAACTGGTGAAGAATGGAAACAAATCCTCCCCCAGGATTTCTTCTCATGTCCAATCCTGACCACACTTCGCTGCCTCTTCACATCATGGAGGTATAAGAATGTGCATAGGGCTGTGGGGCAAGATGTAAAGGATACCGAGGACACCCAGAGCTGCAAACATCGCCTCCATTACTTTTGTGAGCCTTAAACTCCAGAATAGGGATTTATTCTTGTGGTGCTTAAAAGCTTTCTAACTTTTTAAGAATAACTTGTGAAGATAAAGGAAAAAAACAAACTAAAAACCTTTAACTTTATACCAGAATACCTTTCAGCAGGAAGATGTTAATAGGAGACACTGAAAGACACTCCAGACAAATTTCACTGTCTCATTTTTTTGTGTCCTGGTCCTAGCGCTTGATCATTCTTCTGTTCTTGTCCGTGTCCATTTTATTTCATTTTGTATTTGACTCTTAACAACTAGTTTAATCTCTCCATCCCTCATATGATTTCTGCCTTATTTTTTAAGCAGCCATTTTAGGTTTGTATTGTGATAGTAATAATAATTAAACTGCATTTGTTTTCAAAATCATTTTCCAAAATGTATGAACTTCTTCAGTTAAAAAAAAAAAAAAAAACACACAGGGAATCTTATTGACATGCTTAAAGGAAAAGGAGAGGTGAGCAGCGTTCTCAGAATTTCAAATGATTCCAGAGCACCAACAGAGGAGAAAGTTTATAGACATCCTGTGGCTTTGAGTAAAAAATTTACTAATGTTGGGACACCTGAGTGGCTCAGTCAGTTAAGCGTCCAACTCTTGGTTGCATCTCAGGCATGACCTCACAGTTCGGTTTGTGAGTTCAAGCCCCACACTGCTTGGGAATTCTCTCCTTCTCTTTCTGCCCTTCCCCTGCTTGTGCTTTCTCTCTCCCTCTCTCTCAATAAATAAATAAACATTTAAAAAAATTTACCAGTTTTAAGTTATTTTTATTTCTTGTCTCTACTAGGTTTGATAACTTTGTAAGTAAATCTAGCTGTAAATAATTAATGACCAAGCACTAAATATTGAGAAAGGTTTTACTCAATGCTTAAATAAGACTTCTGGCTGGTTGCTGTACAATCTGTTCAATTTTTACTCAAAGCAAGCCAGTTACCAGACGGCTCTTATATTAGCTTTATAGTCATTACAAAATCGTTGGTCTTTAAAAATTCAGCATATTATTAAAATATTAAACATGTGTACCTCTTCCTTTTTTTTCTTGTTATGAAATGTTCTATCAGATCAGAAAGGATTAAAATTAGTATGCAGAAATTTTAAAATTAGTTGTAAATATTATATATAGGCACTCAAATTTTGTTTATTTTATGTTGGAGATAATATTGAAATAATTCTTCAAGTGGTGTTCTTTCTCCACATCACACCATGTTCAAGGTTTTTTGTTTTTTTTTTTTTCCAGACAGGAAAATTCCAAATAATTTAGGAGCAATACCTGAGAAAGCATCCTACCTAAAAAATGCATAAATGAGTGTCCTGGAATAGTTTAGAAGTTATTTCTTCTATAGAATCTTAAATCTCTGCTAAAAATGCCACAGCAGTAGCAGAAATTCCCCTCTGCTTATTGTCTAAAAGAATACTGAAGCGGAGTGGAATCCGTGCAGAACGGAAGGAGAACTGGTTAATATGCCCTCTTATTTCCCATCAGTGGCAACACTGCTAGCAATTACAACCGACAAACAGCCAACGGAAGAAAAAAAGGCAAAGCAGAATGTTTATTATCTTGAGAGGTTCATCAGGGAATGTTTTTGTGGCAGGGAAATGAGCAGTGCCACCAGGCAAGGAAACTTCATTGCTTCCAAAGTGTCTCAGGGACATTGAATACAGTTGTTAAAAGCACTTCCTATCCCTTAATTTCTCACTCTTACAGATAAAGTGACAAGGGTGTGATTCAGAGTATGCCAGGTGAGATGCGGGTAAACCAATGGTATTTGGAATAAGTGTTCTTACTAGGATTCGGGATTAATCTCCAAAGGAATAGCATCTCTTTATGAAGAACATGAAAATATTACCCTTCTATTCTATGTTTTGGGTAGGAGGCTTTCTCATCTGGCCGGTTTAAGAACAGAGAAGCTGGAAACTTTATTTTTTAGCTCACTTTCTATGGAGCTAGAAGAAATTTTAAACTCACAGGTCTGCTAATGAGACAGACATAGCAGTGCGTTTCCAGTGTTAAGTTTGATAGTATTGAAAACTGAGTAAATCATTAGTGAGCCATTAGAAGGTCTCTGGTGGTCATTGTCATGACCCCTAAATTTGGTCATTATACTACCCAGGTCTTTAGTGGACAGCAGTGCCCAATAATGCAACACCTCACTTAGAATTTTTAATCTGAGCTGTGTGCAATTCAGAATGTTTCCTATTCGGGACACCTCAGTGCCTCAGTCAGTTAAGTGTCAGACTCTTGATTTTGGCTCAGGTCATGATCTCACAGTTTGTGAGTTTAAGCCCCACGTTGGGCTCTGCACTGACAGTGTGAAGCCTGCTTGGGATTCATTCTCTTTCTCCCTCTCCCTCTCCCTCTCCCTCTCCCCTCTCCCCTCTCCCTCTCTGCGTCTCCCATGCTCGCTCTCTCTCTCTCTCTCTCTCAAAATAAATTTAGAAAAAACATTTAAAAGATATATTTCCTACTCATAAAGACTTAAAAGTTTTTGAACTTCAGAATGAAATGTTAATGGGCCACCTGGGTGGCTCAATTGGTTAAGTGTCTGACTTCCGGCTCAGGTCCTGATCTCACAGCTTGTGAGTTTGAGCCCTGCATCGGGCTCTGTGCGGACAGCTTTGGATTTTGTGTCTCCCTCTCTCTCTCTGCCCTAACCCGCTCGTTCTCTGTCTCTCTCTCTGTCTCTCTCAAAAATAAATAAACATTAAAAAATTAAAAAGAAAAAAAGAATGAAATGTTATGGCTGGCTGCCTGGGAGCTACCATTCCCCGTTGAGTGTGCTGTAGAGGTTCTGAAATAGCCCATGAGACCAAAGCTCCTCCATCCCAATTAAGTTCCATCTGGTTTTTTCTCTGACTCTCACTCGCTTCTTTAGGTAATGGTGGTAGGTCCTGTCACAGGTGAGAAAGCAATCAACTGATATTCAACAGAGCAAGAGTTTTCTTTGCATCTATCTCTCCCATCTCTCCTCAATTCTCAATCCTTAGTTACAACTGAAACACATCGCTGACCTTTCAACAATATGAGAACAAAAGAAATGCTCAGTATCCCAAAGTCCTTTACTCAGAAACCCTTCCCTTGGCTGTTTTCCCTATGTGTGTATAAAATGAAAAAAATGCCAGCTTGAAATTTTGGCCACTTTCAGCTCTGAAAGCCAATCCGCGAATCACACAAAACACCTAGGAATAGAAAACAGGGCTAAAAGGTAAGCCAAATGAGACAGTGACTTTAGGGTTGAGAGTGTTAATGTAAGATAAGAAAGAGGAATGGGTAGATTAAAGATGAAGGGTCCAGGACTTAGATGGGAAGCCGAAGGAGAAAATATTCTGACACAAGCCTGCTAGAATGCCTTACATCAGCCATTTGCCTCTTAAAAAGTTAACAAGTAACATATGCCAAAGACTAGAGATGGAATTACAGCCTTAATTTATGTATGTTTTCAAAGTACATTGTGTTTAAAGTAATACAAAGCACAGAAACCTGCTGGGAGAAGGCAAGGCTGCAGAGCCATTAGCATCTACCATTTAAAGCTGTTAAAAGGCAGTGCACCAGTCACAGTTGAGAGAGCTGCTGACACACTGCAGTGGAGCTGAGCCAGCTAAAACCCCCCGGGGAGCTCAGGAGACTGGAGGGCTACACAGCCATCAAGCCACTGTCTCTGAGACTCTGTGTATTTCCAAAGACAGTTTGTTCTAGACTTCATTCCCAGATCTAATTACCTCCAGAAGCCATTGGTAGCAATTAACACTTAGTAGGCACACAAAACTACCCTTGATTACAATTAGCCCTTACAGATCAATTAAAATGGAATTGCACACATCCCAGTGAAGTTAACAACGGAGCTGCATGAGCCCAGTCACCATTTACCTCCTGATTTTGAGGTAAATCATTTGGAATTCAGAGCCTTCCTGTTCCTTGCAAGCTGATAGTTCCCTAAGAGCAATGCCCCCCAGAGCCATGGTAGAATAGAATGACACATGTTAGACACTGACAGAGAAGATAACCTTGTCAGACATACATTTTATATTCATGGATAAACTTAAGAAATAAGGAATGTGAAGTCTCCAATTGGCATTTGAAATTTTAATTAGCTCTCAATTAACAACTTATGGTAATATTTCCTACTAAAAGGTATAGAGAAGGAGACTCGAAGTGAATGAAAAGAGGAGGTAAAAGTATAAAGTAGCATAGTCCTGTTTGTTTCTTGATGATCTAGACCCAGATTAAATACTAAGATAAAATAAATTAGCCTTAAAACACAAACTGTGGGAAACAGGATTTTACCATCTTCACTTTGCATTACTTCATTTAGCTGGTGGGGCTCTCGGGAAGACTGAATAGATACATGAAGTGCCTTTTACTTAGCACTTGATCATTGCCTATTTTCCTCTTCCTTAATTGCAACTCAATTATTTAAGCTTCACAGTTCCAATGTTTCACCACCCAAAAAAAAAAAAAAAAAAAAAGTCTATGGCCATGTATGATGAAATAATTGGGTGAGTGAGGGCAGAAATTCATTATTCAAAAACATAGTATCTAGGGTGCCTGGGTAGCTCGGTTGGTTAAGCATCTGACTCTTGATTTTGGCTTGGGTCACGATCTCACAGTCATGAGATTGAGCCCCGCTTCAGGGTCCGCTCAGGACATGGAGCCTGCTTAAGATTCTCCCCACCCTCCCTCCCCACCCCTTTCCTGCACTCTCTCTCTCTGTCTCTCTCTCTCTCTCAAGAAAAAAAAAAAAATATATATATATATATATATAAATTTATTAAATCTCAGTGAGCTTATTCTTTGAAGGACAAATAAAATGGTAGCTCCTTTCAAAAAGCAAGCCATAATTTCTAAGAGTATCATATACAATAGTATAACTGTCATATTAAAATAATAGAAATGTTGTACATCTAATTGAAGGGCATTTTTAAACTTGCTAGTAAGAATTGGAGGTATAAGAATTGTAGATTATTCTCTGGATCTTTTATATTTTCTAGATATTTTATGTTCACCTGAAGATTCTAAAGAAGGAAACAATTATAATTTCAAGTATAATTATCTATCATGTCAAAAAAATCATAAACCACCAATTTTATTTTTAGTGGCCTCAAAAGAACTGATATTTAGAGAGGTAGTAGCTTTTTACTCAAAATTCCAAAAAGACTACTGGGATTATGGTTTTCTTTTTTCCCAGCATCCAAGAAGATTGAATATCCCCATCCCCCTACAGTTAGGTGGGTACTTCTGCCTTGGCAAATAAAATGTGAATAAAATTGAAGCCTTTAACAGCTATAATTCTCTGTGTCCCCTTTTCTGTCACAGAAACCAGTGATAATGCAAAGGACAGACACCACTTAACTTGTATTTCTGAGTAAAGAAAATATGGAGCAGAGCCCACAGCTGTCCTATGATAGACATGTAGCACAAGCCAACAACAGACCTTTATTGCATTGCACCATCATGAATTTGGGTTTATTTGCTACTACTAACTGAACTGCTTTTGATTGGTACAATTGCTTAACTTTTTTGCTAAAAAAAAATACCAGTAATTTATTAGAAAACAGAGCTTTAATTTCAAACAGGAATTCAAATAGTGGTTCTGCCACTTTTTAGCTAGGTGACATTGCTAAAATTCTCAACTTCTCTAGACTTCCATCTACTCCTCTATGAAATGAGTATTATGGTAACTACTTCCCAAGGTGGCTGCATGAATTACAGTGAAGAGATACAAAGGACCGGACACAGTTCCTACCATGTCATATTGAGCTATAAAATATGCGGCAGCTTTTACAATAATTATCTCCTTGAGAAGACTATAGCTTCAGCTATTTCAGGTTACTTACAATGACATCAAGTTCTAACTTGAGGCCAGATTTTTTTTTAATGTTTCCACTAATGTAACCCCATGTACACTATGAATGTTATAAAGCTACAGATTTAGGCCAAATTATAATAGCAATTTTTATGAATCCATTTCAGCATCCTGATCTTAGTAATTTTGATAAATGACTCTTTCAAAAACTTGGCTTTAGTAGTGACTGAAAATGGTTCAGAGAGCTGAGTTTAGAGCTGAGTTATTGTACAACAAAGTTCCTGCGGCAAAGCTGGGGAAAATAAAGGCCTTGATATAGTGTTTTAAAGACAGATCTTTTCACTCATGATACAAGTATTTCTTGTCTATTTCTTCAATAACATCAAATCTTGTATCCAAGATGTCCATTCTTAAAGGAAACTAAAAATAAAAAGAGACTAGAAAATAGTGATCTTTTGCAGCATACGATCTCATTGTTCTTGGAAATTTGTACTCTTGGAGACCACTTGATTCTTAAAAGTAATCAAATTCACAACGGCAATAAGAAATGAAATGTATGAACTTGTGAGTGTGACATATATGATTTACCATAACAACTTCACTTAAATACTTCCTGATGTTTATAATCATTTTATTGACAAATTGATAATAGTATTAAAGAACTACACATGGAATAAATGAACCAAGATTGTTGGGTGATTGGATACATACTACTGTCCAGTGGAGAAAAAGCATAAAAAAAAAGATAGGCCCTTTAGGAGCTATAATTCAGAAATAAAAATACATATTCCTTCTCCTTCAAAGGTTAATATGTACAATTCAGATGATAATTACACTAGGGTTCAGAAGAGATAAAATGATTTAAACCAATTGTTCCTAGGAACTCCGAGTGGTCACTGAGACCTTTAAGGGACCCACAAGGTCAAAAGTATTTTCATAATAATAACCAGATATTACTTAGTTTTACTTCCGTTCTGAGTGTATGTTGAATTTCTAGACACTACATAAGGTGTGAGGATAACATCTCTGTGACAGCCAATGGAATGTGTACATTTGTATTTTTGTATTCTAAATGTTCTCAGTTTTAATTACCAATTGGTAAATATGAATAGATAAACCTGTATAAATTTCTTTGGGTCCTCAAAAAAAAAAAAAAACTTTTAGGTATGTAAAGGGATAGGGAGAACCACTGATTTACATTAAAGTAACAGTGCTTCTATTTTTTAAGGTTATTAGCGGATTATTACACCACCTGATGAAACTGAAAGAGTGAATGTAGGATAGGTTCTGAGTTGATTATACATAAAATACAGCTAATACATATCTAACCAGATGCAGAGAATGGGGATGGAGAGAGCTGTTTCAACACGCTGAATCCTCTCTAATGCTGCCATCTTTCTCTCTGTTTCTGTGGATTCCCTTCCCTTCTTTATATCGAAAAACTTCTGGAATCCTAATGTCATTTAATGTAGGCAATGGTAATTGGGTTTTTGGTCTACTCGACCAAGAAGAAGTTATGTAACCGCCCCCACTTGCTGGAACTCAAATTCAATCCAGAACTCTCCTGGTACTACATTCAAATCAATAACCTTGGCCTGATAAAAATGTATGCTCCTCCTGTTCTAACATCCATAGTGTCCATACTAACACGTATAACCCACATTTTTGCTCATGTGTATATTCTCCTTTCATGTTTGAATTTGTAATTAATCACAAAGGACATGATAGGCTATGACCCTAGTAATAGGTGTGGCAATATTGAGAGGTGGTAAAGGAGCAGCATGAAAATAATTGGCTTCCCACTGAAAGTAACTATCTCAAGTGAACTTGCTCTCAAGCAAGGCAGCCCAGCAGTGAAGAGACAAGGGAGGCTTGGATGCAGGAGCACATACATTGAGGTCTCTTACTATTTCACGTGATAGGGAGAACTTAGATCATATATCTGCATCCAGGTTCAAAAGAAGCTGGGAAATAAAATTCTGGCTTGATTTGAATTTAAAATGTGAGTATTTCTCCAAATTTGGATGGTGGATGAGAACTACAAATATGATGAAGGTCTCCACAGAATTCTTTGATTTCTTCAGTATTATGAGGAACGATGTATGTGATGATAAAGATAAAGCATATGGCTTTTTGACTTTGATTAATGGCAATGTTGTAGAAATCAAGACATTTCTTCTTAAACTCTACAATTTAGACCTTATTTTCCCAACGTTATTCTAAGGATAAAAAAAAACATACAGAATTTCTGGGCAATGATTTTTTGGATCTGACACCAAAACCACAAGCAACAAAAGCATAAATTAACAAGTGAAATTACATCAAACTAAAAAGCTTCAGCATGGCAAAGGAAACAATCAACAAAATGAAAAGGCAATCTACTAAAAAGAAGATATTTGCAAACCCTTTATAAGTGTTTAATATCCAAAATATTAAGGAATTCATACAAATAAATAACAAAAAAGGTCACAAACAATCCAATTTAAAAATGGGCAGAGGAACTGAACAGAAATTTCTCCAAAGAAAATATCCATGGCCAACAGGTACGTGAAAAAGATGCTCAACAGTACTAGTCATCAGAAAAATGCAAACCAAAACCACAATGAGATATCATCTCACACCTGTTAGAATGGCTATCATCAAGAAGACAACAGATAAGTGTTGGATAGGATGTAGAGAAAAGGGAACCCTTGTGTACTGCTGGTGGGAATGAAAATTTGTTCATCCACTATGGAAAACAATATGGAGGTTCCTCAAAAAATTAAAAATGAATCTAATATATGATCCAACAATTCCACTTCTGGGTATTTACACACAATGGCATATTATTCAGGCGTAAGAAAGAAGGAAAATCCTGCCATTTGGCACAAGATGGATGGACCACAAGGCATTATGCTGAAATAAGTCAGACAAAGAGAGACAAATACTGCATGATACCACTTTTATATGGAGTCTAAAAAAAGCAAACTTGTAGAAGCAGAACAGAATGGTGAGTACCAGGGGTTGCAGGTAGAAGAACTGAGATGTGTGTCAAAGGGTACCAACTTGCAATTAGAAGATGACTAAGTTCCTGATATCTAAGGCATAGCATTGTAACTACTATAATCAACAATACCATATTATATATTTCGAAGTTGCTAAGAGACTAGATCTTAAATGTTCTCACTACAAAAATGAAATGATAATTATGTGGCATGATAGAGGTGTTAGCTGCTGCTACAGTGGGACTCATACTGCCATATGTAAATGTATCAGACAGACAGGTCATATGCCTTAAAGTTACACAATGTTATATGCCAATTGTATTTCAATAAAAAAATAGGTAAGAAGTGTTCATACTGAAAGTAGGTAGTTCATTCAGTGTGGAGTAAATAGTAAATGCCAGAGAACTTCATTCTACAATCCATCCTCTTTTCTTCTAGGCTATCTTGGGAAAGAACAAAAATTGCAGCAGAAATTATATTCTGGAAGGGAAGTAAAAAATAAGGACAGTAAAAATGATGGGAAAGGGAGCTAAGAAAAGGGCTCATTCAGCTGGAGATACAGAATATACGTTTAGGAATGTGAAGGTCTATTTCATGATGAATCTGTTCCTACAGGTATGTATTTATGTGCACAACATATGATTTAATGGAAATGATTTTGGAGTGAAACACTGTTCAGCCCATCTCACTAGGTCATTAAATGTTAAGATGATTTGATAACATTTAAATCATCCAATATATTGATCTCTAGTGGAAAAATTATCCCCCACAGTTTCAATTCCAAGACAATTTTGTAGTGTGTTTATAGGGTTTTAATTTTTAAAGACTATTTTTCATAGTTGTCCTAGAGTTGGGATAGTAGTTTTTTGAACACATTTAAATAATCACAGTAAAAGACATAGTCTAAAATAAGAAGCATATATATTTTGCAAAAGCTAATTGAAGAGGGAAATACTATGACAGATGCTATTTTAAATGGATATTTAAGTGGAAGAGAAATCATGCTAAGGAAAAAATCTTACTGCTGCTGTAGTCTACATATTGTTCTCAATACTTTTCTCCCCTCTATATCCACCTGCTTTGCCATGCTGCTCTCCAGTTTCTCCCACAGGAAGCAGAGGACATTTCCCTGGCCCTGCTGATGTTGGGTTGGGTCATGTGACTTGCTTTGATCATGCAATGTTAGCAGTTACACTAAGATCAAAGACTCAAAATGTGTTTGTGCAGTTGGCTTTGCCTTCTGCTGTTCATTCCTTCCCCTTGAAGAAGAACAGGTTCCAGATAGCTGTCGGTCCAAGGAAAATAAAAGACACGTGGAACAGACCTGGACTTACCGCATAGTTTGGAACCAAGCCCAACAAATGAAGACTAGATGGGCTGAATGCCAGCCAACTGCAGATGCGTGAGTGAAGAACAAATGGATATTTTTGCATACCACTGAGTTTTATGGTGGTTTGTTATCAGTGACAGTAGCTTCATTATGTTGTTTAATATTGGGACCTCCATCAAAGAACAGAAATGTCTTCCTAAACTCTCCCGGAAATGCTGCCATGGCTCTTATCAACAAACCTACTGACCCATCAGGGCAGATAGTATTATAACCTTTATTTTACAGAAAGAAAACATAGGCTAAAGAAAGTCAAGTGACTCTCCCAAGACTAGTTAGTGGAGGAGTCAGAATTCAAACCCAACTTTTACTCCCAACTCAGTGCTCTTTTCCAAATCCTATTTGTGTTAGATATATGGCGCAAGAACAAATTTCTGCACCAAATCAACATCAGCTGCTGAATCTACACACAGAGCAAAATATTTAGTACAGTCTAATATACTTGGCTGCCTTAAAGAATGCTGAGGTATGCAATGTTCAGTGGTTGACACAACCATTCCAAAATTAACTCAACCGGTATGAATGAGATTATTGAATTTCCCCCACAAGTTTAGCTTTACTGTTAGTGTTTATCATATGACTTGCAAGTGCATCCAAGAACTTATTTGGTGGCAGTCCCCTGGGATATGTTTATTACATTTAAAAATATATATTAGAAAGATAATGCTCTGTTTTCCTGCTGTAGTAAATTCCTTGTGTCGTTAATCTGTGTGAAAATATTTGAGTTTCTATTAACCTAACTGCAAGACATCAGCCCATATTTGCTATCTGACTAGAAATAAGTCATTGGTTCAGATGGCATTCATATTCCAGAAAGGAGGTGGTTGCTGTTAAGAAGCAGAAAGATGAAAATATTATTCTTTCCAAAACAGTTCTCCGAAGTCGCATGCATACGCACACAAAAGCCGCTTTGCCTATTTTATTATAATTGCAGTAAGCTCCAAAGCTTTAAAAAGAGATTTTTTGCTCCTGCACTGAAAACTGAGGTGCATTTGTACACTGAAAGGGAAGTGTATTGTATTCTCAATGAGAAAATTATACTCATGCCATTCACTGTGCATTTAAAATTAGAATAAAATTAGAGGTAGTTTTTGAAGGCATTTAAGGAAAAGTTAATATGATGCTCAAATAATATAGCTGTGCTTTGTGTCAATTGAGTGAATGGCTTACTTTCTTAACTATAATTTTTAAAAAGTAGAAAAAATCCTACTTAAAATGTCTACAAATTTAATCATAAATTGTTGGAATTGAGCCAGAAAAACGATCCTCTATGAGTCAAACTATTGAGGGATATCTGGGCTTGAACGTTTTGGTGATAAGAAAAAAAAATGAAAGTTTTGGATAATATAATACATTATATGTAAATGTGAGTTATTTCCTGTGATTCTTATTATATTACTATTTCTATAAGTTGTTTTTCATCAGGAATGAATGTGTTTTTAAGACCCCACATATTGCAAAAGTATAATAAAACATTTGTAGAATTGGAAAAATGGAATATTCCTTTCTATGTTAATATTCCAAGGAATACGTTTAAGTAATTAGAAACACAGTAATTTCCATCTGGAATGGTCTTCAGAAATAATCAAATCTACTGACTGAGCCAGCCTGGGGAAAGCCAACAAAGGGGGTCAGATTTGGGCAAGAGTCAGTTCAAGCTAAAGATAAAACCAAAGTGCAGGACCACATTAGAGTCAAACCATGTGGCCCTGGTTGTCTTTCTTTTCGTTTTCAGATGGGTGGAAAGAAAGCAGTAAAGTCCTGCCTACCCTGGAAGTTTTGTCTAGTAGCTTAGCTAACCTAAGGGTATCTTCCTCATTTCTGTAGAGCTCTGTAGCTCACAACCCTGGCTGCACATTAAAATCACCTGGAGAGCTTTTGAAAAATATGATACCCAGGCGCCACCCTTAGAAGCTGGGATTCAACTGTTCTTAGGTAAGGACTAAACAATTGTTAAATCTCCCAGGGTGATTCTAATACGCAGCCAGGGTTGAGAATCACTGATAACTAGTCTAAGCCTGGGAAGAAAACAAAGTAAAATCAAGTATAGTTTTAGCTCATTCATTAATTCATTTGCTCATACAATAGTAATTATCTTAACACTCAATAAAAAGTAAAGTAGCTCCTATCTAATAAGTCTTGGCATATGCTAAGCTCTGTGCTAAGAGCTTCACTTGCCACTAAAGCCTTTCACCAATTCCAAAGTAGTTACTATCCTATGAATGAGAAAACAGAGGCTCCATTTACCCTGGGAGTGTGTGGCAGTGCTGGGACCCAGATCTGCCAGAACCCAGAACCATGCTCTTAATTACTCCCACTTAGTCTCTGAAATATCAATGGTATGCAAAAACTCTGTTGAAAAGCCAAATTCAAGAGAGTTTCATGTCGAGAGACTACACCATGATGAAGGTAATTTAAATTCCTGGTTCTAATGCTGCATACATTTTGTCCTTTTTGCATAATTTCAATTTGACAAATGAGACTAGTTGGGGGCTTGGGAGTAAGGAGGAAGACAGGGGCTCACTTATAT
Source organism: Puma concolor (assembly GCF_028749965.1). NCBI lineage: Eukaryota > Metazoa > Chordata > Mammalia > Carnivora > Felidae > Puma > Puma concolor. The sequence continues at coordinate 144,958,217 of NC_141674.1, read as the reverse complement.
CTCTTCCAGGCCTTTTTTTTTTTTTTAGAGAGAGAGAAAGAGAGATCTCAGGAGCAAAGGGAGGAAGGGGGGGGGGGAGAGAGCAAGAGAGAGCGAGAGAGACTTAAGCAAGCTCCATGCTCAGCATAGAGAGTGATGCACAGCTCAATCCCATGACTCTGGGATCATGACCTGAGCCAAAACCAAAAGTGGGACACTCAACTGACTATGCCACCCAGGCACCGTTTCCAGGCCTCTCTAACAAATGATGCTGTTGGCTTTAACCACCAGGTTAAATAAAAAAGCTTAGGTTCTCTTAGGCTCTTGATAGTACTTAAAAAAAAGAAAAGAAAAGAGAAGAGAAGAGAAGAGAAGAGAAGAGAAGAGAAGAGAAGAGAAGAGAAGAGAAGAGAAGAGAAGAGAAGAGAAGAAATAATCAAATCTAATACCTTATTTTACTCTGAAGTAGCCGTTCCAAAGTGATTGAAGTGACTTCACTGCTGCTACTTCATGATGGTAGAATCCACATTGTCTCCATTATCTGATACAGTCTCTAACTAAGCAGTGTACATGCTGGTGTCTATGCACTGTGTGTTTGATAGCTGGTACAAAAGAAAGCACAGGATGCAATTAATTCAATTCTACTTTCAATGCGGATTGATAAGAATAAACCTAAATACGACCACAGGAGATAGGCAAAGAGGAAGCAGATTTCAAGCACCATTTAATTGCCCTATAGTTAGGCAAATAGAATTCCTAACTAGAGATGTCCATGATTAAACTAAATAAAATGAAAGCAACTCTTCAAAAATACTAAGAAGACAGGAAGAAGAATGACAGCAAGGAAGGGCGGGAAGAAAGAAAGAAAAAGGAAAGATGAAAAATCTGTTCTAGAAAAATGTAAAAGAATGTAAAAGAATCGAAAGAATATGAAATGAGAATAAAAGAATAAAGAGGGGCACCTGGGTGGCTCAGTCAGTTAAGTGTCCGACTTCAGACCAGGTCATGAACTCATGGCTCGGGAGTTCCAGCCCTGTGTCAGGTTCGGTGCTGACAGCTTGGAGCCTGGAGCCTGCTTCAGATCCATGTCCCTCTCTCGCTCTGCCCATCCCTGCTCATGCTCTGTCTCTCTCTCTCCTCTCAAGAACAAACATTAAAAAAAAAATACAGCAAATTAAAGAAAAAAACTTACACCATTAAGAAATAATAAATAAATGAGATGCAGTAAGGAATAGAGTCAGCAAACTGGAAAAATAAATTAAGTTTTTTTAATGAGGAGGAGAAAGAGACGATGTAAAGCATTTTGAAAGTCTATGATGGCTATAGAAAACTGATATCATGCTTTAACTCAAACTATCTCAAAGAAACTGTTACTATCAAAATGTTTCACATTATTGAAGCTACAAGTCAGTTCCCAAGCTTCTTGTTCCTTGACTACCAAAATCACCTAGCTCATCTATTCATTCTCTCCATTGAAACATACCCCTTATGTTTCTAGGATACCCTAAGCCTTACCATTCTCTTATTTCCTGGCCTCTGCTTCTCAGCGTCTTTGTTGGTTCTTCCTCAACTCCCCTATGCCTTACTATTGGTATGTCTTAGAGCTCAGTCCTTGCTCTTTTACTTTTCCCTATCTAAGCTCACGTTCCAGGTGATCCCTGGTTTCATGCCTCTAATTACTATCTTATATTTGATGACTTAGAATTATCATATTAAACTTTACATGTCTAAAAACCAGTTCCCAATATCCTCTCAAATGATTCCTCTGAAGACTGTGCCATGCAAGTTAACAGCAACTCTATTCTTGCTGTTACTGAGGCCAAAAACTCGAAGTGATCCTTGATTCATTCCTTTTATCATACACTATATCCAGTCCACCAATTAATCCTGTTGACTACATACTCAAAATATGTACAGAAGCTCATCACTTTTCACTACTCCCACTGCTATTACCCTAGTCTAAGCCATTAGTATCTTTCATCTGGATTATGACAATAAATTCCAACTGCTTATCTCCTTGCTGGAGTGACAAATGCAAGTTGATTTTAAAATACAAGTCAGATTATGTCATTCCTACATTTAAAACTCTCGGGTACATTTGCATGTTATTCAGATTAAAAGCCAAAACCCTTATTAGGACTTTTGAATCACTTTGGGAGCTGACCCACCATTCCCTCTGACTTTATCCCCTGCTGCTCTCCCTCTGTCATTCAGCTCCAGCCACACTGGCATCCTTACTAGTTTTTGAATAGGTCAGATATCTTCCTGCCTCAAGATCCTTGTAATTTATTTTGTCCTTGTTTGGAATATTCCCCCCAACATATTCACGTGTCATACTCACTAACCTCTAGTTCTCCATTCCTTCTTGATCAGAGAACGTTGTATCTCTGAGGGCTCCTGCGGTTTGTTGGGGTCATATGACTAGTTATAGGCAATGAGGTAAGAGTGACAGTGAGATCATTTCTGGGCTAAGCCCTGCAGGATGCTCTTGTCTTTCTTTTCTCCTGTTATGGTGAATATGAAAACACTGTGTTGATTTGGGGAAGCCACAAAGTTACAGAATTTATAACTGAAGAAAGCACAGGCAGAAAGCCAAGTAAAGCAGAAAGGACGCTAGGTTTTAAAACCCAAAAGAATTTAATGTAGGAGATCAAGTGATTGCGAAGCCAATGTAAGTGCTAGAGGAGCAATAGGCAGAAAAGACCACTGCTAGCTGTGAGGTTCAGAACCACAGTGGTGAAAGAAAGCACCACAGAAGAAAGAAATTGCCATACTACACTAGAACTGTGAGGAACTAACTCAGAAATCACAGATGCCCTGCAGCAATGGAGGGCTTTTCCTTCAGGGAAACACATAATGGCTTCTGCAAATCCTCACATTTGCCACCAATCTTTGTTATTACATTTAGAAAATGGCTTCTGACTTTTGTCTCCCTCTCAGTTCTTATGAGAGTATGTCTCCTTGGCAAAATGTGGCAGAATTCAGATCCTTAGAGACAAGAGTGTCTGTGACATGTAGATCCCCCATTTTCGGCCCATCAGAAAAGGAGGCAGATCTACAAAGGGATAAAGTTACCAAGAGAAAAAGTTCTCTACTTTGGTTAATCAGCATCCATATGCTAATCATGTTATCTTTGCATAAAAAATATCAAGAACATGTTTCTGCCTAACATAATGCAATGAACTCTTGCAAAACAAAAATGTGCTTACTTCCTTTCAAAATGAAGACCCAAGTCCTGTCTTCTTTGTGATGATTATTTCTTCGAATTTAGTTACAACTCACATTTATAAAACTACAATTTAATCTGTATATTAAATCAACAAAAACACTATTCTAATGGCAGGAAGAGAACACCAACTACTAATTTCCTCCTTTCTGAAATTGAAAGTGGTCAGGAGGCCATAAATGATATTTATTTTATCTTCTGTCTTCTACCATATGTTTTGGGCGTCTTTTCATCCATTATCTCAGCTGGTCATGATTCTCACTTAGTAGACTAAATCAAATCTTCATTCCTAAAGTACTGGAGACTGTAGTGGACCTGTCCATATTTGATTGCTGGGCTGAGAATAGGTAATTCTTCAGGTGTGGAACTAGTATCCTTAGAAAGGCCTGCTTGCAATATTTGTCATCTAGTTCCTGGAAACTTGGGCTTGGGGAAAGGTTCCAATCATTTCCTGATACTAATGGCTCACAGTACCCAAGCTGTTTGTACAATGTTGTTTATGCTGAATACTTGCTTTTTTGTGGAAATCTATAATTTTGCTACATGTCTAGAAGGTGCATAAGCAATAAGCCCCCACTAAAAACTCTGGCACCGAGTCTCTGTTGAGCTCTGGTAGATAATATTTCACATGTTGTTACAACTCATTGCTGGAGAAATTAAGTGCATCCTGACTGACTCTACTGGGACAATATTCTTATAAGCTTGTGCCTGGTTTCCCCTGGACTTCATTCTATGTGTCTTTTCTCTTTGTTGATTTTTCTCTGTATCCTTTTGCTGTAATAAATCACATCAGTTAGCACGACTATATGCTGTACTCATGTGTGTTCTCCTAGTGAATCACTGAACCTGATCATTGTCTTGGGGTCCCTACGATGTTGCCGTACCTTTCATTACTTTTGAAAAATATATTTAAAGCTTATTGTCCAATAATAGTATCTTACATAGTCCCTTTAAATGGAAATTAGCTTTGTGAAAATTCTCTTAACACTCATTAATTTTTTTACTTGAGAAAATCAAATGCTAAGTGTTTAACTCAATGACGTTTACAAAACAGATCTATCTCAGTTAACAATGCAGTTATGTCTCAATAAATCCATTGTAAGTCAAAAATGCATTTTATACACTTAACCTACTGAAGTTCATAGCTTAGCCTAGCCTACCTGAAATGTTCTCAGAACACTTACATTAACCTATAGTTGGGTGAAATCACCTAACACAAAGCCTATTTTGTAATAAAGTGTCTAATATCTCATGTAATATATTAAAAACTACTGAAAGGGAAAAATAAGAATGGTTGTGTAGGTTCAGAATGATTGTTAAGTATTAGTAGTTATTTATCCTTGTGATCCTGTGGCTGGCTGGGAGCTCAGGCTGGCTGTCACTGCCCAGCATCAGGAGAGAGTATCCTACTGTATACCCTACCTCAAGAAAACATCCAAATTCAAAATTCAAAATATGGTTTCGACTGAATGCATATCACTCTTGCACCATCATAACGCTGAAAAAATCTAAGTTGAACCGTTGTAAATCAGGTACCATCTGTATATATGTAACTCACCCATCGCAAGATAACATATATTTCTAATACCCCTAAAGATAAACCCTATTTTAACACCACAAATCAGCTGTTTATGTTCTTAAAAGGCATGCATGATAGAGAATGTACCTTTCTGTTTCTGGCTTCTCATTATATCTGTGAGATTCATTGATATAATCCTATGTAGCACTAGTTTTTAAATTTCTGTCAAGAGATCTTAAGAAATTCTCCTTAGGTCACATATGTATTTTGAGAATAGGCAGAGCAACAGACATAGATGCATGGGATGCTAGAATCACCTACACAAGCAACCCTCTTGTACCTTTAGGAGATGCTGGGGCCAATTTAAGATGCATTTGATCTTGGGCTCCCACATATGCCCAGCTTTATGACATGATAAGCAAGATAATACTCATTGGTAACAGACTTCTTAGAACTCCCAGAGCTCAGGAGTAAACCTAAATCTGTTTCACAAAAATAAGAATTATTACTTGACTAAGGCATGGACTTTTGCCAAACTCAAAGGATGTGTGTTTTGATTCCACTTTTGGGATCTACAAAAGACAACAGACAGCATTTCCAAGAATAATTTCCAAAAATTTCAATTATCATTGGATCTGCTGGGTCAGAAAATTCATATGCAGAACAGGTCACATGTATCCAGGACCAGCTTCAAAGGTTTTTTTCTTGCTCTGGAATACTCTCAAAGCTGGATTAAATACTGAATGGATTGTAGCACACTCAAATATGCTATATATTGATTCTAATATTGAAAAAGCCCCACCAACATTTTAGTGTTGGGAATATAATGTGCAAAATAGCTTGCACTTGGAGGTAATATTACAACATAAGCCTTGGTATTAAATCTCTAGAAATTTCTGAGGTAGTGGCACAAGAGTTTTCTTGAGGCTTAATATTCTCCACCCTCTAGCACACATGTGTCTTACACAAGCACATAGGAAACCTGTTCATAATTTTTAAACAGTAAAATAACACCAATAAAATAGACTGCACACGTGTCCCCAATATATGTGGAATAGCAGGTTGGTCAACGTTGCTGGGTACTAGATGAAGACAAACAATCAGAGGTAAGATGATGAAAGTGCGCTGCTGTCCTGCTAAATGAAAGCAAATTGCTTCTGGTGGTCTTTGCTAATCAATAAAGAGAAAACAGTTTTCGCCAGATCAATAGCTGCATACCAGGAACTAGAGCCTGGGTTGATTCAATCCAACTATAGGAACAATGTCTGAAATAGTGGCACGATTTAAACCAAAATGCAATTATGTTTATAAGACATTTTCATTCTCCAAGAATGCATTCGACTTCAGTACTGACCAAAAAGAATCATCATACACATAGCTTTCAAGTCTTTGAAGGTAGAATCAATCTGTGATATTTCCAGGGATGCGCTGTTTTTTTCTTTTTAAAAATTATAATCTACCTAACTACAATGCTCAAAAGTATACTTCTTGATACATTTCTAAGGCCAAACTCCTCAATCAGCTGCCAGATGAACAGAACAGTACTAGTACTTCCAAAACCTACTTTGTGCTCCCTTCTAGTTACTACCAATCGCATAGGTAACCACTATCCTCACCTCTAAAAATACAGATTAGTTTTCCTTATTTATATAATTTATATAAAAGGAATAATACAGTGTGTATGCTTATGTATCTTGCTTCTTTTGCTCAACATTGTATTTGTGAGATTGATCCACACTGCTGTGTGGAGTTGTACATCTTTCATTTCCATTAGTGTGTAGTATTCCATTTTGTAACTACACTACACCTTATTTAATCAAGCTACTATTAATGCATGTTTGGGCTAATTCCTGTTTTGGCTAATTCAAATAGCATTGCTATTAACATTCTGATACAGGTCTTTGGAGACTATCAGTATACATTTCAGTTGAGTATACACCTAGAAATGGAATTTCTGGCTCATAGGGCATGTATATGTTCAAACTTATTAGACACTGTTAAACATTTTTTCCCAAAGTGGCTGTGCTAGCTTTTAGTATCACCAGCAATGTATGGAATTTCTGTTCCATATCCTCACCAACACTTATTTTCTGTCAACTTAATTTATATTCCTTCTGGTGTTTGTACCATATTTCAATAAAAAGTTCACTTAAAAATCTCATTTTAAAAAATTAAGAAGAGAGTTAAATTATTTAGTGATAATGGTATTCCACCAACTTGTTCAGATCAGTGAACATGATGGCCCCTCAAGACAGTCATGTTCTAGGAAAATTTTCTACCATCAGAAATAAACTTTTCTGTAAAGAACCAGATAGCAAATATTCTGGGTTTTGTAGGCCAGATAGTCTTTCAAAACTACTCAACTCTGCCACCATAGCATGATAGCAGCTAGGGACAACATGTAAATAAATGGATGTGGCTATGTTCCAATAGAACTTTATTTACAAAAACAGGTGGTAGGCCATGATGTGCTGACCCCTACTCTAATTTAAAGTAGTATTCTGAAAAGGATTTGAGAATTTCACTGAGATTAAAAACAACTGTGCAGTAACTTTGGCATATTTTCAACACTGGGAATAATAATATTTACCTAGGTGTCTCCTACCGTTATTTTAGTAGATATGACATCTTCAAAAGTAACCATTAATTTCCATAAGATAGAATGTAAAAGGGTATGTCTAAGGAACATATTGAACACTTACTTTTCTTCCTACTTCTTAATTTTTGTAACTTTTAAAGGCAATTTGTACTTTCAGGTGTTATCTGAAAGCACTTACATTTGGAAGCTGAGAGATTCTTCTATATATGCTAAGTCATAATTTGCTTTTGATGGGTTTTGTATTTTCCACATGGATCCAAGTTATTGCACTAGAGAGTTACTGAAGCTCCAACAGGATCAAAGATTTAATAAATCATTATTAATTTTTATGCAGGTAAAAACCAGTGTACTGATACGGGTGAATGCGAGGCTACGTAAAAAGTTTTTAAGGTAGAAAAGATATAATTCTGAAGAAGAGGTGAAGATTTCTTCTTTTGACACTACCAACAACGAAATCAAGAAAAAAACAATGTGAGAGAATCAGTGGGGCCAAAATAAATGTGTGTTCTCATGATGTTTCATGCCATTTGTCACCATTCTGCATGGTAGAATACTTCATAGAGCTGTCTGATACCCAAGTTCAATATTTCAATATGTAACGCAATGTGATTCTCAAGCAGAAAAAAAATAGGTTAATCACCACTTCTGTAGCACTTAGTTGGAATAAAATACTCTGCCTTCCCCTATGAAGCAAGAAGAGTTCACACATAATGATAGTCAGAAGAGGCATAATACAGACACAGTAACTCACAACTGTTATGGAAAAAGGCTAGGAACAATGAACAATGTGAAAACAATATGCAGAAAACCTCACACTGATAATACATATAAATTCACACTAATAATTACCATAACAGATTTGATCATTTAGCTCCCACGAATATCATTTGTGTATCATCTGTGTCAAATTTTAACTTCTTCCAGGATATCTGTAAAATGATGTATAATTTTTCAAATAAGTGCTTTAACTATTTTTCTGGCCTGAGATATGCATGTATTTTCATTCTGAAGAGAAAATATTGAGATAAGACTTCAGAGAGAGCTGCCAATGTCACCAAAAACTTCTACCAGGTGATTTCTTTTAATACTGACTTCTGGTTTCTGAAGGAGAGAGGTAGCCGGGTATGAGGGGTAATTGTTTCTTGTTACACACTTTTATCCATTTATTTGCTTCATTCTACCATCACTAGTTTGAAATGAAAATACAGAACCTCTCAAGAGATATAAAAGCATTTACCATTGAAGATATACAGATCCTAGAAAAAGTAGTTACTCTGAAAAGATTAGAAAGGATGGAAAGTGGCAAGAGATAGTTTTACCATTTACTTCAAAGCCTACATCAGCAGATTGTACCTGGAGGCAGAAAGAGCATCCTTGGAGCAGTGGTACAATTTGAGAGGCATCACAAGGCCAAGGACATTTCTCTCACTGGCCTTACTGTTCTATTTATTCCTTCCAATAAAATGCTTTCTTAGATTAGAAACACTGGAGAATCAGGATAGATTAGAATTACAGCAGATATTAGACAATATATAGTACAATTAACTCCCCTCCAAACACTGAAAGTTATTGAGATGAAGATCATTTTGAACTTGATCAAGAGAAATTTCTTAACTTTCCAATTATGTGCATGCAAACTGTACTTTTGATGAAAACTGCAAGTATTTGCTTTTCTAATTTCCACTAACATTATAACTTATAATGACTGACCACTCCCTATGTGTTAGACATTTTACTCAGCACTTCACCTGTATTTTATTTGATTCTTCCAATCACTTAATGAAGTTGTGGAAACTGAAGGTTGGGGGGTTATAGAACTTTCACAAATTTCACACAACTATGGAATCTCATAGCCAAGATCTGAATCCAGGTTTGCTTGTTATCTGAACTTGGGCATCACTAAGTATGCTGTACATCTCGATCTACATAAAAACCTTTTAAGTTACTAAAACCAAATAATGGAATTTTGTGATTCTTCCCGAAGTATTCTGTTTTGTTTTTTCTTTCTTCCTAACCATTTACCTGGTTTTCATAACATCCTTCATTCCATTTGTGGAAAATCTCTAAGTGTAGAAATTGTAACCAAACACTATAATCCGGATGTGTTCTAATTGATTCAGAATAGAGCAAATCATGCCCTCCTTCTGGCCACTTCATTTCTAATCAAATTGGACAGGAGTCTTGTTACTTTACAGCAATTTAGGCTATGGTCTTTAGCCATGGCAACATTTTTTTGTAGGAGTATGTGTGTGTCAGAACCAAGAATAGGACTTAACTTTTTCCCAATTACTTTTCATATTATTATGCACATCAAACAATTTTGACCTGCTAAATATTTCAAGATAACAACTCAGCTGCATGTAACATATGTCACATTATCCAGTAATCTGCAAATTTCATGAGAAAGTCACTTGAGATTTCATCCTATCATTGACGCAAATGTTAAATATAAATTTCTAAGGAACTATGTTATCAATTTGTATCCATATTTATTTGAGAGCAGGTGTTTTAACTGTCTTTTGAGGATAGAAAAGCATGCATAGTTTGTCCTGATTAATGTGGATAAGCCAAGTACAGTTGGAAATCTGAGCTGGAGTTCAGGAGGGAAGATAAGATGCTGATTGAGGAATGTATACAAAGGTAATAGCTGGGTTACAGAATGGTAAAGGAAGCGAGTATAAAATGAGAGGTAAATGTTACTAGAATATGATAGAAATATGGGTAATCAGAAGTAACAAGAGAGGTTTAAAGGAAAGAAATTGGAGACCCAAAGACAACAACATTAACACTTTCCACTGTTAAACAAATGCCATAAATATGGCAGAAGAACAAAATAAATAGGAATAAACAATAGTTTATGGGGCATCCATAGGCAAGTCACCAAACTACGCTTTGATGATCTCAACGTTAATTCTCTAAATAGAAATAGCATACAGTGCATAATACTGCATATGTCATAAAAGTAAACATTCAGGACGATGCTTAGTTGCTAGGGCAGGAATGTGTAATAATCCTACTCAATTGAAAGGGGTCTACACCATCCAAGCCTAGTAGATAGGAGAAAAAGCTTGAGGACTATCAAAGATTATCTCCTAAAACTGGAGGGGTAGTAACTTACTTGTGCATATCTGTGTAGGAACTTCATGTTCTGTGACATTTAAAACCCAGACCATTTTTCTCTTGAAGAAAAATCTGACACCATAATTTTGGTGTATATCTTCTAAATGTGAACTTTTGGAATAAGTCTCAGGTCCCGGCGCATGGCCACTAGATTTCACAGTGGGGAAGATCATGCTGACTGATAAAAAGCATTTTTAGTAGGATGTTGCGAACAGAAAACAGATTGCAGAGTGTCACAGAGTGGGTGATGGAGGAGAAGAATGAGGAAACAGAGATAGTGAATCAAGAGTACTCAGAGAAGGGACACTGAAGGGAAATTGAAAATGGTGTGATAGCCTGAAGAGAAAACTTTGGTTGTTCGTTTTTGATTTTTATTTTGTTTTTGTCTTTCTTAATAGTGGGCAGTATGGAGATGAGCATATTTGCAGATTCAAGTGAAGTAGTCAGTACTGAAGAGGAGAATATTAAAGAGAGGAAATTAGAGGTTGAAGAACATTCCAGAGATTAGAGGAATGATAACAAGAAAACTACAGAGAAGTAGTAGTTTAGTCTCCCAGATATCTCTAATGTTATGATGACATAATCCAAGGTCACGAGGAGGTCTTTTCAGCACAGAATCTAATATTTACTTGGTTTTTCTCAGAAAGGTATCATTTATCAAGGAAATTTTATCAATTGATGCCAGTGTAATTCCTGCAGAACTGAGGCTTTGTCCTTATTTCCCCCCTACAAAGTTTCTCTATCCATGTCAGGTTGGAACGTATTTTCTAGCTCAATCAAGGATTTACTGCAGTGTGTATGTCCTTAGGGAAATTGGTGGATGTTTGCCATTTTGTGTGAGGACTTGTCTCTATGACCTTGTCTTCCCAGAATCAGAGGCAGGGTCTCGAACTACATCCTTTAAGGTATAAAATAAGAAGTTATCTAGCTTTACTAAAGGCTATTCCTGGTAAACTAATACTAATTGTATCTGGGTTTTATGTACAGTGTACCTCTAATCACTGTTTCAATGGTGTGGACCCGTGATGAAAATAGCAGCATGGTAAATTATTCATATACAGACACATCTCATAGAAGAGACAAATATTACATTGTCCTGAGTGAAAGGCGTTGGCCTAGGAACACACTGAATGTGGGCAAAGTGGGCAGAGAGGTAGAAAAAAATACACCCCATAAAGATAACTAAAATATTCATGGTCATCCTTACTGACTCTATATGCAGCAGTCTAGAAATGCATTTATTCATGTTTAAATCAGAGGTGATCAAGTTTAAGACTGCCTAATGGACATTCTGTAATTCTCTGTAAGTAGATATGTATTTGTGCAAAGTTTGTGTGCAGAGAGGAATCCATAATTGTATATTCTTACCATTTGCACATTGAGCATATTTCCACTCTTTTATATAAACTCTAATCTGATCATATATATATATATATATATATATATATATATATATATATATTTGTACATTGATACCTGCTGTTTACTGTCTTCTACTTTTAAAAATTGTCATCATTTTGTTTCCCTAGGTAGGGGGTGAACACCTTTTTTTTTTTTTTTTAATTTCCTTTGAGGTAGTAGAAATAGGCACATTTATTTTCTCTATATATAGGATGAGATAAAACAGCTATTATCCTTCCACTCTTCATTTGTCACATGACATGACACAACATTTACCCATTTCACAATGCACTCTACTTATCCAATTTTTAAACTTCTCTTCCCATATTTTTCCTATATTTATTTATTCACTCATCCATTCATTCAACAAATATTTATTGCTTTCTTAATGGAAGATGAAATGTGGTCTCCACCCATAGTTTGGTGAGATATGGGTAGAAAAACAGGTGAAAAATATACCAAACAATAAAATCTAGGGCAGATGATAAATTCTACAGGTAAAGAAAAAACTATGTTATGGACTTCAAAATAACAAAGGATTATACTGGAGAGGATTCATTTTACAGGTATAAAAGTACATCAAGGAAAGTTTAAGCAAGATTCATGAAAGAAACTGAATTTGGACTGAAACTGAGGAATGAAGGGTGGGTGTAGGAGGGTAATGGGGAAAGAAGGCACATGATAGATTTTGCTACATTATATCCTAAATTCAAAGAATGTACATAATAATTTGTGGAATTAAACTGATCTGGAGGTCTGGATTACTGGTAAAACAGTGGTATTTTTAGCAGGTTTTTTTTTTAAAAAAAGCAGAAGAGAAGATTTATGGGGAAAAAAAGACCTTACATTTATTTTTGGATATGTTGTGTTTAAGTTTTGGGAAGGAGGATCAGGTGAAGACAATCTCAGAAAAGGACCAGAATTGGACAGATTTGTTAAAACTGAAAATACAAAAAAGTGAATGACGTGTATTATGCATAACAAGTGCACATTTCTGGAATGAATTGTGTTTATCTTCTTATTTTCCAAATGAAGAAATTGAGGCAAAGAGATAAGCCATTTAGTGGGTCAATGGTTACAGACAGGAGAAAAACACAAGTTCAGAATTCTCTTCATCAAACTATTACAAGTCTCTGAAGTTTTAACAGTCAGGATTTGATCAAAAGAGCAGAATCACTATGAGTATTAGTAGAATTAGAGATCTTTATGGAACTTAGGCTTTATACAGTTGTGAGAGCTGCTTAGGCAATTGAGTGTAATGCCATTGCCTCTTCATCTCGCGTTTTCCTAAGGTCAGCAGGGCTGGAATTTGGGAAGGACATGTAAATTTATGTAAGGGGAAGGAAGGAAAAGTTGGAATCTGTGAGGACAAACAGGAACCTCCAAAGATAAACCGGTACCCATGCCTATTTCTCACAACCTCCAATCATGATGATGCAAGTGGTATGCATGATAAGCTGGCCCTCTTCCCTCCACAACTGGTCATGAACCTGGCCCAGAATTTAGAGGAGCTAAAGGAAGAGATACAACAGGAACTGGAAGCTGCTAAAACAACCATTGCCCCACACCAACAAGGTGAACCAACTGATTATGAACAATGTGCATGAGCTTCAACAGTACCTGGCTCTGTCCTGACCTACAGAGCATAAAGACATAGCTGCTCCTTCACTTCCACTTTCTAAACTCTGAGTTAATTCCTTTTGTGGTTTATTGGGAAGCATAGAGAAAGGGGATTCGGGGAAATGTAGCTCTAATTTAGCTAAACTGACATAATACAAAGCCACCAGTCTATCCCTTGGCAATCTAGCACCATACTTGAATCATCTTAAACCATGTTCTTTGAATTGCACCTAAAACTTCCAAATAAATACAATAGCAAAATTGTGTTTGTACTTAATATGATGCAAATATGCCTAATACAACCAAAAGTGTGCTGGCCCTATCCCCAAAACAGTGTATTAACTCCCTTTATCCATCTTTGGATAACACAAATTCTTCTTCTAGCTGAGTCACTCTCTTCTTTTGGTATCCCTACAGTTTAAATAATGAGATGTAACATTAGCTACTAAGAATACATTCCATATTAATACTGGGATGTGGTAGAGGAAGATAACTGATTCACATTACACATATATATTCACCTAAAATAAGGAATATTTACAACTATTGCCGATTCTGGTTTTTGCAACTGATTGTGTGGTTAAGCCCATACTTAGAATTTTCTTCACCTATTCGATGTTTTCTTTGCCTTCGGTAAGCACTTCCATTGGGTGTAAGTCCTTGCCAGGTAGGGTGCCCCTAATCTTCATTTCCTAAAGGTTTGGGTCATTAGGAGTACTGCCTATAGTGGGTCAGGAAGTTGGGAGAGGACCACTAGGAAAATTTTCATTTGTTTGCAGCCAGATGTTGGCAGGGGTAGTAGTAGTGAGCTGCAGGGGCTGGTCATAAAAAGGGTCTACTTATTATAGGGATAGCAGTTGATGCTGCATTTCAAGGGGCTATCAACCCGACTGACTATCCATGACCTTCCTAGAGAGCAGTCTCAGTAGGGGTGGGAGGTAATATTTTTACATGGTGGTTGGCATCCACCAGAGTGAACATTCTAATAGAACCAGAAAGAAGCAGTATGGTCTTTGATGACCTGGCTTGGGGAAGCTGCATGAATCATTGATTCCACTGTTGGTCAAAGCAATCATCAGACTGACCTATTTCAAGGAGAGAGTATATCAACCCTAACTTCTGATGGAAGAATATTGAAGAACCAGGGACCACATTTTATGAAACTATGATAATGGTTTGTGATTCCCTTCATATTCTCTACACTTCTGTTTACTTAGACCACACACAGTTTTCCAATTACCTTGTACTTTTTAAAGTATGAACAGAGGTGTTTATATTGTTTTCTCCTCCAAGAACATCCTAAGTTTGTATCTCTATCAAGATTCTGCTATTTTTTGATTCAGCTTTAATTCTAATTCATGTATTTCTTCATTCACTCATTCAACAAATCTTTATTAAGGTTACTGAGATCCCAAAAAAAGCATATCCAAATACCTTTTTCTAGAGGTGAATTTTCCCTTTCTTGAGCCATCAAGTTATTTATTAACCTCTATTTATTACCCTTATCTATTGTCTCCAATTATAACAATACTTATGTTGTCTTCCTTGCATCCCAATTGTTATGATTTTTTAATACAGTGAATATATGTTGTATTTCCACTCCTATATTTATGGTAGTTTATAAAACACATTTTTTTTTTCAATAAAATAGCTGGATGGCTGAATGGCTGGCTCGTTTGGACAGATGGATCAATAGATGGGCAGACTCATAGGTGGATGAACTAATAAAGAATATAAATGACTTCATTGTCAGTTATCATAGTAGAAATTAAGATCTCCTTTTAACACTCTGATTATGTAAAAATAAAGTTCAAAAGTAGCTTTGCTTTTTCTAATGTAGTGTAAAGTAACACTTAGATGAAATATATTTACCAACAATATAGAGGTTACCTGCTTCAATGACTCCCTTCCTATAACTCTCATCTCTTTCAGGGACATGGGTCAGAAAGACTAGGCTAAAAGATGAAATGAGAAATCTGAGGAAGTTGAAAGTCTATTATGGAAAATAAGTTGAAAAGTGAGTTAAGCTAAGCTAGTTGACTGTAGTACCTAGATAAGGAATTTTTTTATCACTTTTTTTGTTGTTGTTGGCTAAATCAATATATACTAGGCAAATGCACATTTTGTGCTTGGTACTAAAAGTGCTCTCGGGGCACCTGGGTGGCTTGGTTGGTTAAGTGTCCGACTTCGGCTCAGGTCATGATCTCACAGTCCGTGAGTTCGAGCCCTGCGTTGGGCTCTGTGCTAACAGCTCAGAGCCTGGAGCCTGTTTCAGATTCTGTGTCTCCCTCTCTCTCTGCCCCTCCCCTGTTCATGCTCTGTCTCTCTCTGTCTCAAAAATAAATAAACATTAAAAAATTAAAAAATAAATAAAAGTGCTCTCAAAGTTAATGCATACCTATATCTGGACAGGTACACACATGTGTATGTTTTGTGAATGCTGTTTATCTTAGGATCTGCTAATGATGTCTATAAAAATTCAGGTAACTTAATAAATAATATATCTCTTAGAATTAATTTTAAGTATCAGCTAGAATGAATCAGCTCAGGTTAACATGAAAAACAAAACTTTATTCTGCACAACCTAACTTTAAACCTTAAAGTAAATAAGCCAAAAAAAAAAAAAAAACCTTGAAAATATATGTCCTATTAGTTCAAGACAATGTTATTAACAGCAAAATGACCATGTAATTGTATCCAACAAAATGACCTTTAAGCTCCAACAAAATGACCATGTAATTGTATCACCTTTACTGTATTATCATTTCAGGCCCTAGAACATCTCTGCGTGATCACTGAAGGCATCCAATGAACACTTAGAACCAAGGTTCAATGAATCCTTTCATACATAAGTGAATGCAGAAATATATGTGTGTTTGGAAAACATATTTCCTTATGTAGGCAAGCTTGTTTTGTGAAATGTTTGTGTTGTTACTTTCCTTAGAAATGCGTCCTTCAAAGATGCGGTAAAGTCTGTGGCATGAACAATTAGTGATTCCAAATGAGTCAAATTCAAATTAATAATGACTTTGTATTCATCACTACACTTGTGTGTGTGATGAACCATATTGTCTGATTCAGAATTCTACTAAAGAGCCATGCCAGGCCCCTGTTGTTCTGGCTGTTCCTAGGAGAGCTCCATACACATGGTAGTATTTAATTCCTCTTGATGATGATTATGACATGTGGTCAGACAATGAAGTTAGGTGACCTTGGACACACATGCCATTTAATTTCCTAGAGTAACACGTCTTAGACATGACTTAAAACCCCAACCTGGGGCTCAAGGAAGAAGTGAGAATTTGAGTGATCAGAAGACTGTATGCTGTTTTAAACTATCACACCTAATTTAATGCAATTAAGCATGACTGACACTTTCTTTTCAGGAAGGAATTAGAAGCAAACTGGCAATGAGAAAGATTAACTTCCCTTACCCGGAACAGACAGCTCTCCCCAGGGTGAGGTTGAGCTCACTAACAAGGGCAGGATGTCGACAATGACGGAGAAGCACTCTTATTGTCACCTGCTGCCATTTACATTATTATCCTAAGCACAATACTGTCCCTCACTCAGTATAGAGTGCAAAAGATTGTTCTTTGGAGGGAATTCTTTAATCTGATGAGAGTTGTTGCAGCCATATTTCAAACTGACATGCAAAATGTCAATCAGTTACTTTCAGGTAATGAAATTGATCTACTGTATTTCTGTGCAGCACACGGAATAGCTTAAAGCTCAGTAAACATTTTCTTTTCACTTTTTTTCTGACATGGCCCAAATTAAATAGTGATTTATTGTCAGCACATTACAAGGAAGCTTATAAGCTTAAAGTATATTCTTTCCACATTGGCCTCCTCTTACCTAACGGAAACCTCAAAAAGTCTAGTTTTATAACATTGTAGTTACTGTACCATACCCCTTTGCTGATTTTAATAAGCACATTTTATGCTTCTGTATATACCTATTTTGTATTATCTTTACACTTTTAAAAGTAGAAGTTAATGGCTACTGAAACTTCTCAAATCAGGCAGGTCTATGGAAAATCAAATATTCTGACAAAATTATTACTAGATAGTCAATGCCTTACAGAAAGAGCCATCCTGGAGCTTATTTTTCCTTTTGCTTTGAAAGAGTTCCTTCTCCCCACCCTTTCTGTTGTCCTTGTATCTTCCTTCCACAAGTCTCCCTGGGTGTGTCTGATACACTGACAGGCGAGCTGAGGAGCCCTCAAAAGGGTTGCTATGGGAATGGATGGTTTGAAAGTGCCTACTTAATAGTCTCAGTCTCAGAAATAGTATTATTGAGTTTTCAGACAAAATGGTAAAAGTCCAGCCCTGCATAGAAAATGAGGGTATCCTCAAGACATTGTCCTTTGCTTTTGCATACCTAATAAACATAATTCTGGCTTTATAAATACTTTGTAAACATTTGCTTCACTTCCTACAAGTAGTAAACTCAGCTCTCTGAACTCATCTCAGATAAAGGATTTAAATAAAGATCTTATAGCAAGGCACTTTGATTATGGAAGATGATTACTATTTGGACAAAAGGAACAAATTATTCACTGCAGTGTATTTTCATGAGAGAACACTCATTATAATTAGATAAACAAATCGTTGCTGAGGGAAATTTGAGTGACAGGATGCTCCCTCCTATGGAAACTATACTTTGTTAAAGTCCACAGAACAATGTTGTTAGGCTTGACTTCCTGGTTATCAGAGAGATCTAAATAGTCACTACATAAATCAATCTGTCACAGGCTAAGTTCCCTAGGAAGAAGAGATGGAGATTAGTGGGATTAATGTGCAACAGTCTAGTGGACAATACTCTCAGTATAAGCACCTGTGGGGGAACAAAGAAAGCTGAACTGGGCAGATGGAATAGTTGAATTTTGGTAAAGTTGCAATCAAAACCCTGCCAATCATACTGAGAAATCTGGAGCTGGGATGGCCCTTTAGATTTGCCCCAGTTTGGAGCAAAGAGACTAGACATTCCTATCTCTGCATCAACCAGTCATTACATGTGCAATGGCCTCTTGAAATGCCCATGGGTCATGTCCCATGACTTTTCATAACCCAATAACCTTTGGGTCATAATTCAAGAACCTTTGGGTTATTCAACTCTTTTCATTCAGAGAGAAACTCAGTTAAGAGAAGTTGGCCATCAACACTCCCAGCAGTTGGGAAATGTGTACCATGGTTCTGGAGGTACACAGATCTGGAGGATCTGTGCAAGAATCACAACATCTACTACTTCAACAAAACTGAGTACACATATCCTTGGCACAGCAATCCTACTTGGGAAAATGTATTATAAAAAAAATAGAGGGAGTAATATGTAAAGAATTATACATAAAATTATATCAACAGTTTTCTAGTGGAAATTTTATAAAGAAATATTAATGTGCTTAAGTAGGTGAATCAAATGCATTACAGTATACACACACTGTGAACAATTATAAAGCTATTGAAGAGAAGTTAGATCTATATACACTACTCTGGAAGGACCTTCACAATATATTGTGTATACTATGTAAATGAAAAAAAAAAGCTGCAGAAATGTGTTTGGCACAAATATATTTGCATTACCTTTTTTGTAAAAAGAAAGCAAGATTTAAAGTCTGCATTATTCAAGTGGCCATATACACTTGTATGTTCAGGGAGAATAGCATGGATGAATTCATACCAGGGAGTTAATATCAATTATTTACAGGGTTGCTTGGAGACCACTAATTGCTCGTTTGTATTGTTTTTCTTATTATAATTGGTATGCTTTCACTGAAAAAGGAGGGAAATTGAAAAAAGAGATTAATTAAACTGGGGGATTCTATGTGCCTCAGAAGGTATGTTTGAAGAATTTTAAAGCTGACTGTGAATCAAAGAAATTATTTTTTTCCTAGTGTTTGTAACCTTCTTCATGTCCCACTGGTTTTGAGAAGCTGAGCATCCTTTCTCCAGAAAACGTACATAGTCAGACGTCAGATAAAGATAAATATCTATTTAAGTACAACATTAGGGGACATGGATCTCTCAAAAGCAAATTTAATTTTCCCCCATCCTAGTATAACTTTATTGTTTTACAGTTGAAGAAAATAAAGCTCAGGTAGGTTAAGTGAATTTCTCAGGGTCACAAGTATATTATTGGCAAAGCAAGGTTAGATCCCAGCCTACTCTGCCTCCTGTCACGTGAATCCAGTACTGGAGATCTGTATTCTTCTAAAGATATTCCCATGAGCACTTTTTTTTTTTTTTAATTTTTTTTTCAACGTTTTTTATTTATTTTTGGGACAGAGAGAGACAGAGCATGAACGGGGGAGGGGCAGAGTGAGAGGGAGACACAGAATCGGAAACAGGCTCCAGGCTCCGAGCCATCAGCCCAGAGCCGGATGCGGGGCTCGAACTCACGGACCGCGAGATCGTGACCTGGCTGAAGTCGGACGCTTAACCGACTGCGCCACCCAGGCGCCCCCCATGAGCACTTTTATATGTATCCATTTAAACCTATCCCCTTAATTTCTTGTGGTGGATTATACTACTGCTCCCAGGTATTCACTCCCTCCTCTGTAAAGTGATTACATATGCTTACATGTTACTGTTTGACCTGCAGAGCCTCCCTATGGAAGAATGCTGCTCCTTCCCACTGTAGATCTTGGCCATGTGACTTGCTTTAGCTAATGGGAGTGATGTGACTATACCCCACCTGGGCAGAAACTTTAAGAACAATTTCAAAAGTAGGCTCTAACTCTTGCTCTTTTCTCTCTGCTTTGAAAATAATAAGTCCCAAATAGGGTCTCCTCCCTTAACCTGGCCGTGTGTTACAAAGGCACACAGAACAGATCCACATCAGTTGAACTACAGCAGCTGGCAGATAACATAAATGAGAAACGGTTTTGTAAACCACAGCCATTCGGGGGCTTGTTATCACAGAAGAGCAAATACTCTGTATCTGCTGCTCCCCCCAACCTTTTTTTTTTATCTCAACAAATGAATGCCATCAACACAGTCCACTTAAGCCAAAGTGATCTTTTAAGTATATACATTTCATAGTATTAGTTCCTTGCTTAAAACCCTTCCATGGCTTCACACTGCACTTCAAATGACTTCCAAAGTCCTTATGCTGGTTAACAAAACCCTGTGTGATTTGCCTTCACTTCCTACTACTCTCCTCCTTGCTCATGCTGGTCCTTCTCTTCTTCCTCCTCATAGAATACGCCAAATTTGTGCCCTCTGCCTGGCTCCCTTCTAGTCACATTTCTGGTTGGCTTCTTCTTACTAGATCTCCATTCATAGAATCTCAAAGAGAACTTGTAGAACCAACCTAAATAATGTTGCTTTCAATTCTAATTGATCATTTACTATTATGCTTATTTTCATATATTACAATGTTTATGCACTCAGATAACATTTTTGTTATGTCCTTTAAGGAGCTTACTATAGTGTCTCTTCTACTATATTTAACTGAGCATTTGTCTTGTCCCTCAACTAGACTCAAGGGAAGTTGGATAAGGTTTGGGTTTTGAGGAAATAGGTAGAATTTAGATAGGCAAAGAAGATGTGAACAGAAGTGCAGAAATGGTAGAGCATTTTACTTATTTTTGTGCTCTCTACAGCATTTGCCATGAGGTCTCCCTCAAAGCAGACATTTAATACATGTTGGTTGAATTAAACTGAAAACCTAAACACAGAATGGAAAAAAAAAAGCAGAGAGCAATAATTATACTTCCTGGGTTTTCACACAAATGTTTGATTTTTGCAGATATAGACTCTGGCAACTGGAGTTAGGGCCTGGCAGATATATATACCAATACCTGTATAAATGCTACAGTAATTCTGGCTATAATTGATGGTTGCATTTCCCATCACAAGTGCATTTCTGTGCAATAGGAAGTTGTTCATCAAGTCTTGTTGAAATATATATATGAAATGGAATTTTGCAATAGGGCTAGGTCCTTTTCTATTTTGTTACATTGTGGCCTATAGGAAAAAATAGTGTATATTAATACATTAAATTATGATCACTGTGTGAGTACAGCATTCTAAATATATTGAAATGACAGATACATACTTTAGAAGGCACAAACATGGGCCAACATATGGGTGTATTTTGCCTTGCATGGCATTTAAAACTTGTTTCAGCAAATATTCAATACTGAAGAAATTTCACAAGTATGGATTTCTGGATTGCCTTGAAAAATAAACAAGATCTGGTAACACTGAACATGCATTCCTATATTGCTATAATTTGCCACTAAAGTGTTTCCCATTTTAGATAAGGCATGTAATCTCTAAATGACTTGCTAAACTTTTATCTGTCTTCTCTGTGAGATTGGGACTCCAACAATACATATACAGTACATGCTATTATATTTAATAACAACAAAATAAGAATTATTTGATAACTTTTAAATATGACAATCAAATAAAAATACTTACTAAAGTTTTATGAGAAAAATACTTCAGCCTATGGTTTGCAGAAATATAAATGTTACAGCCAAGACCCTGCTCTAGTTGGGGTAGGGGAGTGACTATAATCTACTGTGCTAAGACTAATATGGTCATATAAAAATATGATTAACCACATAAGAGAGTCAGAGACAAATTTACTAATAAATACTACATCTAATCAGTGTTATAGAAGTGCAAGGAGGTAACACCAGGGCGTACGTAATTGGCCACAAGCAGAAGTGGGATGTGATCTTGATTTTTTTTTTAATATGAAATTTATTGTCAAATTGGTTTCCATACAACACCCAGTGCTCATCCCAACAAGTGCCCTCCTCAATGCCCATCACCCCCCCCCGCCCTGCATGATCTTGATTTTGAAGGAATGAGTGGGATTCAGATACACAACTGTATTAAAAGGGATGCATTTTCAAGAACAGAGGGTAGTTAGGTCAGATGACAGAATGAAAAGTTTATATAAAACAACAGAAAAGATGTGGCTAGACAAGTTCCAGAAGACAATATTTTGGGAGGTCTTGAATAAGACAGTGTCTATGTCAATTTATATATAATTTTATGTGAAAAGCCTAGAAATACAGCTGCCTGCAAGCATGTTCTTTAAAAATTCACTTCAAGCCTAGGCTGCAGAAGGTAGACTTGGGTATATTAATAGATCAGCCTGGATTTTCTACATCAATTGAAGGATGTTGGCAGCAAAATGGAATCAATACCCAAAGCCAGCCAGAGGCTGTATGTAAGGCTCTGAAGGGTACACATGGAAGGGATAATAAGAGCCCAGGCTTGTTATACCATAGTGAAATCTGCCAAGTTGGTCTCAACCATATGCCTAATTGGTTTATGCTATAAGACTCTAATTGGAGATTAAAAAAGAAGTTAAACTTGAGAAACTTGGTTGACAGAACTATTTTATTCTAAAATGTGTAATGAATATAATGTATTCCGGATGTAGAATGCTATCTATGGAAGTAATGTGGCTTGGTAACTGAGAGTTCAGTCTTTATACTCAGAGACATTGTTTCCTGGCTGTATCCTCTCATCTTCTAGCACTTTGACCTTGGCATGTCATACATTTAGCATGTCACACATGTACCTCATATTTTTCTTTATATACTTTTAATGTTTACTTATTTTGAGAGAGACAGAGAGAGAGCGAGCCCGCACGGCAGAGCAGGGGAGGGGAAGAGAGTGAGGGAGAGAGAGAATCCCAAACAGGTTCTGTGCTGTCAGTGCAGAGCTTGATCTCACAAACCGTGAGATCATGACCTAAGCCAAAATCATGAGTCAGAAGCTTAACCAACTGAGCCACCCGGCACCCCTGTAATTCACATTCGACAACTGTGAAACAGACAAAATTGTTGTCTACTTCATAAGATTATTATGGAATTAACTAGGAGCAATGCATATAAGATGCTTAGTACCATGCATGCCACCTAGGAAAGGTTATTATTTTTACTTCTATTTCAGTATTTCCCTACCATACTGAATTCTCTTCCTTCTTCTGCTCATTCTGGACAGTGCCATAACACACACTTTTGATCTTCTAACTTTTCCATTCAAAAGCATAATAATTCCCTTCCATTCAAAAACGTAATAATGCCTAAGAATAATATTCTCCTTTCTTTACCTTGGACTTTCCACCTGAAACCTGTCTTTTCTGTGTATTTTTCTAGAACATCCTCATATTACCAAATCGAGCATATTTTACATTTTCTCAATATGCTGTGTGTTTGCTATGGTAGAGCTGATAACTTCATGGGGATACATCTGAAGGGTCACTATTACCTGCAACCCTACTGCAAGTTTCATGCATCCCTTTTTCATTTCTTCCTCCATTTTCTTCCTCATTACCTGGTCATTATCCAGCTGAGGGAGGATCTGGGCTCTTGCCATTGCCTTACTGTTTGTTTTTCTCTCGCACTGCTACGATAACAAGCCCTTACTTTCTTAAAGCTGGAGGAGCACTTCCTATTCCATTGGCAGGCTTTGACCTCACATCTTCAACTTCATTCCAAAGTCTGATTGTTGCCCATTTCAAGAAATTTTGACCCAAGATTTGACATACCTCTTCTCTTTCTCAGCTCTGACATGATTACCTAGCAAGTTGCATTAACATATTCAAAAAACATTCTCCACCATGGTGGAGAATGTTTTTTTTTTCTCTGACTTTTTTTTTTTCCTCTGACTAGTGGCTTTAAAATTACCTAGATGATGGAGCATCTGAGTGGCTCATCGGTTAAGTGCCTGACTTTTGATGTCGTCTCAGGTCATGATCTCATGGTTAGTGAGTTTAAGCCCCTCATCAGGCTTTGCACTGATGGCGTGGAGCCTCTTGGGCTCTCAAAAATAGATAAACTTAAAAAAAATTACCTAGGTGACATTTACAACAAAAATAATACAACTTTATTGCTTATGGAATCATTTGTCTTGAGGGTTAATGGTTAGAAGAACCCTCAAGAACCTTCTATCACTATTCTAACAACAATTCGTTTTCTTTCTCTTGTCTAAGATTCAACAAACATTGAGTGTCTACCACATTCCAGCTATAGTGTGGGTCACAAGAAAAACAGTTTAAACAGGCTCTGTTCTCACATTACCCACAGTTCTCTGTTTTTAAGCAACTCATACCTAAGTGCAGTATTTTCCGACCTTTTTGATTATATCCATTTAGAATACTTTTTTACATGATGAACACACACACACACACACACACACACACACACACACAAACCCATATATAATGGAAGCACAGGTGGTCAAACATGTAAAAAAGCAATTACAATGCACTGTGACAGTTGCTGTAATTGAAATGTGTGCACACTGTCTAGTTATTGTATTCATCTTATTCTCTAGGATCTGGCAATGCATCTTCTATAGAGTAGGTGCTAAATAAATACATGCAGAATCAATAAACCTGTTGGCAGGATTTTAAAATGAGTTCTTTATTACTAAGACATTTCAAATCTAATTCATAACCTAATTAAAATATTTAATTGGTAAGGCTTAATCGCTAACATTTTTTTCAACATAGTAGGCAATGCCTTCTATTGATAAAGATTAAATGAAATACAGATAGAAAATTTCTATATGTGAAAACACGTTACCTAAAGGACTTAATTCTAGATATCTCTTGAATTATACACCCTGGGTTGTAAATTTTCTCACTTTGTGATATCTACCTTACTCTCACCTCCTGGTTTTCAGCCACCCTTCCCCCTCTCCCAATCACACAAATCATACTACAAGTAAATGAGCATTCATGAAGTATTTTATTAATAGGAGTGAGATTTTTTTTTCTTATATAAAGTAACTAAGATTTAGAAGCTGCCAGCTTTTACATGTCCCAACTTCTATAAAATGTCACATTTCAGTTTCCTCCTGACATAATACACAACTATTCTATTCCCAGATCTTCAAAGCACCGGTAATTCTAAATGGCTTTGTGTGCCCTGTCCTACCTTCACTTCGGCCATTTTTCCTGATATTTAGGGTAGCAGTTTTCAAATACCTAGCCACAATTCTTATGTTCATGATCTTGATGTATTTATTATTAGTCATAAAAAATCTCTCATTTTAGAGCATTGCAACATCATTTTGACAGCAAAAAAAAAAAAAAAAAGCATGACAATCTCTTGAATCAAAGGATCAAAAGTGACTGTTACAGAATACCAAAATTTAAAAATATAAATGGAAAATGCATCTGTGGAAACTATTTTAGTTAAAAATCAATTGAATACTTTCAAGAATGAGAAAAATATCTGCTCTCTGCCTCTTAAATTCATCAACTAACAAACACAAAAATGTTTAATATCTCAAATATTTGGGGAATAGTGAATTACATATGATAAATAATTCAATTCTACAATCTAAATCTGTGCTATTCCTCAAGAGAAATCAGAGCTGTGCTGGCCAATATAGAATTCAAAGAATTTGGGGTAGAAGGCAGTTATTTCAATAATGGGAAAACCTAAAAAAATAGACACCTCCCAAGAGCACCTAGTCTAACTACCCTCATGAAACAGATATATCCTCAAACTGTACTATCGCTTGGTAGAGCAGAGCAGCATAGCTCCATTATTAGGGCATTTGGAAAGGAAGCATGCTCTGAGCAGGCTCTGGATAGCTGAAATATTGAGAAGTGAGAACTTAGCAATGAGCTACGGAGGTAGTAAGGATAGCAGAACTACCATTGTAAAGCAAACTCTTCATCCCAACTCAGCATCCACAGAGATCAAGTATACTAAGACAAGTACTTTTGATGAGCAAAAGTGATGTAAGACATCAAGACAATGCACAAAATATACTCAATATACCCTACTTAAGATGAGAGGAAGGCAACAGAATTTTCAAGCCCATTAATTACATAACAAAAATTGCAGAACTAAGCCTCCTAGGTAGCCTATTATTATGAAATAAGAAAATAAAAATTACTTCTATGCTTCCACTGTTTAAAAAATCTTCATAGATACAGTGTTATTCATTTGATATAAACTCTGTGGGCTCTTCCTCACAAACTTCAGTTAAGTAAGCTTACTTCATTCTGACAATTTGCAATGGCATTTGTGTCTAATTTTAGCTTGTGGGATTCAGCCTATAATGAGGACTGTCGAGGTGCCTTTGAATCCAGATTTGCCATTCAACATATTTTCAAATATCATTTATGATATTTTTGGGTATGCTGGTTTGATAAAAATGTATTCTATGTGTCCCTGCAAATAATTTAATATCTTAACAGTTAGAGAAATTCTTAGCCATAGATAAAAGAGAATGCTATAATAAATTTCCATGCACTTACCACATATAACTCAGTTTCAACACTTTTCAACCTTTGCTAATTTCATTTCACTTCTTCCCCTACTCACTACCACTATTAACCATTCTACCCATAAATAACTCATATAATATTTGCATGATTTGTATAATATTTCAATAAAACTGGAAAAATCACTCAGTGGACATTTCTAATAAGGCCTTTTCAAAATAACCATGATGACGTTATTATACATATGAAGTTAACAACAATATTTTGTTAATATAGCATTTATTCTATGCTAAAATTTCTATATAAAGTTGTTTTTTTTTTCTCCAAATCAGGATTCAAACGAGATCCATACAATTGCATCTGGTTAATAAGTCTTATAAGTCTTTGAAAATTTATAATATTTCTTCCTTTTCTTTATCATACCAATTATTTATTGAAAAACTGTGTCTTATAATATTGCCCATATTCTCACTTTAGGATTTGGATTTGACTATTATTTATATTGTTTCTCCACCTCTCATATTTTCTCTAAACTCTGAACTAAAGACTTAATCAGAAGTAGGCTTAACTATTAGTGGGAATACAGCACAGGAGATGCCAAGAAGATCTTAGTGCATCTTATCAGGAGGCATATAATGTATAATATATAAAACATTTAATATGTAAATTGTCCACCTGGACAGTGGGTTCAACTGTTTCAACCTGATTCCTTTAGTTTCTCCATCAATCTTTTGCCTAATGTTTGAGCAGTATTTGATGACCATTGCCTAAATCCATTATCTTATTAAGTGTTGCTAAATAATTTCTCTGTCATCCTTCTTTCAGGTGTTTATTACCTGAAAATCTCTTACAAAGAACTTTTTCTCAAAAACTTCGTTACTATGAAATATAGTTGCACAAAAAAAAGTCAGAAAAAGTGCTAGGTTGTTTTCCTTATGTATTTTCAAAATAATGAGTAGGTGCCCAATCAACCTCCTGATATGATACTATTTTAAAATATTATCGAAAAAATTATTATTATGAACATATGTATATATATTTTAGGTGTTTTGACACCTTGTGGTCTTGGGGAGGGGGGCATGCTCAAATTGTCTCCTCTTTAGCCACTGGAAACTACTTGAAATCAGATCTTTTCTTGTTTTTTTTTTTCAATTTTATCTTGATTTCACACAGCATATAATTACATTCATAAGTATTTCAATAAGCAAAAACTTCTAAAATACTTTTCCAAACATAAGCAGAGTATTTAGAGCCAAATAGTTTCTCAATAATTTTTTACCCAAGGTCATGCCTTTCCCAAGGAAGCCAGCATCTGATGACCAAATAAGAAAGGTTTATAAAAGTTCAGCCATTTTGTCCCAGTGTGGGACCCTCCTTTTAAAGGGAAATTCTGTCTTCAAAACTCCCCAGTGGGTTAATGGCAACCTGAATCAGTTTTTCTTCTGTCTAGTCCTGCTTCTTCCTCCTGCCCTGCACGTGTGTTGATTACTAATATATGTGCTGCCAAAGCGAGCATGGTGTTGATTACTAATAAATATATTTCAGCTCAATTGTTATTTTAGCAGCCTCTTCTAGGGAATCCAACCCACAGCACAAATATTCCATGAATTTGGACCTCAAATTACTTGACTACCTGACCCAATTGCAAGGATAATCTCTCAAAATTATATTCTACCTATTGTGTTTCCGATCCATAAATTCATAGATAAAATTTAGACTATCTTATTTTTATTAACAATAGCTACACCTAAAATTTTTAAAAAGGAAAAAAATCAATTAACATATGAATTTCTACTGCATTATCATGAATTCTTTGATAACATAGTATTAATCTGAATATAGCTCTTCCAAATTTTAGAATGACATCAGAATTTCTGCTTCAAATGGTGAAAAATTAGAAGGAATTTCTAAATGCATAGGGGACTAATTACATTTGGAAAAACTGGTGACCTTATTGCATTTTTTTAAACTAATGGCAAGGATGCAAAGGAATGTATATCAATCATAAGTATTGGCCTTTTTGCCTTTAAATTTGTTTTATAAAATTATTATCAAGTTCAAGTCAACTGTAAAAAGCTTTTACACCTGTGATACTGGGTTCAGGTATTTGAATGTGCCACAGTATAATAAAACATATTTGTTTAAGCCCTCAGAAGTATCACTAACATGAAAAATTCAGGAAATCTAACTTTATACATGACCTATGAGACACATACAACAAAAATTTTATTTATATGTAAACTGGAATAGAATTGACTAAAAAGAGGAAGAAAAGGATTTTGAAATGATGACTACCTGCTTCTATCTTTGGTGCTAACAGTATTTTTTTTGACCATTTGGAACTTCATCAGCTAGATAATATCTGGGAAGATTACAAGTCATTCATGCAGAATGATACCCACTAGTACAAAAAAAATATGCAAATGTTACGTTGAAGTTGGTAGTCAGAAGCAAACATACAAACAGCTGACATGCAAATACCATATCCTCTCCTTTGATAAAAACTGTGTGATCACCACCTAGTACATTTTAGGTAGTGGATGCCATCAACCTAATGGCATTTATCTATTCTGCTCACCTTATCAGGATCCTAGCTTCCTCACACACTCCATTTCTCAACACTTGCTCAAATCTGTTCTCATAAAGGAAAAGTACATTTCAACAGCACCATGGTCAGTGCCAGTGCTCATTACTACGGTCATCATTGTCCTTTCAATGTACAGAATGCTTCCATTTCAAGATTTTTGTCAACTTAAGAATGAATAAAAGTATTTAAGGGCTGTGTGCAGGTGAACTCAGGATATTCTTGACCAGGGAAAGAGAATGGTATATTGGGGGAATGCTAGACAAAGTATTGTCTATTCTGCCCTGAGCCATTAAAGGATTTTTTCATTCACTCACCATGGCCCTGTTGCAAATGCCAACAGTTTTTCCATCTAATCCGGTATGATCCCTGGCTTCTTTCACACAATTTGTCCTTGCACATGTTCATTAAAATTTTTTTCTTATCCTGGAAACAGACTCTATCCTATAAATTTGATTCTCACCTCTGGTACCCATCAAGTCTCCAGACTCCTCTTTCATCCTCTTATACCACAGCATTTCTTCCCCCACCCCCCTTTTTTTCTTCCCTCGAATCCTTTGTTATCTCACATCAGACTCTTACTCTGGACATGAGCTCAAAGCAGTCTCAACAGTACAATTTTGATTTTAGGACATATGAATGTGCAACACACCCAAGTTTCCATCTTATAATTCTTAAACCTGGATGGGATACCTACTTTTTGAAAATAGTTTAAACACAGTGCCTCAGTTAAGAAACTTTGTAATGCTAATATTATTCATAGTTCTAAATTATTTCATTTTGTAGATCTTTTTCCATTAGTTGCTAAACATTTGTTATTGGAATAAATAGTAATTTCATTAGAAATACAGATGCCTCCAAAATCTTAAATTGTAACCTTCTAGTGAATAATATTTTTCACAAGCTATTAAACTTTTCTTAAAATTACTTATATATGCTTATTTAAAGCAGTGAGAATGTATTATTTTATTTTTATTCGGCCTGTCAGCCAACACCTATTGGGTAGTTCACTGTGTGTAGTGAAGTAGAGGAAGAACAGATAAGGCATCAGAATTCCCGAGTCACATTTTTTTTTTTTTTTAATTTTTTTTTTCAACATTTATTTATTTTTGGGACAGAGAGAGACAGAGCATGAACGGGGGAGGGGCAGAGAGAGAGGGAGACACAGAATTGGAAACAGGCTCCAGGCTCTGAGCCATCAGCCCAGAGCCCGACGCGGGGCTCGAACTCACAGAGCGCGAGATCGTGACCTGGCTGAAGTCGGACGCTTAACCGACTGCGCCACCCAGGCGCCCCCGGAGTCACATTTTATCTTTACCATTAATTATCATATCCAAAATAGCCTCAATCTACTCCATATTTGGTATTGTTATCCACAAAACAGAGACAATGATAATATTTTTCTTGCATACCTCATGAGGCAGGAGTCAAATGTGATCCTATAAATGTGAACTCATTTTGTAAAGTGTAAAACTCTCTCCACAAATTTAAGATTTTAGTAGCATTTTGTGTAAAAACGCTGAACTGGGTGCTGGTTGCCTAGATACCTAGTGTAACAACAGGTCTCCCTGCCACTCTTTAATGTCTTTTCACTACCTCATTTTTGGGTAGGAAATAAAAAAGTACACATGAGAAAGGAATGTAGAATTAAGATCCTGTGTAAGTCTTGGAAAGAACATTTGGAAACAAGTGTACTGTGAAACAAGCATTTATCCCACCTATAAAAATGCTTTCCCTAGTCTAGCTGTCCCTGACAACCCCTGGAGTCTTTTTTTTTTTTTTTTTCAAAATGTGCGGTCTCCAAACTAAGATCATCTTAATTAAGAAATCCTGATGAGTAAAAAACAACTCTATATGTACATATGATGATAGATTTTACAAGTCAACGAAAAGTATTGTACTTGCCCAATTTTAATCTTTCTCTACATTAAAAGAAGCACACTATTCTGTTTTAAATCATTTTATCTCAGAATTTTGTCATAACTTAACTGGAATTTTAGTGCTATTAAAGAAAAAAGCTTCTAAAAATCAACAAAAAAACCCAGTTAATTGTATACTGGGGAAAAAAAACCTGTCAACTATGCTCCCGAATATTATTATTATAAGACTATGAAATTACACTATTAAAAAAGAAAAAGTCTATTTTGTAAAGGCATATTACATTTAAAAGGCCATTACATTTTAATGTGTAAAATTAAGTATATAACTCAAGCTTTGAGCAAAGACACATCCAGTCTCTTGCTCAGCAGAGACCATTCTACCATGAAGCACACATTTTTCTTCATATTCTTATAGGATGTAATCCAAAGTAACCTTGCCTCTAACTCTTTACAGTTAATTTTTATAAATGTTTTTAATTAGGGAAAATTTTTCACTATAGTGAGGATATAGGAACTTGCCATATGCAGATAGAGTTTTCTGTTATATGAATTTTAAAAGCAGCAGCACAATGACAAATGTTTCAGAGCAGTGTTAAAATAGTACAAATGGGAATATAAGCACAGCGAAGGGATATGTAGGATATTGTGCTGACAGATTTTGCCCTATGGACACATTTGCTCATGAAGCAAAGTGGACAGAAAGAACAATATAAAAAGCTCAAGAAGTGATCTTAATAGTACAAATTAGTGCTATCATTGCCCTAGCCCCAATCTGAATGTAGAATTTTCATATGCTTTGCCTGATCTTGAAAACACGCTTATAATACCATGTTGGATTTTAATGTTTTTAATGTTCATTCATTTATTTTGAGGAGAGGTAGAGAGAGAACAAATCCCAAGCAGATCTCACACTGTCAGTGTAGAATCCAACGTGGGGCTCAAACTCACAAACCATGAGATCATGACCTGAGCCAAAATTGAGAGTACGATGCTTAAATAAAAGCCACCCCAGGCACGTCCATGTTGGATTTTAATGTAGGGAGAACCTACAGGACTAAGGAGACTGAGGGTATAGCCAGTGAGTCACAAAGTAGGCCTAGCTTTGGTGGTGGTTGTGGTGGTGGTGATGGGGCTGTGAGGAAGGGGTGTCAGTTTTACACCTTATGTCTGGAATGGAGGCCAGGACACATAATTCATTACATACAATTTTCCTGCAGCCTGGATAGCAACAATTGCTGGAGAAAGACAAAAATCTGGAGATCCTCCTACTGGTGTTGTTTATTTACAGAGAAATATTTTTTTTTTCTTTCCGGGTCTACTTTTCATGTTTTATTTTCTGTTTTATTAATTCCTGCTCTTAAACTGTGCATATCTCTACTTCTAATTGGTTCTTTCCCTACATTTTTCTAAATTTTTTACTCAAACTTTTTTTAAACATACAATTTAATGTTTGAGAATTTAGGCTTCCTTCACCCCACAAATTACAATAGTATTTAAATTACTAGTAAATTCTAATAATTTTTATGTTCTATTGTTAAATTTCTTGGCCTAGCAACAGATGTGTACTCCTTAACAAATATACGGTTTTATATAATTTATCAAGTTCTAATATAAATGCATTTGATTGTAGAACTGGTATGAATTTTGTTGAAATGCACTTTATATCAAGTTCATGAACACTTTTTAAAGGTTTCATTTATACATTAAAATCATATGTGTTTTCATTGTGGGTTGAATTAAGGCAAACTTATTGTTGTGTTGCTCAATAATTGTTGAGTGTCTGTCCTATCAATAACTGACAAATGTTGTGGAAATCTCCTGTATGGTGAATTTCTTTTCCATCCCATAGTCTTATAAAATTCTGCTTATAGGTTTTTGAAGATAGGTTATTAGGTACATACAATTTTAGAATTGCTTTATCTTTCTGGAGAATGAAAACTTTCATCATTTTGTAGTGACAATTACTTTTGTTTTTTAGAAATGACTTTTGTTGTTGGCATTTATTTTGTCTGATTAAAATAGCTACTTTTTGTTTAGATAGTATTTGCCTGCTACATATATTTTCATTCTTTCCTTCATACATTTCCATGTTCTTGTACATTAAATGTTTATTGTAAACAACTTATAAAATCAGAATAAAATGTGTTTTATCACAATTAACATATATATACATACAAACACAAAATAAGACCACCAGAACTTAATAAAAAACTTGAAAACCACTGAAGATCAAAAGTTATTAAAAGGCAACAAGCCTAGGAATGTCTCCTAGAATAGCCAAGAAAATATTAGAAAATAGAGTACTCGCTCTTTATCTGAGAAAGATACATTCCAAGACCCTTCATGGATGCCTGAAACTACAGATAGTCCCACACTCTACATACACTATGTTTTTCCTATATATAAATATCCATGATAAAGTTTAATTTATAAGTTAGGCAAATAAGACATTAACGACAATAAGTAATAACATAATAGAACAATTATAACAATGTACCATAATAAAATTTATGTGAATGTGGTCTTGCTCAAAATATCTTATTGAACTGTATTGACCCTTCTTGTGATGCTATGAGATGATAAAATACCTATGTGACAAGATGAAGTGAGGCGACTGATGCAAACATAGTGACATAGTGTTAGGCTACTACTGACCTGACAATACTCAGGATGAGGATCATCTGCTTCCTTGGTTGACTGGGAATAAGTGAAACCACAGAAAGCAAGACTGCAGATGAAGGGGACTGCTGGAATAACAGAGTCAGCGCTTGAAAATCCAGGTTTTAAAGTATAGCGTGAAGATAAAATAATTTAAATAACTTAGTACCCCCACCAGAATAAACATATAATTAACTGAAGAAAACAGAAAAATCCGAATAAGTATATCTAAAAAAGATCTAAATAAGTATAAAAAATTAATATGTGATTGAAGTGAAATGTTAAGCCCTTTGAAAATATTAAGTAGAATTTTATGATAGGAATTTTATTAGTGGGATATTATAAACAATAGTTAGAATATACTAAGATAAATAAGTGGTTAAATAATAAGACAAGAAATACACAGTCTGATTTGTACTTTTTCTCATGCTATGTTCCCAAAAAGATTTTGCTTTTTTATTTTTATTTTTTTATATATTTATTGTTGAGAGAGAGACAGAGAGAGACAGAGCATAAGTGGGGGAGGAGCAGAGCGAGAGAGGGACCCAGAATCTGAAGCAGGCTCCACGTTCCGACCTGTCAGCACAGAACCCAATGCGGGGCTCTAACCCATGAACCGTGAGATCACGACCTGATCCAAAGTCCGATGCTTAGCCAACTGAGCCACCCAGGCACCGCCCCCCCCAAAGATTTTAGATTAGAGTGCCAAAAGTAATCATTAAGAAAATAATAGAAGTCAAGGAAAATGTGAGTATTTTCTAAGCATGACAACAAAAGCAGAAAATCATAGGGTATGATAGGGAAAGATAGGATAAAATCAGCGGAGAGGAAGATGTTAGGACCTGAGGTCCCTGGTTGGGAAAAGCACATGTTTTAGGACAATGCTGGGAATGGCTGACCACAAGCATACTCCCTCAGGCTTAAGGTTCCTCTTAAGAATGTTAACAGACACCTGGGGCGCTTGGGTGGCTCAGTCTGTTAAGGCTCAGGTCATGATCTTACAGTTTGTGAGTTCCAGTCCTGTGTCAGGCTCTGTGCTGACAGCTCAGAGCCTGGAGCCTGCTGCAGCTTCTGTCTCTCCCCCTCTCTCTCTGCCCATCTCCCACTAACACTCGGTCTAAAAAGTAAAATAGTAAACATTTAAAAAAAGAATGTTAACAGATACCTATTCCTTTTCCATTTCCTCTAAGCAATTAGACAAAAGACTTAACTAAAAATAAGTGGTATAGTATACCATAAAACGCATGACCCACAACGAATGGTATGGCCATAAACTACCCCTTATATGGAAACAAGCCAATCAAAAAGGAGTGACCAGCCATTTAGAGCTACCTAGCCAATAAGTGTAGAACCTAAGAAACGAGGGAAAAGGAAAGGGGACCCCCAAAACCCTGTAAAACAGTCCCTTGCCTATTGTTGTGGGTATTCACTTTTGAATGCCCCCTCTCTGTAAAGAGAGCTTTCTTACTATTCTTACTTTCTGATGTTATACTCTGATAAACTTTTGCCTGCGGCTCTTTTTCTTTTGTGTCCACCTCTTCATTCTTCGAAGCAGCTTGACAACATATCCCAGGTATTGAGGTTAAAAAAAAAAAAAAAATCCTGCAACAGAGGCACCTGGGTGGCTCAGTTGATTAAGTGTCCAACTCTCAGGCTCAGATCATGATCCCAGAGTCATGAGATTTGAGCCTCTCTCAAAATAAATAAATAAACATTAAAAAAAAATGAAGCAGACAATCATAAAGGAAACTCACATAAACTATCAGGCTTGCTCTGAGAGCTACACCAGTAAGTATATTCTTTTAACGCACTGTGGCCCCTGTCACGAGTAAACACAGAGCAAGCATTAACACTGAATTAAAAAAAAAAAAAACAACTGTAACTCTTCCTTCCTGGTTTGGGCAATTCCAAAGAGGGTGGAGAGAATGGGTGAGAATTAGGAAACCATGCATATATGAATGTCAAAGTTAGCATTATAGTAATAGTTTTTTTTATAGTTGACATACTATGTTACATTAGTAATGTCACAATACTTTCAGGTGTACAACACAGTGATGCCACAAGTCTATACGTTATGCTGTGCTCATCACAAGCATAGCTACCATCTGTCACCACCGAACAATATTACCATTGACTATATTCCGCATCCTGCACCTTTCATCTCTGAGACCTACTCATTCCATTACCGGAGGCCTATATCTCCCACTCCCCTTCGCCCATTTTGTCCATCCCCCACTCCCCTCCCCTCCAGCAACCACGAGTTTGCTCTCTGTATGTATAGGTATGTTTCTGCTTTGTTCCTTGTTTTTTAGCTTTCATATATAAGTGAAATCATATGGTATTTGCCTTTCTCTGTCTGACTTACTTCATTTAGCATACTACCCATCCATGTTATCACAAATGCAAAGATGTCATTCTTTTTATGGCTCCGTGTGTGTGTGTGTGTGTGTGTGTGTGTGTGTGTGTGTGTGTGTCATCTTTATCCATTCATCTATCAGTGAACACTT
Organism: Puma concolor; assembly: GCF_028749965.1. NCBI lineage: Eukaryota > Metazoa > Chordata > Mammalia > Carnivora > Felidae > Puma > Puma concolor. Next base: position 144,921,906 of record NC_141674.1, on the reverse strand, counting down.
ACATCCATACCTTGGCTATTATAAATACTGCTGCAGTATACGTCGGGTGCATCTATCTTTTCAAAGTAGGCTTTGTTTTCTATGTGTTAATGCCCAGGAATGTAAGTTGGTAGAAAAGATGGAGGTTCTTCACAAAATTAAAAATGGAAATACCATACAAGTTATACTGACTTTTTATCCTCAAATATAGTCAACATTTAAGCTCAGTAGAAAGTAATTCTACAATTAACTCTTTATAAAAACAGGGCAGAACACCATGCCCTCTTGGGTGTTTCTCATACCACCTTTTATTCCTGAACTTGGGAGTAGTCCAGTGTCTGAGAATGTGGTAATACCAATTTGACCACCAGGTATCCACTGGAAGGAGCCATCAGGGAATGCTGGTGTTCTCCAAGGTTTGGTTAAGACTGCCTTTCTCCAGCTTCCTCATCTTCAAGAACTAAAGATAAGAGGAAGCCATAGAGATCCTGATGCTCCCTTTAAGACCAATATCCTTCTCTCAACCTCTGTATCACCATCACTAGGTAATCAGGCCTCCAGAACACGGTATAAGTTAGCAACTACCTCATCTTACCCCTTATAAGCTCTCAAACTTCTTCATCATTTTCTGCCTTGAAACCATCAGGACAAATCTCATTGTGAAATTTATCCCTGCATATATCATTACTACAAGAAGCTGATAATTCCCAGGTCATCCTTTTTCCTCAAGACTCTAATCCTCAGATTGCCTTGTATATCAACTCTTCTGACTCCTTCTTCTAAACCTGTACTCTGAACTGGTGGTCAGTAATCAGCAAATTCCCCCACATCCTCAAACTCCTTTCTGAACTTTCCATTTCTTGTTTTAACCAAAATCCATTTAAGCCTAATCCTCACAAGTTGGAAATGTTTACCCTCATCCACCTCTTTTATCACAAGTCCTTGAGATAGAGTGGATTGTTCTTCACTATCACTTTCAGAGCATTCTTTCTCTTCCCTATACTCTCCTACCTTTGCATCTTCTGCCAGAGCAGTCATGGCCACTTCCCCTCACTCCTTAATAATTTTAGTCCCTTGTACCCTGCTGTCACTCTTTCCCACAACTCCTCTGTTTTATTTTTGGTGGTTCCAATGTTCATGTGCATGGTCATTCAAACTCTCAGCCATCCCATTCTTTGAATTCTTTTCTTCTATATATTGAGATGTCCCCCCTCCCCCACATCAAACACTCAATCATATTCTTAGAAACCTTGGCATTATCAATTACTATGTTCCCTCCAAAACTGTGATTCCTTGCATCTTGAATTCTTCCACATACTAATTCCTTGCTTTCCAGCTCATTCCATTTGTTGTTCAACTCCAGTAAAACTTTAATTAAACCAAGATATAGATCTATGGATCCTAACTTCTTTTTCTTTTAAATATTTATGTATTTATTTAAGTAATCTCCACACCCAACATGGGGCTCAAACTTACAACCTTGAGATCAAGAGTCACATGCTCTTCCAACTGAGCCAGCCAGGCACTGCCATCCCAACTCCTTTTCGTTGGCTCTAACACCGATCATGGTCTTCCTTTCACCCACTGAAAACCATGTACAATCATTACAATCATCTTCTTGTGTTTATCACTGCCTTCACCATTCCTCTTTTTACAACAGTGCCTGACAAAAACACAGTTATCATTAACTCTTCAAGTACTCTTTATCTAGGCCTATGCAATTATCATGACTGGAAAAAACACACAAATGTGTCCTCCAGTTTACATTAACTCCATGACCAATAACCTCGAATGGACTTTTAATATTGCTCAGCAATCCAGCCTTATTGTACAGTTGTTTTATTCACCCACTCTCTTTAAGGGAAAATTCAGACTTTTTAAATTTTCTTCAAATCACCAGAATCTCTAGCCCATATATACTCTTGGCCAGTGACATTTATTCTTATCCCATTGAGAAAACAGACATCAAAAGACAACTTCCAGAAGCTTCCATCACTATTTTTTCATTACTACCTATTACTGTGGTCACATAAATTAGGTTTAAGGTTAAGATTAGAGTTATTCCACATACTCTACATTTGCTCTTAGTATAGAATAACTGTCATTTCCCTGTCCACAACCAACCCTTCACCTGTGTACTAGACTTTGTCCTCTCCTATGCAAAGATCTATTATTCCAGCAATTTGTCTTCCTTTCTCTACTTCATCATTTGCTCATTCTCTGTGATTATTCTCATCAACAAACAAAAAATACCACAATCTCAATCCTCCTCCAGCTAGCATCTCATTTATCTGTTCCCCTTTTATCAAAGTTCCTCAAACATTACTCATATTTAATGTTTAAAATGTCTCTCATTATTCTTTCTCAACTCAAATTCTCTCAAACTACTTCTACCAATTCACTGAAATATCTATTTTTAAAATAACCAATGCATTTAATGGTGCTAAATCCAACGATCAGTCTTCATCTTATATAGTTATCAGCAACATTTGACATAATCAATTACTGTATTATTCCCAAAATACTTTCTCCACTTGTGTGACACACTCTCTTGGTTTTCATCTTACCTCATTGGGTTCTCCTTTTCAGTCTCCATTGCTGACAGATTCCCCAATATATCCATCTATGGACCTCTTCTCTTTCTACACACAAGCCCTTGATAATGTCATGTATCACATTTTACAAGCTATTTTTAAGCCAACAGCTTTTAAAGTTATGTTTCCAGCCTGGATCTGTGTTCAAGACTTGTACGTGCAAATGTTTATTCAGTATCCTCCTTGGAGTAGCTAGCAGGTACCTTAAACTATATATGTCCCAAAATAAAATTTCTGATCTTTCCACCCACTACAAATTTGATCTTTGTACCACTATCCCAATAGCAACAAATTTAAACTTCATTTTTTTATTTAACCATGTTTAAAGTTATTAAGTTTATTTCTTTGCTTCTCTCCCACTTTACGCCAACCAACAGCATTGCTACATACTCCAAAATATATCCATAATCTAACCACTTTTCATTCTTGCTACGGCTACTCCTGATGCCCAGGCAAACATTTTTATCTAGCCTGATTATTTGATAACTATTTACGTGTGTCCCTGCTTTGCCTCCTCTCTTGCCCTCCTACTGCCCATTCTCAGTGGACCACCCAGAATGACTGTGCAACATCCAAATAACTCAGATCATTTCACTCCTCTGTTCAAATCCCTCCAATGATTCCCTATCACAGAGAGCAAGCCAATGTCTTTACAGTGATCTACAAAGCCCCAAATGATCTGCCTATCAGTCTACCCCTCTTATCTTCTCTATTGCTATGACCCTATTTCGCTCCATTTCAATCACTTCCCAAATCTCCAGCCTTTCTTTCGACCTCCTTCTTCTTGGAATGACCCTGCCAAGGTACCTAGCTTCTTCAAGGAATCACTTAGGTCTCCCTGGCTATCTACATAATACGGCACCCTTCCTCCATGCCTCACACTCCCTAGCCCCCTTAATTCATGTTAGTGTCCTTTATGACACTCACCAATATCTGCTTATTTCATATTTATCATATGCCTTCTCATTCCAGCCTTCAGTGAAACTGTAGCTCTATGACAGCAAGAATTCATGGCTCTGTCTTCTGTATATGACACTTAGGCACTCTGTGAAAGATTATTGAATTCATGAATAAATGAATAAACATAGTATATGACCAATTATTATCAAATGGCACAATCGATCCTGTTCTCTTGTAAGCTTCTATAACACTTAAAGCCTATATCATGTCAGTTAACACCTAATTATAAAGGTTTTTTTCTGTCAATAGTTACCAGTTTCAACTCATATGTAAAGACCATATTTTAAATTTATATTACATTTGCCACTGTACTTTAATTATTTCTCAATTACTGTCAGGTGCTCATAAAATCTTGCATATAGATTAAAATACTTTTTGATAACATGGATCTAAAAGCTCCAGGAAGGAGAATGTAACCAATTTGCTGATATTTCCCTCTCTTACCTCTGCTATTTTAAACATTGTCCAGTAAAAAGTGATCACATTAGGAAATCTTGAATTCTCAGTTCTACTGTGTCTATGCAAAAGAAAAGTGAAGCAAAAGGAGAAAGAAAGGCAGGAGAGGGGAAGCCAGAATTGGACTTCCTCCTGCCTGAGCAGATCTTTTAGATTTACCCTCAGGTATTGTTGTTTAATTACACACCATGTAATAGAAAGCAATATCTTGAGCTTCCTTCTAGTTAGAATACTTAATTCAGTAGGGATGAGGCAATGAGGACTTCAAAGGGAATTAACACATCATATAGATTATACATAAGATACAAGCATTTTAGAAATTCAGCAATTTGGTATATGACCAGAGAAATAATATTACAAGCTTGAATAACCACAAACAATGTTATAATATACAAAGGTAAGAAGGATCCTAAGAGTTTATTTTATGTACTTCAATGTGAAAAGAAGTTTCACCCATTTTGTTGCCTACTCTTGAATTTAATGCACTCCTTGCCCATAAGTGTTACCTTATATCTGACCCGGTAGTTCATCACTATAACTTACACTATCTCCTTGACAGAGATATAGAATACCTCTTCACAGGAACATTTTACTCAAGGACACGTATCAAGTCACCTTTCCACTTCTCTTCTCCAGGCTAAACTATGTCAACCGCTCTTTCCTTCATAGATTCTGCTTTCTGACTGTAATCATTTCTGTCAGTCCTCTCTATTATTTCTTTCTTTCTTAAATGCCTAGAAATTTAGGGACCAATAGCTGGACACATTATTTCAGAGGGCTTAAATGGTGTGCAATAGGATAGAGAAGCAGTAAGAACCCTGACCTAGGAAGTGAAAAGCCTAGATTCTAGAGTTATTTTAATTATTCTTTATAGTTGCCTTGGACAAAGGACTTACCACCCTGAGTCTTAATGTATCCAAATTTTAAAAACCAGAGAAATACCCCATTTTATCTAAGGGGGTCTTTGATTGGGGTAGGAGAATGTGTCATGAAATAGAAAGCATTTTGTAACTATGCATTTCCTGCCAACCACAGTGTACGAGGAAATTTTCTCCATGAAAGAAAAGCTACAGGAGGAATTTTTTACACACTAATGTCATTGGAGAAGATCAAATTTCTCTTTCTTAGGAGGGTTTAAAACTATTAAATATGACTTTTTTGAGCCTGTTTAGAAAGGCATATTTAATGTTTTTAAAATGCATATTGTGCTCTTCATGTCTTTATTAGATAACGTAATAGGGAGCAGAGGATGACATAAGAAAATAACTAGGTAACTGCCTGTCTTTGTTTAAACTCTTTTTTCATTCAAAATGTGACTACATTTTGACTGTGTAAAATTAAACATAAACGGGTATGTATTCAGCAGGGTGCATGGGGTATTGGACAGAAAAAAATCTTCTCACATAATGAGTGTTTTGTGCCTGATTTCCTTCACAGCATGCTAAATATGTAATCACCAAATGTGATACAGAAATGCATGGAGTCTGGGATTTCCTCTTCATAGTCTTCCCCATCACACATCAACACACCTCCACACACACACGCGTGCGCGCACACACACACACGCACCTCATGTTCACACATTCAGTTTCTGATCAATGTTATTCAAATGAAGCATATTCTCGTTTCCTTTTTCTCCCTGACTTAAGACACCTGAAATTTAAAAACCCATTTTCTAAAACATAAAATATGATACTAGAAACAAAGCCCCAGAATGATTTGCAAGGCCTTTGAAGCTTACTGACTTATGCAATACAGAAACTACAAAAGCAGTCTACACATATCTCTAGTCAGTACACAAAATTAGTAGAATCCGGGGCAGAACAGACACAGACATAGAACCACAAAATCTTTCCATGGGAGGGAAAGGGAGAGGCACCTCTCCAACTCTGCAAACTTCATCCTTTGGCCAAATACCTTGGTATACATTTTTAAATATCTACATTTCCAACTTCCTGCCCTAGCTTACTTTTAGCGTCATGGAATTTCTTCTAGTCAACTAAATAACAGTTTCCTTTAATCTTGAACGCTGAAAAGGTAAATTGAAAACAACCACAAAAAAATTCTACTACGCTGTGGGTAGGCGGTTATAGAAAAAATTCCTCCGTATATGTTTCTTTGGTTGCAAATGCCAGGTACTCCCTTCAAACTACCTGAAGTAAAAGAGGTGTATTGTGATAGATATTGTGCTGTTATGACTACCACATGAGGAGCAGTAACAGTTCTCAAGAAAGAACAAGTTTTGGCTGAGCAGATGCCCAGAAATGCATCTACTAAAAGAACTAGACAAGGGAAAATAATAAAGCACGTGTTTTATTCCAAGAGGCTCGCCCCTTTACCTTTTCTTGGAAAGTTCTTTTTCCTCTCTTTGAACATACACTTTCCTCCAAAGTAATTGTCTCCTGCTTCCTAGGCAATCTGCTTTGCAAAATCACTCTTTTTTACCACCTGGTATTTCCCAACTTCAGTTTTCACATTTCCAAACTGGACCTAAAGATGCCTGCCTTCCAGAAGTAAGACAGAGAACCAAAATGAGGCAATACATGAGGAAAAAAAAAAATCTATCATAGTGCTTAGTGTGTAACTTATACTCAATAAAGATCTTTATTTTTGTTTTTCAATCATTAAGTCATATGTTTTCAATCATTAAATCATATGTTAATGACATAATTTGTCACTTCTCCCAAGGATGTAGAGATGAAGAAGAGATTCTCTAGGAGTAGTGGTTTCATGTATCCACCTCTTGGAGTGAAAAATCATAAAGAACAAGTATAAAAATATCCCAACAATGTATTATCAGAGGATAGTATGAGCTGAATGGACAGCCATAAATTTCTATTACTTTCAACACATTTATATTATTTCCAACAAAAATGCTCTTTCGGGGTGCCTTGGATGGCTCAGTTGGTTGGGCATCTGACTCTTGATTTCGGCTCAGGTCATGATCCCAAGGTCATGGGATTAAGCCCTGCATCAGGCTCCATGCTGAGCATTGGGTCCCGCTTAGGAGTCTCTCTCCCCCTCTGCCCCTCTCTCCCACTTGTTCATTGGTTTCTTACCTCTCTCTCTCTCTCTCTCTCTCTCTCTCTCTCTCTCTCTCTCCTCTAAATTAAAAAATAAATTAAAAAAATAAAATAAAATAAAATAGAATAAAATAAAAATATTGAATATAAATAAATTTTAAAAACCTGAATATAGGTAGCATACAAGTTAACAATTTGAGTTTGATCACTTATTTATGATTATTTACTTATTTATGCTCAACATGTGTGTCTTCTGGGTGAAAGCAAAAACTCAAAATTATGTATGACTCTTTTATTGAAGAATTTTCCCAGTGGTTCTGGACTACTGAGTCCCTGTATAACTTCTGTTTATTTTCCTGACAATTTGTCAATATACCACACAAAGTTATGGAAATTCTTCTACACTGCATCTGACATGTTTCCATGAGATGATGGAAAATCATGATCTTTAAGTCAACAGCACTGAAAAAGTAGCTAATTAGATTTTCAAATCTTAAGATTTAAAAGTCAGACATCGGGAATTATTAAAAGGAAAGAGATTGACAGTTCTGTCCACAGACTTTATTGATTACAAAATGATATTTGTAAAACCACAACATTAGAGAAAAAAAAGTACCAAAATATTTTTCTATGAAAAATCCAGAGGGTTTTATATAGGATGCCAAAGAAATATTAAAGGTTTTTATGGAACTACACCATCAAAATTTCAAAGATTAGAGTGTTCTGAAAATAAGCTACGAACACCATACTTACAAATAGATTATGCACTGGACCCATTAGTCAACCACTTCTTAAAAATATGGCAAAGAGGACCAACTTAAGAAAATGAATCAGGTTATTCACCACCCGATGATGAATATTTCCTGGCAAGGTGGCTAAGAAAGGACTACTGAAGTAGGCAAAGAGAAAACATTTTTTGGAAGAGACTATGGTTTTAGAGTATCTAAAAATAACATAAAGTATCCAAACATATTTCTAGTCTCTCTATAATTGAAACATTGTTAAAATCTTGAAGGGGAAAAGACTTAATATCTACTCAAGTTTATTATTATCTGCAATGATGAAAGGAAGTAAATTGAATTTTTTGACACTTTTTGAGAAAATGTCTCATTTTCTTCTGGCTTAAGCACATTTCTCCTAAGAAGAAAATTTTATATTATCAGCTATACAATTTACAAATATGAATTGAACTACATGCAATTTGTGGGGAAGACATAGCTTAAATTTTCTTTTTGTTTATCTATTTTAGAAATTAAAAGTGTATTTAGCAATTTCCTTGAAATTTGACTGGACAAGTTGATGAGAAGCAAAAGGCATAACCACTCTCAAATCTACATAGCTATTCTATGTCCTGCTGATTTCTTGCAACTCTGTAATAAATACGAGTGAAAAGTGCTATTAATGATAAAATCAAAAGCTTTGAAAGAAGTTTCATTAAGCATGAAACTAACACCTGGGAAGAACTCAGCCATCCCCATTAGAAATGTGGAAATAATGAAACATTTTTAGACTTGTTTAGATATTAAGATTTGTAACAAACCTTAATCCAATTTAGTGTTCGAAAACATCCTCCCTCCTACACCACCAATTCTAATCCTCTTTCATAATTTCTCAATTTTTGTTGCAGCTGAGACATCTGCCTTGTTCAGAAAGTAAGTCTCCTCTCTGTTGTTAAAGCCCAACAACAAAAGACTGCCAGGTGCAAAGCACATATGTGATAGAGGACTTTCATTTAAAATATACAACGAACTCTTAAAACCGCACAATGAAAATAAAAACCCAATTAAAAACTGAGCAAAATACCTGAACAGATACCTCACAATAAGATGTATAGATAACAAACATAGGAAAGGTGCTCAATATCACATACCACCAGTAGGGAACTGTGAATTAAAACAACAATAATATACCACTCCACATCTACTACACTGGCTAAATTCCCAAACAATGACAACACTACGTGCTGACAAGAGAGTGGAGCAACAGGAACTCACGTGTATTGTTGTTGTGACTGCAAATTAAATGGTACCTTGGAAGAGTTTGGCAGTTTGGGGTTTCTTTGTGTGTGTGCTTTTGTTGTTGTTGTTGTTGTTGTTGTTTACAAAGCTAAATATCCTTGTACCATACTATTCAGCAATCACATTCTGTGGTATTTACCCAAATAAGCTGAGAGATTATGCCCACACAAAAACCCTCACAAAAGTAATTATTTATTCATAATTTACAAAACTAGAAGCAATAAAAATATCCTTTAGTAGATTAATGGATATATAAACTGATATACCCAAACAATGGAATATTATTCACTGATAAAAATAAGTTATCAAGTCATGAAAAGGCTTGATAATCCCAACATGTATATTATTAAGTGAAAGAAATCAGTCTGAAAGGCTACATGCTGTATGATCAACTGCATGACCTTTTGGAAAAGGCAAAGACAGAAACAGTAAAAAGATCAATGCTTTTCACAGCATGGGATAGAAAGGAAAAACAGGTGGAGCATAGGTGATTTTTAGGGCAGTGGAACTATTCTATATGATAATTAATGGTGGATACAAGACATTATGCATTTGGCAAAATCCACAGAAGGTGCAATGGAAACAGTGAATCCTAGTGTAACTATGGACTTTAGTCAATAATAATATCCATCTATATTGGTTCATCAATTATAATAAATATCCCACACCAATGCCAGATGCTAGTAATGGGAAAACTGAGTGGAGAGAGTATATGGGAACTCTGTATTTTCTGCTCAGTTTTTCTGTAAACCTGAAACTGCTCTAAAAAAAAATGTCTATTAATTAAAAACAAAAAGTTAAAAGACCACCAGGAAAATACTTGAAGTAAAAAATAATAGAATTACTATGTTTTTTACAGCAAGAAAAACATAAACTAGAGAACTCTGGGAAATTCTCTATTACAAGGACTCAGGAAGGCTTTTAATAGCATTTTGATTTGAGCTTGGTAATTTTTTTCATTTTTTAAAAATATTTATTTATTCTTGAGAGAGAGAGAAACAGAGACAGAGTGCAAGTCGGGGAAGGGCAGCAAGAGACTAAGACAAAATCTGAAGCAGGCTTCAGGCTCTGAGCTGTCAGCACAGTGTGGTGCGGGGCACGAACTTACAAACCATTAAACCGTGGCTTGAGCCAAAATCAAGAATCAGCTGCTTAATGACTGAGCCACCCACACACTTGGAGCTTGATAATTTCAAAGAGGTTCTAGGAAAGAGTTGGGCCAGTTCTGGCTTGAATGTCATCAGAGGCAAGAACAATGGGTATCTTAATAATCTTTAAGAAGTGAGGGATTAAACCTTACTTTACCATTGCTAAAGAAGCAGTAGTTACTGATGTTAGTCAGAGAAGGGGGTTAAGTCATTTTGGTGGTTACAAAAAGGCATGGTGTTTGTATCCCAACCAGATTTAATTACAGTATCATTCAAAATCCTTTTGGATGCAAGCAATTTAAAATTTGCACGAATAGACTTAAACAGTAGGAAGAAATTACCACTCATAGCAAGATACATACTTATGATATTTTAGGTTTGGTAACTGTGAGGTTTCACAACATGATATAGGACCCAGATTCTTCTCATCTTTTCATTCTATAATACTCAGTGTGTTGGGTTTTTTTCCCTATCTTTCAATTTTGTTTTTAAGTTTTTATTTAAATCCAGTTAACATACAGTATAAGTTTCAGGTATATAAACATAGTGATTCAACACTTCCATACATCACAGGTGCTCATCACAAGTTCACTCCATAACACCTATTTTACCCATCCCCCCCCATCTACCTCCCTCTGGTAACCATCAGTTGCTACTACAGTTAAGAGTCTGTTAGAGTGTCTTGATTTATCTTGATTTATCTTTCTTTTTTTCCCGTTGCTCACTTGTTTCTTAAATTCCACATGAGTGAAATCATATGGTATTTTTCTTTGACTTATTTTGCTTAGCATAGCACACTCTAACTCTATCCGTGTCATTGCAAGTGGCAAATTTTCATTCTTTTTTATGGCTGAGTAATATGCCATTATGCATGTGTGTGTATACACATTTTCATATATATGTATGTACATATATGTGTGTGTATATATATATATATATACACACACACACACACACACCCACACACACATGTGGATATGTATATGGATACATAAACCACAGCTTCTTTTTATATGTGTGTATATACCAGATCTTTATTCATTTATCAATCAATGGATATTTGGGCTATTTCCATAATTAGGCTATTGTTGATAATGCTACTATAAACATTGGGGTGCATATATCCCTGTGAATTAGTATTTTTGTATTCTTTGGATAAATACTTAGTAGCGTGATTGCTGGATTGTAGGGTAGTTCTAGTTAACTTCTTGAGGAACCTCCATACTGTTTTCAGAGTGGCTGCAGCAGTTCGCATTCCTACCAACAGCACAAGAGGGTTCCCTCTTTCTCCACAGCTTCACCAAGCACCTTTTGTTTCTTGTGTTGATGACTTTACCTAATCTGACAGGTATGAGGTAATATCTCCTTGTAGATTTGATTTGTATTTCCCTGATACGTGATGCTGAGTATCTTTTCATCGGTATGTTGGCCACCTTATAAGTTCTTTACATATTTTAGGGTTAAACCCTGAGACTACCGAATTTGTCAGCTTTAGCAGTTTTCTGGTGGATTCTTTCAGGTTTTCTATGTAGAGTATCATGTCATCCGCAAATAGTGAAAGCTTTACTTCTTCCTTGCTGATCTGGATGCCTATTATTTCTTTTTGTTATCTAATTGCTGTGGTTAGGACTACATTAGATAGGTTAGGACTACATTCCAGCACTACATTAAATAACAGTGGTGAGAGTGGACATCCCTGTCTTGTTTCAGATTGTAGAGGAATAGCTCTCAGTTTTTCCCCATTGAGGATATTAGTTGTGGGTTTTTCATATACAGCCTTTACGTTGTTGAGATTCGTTACCTCTAAACTTGCTTTGTTGAGGGTTTTTATCATGAATGGATAATGTACTTTTGTCAAAAGCTTTGTCTTTATCTATTGAAATGATCATAGAGTTCTTATCATTTCTTTTATTAATCTGATGTTTCACTTTGATTTGTGAATACTGAACCATCCTTGCAACCCAGGAACAAATCCCACTTGATTGTGATGAATAATTTTAAAAATAATTTTAATATTTATTTTTTTGAGAGAGAGAGACAGACAGACAGACAGACACAGAGTGAGGGAAGGGCAGAGAAGGGGAAAGAGGATCCAAAGTGGGCTCTGTGCTAACAGCAGAGAGCCTGATGTGGAGTTCAAACTCACAAACCTCAAGATCATGACCTGAGTTGAAGTCAGACATTTAACTGACTGAGCCGTCCAGGCACCCCATGGTGAATAATTTTTTCTAATGTATTGCTGGATTCAGTTTGCTTGTATTTTGTTGAGGATTTTTGCATCTATGTTCATCAGAAATATTGGCCTATAGTTCTTTTTTTGTAGTGTCTTTATCTGGTTTTAATATCAGGGTAATGTTGGCTTCATAAAAATTAATTTGGAAGCATTCCTTCCATTTCTATTTTTCAGAATGGTTTAAGAAGAATAGGTATTAACTCTTCTTTAAGTGTTTGGTAGAATCCATCCGTGAAGCCATCTGGTCCTGGACTTTTTATTGAGAGTTTTTTGATTACTGATTCAATTTCTTTGCTGGTTATCGATCTGTTCAAGTTTTCTATTTCTTTATGTTTCAGGTTTGGTAAGGTAGGTTTCTGGGAATTTATCCATTTCTTCTAGGTTGTTCACTGTTGGCATATAGTTTTTCATGATATTCTAATTATTTGTATTTCTGTGGGGTTGATTTTTCTATCTCCTTTCTCATTTGTAATTTTATTTATTTGGGTCCTTTCTCCTTTTGATAAGTCTGGCTTAAGTTTCATCAAGTGTGCTGTTTTTTATCATTTGGCTTGTCCCCTTGCGGTCAAAAGAGGACTATGAGAACCTTCAAGTATGATATCCCCACACAACACTCAAAGACTTTAAAGGAGAAAAAGACTGCACTTCTTCCTTTGTTGCTTTTTATGACTGAGAATAACTTTCCAGCAACTTCTTTTTCCCATATGCATCTTCCTCTATTTGTCATGTTGTTCCTCAATCTGAATTATCATTATGTGTGTCCCCAACTAAGTTCCCTATGTCTGGCACTAGGTCCAGGAAATATTTTTTTTCAATTTAGACCAGGAGTACGCAAATGTTTCTTTGAAGAGGGCCACATGGAATCCCTATTGCCTGTTGTATTTTGGTTTTACTCACAACTCTTTAAAACTGTACAACCATTCTTAGCTTAAGGGCTGTGCAAAAACTAGCTTTCAACAATAATGATGCAAAACGATACAATATTTCATGTTTTATCATGAACACAGTTCAACTGAATAAATATTACTGGGCATTGTTTGTGTGCCAGACATAGAAAATGCCACCATGTTAAAAGTGAGGCAGGTTCCTATTCAAACAATAGGTATTTAACTGAGGAAAAAATTGTAGAATCAGAGGAAATCACTGAATATAGCAAATCCTTAGAGTCCAGAAGATCCCTTATGAAAAGAACATAGCATCCAGAAGTGTTATTTTTAAAGCCCATATTCAGAAAAAAATATGTTTTATTTCTCTCTCCCTTTGAATTATTCTGTGTTGATTATTTTATGTACAAAACTACTCAAAGAGTTCTATGCTCCTATTACAATAACATGTATCTTTGTGTTAGTGTCTTCCTCTTTTCACTTTTCACCTTCTATGTGTCCCATGAATAAGTTTATCCTTCTTTGAGTTGGAAGAATTCCCATATCTGCAGCTGGGAACCAAATCCTTATGTGAGAATTTGGTAACTGGTGATTGATTATTATTGGGGCAGTTGGGATGGTATCTCCATGGAATACACCTTTATGAGGGTATAGGTTTCACGCTCTTGAGAAATGTTTTCCCTTCAGAACATCCTCTTCAATTTGCAAAATGGAAGGAGTACACAGAAACTAGTAAGACGTTGGTGCGTAAACAGGAAAGATTAACGATGCCCTAAAACAGTTTTGAACAACAAACAACTCCAAAAGTTCAGTGGGTGGCTTCCATCCACCTTCATTTAGTTCCCCTCATGTAACATGTATCCTGCAGGGAGGCTGCGGATGCACTGGAACTCATCAGCTCTCCAACATAGTCTCATTCTAGAACCCATTGTGGAGAATAAACTCCTACGGAGGACATTTTGTTTTTATGGCAGAGGCATGAGAAAAGACCAAGATGAACCAAGCAATCATATTTAAAGATTCTCCATTGGTCTCTTCCGGGGGGGGGGGGGGGGGGAGTAACCAAGAAGGATAATAGGAAAGGGAGAACTTCCCAGACCACGGAGCCAAAATCCATGCAGAACAGTGAACAGGGTTGCAGAGCAGCGGCCCAGTTAAAGATCATTGCCCACTCCAGCACAAGGACTTTTCACAATGTTTTCTCAAAATTCAAAAGTGCTGTGACTGTGTGACTTCTCTGAGCTTTAAATTCTCTTGGATGAAGCCACTTTCTCAGCCTGCTTCCCAACGTGAAAACAAAAGTTGGAGGATCAAGGGTTTTGTAATACCTTGAACAGTCACAATGTCTTTGTTTCAGGCTCCTGTTACTTTTGTCAACACAAATTTCTCAAAAACAACATTATTTCAAACTCAGTTTTATGACAGTCAGCTCCATAAGCAATCACTAGCCCCACAATTCCTGTTGAAAGCAGATTTTTCTCCTGACTTAATTTCAGGTTCTTTGAGTCAGATTTTTGTGGAACTATGCCCTTCTCTTTACCACATTTTGTCCAATGGAAAGAACATCTGAATCCACCCAGAAATCTTAACGTGGAATGTGGCATGGCCATGTTTAGTATTTACCCTGAGACTGTAGACAAAAGATTTCCTAATTTTATGTCTGATGATGAGAATTGAGAAACCATTCCTTTTTCCAATTCTGCCAGTTCTAGGACTACTGGGCTCTCCATCTCCTTTCACCTCTACTTTCAGACACACCATTTCTTTTCTGATCTCAGCTTTCTTATGGTGCCTTCTCAAATGCACCTAACAACAAGCAACTCATGCTAGTAATGTACAGTTTTGAAACCTTTCTGCCCAAAGCCATGACCCTTTATTATATATCAACTGCCTTCCAAACTGTCTCAAACAAAAATGTTACAAAATATTTTGCCACCATGTAATACTTTACTTTCCTAGTTTCCAATAACCGTTTCTCTTCCTCCTGGTGTCCCACGAAATCTCTGTCACATATATTTGACATTTTTGTTACAGCAGCCCACAAGATTTAACAGCTATTTCTCAATTGGACATTCTTCTTGCTGCTGTAACAAATAACCCCTTAGCTCAGTGGATTACCTCAGAAAGCATTTTATTTCTCTCACATTACATGCAAACTGTGGTTTGGCAATGACTACTATGTCAGTGTTCAACTCTGCTTGGCTCTGCTGTGAGTCTTCTCATTCAGTGTGGAGGTGCAGTCCCTGTCTGGGACATGTGGTTTTTATGGAAGAGAGCAAAAGCAAGTGAGATGAATTACAAAATCTCTTTCAAAGCATACATCCCATTTGTTCATATCCATTGGTCAAAATAAAAGGGCAGGGAAGTATTTCCCACCAGAGGGGGGCACCAGGTCACAGGGAATCAGTGGAGAGGAAAGGGAGGAAGGCAGTATATACCAGAAATATAGTCTAAGACAAATGCTCTACAGCAGGAGGCTCCTTCTAAGATTATGTTTCCTGAATGAGTTACTCCTTGGATCACAATAAAAGCTCTTAAATAGGAGAGAAAGAATCATAATAAGTCCTTACATTTTTTTTCCATTTAACTTTGGAATCCTTAGGGATAATGTGTTCAAAGAGTCAACATAGAGTCTGGAATAAGTTAGGTATCTCGTTTCCTTCTTCCAATCTCCGAACAAACCCCCTTGCCCAACCTTTCTACACCGTCCTTATCAGACGAGGTAAAAACATTTTCATGTTTAAAACAAATTTTGGGGCCTGTGATAGGCAAGAGTTTTTCCAAATGACTGTCACACAATACTGGCAGGTGTTATGTTTAAGCCAATCTGTTTATTGGCTCCTCAGAGTGTACCATCTCTAAAAACTTCCTATCATTCCTCAGTTGTAAAACAAATACCTGGCTCAATGGATCCTAAATAAAAATTACACTGGTAAAAATGTTTTAAAAGGCAGGCAGGAAATTAATTTTTAATGATGTATAAAATTTTATCTCTGATCTTTAAATCATCTCTTGTATTTATCTTGTCCTAGAAATTCAAGTGCTTCTCTTTTATAGGATTTCTCCAAGTCAAACAACATTTTAAATAAACTGAAGCATATTATTCTTTATCATAGCCATATATTTTCATAATAATTATATTTAGTCCTCTTCTCCTTATATAATTATGCCATTTTTATTTTACTTTAAAGACCTAAAGAATATTTGCCATTATTTAGAAGGAACCTACTTAGGTTCAGCTATTGTTAGAATAAAGGCAGTGTCCTCCTTTGTAGCACAGTAAACTCCTTTTCACTTGTCCTTGGAAAGCACATTTAAACAGAGTGGCATTTATAAAGATTTGAAAAGATTTGATGCCAAGTGCCATAGTATAGCAAACTTCACCAACACTATAAATTTATACTTCAAAAAGCTAATAGGTCTTTAATAAAGCACATTTACCGTTGAGATAAGTACAGCTAAGTATTCTTATTCTACGTTGAGGAAAAGCAAGGTTGAGGAAAGTATGAAGTAATTTGCCCAATGTCAAAGTAGTCAGCTGATCTTGGACTAGGGCCCTAGCAGGTTATAGCGAAAAGGAAGATTCTAGAAATTACAAACTACTCACTCATATTACAGCATTTCTGCTGCAGGAATAAATAGCCTCCCATCATAGGAACCTATTTCAATGGGGAATGTGTATTTAAATAGCTGAACATCAAAATTAATAAAGAATAATCATATTACCTATATATTTCAAGATATATATTAAACATAAAAACTAGAAAATTTGGGATCACCTGGGTGGCTCAGTCGGTTAAGTATCCAACTTTGGCTCAGGTCATGATCTCACAGCTCTCGAGTTCAAGCCCCATGTCGAGCTCTATGCTGATAGTTCAGAGACTGCAGCCTTCCGGTTCTGTGTCTCCATCTCCCTCTGCCCCTCCCCAACTCGCTCTCTCTCTCTCTAAAATAAAATAAACATTAAAAAAAAACTAGAAAATTTGTATTATCATAGAACTTACAGGACTTCCCTAAGCTCTTCTATTTTCAACAGGGGTGACCACATCATTCATTTATTCACCAAAAAATCATTCTTAATCCAGAGTACATATGTATTACTTTTATATATATGGTTAAAAATTCTATTGCCACTTGTCTGCCATTTAATGCAATTTTAACATTTGGGATAAAGATCAGAGCAGAATATAGTTTGCCACAAGGTCATTGTGAAAAATTGTAAAGGATGAGACCTCCAGGCACTACCTATTAAAGATAGAAATTTCATTAATAAGATCTTTTTTATTTTGTGAAAAATTCTGAGCACACATAATAAATAGCAAATACAATTATCAGCAGGGTGATATGGGACACTGTGCTTGCATTTTCCTGAGACATTTGGACTCCTTTTCTAGGAAAATTTATGGAATGTCCATTACCATATCTATTATGTGTATCTCTGGCACCAATAATCATAGCGCCTTGACCCTCCGGCTAGACCATAAATTAAATACACAAATCATCTCTGTTTTACCTCAACCTTGAGATAGCATGCACACTCAATTTTTGAAGAAATGCCATAAAATGTGCTTTTGTGGCTATTCCAATGCCTCAGGATTCAAGCAACTACTTTAGCAGATATCAGGAATACCTTAAAATATGACCTTATTCTTACCTCTTAGGTATAAATTTATATGACTCACTTCCCTGTCAAAATCACTTAAGATCTTAGTAAATAAGACCTTTTGATCTCTGTGAAATTTGAATCACTTTTTATACCTAATATCAGTAGAAAATCCACAGTTTGCTCATGGGCGGTGGGGAAGAGAACTATAAAATAGTAATATTTATTTATAATTAACATACTAGGACTTACATATTCATGAAATGCTATTCTTCAAAGTTGTCCCCTTGAACACCTTAAGTGAATTCCAATGATGCTACCTATTTCAAAAACGCCGCAGATATCAGTGTAAATATTCCCCAGTGTGGCCTTCCTTTAGAGTTATACCTTACTTATAATAAAAAATGTTGTGATCCAATGTATTACTCACATTGCCAAACTAACTTCTAACTGATGTTTTTGCCCAAAAATTAAATGTTACCCTGCACATTTCACTTTATTATGACCCAAAATCAAAGTGTTCAAGAATTGACAGGGATTCCAAAATAGAAAGTCAAAAAAATATTTTGAGAAAATAACAATATAAAATTAGTATAAAAGTAGACATAAAGTCCCAAATAGTCCTTGGCACACTAGTCATCATTCAAGTCATTGTGCCTGTGTCAGCTAGAGGTTAGAGGTGACCCCAACCCAAAACATCAACTCTATTCTGCTTGAGGATTCTAACCTACTTCTCCCAATGTTCTGGAGAAACTTACATGCTACTATTTTCTCCATGACATGATGATTATAACAGTGGTAATCATCTCAATAATAATAACAACGCGGGTGCCGGGTGGCACAGTGGGTTGAGCGACCAACTTCAGCTCAGGTCATGATCTCATGGTTTGTGAGTTTGAGCCCCGCATTGGGCTCTGTGCTGACAGCTCAGAGTCTGGAGCCTGCTTCAGATTCTGTGTCTCCCTCTCTCTGCCTCTCCCCCACTCACACATTCTGTCTCAGAAATAAATAAACATTAAAATTTTTTTTTAAATAATAACAATGCATATTTTCAATGGGCTAAGTACTTTCTAAATGTAATACTTCCTTAAACTTCACAATAATCTAATTTAATTCTCAGAACAGTCCTATCAAGTAAATATTGTATGAGTTCCATTTTACATGTAATGTCTTCAAAGATAAAATGAGACTTCACTCAAATGCTATTATTGATTTAGCATTGGTCATCTGTCGAGTGGTCTGAGTATTTACATTTAAGATTCACTGTCAAGGAATAATCATCCTTTCATTCAACCTTCACCCCCATGGAGAAGCCACTCAGATAATTCCTGGAATTCCTTCAGTGATTTAACCATGTCTCAAGGTGGGAAATTCTTGGTTACACACTTTTCTTGTATGAAGATTTAATATTTTTTTATAAAATAAGAATGTTTTAAGGTTTTCCTGAACTAATTTGATCATAAAATCTGTCTCCGTAGAATATATTTTAGGCTTATTATTCAAAAGGAAAGACTTTCTCATCTAATCAAAAGCCCTAGTAAAGCTCATGCCACTCTACATGTGGTGATACATCCAACAGAAAGACCAATGCAAACTTAATATTCAGAAAGTAATGCACATCTTTATGGAACGCACTCAAGTAGACAGCACAGAGATAATTTCATTGTATCGACATAGAGCACAGCTTCTATAAAACCCTCATGCCCTGCTGTATACTCTGCCAAATCCTTATACTATCTGCTAAAAAATCTATGGCTTTCTTGCCTTCAAAGTGCTATAGAAAAAGTTGAAATCTGCACTGATTGTATATCCCTCTTCTACTTCTCCTTCCTGTCAGCTTCCAAATTAATTCCTTCCGTAAGTATCTCCCTCTTTGTATCAGAATACTTTCAGCCACAAGTAAACAAATACAAAGTCAAACAAAAGTCACATGGATAATGCAAAACATATCTTCCTAAATAAGAATAGAGGCAAGGTGAGTTCAGGGCAGTTACTTAGAGGCTCAACAATGGGAGGCCTTCAGTTTGGTTGTTCTTCAATTTTTGTTCTCTTTTTATGGCAATAAGATGGTTGCAACAACTCCAAATATCACATTCTAACCCTAAAACATCCAAAGCAGGAAAAAAAAAAAAAAAAGACCCTTACGCATGTTCCATTTTAACAATGAAGAACATTTTCTCAGAACCACCAACTGATATTTTTTTTTTAATTTTTTTTTTTAACATTTATTTATTTTTGAGACAGAGAGAGACAGAGCATGAACGGGGGAGGGTCAGAGAGAGGGAGACACAGAATCTGAAACAGGCTCCAGGCTCTGTCAGCACAGAGCCTGACGCGGGGCTTGAACTCACGGACTGCGAGATCCTGACCCCAGCCGAAGTCGGCCGCTTAACCAATTGAGCCACCCAGGCGCCCCCACCAACTGATATTTTAATGTCCCATTGGTTAGCATTTTGTCATGTACCTATACATCTGCAAGACGGACTATAATTAGCTGATATAATCAAGACTCAAATCATGAGGTTGGAGAGGAGCCTATGAAGTATCTGACAAAATGCTGATCTGTTTAGAAAGAAGAGGCATAATTTTGAGTAGGAAACCAACAGTAGTTATTATGTGCCCTTTCTATTTATCTTCTCTCGCTCTTGCAATACATATTAGCATTATTCCCGTACGGCCCTACAAAATCATCCATAAAAAAATAAGGAAAGCTAAAGTTACAAATAACTATACATTAAATTTTCTATGCCACATATACATATACATCATGGAAAATATTAATGTACAAATATTATGTTGTCATTTTTTTAAGCAATAGATTATTCATCTTTCTGTGGAAATGAATAGACTCTTACAAGATCATTTTTATTGACTGGATCGGCAATTAATTTTGTGACTGCCCAAATCATTAACCATTTGTGTATTCTTGTGAGTGTTCTTTGCCTGTTTTTCTTCACTTACTATTTCCACAATATTTGTAATTATATTACATTTCATTTTTAATATTTAAAAAATTAATTGAACTATTATTCACATGGTAAATTAGCTTTAGGTATACAACAGTGATTCAACAATTATATATATTATGAAATGCTTACCATGATAAATGTATTATGTTATTGACTATATTCCCTCTGCTATACTATGTTTTCTTATTTATATAAGACCTCTAATATATTACAAATATTAATTTTTATCATATATATTGCAACTACTTTCTCAATTGACTTTTGATTTTTTATGTTTGTATTTTTTCACTTTGAAAGGATTATAATTTTCAGGTAGTCAAATCCATCAAGTTTTTTCTGTGAAGACCTAGTTTTCCATGTTACTCTTAACATGCACTCCCCACCCTAGAGTTATATACAATTTCTTTGTTTCTGTTTTTTTACCCATGGCATACATTAAATGCTTTGACCCTGGAGCTCGTTTATTGAGGTTCAAGTCCCAGTCAGCTACATTTTAGGTATGCTACTTTGTGCAATTAAATCATAAATATTAGGTCAAAAAGAAGTCATTTAGAACCTACAATACTTGGCTATTCTTTTAGTATTTTTATTATGTATTTTATAGGTGAAGTTTTAATTGTTTTGGATTTAATTTGGTATATAGTACAATTTAGGGAGTTAACTTTATATTTTTAATGGTTAACCAGTTGTCTGAAAAACCACTTAATTAAAATAATAATTCTTTTTCTTATTTGACATTTGATCTTTATCAGAACTACATTCCTTATCTAATTTATGCATTACTGGACTATTTTGTTACATTTCTTTGTATTTACTATATTTTTTCTGTATTTTAATACTGTGCTTCTTGGTACAAAAAAAATTCTTGAGCCTCACTGTGAACTGTAATCTCTTATAAATTTCCTTTTCCTCTTTTCTCATTGGAAAGGTTTGTCTTGGCATCAACATCTTCTAATATTAATAACACAATTCATATTTTCTTACTGTTGACATCTTCCTAGTTTGTTTTCACTTTAATTTACTTTTCCTATGTCTGAAACATTTCATTTAGCTACATTTATGGTAAACGGCCTACAGCTGGGTTTTAGTTTTTGACCCAATCTGTTTGCAAATGTTAAATTAAAATGTTTTCTTTGATGTCGTGTTCTGCATTCCTAATCCTTTACTTTCTTTCCCTTAGTATATTTTTTTTCTTTTCTGTGCGTGTTTGTATGTGAATGTTTTAGTATGATACTTTGGATGGTTTCCTTCTGCCTTCACTATATTGCTAACTTTCTATAATATGTTAAAAATCCTATTTATTTATTCATCTACTTTGGTAATATTAACAACTTTCACTAAAAATAATGAGATAGGAGCATATTCTCTGGGACTTTCACCTCACTCCCAGCAGTCAACAACAGACAGCAGACCAGAAGTTTGGCTCTGTTCCCAAACTGTAGCTCAGAACAGCTTTCAAAGTACAGGCAGTATCTCTGATTAGTAGTTAAATCATCACCTCCTTCACCCTAGCACTTGTCCCTAGTTAGGAAGAGTGACCCAAGAGCCAGAAATTAGTATGGCTTAAAGAACATTTTATTGCACCTGTAGTTACCTCTGGGATTCTCAGATTTTATGTATGTTATATATACATAGCTTATTATATATAAAAATTATATTTATTATATATTCAAGTATATATATAATTACATTATATTTATATTTGTATATTTTATATTTATTCATATATTTATATTTATAATTTAAATTTATTTATATTTGAGTATATTTTACATATAATTTATATATGTATAAATGTGTGACTACCTCTGGGATTCTCAGAGGTATATATATTTATATGTGTGTATATATATACTATATATTATATATACCTTCATATTTTAAGTACTAAAATAATAGTCTTTAAGTCCCTTCAATCTTATCAAACCATTGTTGCTGTTAAAGCATAAAGCACTATCATTGTGATGGGTACTCAGGTACCATTTTAGAGTTTCAGAAGCAATTAAACAAGGCATGTGTGTGAATATGCTTTTAAAAGGAAAACAAAGTATTTTCCTTTCATCTTCTACCTGCTTCAAAATTGCCACATAATGTTCCTTCTTTTTCAATCTATACTCAGTACTGTATCCCACCATGGGTGGGATACAGGACAGAAAAGCTGTGGATGTAAGATAGAACACTTGTCCTTAGGACTTTTGTTAAGCCCTCAGAGAAATGAAACATCTTTAAATAGGTTATAGAACCAGATACAATCTTAAATACAATTTGTTAGAAGATACTTAAAATGTGATTCATCTGCTATTAACCTCTTGACCTCCTCTGCAGCATGTTGTCACCAAACAGGGAACAATCTAGAAGGCTTTCAGAATCTAACACCTCTGCTGTAAACATTTCAGATTAAAGTCCCTCCAGCTGGTTCAAAGAAGTCCTTAATTCTCCTGGAGGCTGCCTCTCTAGTTCAAGAACAGAAAGAAAGTTGATGGTGGGCTACGGAAGGAAAATAGTTTCAAGGGAGGAAAAACATACATATATGTTGGATACCAACAAAAATTTTAGGAAATCTAGCTAAATATATGTGGCTATTCCTTTAAATATCAGCTATGCTTTAAAGTACCTCTCGCTATTTGTTCCAGGGAAGTTCTTAGCATCTTAAACAAGAACTCTATATGTAGGAGTTGGGGAAAAAATCTGTTTAGCCTCATTAAAATTAGATAATAGCACTATCCCCTTTCATTTTCATACTTATTTCTGGAAGACCCTCATATGTGCATCTGTTTCATATGCTTGTTTCTCAGTCTGCACTATCATTTTCTAAATTGTGATGAAAATTTCTACAAACATTTCCAAGGAAATTTTTGGATATGTTTAAGAACTATGGAGACCATAGCTACCAAAGTTACAAATAGCTATTTGACAGTTTTATTAATAGCAAATACCACCACCTTTTCCTACTAAAATTACCTTATAGCTGAGTTTGTCAAATTAAAAGAAACAAAGAGAAAACAGAGCCTTGTCTATTTCTAAGCAAATACATACTTACATTCAACTTAGGCTCTGTGTCCAATTTTGTACTTCCTAGGAAAATATGTTCTTATAAAAATGTATGTGATGTTTTATATATTTCAGTTGAAATGAAAGATAATGATAATTTTGTTAGTCTTCCTTTGGTGGTGCTAAGAGTTCTGAATACAAAAGATACTTAATTGGATACTTTCTGCCTTTAGTCATACTTGAACATTTGCAGCAATTTTTTCTTATCATAGGCTTAAACCATAGAATAATCCATTTAATGTGAATTTTCTCTGATAACATATTTAGAAAACAAGACTATACAAACCATGAAGGAAGTCTGCTTTACTGTCTGATGTTATCTTTTATTCATCATTGTTTTGTTTCCCCAGTTCTTAGCATGGTTCTTTGCATGTAGAAGGTAGCAATAAATATTACTCAGTGATGCAGGAATGGAGCCACCCTTTATTCCGAAGAGTATGCCTAACCTTTGGTGTCACTCATCAGGTAAGTACTGGACACCTACCATGAGTTAATTTTGAGAATTTAATGGCAAATAAGTCACGGAACATAGGGTCCTAGTGGATGAAAATTTGACAAGCCACCACAATAACTGCTAATACAGAGATGGTACTGAGTGCTACAGGGGCTGCTGAGAGGCATCTCACACAAGCTCCTAAGAGAAAATGGATATATATACTGAAATATGAAGCATAAGTAGTTATTACTCAGGCAAAGGGAGATGGAGAATAGAAGTTGTTGATGGAAGGCATGGAGATAGAACACATCAGACAAAAGATACAGTGTGTGAAAAAAAAAAAAATCCAGAGAAAGACATCACTTGGAATTTTTAGAAAACTGTAAGAAGCTCAGTAAGTCTGGAGAATAGAACGTGAAGAGGACAGAAGTGAGACGAGAGACAGCAGAGGTAAACAGAGGTAAACATCTCCAACTTTAGGAAGAAATAGAATACCTGGCTCTGGGCCATGTGGCTACTAGTCATGCTACTGTGTTGGTCACTAATCCGGGTTTCACAATGGGTCACTTACTAGGAACATTTGGTTTGTCTTGAGAGTTCAAGGTTATGTCTTCTTGGTCTCCAAAACACAGTGTTAGATTAGGGTGTATTGGATAATTCTGCAGAGAGCTCTCTTAAAGCCTTTACTTCTACTAGTCAGAAATAACCTATAGAAAGAATATCTTCCACAGATTCCCAAGGCTTCAACTGCATGCAGGGCAGTATATATATTTGTTAACCCACTCTTGCTTTGGATCTAATGGGTGCTCACTATCTTGCATGACACTCCCTCACTATTACTGCTTTTACAGATGGATATGAGAGTGCAAATAGGGGGGGCAGGGTGTTGAATATCACCTTGTTTAGAACTTGGCCTCTGACCTCCTCCTCACTATTGCTCTAATTATAAGGGTCCTCATATCAACCCAAGAGACTCTAGTGCCAGAATTTATGAAGTCCATGAATATGAGGGTACTGCATGAAATCTCAGCACGAGTGCAAATTTGGCTCCCTTTTTTCCTCTGAGCCTAATCTTTCAAAGTGATTGGACTCAGAACAATTTGTCAAACGTAGCAATAATATTTGCTTACCTTATCCTCAAAACTCTGACCAGCCTTTCTTGCAGACAGTTTTGCTTAAATGTGTGGGGAAAAGCCAGTTTATTTTTATACAGAAGTAGAAGCAAGGCCAAGAACTGATAACCAGTTTTTTTTTAACTCTGGGTAAAAGTAAAGTCTGACACACGTTCACCCACATTGCTAAAATGAAGACAAGAAATGACAAGTGGCTCCAGAGGAATTGATTTTAGACTGTTTAAATCTGGATCAGTCAAGGGAAAAAGTTCTACCAAAAAACTTTCATCAAATACGCCATGCTCTCTCAAAGAACATCCTTATATTTAAGAAGTTAAAAAATCATTTTTTTTTTCCATGAGAGCTAATAGCTCACTGCAGTATGCTGAAGTAGTGTATAATAATAAAGAAAACAAGACAATTTAGGAGCATATATGATGGCCTTAGATAATTGAAAAGCCTCTATCCATAAAGTCAGATGAGCTTGCTTAGCAAGAGTTTAATTTTGGTCTGGAGTCAAGAAGTGATTACCAGCTCTGTGTTAAGGAAAAAAAAAAAAAAAAAAAGCCTATCTATTACTGCTACCTGAGAGCAAAAAGAATGGGGTCTAGACCAAGCAGAATAGAAGGCTGCCAGAAAGCTCTTTGGAATTTCAAGAATGGAGGAAAATGGACCGAGCACATTGAGTTTTTCTTTTCCTGTGCCTTACCGCACCCAGGGTGGACAAAGGGAGGCAGAAAATTATAGTAGAAATCATCCTGTGCAGACAGAATGTGAGAGGACCTGACCTCTGGCCTTGGCTTGGATTCTAACTGCATGATCCTAAGAAAGTCACTTAACTTACCTGAGCCCTATATTCCTCACACATAAAAATGAACAACTGAATTAGATACTCTCTGAGCTCTAGTCTATGAGCTTCAGGAAAATAAAAACTTTGTTTCTTCTTTGCCTCAGTAATGATCCTGGTACACAGTAGGCATCTAATAAGTGCTCCTTGTGCTAATAAAAAAAAAAAACTATGTTACATTTCTCTTGATAGAAAAACATCATACATGTATATACTTAGAGGTTAAAATAATTCATAAAAGATACATATTGACAATGTACATTGATTAGAATAACAAATTACATAACTAAGGAAACCACACATAATTTGAAATAAATATTAAGAGTTTCATAGAGATGGCACTTTGACGTAGAATGCAACTAATAAGTATGACCAATACTTTCTAACATATTTTTATGGATACCAGTTACAGTAGTGATCTTGTTCAGGAGGGGATACTTGTTTCTACTGAGATTGTAATGATAAAAATGGTCAAAGACAAAAAACTGAAGAATGAAACCAAATCATTGGCTGCAGTGAAGTCTAATTGCAATTCTTTTTATTCTGAAAGTCCTATGTGAATAGGAGAGAGATTGAGAGAGTGATCGGTAAACACAACATTTGCATAAAATCTCTACATGCCACTCTCAGGTTACACTGATGCCCCTTTGAAAGAGATGTGGTATGGGGCTAAGTCCTTTGTGACACTCACTACAATCAAAGGGCTAAGGACAATCAAAGGGCTAAGGACATAGGGTGATGGCCCCCAAGGCAGTCAGAACACAACTTGGCAGGGGGAGACAACGACAGAAGGAAAGGGAAAACCTTTGGAAATGCTACAGCTTCTCTAACTACTTTCTCTAGTTAGTAGTATGTTGACTTCTGGCCATCCATGAAAGAGATTATTAAAGATAAATGTAAAAGGTATCTGTGGGGAAGGGGAAGCTCTCCTAACAATGATAACACAGATAATGATGTATACACATTAAATTTTCCTATATCCAGAGTTTTAAATGTGGGTGTAGGGGTCCCAGGGCGGCTCAGTCAGTTAAGCATCCGATTTTGGCTCAGGTCATGATCTCACGATTTGTGAATTCGAGCCCCACTTTGGGCTCTGTGCTGACAGCTCAGAGCCTGGAGCCTGCTTCAGATTCGGGTCTCCCCCTCTCTCTGCCCCTCTCCCACTCACATTCTGTCTTTCTCTCAACAATGGACAAACATTAAAAAAAAATTAATGTGTGTCTACAAGCTGAAACAAAACTCTAAAATAACATGGTTCCTTTCTTCACACCTAAGCCTGAGACCATTTTACATGGAGTTTTACCATTTCTACATCATGTATAATCTCACCTCCAGCCTTTTGTTTTTAAAATATTAAATCAGCCTAAGGGGAAATTTATTTGCAAATATTCAGTGAAATAAAACACAGGACATCCTTCTCTCTTTGCTCATAAAAGATGTTGAGGAGTAATTATTTTCACAGCAAATATTACAGTAGAGTTTACCAAAAGAGTCTGAAAATGAAAGAAATACTGAAATTTTTTAGTCTATAAAATAATACTATGCCCCATGTATACCAACATAAAAAGAATAGGGTTATGATCACCTTGAGTCAAATAACTATTTTTTAAAAAAAGTTTGTTTATTTATTTTTTAGAGAGAAAGAGAGAGCACAAGCAGGGGAGGGACAGAGAGAGACACAGAATCTCAATCAGGCTCCAGGCTCTGAGCTGTCAGCACAGAGTCTGACATGGGGCTCAAACCCACAAACCATGAGATCATGACCTGAGCTGAAGTTGGACATTCAACTAACTGAGCCACCCAGGTGCCTCTTCACTGTGTCTTTTTTTTTCTTTAAACACATTATATACATAAACATGTGACATTTGGGTATCCACTCTAGAATGGATCTAATTCAATTAGAATTAGTCCTGATGTAGGCTGTCAGCATATGGCTGCTCCGATTCATAAATTCCTCAAGATCCCAGCATTTCTCCTCTTGTTTCTAGATCATGAGTAGCTGTCACTCCTAAGTTTACCTGATGTTCCAAAATAGCTTCTTTTGCTTAGTCATTATATCTGTATGGAATGAAAAGAGAAGGATATGTTCCCTCCTAGAAGATACTTCCCAGTACTTATAAATACTTCCTATGTTCCACAGGCCAGAACTTAATGGTAAGATTACACCTGACAGCAGTCAGTCTTACTGTAAGCAGCCATATGTACTTGTAGATATGTAGAATAAAGAAGAAAACTGGAATAACACTTTTATTTTTTAGATGAATGATCAATATATCCTGTTATTAAAGCTACCCAAGACATAATAACCTCATATCTACCCAAGACATAATAACCTCATATGGCAACCAAGTTGTGCTGAATACAGACCTATCTTTTAATGATGAACATTTGAAGCCATTCTTAAGTTCCTTGACTGGAGGGTGGTATTGATGACATTAAATCCCAGACATCATGCCTCTTGAAAGGTCAGTGTCTTTGGTTCTGCTTATAAAAGAAAACATTCCCCAAAATCCATCTTATAAATGCATTCCATTAATCATAAAGTAAACCAGGTCAGAATTTCAAATTTAGCACAACCACAAAGCCAACCATTTCAAAATTAATACTCTTCTAACAAAGAATGAGTCCGTTACATTCAAAAGGGCAATAGGTGTCAAGTTCTATCATAGTATGGTATATCAGCAGTATTTTGCAGAGTTGATTATTTTTTCCAAGAACATTCCTCACTTGTTTTCCACGACTTTCTACTCTCCTGGTCATAGTTTTCGCTCATTGGCATGTGTACACACACACACACGTATTTTTCTCCTAAGCTCTTTTCACCAACTTCTATTGACATATTCGGTTTATTGTCAGTCTCCCCAAACCAAAATTAAGCACCATGAAAGCAGGGGTTTCAGGCTTCTGTTCACTACATCTTGAGTACCTAGACCAGTATTTATAATATAGAAAATGCATAATGTGTTTGCCAAAGAAACTAATGTTGTATCTTTGCATAAAAAGCATAAAACATGACCTGTGTGAACTCCTCATATCTACTGTTCTGTTTGCTAAGCCAGATCCATAGTTAATGGAAATTTGCTGATCTATAAATCCTCATGGTTTGCTCTTTGCCTTTCTTTATTTTTGTTTTATTTATGCAATAGCAACAGATCAGCTGGATACAGATCCACATCAGACTAAACATTTGCTCTTCTGAGAATTTGCCAATGTACGCATTTTAATTGACCTATTACACATGGCTGAATGAATCAAATGATTCACCATGGTTAAGTCCCTTTTGATTACATAGGAATAATGCAGCTTTCTAGCACTCTTCCTTGCCTACATATTTAATATTATTTGGTGTATATTCTCTTTCAATTTGCACTCCATCTTCCATTTGGTGGAGCCCTTTTTTTTTTCATTTTTCCCAAGAGGTGCATCTTTTGTGCGCCCATATGAGATTAAAACATTATATGAGGCCTAAATACACACAACATTTGCTTCTGTGCGTGCGCTGAAATCATTTTCTAGCATTATAACACACATAAGGTCTATTGTACAACACACTTTCATTTCATCTATAACCAAACTGAACAGGAGTGACAATGTGGAAATGAAAAGAGTTTACTCCTGTTCAGCTTGAGAAATTGCATCTGACACGAAGTGAAAGGAAATATGTGGGAATGTTGAAACCAGAAAAGAAAAACAGTGAAATCTGTCACAGGAAGAAAAATGTCATTCTTTATACTCCTCTCCTCAAGGAAAAAAATATATATCATGTTTTTTAACAATTAAAAGTGTCAGCATCCTTTGCAAGTTATTTCTTATAGTTTACTTAATAGAGTTTAGGTTTATTACATTGTATAGTCTCACATCACTAAAGACAATATTTTCCCATCATTACTGCTATAAACTGCTTCAGGAACATGTAATATTAAAATCATGGCAGGAAAACTCATCAGTGGCTAAGGCACTTAACATAGCTCTCGATTTAGAAATAAATTTCTAACCAATACTGCACTATAAATTGGAAGAACAAAAAAGCTTACAAAAGAAGTAAACTTAAAGATAGTAAGTGTGTCTAAACATGGTGTGGTTGAGACTTACTGTTCTGTTTAGCCTCTTCTTCTTTGGTTAACAATGCCTTCTATTTCTTTCCCAGTACCATGATTTCCCCTTTCACAATCTGTATGTGATTTGACTCCTTTCATGACTCTTATAGTCTGTAGGTTTGTGCTCCCAACATTCACATGTTAAAGACCTAAAGACCTAAACCCTATTAAAATGCTATTTGGAAGACAAGCATCTGGGACATAATTAGGCTTAGATGAGGTCATGAGGGTGGGATCTTTTTAATTTCTTTTTTTTTTTTTTTTTTTTTAGTTTGAAGAGAGAGAGCATGAGTGGAGGAGAGGGGCAAAGGGGAAGAGAGAGAAGTGAGAGAGAATACACACTGAGCATGGAGCCTGACACAGTGCTCAATCCCATGATCCTGGGATTGTGACCTGAGGTGAAATCAGGAGGCAGATGTTCAACCAACTGAGCTACCTGGGCACCCCAGGAGGGGTCTTCCATGTGGGATTTTGCCCTTACAAGAGGAGGGAGGAGAGGAAAAAAAATCTCTCTCTACCATGTAATGACACAGAGAAAGGGGGGCTGTCTGTACCCTGGGTGTCTGAGCTCCCACCAGAACCCAACCATGCTGGTACCCAGATGTCAGGCTTTAAGCCTCCAGAAATGTGAGGAAATAAATTTCTGTACTTTAAGCCACTCGGTCTATGACCTTCGTGTGTATTTATGAGTTAGGCCTGGCCCATCTGTGTATTTCATCCTTCTGACCATACTAACTGAATCATGGGGGATTATGTGGCATAACTCAAACCATTAAGAGTGAGATCCAGATATTTTTTTTAGAATTCCCTCAGCCTTTCTCAGCTGGGGTTCCTCACCTGGATCACAACACGGCAAATGGTTTCATGACTGCATTCTCAATTATCCCAGAGACAGCACCTCACTATTAACATGCAAAATGCCGAGGAAAAAAAGTGAATTGTTCGTGTGTGATGCATCCATTGTCTTGAAACAGTGAGTGTATTAAGGCAGAATTTAAATCTCTCGGATTTAAACTCCAGTCAGGAAAGTCTCCCTTACTGGGGAGTGTGAGATTGGAAGAATGAAAAGCTGGAGCTCCTAGGTGCCCGTAGAGCTCGAGGAGGAAGCACACACGAAGTGCAGAACCAGGGGGTGGAAACATTGCGGGAACGCAGAGATCACATCATACTGCAACTAGCACCACGCCCATAATAGTTACACAAACCAAACCCTTCCTTCTAGTTTACGCCCATTTGAGATAGATTTTCTCATACTTGCAGCAGAAGTCCTGATTGATATATTTATATGTTTCAGTGGGACTTTGGAAGAAAATCAAATTGTGTTTTATATTTCATTATAAAGTGTTACTTTTAGATAGTGTGAAACAGAAAAATGTTCCACTCCACAGTCTATCAGAAAGAGACAAGAAGAAAGTGGGAAAGAGAAACACAGGCTGTGCGTTTATAGCATAAACTAAACAAATGCATAAAACACCTCACTTTGCCCCCTCTCTTTGATTCTGGCTTCTCTTGTTCACACCAGAGAAGGAGAAACATGTTTCCTCATGGCTGGGACAGAATTTATCTAGTCCTCTGTGCCTGAAGGCGTTGGGATGGTAGTGATGTGGAGGTGGGAGTGGGTGAGTGTTTACAGAAGTTCAGCTGTGCCACCTCATTAAGACGTGTCCATCAGCCCTGTAGCCGCGGATATCATCCAAAGTTGTTGCTACAGCTGCGATGCTTTAGTGACAGCTCTGAGAAGCAGGACAAAGTGATCCATTCAAGAACCTGTTTACAAGTGATTTTGTGAAATGAGAATAAAATCGGGAGACATGTATAAATTATCCTTTCTTAGTCATACCAGTTTAGGAACTAAAAAGAGCAGAGTCGTAATAATGAAAATCCAACCTTCGTACTACAGCGTCCAGCCACCCTCAGAGCCTCCCCTAATTATATTCGGGCATCTCCTGAGGGGTTTCACATCTTGATCTTTCACTTCTCAAAATGTGATAATGCATATGGTAAAACAGTCATGAGGCCTCAGAGAGCAGTAGTGAAGAGGTCTGGCTTTAGGTGCAAATCCCAGCTCTACTATTAACTAGAAGTGTACCCTTGGGTCAATTAGTACAATGGAGAAGATAGCACTTTCCTGATACAAAACGACTCAGTAAGATTTTAAATGTGAGAGGCTTAACACAGTGCCTGGCACATTTCCAACATCAACTGCGATTTCTTAAAATTGCTAATAAAGTCTTATTGACTCCTATCTCAATGTTAAATACTAAGACCACAGAAGACTGACTTCCTAAGAGCTACTGAAAGTGCTACTTAAGAAGTCATTTAGAAGCAAATAAATGAGAACTACCTGGCTGAGCCTCGTCAGAAGTAAAATCGTGAAAGATAAAAAATATGTTGTCTTAGTCCACTAAGTTTGAGGTGCTTTAGTAGGAAGCAGTGAATAACTGGAACACTAAGTATTTGTGTTTTCATGGCTAGTGTAAACAGAAAATTTTCCCTTTTTCCTATCTTGTTATTTGCTCACTTGTTCATACAAGAAGACCATTTTTGTACATTATTTATATATCATTTATTTTATAAATTAAAATTTTAAGAACCCATTATGTTGAATTTTCTTTCTTTTTTTTTTTTTTTCTTTTTAGAGAGAGAGCGTGCACACACTAGGGGAGGAGAGGGGCATAGGGAGGAAGGGAAAGGGGGAGAGAGTGGGGGGAGAATCTTAAGCAGGTTCAATGTTTAGCACAGAGCCTGACATGGGGTTTGATCTCACAACCTTGAAATCATGACCTGAGCTGAAATCAAGAGTCAGATATTCAACCAACTGAGCCACCCAGGCACCCCCATATTATTTTTAATTGATTTTAAGTTACTTTTTAGGTTTCTCATACATGAATTCAAATACCATTTGCAACCTATTTTTATACTACTTATTTTATTTGCGTGTCTAATTCTATTGGCCACATCTAGAACAAGGTGAAAATACAGTGGCAATATAGGTCTCCTGTTTTATTGCTAATGTCAACGAAAATCCTTCTAGATATCTTACCTGGATTTAAACAAAACCACTGTAAAGAAAGTTCCCTGTATTTTTACTTTACTAAGAGTTTTTAAATAGCTTTTTAAAATATCATGAATAGCTATTCAGGTTTATCAAATTTTCAAAGCATCTTGCTCAGTCATTCTGGAATAATATTTCTGATGAATTATTATTTTCTGTAACATATAATTGGATTTGTTTTGTTACACAATCTGAGAGCCTTTTTCTTAAGATGATTTCTCTTATTTACATTTAATGCCATAAAAATGGTCGAGTTTAATAATTTTATGTTTTATGTTTTTAATCTTGTTTTTCCTAATATTTGGTACCTGGTCTATATTATCCCTTTTGAGTGAGTGTTTTTTTTTTTTTTTTCCTATCAAAGTACCCAGAAGATTTACAGACTATGCTTAATTTTCTAGTAAGTACTATTAACACCTCAAATTATATAATTAAACATTTCTTAATTCATCAACTCTAAAAAATTCTTTAAACATAAAACTATACTGGGGCACCTGGGTGCCTCGGTCGGTTAAGCATCCTACTTTGGCTCAGGCCATGATCTCACCATTCAGGAGTTCGAGCCCCGTGTGAGGCTCTGTTCTGACAGCTCAGAACCTGGATCTTGCTTCGGATTCTGTGTCTCTCTCTCTGTGTGTCCCTTCTCCACTTGTGCTCTCTCTCTCTCTCTTAAAAATAAAATAAAAACATAAAGAAAAATTTTAATGTAAATATATATAAATAAAAATATGCATTTATATTTTCTTGACTTTCTCATACTCTCTCCATCCCCCAGTATGTCATACGAACTAGCATTTGATATTTTATCTAGACTTATGTCATTTTATATTTCTTATGGATCTGAAATTTATTTATGTTATTATTTACTCTTAGATAGTATTTTAGTATTCTTTCTTATAGCTTTATCATTCTACACTCTGATTTTGATTTGCTTCTTGATTGTAATCAAGTAGTTACCCCAAGTACTCATGGGTGCTATAAATGTGAGGTTTTGCATGTTTGGGAATAAATTTGTTCTAAGCTGGATGAGGGCGAAAGGGGTAATTAGTAAAAGGGTTAATCACAGATTCCCTATTGCTTCTAGCTTATGAAACTATTGTGTTTGCATGAAAAGATGCTCAACATCACTAATCATCAGGAAATGGCAATCAAAACTCTGATGAGAAATTACCTTACGCCTGTCAGAACAGCTAGAATCAACAAGACAAGAAATAATAAGTGTTGGTGACAATGTGGAGAAAAGGGAACACTTGTGCACTGTTGGTGGGAATGCAAACTGGTGCAGCCAGTATGGAGGTTCTTCAAAAAATTAAAAATAAAAACCATATGATCCAGTAATTCCACTACTGAGTATTTACCCAAAGAAAATAAAAACATTAATTTAAAAAAATACATGCCCCCCAACAATGTTCATTGCAGCATTGTTTACAATAGCCACAGTGACAATGTAGATGGACCTCAAGCATATTATGCTAAATGAAAGAAGTCAGAGACAGACCAATGCTGTATGATTTCACTTATATGTGGAATCTAAAAAACAAATGAATAAACAAACAGCAGGAAAAACTCCATAAATACACAGCACTAATGGTTGCCAGAGGAGAGAGGTATGAGGAGGGGCAAAATGGGTAAAAGAAAGTGGGAGACAGAGGCTTCAGTTATAGAACGAATAGATTATGGGGATAAAAGGTGTAGGGTGGGGAATATAGTTAATAGTACTTAAAAGCACTGTATGGTGACAGATGGTAGCTACATTTGTGATCAGCATAGGGTAATGTATAGACTTGTGGAATCACTATGTTGTACACCTGAAACTGATGTAATACTGTGTGTCAATTGTACTTCAAAAAAAAAAAAATTCTGCTGTGTTTAAAATTTATACTTAGCAAAATGGTCAGGAGGAAGGTTTAGGGAAAAAATATGTTTTGAACAAACGTTTTTACCTAGAGCACTCTGTTGATACTTTCAATAGGAAATATAGATCTGTAGTTCAGCAGAAAGATCAGATTCAGAAGGTAAAGAAAGGTATTAGAGTTATTACCATACATGGAGTAGTTGAACTTATTGGAAAAGAGAGGATCACCAAAACTAAACATAGATAACTGATAGATTTTTGTGTAATGTGATCACTTAAAAAGGAAATAGAAAAGAAATAATTTACGTGAGGAGATTCGAAAACAGTCAGAGGTAGGAAGAAATCCAGGAGAAATCAGTGTTGCGGAAGCAGAAGAAGATGTTTCCCAAAGCAAGGTATGATCACCCAGAGCACATATTGTAAGTCAGACAGTAAGTTCTAGTATTTTTAATAAAAAAATTAAACCTTCATCGTGTGCCTTTAGTCATTGGTAACCTTTATTACAACAGTTTTAGTAGAGTGCTGTGGGCAAAATTCTGATTGTCATGGGCACTGTAATTGGAATTAATATCTAGTAAACTGTATGTGAGAAACCAAGGGAGAGTGCAAGAAAACTGAAATATGTAAACATCAAGGAAAACGTTTGCCACATTCATTTGACTTTTAGATTTCAAATAATCAGCAAAGTAAAGGTAAACTAGAAATCTGGTCTGGCTGTATGGATTATTAGTTACCCTCATTGATGTAAATTGCCTACCATGGACAGGTAATTACCAAGTACAGAATATCTATGATATGTATTGTCAATATGGGTCAGATTATTTTGTGGAGAGTTATTTAGCTAAAACTAACCCCATTTCACGAAACTTCAGCGTTCATGGGCTTGTAGAACATTACTCTGTATGTGATTTTAGAGAAATGGAAAGGCCACTAGCTCCTGGGAGAGTTCTTACTGCAGGAGAGAATGGGTCAGTGACTTATCAAACCCAGTGATTGTATTTTATGTTACATTCTAGTGTAACATTGAGTGGGGAACATTGCATATTAAATCATGGAAACAATTTTTCTAGGAATCCGTGCTGTTAGGGAAAAAGGGTATAAGCCCTCTCGTGTCTTCTCCACCACCCTGCCACCATCTCCTCTACCCTCACACTTATTCCCCATTTCACTCCACCAGGCAGAAATTGTTCACGAGGATGGCAAATAAACATTTTGTTGAGACAGGAAACACCTGGCAAAGAACCTAAACAAAAACAACAGGGTCATGAAAGATTTTGAGAAAAGGACACTGTTGACACAATAGGCAGAAAGGATTACCTAATCACGTGCTCATAGGATCCATTTCCCCAGCATCTTGAGGTTTTTTGTTGTTGTTTTGTTTATTTTTGAGACAGAGTGAGCGAGAGCACCAGTGGAGGAGAGGCAGAGAGAGGGGGAGACAGGATCCAAAGCAGGCTCTGTTCTGATGGCAAACAGCCCATTGCAGGGCTGGAACTCACCAACCACGAGATCATGGCCTGAGCCAAAGTCAGAGGGCTTAACCGACTGAGACACCCGGTGCCCTCTAAGTGACTTCTTTTAATCTAATTGAAACATTTATCTTTCAGTGCGCCTGGGTGGCTCAGTCGGTTAAGCAGCCGACTTCGGCTGGGGTCATGATCTTGCGGTCCGTGGGTTCGAGCCTCGCGTGGGGCTCTGTGCTGACAGCTCGGAGCCTGGAGCCTGCTTCGGATTCTGTGTCTCCCTCTCTCTGACCCTCCCCCCATTCGTGCTCTGTCTCTCTCTGTCTCAAAAATAAATAAACTTAAAAAAAAATTAAAAAAGAAAAAGAAACATTTATCTTTCTACTTTTAGTTTACAACTTCTATGTATTTTGTAGTTAAAACTTTGCAAGGTTCTTAAAGGCACTTTTGCTTATAGCTGAACTATGTCTACCTTGAGTAGTTTAGGCAACTTTTGGCTGGGTGGTTCTAGAATTCAAAGAGCAAATCTAAAACTGGCCATTTACCTTGTTATAATAACACCTGTGCAGTTATACTGATTACTTAACCACCTTGCCTTGTTTTTTTCTACCTTATACAGAGAAAATAATCAAGAGGCCTAAGAACAACAGAGCAACTGTTTTCCTAAATTTGATATTTTGTATTGTTAATTCTTCCACATTTGTTACATTAACATTAGGTGAAATACGAAATTGCCATGTTATATGTCACAAACGGTCAAATCCCGGTAATTTCATGTGCTTCATGCATAAACAACGATAATTTTATTTCCATGAATCTGCTCACACACTCCACTGCATCTGCCCCTCAGTCAGCAGCTCCCCTTCTCCCTTCTTCCATCATGTAAGACCAATTGCTTATTGGGATCTCAGTGTAAGTGACGCTTCCTTTTAGAAGTCTTCCTTGACCTCTTAATCCATTCAGGCTGCTATAAACAAACTACCGTAAACTAGGTGGCTCATACATAGCCAACATTTCTTTCTCACAGTTCTGGAGGCTGGGAAGTCCAACTTCATGGAACCAGAACATTCAGCACCTGTGAGAGCCTGCTGCCTCGGTAACACCTACCTTCTCCCTGTGTCCTCACAAAGCAAAAGGGCAGGGGAGCTCTTTGGGGCTTCTTTTGTAAGGGCACTAATCCTATTTATGAGGGCTACAAACTCATGGCCTAATCACCTCCTAAAGGCCCCACGTCAAAATTATACTGGGGATTACTTTTCAACATATGAATTTTGGGGGGACACAAATATTCAGACCATGGCAACCTCCGTACTAAGTTACCTCTCTCCCCCATGGACACTCATGTACACTTCCTTTATAAGAGGCTTCACAGCTGAAATTTTACATTTATAATTGTGATTATTTAATCAATGCCTCTTCTGCTTATCAGACTTTAAGCAACATGAACATAGAAACCATGTTTGTTTTACCCATTTTGTCTCCAGTACCTAGTACTATGCCTGGCATATAGTGTGTGTCAAATAACTGAAAGGTGGAAGAAATGAATAATCTTAAAAATACAATATTTATTTTGTACCCTTTTGTACCCTTATTCAATAAGGGTACTCTAAGGGTACTCTGCACTTAAAATTTATACCCAGTAAAGTTAAAACATAGCATCTAAAAAGCTAAAAGCATCTTATATACTCAAAAATCTTAGTACTTCGAAAATGGATGTTTATTTTTCCCATCTGTTTATTCATTATTTCAAGAATATGTAGAGCTAATCTGACTCATTAATGAACAGTGAGTGAATTATAGATAGTGAATTATAGATCCTGTTATCAAAGATACCATTTCTATTGATGTAACCATATTCTTATAAATTTTAAAGTAACTAAATGGTAAAAAGTGATCCCTAAGAATATTGTAATAGAATTTTAGTTCTTAAAGAAAGATTTTTATTTCTTGTAAATTGGATAAATATATTTCTTTTGGCCAAAAACTTTAAATGGTTTTTGGTACCTGAAGTTACTGAATGTCTATATAACCAGAGTTTTACTATTACTAATTTATAATCAATTCTAGTAGACTAATTTATAAACACTCTGCTCAGGTACTCAAATAATTCAGAAGCCAATAACATATATAACAGCATAATTATTTACGTGGATAAATAAAGTCCCTTAGAAACCACTATATGCCAGACTAGGCAAATCAGTATTTACTCCGGAGATGGTCATCAATGTAGAACATTAATCAAGCCAAGTGAAAATTGAATGCAATTAATGGCTTAGGAACTACAAATATTCTCTTGACTAAACTGAAAAATGGCTGATTCTGTATTGCATGATAAGCAAGCAAAGAAATTGAAAATATTTTGGCAAATACCCAGGAAACTTTGACTACTTTCCCAGATGTTCTAGCTGTTCACTCCAAATAGACTACAAATACTAAAAGGTACATAGAATATAAACTTCTGTCTTCTTACAGAAATTGGCAGCCTTGCCTTGTAAGTGACAGCGGAAAAGAAGACTAAAAATTCCTTCCACAACTCACTTTTAGAAACAATAAAATCTAAATATTTACTGTTTATGAAGAGATCAAGGCCAAAGGAGAGAGAAAAGAAATAAAAGTAACAATAATTATTCTTTATTCCACTATGGCAAAAAAAAAAAAAAAAATGGGTGGGGCGGGGGAGAGGTAGGAAATCAAAGTAATTTCTGAGGGCACAACCCAGGTCTTTTGTAGGCTTACCATCTCTCACAAATCAGCAAGGCATCAACATATCTTTGTTAAGTCAATGAATTAATAAATGAATTAATGGCTATTTATCTTTTCTTATTCTTACACACCAGGCTTCTCTCTTATCAAAAGAACATCCAGAATCTTACATCTAATTATTACAGTTTCAGTCCTAATGAATAGTGCAGGATAAAATAACCAATCACATACCCATACACACACACACACACAGAAGATAATAAGAAAGTTTTAGGTACTTTTATTTTTGAATAGAAATATCAACTTTTATTATCCTTTTGGAGATACCTATTTTATGCACACTTGTAGAAAGAATATGAAAAAAGACAAGGTTAACATTAACAATTCAGCATTTACCAATAAAAGAATGGAGAAAAAATAAATAAATGAAAGAAATGAGAAAAAAATCAAAGTTACTGATGGTAAACACACTAGAGTAGAAGACTGCCTCAAAATTCTAGGTACTTTGTATTTATTCATTGGTTAAATGACTGGCTCAAAACAAGAATTATTTTAAAAATCAAGTGCCACTCTAGAAAAGAGTACTTTCTCAAAATATTTAGTAATACAATCAACATTTATTGGGCAATTCAATGTCCTATACAATGTCCAAATATTGAAGATCCCAACAAAGCATAAGGACATCTCATAACAGGTCATAAACGTGACATAAGATACAAAGACAAAGACATATGAACAATGATCTACAACACAGAAAGTCAAACACTATAATAAAGAATGTGTAAAGATCTTTAAGGGAGAAGGATATGCATTAGATAAATGAAGGCAAGAGAGGAAGTTTCATTTGGAGATTGCCTTGGAGGATGGATAGGAATTTTAAATATGAACACCAATATCTAATACTTATAGAGAAAAAAAAGATAAAACAATTCCTTTACACACAACGATTTACTGACTGGAGTATATCATATTGCTGTAACCAATATCACTACTACAATGTACATTTTACTGTTGGTCCTTCTATTAATAACAATTTTGTGCCCATAGTTGTTCCTTTTTAATCATTTGCCACAAAAAGTCTATACAATGGATTTAATTTTAAAAGGATTTTTATTGAAAGGTTATATTTCCATTTTTATTTTTTTTATAGATCCAGCAAAACTACTTTGATT
The DNA here is from genome assembly GCF_028749965.1 of Puma concolor. Classification (NCBI taxonomy): domain Eukaryota; kingdom Metazoa; phylum Chordata; class Mammalia; order Carnivora; family Felidae; genus Puma; species Puma concolor. The sequence goes on along the minus strand of NC_141674.1, from coordinate 144,881,248 downwards.
TTCATAAATTTTCAGAGTTCTAGTCCCAGATGGTGCCATTAGAAGGTCCTGAACTTAGCCCATGGACACACCAAATCTACACATGGAACCATTCCCTCTGAAAAAAATCCAGAAACTGGCTAAGAGATTTATACATGTTGGATGAACCCACATGGAAAAGGGAAAAAGAGGCTGAAACAAATTCTCACCATAAACCCCATCCTCACACAGCAACATGCAATCAGGAAGAAACTCTCCAACCTCTCCCAGAGGAATAAAGAGTTTGGACACAACATCTGGGGCCCCAACTTTTAAAATTTCTACCTGAAGGATGGGTTCCCAAAACACTAAGCTCTGAAAGCCAGCTGGGCATGCATCAATGAGACCCACAAGAGCATAGCAAACAAAGACACAATTCTTGGTGAGTTCACAAGAGCTCAGTCAGTCTATCACCCAGGGTATAGCATAGACAGAACAGATAGAAACATCCATCTCCCTATCTTTCTCTGAAAAAGCCCTATTTGCAAACTTTAAAAGTTGCTGCCTAAAGTTCAGGCATCTCATTTAGCACACATCTAGAGACTCTAACCTTTTCGAGAGACTGTGATCCTCTCTAGGAACTGGGAAGCCCAGAGGGTGTCACTTCCATGTTGTCTCTCTGGCCCACAACAGGATACTAGTGTCTCCCTAGAGAGAGCTTCTGCACACATCTGACACACCAGTCTTTGCAGCTGCCACAAGGGAACACACCCTTGATTGCCTGGTTCTGGTAACCAGCAGGGCTTGCATTCACAGGTCCCACACAATTGTAGCAAATGAGAGTTCTTAACAATCCATTTTCCCAGGGCTCAGTACACAGAGGGCAGACAGGAAGGCCCATCTTCCAGTCTTTCCCTGAAACATACCTATTTGCGTAGTTTAAAAGATGCTGCCTGAGGGTCCAGCTTCCAGTTAGTCTACATCTAGGTGCTCACCAAGATACTGCCCACTGGTACATGAACAAGTTCTTGACACACCCCAACTACTGAGAGCTATTAAGAACAAAGGCAGCTCAGACAATCACAAAGGTTTGAGAGACAACCAAGAGCTTGAACCAGGGTAGAAGTTTCATCTCCTACACAAAACCACTGTCAAGGGGCACCCAGGTGGCTCAGTTAGTTAACATCCGACTTTGGCTCAGGTCATGATCTCACAGTTTGTGAGTTTGAGCCTCACGTCAGGCTTTGTGCTGACAGCCCAGAGCCTGGAGACTGCTTCAGATTCTGTGTCTCCCTCTCTCTGCCCGTTGCCCACTCATGATCTGTCTCTTACTCTCCAAAATAAATAATAAACATTAAAAAAAAACACCCTGTCAACACTGGGAGAGGTGACTATTTTTTTTCTAATGTGCAGAAACCGTCACATAGAATCAAATAAGATGAAGAAACAGAGGTATATGTTCCAAACAAAAGAACAAGTTAAAGTTCCAGAAACATACCTTAATTAAATGTATAAGTAATTTACTTGATAAAGAGTTCCAAATAATGGTCATAAAATATGCTCACTGAAGTCAGAAAAACAATGCATGAAAAAAAGAGCATTTCAGCTGATAGAAAATATAAGAATGTAGCAAACAAAAACAACATAGCTGAAGAAAACAACTGAATTGAAAGATTCAATAGAGGAGTTCAACTATAGACTAGACCAAGTAGAAATAAAGGATTAGTGGATGCAAACAGGGCAGTGGAATTTATCCAGAAAAGGGGAGGGGGGGGGAAGTGTTATCTTACAAGACATATGGTACAACATCAAGTGGACCAATATTTGCATCATTGGGGTCACAGAAGGAGAAGAGAGAAAGGGGCAGGTAGCTTTTTCAAAGATATAATGGCTGAAAACTTCCCTAACCTGGAGAAACAGACATTCAGAGACAGGAATCCAAAATTCCAAACAAGAAGAATCCAAAAAGAACCACACCAAAGACATTACAATTGACAAACGTTAAAGAGGAGAGAATCTTAAAAGCAGCAAGAGAAAAGGAAAAGCAATTTGTTCATATACATGATAATTGGCAGATTTTTGCAGGTGAAAAGTGAACAGCACGATATATTCAAAAAGAAGAAAGAAAAAATCTGGCAACCAAGAAGATTCTACCCAGCAAAACTGTCCTACAGAATTGAAAGAGAAATAAAAGGTTGTCAGGACAAGCAAAAGGTGAAGGAGTTCATCACCACTGGACCAGCTTTATGAGAAAGGCTAAAGGAACTTCTTTAAGCTGAAACAAAAGGAGGGTAAGTAGTAACAGGAAGATATATAAAAGTATAAATCTTGGGTACAGGTAAATTTGTAGTTGACTTAAAATAACTCTAATGTTGTAATGGTGGTGGCTAAATCAATTATAAATCTAGTAAAAGGTTAAAAGATAAAGTATTACAAATAACTATACCTACAATAACTTGTTAATGGATTCACAAGCTAAAAAGATGTAAATTGTGACATTAAAACAAGAAATGTGTTTAAGAATTAAGCCAAGGGGCGCCTGGGTGGCTGAGTCAGTTAAGCGGCTGACTTCAACTCAGGTCATAATATCACAGTTTGTGAGTTTGAGCCTCTAGTTGGGCTCTGTGCTGACAGGTCAGAGCCTGTAGTCTGCTTCAGATTCTGTGTCTCCCTCTCTCTCTACCCATCCCCTGCTTGTTCTCTGTCTCTCTGTCTCTCTCTCTCTCTCTCAAAAATAATAAACATTAAAAAAAATTTTTATGGGAATGCAAGCTGGTGCAACCACTCTGGAAAACAGTATGGAGGTCCCTCAAAAAACTAAAAATAGAACTACCCTACGGCCCAGCAATTGCACTATTGGGCATTTATCCAAGGGATACAGGCGTGCTGTTTCGAAGGGACACATGCGTCCCCATGTTTATAGCAGCACTATCAACAATAGCCAAAGTATGGAAAGAGCCCAATGTCCATCGATGGATGAATGGATAAAGAAGATGTGGTATACATATACAATGGAGTATTACTCAGCAATCAACAAGAATGAAACCTTGCCATTCGCAACTATGTGGATGGAACTGCAGGGTATTATGATAAGATAAATTAGTCAGAGAAAGACAAAAATCATATGACTTCACTCATATGAGGACTTTAAGAGACAAAACAGATAAACATAAGGGAAGGGAAACAAAAATAATATAAAAACAGGGAGGGGACAAAACAGAAGAGACTCATAAATATGGAGAACAAACTGAGGGTTACTGGAGGGGTTGTGGGAGGGGGGATGGGCTAAATGGTTAAGAGGTACTAAGGAATCTACTCCTGAAATCATTGTTGCACTATATGCTAACTCATTTGGATGTAAATTTTAAAAAAATAAAAAATAAAATTAAAAAAAATTTTTTAAAGAATTAAGCCAAAATTGAGAAGAAATCTGCTAGCTTATCAGATCCTTATAAGTTCTCAACTTCGATGTTTTGGACTAATGTAGAGAGTCAAGTTCCTGATTTATTTATTGGTGTAAAATCTGAGATTCAATATCAATGTCTTGGCTTGTTGATATTTGGCACTCTGCTATTAGAGTGGCGTTTTGTAATTGAGGTGAAAACAAACACTTCATTAAACAAATAAAAATCATGAAATGTGCAGGGGGAGAGTAAAGATGTAGACCTTGTGTATGTGTTCAAAATTGTTAGCAGCTTAAAACAGACATTTATAAATATGTTTACTATAAGCCACATAGTAACCACAAAGCAAAAACCTATAGTAGAGACACATAAGAGAAAAAATCAATCTAGGCATACCACTACAGAAAATCCTCAAATCACAAAGGAAGAGAACAAGAGAAAAAGGAAGGAACAAAGGGGGGGAAAAAAACCATCCAGAAAATAATGAACAAAATGGCAATAAGTACATACCTATCAATACTTACTTTATCAATACTTACTTTAAATGTAAATGAACTGTATTTTCCAATCAAAAGACACAGATTTGTCAAATGGATTTAAAAAATATCCAACTGCATATTACCTACAAGTGAGTCACTTCACTCTAAGGATACACCCAGACTGAAATTTGCGATTTAGAAAGGATTTAGAAAAATACATTCCTCCATATGGAAACCAAAAGAAATCAGGTGTAGCTATACTTCTATCCAACAAAATAGAGTTTAAACCACAGACTAATAGGAGACCCAAAAAAAAAGTCATTGTATAATATTAAAGAGATCAATCCAACCAGAGCATATAACATTTATAAAGATTTATGCACCCAATATAGGAGTACCTAAATATATAAAGCAAATACTAACAGACCTAAAGGGAGAGATAGACAGTAATACAATAATAGTAGGGAAGTTCAAAACCCCACTTTCAATGATGGATAGAAAATCCAGAAGGAAACAATAAGAAGGTGTCAGACATAAACTACATGTTAGAACAGATGGACTTAACACACAGTTATAAAACATTCCATCCAACAACAACAATATACACTTTTTTCTCAAAAACATTTGGAACAGGGGCGCCTGGGTGGCGTAGTCGGTTAAGCGTCCGACTTCAGCCAGGTCACGATCTCGCGGTCCGTGAGTTCGAGCCCCGCGTCAGGCTCTGGGCTGATGGCTCAGAGCCTGGAGCCTGTTTCCGATTCTGTGTCTCCCTCTCTCTCTGCCCCTCCCCCGTTCATGCTCTGTCTCTCTCTGTCCCAAAAATAAATAAATGTTGAAAAAAAAAATTAAAAAAAAAAGAAAAAAAAACATTTGGAACAATCTCCATGATAGATCATACATTAGGCCACAAAACAGTCTTAAAAAATTTGAAAGGATTGCATTCATGTCAAGCATCTTGCAACAACCACAATAGTATGAAACTAAAAACCAATTACAAGAAGATAACTGGAAAATTCACAAATACATGGGACTAAATAACATGCTACTGAAAAATCAATATGTCAAAAAGGAAATCAAAAGAGAAATTTAAAAAAGTATTTATACAACTGAAAGTGGAAACACAACACACCAAAAATTATAGGATTCACCATAAAGTTCTAAGAGGAAAGTTTACAATAATAAATGCCTACATTGCGAAAGAAAGAAAGAAAGAGAGAGAGAGAGAGAGAGAGAGAGAGAGAGAGAGAGAGAAAGAAAGAAAGAAAGAAAGAAAGAAAGAAAGAAAGAAAGAAAGAAAGAAAGAAAGAAAAGACGTCAAAGAACCTAACTTTTCTCCTCAAGGACTAGAAAAATAATTTTAAAAAACCCAAACCTAGTATGAGACAATAACAAAGATCAGAGCAAAAATAAATGAAATAGAGACTGAAAAGACAATAGAAAAGATTAATGAAACAGGTGGCTTGTGTTTTTTTTAAGATAGACAAACCTTTAGGGGCGCCTGGGTGGCGCAGTCGGTTAAGCGTCCGACTTCAGCCAGGTCACGATCTCGCGGTCCGTTGAGTTCGAGCCCCGCGTCAGGCTCTGGGCTGATGGCTCAGAGCCTGGAGCCTGTTTCCTATTCTGTGTCTCCCTCTCTCTCTGCCCCTCCCCCGTTCATGCTCTGTCTCTCTCTGTCCCAAAAAAAAATAAATAAACGTTGAAAAAAAAAAATTTAAAAGATAGACAAACCTTTAGCTAGTCTCACCGAAGAGAGACAGAACACTAAAACAAAATTAAAAATGGAAAAGGAGACATTACATCTGATACCATAAAAATACAAAGAATCATAAGACACTAGTATGACAATTATGTACCAAGAAATTAGACAACCTAGAAGAAATGGATAAATTCCTGGGAATATAAAGCCCACCAACACTGAATTACGAAGTTATAATGCAAAATCCAAAAAGACCAATTACTAGCAAGGAAACAGAATCAGTAATTAAAACCTTTCACAAAGAAAAGTCCAGGACCAGATGGCTTCTACCAAACATTTTAAAAAGAATGGATTCCAACTCTTCTCAAACTCTTCCAAAAAGCAGAAGAGGAGGGAATGTTTCCAAATCCATGTTATGAAACCAGCATTACCCTGATACCAACATAAGGATGCTACAAGAAAAGAAATTGCAGGTCAATATCCCTGATAAACATAAATGCAAAATCCTCAACAAAAACTGAATTCAACAGCACATCACATACCGTGACCAACTGGGATTTATTCAAGGGATGCAAGATTAGTTTAACATCTGCAAATCAATCAGTGTGATATAGGAGATATACACCAATACATTGACAATATTGTCAACAGGAAATTATGTCAATTATATCTCAATAAAATGGAAACAAATAAATTTCATTCCCTTCTTGTCTGTACAGTCTTTTTTTTAAGTTTATTTATTTATTTACTTTGAGAGAGAGAAAGAGAGGGAGTGGGGAGGGGCAGAGAGAGGGAGGTAGGGAGAGAGAATCCCACACAGACTCCTCACTGTCAGCACAGAGCCCAATGTGGGGCTTGAACTCACAAACCATGAGATCATGGCCTGAACATAAGTCAAGAATCAGGACACTTAACCAACTGAGCCACCCAGACATGCCTGTATTGTTTTTATAAAACCACAATTTCTTATGTCCCCTCACATCAGTTGTTCACTTAGGTGTAGATTTTTCTGGCAAAAAACTTACTTCCCATAATGCTTTTCTTGGTTCTCTCACCTGCTGTATAAGCAGATGTACTGGAGTTCCTCAGCTAAAACTGAGTTCCAGGTGGGCCTACTGATTATTCTATCAGTTCTCTAAAGACAGCTGGAAACATGATGGTGTGGTCTATCTCTGTCAGCACTTTTTTTTTTTTTTTTTTTTTTTTTTTTGGTCAAATGGATTTTTGTGCTGTTGGAAAGCATCTGTTCAAATTAGCTGATCTAGAAATTGTTGTATCCATGAAATTTTCTATAGAATGAAATAATGTACAAAGGACTCAAGTGTATGAAAGATGCCTTACTTTGCAGAAAACTATAGGGTCCACATATATGATTCATTTTCCCTCCCATTCTGTGTCTTATGTGACTATGACACCATTTCCCTGAGGAGATAAGAAATACTAAAAATTAAATTTGAGTGTCTGAGCTAAATTGAAACTCATGGGTGCTTTTCCTGGGTGCTCTTGATGGCACGCTTTCTCTATCTCATGAAGTCACAAAGAAGAAAGCAGATTATAATTCACCATACTCAAGCCAATGGATTATGTAAAAGTCCATAAGGAATGAACAGGGAAACATTCATGCAATTCTACTCCTGGTCTTAAATTATTATCAATTATCTTTGTATTATGCTTACATATCATTTTTATCATGTAGGTGACTTTATAAATTAAAAATTTTTAAATGATTCAAAATACCATTACAAATAGAACAATAGCATATTCCTTTCCCAAAAGGTTTCTCTGAAGACCAATGACTTTCTCTGATTGAACTCACTTCTATTGATGGCTTAACAACACATTTTATAATCACCTTAAACATAAATAGAAAGCCATAAAACTTTGCAAGCAAATAAAACTTTGGGATACTATACTAAATATCTTCCTTTTTTTTTTTTCTTTTTCTTTTAGCCCCATGACTCTTGGGCAAAGCCCCTCTGATGCCTTGGTAAGATCTTCCAGTAAATCTGGGATTGACAACACCTAGGATCAATCTTAATTCCTAAACCGGAGAGTAGCACAAAAATCTGTATCACCTGACAAGAGGGATTTTAGGTTTTCCCAGGCTAGGAGGTTATACTCTGGGAAAGCTGGAGTTTCCCTGCTCCCTACTCAATAAAAACTAATATGCTAGGGCACGTGGGTGGCTCCGTCAGTTGAGTATCTGACCTCAGCTCAGGTCATGATCTCCTGGTTCATGAGTTCAAGCCCTGCATCGGGCTTGTTGCTGTCTGTACAGAGCCTGTTTAATTTCCTTGTCCACCTCTCTCTCTCTCTCTCTGCCCCTCCCCCCACTCATTCTCTCCCTCTGTCAAAAATAAAACATTTAAATATTAAACAATATTCCTAGGAGAACCTAGGAGATAATAGACCCTTTGTAAGTTTAAGGTTGCTACTTGAGATCGACCAGAATATATTAGACAGAAAACTAGCCCAAGACGAAAAGACTTTTATTCATTGTCTGATTTAATTGTCATGTTAGCAATGAAAGCTGAATTATGTAAGTGCTCATAGCATTTATGTCTTTTTTATATTCTCCTGTATAAATCCATTGTAAATTGCAAAGGACTGTTAACAATTCCAGGAGTAACACCAATGTGTTTCACACACTTGAGCAGTCTTAGTTTTGTGAGAATAATGCCATAAAATATTGCTTACTGACCATTCCTAAAGTCACACAACATTCATTCTGCTCAACTGACCTAGAGTCCCTGGATCTCTACTATCCCAGAGGTGAAATGGTTCTCATTCTCTGAGACAAAATCACAGTCAACTTTCTCATTTTGTGCTCTTTCTAGATTTAAACAGCTAAAGCTATTGGATTTGTGCCTTCAGAATCTTAAGGTCTTTATTTCCACTGACAGTCAAGGTCACTGCCAATCAGGCTTCTTCATACAGTTTTGTGAATTTTCAGCACAGAGAGGAGGTTTGACTTAACAAATGGCACATTATCTTTTACTAGGGTAATTTGACTTCCCTATGATCTAATGATATCAACTGTCCTAGGAGGCTATTACAATGACTCTGTACCAAATACGTTGTCTTCGAGTTGATATTACAGCTTATGAATTTAGATTTTAGATCTTATACTGGAATAAGACTTAAGATTAAAATTAGTTTTATATATGCTATTTTCCTCAAGATTAAATTATTACAATCCAGCATGAAAGAAAAACTGTTTTATTGACTCAGTTACAGATTTACCCTTGACGCTTAAACTCAAGAAGTGACATAAAAAATCATCACATATATTGGTGCCATATATTGGACTATGTTAAAACTGATGGTAAATGTGCAAAGAGAACTATTTTAAAGTTATATTTCTTTAAGAATTTAGAGTTTAAAATGTTTAAAATGATTCTAAGGATACATCAATTACAAAATAATGTGTGTATAAAATTATACAGAAATGTATATACAAATAAACATTTTGATTACAAGCTCCTTGAATAAAAAGGTCTTTTATATGTGCTTTTGGATATATATGTATATGTACAATTATAAATATGTATACAGAGATGGATTGTCATGTTTAGAGTATAAATTTTAGACAACATACATTTGTTGAAAATAATTAAGTAAAATTTTCAGACATGGAAACAAAAGACTTTATATTCATCTTTAAAACATTTTGAATTTTTTTCCACAGTATTTTGTCCAACAATGCAGTCTTTTACAAAAGAAATGTGTCTGAACAATAGTGAGTAGCATAGAGCCATCGATCCAATTTTGTCTAAGACTGTTACAAAATTAAGAGTATCTTGTGTGTGTGTGTGTGTGTGTGTGTGTGTGTGTGTTTACTATGCACACATACACTCTTAGGCTGTAGTACCCAATAAAGACAACTCAGGGAGAAGGTACTTACAAAAATACAAAAAAAAACAAAAAAAAAAAAAGAAAAGCAAGTCTTTCTCTTTTTGAGAAATACTATATACTAATTTCTTTTTCTGCTTCAGGTAAAGGAAGAAGCTATTCTGTGAGTTAGAAGAGCAAATCAAGGGGGCACCTGGGTAGCTCAGTTGGTTAAGTGTCTGACATGGGCTCAGGTCATGAGCTCACAGTTCTTAGGTTTGAGACCCGCATCAGGCTCTGTGCTAACAGCTCAGAACCTGGAGCCTCCTTTGGATTCTGTGTCTCCCTCTCTCTCTGCCCCTCTCCTGCTCACTCTCTGTCTCCCTTTTTCAAAAATAAATAACTTTAAAAAAATAAAAGAAAGAAAGAAAGAAAAGAAAACCACAGGTATTCCTTTAATTTACTGGAAGAGCAGTGTTAAGGAAATGTGTCTGCCAAAGAAAGCATGTTTGGCTTGTAAATGATAAGCAATCCAGCAATGCTTCGACACTGTAGCTTTGAAATTTTAAGACCTTGCTAAGAGGTGTTTTTTTTTTTTTTTCATTGTAATCTAAAATTTAGGATAAATCAAAGAAAAGGTTAAGTATCATAAGAAAGGTAATGGCACATGCCATGAATATTCTTTTCTTGTGAAAATTCCTCGAATAATTCCATGTCAAAATACATCAAAGATGGTGTCTTTAGTAAGTAGTTCTGGGGTAACTAATACACATATGAGGGGTGCAGAAGTATCTTGGGCCTTCTACCTCATACCAAACACACAAAAAGTCCATTCTAAATGATTTTCAGATGTAATGTGGAAAGCAAATAAAGGTTTCTTAAACAGCACGTTAAAAACACCAGCAATCACCAAAAAAATTGATAATTTTCACTATGTTAAAATTAATTACTCTGCTTATCAAAAGAGACCATTAAGAACAAAAAAGCAAGCCACCCAAAGCAGCTGGGTGGCTCAGTCTGTTAAGCGTTCAACTCTTGATTTCAGCTCAGGTCGTGATCTCACAGTTCATGAGATAGAGCCTCTGCATTGGGCTCTGTGCTGACAGCATGGAGCCTGCTTGGGATTCCCTCTCCCCCTCTCTGTGCCCTTCCCACCTGCTGTCACACACATGCACTCTCTCAAAATAAATAAAATTATAAAAAAGAATAAAAAGGCAAGCCCAATGAGTGGAAGAAGACATTTATGCTATATATCCAACAAAGGATTCATGTAAAATTACATTAGAAAACTCAAAATCAACTAAAAAAGGCAATCAAATGAAAAGATGCACAAAAGGCTTGAACAATTTTGAAAAGTGTATATGCAACTATTCAAACATACAAAAAGCTGGGTACTTCTTCAGTTATCAGAGAAATGAAAGCTAAAACCCAAAGAAACATCAGCACACAGACTTCAGAGTGGCTAAAATGAGAAAAACCAAAAATAAGTGTTGACAAAGATATAGAAAAAAGTCAAAACCTCAAGTACTACTTATTTGGCAGCTTCCACTAAAATTGAACGTAAGTATAACCTATGGACTAGAATTCCCCTCCACCCAACAGGAATAACATACATATATTTTCCAAAAGACATGTACTAAAATGTTTACAGCACTACTACTCACAACAGCCCTAAGTCAGAAATTACCCAAATGTTCATCAGGATAAATGAATTGCGGCATATTCACCAAATGAAATACAACAATGAGAATAAATGAGCTATAAACTTCTTTCAATATTACAGATGAATTGCAAGACATGTTGAAAGAAAAATTTAGACTCAAGGAATATGCTAATAAGGAATATTTATTCTATTAATATACAATAAACATAAAGAATGATTATATATGTATTAATAACATTCATTCTTAGTAGTTAATCGTGACTATATTATATATTACTGTATTAGATTGTGAAATTGTGAGATTTATCTCAGAACAGCAACAACAATTAAAAAAAAAAAAAACTCATCCTTAACCTAATTAATCTGTGAGGCTACAAGGTCAATTGGTGATCCCGTTGGAGGAACTACATACTGGCTAGGGGCTAGTATTGTTTAGTATTTTTCCCCTCTCCCCCACTTGAGCTCTGGTTTCATGGGTACGTTCACCTTTTTGGAAATGTATTGAGCTGTACATTTGTAATAGATGCACCTTCAGGCATGTGTATCACAATACAATCAGAATAATGTCATCTCAAAACTGAGTATTTAAAAAAACTGTACTTTTATTCAACAAAGCATAAAAATTCACCGCTATGGAGATGAGTGAATTTTTTAAAAAAACATTCTTTGATAGTCTAGGAATCTAGTACTACTTGATGGCCATGTATCCAAGTAACAGTTTCAGATTCTGATGTTAATAGAAACCTTGATAAAATATTTAAATTTTAATACACAAAATAGCAGATTCAAAGAACTAATGATATTTTGGCCTCATGATACAAGTCAATCTATGCTTAACATGTGAAGTTTAAAGTTAAACAAACTTTCCCTCTATGAGACAGAATCCAAAATTAGAGTTTCAGGCTCAATCTACCATTTGAGAATCTCCTTCAGTAGAGTTAGAGATGTAAACAGAAGAAATAACAGAAATCACCTGGTCAAAATAAGAGGAAACAATTTAATGGAAGCATGAGGAAGCTAAAGTATTCCTCTGTCCTGCATTCCTCAGATACCCAAACCTAATGCTAATTAAACTCCATGACCTTACATGCTCAGCCTAGTCACAGATCCTGGGGTCAAATAACTAGGAATACTTTTAAAGAATTCTATCCAGGAATTCAGTAGTTTGATAATGTTAAATCCTACTGTTCTTGATATTTCCCTAGGCTAGCATTATTTATCACCAGCTTTTTGGATATATAACCTATTTTTATAACTAGCTCTTGTCTCTTCTTTGTTAAGCAATTTTGCCTAGTAACCTGGTTCCCATTACTTGGTTTCTGTTTTGAGTGATCTGTCCAGGAATATCCTGATGGTGCCTTGCTTCACATTTCAATACTTCCTGAATGGAAGTCCCACTGTGCTGCTTCTCATTTTTCTCATGACCTGCCTTCTGTGAGATTCTCACTGGATTTGCTTGGTGCTGATAGCCAGCATGTCCTTGGACAGTGACCTATGCCTATTTCCAAGCTTTTCCAAAATCATGCTCTGCCTACAAGCCAAGACATTCACGTGGCACTCACTCTTCACCAACCTGCATAGCCTTGCCTGAACTACCACAAATACTAGATTTCAGACTTCTTTTCCAACCGCCTCACCTCACCTGGAAAGACACCCTTAGGAGCCACATTCTGGCATGCGTTATGCATCTGCCTCTCTAGAATCTCAAAATGCTGTTTTCTGGGGTGCATTCCAAATCCAGTGGTTTCTTCACATCTCTGACTCCCAACCAGTACAAGCCAGTTCCTCTGAAAACTCCAGTGAGAAGGCAGCAGAAATCAGAGCAAAATACATTTATTTTTTCCTCAATCAGGCTCGAGATGCAACAAGATAAGAACTGGCCTAGAATTCCCCATCCCTGGCAATGTTTACCAAATCCTGTCCCATTTGAGCATGCATTAGGACACTGAGATGGAACTAAAAGGAAAGACTGAGAAAAGCAAAAGAAGAGGCAAGAAAGAAGAGTATGAGATAAATGGAGGAATATGTTAGAGCAGTTTGTGGACTGCTGTTTCTCATTCATCTGCTATTATTAAGTCTCCTTTGTAGATCACATTACCTCTATAGCCACCTCTCCACTATTTGCTCATTCTGGCCTTGCCCTATTTATCAGTCAATGTATATTCATTCATCTTTGCTTTATTTTTTTTTCCATTTTTTTAACTATAAAGAGCAAGCTTTGGCCACACTAGAACTTAACTTAGCCTTACCCCTAACCACATGAGTTCAAAAATATCATTAATCCCGGGTGGCTCAGTCGGTTAAGCGTCTGACTCTTGATTTCAGCTTAGGTCGTGATCTCATGGTTTGTGAGTTCAAGCTCCACATTGGGCTCTGTGTTCGCAGTGTGGAGCCTGCTTTCGATTTTCTCTCTCCCTCTCTCTCTTTGCCCCTCCTCTGCTCAAACACTCTCTCTCAAAATAAACAAACATTTAAATAAAACAGCAAAAGAGATTTTATTAGTAAAGACTTTTATTACCTTTGATATCATATAATTAAGAGACATAAAGAAGGCAGAAATACAACTACATTAAAAAGCATCAGTATGGTACATGAAGTTGCAGGTGTCTCCCTTTGCATTTTTTACTTACCAATCTTTATTTGGAATTTATCTTTTATTTTTGCCTAACATAATTAACAAACCTTATAGAGGGAAATTTTCATTATAAGTCACAGAAAATTAAATGTGAAATAACTTCAGATTAAATAATCTGTGTGCATATATAGAGAGGCACATATGTATGCATGTGTATGTACATTTGTGTATGTACACACTTAGGTATGCATAAAATATACATTAGAGATAATAGTATATAATGTATGTAATACATAATAGTATATATTTGACAATATTATATGACAAGTAATATATGACAATTATGACAGTAAATATTATATAATGTACATATAATAATTTATAATGTATATAATATATAATACATTTTTATATAATAATATATATTATTTATAAACATTAATATATATTTAAAATATTTATGTACAAAATATATAATATATATGTTATGGAGATATAAATATATGCTTTTATCTATACATACACACCCAATTTTAAGTCCCCTCAAGTTCGTTTAAAACTAATCTGGAAGCAAATGACATTACACACAAGATTTGCTAACAATGAAGGAAAAATATCCACCCATTAATGTTCATTTAGAACGCCTATTATCATTTCCCGATGTATTTGGAGAAAAGCCTCTGGATTTAAGAGTTTCCAGCACTTATAGAGATCACATAGTCAAGCATTTACCTCCTTGTGATCCTTCCTTTGCTTCCCTTTCCCTTCTCCTCACGCTTCACTTTTTCTTTGTGTAATGTTCTGGGCATATGTTGTCTATAGATGCCCAACAAATTACCAAAAACATAGCGCCTTAAAACAACACACATCTATTTATCTCACTGTTTCTGCGGGTCAGGAGTCCAGGCATAACAGCTTAGATATGTTTTCTGCTCAGGCTCTCACAGGTGCTAATCTGAGGGCTCAACTAGGTAAGAATCTGCATCAGGTTGTCAAAAGAATGCACTTACTTGTGGCTGTTGGAAGACACCCTCATGTGCTAAAGGCAGCCCAGAGCTCCCTGCCAGGTGGCCCTCTCCATAAACAGGGTGTTTGCTTATTCAAGGTCGGCAGAAGAATCTCTGACTCCATTCTGCACTACAGAGTCATATACAACATTAACTTAATCATAAGAGCAACATCCCATCACCTTTGCAATATAATCTAATCTAATCCAAAGATATGACACACTGGGAGTCAATTTAGGGTGTGTCCACACTGTATGATTATACTTTGGTTAACAATTCCTTTTCAAAGATCACTAGCCCAATTTACCCACACTGCCCACCTTTAGCCTTTAGTACAGACTCCACTAAGTTTATTTTTTAATCACAAACAATGTTTTTAACTCCAAAAAAAGAAATTAATGCTAATATGTTGACCCCACTTAAACGGTATCTCCAAAGAGTCATTTAAATATTTACATCTACTGTTTTCACATGTTTGATTGACAAGCACTTTATAAAATATTGATGTCAAAAAACAGCATGGTTCTCATGAGAATACTATCTTTTCTGTTTAAAATTTATACTGAAAAATTTGTTCTTCTTTATAATGACAACAAAAGTATATGTCTACTTCTCCACTTATTTTAAAAGCCAAATGAATACTCAGTTAGTACTGTGTTAGTATTCAAAGCAAATTATGAAAATGGAGAGGATAGAACATCGAGACAGCATAGATAGTATGTAATAAAGGGCTTTATAAATGTACTCTTCAAATCTTCCCAATCTTTTCATAAAGTCAAACAACCAGGACAGTGAAAAGGAAATAAAAAAAAAAACCATGGACATTTGGGAAAAATCTACTGACAAAATATTGCTATCAATTTCTTAGAATATAGGCTGGTGGTGTCAAACCACAAGTAGCATGACCTGTATAGGACAAAAGTAGTTTAAGACAGAGAAAGGGTAGCTCCAGTGGTACTAAGAGCTCAGAAACAGTAAGTAGTCCCACCTTTTCCCCCCAAAAAAAACTTACATGCAAGAAGAGAGTAGTCTCTTTCTGGAATTCTCAGCCATGCAGATCTAAGAATAGTGAAAGTTGAAAAAGACTACACTGGCTCCCATTTGAGAGTGAGTTCCAACATAAGGAACTAGGCAAGGACATTAGTCAAGTCCACCAAAGAAGGGTTTTGAGTTATTGAACAAAAACTCTTTCTTAAAAGAAAAAATTTAATGTTTATTCATTTTTGAGAGACAGAGAGAGACAGCACAAGAAGGGGAGGGCCAGAAATGGAGACAGAATCCGAAGCAGTCTCCAGGCTCTGAGCTGTCAGCACAGAGCCCAACATGGGGCTCAAAACCAAGAACCCTGAGATCATGACCTGAGCTGAAGTCAAACACTTAACAGACTGAGTCACCCAAGCTCCCCAGAACAAAAACTCTTCTATGGAAGGACAGAAGGACAGAGACTCAAGAGGATTTTTAAAAATTCGGTGTATAGAAGGCAAGCTGAGTAAGGCAAAAACCCAAGGAATAAAGGAAAAAGAAGTTTCAGATTCTAGGTAATATATGGAGGGAGATCCTAAGGAGGTGCTGCTTAGAATTGTGGACATGATTCCACAAGGAAATCCTATTTTTAATACATTACAGTTAAAATGGAAGAGGGCTATCAAGAAGTGAAGCCAGTCTGATCCACTTATCACAAAAGCATTCCTTTAAAAATACAAGAAAACCATTTATTAAAAGAAAAAAAAGAAAAGGAAATTTAAGGTAAATATAAAAACGGAAGTCCACTAAAAAGCCTGCCTACAAATCAGAATTAAACAGTACCACAGCATGTAAACAGAGGGGGAAAAAATGTTAATCAAGAAAACTCTAAAGTGCTTCATGAAATATATAAATCATAAATAGAAAATTCTTAAAAATAAGATTAAAAAACAAGAGGAGCTTTTGCAAATAGAATTTTAGAAGTACCAAATAATAAAAAAAAAAACACACACAAAAAAACAAAACAACAAAGCACAACAAAAAACAAAACCATGTTGTCAGTATGGAAAGCTCATGTAGAATAAACTTGAATGAAGGGATACCTTACAGGAAGTTAAAGGAAGGAAAGCAAAAGATAAAAAGGAGTAAAACTGACCAATAATGTTTATGTATGTATATATGGATGGTTAGATAGACATAGAAAACAAGTATAACATAGATATAATACATGATCCCAAGGAAAAGAATCATCATAAATAATATAATTCATATAATCCTGGAAAATAAAAGGCAGTATTTGCAAAGGTACTCATACAGTTGGAAGAAATTACTGAAGAATGGCCAACATTCCAACAACTTCAAGTAAAACTATTGGGTTTAAAATTAAAGAAAGAATTCTTGAGCATCTAAGGCAAAAGACGAAATCAGGTAGATAATTGCATTGGAAGTAGGCATCAACAGAAACATTTCATAACATAAGACAATTGAGATATAAATACTTAAGGGAGAAGTGTGAGCTCAGGATTTTAAATTAAGTCAAATTGATTTTCAATCATACTGTTATAAATTTGCAAGAGCACAGAGAACACTGATCACCAGATCTATTCCTAAGAATTTAAAATGGAGAAGCCCAACACCACGAATTCAGGGCAAGTTTCAGCATTTCAATTGTAAAACGATGACTACAATAAATGTAATTGTACAACTAATACCAATCATTGCTGATAACATCAACAAATAGGGTGTAAACATGTTCTGTGACCAAAAAAAAAAAAAAAACCCAAAAAACAAAAAAACAAAAAACAAAAAACATTACAGCTAATAGTAAAAAAGTCAGAGTGTATGGTTCACTAACTCAGAGGATGCCAATTGGTATAAGAGGTTATCATATCTAATTAAATTCTGAGAGAAACAAAAAGAATAAAAAGGAAGTTATTCATTTCATCATTGTTATGAAAGTGGTAGACAGTATCATTAAAATAGACTAACTGTATATATTAAGGTAATTATTAGAAAAAAGCAAACACACAGAAAATAGGCACAGTATCTCCAACTTAATCACAAATGGTTCAGAAAAAAATATATGCATGTGCCCTGGATACATGCATTAATATGTACACACATGCAGGTGGAGACAGAGAATGATAAAGAGGCAGAATGTAAAAAACATTGATGAATACTGGTAAAAGGAAAATAGGAGTTTCTTATATAATTGCGGAAAATGTTGTTTTCATTAATTTTTTTTTTTGTAGTGTTTGTTGATATTTGAGAAAGAGACAGAGACAGAGCACAAGCAGGGGAGGGGCAGAGAGAGAGGGAGACACAGAATCTGCAGCAGGCTCCAGGCTTGAGCTGTTAGCACAGAGCCCGACACAGGGCTTCAACTCACGGACAGTGAGATCATGACCTGAGCTGAAGTCGGACGCTTAACCGACTGAGCCACCTAGGCACCCCTGAAAATGTTGTTTTATGTTTGATTCAAAATTCGGAAATTTTTTAACATAATTCACATTAATAGATTTAAGAAAACAGACATTTGCATTATTTCAACTCAAAACTCAATGGGAACATTCTAAAAGCATTGCCAATGAAGTCTGGAACAAGTTAGGTGTATCTTCAGTTGTTTTTCACATTAAATTGCAGGCCTTATGTAAACCCAAGTGGTTTTAGAAAGATATGGCATAAAAATTTGAAAGATTTTCATTTGCAGAATCAATGAGAATCTACTCTAAACAGTAAGAATTTCATAAAATGGTGGGATATAAAATTAACATTCTAAAATCAAAAGTCTTAGCATTTACAAGCAATAACAACACCACTTTCAAGATACAATGAAAGAAAGGCTTTCTCTATGGTGAAATAATAATAATAATAATAATAATAATAATAATAATGTTAATTATTATTAATTGTTAGGTACAAACATTTATTTTTTTATTACTTTTTTTTATTTATATATGAAATTTATTGTCAAATTGGTTTCCATACAACACCCAGTGCTCATCCCAAAAGGTGCCCTCCTCAATACCCATCACCCACCCTCTCCTCCCTCCCACCCCCCATCAACCCTTAGTTTGTTCTCAGTTCTCAACAGTCTCTTATGCTTTGGCTCTCTCCCACTCTAACCTCTTAGGTACAAACTTTTAAATGTGCATGGGGCGCCTGGGTGGCGCAGTCGGTTAAGCGTCCGACTTCAGCCAGGTCACGATCTCGCGGTCCGTGAGTTCGAGCCCCGCGTCGGGCTCTGGGCTGGTGGCTCGGAGCCTGGAGCCTGTTTCCGATTCTGTGTCTCCCTCTCTCTCTGCCCCTCCCCCATTCATGCTCTGTCTCTCTCTGTCCCAAAAATAAATAAACGTTGGGAAAAAAAAATTTTTTTTAAAAAAAAGTGCAATAAAAGATAAAAGGAAAAATATAGAAAGACGTGAAAGATACATGGTCAAACAGAAATGTGTATCTTAGTCTTGAATATGAAAATTCCACTTCATAAAGGTGTCAATTCTAAGTTAATTTTGGAATGTAATCAGTCCCAATAAAAATACCATAATGTTTTACCTTGGAATAAGACAAGCTGATCAGAAAGTTCATTGAAAAATAAACAAGCAAAATCAGCAAAGGAGATGCTGAAAAAGTATGTGGTGGGGTTAATTATCATTCCTAATATAAAACACTTTAGGGGCGCCTGGGTGGCTCAGTTGGTTATGCATCCGACTTCGGCTCAGGTCACGATCTCACATCTCGTGAGTTCGAGCCCCACGTCAGTCTCTGTGCTGACAGCTCAGAGCCTAGAGCCTGCTTCGGATTCCGTGTCTCCCTCTCTCTCTGCTCTTGCCCTGCTCACACTCTGTCTCTCAAAAAGTGAATAAACATTAAAAAATATTTAAAAAATTAAAAAAAAACACTTTAAAGGCTCAATAATTAAAACAACATGGTATTATTTCACTAATACACTGAAAAAACAATGGAAATGAATAGTATATCCAAAACATCAAGCATGTATAGAACTTAGTAATGATAAAAGTGTTATCTAAAGTCAAGGGGTGACAGATTTTTAATAAATGGCATTGGGACAAATGGATAAGCATACAAAAACTTATAAAAATTTTATCCATTCCTCCTATCATACACTAGGATAAATTCCAAGTGAATCAGAGATTTCCAAATAAAGAAATAAAACTATGAGGCACCTGGTAGCTCAGTCATTCAGTGCCCTACTCTTGATTTCAGCTCAGGACATGATCCCACGGTCATGGGATCAAGCCCCACACCAGGCTCTGTGCTGGGGATGGAGTCTGGTTAAGATATTCTCTCTCTCTCTCTCTCTCTCTCTCTCTCTCTCTCTCTCTCTCCCTCCCTCCCTCCCTCCCTCTCCCCTCCCCATGTGCCCCTCTTCCCCACTCACACTTGCTCTTTCTCTCTAAAAAACTTTAAAAATAATAAATAATAGGAAGAAAGAAAGAGAGAAAGAGAAAGAAAGGAAGGAAGGAAGAAATAAATTTACAAAAGTACTGGAAAACTGGTGAATTTGTTTTTTAATCTGGGAGGAAAAAAAAGTCTTTCTATATATCTATCCATGCATCCATCCATCCATGGAGCATTAAAGGAATTAGATACAAGAAAAAAAAAAAATCAAAGTATACACCTTATAACCTTGTAATTGTACACTTGATTAGTAACATCTATATACACTGGAAACTTTTCCCTTAAAAGATGAATCTATTTCCTAGCTTTGTCCATTGGAAAGCCCTAAAGCAATGTCAGCCCACTAGCAGAGAATACTTACAGGACTCATATTATGGTCTTTATTTTTTCCCACCAAAGGGTACTAGTACTCTTTGAAGAAATGGCTGATACCGGGTCTGAGGCGAGTAGTGTACAAGATAACACTAGGGCACCATGTCTAAAGATTATAGGTGTCAACTTGGTGGGACTCCCACTGTCCTAAATTACAGGACACAGAGCATCAAAAAGTATAGACACTGTAATGGATGAGAACACTTGATACAGCAAAATCTGTAAGAAATAATATTTTACAAACTGATTAGATACTATAAAATTTGCTAGAAAACAACTTACTAGCTTGAAAATTGATCTTTTAATAAAAAATTAAAAGACATCCTTTTTTCTTACTGAAAAACAACAAAGTCAGTTCTTCTTTAGAGAGAGTTATAGCTAATCAACACAGCTAAAGTGGTAAAATTGGAAAATCACCATTTTGCAAATGCTAATTAAATAATGAATACAGACAACAATCCATGGATTCTAAAATTACTAAGTAAAAAGTTTATGGGAATCTTTTAATGGAGGGATCAGGCTGTTAATACTTAAATGTAAGCATTAGTAAAAAGTGAAATGAACATTTTTGTTCTTCCTAATGTGATGCACCAGGAAGTATAGAGCACACCGATGAGGATGTCTTGTCAAATAACTGAATCCAAATCTAATTATCCATCTATATATTTCTACAATTTTTATAATAAGGGCATAGAGAGACATGGTAAATGATACTAAAAGGAAACAATCAGACAAAGAGGGTGTTGCACTCAATTTCTCCAACTCAACTGTGGTATGGAAAGCAAAAGGACGAGAG
Source organism: Puma concolor (assembly GCF_028749965.1). NCBI lineage: Eukaryota > Metazoa > Chordata > Mammalia > Carnivora > Felidae > Puma > Puma concolor. The sequence goes on along the minus strand of NC_141674.1, from coordinate 144,860,085 downwards.
ATTGTTAGAGCACAAAGAATATTTAAGAGACACAAAAATCAAAAGCATTGTGGCATCCTTCTTGGATTTATACTCAAGCCAACTGTAAAAAGACCTAAGACAATTAGGAAAATTTCAAAATGAATAGGGTATTAAATAGAATTAGGGTATGATTGCTAATTTTGTCAGCTGTAATAATGGTGGTTATGTTACAAAATTACAAAAATAAATGACTTTATTCATTAGAGAAGCATACTCATGTATTTCTGGGTGAAATAACATAATACCTGGGAGTTGCCTTAATATATTTCTGAAAACAGGGACATACGAGGTAGCTCAGTCAGTTAAGGGTCTAACTCTTAGTTTCAGCTCAGGTCATAATCTATTGGTTCCTGAGATAGAGCCCTGCATCAGGCTCTATGCCGACACTGCTGAGCCTGCTTGGAATTATCTCTCTCCCTCTCTCTCTGTCCTTTTCCCACTTGTGCTCTCCCTCTCTCATTAAAAATAAATAAACTTGAATGTGTGTGTGTACGCATACACACTTATATATAACATATATACATATATACATATATATGTATATACCCTGAAAACAAAGCAATCAATACCTGTGAGATTTTCAGAGTTGCCAATATTCATTCTTATCACCACAAAAATATAATGAAATTTCTGTATGCCAAAATATCCAACTTCCCAGACACACTACCACATCTTATTGGTGTCATTGGCCATTTTTCCTAACTTTTCACATACTGATATTTATAAAATATCCACTGCTTCAGAACACTGCATTTGTCTGTTGGGAAAGAAGCAAAGGCAAAACTGATGATCACCTGACCCTCAAGAGTTTAGGATTTTTCAGTGGAGCTGTAACACATAACTTGAAGAGTACACAACCAGTATATTTTAACAGAAGGTAGCTATGTACAGGAACAGTGTAGAATTATTTTCTGATTTGGGGAGGGTCATCACCTGAAGGCAGTTGATTGCTTCTGCACCTGTCTCGGGATTATTGTCAAAAACAATAGAATTAGATGTACACTTATAAATGTCAACCTACAAGGGACCTTGGGTAGGAAAGACAGCAGGGCTCAATTTGCTACTTCAAGTACAAACCACTTTTAGAAACCACAGTAAGGAGGTCAGCAGCGGATGTTTATGATGCCATCTCTAAAATATGTGGGCTACAGCTGGAGGAGTTATTACAAATGACAGAACAACTCTTCATGAGTTGCTGCTGGCTCTGTTTTCAGTGAAGCCCCGTTAGGCCTATCTGCAAATTCTGCCCACTAAGGATATATGGAGCTGCCTCAGGCTCACGCAGAGCAGTAGAAAATAACAGCATCCCCAAACAGTAAACATATGAGGGACTCAGATGTTTGCTAGGTGTTCCTACATTCTAAGTTGGAAGTCTTTCTAAGTGCTATTTGCACTGAGCATTAGGTTATACTTTTATTTATTTAAACATCTGTGCACTTAAACATATTTATGATACCTGTGATCTCTAAGCAAAACCAGAAAAACTCTGCTCTGGTAGAGCTTCTCGTCAAGTGGGGGAACATATTTTTATCAAATAATCACACTAATGAGCATGAGGAACACAAAATCACAAACTGTGATAAGTTTTTTGTTTTTTTTGTTTTGTTTTGTTTTGTTTTTTTATGAGTATGTATCAAAGGGATCCTTTAGTTGGCTAGGGATTCCAAAATGGCTTTCCCAGGGAAGGACAATTATCTGAGGTTTGAAGGAAGAAAAAGTATGCTCTGGGAAAAGTTGATATGGCAGAAACTTTTCCAGGCAGAGGTACTGAAGGAGTAAACATGCAGCTACAGGAGGACAGAAGGGCCATAACAGAACTACAAGGAGAAGGAGTATAGATGAGAATGAGGTAAGCCTAACTCTTAAAAACTCTGTAGCCACATTAAGGAATTTGGATTTTATTTTAAGAGCAATTGGAAGCCACTGAGGAATATTAAGCAGAGGAGTAACAAGATCAAGTCTCTATTTTAAGAAAATCACTCTAGTTTTAGTATGGAGAATGAACTGTAAAGAAAGTTGAATACATAGAAAGATAGTAAATGGGTGTTGCAAATGTCCAAGCAAGATATTACAGTAAATAAAACAAAGTTTGTGGCAGTGGAGGTGAAGAGAAAGCCGAAGAGACATGTTAAGAAGGCATAACTTGGGAAGGGATTACGTAGGGGACGGGGGAATGGGGAATGGGGCAAGCGATGTAAGGCAGAGGGAGTTGTCAAGGAAACCCCTTATGTGTCTTGTTTGTACAGTTGGATAGGTGGAGGCCACATTTGTGGAGATTAGAAACATTCAAAGAAAATTAGGCTTGGAGATGTTAGGTCTGAGATAGGTTGAATACAGGACACTTTATTGGAAATGCCAAATGGACAAATGAATGCAAATATATATAGCTCAAAGGAATGTCTAGAAATATGAGAGGCATTAGCCAGATGGTAAATGAGGCCAGAAGCAAAAACAAGATATCCTAAAGGGAGACAGTCCAGAGCAGGGCCCTCAGTGAGCTGAATCAAGTCAACAGGGAAGGTTGATTTGATTTTTACCAGCCAAATGTTTTCAATTTTTCTGAACTTAAGAATATTTCTATATTACATGCATTTTCCAGTTTAACAATTTTCTCTCTTTTCTACCAGGCCTCTTAGTACATTTGCAATACCTGCTTGCTTTAAAGGCATTTCGGTTTTTGTAACATGGCTGGAGAAAAGAAGAGGATGTAGGGTAGTCTTGAACAATTTCATTACATACTGAACATTTGGGTAGAGACCCATGAAGCCCACAAAAGATATTGAGAAAATGGCTGAAATGCTAAGGGTTAGGACAGAAATCTTTTTTAAAAAGTATTATGTCTTTATGGAAAAATTTATAAAATTCTGAAAATGATATTTGCTTAAAGATGTATTTTACATTATCTGACCCATGATCGTTAAGCACTATAGAATATTCATTTTAAATTTCATTTGTCTCTGATGTGTTAAGGATATAAAGTCTATACTCTAATGAGGAAATAGACATTTAAATGAGGTATAAATTTCTTTTAACTTACAATGCATCTTACTGTCATTTTTTTCTAATTACAATAGCCTAAATATAATAGAAATTATTTCATTAGGCTATCATATGTAATTCTTCATTCCTGCATGGTCCCATTTTGAAAAACTGGGAAGTCATTATATAATTTCCAGCATCACCATCTATAAAAAGAGAATAAGGAATGAAAAATATCGAAAATGTGTGGAAGCACTTAACTGAAAAAAAGTTATTTCACTATAACTGCAGAAAGAAATATTAGGATGACAAAGGATCATCATTCATCTGCAACCCTTATAATAAAAATTTATAGTGGCATTTGTCCTTCCACAACAAATTTATTTTCCCCAGCTTTAGGCAAAGGCATTATGCTGTATTTAATGCATTGAATTAATGAGTATTCAAATAAGTTACGTGCTAATAATCTTCTTATAATCTTATGCAATTATCATCTTTCTCCTTTAATACTGTAATTGGTTCAACTATACATTAAAAGAAAATTAAATCTGTTCTTAAGAACAATCATTCCGAAGCACCATAACAAAGTGGTTAAGAGCGTGCACAGCGCAGGTCCAAACTGCCTAGGTTCAGGCGTCAAACATTGCTGCTTTCCCACTGTTTGAGTCTCAGTAGTTTATGTCTCAGTTTCTCCATATGTAAAATAGGATAATAACACTAACTACCTCATGGAGTTCGTCATGAGAATCAAATTAATCACTGAGAGTGCTTACAGTAATGCCTAGCAGGTAACAAACAATCAGTGTTTGTTACTATTACTTTTGTTATTATTATTTAAAACCAAAGCTTTTGTTTCCCACTCATGAAATTATAATCAAAAGAATACCAAAATATATTTGGGAGATGCTACAGATTGAACGTTTACGTCCTCTCAAAATTTATATTTTGAAAACCTAATCCCCAGAGAGATGTTACTTTCAGTTTGGGCCTTGGGAGGTGATTGTATCACAAGGGTGGACCCTTCATGAATGGCATTAGTGCTTTTTTACAGAGGCTGAAGAGAATCCCCTTCTACCAAGTGAGAACTGAGCAAAATGTATCAGAAAGCAACTCTTCATCAGACAGTGAATCTCCCTGAGCCTTGATCTTGGACTTCCAGCCTCCAGAGATGTAAGAGATAAATGTCTGTTATTTACAAGCTACCTAGTCTATAATATTTTGTTATAACAGCCCAAAAAGATCAAGAAAGGAGAATACAATCCATTCCACCCATGTAAGCTATAGAAACACACAATCAAATGAAATTTTTGAAAGGCACCACAGACTGTAATCATGTTTTTCACTTACTCAACCAATATTATTGAGTGTCTACTATGTGTTAGGTGATATTTTGTGTCTGGGGATACACACCAGTCTCTGCCCTAACACAGCTTATATGCAAATGAAGAGATACACATTAAACAAATACTATCTCTGTTGCTCACACACGCATACACACACACAGTCTTTGTCTCTCACATTCACACACAAACAATAATTTTACATTTTGAAAAAGGATCACAAAAGGAAAGCATAGGATATCATATGGTAGGAGGACTTGACTAGAGCTAAGAATTAACACATGGTGAAAAGGTCACTTCAGTCCTCCCAGAAAGTACACAAAAGACAGTCTGTGTATACAGTCGATATGGTATGTGTATATTACCCAATACGTGCACATAAGTACACGCACACAGCATTCCAGGATTCTGGTTGTGGTAAAAGCCCTTTCTGAGACAATAATATATGATTCAACATAAAGACTGATTTGTAATGTTAGGAACTGTTTTAAACTCCAGATGCATTTCTTTCAAATATGCTTTGGAAAAATGCATCTACAAAGTGCTGAGTTAAGGAGAGAAGAAACTGCATGACAGAGCATAAATAGCTTCTGTCACTATTGCCATTCCCATCTGTGTGGCACCAACTGCCACATTTGAGGCAACTGACCAAGCTTTGTGTTTTCCTTTTAACTTGAGAGTATCACAAAAACTTTGATTTTCAAGTTAGTTCTTGGAAGACACAGTAGCTAGCTCTCATTATCTCCTGTATCCCTCTTCATGTCAAACACCATAAGAAACCCAAGCTGCCTAAGGTATACCTCATCCACTCCCCAATCTGGGAAACCCATGGAGACTCAGTGCATCCTGGGCAGAGCCTCTTATATCTTCAGCATCTATGGAAGCTCCTTTCACCTGCTTCCCCTGTCTGGAGCTTGACTCTCCCCAAAGGACATTGCTTCACCAGAATACGCTCACCTGAAGCTTCTTTCTTCCCCCACCCATCATCCATATATATGTATATTAGAGACAGAAAGAGAAAAACGTGAGCAGGGAAGGGGCAGAGAGATGGAGAGAGAATCTGAAACAGGCTCCAGCCTGTCAGCACAGAGCCCAACGCAGGTCTCAAACTCACAAGCAGTGAGATCATGACCTGAGCCGAAGTCAGATGCTTAACGGACTGAGCCACCCAGGCTCCCCGACCCATCATCCTCTTAATCCTTAAAGTAGGTAGCTGTTATCCTGGCTCCCCATTGCCATTTCCAGATCTTTCCACTTTCTCTTTCCTAAAACCTAGTTTTTTATTTCATCCATTTGAATTCTACCATTAGGCGCACTTTTCCCAATTCCTTGACAAGGTTCACATTCACTTTCATACCTTCCAGGAATATCCTTATCATACGTCCTGATGATTTTAACATCCTGTAAACAGTCCAGGCTGTTCATTGATATGGTCTTTTCCAGTGAGCTTTACACCCAATTTCACACACATGATCAATCTAAACTTGGTTTTTACCAATAAACATAACCTCTATAATCTTAGTTTCCAACATGCTACTCACTGGCCATTATTTCCTTCTTTTTCCAATTTTCTCTTTTTAATACACTCCAATCCAAGAATTATTTAACCATGGTTTCCCTACTTCCTAGAAAACCATTTTACGCCATTGCTCTCTCCTTCATTTCAAACATCTTCTTTCTATCATCCTCATTCTCACTGATGAGACTGATTCCAATTTCATGGAGGAAAAACAAATGGAATTAGACAGAAGACCCTCACCAGTTCCCTCCACCTCCACTGCTCACCTGCCTGCATCTGTGTTTATAAACCCTGACTACCCCCCAGAGACTAAGAAGCTGGCCATTCTGGCTCCCTCTCTGTCAGTTTCAATTACCTCGGTGCGTGATCCTGCTTCTTCTCCCCTGCTCTAGAACACCCCCCTTGAAACTGTCCTTTCTCTCTTCTGCACCTTCAATCTGTTCCTCTCTACTGGATCATTCCCAGAAACACATCAATGTGTTAAAATTTCTCTCATTTTAAAAATATTTTCGACCCACATTTCCCTTACTTATTGCTCTGTTTCTCTTCTATCCTTGGTAGCCAACCTCAGAGTTCTGTTACTCTCTTAAAGTCTTCTGCTCTCATTTTGTTCTTGAATCCATTTAAACAGGCATTTGCCCCACAACTCCACTGAAACTTTTCTCTGGTGTCCACAAATAACATCCATGTTGTTAAATCCGGTGATAAATTTTTGGTCATATTTATTTGATCAGAAACATTTCATCCATTGAGATATAACTGATATGTCACATTGTGTAAGTTTATGTTGTACAATAGGATGGTTTGGTGTATGTATATATTGTGAAATGTTCACAATAAAATTAACACATCACCTCACATGGTTATCTCTAGGAGGAAAGGAAGTTGAGAAATTTTAAGATCTCATAGCAACTCTCAAGTATACAACACAGGTTAGGTTTTTTTGTTGTTTGTTTGTTTGTTTTTAACTACAGTCACTATGCTGTAGTTTAGATCCCCAGAACTTACTCATCTTAAAATGGAAGTCTGTCATCCGGATGGCCAACAGGCACATTAAAAGATGTTCAACGTCGCTCCTTATCAGGGAAATACAAATCAAAACCACACTCAGATATCACCTCACGCCAGAGTGGCCAAAATGAACAAATCAGGAGACTATAGATGCTGGAGAGGATGTGGAGAAACGGGAACCCTCTTGCACTGTTGGTGGGAATGCAAATTGGTGCAACCACTCTGGAAAGCAGTGTGGAGGTTCCTCAGAAAATTAAAAATAGACCTACCCTATGACCCAGCAATAGCACTGCTAGGAATTTACCCAAGGGATACAGGAGTACTGATGCATAGGGGCACTTGTACCCCAATGTTCATAGCAGCACTCTCAACAATAGCCAAATTATGGAAAGAGCCTAAATGTCCATCAAATGATGAATGGATAAAGAAATTGTGGTTTAGATACACAATGGAGTACAACGTGGCAATGAGAACGAATGAAATATGGCCCTTTGTAGCAACGTGGATGGAACTGGAGAGTGTGGATGCTAAGCGAAATAAGCCATACAGAGAAAGACAGATACCATATGGTTTCACTCTTATGTGGATCCTGAGAAACTTGACAGAAACCCATGGGGGAGGGGAAGGAAAAAAAAAAAAAAAAGAGGTAAGAGTGGAAGAGAGCCAAAGCATAAGAGACTCTTAAAAACTGAGAACAAACTGAGGGTTGATGGGGGGGGGGGGGGGGTGGAGGAAGGGGAGGGTGGGTGATGGGTATTGAGGAGGGCACCTTTTAGGATGAGCACTGGGTGTTGTATGGAAACCAAATTGACAATAAACTTCATATATTGAAAAAAATGGAAGTCTGTACCTTTTGACAAGCTTCACTCATTTTCACTCATTTCTTGTCAAAATTAGTTAACTATATATGCATGGGTTTATTTCTAGGCTCTCGAATCTGTTTTATCAGCCTATGTGTCTGTTTTTATGTCATTACCATTCTGTTTTGATTACTATAGTTTGGTAATCAGAAAGTGTGGTCCCTCCAGCTATGTTCTTTCTCAAGATTGCATTGGCTATTTGGGGTCTTTTGTGCTTACAAATTTTAAGAGTACTTTTCTATTTCTGTAAAAACTGACATTGGATTTCACTTACCAGCAACATTTGACATGACTGACCATTCTGCCCTGAAGCACTATTTCACTGGGCTCGCAGGATCTTCCACTCTCCTGTTTGTTTTTCTACTACACTGGCCTCTCTTTTTGAGGTTCTGCTGATTCCTCCCCGTCTCCATAAGCATTTCAGAGTGCGGCACACCAGGGCTGAGTTCTCACGCTTCTCTTCTCTGTCTACACTCTGACTTGATTCAGTCAGTTCATGTCTTTAAAGGCCATCTATATATTGACTCCAAAGCATATATCTACAAAATATAATTATGCTTTGACCTCCAGATTCATATGTCCAACGACCAGCCTAAGATCATATACTGACACTGAATGGACAAAACTTGATGTGTCCCAAACTTATTTCCTGATATCCTCCTCACAAACTTCCTTATCTCAATAATGAAAACTGCATTTTTTTCAGTGGCTCATCACATTAAAAAATTTTAAGTTATCTTTGATTTCTTTCTCACATCTGATATTCATCAGTGAACACTGTTAGCACAAACTTTAAAATCTATTCAGAATTTTACTCCTTCTTACCAAAACCATGGATACTATTTGGTCCAAGCCCTAATCAAATCTCTTCTGTATTACAATAGTCTTCTACTCTGTCTCCTTTACCCAGCCTTGGTCTTTCCTTAAGGCTTACTTTGTCTTTTTTTTTTTTTATTTTTTAAGTTTATTTATGTATTTAAAGAGAGAGAGATGGAGATTGCAAGCAGGGGAAAGGCAGAAAGAGAGGGAGAGAATTCTAAGCAGGCCCCACCCTGTCATCACAGAGTCCAACATGGGGCTCAGTCCCACGAACTGTGAGATCATGATATCAGACGAGATCAAGAGTCGGATGCTTAACCAACTGAGCCACCCAGGATCCCCTTCCTTTGTCTCTTTCACAGTCCATTCACAACACTTCATCCAGTATCGTTGTTTTATGTTATCACTTATAGCCACTACTCCTCGGTCCAAAAGCTCTGTTGGTTTCTGGGGTAAATATAAGATGTACCACGAGACGCGCTTTCAATCAGGAAACTGCCTCCCAAATGTCGAGTGTGGTCATCTGACAGCCTCTGTTGTCACTCCCTCAGGATCTACATCAGGTGCAAAAACTGCTTCACCTGCATCTAACAACTAACCAAAGCAGGTGTAGAAAGGCCCAGTCATTTTGGCCTGATATAAGACAACTCTGATGAGCTGTGTTTGTTCTGGGATCCCCATTGGCTTGGTCAAGGTTTTGTTGGACATTACAATTTGTCTTCTCCAATTAAAATTACAATATCTTACCCAACAGCCCTCTCTAGACCCTCTCAGCTTTACTTTTCTCCATAGTATTTATTGCTGTCTGGCATACTTTATAATCTACACATTTAATTTTTATCCCTGCCCTGAATAGAATATATTCTCCATGAAGGCAGATCTTTTTGTTCATTGCTGTATCCCCAGTGTCTAGAAAATTGCCAAGACCTGGTAGTCACTTAATAAATATTTGTTAAATGGACTAGTGAATTAAGTCATTTACATACCAATCACACTGTTCAATATATGCAATGACAATGCTGTCATTAAAGATAAAGAATTATATAAATTGTGCAAAGTCGAGGATTATCAATGATAGAAGTATTTGGAGACTGACTTGGATGTAGACAAGGTTCATTACATGTACTAGGCACTTAGGAAGTGCCTGTTGTTAGTGACAGTAATAGTGATGGGCATTATAGTGATGCCTGCTGAATGCTCTAAAGACCAGTGAAGAGTGCTCTGCATACTTGAACAGCTAAATCAAAACTTAGGGGATTAGTAACCAAGGCATTTTATACATTGTCAATATGCAAATATGTATGGAAATAACCCAGAACTGAGAAATCACTTTGCTACTAGTTAGGTGGTATCTCGTACAGCCAGGCTCATAAATGGTATTCCCAGAAACATGAAGCAGGAAAGCAATGACCTTTCAGTCAAGATTCTTCTCTCTGGTACAAGACCAAGTGCCCATTTGGACCTATCCCATGAAGTCTTTTAAATATTGCCACAGTCTCTCAGAGGTCAGGCCTTTATTAACTCAGAAGAAGACAAAGCTAGAGAGGTCTTGAAAAAAAAGGGGGGGGGGGTTGGAAATGGAAAGTGGGATACCAAGAAAACTCTGGTTAGATACTACCAAATATATTAGTCTTTCTTATTTTAATGTGGTCATCAGCAAAGTCCTGTTAAGAAACGATAGCTACTTCACAAAATGGACCTCGCTATGTAACTAACAACCCCAGAACTTAGTGATTTAAAAACAACAATTATGCATTTGTTCCAGATTCCATGGGTAGGCAATTTGGACTGGGCTCAGACAAACTGGAAAGTTTGTCTATGCTGAGCCCATTGTAGAATTTGGGCCTCCAGCTGAGACAGCTGGGATGGCTAGGAAAGCTGAGGCTGTTCTCACAGTCTCTCTCATGCAGCTAAGCAACTTGAGGAAGGTCACTCTGCCTGTCTCAAGTCCTTGTCAATGGGCTGGCTGTAAGTTATAAGGAGGTTTAGTTTTTTTTTCTAGATTTCTTTTTCCTTTGTTCTCCATATCACCTGTAGTGTTCCAAGAAAGCAAGAGTAGAAACTTCAATTGCTCTTGAGGCCCAGGCCTGGAGCTCTCACACGTAATTTCTGCTATGTTCTACTGACAAAACAAGCCAAGAGACCATCCCAGTTTTAAAGAGTGGCAAAATGGACTCCACCTCAGGAACTGAGGAATCACAAAGAATTTATTCCTATTTTTCATCTACCACTGACTTATATAATGAAACTGAATCCTTAAAACCACAATTAAAGAATATGTATAAGGTCTTCAAGTTTTTTGTTTATAGGTCTCCAGCTGCTGAAGCATCTGGCATTTGATATGCTTTTATTTTCTACATTTTTATTGACATAATTCATATACCATAAAATTCACCATTTTAAGGTGTGCATTTGAGTGATTATTAGTATATTCACACAGTTGTGCAACCATCCACCACCATGTAATTTTTATCACACCAAAGAGAAACCTCATAACCATTAATAGTCACTCCACATTCTCCCCTTCCCACAGCCCCTGGCAACCACTAATCTATTTTCTGTCTCTATGGATTTGCCTTTTCTGGATTTTTTACATAAATTAAATCATGTAATATGTGGCCTTTTGTGTCTGGCTTACCACAATGTTTTCAAAGTTCATCCATATTGTAAAATATATCAGTGTTTTACTCCTTTCTATGGCTGAATATAATATTCTACTGTAGGAATATACTACATTTTATTTATTCATTCATCAATTTATGGACATTTGGGTTGCTTATACTTGAGACTATTGTGAATCTGCTGTTATGGATATCTATGTACAAATTGTGTGTACATATTTTTAATTCTCTTGGGTATGTATCAGAAGTGGAATTATTGGATGTAATATTATATCAAGTATTTTTCACTATATGGTTGCTTGATTGAAGCATACCAATGTGTTCTATACATTCTTAAAGATACAAAAGTAGAAACAAAAGTCCACTTTGATACAGGTTTCTGGTAGGGTAGGTCAAATGGAAAGGTTTGGGAGCCCTTTTCCCAGGAAATTTGAACTCATTCCTATTGTCCAAGATAGTTAAGACAGGACAATTTTCCAGAGGCAGCAGCAGTGATCCCTAACCCATCACCTACATTTGTGTGTTTTACAATAAACAAGGTATTTTCCTTACTGTTCTTTGGGGTTATTAATATATATCATCAGTTGAGGTCATTGACATCCCCTATTGTTTGGAAGCATACCCTTTGCTTCATATTGCCCTATAGTGCCCTATATCTCTTATTTCTCCTATCAATGTGAAATCAAGGTGCTTTATAAACCTTGCTGCATAAGCATGATCCACAGAGTAGTAGCTACGGCACAGGTATCACCTTGGAGCTTCTTAGAAATGTCAAATGTCAGGCCCCATTCTAGATCTACATCATTAAGAACCTACATTTGAACAAGACCCCCGCCCCCATGGATTTGCATGCACATTAAAGTTGGAGAGGCAATGCCCTATAGCAATTTTATCGAGCTCGGATAGAACTTAACGCTGGAGGCTCAGTCTTCCAAAGTCTACCTATGAGAATAGAGACATTAAATAATATTACCAACAATAAAGAAAACAATTACTGGATGTCAGCTATGTTTCAAGCACTACACCAAGTGCTTTCCAAGAATTTTCTCATTCTATTCTTATGGCAATCAACTACTTTTGTCCTATTTTACAGGTATCAAGATTAGAACTCAGAGAGCTCAAGCTCCTTGCCAATAGTCACAGCTTTTAAAAGATCCAGAAGACAAACTCTCGTTTAGCTGATTCTAGAGTTCAAGCTCCACATCACTACTCTATCTTGCTCAGTAATTTCTGTAAATAATACTCCCATAATCTAATTCATTAAAAAAAAAAAAAACACAAGATCTATTCTGTATAATATCTATGCTTCCTTAACTAGTTACATGTGTTCTTATCTATTCATGAGAACACAAGCTTCAGGAAATGAAGGTAGGAATTTTTGTCCTTGTCACTGCTATATCTCCAGTATCTAGAATAGTACCTAGCAAACATTAAGCCTCACTAAATTTGTTGAATGACCAAACTAATTTATACATCAAAACCCTAACCATAGCTTATTAAAATGAGAGAAATTTCATCTTCATTCATTTTTCGTCCAATTTCTCAACCTTGGAATTTACCTGTAATATGAATACTAATGGCTGGTTTATTGTGGTACTGATGCATTTATCTTCAATGAAAACAGAAGTAATATGGTGTTCTATATGAGCAGTAACACCTCACCATGCCATCTTATCACAGAGCATTTTGACACAGTACAACCTTGAAGGAGCTGTATTGGGGCAAAAAATGTATCTTGTCAGTTGTTGTTTTATTAGGAAACATCAATGTGGAAATGTCAGTGTGGGCCTGGCACATTGGTGCATTTTGCAAAAATTGAAAATGTGCAGCATAATAGGGACACAATATGCATTGGGAGAAGTTAAGATGTATTACCCAAGGGACTAATAGTGCAGGAAATTCTTGAAACCAAACATTCTACTTCATCCATCTTTCACATGATTATTTTACAGTGGGACCACTTGTTATTCACCTCCATTCCATTAGGCAACCAAATTACATGCCAAGCTAGCTTTATAAATAGAACCCTGAGTAGGTGGGCCATAGCTGAAGGGAAACAAGAGAATACATTCATTTATATAATCTCATCTTTTAGAGGAGAAATTGTCTTATCCATTTATACATACAGAAATTGTCAGAATTAGTCAGAGAGAGGTAGGAAAGGGTACAATTATTCAAAAATATTTAGGAAAACACAGAAGACCTTCATCATTTATTTTATATAATAAAAGGATATAAATCTATATCAGACATGCTGAAAATTACATTGTGGTTATTGAGGCAACATCCACACTGATTTATTGACAAAGTTATTCTGCATCTAATGCTAATACCAATCTTGATCTGCACACAAGTCTTATTGGCATTAATGAGAATATCTTATTTGACTGTGGATAGCAAATGGCTAACTAGGTAATGAGATGAAGGGGACTGCATAATCTTATTTGACACCTGACAAAAAGGGCACACCTGCACAGCCAAAGGGGAGCTGTTCTAATTAATCCTTTCATGAAATTTTACAAACTTGCCTCCAAAACTTCAAAAGCAAGATATTCTTATTGAAATAGAGAAACTCACCTACAGAAACAGCTACATAATTTGTAGGGCCCAGCGCAAAATGAAAATGCAAGGTTTCCTGTTCCAAATAACTGGAGGGAAGAGGGGAAGAAATGCCATTAAAGGCATTAAAACCTAAAGCTTTTTACTCTCTTCTGCACTGTCTTCCAATTTGTCATGATGATGCGATATTTACTACTTAATTTCATTCTAAGAATGTTAAGATTTTAAATTATTAGCATGAATTTTACCATTTATCTTTGTATGATGAAATGCCAGTTTTAAATGTAATTAACAGAGCATTTAACTCCTATTAGGAACAACTGAGATTAAGACTAATTTTGTGGCTTGTCCCTTAAGAGTGCACAGAGAGGACCAGAAGAGAAAAACTCAAGCCAGATTCAGGAAGAAAATGTCCCCCAACATCAGTTTGTATATTCATGGGGCAAGTGCGGACCCTCACAGCTACCAGGAGCTTGGCTCACATCCCAGAGCTAACAGGTGCTGATACCTGACCACAGCTGGGTTCTCCTTCCAGCCAGCCAGGGAAGTTGAGGCACATCCTCCCCCTAAGGGCTAACACTCCAACACACCGCAACCAAGGCCATTGTAACCTCAGTGCAGGGTACCCACATCGGGTCAGGGTTGGGTGAGAGGCTCCTGTGGAGCTGCCAGGCCAGGGTGGGGATGGCTGCCACCAGGTTTCCTCTCCCCAGATGCAAGAGTATGACCCCAATTTTTGCCATACCCACACCCAGGCCCTCTCTGGAGGGCAGGGTAGTAGTGGTGGCCGGTAGGGATGAAGGCAAGGCCAGACGGGGTCCAGGATTCCAGGAGATAAAGAAGTGAGCAACCCAGAACCCATCCATAGGGACTTATGCACTGCGCCAGTCCCATGCCCATGGAATAGTTTTGCTTACTAATGCATCATTTACTATGGAGGCAGCCTGGGCAGGGACTGCTGTTTGCCCTCCAATATCCATTCTCCACTTCTTCTATAGTAACAGAACCTTCGCCTTTTAGCTAGGCACAAGGACATTTGGGATAAAGTAGTCATTTTCTAGTCAGCCTTGCAGCTAACTATGAGGGGTGACTAAAGAGTGGCTAATGATGTATAAATCGAATCAACATCTGTACCCATCCTTTGCCTCTTTGTCTTTTCTTCTGCTGTGCAGAACATGAATAGCATATCTGGAGCTCCAGATGTCGTCTTGAACCTTAAGAACAAGGGCCATACTTCAGGGATGAGTGAGCAAGGAGCTCAAAGGAATTGTGTTCCTCTGGATTTCATGGCACAGAGCCATCTGACCAGCTGTGGACTGCCCACCACCAATCTTAAGGGAAAGACATATATACACACCTAACTTGTTTCAAGTCTTTCTTTTCTGAGTCTCCTTCTCACAGCCAAACTGTATCCTAAGTACAGCATAAAAAGTATAATCAGGTTTTTATGCTACCTCATTTACCACTGATCCTTGTTGGGGTGATAACTTATCCAATCCCCAGACCTCTTTTCCACCTCTGTTTGCCTTTAAACCACTGGAGAATATTCCTCAATGTTTACATTTTGCCATACCTTTGTTACTTTATATAACCCAAAATGATCATAAATGATCTTACTAATTTAGGATTCCTGGTAAGAGGTAATAATTGCTTACCACTTAAGAGTAACTACATACTTCAGTTTGGTTCAGTCTCTACCAGAACACGGAGATTGAACTCTCAGCTATAGAACAGTTCATTCTTGTAACCTAGTAGAAATTGTTCGGGAAAGTTTTCCAAATAAATCCTGAACGATGAGAAGCCTTACTTGAAACATGAGTTGCCATCCAAACTAGACAATCATTGTTGTTAATTTTTCTCATTCAGGTTATTTTTTAAGTGAGCATTTATGAAATGAATTAAAGTGATTTTCCACTCTGTTACTGTTAGAAGGAAACAGTACTACCAAATTGACAAGTATTCAAGCACCCAAATAATTAAACCAACAAAGATTTCATACAATATTTACGTTATGTCCAACCTGGTAAGAATGCTTGTAAATGTTGAAAGTGCCCACTGACATATGAATTGTTAGCAAGGGAGAAAGATCAAAAAGCAATGGAAGAGGGGTGCCTGACTCTTGATTTCAGCTCAGGTCTTGATCTCTGCTTAAGATTCTCTCCCTCTCTCTGCCCCTCTCCCCACTTGTTCTCTCTTTAAAACATGCAACAGAAAAGAAACATGGCTACTAGTTAGACTTATTTTTCCCTAGATATTGGGGATTTAGAAAAATATTTAAATATAATCACAGGGTTTTTATTAACTCACGTACCAACATTATATTCAGTGTACATTTCTTAGATCTTCCTTTACCAACACTAACTTTGGATTTATGACTCAGAAATCATACATTTCTGTATTTACTTTTTCCATCTTTCTCTGTCTATTGTGCTTATGATCGATCACCAGGCAGAGGAAGATAAAACTGAATATTTATGTGGAACACACGAAAGGACCCTGCTGTGAGCTATTAGCTTAGTGGATGACGTGTGCTCCCAGTTGGAAGCTGAAGGGATGGGAAAAGCTGTTGCAACCCTTTATAAAAAGCATGAAAAGCACCTGTTTGCCTGCTTCATTAAACTTCCCCTAATGAATGCCTCCAGGGAGCAGAACTGGGGAACTTCTTTCCTTTCCTGCTATAAATAGAGAGAGGTATTTAAAAGTTTTCATTTAAATGTTGAGGACTGTTACCTGTAACAATTTGTGAAAATTGTAATTCCCTTCAGGAATATAAATGAGCCAGTACTTGCATGTATTCCTGATGATGACAGACACCAGAAAGATGGTTCCTTGTGCCTAACTGAAACTTTTGTTCTCCTGGAGAATCAAAGTCACAAACATTTTAAGCTTTCTCTACTGAACACTTGGCTGAATAACTACAGCAGAAAAAAACTCAGCTCAGCCACTACCTCTTCTGAGAAACATTAAATATCCAACCTCCCTGACACATAAACATGCACTTTAAGACTCAATGTGTATATTTTTTATTAAAATACTTATCACCCTGTAATATTTGCATTTCCTTTTCCGTCTCTCAGGCAGGACAAGGTCTTATTTTACCCCGAATCTCCAGGCCCCGGAATGTGCCTGCCACAGTGCACACATTCAATAAATTGAAGTGTGGATCAGCACAATAAACACAAGAGTCCTGGTCTTCCATTAACTTCCATGATATTGTTCTTAACCTCTCTGGCCACACCATCTCACTATCCTTTGTAGTCTCCTTTTCCTCAGTTTGTTTTTGTTTTGTTTTGTTTTGTTTTAATGTTTATTTTTGAGAGCAAGAGACAGAGCATGAGTAGGGGAGGGGCAGAGAGAGGGAGACACAGAATCTGAAGCAGACTCCAGGCTCTGAGCTGTCAGCACAGAGCCCAGTGTGGAGTTTGAACTCATGGACCATGAGATCATGACCTGAGCGGAAGTTGGACTTAACCGACTGAGCCACCCAGGCACCCCATCCTCTGTTTAATATCTAAAGTGTGTTCATAAGTGTGAGATCTACCTTCACCCTCCCAAACTTTTCACTCAACAATTGATCCTCCTGTGGATGGATGAGGGTGACCTCATCTATAGACTTGTTTTAAAGCAGGGACTTTCAAATTGCAGTTACAAAGCAATTAATGGTGTGTGGAAAGAAAGTACCAGAACTTCTATCTATGGATGGTTTTCAGTCTCAGCCTTTTAAGATTTCTATTAATAATGTACATCACACACAAAATTGTAAAAGTATGTAATGATGTAGTTTGAAGTGCTGGGGTTTGAAGCCAATGGCCAAGAAAGAATTCTTGAGCCATCCTTGGTGCAAAATGGCAGTTTTATTGAAGCACCAGGACAGGACCGATGGGCAGAAAGCAGCATTGTGAGGAGTGACTGATTATATACTTGGGAGCTGGAGAAGGTAAAGGCAAGGGGAGTTTCCAAAAGGATATTCAGATGCTAAGGAAGACTCATTGACTCCTGGAGGCCTAGCTATCTTCAAGCTAAAGTTGTTTTACCCTCTAGCAAAGCGCTTAACACTAAGACAGTTGGGAGTTCCTGGAAGAATGTCTTATCTGCCAGCCTCAAGTATTTGTCAGTAGGTTGCAGGTTACAACAAAATTTAATTTTACCTATATTTCCTTCTGTCATTGTTTCCCACATCATGTAAATCATCATCATATATATATATATATATATATATATATATATATATATATATATATAAAGTTGGTTGCAATTTCAAAACTTCATTAGATATGTATGTTTAGTGATGAGGTATAAAATGCAAAATAAAAATCATATGTGCTACCTCTCCAGGTAGTAGGATAAAAGTCATAATCTTACTTGCCAGATATGTTCCTCCTGATGCATTCCCCAACTCAGTAAATGACACCAGTATTCACCAGGCACCCAAGAGAGAAGATGCATTGCACCTGCACAATCACTCACTTACCAAAGAGACCTTGATGCTTTTATCTTCCAAAGAGATTCTAATGCCCAGACAGCTACAGTCTTAGTTCAGGCTCTTGCCTGGTAGTTGCGAAAGCATTAAACAGGTTTTTCTCTGCCGGAGTGTTCCTTGGAAAATCCAACCAACTACCATTTAAGAATCCTTTAATGATCTCCCAAAGTTCAAGTGCGAGATTAGTGTTCATTTTCATGCCCTACCCATCCCTGCAGCCTCATCTCTCCCTCTCACTCACCAGGGGAGAACTACCTGTATTTCCTTAAACACAGCAGGCAACACACACTTTTGGGAATTCACACTGATTTTTTACTGAATTGTCCTTCACCTACTTTGCCTACTAAATCCTACTTGTCCTTTGAAAAGCAGCTCAATACCAATACCAATGTTATATACTAATTATGTATCAACAAAGCTGGGGTGGGGGGGGCAGTTTGTGTTGCGATTTCTCAGTCAGATCTAGTTAGCTTTCAACCAAATGTGCATAACATGAATACTGTCAAATCCTTCACCATACTGTTTCATAAGAATATATTTATTCATGTTATTATATATAATGTATTTTATAATTCTTTCATGTTACATATTTTTATTGTGTCTTATGTCCATAATTTTATATATTTTTTTATTTTTATATATTTTTATACATATATATTTATATATTTATATGTGTATACACATATATATTTATATATATATGTGTATACACATATATATTTATATATGTTTATGTGTATACACATATATATTTATATATTTATATACATATTTATATATATCTTCAAACTAAAAACCTTTATCACACTATTTAAAAATTTGACTCACACGTCTGTGTGTCTTCCTAAAGTAAAAGTACCCAGAGAATAGAAACATCACTTATTTGATAATGTAAAGTTCTATACTATTATATGCCCAATGTAAAATAATGGAATAAGTGAATGAGTGACAAAATAAAGTGGAAAGGATTATCACAGTCAAAAACAGAAATAACAAGGGTGCCTGGCTGGCTCAGTCGGTTAAGCATCCAACTTCTGCTCAGGTCATAGTCTTGTGGTTTGTGGGTTCGAGCCCCACATCAGGCTCTGGGCTGACAGCTCAGAGCCCGGAGCCGGCTTCAGATTCTGTGTCTCCCTCTCTCTCTGCCCCTCCCCTGCTCACTCTCTGTCTCTCTCTCAAAAATAAATAAACATTTAAAAAATAAATATCAAAACAAATAGCGATAAATAACAAAACAGATGTTTTATTCAGTTTAAAAATGTATGCAATTTATGCCCTTGAACTCTATAAACAAGGCAAGGAGCTTAAGTATCCTGCTATAACTTTTCCATTAGGAAAATAATCTAAAGTATTTATCACCCACATTGCATAGTGTCCCTGTGTATTAGTTACACTGTTTTAAAATATGCTTGGAACTCTTTCATAAGAAGCGCTATGCCCTCAGTCACCTATAACATATACCAAATATAACATACAAGCATCCTTCACATAGTGGTTTTAGGTATATTTCCTAAATGTCACCGTACTCCTTTAAAAGAAAATAAGCATACTTAAAACTATAGAACAAGATTATACTTGAATCTGTTGTGCACCAAAAGAAAAATTTTGAAGCTATAATGGAAGTCATAAAGGTCCACTAATAAAATGTGCAGTTTAAAAGCAATTTCCATTCAATTATCTCAATGAGTTCATATTTATGAACAAAATAACTTAATTGTGATTTACATATATCTCATCGTCTCTTCTGTCCATATACTTCTGTCTGTGATCACAGGATTATTCAGATTTGATGATTACATTCTAATAATTCCCCCATCAAGATAATAATGTGTCACTACATGTGTTCTTAAACTATTTTGAAAATTATCAACATAGAAATGGTCTTGAACTGAGTCTTTAATAAGACAAATGATAAGCACCAAGGAAGCAATACCAAGAAAATAGGAGGTGCCACTGTACCAATATTTCAGATTTACATTTATTTTTTAAGCATGGAGATGAAACTCATGCTTGGAACCACTAATGAGTTCTCCTGTCATCAGAAGAAAGAAATGAAGCATTCTTGAGGACAGAGTTCAGATTCATTCAGGTTACATGTTTGCATATACATCTGTAATTTTTCGGTGAAGCTAACAATCCACAGTTCACAGAGCCTGAACTAGAGAAAACAGCTCGGTTCTTTCATCACCAGAAAATTCTGGAGAATTATAAACTTCAAATTACTCTTCTGAGGTCACTAAATTTATCTGCTAATCATCCCAACAAATCAGCATCTCTAAATTTTATTTTTTTTAATATTTTTTAACATTTATTTATTTTTGAGACAGAGAGAGAGCATGAACAGGGGAGGGTCAGAGAAAGAGGGAGACACATAATCTGAAACAGGCTCCAGGCTCTGAGCTGTCAGCACAGAGCCCGACGCGGGACTCGAACCCACAGACCGCGACATCATGACCCGAGCGGAAGTCGGAAGCTCAACCGACTGAGCCACCCAGGCGCCCCAACAAATCAGCATCTCAACCAGCCTAAATTGCTTACTGTCCAACTTATTCTTATAACCTCTGGGGGGAAAATGCAACAATTCCATTCCTTTAGGTACCTTACTGCCTGAAATAAAATTCATTATACCTATCAAGGTAATTAAAACGTATAATAGTTCAAATATGTTGTTATATGTCATTTTAAAATGAGTGATTTTTTTTTCTAGTAAGACAGGTGGATGTCCAGCTCATGCTAACATGATCATGTTTAATCGTTTAATCTAGCATCTGCTGCTTTTGTGGCCAACCCTGTAGGGAGAGAGATTAAAGATGGGCCACATCTGCAGATAGTAATAGCCAATAAAGGCAGTCATACTCCAAAAAGCAAAGACCTTCAGGCCACATTATGTGATGCTGGAATGCATTTGTGATGGATCCAGAACACATTACTCTAGATTCATCTAAGGAATAATACTATCCTTGAAGTGCTAAAACAAACCCAGAACGAACAAATGTAATATAGATTCCAACAGTGCCTTGTTATTCCCTTCAGCTTTGGATACGAGCATTCTGTTTGTAATATAAGATAGAAGAAAAAATAGGATTTAGAATTTTTGTCACATGAAATGTTTCCCACTCAAGCCTATTGTTGTATATTGTACAGCAAAAAAATGACAAATCAAACCATTCTATTGCCAGCTTATTCATCTGAAAAAATTCTATGTGAATAACCCTGCATACGCAGGTAAAATACACAGAAAAAGCCCAGGAGGGGGCAACAAACTCACAAAACATTAATAAAACAATGCTTCTTGCCAGCAGGTGGCGCTGCAATCCATCATTGTTAGCCAATTGGAAATTTAAGAACTACTCCTACTATACTGTTTACTTACCTCTAATTTCTTATTTGAATTTTTCCTGTCTTTTTGGTGCATTATGTCATGCTGTGCCCAACTGTTTTCAATCATCAACGGGAAGTAAACTGTTACACCCACAGGACTTATTGATTAACTCTGCTAACAATATCAACAATCAATATTTCATAACAAACATGCTATCAACCCTGTGGGTTATTAAATAAAGCCATTTAACTTTGGAAAATGTCTATCTTAGAGTTCATAAAAAAGAACCCTATTTAAATGTGAAAATGTGTAGAATAGCAACACTTGGGTGTAAAATTAGGCTGAATGAGTCTCTAATGGTCTTAGGAGCCTTGAACCCAACAGGTTCACCCTCAATCCCATTCATATAGGTCTTAGGAGCAGTTATAGACATAAGCAATCTATCATGTATAGAATGACACGATTAACATAAATTGAAGAACCATAAGTCATTTATTACAAGGATGAAAATCATCTAGCTAACATATGAATCTTACATACCCTTATGTATCTGAGGCAGAAATCACTAACCAATTACAGAACTGTATTTTGCTGAACGAATAAAAGCTTTTTCAATAAGCTCTCGCTTCAGATGAAACCAATTTTCCATTCCTAGTAATAAGAAAAATAAGACCTAGAGTGATGTCACCAACATGACCACCTAAGAGACCAGACTTCATTTTCCTACAAAGAGCAACAATTGGACAATTATCAAAAACCAGCTCTGGGAGAGCTCTAGAGTCCACTTAAGAAACTTTAGCAATACAGTAGAACAAAAAAACTGAGAATAGCACACAAGAATAGAAATAAGACAGCTTCGTTTTGCCTGCATCATCCCAGCTCCCACACTGGCATTGCTTGGTGCGGTCAATGAACTTCCCAGCCAGAAAGAGTTTCCCTTGAGGGGAAATAAAGAGGAAGGTGAGTAGCCAGATTCCTTAGCCTTTTGGGGCACCACACAAAGGCACTGATTTAGTTTCACCTCATCCAGACTGGCAAACTAAGGCATACAGAGACAACTAGGAATAAGAAAAAAAAAGCAGGGGATACCAGCACTAGCCATGCAGCAAAAGTAATCACAGTTCACCATGACCTGTTCTGCCTACAATCTAGCAGCTTTTGCCACTGAAGAAACCAATGGCCAGCTGCTTTCATGGATCCCTTGCAGATTTCGACAGCTTTCACCCCACAGGCATTCACTTCCACTAACACCAGCCTCCTGAGTCTTCACCACCTCCCCGCCTAACTGGAGCCTAGGAACTGAACCTATAGCCATCCCCATCCTCTGCGGCTATGGCAGCATAAGACACAGCCTAGACACCCTGGCTCACCCCCACCATTATGCACGTGCTTAGAGCCAGCCCCACTAGCTATGCACTTATATGCCACTGGCCTGACACCCATCACTGGCCTACACTATAATGGGCATGTCCAGGGGAGGTTTATCGCCAGAGGAGTGATTGCCAACACTCAGGGCCTTTGTAGATGCTTATGGGCCAAGATCAGTCTCCGTCTCTGTTAGTGGCCTGCAGTATTGTGCTCACCTGCAGCTAGCCCCTCCTACTGCGCACCTGCTTATCCCCAACCCAAACCCTACACCATCCTCCACTGCCACGCGTCCCTGGTGAGATGCAGCAAGCACAGGAGTGCATGCCAACAGTCGGGTCCCTGCAGCTGCCAGTGAGTCCATAGTTGGCCCCAGACCTGCAGCTGCCAGTGAGTCCATAGTTGGCCCACCACTATACGAGTGTCTACAACTGACCCTTGCCACTATGCGGGCACCTGCAGCTCACTGTGTGCACACCAGTCTCACAGGAAGAGAGGGAGAAAAGGGTATATCTAAAGAAACAATAGCTAAGGACTTCCTATCCCTAGGGAAAGATTTGGACATCCAAGTACATGACTACAGTAGTTCACCCAAGACTTCAATACAAAATGATGTTCTCTAAGACACGTTATAATGAAACTGTCTAAGATCAAAGACATGGAGAGAGCTCTAAATTCAGGGAGAGAAAAACAATTTCTCTCATTCAAAGAAACTCCCATAAGGTTATAAGCAGATTTCTCAGTACAGACCTTGGCAGGCCAGGAGGGAAAGGGATGATATATTCAAATTGTTGAAAGAAAGAAACTGGCAGCCAAGAATACATTACCCAGAAAGTCTGTCCTTCAGAAATGAAGCTGAGGTAATGACTTTCCCAAGCAAACAAAAGCTGAGGGATTTCATCACCCCTAGACCTGCCTTATAAGGAATGAGGGAGGGGTGCCTGGGTGGCTCAGTTAGTTAAGCAACTTCGGCTCAGGTCATGATCTCATGGTTCTTGGGTTCAGGCCACACATCAGGCTCTGCACTGGCAGCTCAGAGTCTGGAGCCTGCTTCACGTTCTGTTTCTCGCTCTCTCTCTCTCTGCCTCTCCCCCACTTGTGCACATGTGCTCTCTCTCTCTCTCTCTCTCTCCCTCTCAAAAATAAATATTTAAAAAATTAAACAAAAAAAAAATAACCAAGAGGAGTTCTTCAAGCTGAAATGAAGGGACATTAATTAGTAACATGTAAACATGAAAATATACAACTCACTGGTAAAGGTAAGCTTAGAGTCAAATTCAGATTACTCTAATACTGTAATACGGTAGTGTGTTAACTACTTAAATCTACTCAAAAGGTGAAATGTCAGAAATATTTTTTTAAGTTTATTTTTGAGAGAAAGAGAGAGAGAGAGAGAGCAAGAACACACGCACAAGTGGGGGAGGGGCAGAGAGAGAGGGAGAGAGAAAGAGAATCTCAAGCAGGCTCCACAGAGCACAGAGCCCAAAGCAGGGCTTGAACTCACTAACCACAAGATCATGACCTTAAGTCAGACGCTTAACTGACTGAGCCACACAGATGCCCCTAAAAGATGGAAATATTAAAAATAGCTATAACTACAATAATTTGTTCCTTAATACACGATGGAAGAGATGTAAATTATCTCAAAAACACAAAAGTAG
Organism: Puma concolor; assembly: GCF_028749965.1. Lineage (NCBI taxonomy): Eukaryota > Metazoa > Chordata > Mammalia > Carnivora > Felidae > Puma > Puma concolor. The sequence goes on along the minus strand of NC_141674.1, from coordinate 144,835,528 downwards.
GGAGTGGAAGGGTAGAGATTGTATGCCATTAAAGTTAAAATGTTAATGTAAAAGAGACTTAAATCTATAATGTATACCAATAAAATATATCAAATAGACTGGATTGATGGAATAAGAAAACAAAAACAAAAACAAAAAACAGGCCCTAACTACATCCAACCTACAAGATACTCACTTCAGCTTTAAGGAGACATACAGCCTCAAAGTAAAGGAATGGAGAAAGAAATTTCATGCAAGCAGAAACCAAAAGAGAATAGGCATAGCTATATTAATATCAGACAAAATAGACTTTAAGGCAAAAATGGTAACAAGAAACAAAGAGTCATTATATAAAGCTAAAGGGATCAATTCAGCAAGAAGATGTATCAAAAATATATGTACACCCAACATCAGAGCACCTAAACATCTTAAGCAAATACTAACAGATAAGAAAGAAAAAGTAGACAATACAGTAATAGTAGGGGACTTCAAAACCTCACTTTGGTGAATGAATAGATTCCCCTAGCCAGAAAAAAATCAAGAAGGAAACGTTAGAACTTAACCACACTAGATCAAATGGACTTAACAGACATCTCTAAAACATTCCATCCAACAGAAACAGAATATACATTCTTCTCAAATGGACACAGAACATTCTCCAGGATAGATCATATGCTAGGCCACAAAATAGGCCTTAACAAATTTAGGAAGACTCAAGTCCTAGCAAGTATGTTTTTCAACCACAACGGTATGAAACCAGAAATCATACAGGGGACAGTTGGAAAATTCAAAAATATGTACAACTTAAACAACACACTTCTGAACTACCAATGTGTCAAGGAAGAAAAATCAAAACAGAAATTTTAAAAATATATATATTTTTTAAGTTTAGTTTTGAGAGAGCGTGCATGAGCAGGGGAGGGACAGGGAGAGAAAGGGAGACAGAGGATCCTAAGTCGGCTCTGTGCTGACAGCAAAGAGCCTGACTCTGGGGTCAAACTCACCAACCTTGAGATCATGACCTGAGCTGAAGTCAGAAGCTCAACCAACTGAACCACCCAGGAGCCTCTAAAAATATCTTGAATCAAAAGAAAATGGAAGTACAATATGCCAAAATTTAGGAGATGTAGCAAGAACAGTTCTAAGAAGGCAGTTCCTAATGGTAAATGCCTACATTAAGAAACAGATGGGTTCAAGATGGCAGTGGGTAAGATCCTAAACTTACTCCCACATACAGATACAACAATATAGATTAGATATGGATTATTTTCCTCAGGGGGGAAAAAAGCAGAAACCTGAAACAACAGAGCCTCCACAAAAAAAAAAAAAAAAAAAAAAAAGCACTGAGACTGGTAGGAGAGGCACAGAGACACCATCTCACTAAAACACCCCATCTCAGGTGCAGCAATCCACAGTCAGGAGGGATCTCAAAAATTCAAAAATTTTCCCTGAGGAATGAAGGGTTTATGCTTCACCTCAGGCACCCCAACCCTTAGATCCTACATGAGAGAGTGGAGTCCTACAAACACTGGGTTTTGACAACCAACAGGAATTACATCCAGGAAAACTGAAGAACTGTAGGGAAAAGAGAACCTGCTCTTAAAGGGCTCATTCACTTGCCCTGGGACCCAGCACAAAAACACCAATTTGAAAGCACCAATAACGTATGTAAAGGAGATCCACCTAAGTACCTTCCAGAGAAACAGGAAACCATTAGGACTTTCTCCAAGGATGGAGCTATGGGCAGATGCCGTATTTGTGACTTTCAACCTTACCAAGGTCCATTCCTGCAGTACCATTTTGGAACTATCCCACCTACTTGCTAGAGCTGATGGGTGCGCCCAGCCGAGAACTCCGCAAACCCCAGACTGCAACCACTTTCTCTGGGCCCAGTCTCTGGCCCCCCAGGCAGTTAGTTGCACCTGAGAGAGAGCACCAGCCCCGCGCACTCCCACTGGCTACCATCTGCGTGTCCACGTGTGAGCTGTTTGCATGTGTATGAGCAAGCATGCACACATGTATACCGGAATATTATTCCACCATGAGAAAGAATGAAATTCTCACGTTTGGAACAACATGGATAGAACTTTGAGGGCATTACGGTAAGTGAAATAAATCAGAGAAAGACAAATAAGGTATACGTGAAATCTAAAAAAGCTGAACTCCTGGGGGGAGGGGGTGGGGAGCTAGAATGGTGGTTACCATGGGCAAGGGGATGGGGAAATGGGGGAGGTTGGTCAAAGAGTAAAAATTTCCAGTTACGGGATGAATAAGTTCTGGAGATCTAATATGCAGCATAGTGATTATGGTTAATGTTGCAGTATTATATACAGCTTTTAAAACTATAGTTTAAGTTAAAATATTTTGTGGGTTGCTAAGAGAGTAGATATTAACTACTCTCACCACAAAAAACAAATATGATGGAGGTGTTTGCAAAGTGATTACCACCTTAGTATTAGCTAAGTATTAAGTATATCAAACCAACACATTATTCACCTTAAACTTATACAATGTTATAGGTCCATTATACCTCAATATAGATGGGGGAAAAAGAAAAATGAGGTCCACACATGCTAGTGTTGTTCTAGAAACCATTAAATACTTACAGAGCCAAAGCTAGAATAACAATTTTACCATTTAAAATAATAATCTTCCCCCCAGGCAATCAAAAAGAATGAAATCTTGCCATTTGCCACAACGTGGATGGAACTAGAATGTATTATGATAAATGAAATAAGTCAGAGAAAGACAAATACCATATAATTTCACTCGTGTGTAATTTAACAAAACAGATGAACATTGGTGAAGAGAAGGAAAAATAAGGTAAAAACATAAAGAAGGCAAACTATAGAGACTCTTAAATACAAAGAACTAAAGGTTGCTAAAGGAAAGGGAGGAATAAGTAAATGGGTGATGGGCATTAAGGAAGATACTTGTTGGGATGAGCCCAACAAGTGATGTAAGTGATGAATCACTAAATTCTACTCCCAACACCATTGTTACACTATATGTCAACTAACTTGGATTTAAATAAAATTAAAAAAAAAAATAGTAATCTTTCCGCAACACTAGGAACTCCTGCAAACCTTTCATTTTATAGTTTTGGTTAACTAGAATACAAAGAAGTAAAATCCTGCCAGGGATTTTAAAGTAAGTAGGTAGCAGATATGATTCAAACCTATGTGTTGTGACACTTAAAAAGAATATGTTGAGAAAAATACATTATTTCAATTTCAGAAATAGGACTTTTGCTGTCTATTCATTCAATCCCATTCTCAACAATTGTTATGTGTTCTGTATACATTTCAGGAACCATGCCAGGCATTAAGTATAGCTTGATAAACAAAACAAATATAGTCCTTCCCATCAAGGAGCACACTGCAGACACTAAGATTCTAATTATGATAAGGGCTACAAGAACTAAGATTAAAAAAAATTACTAAGAGGGTATATTTAGACTGGTTAGTCAGAGAATATGTCCAAATTAAGGAGGAACAAAGCTGGAAAAATGAAAAGAACCAGTCAGAGCAAGAGTACAAGATATGTGTGTTAGGCAGGGGTCAGGAAATGGAGGCAGTGCATTCCAGAAAGAGAAAACGTGTGAAGGCCCTAAGGCACTATCATTCTTTCTCGGGGCTGTAATGAGAGTCTTTGTTTCTGTCAAGATTAATTTTTAAAAATAATTTTTTAATGTTTATTTTTTGAGATAGAGAGGGAGAGAGAGAGAGAGAGAGAACAGAGCATGAGTGAGGGACAGAGAGAGAGGGAGACACAGAATCCAAAGCAGGATCAAGGCTCTGAGATGTCAGCACATAGCTCAACGTGGGGCTCTAACTCACCAACTGTGAGATCATGACCGGAGCCGAAGTCGGACGCTTAACCAACTGAGCCACCCAGGCGCCCCAAGAATATTTTTTTTAAACGATATACTCTCCTCTGTGTCAAAGCAAGGATTTCATGCTATCCATCAGTCTTATAACCCGTGATGGTACCTGTGATTATTTCATTAAGTTGCTGTGTGCTGTGTGCTCTAGTGCAAATTTAACATTTTCCTTCTTAGTTGAGAAGTACTTTGGGACTGTGCAAATCCGGTTGCCCACTAATTTTAGCATCCATTGGTGGATCTTATCTGCAATAGTTATTACTGTAGTATTTGCCTAATGGTTATTTTCTATTCTCCTTTTCCTTTTACATTTATTAATTGAAATTCTACAGTAAGAAAGTGCTTATTTTTTATTTATTATTCAATTATTTATTTATTTATTCATTCAATTTTTATGTATTCAATTATTTATATGCCTAAGGATTCATGGAGATTTGTTATACCAGCTAAAATTCAATATTGTCATTAGTTATTTTGTTGCTCAAATTATTCCAGCTTTGGCCATTACTTCCTTCACTTTTGTCCACCCTGTTGTTTCAACAAACCTTTTTTTAAAGCATTTCTTTGTTTTCTGGCCCCACAAAGGGTTCTAGGCTCATTTTATATTTTTTTTTATCTGAGCCCTGAAACCAATCACTTCTCCTGGAAGCTGTGGTTTCCTTTTATTGGAGAAGTAATTCTTAACTCAGAGCACATATTAGATTTGCCTGAGGGGTTTGAAACCAGTCAAAATCTATTGAATCTGAACTTCTGAAGACATAGCCTAGACACCTGAATTTTTAAAAAGCCACAGAGTAAGCATATACATTTTTTAAGCATTATTTTTACATGGTTGAGACCTAGTGTTCTAAAAAGTAAGCAAAGTATCTGCTATATCTATGGCCTGATAAAGAATGAAGTTGGAAACATTAAAAAAATTATCCATCCTGCAATAACAAGTCCAATAGAGCTCCTTTTCTGGATGCTCTCTGTCTCTTATCAAGATCAACCTCTAGTCTCTTCTGACCTAGAATCAAAGCCTGGGCAGAGGAAGATGCTAAGAACTTAGGATAAAAGAATAATTACTAAATTAAAAAATAAAGAACTGAGGGGCACCTGGGTGGCTCAGTTGGTTGGGCATCCAACTTCAGCCCAGGTCATGATCTTGCAGTCCATGAGTTCAAGCCCTGCGTTGGGCTCTGTGCTGAAAGCTCAGAGCCTGGAGCCTGCTTCAGATTCTGTCTCCCTCTCTCTCTGCCCCTTCCCACTCACACCCTCTCTCTCTCTCTCTCTCTCTCTCTCTCTCAAAAATAAAATAAAAACATAAAAAAATTTAATAAAAATTGTTTTAAAAAGAAATAAAGAAATGAGAACTGAGTGAAAGGGAAGGTAAAATTAAACCCTATAGGAGAGAAAGCTGTTTAACTGTGAGGAGAAAACAAAAGAGCCCCAACTGAGTACTGGGTACAAGAGAAAATTGGAAAAGACTAAAGAGAATCTAGAAGTATTTTGGTGGGCCTTGAATTTTATCCTTTGTATTGTTCTTCCATAGATCTGAGTGCAATCTAGCCAAAACTATATTCATACTTCTCTTTCCCAACTATTATGATGAAAATTGTCTCTATTCCCATTCAAGGCCAACACTCATCCTCCTCCATCCCCCAACTGCTGCAAATTCCCCAACTTCTAAGTGACTAGGTCCCTGCCTTAGACCCTTTGCCTCCTTAATCCATTTAGCCAAATGAATCATCCAGTAAAATAATTTTTTCATGCCACAGCTATTTACTGATGATTTATCATACATTAGGTACTGAGAATCCATTGTCCAAAAAAATAAACAACAGCCACATTTAGCAGTTCTAGTCTAAATTGTGCAGACAGATAAAGACGTAGTTGAAATACCATGCCATGAAAGAATATTGGTATGGATCTACTCAGAAGTATTAGAGAGGAATGAGAATTTTGCCCTCATCCACTCTATTTCAACTCATATCACTTTCTTAGACTAAAGTACAATGGTGTCATAATTATTCTTTCTTTTATGGTCACCCCAACCTCACAGTTCTTTCTGCACACAGTATCCAGAATGATTCCTCAAAAAATAAATTTAATCATGCAATTGCTGTCATGGACTATTGGTAGAATACAGACAAAATTCCTTAACATGTATACCAGGGGGCACAGTGCCTGGCACCTGTCAATCCATCCAGCCTCTTGCTTCCCACCAAAAGGAGATCTCTTAATTTCCCAGACACTCCTTTTCTCTCTCATCTAAGGATCTCTGAATATAAAATACCACTTTGTAGAAAATATCTTCTTTATCCCTTTTGTCCAGGTAACTTCTAACCAGCATTTAACTTAATTTGAGCAGCAAGTTTTCCCTAATTTCCCTAAAGTACATTGGGCACCAGCATTAGGTGGTCCTGCAGGATCATATACTTTATCATTACACCAATCACATTTTATAACTTCCATTCATTACTGACCAGACTTCTTCACCAAAGGAGGTTCTAACTCATTTGCTTACCACTGTTATCTTAGTGTTATATCCAAGTGTTTGATACATGGGTGTTGCTCAGCAAATATTGTTCACTAAATATACAATCAGAATGGTTCCTTGCTTGCTGATGGCAAAACATAGAGGGGTAAATTTTTCTAGGAATTTTGTAGATAGAGGAAGATGTTCATAGCAAAGGGACTAGTGAGTGCAAAGCACAGAAGCCTGAAATAGCCGCACATGTTCAGGAGACTGCCAAGGACCCCCTGCTGTATGAACAGAGTGAGGCAGGTCAGAAAGTGGGAATATCTGTCTGGAAAGAAAATGGACCAGAATAAGATGGGCTCTATGATCTGTTAAGCAATTTCCCCTTCAGAGTATACCTTATAGGAAGCCACTGAAGGACTTAAACCCCAATAATTTTGCTAATAAAGCAAAGATAGTGAACCAGTTTGGGTAAAAATATTCTTTCTCAACATTCAACCTGGAAATGGACCAAAAAGATGGGAAGCTTAATGGATCTTAGGATAATATTTACCAACTAACCATAACACTTAGAAACTCTCAGATCTTCAGAGGGTGGTGGGGAGTGAGAAAAGATTTGGACCTTGGAGAAGGCAAGGAGCCACAAGCCAGGAAGGGGAAAGCATTCCATCTGTGTGCTTTTCTTTTCCCACATTGCCCTGGACTGATGACTGACCAGGATTTGGGGGCAGGAAGGTAGTATTCTGCTAGAAACCTCAGGATCATAGCAGGCATCCAAGAGCATGGTGAGAGTAGCCAACAGAATAAAGAAACAGTGTCTGAGTGTTCTTAATCCTGATTCCTTTACAAATCCTTGGGCAATTTCTTTTTTGTTTCAATATATGAAATTTATTGTCAAATTGGTTTCCATACAACACCCAGTGCTCATCCCAAAAGGTGCCTTCCTCAATACCCACCACCCACCCTTCCCTCCCTCCCACCCCCCATCAACCCTCAGTTTGTTCTCAGTTTTTAAGAGTCTCTTATGCTTTGGCTCTCTCCCACTCTAACCTCTTTTTCCTTGGACAATTTCAACATGAGTAGTAGCCCCTTGTTAATAGCAAAGACTGGAGTGGAAATCCTTGTATGTTCTCTGGGAATGGAGTGGTGAAGGATGAGGAAGAGAGAGAAAAGGGAGATTTGAATCTGGACTCTAACTCTAGAAATTCTCATCTATGAACCTTATTCCCAACCTCCCAACTCTCCTGGAGTTGCAGAAGCCAGGGCCCAGGCTTCGAAGTTAATGTTATTAGCAAGAAGAGGCTGTAGGTTTGGCCAGCCAGTGCAAAAACCACCTTAACGACTGCAGAGCAGAGAAAGTAAGAACACAAAAATCACCATTTATTTTCAAAGATGGGGAAAGATATGAGCAAGACAAAGAAGGAACATGAAGTCTGAGTGCAGCCAATTGGTGTTAGTGGGCTGGAAAAATATATTCGTCAAAATAAGGAACTCAGTGGAGGTGTTAAAAAAAAAGATTTAATAGGCCTAAAAAATGATTTCATAAGCTGGAAGATTAGGGCAAGGAAGTCCTCAAGAAAGAATGAACAAAAGATAAAAGGGAGGAAATAATGGAGGTAAGATACATAAGAATTTAATAAAAATGCAGCCTAAGAATTCCAGAGCAAGAACAAAGAACAAACAGGATTATTTGAAGAAATAATGAAAAAGAATTCCCCAGATTTAGAGAAAATATCTCAAATTGGAAGTAATGTAATGATACAAATATCCCTTAGAAAACAGAACTTGAAGCAAAGCTTACAGGCTAAATATTTTTTGGAAACTGCAATTCTAAGGTGGCAAGAGTAGGTGAAAACGGGAAGTGAACCAAAGAAAGAGAAGAGGCCAATACAAGGTGGTATGTTTCCAAGTTCACCATAGCTTTCTGAGGTAAATCACAGCTCAGTGCTCAGTTATATATATTGTACATATACCAGAGAAGCAGTGGGCTCAGGGAATAGGATTTCTCTGCCAGCTCTGCCCATTTTCTGTCCTTCGTTGGTCAAAGTTTTCCTCACAGGATGTTAACATCCCTGAACCTCTGATTTGTGTTATGTACCCCTCCCCACCCCAACTGCCTACCTTTGTGACTTCTAGAAGCCACTCCCCACACTTCTGGGATTCCCCTGAACTCGAGAAAGTAACAGGAAAACTCATAACCTCCACGAGTCTGGTCAGGCCTACCCTGATCAGTGAAACCAGCGCAGTTGGCATGATTCAGAGCTGTGCTGAAGCCATGGCCTTAATCAGGGGAATGTGAGACAGTCATCAGCCTTGGTAGAATCCAGAGTCTGTTAAAAAGTGGCCAAAGGCTGGGGACAGGAAAGGTCAAGAAAATCTGGGTAGGTCCACTAACTGGATCTAGTACAAATACCAAACTTAATAAAAGACATTCTCTTCATGACCCCACCCCTCACCCTCTTCAAGTAAAATGTATCCTTTTTTTTAAACCACCAAAGACATTCTCTTTGGTATTTACCCAAAGGAATTGAAAGCTTATGTCCACACAAAAACCTGCATATGGAAGTATATAGCAGCTTTATTCATAATAATTGCCCGAACTTGGGAAAACCAAACTGTCTTTCAGTCGGTAAATGGATAAACTGGTACATCCAGACAATGTAATATTATTTAGTGCTAAAAAGAAATGAGTTATCAACCCATGGAAAGGAGGAAACTTAAATACATGTTATTAAGTGAAATAAGCCAATCTGAAAAGGCTACATACTGTAGGATTCTACTATTCTGGAAAAGGCAAACTATGGAGACAATAAAAAGATCAGTGGTTGCCAGGGACTAGGGGAGAAGGAGGGATGAAAAGGTGTAGCACAAAGGATTTTAAGGGCAGTAAAACTACTCTGTAAGGTACTATAATGGTGAGTGCATGTCAATGTACATTTGTCCAAACCCTCACAAAGTACAATGCAAAAAGTGAACTATGGACTTTGGGTGAGAATGATGTGTCAATGAAGTTTCAGGAGTTGAAGCAAATATATCACTCTGGTGGAGGATGGTAATAGTTATACATGTGTAGGGGAAGAAGGTATATGGAGAATCTGTCCCTTCCAATACACTTTGTTGTGAACCTAAAATTTCTCCAGAATCTATTGAAATGCACACAAGTGCTTCCACGCACGCACATGTATATGCATACACACACACACATACACACACACACACACACACACCTGAATCTTCCAGAGATAAAGAAGATCACTTATAAAGGAAAGCATCACCAAATTTATTAACAACAACACTGGATAAAAGAGGCTAATGGAGTATTCTCTTAATAGCTTTGAAGGAAAAGAATTTTTGAACTTAGGTCTTTATGTAGAGTTAAAATTTCCATTATAAGTTAAATAAATAGGGGGAGGAGCCAAGATGGCAGAACAGCATGGAAGTTTTTAGTGTGTCTTGCATCCATGAAATACAGCCAGACCAACACTAAACCATCTTGCAAACCTAAAAAACTGATTAGAGGATTAACGCAACAATCTGCACAACCTGAACTACAGAATTCAGCAGGTACACGGTGCAGAGAGGTGAACTTGGGGAGTGAGAAGCTGCGCAGGCAGGGAGCTGCCTTTGCAGGCAGAGAAAGGACAGAGACTGGGGAGGGGGGGAGAACACGGGAAAAGCACCCTTCCCCAAAAGCAGCCGGAGAGAAAGTGGTAAATTGGAAACAGCTGCAGTGACTAAACTGAAAAGGAAGAAAGGAGAAAGGAGAGGGCTTAAATTCCATTAACACTGTAAACAAGGGGAGTGCAGAGTCTGCAACTCAGCAGCTTGAGCAGAGTGGAGTCCAGGAGGTTCTTGGGACACACAGGGAAAAGCAGTTCCACTGCTGGAAGGACATTTGATAGAGACTATTGAAGCCACCTGGTCCCAGCAGACCCCAGAGAATGGCCTCATTTGCTGGTACTGGAACAAGGTCGTTAAGGGTGAAGCCTGGTGCCAGAAGTGTGTTGTGATTTTTCCATAATCCCTGAAATGCTGCTGCTACACTATCTCATGAACTTTCTCTGGGGCGGGCTGGCACCTGGCTGCAGTCTCGGGGCACTGGCAGCAGCAGGGTCCCACAAGCATTCCTGGGTGCAGCCAACATTTGGTCATTGCTCCATGAGACCCTCCCACAGAGGGGCAGAATGGGTCAAAGCCACAGTCCTTCAGAAGTAAGGGGCAGGGGAAAACAGCCACATCACAGACAAAACTCAGGAGAGAGGTACTGCCTGGGGCTTGGTCACAGACCATGAAGAAGCAGGGAGTGGATGAAAGCCAAATACCGAGGATGGGTGCACAAGAAAGCCAAAGACCGAGGATGGGTGCACAATTGCTGATCGGGGAGAACAGAGTTTCCATACTAGAAACTGGGTAGCTGGATGGCGCCATTTTCACCACTCCCACACATGCACATACGCACTTATGAGCGCCACAACACTCCACCCCAGTAGGCTAGCAGTGCCATCTAGTGGAGAACGGAGCTGTTACACTGAGCCCCGCCCAACTGGGCCAACCCGAAGACAAGTCTCACCGGCTGCTTGGTTTATGGACTATAAAGTGCTACATAGACTGACTTCTAGGGGAAAACGAAGTAATTTCAGTCCTATTTCAATCTGTTAGCACGACCATCTATTCAATTTTATTTTTTCCTCTTTTCACTTCTTTTTCTTTTCTTGAATACAGAAAGAGAAAAAATTCATTTCTATTTTCAATTTTTATTAAAAATATTTTTTACTATATTTTTAATTTTGTGTAAATTTTTTCAAATTCTATTTTACTTCCAAATTTATTTTAGTATACTTCAGTGTATTCACTTTTTCAAATTTTCAAATGATTTTCTTTTTTCTTTTTCTTTTTTCTTTTTATTTCTCTTCCTTTTCTTGAATGCAGAAAGAGAAAAAAATTCATTTTTACTTTCAATTTATATTAAAATATTTTTTAACTATTTTTTTACTTTTATGTAAATTTTGTCAAATTCTACTTTACTTCCATCATTTTATTTTAGTCTACTATAGTGTATTCACTTTTTCAAATTTAAACTATTTTCTTTTTTATCCTCTCTTCTTCGTTTTTCTTGAACAGAAAGAAAAAATTCGTTGTTTTTAATTTTTGTTAAAACTATTTTTAATTTTTTTCACTATATTATTTTGTGTAAATTTTTTCAAATCTATTTTACTCCCATCATCTCATTTTAGTCTACTTCAGTGTATTCATTTTTTCAATTTCTCAAATGATTTCCTTTTTTTTCCTCCCCCCCCACCTTTTTTTCCCTCTAATCTGTCACACCACTTTCTTTTTTTTTTTTTTTTTAAATTTTTTTTTCAACGTTTATTTATTTTTGGGATAGAGAGAGACAGAGCATGAACGGGGGAGGGGCAGAGAGAGAGGGAGACACAGAATCAGAAACAGGCTCCAGGCTCTGAGCCATCAGCCCAGAGCCTGACGCGGGGCTCGAACTCACGGACCGCGAGATCGTGACCTGGCTGAAGTCGGACGCTTAACCAACTGCGCCACCCAGGCGCCCCTCTCACACCACTTTCAACACCTAAACCAAAACACACCTAGGATCTAGCATCATCTATTGATTTGTGTCTGTGTGTGTGTGTGTGTGTGTGTGTGTGTGTTTAAATTCAATTTTAATTTTTTTAATTGTAATTTCTTTTGATTTCAATTTTTCTAACTCATTAATTCCTTTTCTCCCTTCAAAATGACAAAACAAAGAACTCACCCCCCAAAAAAAGAGCACAAAGAAACGACATCCAGGGATTTAACTAACAGAGATACAAGCAAGATGTCTAAACCAGAATTTAGAACCACAATAATAAGAATACCAGCTGGGGCTAAAAACAGATTAGAATCCCTTTCTGCAGAGATAAAAGAAGTAAAAAGTAGCCAGAATGAAATAAAAAATGCTATAACTGAGCTGCAATCACGGATGGATGCTGCAGCGGCAAGGATGGATGAGGCAGAACAGAGAATCAGCAATATAGAGGACAAACTTATAAAGAATAATGAAGCAGATAAAAGGAGGGATATGAACACAAAAGAGCACAATTTAAGAATTAGAGAAATGAGAGACTCATTAAAAAGGAACATCAGAATCATAGGGGTTCCAGAAGAGAAAGAGAGAAAAATAGGGGTAGAAAGCTTATGTGAGCAAATCATAACGGAAAACTTTCCTAACCTGAAGAAAGACACAGACATCAAAATCCAGGAAGCACAGAGGACTCCCATTAGATTCAACAAAAACCGACCATCAACAAGACATATCATAGTCAAATTCACAAAATACTCAGGCAAGGAGAGAATCATGAAAGCAGCAAGAGATAAAAAGTCCCTAACCTACAAGGAAAGACAGGTCAGGTTTGCAGCAGACCTATCCACAGAAACTTGGCAGGCCAGAAAGAGTGGCAGGATATATTCAATGAGCTGAATCAGAAAAATACGCAGCCAAGAATTCTTTAACCAGCAAGGCTGTCATTCAAAATAGAAGAGAGAAAAATTTCCCAGACAAACAAAAATTACAGGAGTTCGTGACCACTAAATTAGCCCTGAAAGATATTTTAAGGGGGACTCTGAGGGGAGAAAAGATGAAAGAAAGAAAAAAAGCCCAAAAGCAACAAAGACTAGAAAGGACCAGAGAACAGCATCAGAAACCACAAGCATCATAATGGCAATAAATTCATATCTTTCAGTACTCACTCTAAACATCAATGGACTCAATGCTCCAATCAAAAGATATAGGGTAACAGAATGGATAAGAAAACAAGATCCATCTATATGCTGTTTACAAGGGACCCACTTTAGACCTAAAGACACCTTCAGATTGAAAACAAAGAGATGGAGAACCATCTATCATGCTAATGGTCAACAAAAGAAAGCCGGAGTAGCCATACTTATATTGGACAATCAAGACTTTAAAATAAAATAAACACTGTATCAAGAGATGCAGAAAGGCATTATATGATAATTAAGGGGTCTATCCACCAAGAAGACCCAACAATTGTAAACACTTATGCGCCACATGTGAGAGCACACAAATATATAAATCAATTAATCACAAACATAAACAAACTCATCGATAGTAATACCATAATAGTAGGGGACTTCAACACCCCACTCACAGCAATGGACAGATCATCTAATCAAAAAATCAACAAGGAAACAATGGCTTTGAATGACACACTGGACCACATGGACTTAACAGATATATTCAGAACACTTCATCCTAAAGCAGGGGAATACACATTGTTGTCAAGTGCACATGGAACTTTCTCCAGAATAGATCACATACTGGGACACAAATCAGGACTCAACAAGTACAAAAGATTGAGATTATACTGTGTATATTTTCAGACCACAACGCTATGAAATTCAAAATCAACCACAAGAAAAAATTTGGAAAGGTAACAAATACTTGGAGACTGAAGACCATCCTACTAAAGAATGAATGGACTAACCAAGAAGTTAAAAGAGGAAATTAAAAAGTATATGGAAGTCGATGAAAATGATAACACCGCAGCCCAAAAACCTCTGGGATGTTGCAAAGGCGGTCATAAGAGGAAAGTATATAGCAATCCAGGCCTTCCTAAAGAAGGAAGATCTCAGATACATAACCTAACCTTACACCTTAAGGAGCTGGAAAAAGAACAGCAAATAAAACCCCAAACCATCAGAAGACAGGAAATAATAAAGATTAGAGCAGAAATTAATGCTATCGAAACCAAAAAAACAGTAGAACAGATCAATGAAACCAGAAGCTGGTTCTTTGAAAGAATTAACAAAATTGATAAACCACTAGCCAGTTTGATCAAAAAGAAAAAGGAAAGTACCCAAATAAATAAAATCAAGAATGAAAGAGGAGAGATCACAACCTACACAGCAGAAATAAAAATAAGAGAGTATTATGAGCAATTATATGCCAATAAAATGAGCATCTAGAAGAAATGGACAAATTCCTAGAAACATACACTACAAAACTGAAACAGGAAGATATAGAAAATTTGAACAGACCCATCACCAGTAAGGAAATCAAATTAGCAATCAAAAATCTGCAAGAAAACAAGAGTCCAGGGCCAGATGGCTTTCCAGGGGAATTCTATCAAACATTTAAGGAAGAGTTAACACCTACTCTACTCTCTTGAAGCTGTTCCAAAAAATAGAAATGGAAGGAAAACTTCCAAACTCATTCTATGAAGCCAGTATTACCTTGATTCCAAAACCAGACAGAGACCCCACTAAAAAGGAGAACTATAGACCAATTTCCCTGATGAACATCGACGCAAAAATCCTCATCAAGATACTAGCCAACTGGCTCCAACAATACATTAAAAAAATTATTCACCACACCAAGTGGGATTTATATCTGGGATGTAGGGCTGGTTCAATATCTGCAAAACAATCAGTGTGATTCATCACATCAATAAAAGAAAGGACAAGAACCACATGATCCTCTCAATAGATGCAGAGAGCATTTGACAAAATACAACATCCTTTCTTGATAAAAGCCCTCAAAAAAGTAGGGATAGAAGGAGCATACCTCGAGGTCATAAAAGCCATATATGAATGACCCAACGCTAATATCATCCTCACTGGAAGAAAACTGAGAGCTTTCCCCCTAAGGTCAGGAACAAGACAGGGATGTCCACTCTCGCCACTGTTATTCAACATAGTATTGGAAGTCTTAGCCTCTGCAGTCAGACAACATAAAGAAATAAAAGGCATCCAAATTGGTCAGGAGGAGGTCAAACTTTCACTCTTTGCAGATAGCATGATATTCTATATGGAAAACCCAAAAGAATTGATTCATGAATTCAGCAAAGTTGTAGGATATAAAAATCAATGCACAGAAATCGGTTGCATTCCTATACACCAACAGTGAAGCAACAGAAAGAGAAATCAAGGAATCATTCCCTTTTACAGTTGCACCAAAAACCATAAAATACGTAGGAATAAATCTAACCAAAGAGGTGAAAAAGTCTATATACTGAAAACAACTATAGAAAACTTATGAAAGAAATTGAAGAAGACACACAGAAATGGAAAAAGATTCCATGCTCCTGGATAGGAAGAACAAATATTGTTAAAATGTCAGTACTACCCAAAGCAATCTACATATTCAATTCAATCCCTATCAAAGTAACCCCAGCATTCTTCACAGAGCTAGAACAAACAATCCTAAAATTTTTATGGAACCAGAAAAGACCCTGAATAGCCAAAGCAATCTTGAAAAAGAAACCCAAAGCTGGAAGCATCAAAATTTCAGATTTCAAGCTGTATTACAAAGCTGTAATCAAGACAATATGGTACTGGCACAAGAACAGACACTCAGATCAATGGAACAGAGTAGAGAACCCAGAAACGGACCCACAAACATATGGCCAACTACTCTTTGACAAAGCAGGAAAGAACATCCAATGGAATAAAGACAGTCTTCAGCAAGTGGTGCTGGGAAAACTGGACAACAACATGCAGAAGAATGAACCTGGACTACTTTCTTACACCATACACAAAAATCAACTCAAAATGGAGGAAAGACCTCAATGTAAGATAGGAAGCCGTCAAAATCCTCGAGGAGAAAGCAGGAAAAAAACTCTTTGTTCTTGGCCGCAGCAACTTCTTATTCAACACGTCTACAGAGGCAAGGGAAACAAAAGCAAAAATGAACTACTGGGACCTCATCAAAATAAAAAGCTTCGGCACAGTGAAGGAAACAATCAGCAAAACTAAAAGGTAACCGACAGAATGGGAGAAGATATTTGCAAATGACATATCAGATAAAGGGTTGGCGTCCAAAATCTATAAAGAACTTATCAAACTCAACACCCAGAAAACAAATAATCCAGTGAAGAAATGGGCAAAAGACATGAAGAGACACTACTCCAAAGAAGACATCCAGATGGCCAACCGACACTGAAAAGATGCTCTACATCACTCATCATCAGGGAAATACAAATCAGAACCACAATGAGATACCACCTTACACCTGTCAGAATGGCTAACATGAACAACTCAGGTGACAACAGATGTTGGTGAGGATGCAGAGAAAGAGGATTTCTTTTGCATTGTTGGTGGAAATGCAAACTGGTACAGCCTCTCTAGAAAACAGTATGGAGGTTCCTCAAAAACTAAAAATAGAACTACCCTACGACCCAGCAATTGCACTACTAGGCATTTATCCAAGGGATACAGGTGTGCTGTTTCGAAGGGGCACATGGACCCCCATGTTTATAGCAGCACTACCAATAATAGCCAAAGTATGGAAAGAGCACAAATGTCCATTGATGTATGAATGGACAAAGAAGAAGTGGTGTGTGTGTGTGTGTGTGTGTGTGTGTGTGTGTGTGTGTGTGTGTGTAGGAGCATTACTCGGCAATCAAAAAGAATGAAATCTTGCCATTTGCAACTACGTGGATGGAACTGCAGGGTATTATGTAAGTGAAATTAGTCAGAGAAAGACAAAAATCATATGACTTCACTCATATGAGGACTTTAAGAGACAAAACAGATGAACATAAGGGAAGGGAAACAAAAATAATATAAAAGTAGAGAGGGGACAAAACAGAAGAGACTCATAAATATGGAGAACAAACTGAGGGTTGTGGGAGGGGAATGGGCTAAATGGGTAAGGGGCACTAAGGAATCTACTCCTGAAATCATTGTTGCACTATATGCTAACTCATTTGGATGTAAGTTTAAAAAAATAAAAATAAATAAAAATTTTAAAAATGACTTTGGTAAAACAAAAATAAATAAAAAGTAATAATAAATGTTAAATAAATATATTCTCTGGTTCATGAAGGTTTGGGTAATTTACAAAGTATATTGTGAAAACAAAACATATGATGGCTGCACTCTAGCAAAAAGGAGAGTGTTCATAAGGAAGAAACAGATACAAACAGTAAAAGAGTAACTGAATCAGGTATTTTGTTGTCTGGGTAAATGACCAATGGAAAAATAAATAAATCCAAAACTTAGGTACTAACATGACAGAGAAAGAGGGTAAGAAATAGAGAGGATGGGAGGAAACATGGGGAAGTAATAGATACATTCATGATCTTGATTGTGGTGATGATATCATGGGCGTATCATCATTAAACTCCTGGAGTTGTATACATTAAACAGCTACAACTTTTTACATGTCAACCATACCTTAATGAAGTGTTTTGTTTTTTTAAGAGGAGGGTAAGAACAAGTGACCTAAGGTACATGAAAATTTGCTCAGATTATTTTCTTTTTCACTAGACAGATATTGATAAATTTAGACATTAACAAAGATAAAGTTTTGATCTGAGTAACTTAGGGATAACCACAGATGATACATTTGAAAGTGTGCTCCCAAAGAAACAGAAGAATTTGATTTGTTCAAGATAATGAGGAAGGCAAAAAAATAGAAAAGAGGAATTATGGAAAATAAAATTCCCTGAATAGGAAGACAAAATTAAGTTCTAGGAGGGAAGCAATTTCAATAAATATCAATCTATAAAAGTAAATAAGATTCAGAAACTCTCAAATTGGAAGAAGGACCAGGAAGATGTTGTCTGTGAGAAATATATTTAACCCAAAAGAATTCAGAGACTAAAAACAAAACGGAAATGTATTTATTCAATTATTTATCTTGATCACTATGAACTGAATGGATATTTTATCCTATAGATTAAAATTCAATACCATGTCTGGGGCTCTGGATTCTATTTTGGATTTTCTCAGAAGATTATAGAATTTTTTTTTAGGTTCGCAAATAACATATGTTGAGAATTATTAATTAATATTACAGAGGCTGCTGCTGAAGAAACCTAATATAAATCATATGGAGACCAAATGTTCAAACAACATTGAAGTCAACTCAGCTGGGCAGAAACCAGTTTTACTTATTCTCTGCCAGGCATCTGTTTTTCTCTACCCAAAGGCAAATTAAAAATGAGTAATAGTCGTAATAATAATAATAATCTTTGCTCCTCAAAGGCAAATTAAAAATGAGTAATCATCATCAATCATCACAGCTAACATTTGACTACATGTTCTTAATACATACCAGGTGTTATCTTAAGTCTTTTTAACATGTATTAACTCATTTACTGTGCACAGTAACCCTATGAGACAGATGCTGTTATTCTCCCAATTTTATAGATGAGGAAGTCAAAACACTAAGGCATTAATACCACAGAGTTAGTAAGTAAAGGAACCGTGACTGGAATATAAACAATTAGGTTCTGGAGCTTATGCTGTTAACCATCATTACATATTGCTGCTGTCAATAAATTTACAAATATTGCTTTTATTCTCATCTGGTGTATAAAGTCCATAGCCCTCTCAAGTAACGGCTGTTTTTTTCTTCCACAGATTTTGTTCATTATGCCTGAAATTTGTGTAGGTGCTTTTCACCTCCCCACCGCCACACTGTGTCCTCCAAACTACTGCCTTTTCTTCCCTAAAAACCCACTTTGGAAGCTCCAACCATCAGTTTCCACCACATGCTGCTTTGCTTTGAAGGAGTCAACTACAAACTGCAGGGTCCTCCTCCTTTCCTTAATGACTCAGCCCCTGGATCACTGTCATGGTCTCCAATACTCATGTGTCCAAGAGGTTTCAGGATCCTTACAGATAATCTGTAGGATTCCCTGGACTTTCAGTTCAATTCCTCCACCTCTCAAACACGGTCCCCACCAGATCTCACCCTCTCATATAGTAGGCCACCTAGTGATTACAAATAACTGCATCTCCTCTTATTTTTCCATGAATGAACACTACTTTATTTTTTTTTTTAATTTAAAAATTTGGAAAAAAAAGTATTTTATTATATCAAGCAATTGATTTTGCATCTCCTTCAAAATTTCACATTCAAGCAATAACACAACCTGTTTCCAGCACTCTAATTATAGTACCCAGACTCCAATTACTCTTCACCACTAAGACCTGATTTATTTTATCTGACCACCTATTCCTGCACCCTCCATCTCCTTCCTGTCTTAGCTTCCCTATTACCACTGTGACATTACATAGTTCAAATTTATGAACACTTGTGTAGTCACTCAGAAAACTTATGCTCCTACTCAGTTTTGTCGTATGCATTTGATACAAACCCAACCTTCGTAAAAATCAACTCTCTTATTCATTTCATTTACTCTGAACTTCTACTCACACAGCTGAAAGTAGCTAGTGAAAAATATACAACCGTGCTAACTGGCTTATATTTAATTTCATGACCACTGATTTCATGTGGTCCCAGTGCATTCATTTTCCTTCTCTCCTAAAATTACGATATTCTCTTGCCTCAGACATCAAACACATTCTCCTCTGACTTTCTATTTCATTGAAACAAAAGAAATACAAACGTCCCTCCTCTACACTCAAGGACATTCTTTTAGAAATTCCTCCTTTTGCCCTGCCTCATCAATTTCTTCCTTTCTGCTAGATTATCCCCAGGAGCATGCGAACACACTTTAATAGCTCTGATGAAAAGAGAAAGGGGTGGAGGGTGGGGAGGAAGGGAGATGGGGGGAGATGGGGGGAGATGGGGAGACAGGGAGAGTTTTTTATCCTTACCTCTGGAATGAGTCTGCTCTTGTCTAATAGCACCCTCCATGTTGCCTGAAACTACAGTGGTCAATTCTTTCCTCTCTCCAGTATTTGACTCCTCACCCTAACTTGCTTGAAACGTTTTCTTCGGTTGAAATCTGTAACAAGCTTTCTTGTTTGCATCTTGCCTCACTGACCACACTGTTTCTGCTTCCTTTGCTGATACACTCCACTCCCTACAGCTTCTACACCAGTGCTTTTCAATTCTGGATGATATAAGAATCACCTGTTGCCATTTGCAGCAACGTGGATGCACCTGTAGGGTATTATGCTAAGGGAAATAAGTCAGAAAAAAGACCATATAAAAGACCTTATGAAATATCATATGATTTCACTTATACGTGCAATCTAAAAAAAAAAACAAAAAAAACAAACAAACAAAAAACAAGCAAAGCAGAAACAGATCCATAAATACAGAGAAAAAATTGTTGGTCACCAGAAGGGAGGGGCTGGGAGATGGGCAAAATGGGTGAAGGGAAATGGGATGAATACATCACAGGGATAAAAGGTACAGCATGGGGAAGATAGTCAATGGTATTGTAATAGTGTTTTACAGTGACAAATGGGGCTACAGTTGTGGTGAGCAGGGCATAACATGTAAATGTGTTGAATCACTATGTTGTATACCTGAAACACTGTGTCAAACATACTTCAATAAAAAAAAAGAATCATCTAGTGAACTTTAAAAATGCATTCATGCCCAAGTCTCAGCTATACTAATTAAATCAGACTCTCTGGAGGCAAGGTGAAAGGTTTAGGCAATTTTGTTAAACGTCCCCAGGTGATTCTAATGTGCAGCCAGGATGAAAAGTACTGCTGTAAACACAGGAGGGCCCCAGGGCTTGTCTCAGACCTTGAATCTTTTCCATCTGCACTTCTGTAGGTGATCCTATCCAATCTCTCAGTTTCAGATACTCCAACACCTGGTGTCTTCTTAATGTATAGCTTTAGCATAAACCTTTTTCCTGAACTCTGGAATTTCATTTGTAACTTCCTGTTGTCACCTACTTTGGGATGGATAACATAGTTTCCAAAGCTAATGTGCCCTCTGCTTTCATCCCCAACTCAGTAACTACCAATTCTATCCTGCCAGCTACATGGACCCACACAGAGTAAATGTTATCTTGGAGTCATCATATATGACTCTCTTTCTTTTGTATCTCATCTTCAAACCGTCAGCCAATTCTGTTTCAAAACAAATCCAGAACCTGATTGCTTATCTCACCACTTTCAATGTTAGGATCTGATCTGAGCCCTTATCTTTTTTCTCTGCATTATTACTATGGTTCCTAACTGGTCTTCTTGCTGCTACCCTTCACCAAGACAGCAGAGTGTTCCTTTTACAGCATTATTTAGATCATGTCACACCACTGCTTAGAATTGTCCGATAGCAACAATCTCTTGAACTCCTGGTATGACACGACTCCGTGCTACTATGTCGACCTCATCTCCTTCCATTCTCTCTCTGTTTCTATTCTAGCACATCAGGTATTGTACTGTTCTTGGAGCATGCCAGATACACTCTTGCTTTTGTACTTGGCATTCCATCTGCCTGGATGGAAACTTCTTCTCTCAAGTATCTCCCATGACTCACTCAAATGTCATCTCATCACCCAGGTCTTCCCTTGACCAACCTATGTAAAATAACACTTCCTCAACCTGCATTCAGTATTACCCATCTTTGCTTTATATATGTTTGCTTTTAGTCTCCCCAAATAAAGCACAAACTCCTTGAGGACAAGATCTTTAAGCATGGTTCTTGGCATGTTGTAGGTACTCCGTAATCACTTGCTGAATAGAAGTCAAGCTGGGGAGCTAAGGCTTCTGGCCATAGCGTGTGTGGTGCTATTATAAATAATAGAACATCAAAGGACCAGATAAGATTTTTGGAAACAATATATACCTCAGAAACCTTTCCCCTGGCCCCTTTCATTAGGATTATCCCTTTGATTTGGATGGGGAAATGTAATTGGGACAAGACTAAAAAAGATATTGCAATACTGTGGCTTAAAATAAATCATTGTGAGATGTGCATTCTCTGAGTCACCTTTGGGCTGGAACATTTTCTGCTTGCATTTAAATACTCTGTCTCTTTTCTAAATTCCCTGGGACCCTAAAGGGCCACAGCTCCTGAGGATAAATCCTAGCATGGTTACGAAAACATTCATCAGATAAGTAAAGTCAAACAACATAGCGCAAGGTGAAAATGAGATCAAGATATATTTGATAGCAAAATAAGTGTCACTAAAGTCCAAATTCAATTCTGTACCTGAACTAAGCATTTTAATTTACGAGTAGAACGCTATCCCCTCTACCCGTCTCCTCCCCCCCACCCTAATGAAATGAAGCTGGACTTCTTGAAAACTTTATATAATCTACAGAGCAAAAAAAAAAAAAAAAGAGAGAGAGAGAGAGAGAGAGGCCTTTTGCTGGTCTATTCTGAGAATCTCTTAGGGGCTAAAGCTTTGCATGTTGTAATCCAATCCAAGAGAGGAAGAAAATAGTTGTAACTAATTAATCAAAGTTAGCCAATCCCTTGGCTAAACAAAGATATCTCTCTCTCTCTCTCTCTCTCATACACACACGCACACACACAGAGTTAAATATTGCTTGGTGAAATCTGATACCTCTTATTTACATGTTAGCAATTAAATGACCTTCCATAACAATCCTTTTAACAAATTCCATCTACTCAATTTATTTGCAAAATGTCTTTAAATAGTTTATCCTGCTTTTTCTGTACTGCCTGTACATTAATCTAACTATTTACAACAGTTTCAAACTCTTAAATATAAGCAAAGGTTATCACTACCTTTATTTTAAAACTTTAGGGCAAAATCTTTAAAGACTATAAAAAGAAGAAAAATTCTTTTGAGAGTCACGTAGATATGTGACTACAACATACTGTCTCCTACACACACTAGATGTCACTGCATGACCTGAAATATTGGCTGCAATTTGATCTGTTTCTTTACAATCCTTATAGGCAAGATTAACAAAGGTACAAAATAATCTCAAGGTATGGTTCCCAAAAAGCAGGCCCCTTTGCTTGTATTTGGTCAATTGCATCCATAAAAATAAAATATTTTTCACAGGCAGAATTGCTCTGCCAGCAATTCTATACATTAAAGTATATACAAAACATTGTAAGTTTTCTTTTCATCATCAATTCCCCCCTCCCCAAATCCTAATATCAAATAGAAATATTTGCAATTGATGAGTAAATAATGGTCTCTCTTTTAAAAGATGCTGGGAGAGACTTGAAAATAAAAATTCCCTAACGGGCTTAATGTGTTTCAAATTCAGGATAGTTATAAAGTGCCTCTATGTGTCAAACATCAGTAGGCACCAGGAGATCTACACATGAAGGGGATATAAACAAAGACTGTGGGAATATAGAGGAAGAGGCTCATAAAGGGTTTAGGTAGTGGATATCAGCCCCAAAAGAAACATAGCTGATCTTCATCTGAAAAAAACTCATGTATAAATATACACATTTGAGGTGGTTTATTGCTTGTTCTTCTTTAGCCTAGAGTGATATTTATCAATTATATTCAGTGCTCTCTGAGATGTGAATAGGTGTTCAGCAGAAAAGAATTCCATGGTCGAATGAATTTGAAAAACATTTGGCTATTTAAAAAATCAACAGGCTTGTTGTTAATTGCAGAATTCCTCAGTTTCTAATATTTGAATGTGGATTGTAACTCACTAAAAGGGGAATGCAGTACCTTTCGTGTCTTATTTAACAAGTGATACCGTCTTAAGGAATACCAGTATCTCACTGAGCAGAGTTCTACTGAGAAGTAGTAGGAAACATGGCAGTGGATGGTAAGAATGTGAAGATTTAATATTTATGGCTTCTAATATTAGATAGATTCAAGAAAGAAAACATGATCTTAATTTTACATAATTATTGGAAATTGATAGATCTGAAAAGACTATCTAAAAAAGCTAAGATCGTTTTTTGGTTTTGATTTTTCCTTTTTGTAATTAATTCAATATAAGAACAAACAAGTGTTTTATGCAGTACAATTCAAAACTCACATCAATTATTTAGCTGAAACAAACCAGAAGAAACATGGAAGAAATTTCATATGCACAGTAAATTTCAAGCTACGCTCCCAGATTTCCTGGCAGTTAAATAGTGATTCCCCTCTGCCACTAAGGTGTCCTTCAAAAAGCATTCTCTTAGCCGAAACCATGGTTTATGTGAACTTGTTGAGCTAAAGAAAATGGGACAATGCTGTGAAGAATATATTGCAATAGAGACTGTTAATGAAGCTTGGGGAGAGTCAAACTCTAAAATCTTGTTTGAACACTGGCAGATCATCAGTGCTGGGTATCTTCCATTTGCCCCATTCATCTCTACTCCAAGCCCTTCTCCACCCTGCTTTCTTCTGCTGCAGACTGATTGGTATGGACAACATCAATAGGGCTGCCATCACCTCTGATTTCCAGTCAGTTGAGTCAATGGGAACTTTATCTGGCAAAAGATCAAGAGAAGAAGCAAAGTGAGGTCAGGATATTTGTTTTCCTGGCACTTTCCCTGCAATGTTACTTCACACTAACTTTTCCCTCAGTGAAAGTTCATTGCTTCTCTCAAGTCAGCCTTTGGTAAGTTTTGACCATGGTAGATACACAGAAAAACATCATCACAAACAAGGCAAAATCAAAAAATTTCTTATTCCCCTTCTGCAGCCCATCATTCCCCCTGGCCTCAAGAAATCATTGTTCTGTTTTTTGGTATTATGAATTAGTTTGCATTCTCTAGAATTTTATATAAATAAAACCAAATATTATGGACTCTTTGTGTATGGGTTTTTTCACTTAACATTTTGAGATTTGTCCAATTTGTTGTTTGTGGCCGTAGGTTTCTTTGTGCTTTTTGTTTTGTTTTCTGAAGGGTTCTATTGTATGCATAGAAAAAAATTTATTTCTGCATTCATATCTTGATAGAAATTAGGGTTGTTTTTAGGTTTGGGTTACAATGACTTAAGCAATTCCATATTCTTGGATTAGTCATTTTGTGGACAAACGTTTCATTCGCTTGAGTAAATGCCAAGGAACAGAAGAGATCACTCCTGTAGTAGGTCTAATGTCCAACATTTTAAGAAACTGCCAAACATATTTCTAAAGTAGTTGCACCATGGTTCAGTCCTACCAGTGGGTGTATAAGAGTTCCAGTTGTCCACATCTTCACCAATACTATTTTCCATTTTTTAAATTTTAGCCATTATAATGAAGGAAAAGAAAGAAAATGAAAGCCAAAAAATCAATAAAAACAAGTAAAACTGTATCTGTTTTGTGGCATGACTGATTAGGCTGTGTAGTGATACCTCATTGTGATTTTAATTTGCATTTTCCCAACTGAGATGTTGAGAATCTTCTTCCATTGAACATTTTGGTCATTTGAACATTTTTCTTGTGTCTATTCAAATTTTTGGTCCATTTTTATTAGGTTTCTTCTGGCCTTCTCATTACTTACTCGTAAAAGTATTGCATATATTTTACACATGCATATTTTCTCCCTTTATGTGGCTTACCTTTTTGCTTTGCTCAAGGCGTCTTTCAGAGAGTAAAACTTTTAAATTTGGATAAAGTCCAATATAACATTGTTTTTTCTTTTGTGGCTTATGTTTTTTGTGTGTTTCCAAAGAATTCTTTGCCTGCATCAAGGTCACAAAGATGTTTCTCTGATATTTCCTTTTGGAAACATTTTGATTTTATTTTTTTACATTTAGTTCAATAATCTATTTCTTGTTAGTTTTTTGGTATATTATAAAGTAAGGTTCAATATTTGTTTTCCTTGATACATTTACCCAGTTTCCCAGCAACAACTTCTTGAAAACTTTTCTTTTTCCACTGTGTTGTTCTGGAGCATTCGTTGAAACTCAATTAGCTATATACATATAGGTCTATTTCTAGACTCTCTATTCTGTTCTACTGTTCTTTGTGTCTATCCTTTTGCCAATTTCACACATAATATAGTGTATTTCTACTAAATTTGTTCTCCTTTTAAATTGTTTTGAGTATTCTAGGTTGTTTTGATTTCTACATAATGTTTAGAAGCATCTGATCAATTTATATTTTATAAGTGTCTGTGAGAAATTCTTGTTGGAATTGTGTTGAAACATGTGTATGTGTGTGTGTGTGTGTGTGTGTGTGTATAAAGTTAGATAAAGTGCCATTTTAATAATACTGAGAATTCAAATGCATGAATGTGGCATATCTATCTCTTCATTTACTTAGGCCTTTTTAATGTCTCTCAGTGATATTCATTTGCTTTTAAGTAAAGGGATCTTGTTTATCTTTTGTTAAATTATCCCTACGTATGGATTGCTGCTAGTACACAAAAATTTGTTTGCTTGCTTTTTATATTAACCCTTGATCCTCTGAAAATTCACTCACTGGTTCTAGTACTTGTTTTTCAAATTCTCTAGTCCTATAAAACTAAACAATTCATCAGCCAAGAAATAGTTTTACTCTTTCTTTGTGAACTTTATAACTTTTGTTATTTTTCTTGTTCTATTGCAATAGCCAAAAATGCTAGTACAGTATTGAATAGAAGTCATGAGCATACATGTTTGTCTTGTTCCTAATCATAGGGAAAATGTTCACAAGAGTGTTGACTAAGTTTTTTTGTAGATGTTGTGTGTTAGAGAAGATACCAATTTAATTTGAGTTTCTGAGAGTTTTTATTAGAAATTGGTGATTTAACACATTATATCAAATACTTTTAATGCATCCCTCAAAATAATATGTTGGTCTCACTTAGTGTATTATCCTGGTGAACCACATTGACATTTTTTAATGCTAAAACAAAGTTTTCGTTCCTGAGATAAATTTTACTTGATCCTTTTCATATATTGTTGACTTTGATTTACTAACATTTTGTTAAAGATTTTTTCCATCTGTGTTTATAAGGAATATTAGTCTGCAATGGTTTTATTTTTGTAATGCCTTGTCACGTTTCAGCATTTGGATTATGCTGGCTTCATAAAATGAGTTAGGAAACATTCCCTCTTTACTATCCTTCTATTTGCTGAAAGATTTTGTGTAAGATTGGTTTTATTTCCTCCTTAAATTGTGATAAAATTCACCAGTGAAATCATCTGAAATTTTCTGGGCAAGGTCTTTTGATTTCAAAAATTCACTTTTTGTAGACATAGGCCTAGGAAGATTTTGTGTTTCACATTGTATAAATTTTGGACAAGTTATATTTGTCAAAGAATTTGTCCATTTAAGTTATAGAAATTTTGGAATAAAACTTATTGACAATATTTTATATTTTTCTTTTAATATTTGTAGGATTTTTTATTTCTAATATCGGTGATTTTTCCCCCTGTCACTAAAGTAGTAATTATTTTTGCTTGGGGTTTAATTTTGTTGATATCTTCAAAGACCAGATTCTGCATTAAATTTTCCTTCTGCTTTCCATTTCATTGATTTCTGCTCTTAGCTTTATTATCTCCTGACTTCTACTTATTTGGGGCCTATTTTCTCTTATTTTTCTAACTTCTGGTAGAACTGTAGATCATTTGTTTGGAGCCCTTCTTTTCTAATAACATTTAATGATTAAAGTGTCCCCCTAAACAGTGCTTTGCTACAATCCCACATATTTTGCTATATGGTTTTCTCATTATCATTCAGTTTGAAATTTTCATTTTCTTTGTGTTTTTCCATTTACTCCTGATTATTTAAAAGTTGGTTGTCAAATTTCCAAATATTTGGAGTTTCCCTAGATGTTTCATTATAACTGAATACTAAGCTATTTTACAGTCAGAAAATGTGTTTTATAATATTTGAGTACTTTCTAAATTTAATGAGACTAGTTTTGGATCCAAACATATGGTCTATCTTAATGAATGTATCACATGCCCTAAAAAAGTATATTCTATACTTATTTATGGGTAGTATTCTATAAATATAAATTGGGTTAAGATGGTTGCAGCTTAATTTTTTTAAGCTTATTTATTTATTTATTTATTTTGAGGGAAAGAGAGCATTAGCAGGGGAGAGCAGAGAGAGAGAAACCCAGACTCCATGCTGTCAGCATGACTCGAACTCACAAACTGAGTAATCATGACCTGAGCCAAAACCCAGACTCAGAGGCTTCATTGAGTCACCCAGGCACTTCAACTGTAGCTTAATTTTTGAGTATTCTAGCTCTGCCACTTGCTCCACGTGTACATGAACATTGTTCTCTTTGTTTCTTTGTTGTTCTGCTCAATTTGTTTTCTATTCCATTCTGGGAAGGGAGATTTGGCTGATTCATCTGAGTTCATGGTCTCAGGCTCTCCTGCCAGTTCCTTTAGTTTTATCTGTGGACCATTTGGACTTACCCATAATTGGATTGTGCAAACCAATCCATAAAGTTTGGGTTTATCTTCTCCAGTTGCTAGAGTTTTTGGATAGGTACCAGCTAGTTGTTTTGATCTTCTCATGTCCTTCAGTCATCCTGTTGCTTTCTTTTACTACTTCCTGCACATGCTAATGCTACATTGGTCTCTAGCTATCAGTGGTTTGTCCTGTATTTTAGGGTTAATGTGGATATTTTGTCACCTTGTTTCATTGTTGATGCTGCCTTTGGGTTAGATTTTCATATTTTAATTGCTTTCTGTTTTCATAGGGGAATTTGATAAAATACATAAACTATTCCACCACCAGCATCATCCTCCCAGAATTCTTTAAACTCTTAATATTTTTACTTATGTTTTCTCCTTTATATGTAGTATACCATTTGAGTCACTTTTTACGATTAATTTTTAAATTAGAATTGGAACTTAATTTTTCTCCAACCTGTTTTCCTAGCTCCATATATTATAAAATTTATCTTTTGATTTGAAATTCTTAATAATATAGAAATAAACATAGTATAGTTTGGATTTGTTTCTGAGTTCTCTGACATGCTTGTCTGGCTTTTTCTTTCATTAGTACTGTACTGTTTTAGTTCTTACAGGGAAAGTCGGTGCTCATTAGGATCCCCTTCAAAACTATTTCAGATATTTTCACAAGAATAAAAGCAAATCAAATCCCTTTGGGATTTTGACTCATATAACACTGTACCTTACAAATGAATTTAAATAGAATTAAGATGTTTACATATTAATTACCTCATCCAGGAATGTGATATATTATTTGTTTATTCAAAACTTCCTTTATGTTTTCTAGCAAAGTTTTAAAATTTTCCTTTATAAAGATCCACATTTCTTATGTTTATTTTATGCATGCTTCATGTTTCATTGCTATTGTGAAGTGACTTATTTCTAACATATAATCTATTATTGATGGGTTAAAGAAAAATTATTATTGCATATTGACCATTCAGCTTTTTTCATTTAAACTCCCAATTAGATAAATTATGATCATATATTATATGAAAAATTAATATATAGTTATTAATATATTTTTATATTTTTATATTAATAAATACAATTTATAATATTCATATTATATATTAATATATGTTAAGATGTATTAATATATATTACAATATATATATCCTTGGTGTATTGTTGGTATTGTCATTCTAAAGTTGGAGTATCAGGGTGAAGACACATCTTCAAAATGCAAAATGTATAAGGAGGCTCTCCACCTTTATTTATGATCTAGCACAATTTATGTAACATGAGATCATTGTTTCTTCAAAGTGTGATTTAGTTCATGAGTAAGATGATTTGGGACCAGTATTTCTCTTGAATAAAATTTTGAATTATTTTTGTAATATAGTACCTGATTTCTAACTTGCCAGGCTTTCTTATTCTTGAGTCAATTTTGATGATTTACATTTATCTAACAAATCAACTACCCTTTAAAATGTATTTGCATAGAATTATACACAGTACTTTCTTATAATTTTGAAAACTACTCTAGATCATAGTTTTCTATGGCTGCTATAATAAATTGTAACAAACATGGTGGCTTAAAACAATACAAATTTATTATCTTATAGTTTTAAAGTCCAAACTAGGCCTCACTAGGCTAAAACCAGGGTATTGACAAGATTGTTCTCCTTTCTAGAAGCTTTAATGGAGAATCCATTTCCTTGCCCTTTTCAGCTTCTAGAGGCCAGCCACATTCCTTGGCTCCTCCTCTTCCTCCATTTTCAAAGCCAGGAACAGTGATTAGGGTTCTTCTTCTATCTTATCACTCTGACCTCTTCTGCCTCCCTCTTCCCCATTTAAGGACACTTGTGATTATATTTTTCTACCCAGATAAGTCAGGATAATCTCCCTTTCCTAAATTCAACTGGTTAGCAAGTTTAGTTCTATTTGTAACCTGCCCCTTTGCCATGTAAATTAACATAGTCACGGGTTCCAGGGATTAGGACACAAACATATTTTTGAGGAACATCATTCTGCTTTCCCCACTGATCATAAAATTATTCTTTAAATTTTTACAGTAATTACATTGCATTGTGGTAAAAAAAAAAGGGGGGGCTAACGACTTTTTTAATGGTAATGTCAAATGCTATTTATTCAGTTTCTGTTTCTTTTATTATGAGAAATCAATTCATATTTTAGTCTAGATATATTGACTTATTTATGGAATGGAATTTATTTTGATATATGACATGTAATACAAATCTTAATGAATTTAATTTAATCCAAACAATTTTCCCAGAACCATTTATTCTATAGCTCACTCTTTCTCCTATTGATTTGTACTAGTTCTTCTATCTTCTCAAATTCCTAAGCATGCCAGGGTATTTTCTAGGTCATGTGTTCTCTTTTGAATGGAAATTGGCCTATCTTACCCCACACATAAAAATACCTCCAACTAGATAGGATACTTAAATGTAAAGCCTGAATTGATTAAACTTTTAGAAAAAAACAGAGTCAGTGAGCTCCCTGCCATGGGATCAGAGCAATGATTTTTTTGCAGTTGATACCAAAAGCAAAGGCAACAAAACCAAAAACAAGTGTAACTGCATTAAATTAAAAGTCTTTTGCACAACAAAGGAACTAATCAACAAATGAAAAGACAACTTATGGAATGGGAGAAAACATTTGTAAACAATATATCTGATTAAGGTTTAATACCTAAAATATACAAAGAACTCCTATAACTCAATAGCAAATAAAGAAATGGGCAAAGGACCTGAATAGAGAATTTTCAAAGAAGATATACAAATGACTGATAGGTATGAGACAATGTACTCCATATCACTAATCACCAGGGAAATGCAAATCAAAACCACAATGAGATATCACCTCATACCTGTTAGGATGGTTATTATCAAAAAGTCAAAAGATAAGAAGTGTTGGAAGGATCTGGAGAAAAGGGAATCATTGTACACTGTTAGTAGGAATATAAATTGGTGTAGCCATTATGGAAAACAGTGTGGAATTTCCTGAAAAAATTAAAAATAGAACTACCATATGATCTAGTGATCTCACTTTAGGATATGTGTACCCAAAGGAAGTAAATTCACTACCTGG
Organism: Puma concolor; assembly: GCF_028749965.1. Taxonomy (NCBI): domain Eukaryota; kingdom Metazoa; phylum Chordata; class Mammalia; order Carnivora; family Felidae; genus Puma; species Puma concolor. Next base: position 144,804,147 of record NC_141674.1, on the reverse strand, counting down.
AAGAAATATCTGCATTCTTATGTTTATTGAAGCATCAAGCACATCATTAAGGACATCATTAGTTAATAGGACATTGAGCTGGTTGGTGACTATGGAAGTGAAAGTAGGTCACGTAGTAGCCTAAAAAAAAATTTATTTACCAAGCATCACAAAATCTCCACCTGAAGCAGAGTATTGTAGCTCTGGGGTGCTGAGAGACAAGTAGTGCCTAAAAGAACATCCTAGCAAGAAGGACTCAGAGTCTCTGCTTAGTATGATTGAATGTGACATGCTGAATGCAGTAACACTGCACAAAGAAGGGTGGTCATCCCAGAAAAAGAACTCAAGTTCACTGGGTGGAAATGTCTCCTGTGGTCATTTCAGTCAGGTTCACTGTGGGGACAATGGCCTCTATCACAGAAGTGTCCAGCACAACTGAAGAAATGAAAACCAAAATGTGTGTGTTTATGTTCTAGATCCTGTCTTGAGTGAATTACAAAACGAAGTTCTAGAAATGAGGAGCAATCTCTGTCAGTGGGCCCCAGGCATCTGTCATATGATTTATTCAATAGCTAAGACACAGGATTCTATACTCCTTAAGGAGTTTTCATTTAACTTAATAACCTTTAGTGCTGCTGTAGAGATTCTTTCTAAAACACAAATCTGGCTGTTTCAGTCTGTTGCTTAATCCTCTTTCATTTCTCCCCATGGCTTTCAAGTGGAAATCTAAATTCCGTAAGACAATATAAGCAACTTTTCATGGTCTGGCCTCTATAAACTCTTTAATCATTCTCCATCTTGTAGTCAATACTCTAAAAATACAAGAAGTACTTGCAGATGAAGAAAATAAAATATACCTTTTCTCACACCTTGGTCCGTTCAACATGCTTCACCCGGCTAAATCCCCTTCTATTGATCCTTCAAATTAAGTTTAGTATCATGTGCTCATCACCACCCTTCCAATGCCCCAATCTGGATTAGATGCTCTTTACATATCTCCCAAAGATTTATCATAATCTACAACAAATGTCTCTGTCAGTCGGCCTTCCCAATTACTGGAGGGCACAGACTGCATCTCTTGGTTCTTATGTTAGTCTTTTCAGGTCGCTATAACAAAAATACCATAGACTGGGTGACTGAAGCAACATTTATTTCTCCTGGTATGTGAGAGGCTGAGAAGACCAAGATCAAGTTGTCAACATATTTAGTGCCTGGTGAGGGTCTGTCCCTGGTTCATAGCCATTTCTTGACATAATCTCAAAGAATGGAAGGAGTGAAAGAGCTCTCTGAGGTCTCTTTCATAGGGGCACTAATCTCATCCATAAGAATAGACCTCTTATGACTTAATCACCTCCCAAGGATCCCACCTCCTAACACATGGATTTGGAAGGGGGAACAAACATTCAATCTACAGCAGCTTTATACCCCTAAATGGTATAATCTACACAAAATGGTCCATAAATGGGAGGGGGCCAAGACGGCAGAACAGCATGGAAGTTTTCTTTGCATCTAGCATCTGTGAAATACAGCCAGATCAACACTAAACCATCCTGCACACTGAGAAAGTTGATTTCAGGATTAACACAACAACCTGCACAACCTGAACCACAGAACTCAGCAGGTGCATGGTGCAGAGAGGTGAACTGGGGGAGAGAGAAGCCGCAGAGGTCAGGGAGCTACTTTTGCATGTGGAGAGAGGACAGAGTTGGGGTGGTGGCAGGGAGGATATGGGAAAAGCACCCCCCCCCAAAGTGTTAGCTGCAGGGACTGGACTAAAAAGGGAAAAAGGAGAAAGGAGAGGGTTTAAATTTCATTAATACTCTATAAACAGGAGGAGTGCAGTGCCTGAAACTCCACAGCTCAATACCTATCAGTGCTCTGGTGGGAAGGGCAAATCCCCAGGAGCAGAGTGGGGTCTGGGAAGTTCTCAGGTCACACAGGGAGAAGCGGTTCCACTGCTAGAAAGACATTTGGTAGAGGCTGTGTGGCCACCCGGTCCCAGCAGACCCCAGAGAACAACTACATTCGGTGGTGCTGGAACAAGGTCATTAAGGGTGAAGCCTGGTGCCAGATGTGTGTTGTGATTTTCCATAATCCCTGAAACGCTTCTGCTACACAATCACGTGAACTTTTTTGGGGCAGGCTGGTACCCAGCTGCAGTCTCAGGGCATCTGCAGCAGCAGGGTCCCGTGAACATTCCTGGGTGTGGCCAGCACCTGGCCATTGCTTGGTGAGACTCACCAGCAGGGGGTCAGGACAGGTCAAAGCGGCAGTCCCTCAGAAGTGAGGGGTCGGGAGACACAGCCATATTTGAGATAAAACTCAGGAGGGAGGTGCTACCTGGCAACCTAATGCAACCTAATGGCTTGGTCACAGACAGTGTAAAAGTGAGGAATGGACAGAAGCCACAGACAAAGGACGGGTGCACGACTGCTGGTCGGGGAAGGCATAGTTCCAATACTAGAGACTGGGTAGCTGGGTGACGTCATTTTCACCCCTCCTGCACAACGCGTGCCCACATGCGTTACACTAAGACCCGCCCAACTGGGCCAACCTCGCTGTTCAGGAACACCGCAAATCTCTCCCCTTGCTTAGTCTACAGACTATAAAGTGTTTCATAGTTTGACTTCTAGGGGAAACTGATGTAACTTCAATCATATTTCAGTCTATTCACTGGTTCATCTCTTCAATTTTTCTTTTTTTTTCTTCTTTTTTGTTTCTTTTCTTTTTCTTGAATAAAGAGAAAAAAATCTATTTTTAATTTCAATTCTTATTAAAATATTTTTCTTTATTTTTTTCTATTATATTTTTTTATTTTGTAAATTTTTCATTTTCTATTTTACTTCCATGATTTCATTTTATTCTATTTCGTTGTATTTATTTTCTCCAATTTTCAAAGTTTTCCTTTCCACCCCACCCCCCTTTTTTCTCTAATACTTTCAACAACCAGACCAAAACACACCTAGGATCTAGCATCATTTATTTGATTTGTGTGTGTGTGTGTGTGTGTTGTTTTTAATGTTTTAATTTTAATTTTTTTTGACTCATTAATTCCTTTTCTTCTGCCAAAATGATGAAACAAAGGAATTCACTCCAAAACAGCAGGAAGAAATGACAGCCAGGAACTTAACACAGATACAAACAAGACGTTTGAACCAGAATTTACATCACAATAATAAGAATACTAGCTGGGGTTGAAAATAGATTAGAATCCCTTTCTGTGGAGATAAAAGAAGTAAAAGCTAGTCAGGATGAAATAAAAAATGCTATAACTGAGCTGCAATCTTAAATGGATGCCATGGTGGCAAGGAAGGATGAGGCACAGCAGCAAATCAGCAGTGTAGAGGGCGAACTTATGGCAAATAATTAAGCATAAAAAAAGAGGGGGAATAAGGCAAAAGAGCATGATTCAAGAATTAGAAAATCAGTGACTCATTAAAAAGTAACAACATCAGAATCATAGGGGTCCCAGAAGAGAAAGAGAGAAAAATAGGGGTGAAGGGTTATGTGAGCAAATCATAGCAGAATACTTTCCTAACCTGAAGAAAGACACAGACATCAAAATCCAGGAAGCACAGAGGACTCCCATTAGATCCAACAAAAACTGACCATCTACAAGGCATATCATAGTCAAATTCACAAAATACTCAGGCAAGGAAAGAATCATGAAAGCAGCAGGGGAAAAAAAGTCCCTAACCTACAAGGGAAGACAGGTCAGGTTTGCAGCAGACCTATCCACAGAAACTTAGCAGGCCAGAAAGGAGTGGCAGGATATAGTCAATGTGCTGAATCAGAAAAATATGCAACCAAGAATTATTTATCCAACAAGGTTGTCATTCAAAATAGGGAGAGAGAAAATTTTCCCAGACAAACAAAAATTACAGGAGTTCGTGACCACTAAATTAGCCCTGAAAGATATTTTAAGGGGGACTCTGAGGGGAGAAAAGATGAAAGAAAGAAAAAAAGCCCAAAAGCAACAAAGACTAGAAAGGACCAGAGAACAGCATCAGAAACCACAAGCATCATAATGGCAATAAATTCATATCTTTCAGTACTCACTCTAAACGTCAATGGACTCAATGCTCCAATCAAAAGATATAGGGTAACAGAATGGATAAGAAAACAAGATCCATCTATATGCTGTTTACAAGGGACCCACTTTAGACCTAAAAACACCTTCAGATTGAAAACAAAGAGATGGAGAACCATCTATCATGCTAATGGTCAACAAAAGAAAGCCGGAGTAGCCATACTTATATTGGACAATCTAGACTTTAAAATAAAATAAACACTGTATCAAGAGATGCAGAAAGGCATTATATGATAATTAAGGGGTCTATCCACCAAGAAGACCCAACAATTGTAAACATTTATGCGCCACATGTGAGAGCACACAAATATATAAATCAATTAATCACAAACATAAACAAACTCATCGATAGTAATACCATAATAGTAGGGGACTTCAACACCCCACTCACAGCAATGGACAGATCAACTAATCAAAAAATCAACAAGGAAACAATGGTTTTGAATGACACACTGGACCACATGGACTTAACAGATATATTCAGAACACTTCATCCTAAAGCAGGGGAATACACATTGTTGTCAAGTGCACATGGAACTTTCTCCAGAATAGATCACATACTGGGACACAAATCAGGACTCAACAAGTACAAAAGATTGAGATTATACTGTGTATATTTTCAGACCACAATACTATGAAACTTGAAATCAACCACAATAAAAAATTTAGAGTGAAGACAAATACTTGGAGACTAACATCCTACTAAAGAATGAATGCGCTAACCAAGAAGTTAAAGAGGAAATTAAAACGTACATGGAAGCTAATGAAAATGATAACACCACAGCCCAAAACCTCTGGGATGTTGCAAAGGCGGTCATAATAAGGATGTATATAGCAATCCAGGCCTTCCTAAAGGAGGAAGAAAGGTCTCAGATATACAACCTAACCTTATACCTTAAAGAGCTGGAAAAAGAACAGTAAATGAAACCTAAAACCAGCAGAAGACAGGAAATAATAAAGATTAGTGTAGAAAGCAATGCTATTGAAACCAAAAAACAAACAAACAAACAATAAGAAGTAAAACAGATCAATGAAACTAGATGCTGGTTCTTTGAAAGAATTAAAATTGATAAACCACTAGCCAGTTTGATCAAAAAGAGAAAGGAAAGGACCCAAATAAATAAAATCAAGAATGAAAGAGGAGAGATCACAACCAACACAACAGAAATAAAAACAAAAATAAGAGAATATTACGAACAATTATATGCCAATAAAATAGGCAATCTGGAAGAAATGGATAAATTCCTAGAAACATATACACTACCAAAACTGAAACAGGAAGAAAGAGAAAATTTGAACAGACCCATAACCAGTAAAGATTTTGAATTAGTAATCAAAAATCTCCCCAAAAATAAGAGCCCAGGGCCAGATGGCTTTCCAGGGGAATTCTACCAAACTTTTAAAGAAGAGTTAACACCTATTCACTTGCAGCTATTCCAAAAAATATAAATGGAAGGAAAACTTCCAAACTCATTCCATGAAGCCAGCATTACCTTGATTCCAAAACCAGACAGAGACCCCACTAAAAAGGAGAACTATAGACCAATTTCCCTGATGAACATCGATGCAAAAATCCTCAACAAGATATTAGTCAACCGGATCCAACAATATATTAAAAAAATTATTCACCATGACCAAGTGGGATTTATACCTGGGATGCAGGGCTGGTTCCATATCTGCAAAACAATCAGTGTGATTCATCACATCAATAAAAGAAAGGACAAAAACCACATGATCCTTGACAAAAAAGCCAGCATCCTTTCTTGATAAAAGAAAGTAGGGATAGAAAGCTCATACCTCGAGATCAAAAAAGCCATATATGAAAGACACACCATTAATATCATCCTCAATGTGGAAAAACTTAGAGCTTTCCCCCTAAGGTCAGGAACAAGACAGGGATGTCCACTCTTACCACTGTTATTCAACATAGTATTGGAAGTCTTAGCCTCAGCAATCAGACAACACAAAGAAATAAATGACATCCAAATTGGCCAGGAGTAGGTCAAACTCTCCCTCTTCGCAGATGACAGGATACCCTATATGGAAAACCCAAAAGATTCCACCAAAAAACTACCAGAACTGATTCATGAATTCAGCAAAGTTGTAGGATATAAAATCAATGCACAGAAATTGGTTGCATTCCTATACACCAACAATGAAATGACAGAAAGAGAAATCAAGGAATTGATCCCATTTACAGTTGCACCAAAAACCATAAAATACCTAGGAAGAAATCTAACCAAAGAGGTGAAAAATCTATATACTGAAAACTACAGAAAATTTATGAAGATAATTGAAGAAGACACAAAAAAATGGAAAAAGATCCATGCTCCTGGATAGGAAGAACAAATATTGTTAAAATGTCAATAGTACCCAAAGCGATCTACATATTCAATGCAATCTCTATCAAAATAACACCAGCACTCTTCACAGAGCTAGAACAAACAATCCTAAAATTTTTATGGAACCAGAAAAGACCCCGAATAGCCAAGGCGATCTTGAAAAAGAAACCCAAAGCTGGAGGCATCACAATTCCAGACATCAAGCAGTATTACAAAGTTGTAATCATCAAGACAGTATGATACTGGCATAAAAACAGACACTCAGATCAATGGAACAGAATAGAGAATCCAGAAACAGACCCACAAACATATGGCCAACTAATCTTTGACAAAGCAGGAAAGAATATCCAATGGAATAAAGACAGTCTCTTCAGCAAGTGGTGCTGGAAAAACTGGACAGTGACATGCAGAAGAATGAACCTGGACCACTTTCTTACACCATACACAAAAATCAACTCAAAATGGATGAAAGACCTCAATGTAAGATAGGAAGCCGTCAAAATCCTCGAGGAGAAAGCAGGAAAAAACTTCTTTTACCTTGGCCACAGCAATTTCTTACTCAACATATCTCCAGAGGCAAGGGAAACAAAAGCAAAAATGAACTACTGGGACCTCATCAAAATAAAAAGCTTCGGCACAGTGAAGGACACAATTAGCAAAACTAAAAGGCAACCGACAGAATGGGAGAAGATATTCACAAATGACATATCAGATAAAGGGTTGGTGTCCAAAATCTATAAAGAACTTATCAAACTCAACACCCAAAAAACAAATAATCCAGTGAAGAAATGGGCAAAAGACATGAAGAGACACTTCTCCAAAGAAGACATCCAGATGGCCAACTGACACTGAAAAAATGCTCAACATCACTCATCATCAGGGAAATACAAATCAGAACCGCAATGAGATACCACCTCACACCTGTTAGAATGGCTAACACGAACAACTCGGGCAACAACAGATGTTGGTGAGGATGCAGAGAAAGAGGATCTCTTTTGTACTGCTGATGGGAATGCAAGCTGGTGCAGCCACTCTGGAAAACAGTATAGAGTTTCCTCAAAACATTAAAAATAGAACTACCCTACGTCCCAGCAATTATACTACTAGGTATTTATCCAAGGGACACAGGTATGCTGTCTCGAAGGGGCACATGCACCCCAATGTTTATAGCAGCACTATCAACAATAGCCAAAGTATGGAAAGAGCCCAAATATCCATTGATGGATGAATGGACAAAGGAGATGTGGCATATATATATATACAATGGAGTATTACTCAGCAATCAAAAAGAATGAAATCTTGCCATTTGCAACTACGTGGATGGAACTAGAGGGTATTATGCTAAGTGAAATTTGCCAGTCCGAGAAAGACAAATATCATATGACTTCACTCTTGTGAGGACTTTAAGATACAAAACAGATGAACATAAAGGAAGGGAAGCAAAAATGATATAAAAACAGGGAGGGGGACAAAACAGAAGAGACTTCAATATGGAGAACAAATGGAGGGTTACTAAAGGGGCTGTGGGAGGGGGGATGGGCTAAATGGTTAAAGACCTTAAGGAGTCTACTCCTGAAATCATTGTTGCACTACATGCTAACTAACTTAGATGTAAATTTTTAAAAAATAAATTAATTAAAAAAATGGTCCATAAATGTTTCCTGAATAAATTTTCTAATTACTTGTCATAAAAATCTTGGAGGAGGAGAAACAGTTGGTGGATAATGGATTTGAGCAGTGATGTTAGTAGGTAACTTGCCCAATTACATCATCACACTGACTTTTAAAAACATCTTTAAAGATAGATTTGTCAACTGCAGAATCACAGATATGCATATAGTAAACGTTGGACTATTTGTTGCCACTCTTATCAGTGTACAAATATAAAAACACTACCACTCCTGCTTGTTATCTGAAAATAAGTGACCTTCATTGCTTCCCTCCATAGTGTCTACGAATTTGCCAGAGACACATCTCTTCGTGAGTTTAAATACACAAGTCTAAATTCAACATGCTATGGGCAAGACTTCTTTTCCTCCTTTGCTTCCAGAATGATTTCTCCTTCATATTTTTATATAAATATTTGAGGGAAACAGCACTTGTCCTATAGAAACAGAAGATATAATCATGACGTGGAGTCACTGAGCTGAAGCTGAGAAATTGGAGAAATTGCATCTTTCATGCGTCTTTGCAGCCACCTGCTTCTCCCCATTTTCAGGCTGGTGCAAGTCCTGTTTCTTTAATGTGGGAAGGGATGCACCAGTGACACTAAAGGCTTTATGCAGCTCGGTGCTTTTTTCACTTTAAAATCTAAATCACACAGGCTTTAAAGAGTGGGCAGAAAAATCAGTATGAAATAATGACAAAAATTTCATGGAGGCAAAAATTGTCTATGCTGCACATCTAAAAATAGGATGCTATAGGTCTATAATGTATCATTCTGAAAACTTCTCGGCAAGTTCAGTGGTCAGGGCTTTTTAATCAAACTTGGGGGTGAGTTATTACATGCTTTTCCTGGACCTTTATTTCAACAACAGTAAAAAGGTATTAACAGATGAGAACATAATGGCTGCTACTCATTGTCTTCTTCCACGTGCCTGTGCACTGACAGAAAGCTCTGACTCAAAGAGGTCACAAGGACAGTGTTCACTCTCCTCCTACAGAAAGAAGTCAACAGTCACCAGATGGCATCAGGTCAGAAATCCAGGGAGTCCATTTAAATAAAAGAGGAAGACGCAAGCACTTGGTTTAATTTTTATTGTTTACTGCTGGCTGTTTTTCCTCTGAACTATAACAAAATCGATGCAAAAATCAAAAGATAAATTAGACAGATGCAGTCTTTATACTTTAGAAACTTAAAGTTTAAATATTTTACTAAATATGAATGTTTACATATTATCTGTTGTAAAGAAATCGATACCTGAAATCTCTTATTTCAGTTCTAAACTCTAAAACTTGGTCAGTATTATTATTTACCTATTAGTGGACTACTTAAGGTAGGGGCAAACTTACCTTGTGCCAAAATAACTTCCAGATAGAGCATTGTGTTAAAGGTAAAGCAATGCCAATATTTTTAAAATGTTTAAAAAATAAAGAATAATATACAAGTATAATTCTGAATGAGGATGAACCTTCTAAGTTTAGAAGCAAAGAAAAAAATCCCTCCTTAGTCCATAGCTTTCTGAATACATAGCACATACTAGCTTTACTGATGGGAGTGATAACCCAGATAATATTTTTGGATAGGGTAAGGGGCTAATATGCAAAGCACTTCAGGCTACTTTTCCTTCTGCAGTGAATTCTGGAAGACACTCTTCTTTCTATCTCTCAGACAACTAATTCATTCTTTAAAAAAACTTTATTGGGGCGCCTGGGTGGCGCAGTCGGTTAAGCGTCCGACTTCAGCCAGGTCACGATCTCACGGTCCGTGAGTTCGAGCCCCGGGTCGGGCTCTGGGCTGATGGCTCAGAGCCTGGAGCCTGTTTCCGATTCTGTGTCTCCCTCTCTCTCTGCCCCTCCCCTGTTCATGCTCTGTCTCTCTCTGTCCCAAAAATAAAAAAACGTTGAAAAAAAAAAAAAATTTAAAAAAACTTTATTGAAGTGCAATTGCTATAGAAAAAACTGCACATGTTTAATGTGTACAATTTGATGAGTTTGGACATATAAAAACACCCATGATACCATCACCACAATCAAAGTAATAGACATATCCACCCCCCTCCACAGTTTTCTTGTGTCCCTTTGTTTTGGTTTTTGGTTTTTGTTTTGTGGTAAGAACACTCAATATGGGATCTATCCTCTTAGCAAATTCCCAAGTGCACATTACCATATTGCTAACTATAGGCACTATGCCTTGCCACAGATACTCATCTCACATAACTGAAATTTTGTAACTATTGAACCACTCATTTTCACCATGCCGGGTCCCCAGGCAGCTACTATTGTATTTGCTGCTTCCATAGGTTTAACTACTTTAGATACCTTGTATACATATCGTATGTGTCCTCTGTGAGTAGCTTATTTCACTTAGTCCAAGTGGGTTTTATGTATTGATAGGGCTGGCTTAACTTTGTATTTCACAGAAATTTTTTTATCTCATTTTGCTTCCTTCTTTATGCTAGGGTTTTATGGCTGACCAAAAGAATGAGAGTTAGATGTGTTCGCCAGTGTGAATGGATGATCAGCCTCCACCATCCGCTGCTCACCATTCTTTTGCAGAATTAACCAGGCAATTTACAAGGTGGATGTGAAAGGTCTCCTGGGGGGGGGGGGGTAGGGGGTGTTTTTTTCTAAATGTCTTCTGGTAGATGGGTGTATAATCTATATAATCTGAGACTCAGAACTGCTTTCCTGTAGCTGGCACCTAGTGAGGAAGAGAAAGCAATCCTGTCTGATGTTGCATGTAAAATGTAGATGTTGTATTTTATTAGGGAAACGGTTAATTTTATGATAGCAACTCGAGACTGTTTATTAGATGAAAAACTTATGGAAGAGTTTGCAACAATTTCATACCCTGGTTCAATGCCCTGACAGATGTTATGGCAGCATTCTACAAGATTAAGGCAGAGCCAGGTTGGAGTGTACATCCCCAGTGAGCAACCTACCAAAAGCAGCTGTGTTGGAGACATGTCTGAACCTGTGTCCCTAAGGTGGGTCTTATGTGAAAGAACTTTCTCTGGTAAGGTAATAAATATGTGCTTTCCCCTTTAAAAAAATTAAATAAATAAAGCAATGAAAAAAATCACAGATAAAAATGTCGATGCATGAAAATTCCACATACCCAAGAAGACTACAGCCCAATTCAAAAGGCAAATCAACTGGAAAAATATTTACAAATATTTCATATATGCAGTTAATATATTTGATACAGAAGACTTACTATAAATCAGTAAATCAATACAAATGATAAAATGTCAAATGAGAAATAGACAAAGCACCTGAATCTGAACCTGAAGATTACAAAGTAGGGCATACAGTTCCATAACACATAAGTGAAAATATTATCCGTCCACAATGAGAACATGCAATTTCAAACTTGCAATGGTAATTTAATTTTTTCAATCATAATATTTGGTGCTCAAGAACAGCATTTCCTGGGGGACTTGCTAAAAATACAAATTTATAGGATCCATCCCAGACCTACCAGAGCAAAGTCCCAGTGGAAGGATGCAGGAAGCAAGTTAAAAAAATTCTGATTCAATTGACTTGCAGTAGGACCTGGGAGTCAGAAAGTTCCCATCTCTGTCCTAGGTGATCTCAAGGCAAGCTTGAAAATATTACTCTGAGCAGTGGTTCTCAACCATGTGTGGACTATTGAATCACCTAGGGAAATTTAAGAAATACATATGCTTGGGTCCTGCCCTCAGAAATTATGAATTAATCTTTACGGATTCCATTTGGATATTAAACATTTTTAACACCTAGTATAGAGGACATGATAAATTGGTATTCATATGCTTTTCAAATGTGAGTGCAGATTGGTTACAACCATTTTTACAATTTGGTTGTGTGTTGCTTTTTAAAAAATAACATAATTTTCAGTAAAAATGGCAATTTTGTAAATTTCCTATCCTTGTAATCTAAATATAGAAGACATTTGTGAACAAAAAATGTTCCTCGTATGTAATTGGTTCAGTAACAGTATTTGAGAGTAAGGCAACTGCCCAGCTATAGGGCAATTGTTTAATAAACAAGGGTATGTTCACATAATGAAGTGCTATATGCTCATTAAAAATGTGCAAGTGATAATTTTTTAATGTCATGGGAAAATATAGGATTAAAGGGAAAAAGTAAAGTCTAAATTGCATTACCGTATGGTCAAGACTAAGTCAAAATACGCATAGTAAAAACACAGGAAGAAAAGTTGGCTTTTTTAAATACCTAAATGCATATATTTATTCTGGTGGTTTGGTGACATATTTTGCTTATTTCTGGCTTGTTTCTTATGTTCCAGGTGCTGAGTCCGCTGTTATGAAAGAACATGAATGCTTACTCTTACTTTTCATATAATGTAACTTACTTTTTAAAAAAGCTTGCCCCCAAAAAGCAAATATCCTTTCTATGTCTGATATGCTTTTTTGAAAAATGTCTACTTAATATTTCTATAATATGCACAAATAGAGAACCAAGGAAAAGGCTTTTGATATTAAAATTGTCTGGTCCTACATCAAGACAATTCAACCTGTAGATCCAATGAATACTGATTACAGATGCCTATCAATATCAGCCTAAAATAGTTTTGTAGAACTTATTACATGCCATAGATATGTCTTCTGGAAAGAATAAACAAGTAAATATATTGTGAAATGCTGAGCATTTAACTTTCTGAAAGTCAAAACTCTTTCCAATGAAGTAGAAGTCACTAGTTAAATAAATGTAACGGTGAGTCCTTCTATGTATCAATTTTTTTTTATTTAAAGTGTTCCACATCACTATTTTTCTAGAAATTAGTTTTTTCTACATCCACATTTTAAAGGATTTTTTCCCAAATCTGTAAGATTTTCCTAGGAAATAGTTGAATAACAGAAGTAAAGCTGAGAGAAAAATGTTCATGCAAAATGCAAAATGGAAAGATAAATAAAAGATTTCTGCAGAAAAGCTCTAGCAGCCTAGTTCCCCTTAATTCTAATAACAATTAATATAATTTTTACCATAGCAGGTTTGTAGTTAATTTTGATCTAAATACTGCAAGAAATTTTATTCAACAAAATCTGAGTGGTGCAGGGTGGTGTGGAGGTGCAAAAACAACCACGTTCCCAGAGATCTGAACTAATTGGTGGGAATAGCTATTTTCCTCTTACTCACAATTTTGTGGCTGGTTAGTAGATAACACCAAAAGAAAATAAAGTTATTTCTTTTAAGACTGTGATCTTGAAATCTAAAGGTTTGATGAGATCAAACCTCCCCTGAGCTCCAAGGTTTGATCACTTTTATACTAGCTTCTAACTAAGTAGTCTCAACAAACATACTCAAATTCTGAAAATGTTTCAATTAACATTTTAAGGAATTTTTTTTTGTAACTCAAGTCCTACTATGTGGGACCTTACAAATGTGCTATGTGACTCTATTCAGTTTTGTCACATAGAGAAGGAAGCATCCATGTCTACTCATTCACGCTCAACTTCTCCTAAACATACAATTGTGTGCAAGTTAATATCCCTGGACGTTGACCTCTGTTCAATTTTGCTCTTCTAAATTCCTACTATTTGCCTTTACTATTCATTTTAGTATCGCTTTATATTTTCTTAAATTCTTCTGTAACTTTTTCATATATGTGGTATGTTTTATTGTTAAGTACCATCCATATTAACTAAGATAGACTGTACAATGAGATTTAAATATTTTTTTTCAATCAATTAATAATACATTTGTCTAAAGAAGAAATTGTTGGGGCACCTGGGTGGCTCAGTTGTTTAAGTGTCTGACTTCAGGTCAGACTTCAGGTCATGATTTCACAGTTGGTGGGTTAGAGCCCTGCTTCCGGCTCTGTGCTGACAGCTCAGAACCTGGAGCCTGCTTCAGATTCTGCATCTCCCTCTCTCTATCTGCCCTTCCCCCACTCACGCTCTGCCTCTCTCTGTTCTCAAAAATAAATACATGTAAAAAAAAATTTAATAAAAAAAACAAAGGAGAAATTGTTGGGAGTATTCTTCAAGGCTAATGTAATCATGAACACTAGAGCAATAAACCAGGTGAATTACAGATAAGGCCCGGAAGTCTGGATCTTTAGCTAGTAAACTATCCTTAATATAAAAGTAGCTATTTAGAAGGATCTAAGTTTACTGAGGCGGATATATAATCAAGATCCCAAAATTGAAAACTCTTTAACTAAAAAGGGAGTTCACTCTGCAAGGTGGTCATAAATTAGTAAAAAAACATTAAGGAAATCTCTGAACATGGAATAAATGATGTTTGGGGAGAGAAACATAAGTGGGTTTAACTGGCAATTAGAACAGAATTGATAATGGAGTTGAAAATGGCAAGACAGCTACTATGTTTTAATAGAAATGTAGTAAATGTATTCTATCAAAAGTTTGGGCTGGGCTTCCCATTACTGGTTTCCACCTGTTAATAGTTGAAAGAAAAAATAGGAAGTAAGGAAGAGAGAGGGGGAGGAGGGGAGTGAGGGAGAAAAAAAAAAGTAGAAGAGAGAAAAAAACCTCAAGTATTCTTCTAGAGCTTAAGAAACAACTGACAGGTTTATAACATTGCACTGAAACTACCAGCAAAATAACAATGGGCTGAAGCCTCAGTCAGGCCCCTAAAACATCTGTAGCTTTGTTTAAAATGACTAAGATGAAACACATCAGTTTATGGAAAATGAGGAAGGCTTCCAGCAGTTGGCCAGTGTTCTAGGTGATTGATATTGATGAGCAATAAAACAACTGATCTACTGCCAAAGGAGAAAAACATTGCAAGCACATCCAAAAACTCATCTGCACTGAAGATTATAAGGGTGCCCACTCTGACCACCTTCCCACCCTCACCAGAGTGGTGACCCTGCTCTTGGCAACCACTTCCACACAAAGGCCACAGAAGAGCACCTCCTCCCCCTAACCCCTCAAAAATCTCTACAAACATCTTACAAAACCTTTACTCTTTATTCTTCCAATAGCTTCCTTCCTCCTTTTCTTTCCTTCCACTCTCCTTTTTCCTCCTTCTTTCTTTCCCTCCTACCTGCTTTTCTTTCTTCCTAAAATCCACACACACACACACACACACACACACACCCCTCCCAGATCATCCCTACTCCACCAGAACTCTGTCGCAGGCAAGACGGAATCAAGCACAGGCGGCTGGCCCGCGCTTTAGCAAGCACCATCTGGCACCTGCGATTCGTCGCCACTTTCCATCCGCCCAGAGGTGAGAGGGGCAGAAGGGAAAGGACGCGCGCCGAGATGGTGTGACCCAGTTCTTCGGAAACTTTCAGCTGATCGCAACCCCTCCCCCAACCGAAACTCTTTAATCATCCATCAAGCCAGAAAAGTAGTCACTTCTGCCTCGTCTTTGGAGTTGGAAAAGAGGCGAAGCAAGGAGAGCAAGGAAAGGAGGTTCGCCCCTTTGCTTCCCCCATTGCCGAACGGCCGCGGCGCAGAGCCGCGGTGCGGCCGGAAGGGGCCGCTGTTCGCTCAGAGCAGCCACGCCGCTGCTGCCGCCGCCGCCGCACCTCCCACGGCCCCACTGGCCCAGCCCCGCCAAGTTCCAACAGCCCCCAGTCGAGCGAGCGCCGGGAACCAGCACCGCCCCGGCAGGAGCAGACGGCGCTCAGACCAGCCGAGCTGCGGCGTGCGTCGGAAAGGCTCCTGGGAAAGTCCCACGACCCGGGGACTTTGGAAAGGAGAGAGGGAGCAGCCCCGGGGCGCGCAAATCTGCAAGTGAGCGCTCCGCTCCCTACCATTCCTCTCGCAACCCTAGCGCCTTCCCACCCCTCGGACCGGCGCATCCCCGGGCGCTCGCCGGCTCCCGCGATGAATCCAGCGCTGGACAACCAGACCGATGTGGCGGGCCTGCTCCTGGCCAACAGCAGCGAGGCGCTGGAGCGCGCCGTGCGCTGCTGCACCCAGGCGTCGGTGGTGACCGACGACGGCTTCGCCGAGGGCGGCCCGGACGAGCGCAGCCTGTACATCATGCGCGTGGTACAGATCGCCGTCATGTGTGTGCTCTCGCTCACCGTGGTCTTTGGCATCTTCTTCCTTGGCTGCAACCTCCTCATCAAGTCCGAGGGCATGATCAACTTCCTGGTGAAAGACCGGAGACCGTCTAAGGAGGTGGAGGCGGTGGTCGTGGGGCCCTACTGACCGGCCCTCCCACCTCCGCGACAGCCGCCCCAACGCCTCCCCACCTAGCCAGCCCGGCCGCGCCCCTCACCATCCGAGACTGGGCGAAGCAAACCTGTCGGAGTCAATTATTTCTCTCGACTTTTGCCTTTCGGGATGAAGCGACCCGTTTCTCGCTGGCCCTCTGAAAGCCCCCATTCCTGGCAGTAGGAGGAGAGCGCCCTGACTGGACTCAGCAGCAAGTGGCAAGAAGAGGGCAATTACGGCGCAGAACTTTGGAAGCTGCCGCTAGCGTGGGATGCGGCGAGACCTACCGGGTCGACGGCCCTCCTCCACCGCAGGTGGGCCAAGCTCTCGGGGCAGGTGGAGAGGGCGGGCAGGGGAGAGACCCAGCGGCACCGATTGACTGGTGGCCCGAAAAGTGACCGGTGTATACGCCACGCAACAGAACTAATGGGGACACACAAATCAGTGTCAGGATTCGCGCCCATTCTCTCCCGCTCCTCCCAGCCCTGGCGGGAGAGACTATAAATACCTTTGATTGATTGTAACGTGCCGTTTTAAGGGATTTTGTGTTTGTTTGCTTGAATACAAATATTTGATAAGTCCTTTGTTGCCCTAGTGGCCTGTTTGCCTGCCTGGGGTTAGAGTTTTGTTGTCGTGGGAGAAGGGGTAGAGGGAGGGGGAGCCTGCGAATGTGAACTGGGTGATTTGTTTCTTTTATTGAATTTGCAACGGGGGGGGGGGGGGGCGTGGGAGGTTAGGGTGCGGGGGTGGGGAGGTGGTTAACGCCCTAGCTAGTGCCGGGGCGAAGACTTGGAATAGAACTCGTAGCTCGTGACTGCACGGTTTACGCCACAAAAGTGCTCTTGACATTCATGATACAGTTTTGAGTTTTTTCTTTCTTTTTTTTTTTTTTTTTCGTATTTAACATTTCCTTAATAAACGCAACATTTAAGTGTTTTGTTCCTGGCTTCCTGGTGGTCATTCTGGGCTCTGGGCAGAAGGGAATGCGTGGTGGTGAGGAGTCAGGTTACAGGCCCAGGGAATTCGCTATGGAGAGCTGCAATTCAACTCGTGGATCCCCAGGAGGGACGAGGGTGTGGGCAAGACGGAGAGGCCTAGGGACTAGTCAGACGTGGCCAAGCCTCAGGCACAGGAGCCATGCTGGAGGCAGCATCCTTTGTTTTCTCTAACAGTTAATATTTTATATTTCATTTAGGCTCAGCTCTCTGAGCCAGGACAGACAACAGGAGGCCCCCGCGGGGAAGATGACACTTCCGTGCAGGGCTCCAGTGAGAACACAGGGTTACACCGCTAATGAAGGGAAGAGATGGTTTGGCCAGCCTTCAGGGAGGGCGTCTTGCCCCTGACCAACGTCAGCAAGAGGGCGTCGGGATGCTGCCGAAGAATCAATAAATAATTAATGAATAAATGTGAGGAAAAGTAGCTGCTAAAGTACATAATGAGGCTAAGTCTCCCTGAGGTAAAACACTGTTACTAAAACACGGCATGCATTGTCTTTGCCATATTACATTTTCTAGGGAAAAGGCCTGGTTAAAAGGGGAACTCGATCTGCTTTTTTTAAATTTGGAGTTCCCAACCCCAGGCCAGATAAAAAGGTTCAGAGGAGTTAGCCAAGGTCCTGAAGTCCTGTGGGGGGTGCGGGGGGGGGGGGGTGAGTATTACAACCCAAACTGGGAAGGATGGGCTGGAGTGGAACTACAGATGGTGGGAGGCACATTTAGGACTTAGAAATTGAACAGTGATGGAAAGAAGAGCCTAGAAAACGGTGAATGTGAAAGTAACCCATACAATACAAGAACTTCAAGCCTAAACTTGATAAGAGGGTTAGAGCAGCTTGTATTCACGCTTGGGGGTTAGGATCCTAAATATTTTCAAAAACATAAAGGATCCTCTACTATACTATACAATGCAAGACTTCACAACAGCAGATACAAGACTGACTAAAATTCAATAAAAATAATGTGTCCCATTTACTCAGGAAGAAGCACAACTGGTGGAAACATGTCCATTGAGTCAAAGATGGGGATCTAAAGGCTTGAGTGTCCTTTAACATCCTATCCCTATTAAGTGTGGATTTCACTCTCAGATCTTGCCAGGAATTATGACTTCAAATGGTTTTTTGAATGCTGGTAGGTTGCAGGCTTGCAGAAAAGGATTGGGAAGTTTTGCCTGCTGTTCCTGTCTTTGCAGCTGGTAAGAGTTTGCTTATTTGTTTTGTTTTTGTTTTTGTTTTTTGTATCTGGGGAGGGGAGCAGAGTCAACATGTAGTTAAGGGTGAGTCATGGAAGACAGTTTACTTTTGCTAATGGATAGGACAGGAAATGCAGGCTTTTTATTTTAGTAGACAGTTTCTGTGGCACCAAGTTAATCTGCTGCCTCCATGTTTCAAAGAGAAACAAAACACAGCAACCCGTTCTCGCTGGGACAAACCAGACGTTTAAAATTAAACTCGGGTTTGTTTCGTAGCTGCCACATCTGCTGAGGGTTCCGTATTCCTACAAATTTATTAGCCCATCAGTGAATTCAGTGCTCTGGTGGAAATCGATTTGGAATCAAAAACTAATCAGCCAGAGTTTTTAGGAATCCTGCTATGTGTTCTGCTGTGCAAAGAGCATACTTCTAGCGAGTTTCAGACAGAAAGGTTTCACACCTACGGGTCCATTTTCGCTTGTTTGTATAGAACAGACATTTCCATTGAAAGCCAAAGTCCTGAAAATTGAAAAAGGGGCCAGCCCAAGCTATTCTGTTCCCACCATCTCCCCTAGCAATACAATTTCCTTCATACTTGTTCCTCTTAATACTACTTTATACCTCTTTCCTCCTCCCTGCAAAAGAAAATTTAGTTTCTCCTTACCTCAACTATCCAAATTTATTCTCTTGCTCCCAGAAATTGTGATTGTCAGACAAACCAGAACGTGCAAAATTTAGTCCTTAGGTAAAAAAAGATATGTGAACAGAGCTATGTAATCCATGATCTATGCATTTATAGGGAAATGCACATAGTCTGAAAATATCATAGCCCTGGGGACCATTTCCTGCCAACAACTCTTCTCCACAGCCCTTAGATCCATTTGTTACTTCGAGAGATGCCAAGTGGTTCTGGTTTTTATAGATGAGGTGATGTGTGCAAGAAGCTTTTTACACTCCGTATTCCCTGATGGCCACACGGCAACCACTTTCTTTTGTCCCACACCACTCCCTGTCTCACCCTGCCTTTGGCTCCATCTCTCTCTGATTCTACAAATACATTAAATGAAACTTTTTAATCCTGCCCAGAGTGTATGGAGCATTTATCCTTTCCCACAGTCATGCTGTAAAGGCAAGTGAGTTTTAAAAGTCACTATCTGTTTTGCCTGAGAAAACAGTTTCTGCCTTAAGAGATTGGGAATTGAGACAGAAAGATGCAAACAGGCAGATTATATCATCCCACACTTAGGTCCACCATTTGGTCGGTAATTAGTGGGAAGTCCTGAGAGAGAGAGAGAGACGGCTTTCTGTAAAAGCTTGCTGCTTCGGACACAGTCCATGGGGAGGTATCTTATACTTCCTGAAACCCTTCTGGAAATACAGCAGGAGCAGAGAGAGGTTTTTGTGAGACTCAGCAAGTAGATTAGCAGGGTGGTAACCCCTCTCAGGCTGTGAAGACAACCGCTGATGCCACTGAGGCTGAGTGCCCTCCACCTGAGGGGCTTAGCCAATTGTTGATAAATGTTATTTTTCTTAGGATTTTAATATAGACCTTGCCACTCTCTCTGAAAATGTATTAAGAACTTGAGTTCTGGACACCTTAAGGGTGTTTGAGGGAAGTCAAAATATAAAGGTCATCCACCTGTCTTAGGTCTTGTGCATGATTATTGATTTCTGGGCCATCCTAACTTCTCCTTGGATCCAGAGTCAGTCCTGTGACTGTGTCTTCCTGCACTAATTAGAGTGGAAAGGGAAAGACATACTGGACTATAATGCAGGAAAGCTTTGTTCCAGTCTCTGAGTAGCTGAGTATCCTTATCCCTGAAATGAAAAAAGATGAGTTCTATAAGGACATTCCAATTCTATGGTTCTATTGAATTAGCTTGTTTAACATTTCCTTGTCCATTAAGATGTTCCATACATCTCTTTATGAGGTACCTTAGAAATATATTTTATCTTTGCAATCTTGGTCCTTTGCATAGACATGTTATTGCCCAGAGTCAAGTACTCTTTGACTCATAATGTGTTACTTGCAATAATCAAAGCAAAATTTCAGACACCCAATCAGGCCTGGGTAGACAGCAGTTTATAAACTGACGGAGCACACGTCATCTCACCAGTGCCTTAAATATTCCGGATCTCTATATTCTCACTGGATGGCACAATGAAAGCAAGCCCATCGAACAAAAACAGGAAACAACTGGCAAGCGATTTGTCTAGATCGTGCACATTCAGGATAATACGTGCTGTTGTTTACAGAAACTTCTTGGGTGTTTGAAGACAAATCAACAGCCAATTTTTCTCCCCCAAGGCATTTTTCCCCTCTGAGCCTCCCTGACAGCACACAGCAGCTGTTCCACATGCAGTTTAGAGCCTTCGTTAGCCTTGGCTTATTATAATTGTCTTGGGTGGGGGGGGGGGGGGTTGCAATGCCAGGAGAGGATTCCAGGGTTCAGTTTGTTCTGTAAGACTCAAACCTAGTTTGAAAGCCTGTTGAAGCTGCAAGTCTACAGCAATCCCCAAAACAGGAATCAACAAATCTTTTATCCACCTGCCAAATCCCATTTAGATATGTGCACAATAGCTCAAATGGGATATGTTTTAAAGTCAGTTCCAACAAGAGTAATTGTTTCCTAATCTCTGAATTTAAATGCTCAATGGTTAATTGCCTCCATGGCCAATCTCACAGTCTTCCTTTCCAAATATTTTTGTACTGCTTTAGATGCTTAAAATGTTTCAAAGTCTAGGATCAAATTTATAGCATCAGCTTAGGTTTAAAAATTCTTGGAAACTACAGTTTAGGAAAAAATAAAGTAGGTAATATTATTAGCAAGTCATGTATCATTTATGGTGATCATAATAGAATAGTCTAAATTTACTACTTATATTTGAAGAAGTCAAAAGATTTCAGAGGGAGCTTCTACAAGGACTGTTACAAAGATAACTAGATGCACTTTTAAATACTTCTCAGTAAGCTTACCAACAGTGGCTTGCTTCTAACCTAAATAATATATACTCAATGAGAATAAAAAAACATATACTCATTGACCTATTTATTATTTTTTGAAGGGTGTTTCCATCCCTAGATATACGTAAGACTTGGCTTGCTGAAATATTTTTTGAGTGGGTAAATGCAGGCACAAAGTGATCAATACATTAAAGGTCAAGCTATCTGTGATAATGCTGGAACAAAACTCTGCCCTGCTCCCATTGTAAAACTAGTTTCCATTATACAGTAATATTTTCCAAACTCACCAGTCAAACAGATAGTGTTTGTCAAGCACTCATGTATACATGGTACATTACAAGTTATTACTGAGACAATGAGATGATTCCTACTCATTTGAGCCATAAAACACAGGCACAGATAAACACACAGGAGGGAAGGCATGTGAACTACCCCAAAGAGTCAAATAATAAAGAAAATGCTCCTATTTACTATTTCTGGAATTCAGAGTGATATGAATATACATACATATTTACACTATAGCCTCCATGTTGGCACAGTTTATTACAAGGAGAAAATATTAGTTTTTCTCATCAGATTTTTTTTCATATTTGCCTTCTGCCCTCACCAATTCCTCTTTCATTATATACTCCATCCCTCACCCACATCTAAAGATATACTGCCTTGAAAGACTCATTGATTTTTATCAGACCAAGACTCCACATGTCTGATTACTTTGGGAAAAGAATCCCTCTGGGATACGGAGTGTCTCTTTTGCTGTATTTATTTTCCTATAAATTGAGCAGGATCATGTAGTTCATATTCTAAATAGTATTGATTAAGGCAGGTGCACGTGCACTTACTCACATACTCTGTCTCCCATATTTTATACTGATGAAACATAGCCATTCTACTACAGACTATAAGTAAGCATCACATATTCTCCAGCTGTTTTATACTATCTGTTTGCAATAAAATGACGCATAGAAAAGTTGCAATAGTCCCAAAATGTTGAGTGAATAAGATTTATGCAAGGTGCCTAGAGTCTTACAATACATCTCTATCTTGACATATATGTTTCAATCTTCATCTAAGAACTGGAAAGAAAAAAAGAAAACTAAAACCCCAAGGGACAGAAAAGTCAAAGATTATATATTGCACAAGCTTAAAAATCTTTAAATGCTAAGTTAAGAGAAATGAGAAAGGACCCTAAATTTGAAGAAGATCAATGAAAACAAGAAGAACCTATTAAGTCTCTAGAAATTTACAGGCGATTCTGAATTCTCAAAATGGCAACTAGGAAATTGTACATTTAGAAGACTTAAGAAAGGATCAAAGACTACCAGGTGAAAGAGCTAGGCAATGAAAGAAGAATGTGAAAAATTGTTAATTCCTCCTCCATTTCTCTCTCCTCTGCAGAGTCTCTCACTATTGCAAGCATCCTGTTATATATAGCTAGCTCAATTTTCTTATATCCAAAGGTCAAAGAAGCCTTGCCTGATCTTCTTATCTTTATCATCAATAAATATTTATTATTTAGTATCTAGTATAGGCATGCCTCTGCACTAGCTACTAACTTAGACCTTGGAAGGTGAGTGCAAAGTATCATGGAATTTAAAGAGGCCTTCTGTGACCCCATCCTGTCTTCTGCTTGATTTGTGTCTATGGAGATCTAGTTACATATGAGATACACATACTTGTGACTTTTCCCCTTACAGATGAAGTACTCTCTATTCTCTATAATTAATGTGAAGGCCTGGACTACTCAAACAACTTAATTTGACTTTTTCCCATGCCTTCAGGTAGCATACATAAGGCTCACTGTACATTATATATTCAAGCTCAAGATAAGCATGAATATGGAAGGCCTAAAGAAAGAGCTCCAAATGAATTTCTTGAGGCTACCTATATTTTTCTACAAATTCATCTTGGGAATACATGTTTTATTCATTTCCCCCACCATGAATTTTCAAGGCCTGAATAATTAACAAAAAGGATCAAGTGTGAAATTCCCTGCCTGACATTTCATAAATGAGCTAAGAAAAGAATGTATCCTTGTTCTGAGTAACATAAATATCTTCTAAATTTACAAAATGTTCAACCCAGAATGCACTACGTTAATTGAGACTCTTTGAGTTGCCATCATCATAAACCCTATTCAAGCGAAGGTTAAGTAAGATGCTGAACTTCCTGACTCAGGGGACTTGCAAGACCAAGGGTACAGCTACTTCAGCTGCACAAGAAGCTGATGTATCATGCCATTCTGATTCTTCCACAATCTCCTTCTTTCAGCAAAGCTCTTCCACCTAGAGAGAGAAGGGGAATAAAAAAAGACCCCCCCCAATCCAAGCCCACACTCACATCTTACCCGTCTAATGACTGTAGCAGAAAGAAACTCTCTTCCTGGGCGAACTCTAGCCCAGTTTGGACCATGTGTTTATCCCTGAACAAATCTCTGTGACTGGGGTGGTTGGAGGAAGCAGGGTGTCCTCGGTCACTGCCATTCCTGTGGTGAGAGGGAGAGAACACAGGGAAGAAGGGTCAGTTCTATTCAACCACAAGCCCCCGAGTCCTCACAGAAGAGATTCAGTCTGTTATCAGAAGAAGCAACAGGGCTGCTGGACATCCTAAAATGATTCTCACCTAGTTCAAAGGAACCAACACCAACTAGACACTGGTAGAGTCAAGTAATTGGACCTACAGCTCCTGACTCTTAACTTAGTATTCTTTTAAAAACCATTTATTCTATCAACTATCTTTCAGCAAGGCTCAGAAGCCTTTTTACATTTCTTTCATGATTCTGTGTCTGTGCTGATGTAGTTGCACAAGCTCTGGGTAGTAGCCTGGATTTCTGGGGCAGGCATTGCCACCACCTGGTACCCACTGATAGGAATTTCAGCCAGTCGTCGGACATCTCCATTTGTCTATGAAAATAAAATCATTTGCCCACCCTACGTCTCGCCGGGCAGAAAAATGTCCTTAAGATGGTAAATTTTATGTTAAGAAAATCTTTAATATGATCAATTATTAAACAAAATGAACCAAATTTATTTGCTGCAGGACTTCTCTTCTAAGCTTTCTCGCTCTCTATGGGATAGATAAAATATTTAGCGTTTCCAAGTTGATCTGACAAACTCACTTTGATGGACTTTCTCTCATGACCCATCTTCCTTAGAAATGCTGTTTCTCTGTAAGTACATGTGATATTTTTATTGCCTTTCTTTGAATCCTTCTTTATTCTGTTTCTAAATTGTCCCTTATCTGAAATCATCCTAACCCAGAGAGCTGGCCCAGCTTTCTGATCCCACTTTGGGTTATAATTTCTGGGAGTTGGTATTTGGTGTGTAATTTTTTTACACCTTAACATTTGACCATTGGGGGCATACTTCATTACACGGTGGTCTACAAAATCTTGTTCTCACTCTGACACAGTAAAACATGTACTACCCTGATTTACTTGAATTGAGATCTATATTAAGGCCTGCTTGGTTTTTATTTTAAAAGAATGAAATATCTAAGTTTTTTATATCCTCTCAGTGAATAATAATTTTTTTTTAATGTTCTTTTATTAAAGTTCTCTAACATTAAGAAGATTTATAAGTAGAAACTTTTAGGGATGTCAAGGCAATTAACTGTGGTAAATATAAGATACATCATTTTAAAATAATAATATATAAAGAACCAAATAGTAATATTGAAAATTTGAAAATTTACAATTGAAATGTATTCATTTTATTTTATTTTTATTTTTACTTATTTTTGAGAGAGATAAGGAGAGAAGTAGGGGAGTGAGGAGAGGAATAGGGAGAGGGAGAGAGAGAATCCCAAGAAGTCTCCATGCCCAGTGTGGAGCCCTATGCAGGGCTTGATTTCATGACCATGAGATCATGACCTGAGCTGAAATCAAGAGTCAGTCCCTTAACCTACTGAGCCATCCAGGGCCTCTGTATTCTCCATTTTAAAGGAGAATTTACTAAAATATTCCTTTGGCTTTGGGATAAACATCTACTTCAAAATTAAACCCATATTTACCTTTGTATGAGATTGCACACCTCAAATATTACAATACAGAGATTAAATTTTGCTGAATTCTTTGCATTTGTTAAATGTATTCTAATTCCCCATTCTACAAAGCAAAGACTTTACTGACTATTGAGATAAGGAAAAGCTATTCAAAGGTGGAAACTTCACTCTTTGATATGGAGTTTCATTTCATGCTTAATGTGTTGTGTAGACAAAAAAATATTAATAATGTTCCATGATTTGATGATTTTTGAGATAAAAATATTTTCAATTTTAATTCAAGGGATTCAGAAAGAGTGCTTAGACATTGGAGAAGTACTATAAGAAAGGTTTTATGACCACCAAGGGCATTGTCTTTTTAGAGCGTGGGTTACCTGTCAGGTATCAGTCGCTTAGGAAAAGTTGAATGAGGGATGCCTGGGTGGCTCAGTTGAGCATCTGACTTTGGCTCAGGTCATGATCTCACAGTTTGTGAGTTTGAGCCCCACATCAGTCTCCATGCTGTCAGCTCAGAGCCTGCTTGGAATTCTCTCTCTCTGCCCCTCCCCACTTGCATTTCTCTCTCCTCTCTCAAAAATGAATAAACATTTAAAAAAAAGAGAGAGAGAGAGAGAGGTAAAAAAAAGAAAGGTTGAATGAAGTTATAATTTTTTATATTTCCACGTTTCAATGAAATTATATGCCATAATATTAGGCCATTCTATAAGACTATCTGACTTTCTTCTATCCTATGTTTTCAATTATGAAATGAAAAGTTATTATTTTAAGAGAATTTTGTTTCCACACTGATTCCAAAGCACGTAATCACAGTATAATATAGTCCTATTTTCTCTCTTCTCTTCTTCCTATTGTCTTCTAGTTGTATTGTATTATTGACATAGCGGATTTTCAAGTTCTGTTCATAGAAACTTGGTAGGCATCAAAAAGTTCTTGTTGATTACTGTCGTCATCATCATCCATTCATAGCAATGACTAATAGCTGCTAATATTAACCATAGTTGGTACTGTACACATGTTACTTCAAACTCCTTACATCTTTAGAAGTAATATCCCACTCCCACAAATGCGAAAATGGAGGGAATGAGGGTTGGTAGCTATTCCAAGGTCACATAGCTGAAATGTTCTTGCGCTAAGAGGTGAACCCAGATCTAAGACATCACAAACCAAGAGCACCTCCTGAATGTTATCCTGCTAATTCTTCTGGTGTCAGATTGACAGTGGGGCAAGTTTCAACTTTTTCACACACGGTGCTGTGTCATTGAAAACTTGTATCCACCCCTACAGCTTTGAGTAATGATTTCACATAGAGGAGATGCAAAGCAATTTATCATTCTGGTAGATCTAGAGTTTGCTAGTAGCAGATGGTTCTAGGAGGTGGGAATGTGGGTTTAGGAGGCAATTCAAATGAGCCTCAACTTGTCCAATTATATAGCCCTCTGACTTGGAAATGAATAGAGATTTTAAAAAACGATTTTCTCCCTGAATTCTATAACCACCAAGGTCTCTAGTGTTCATTTATGTTGCTTAAACAATTTTTTGTTGAAACTCTGCTTATAATATAGTTGTGACTAAATTATTTTATTCTAAAACAGGGCTCATTTGCTTGATGTCAACAAATGTCCTTTAAAGTTATGAGACACTTTTGTACACTAGACTAGCTTACAAAATTATAATTTACTTTATGGAGTCCTTATTACTATTTGTCCCCCTTCTAAGCACTTTTCATGTATTGGATCACACAGTCTTTACAACCATCTTATGAGGTAGTTTCTCTTCTCATTTGTGAGAAAACTGAAGAGCAGAGGGAAAATATATTGACTGACTAAACCTGGAAACTAAAAGATTCTGAGAGACTTGAGCAATGATCTGACTTTAACAAGATAAAATTTAACCTGGGAAAATACAACGTCCTGTCTTGGGTCTAAAACAGCTGTGCACGTATAGAATGGGGAAAATACAGATCACAAATACAAAAGATGTAAGCTGTTTTTCAAAAAGAAGGGCTAGACAAGTCAATGGAATATTGAGATAACCAAAAAAAAGAAAAGAAAAACATTGAACTTAGCCTGCATTGATGGAAGTAGGGGCAGGTATGAGGCCAGCTCTATTCTGTTTCTTGATTGTTCCAGTCTTAGAGTGGTTCTGTCCTAATACCATTATTTTTTAAGTTGTAAACAAACTCAATGTATTCAAAGAAAGCAACTATACTGGCAAGGGTTCTAAAACCATGTTAAATGAAAAACGGTCAAAGGAGTAGGTAGCAGTGTTTACCATTGAAGAAAAGGAGGGGGAAGCCTCAGGAATAACAGAATAGCTGTGCTCCAATATCTGAGGAACTGACATAAACAGGAAGAATGATATGTGTTTAGTATACGCCCAAGTAGGAAAATTGGCAACAGTGAGCAGAGGGAGCCACACACAGAGAGAGGTCAACTCTTAACCAGCAAGATTTTTCTAATAGCTGGAGCCTTACAAATGTAAAGTGAACTGCCTTTGGAGAGAATAAATTCCATTTTTGGATGCCCATTCAGGAGGGATGTTACAAAGGAGATTCAAGAAATAGACTAGATGTTTGAGGTGCCTTCTAGTCCTGTGCTTTCATTATTCTTGACTCTTCCCTTTTGGATAGAAGACTGCAGGCACCTGGCGGGAGGCTTTGCTGTCTGGCCAGAAAGAGCAGCAGCCTGATCAGGGACTTTGGAGTTACAGGGTTTTGGCAGAAGTAGCAAGACCTGGAGTACAAATCAGAAGGCTGAGTCCTCTTTTCTCACTCGGATGCCTGCCTTTTCTTACAACTTGCCCGTTGTGCTAAAATCATCTTCTATTACATCTTGGCCATAAATATTGTTAAGTTTCTGATCTCACTTTTTAAGGCACCACTCTTAATTGGTTTGTCCAGAAGTTACACTCAAAATGACTTTGAAATTATTTTACTGAGGAAGGTGCAGACATAGCCTGTCAGCTTTCTCCAAGTTTAAAGGCTAGTTCTTACATTAAGCTCCCTACCTCTAAAGGAAAATTAAGCTAGCTTGGGGCACATATTTATCCAAAACAAAAGGATCCCTGAGGTATGGACTCACGGATTTAACAGGATTTTGTTTCCTTACTATATAGCTAAAAAGGTGTTAATAGATAAATCATTCTTTCTAATGCAGCATAAGATGTGGTCTCTGTCACACTAAATAATCAGATATAAGAAACATTGCATTTATTCTGGGAAAGAAAACTTAATACCTTGATGTCTCAAGGCTTGAGAACACACACAGAATCCAGGCCTGTAATTATAGCATTGTGTTTCAGAATCTGCATAGCCCTGCAAAGAACACAGTCCCTGATGTGAAGGGTAGGAAGTTTTTGTCAGTGTGCTGTCAAAATTTCAAAGTATCTTTCCACGATACCATAGTCTACCTCCTAAGGAAAAAAAATTTAATTAGTTTTCCAACAAGAGTAATGTTTTAGGCTAGATCTTTCCAGATGGGAGAGACATTCCTAGTAGACACACACACACTGGAGACACGAAGACCACCTTTCTGAAAGCAGATTGATTCTGTTCATCCCATTGGAAAGAGAGGATGTAGTAAGTTTCACTGAGAAGGAGACCACTCATACATCCTGAATCAGAATGAGCCCTGTTGGGGGCGCCTGGGTGGCTCAGTCGGTTAAGCATCCAACTTTGGCTCAGGTCATGATCTCGTGGTCTGTGAGTTTGAGCCCCGCATCAGGCTTTGTGCCATCAGCTCAGAACCTGGAGCCTGCTTTGGATTCTGTGTTTCCCTTTCTCTCTGCCCCTCCCTGACTCGCACTCTGTCTCTCTCTCTCAAAAATAAACATTTAAAAAAATTAAAAATTAAATAAAAAATAAAATAAAAATCAGTCTCTTGGTGGGGGGGGGGGCACCTGCATGGTTCAGTGGGTTAAGCATTTGACTTCACCTCAGGTCATGATCTCACAGCTTCTGAGTTCAAGCCCCTAGTTGGGCTCTGTGCTGACAGGTCAGAGCCTGTAGCCTGCTTTGGATTCTGTGTCTCCTTCTCTCTCTGCCCCTCCTCTGCTTGCTCTCTGTCTGTCTCTATCTCTCTCTCTCAAAAATAATAAACATTAAAAAAAATTTTTTTAAAGAAAATGTTATTCATTTAAAATTGGTAAAATGTCTTCTTAATGGTTTAATGCTTTAAAATAAAAGGAGAAAATTTGTGAAATCATAAGACGCAAGTTGTCTATTTCCCAGGTGACGCCACTCTTAAACTAAACACAACTTACTATTAAAAATACCCTGACCTAATTTCATACAGTCATGTGACCTCACAGTCCTGTATTCCAAAGTCACTGTATTTGGCATTCTCATCTTAGGATCTTGCTTAAATACCCCTTGCTATAATATAATTACATGCTCTGTCCTCAGAGTGGCCTTTGTTTTGAAATTCTGCCAGGAACGCCATCATCTGGGTGTTAGAGTTTGATTAAACATAGCCCCAGAGAATGTCTTTCAAAGGATACATTTCACCTGGTTTCCATTTATAAAACACAAAGTAGCATATGCCTTGAAATGACAATAAATCATCTTTAAACTTAGACTTAAAAATAACATATTATTTTGTCTTAAACTCTGATCAGGGAGAAAAATGCTTCCTAGAAGGAATCTTGTGGTTTATCTATGTCATATATCTCTGGGGCACCTGGTAGCACAGTAGTTGGTGGGAGAGGGTCCCAAATGTCTAACTAACATAGACAACTGGTGCTCATGACTTCCTCAGCTCTGCTGAATCTTCAGATCTTAACCAGACTCATTTCTGCCCAGTTTCTGAGCTGATTAGAGAGTATGATAGTGGCTTCCTGGGGACCAGCTGGTGGAATCTTACTGATCTTACAATATCTGGCATGCTCAACACATTGAGAATCTTTGTCCCAAGAACCACAACCTTTCCTCTGAAGCCCACTTATTTGTCTAATCTACACAGATGGCTTCTATCTAAATGTCTTGGCATGTGTGGTAGAGCTGGACTGATCGTTTTACACTGCCACACCTTTCCTCTCTCAGGGAACTGGAACTCTGTTCGGATATGCTCCTAGTAGTTGCTAGGACCATCTAGAATTGTGATGCCACCACCTCATTCCATAAAGCATAATGCTGCTTCGAAACTACTACTATTTTGTTCCAACATTTACAGTACATGCTTTGTGTACTCACGACAGCCAAGCTCAAACTCAAGTTAACCATACTCCTAACCTATTTGGAGGAGTCCTGGATCCCCTCATTTTGGAGTCCACGTTGCCATGGAGTTAGCTCCTCAACTCTGGTCCCTTGTTTCCTATTCCTTTCCCATTCCCCTGATGTGCTATGAAGACCCCCGTATGCTTTCAGCCCAGGTTTTATACATTATAGCATGCTGAGAGCCATGTCTGTTCAAGTGAAATGTACATTTCTGCTGCTTACTCTACCTGCATACCCAGTGAGACTGTAGGCAACTAACAAAGTGTTCAATGAGAGGCTAAATGTTCAAACACAGAGGCCAGGAAGATTATTTAAGATGCTGTTTTGGTCCTGAACTTGAGAAACACTGGACGTGGCCACTCCTTTGACACACACTTGAATTTGGGGTGGGTCAGCTAATAAAAGCTCTTAAAAACATTACTCAGATAACATTGCATTGTTCTTCACTATGTAATGCTCCCACAATACTTCAGGGCAAGGTTAAATTACTTTTAAGTTATTTATCATTCTGGACTCACTGGTTCACTCATCTTTCTTATTATGTAGATTAAATCAAGAGTTGATTTTTACGTGGAAGAAATTCCTAGAAGTAAAGAAGGTGAGGTTATAAATGATATTTTTAGAGAAACTTCTTTACTCAAGATATTTAAGAATTAAAAAGAATCTTCTGTGTAGAAATATTTTATTAAATTTTATATTTAATAAAATGAGTCAGGAGAGTGAATCATAAGATTTCTGCAAAACCTTTCTAGTATCCTATGAAAAGATGTAGCTACTGTTTACATGCCAGTGATTGGGGATTATGGTTTCATGCAACAATATTCTGACTTAGCCTATTTATGAGCCAGGACCATAAGGGATGCTCCATCACTCTCATATTTACAGATAAATATGCCAGCCTCCGTTGTTTTTTGTTTGTTTGTTTGTTTGTTTTTTACTGCAAGACAAGTCTTCTGAACAGTGACAAATATTAAAACCCTTTGGGAGTGGAGGCTCAGTAGTGTGGCTCAGTGAGTCTAATTTGGATTCTATTTCCCTTGATTCTAGGGAATTGGGAAGGTGAGTGTGAAATGACTTTGGTTCCCGACACCAGTTGCATAGATTTATTTCAGTGATTGATTAAAAGATCACATGGTTTCGCTAAGCACTGCAACCCTGTATCAATCTTCAAGAGAGCTGAAACTGCCATTGATTCTGCCCTGCTGTCTTAGGAAGGAAATTCTGAAAGACTGCATCCAGCCGTTAATAGGCATAAGCCGAGTTAATAGTTGCTTCAATTGCTGAGCAGTGATAGGGCATGAAAAGAAGCAGGTCCAACACATTTCACTGTCTTCTTTAAACAAAAAGTCTTCATTTATTTTATTTGGTCAATTAAATTTAGATGCAGACAATATGAATGATCTTTGCAGCCAAAAATTAAAGGGATGCTTACTTTGGAAACATTTAACCTTGAATAACCAATTTGATATTTCTTTTAGGCTACTGTTTGATGCATGGGAGTGTATGTCAATTATTTTCTTTGTTATTTTTAATTACAGAAGAAGTGTGTGCCCTTGTAAAAAAAAATTCATCATAACAGAGGTTTATAAGGAAAAAAGTGAAAATCTCCACCTGCTCCATAAAAATTCTCAGGGGGTTGGGGTAACAATAAGGGTTTTGGATTTAAAGAAAGTGAGAGAAGAGAAATACAAATACCATATGATTTCACTCATATGTGGAATGTAAGCAACAAAAGAAATGAATAAAGGATAAAGAGACATATCAAGAAACAGATTCTTAACTATAGAGAACACACTGATGGTTCTCAGAAGGGAGTTGGGTGGGGGATGGGTGAAATAGATGATGGGGATTAAGTCCTGCCATTGTTGTGGGGCACTCAGTGGTTCAGTGGGTTAAGTATCGGACTTTGGCTGTGGCTCAGGTCATGATCTCACAGCTCCTGTGCTGACAGCTGAGCCCGGAGCCTGCTTTGGGTTTTGTGTCTCTGTCTCTCTCTGTCTCTTCCCTGCTCATGCTCTCTCTCTTTATCTCTCTCTCTCTCTCAAATAAATTAACATCAGAAAAATTGTTTTAAAAAGGAGCGCACTTGTTGTGATGAACACTGGGTGTTGTATGGAAGTGTTGAGTCACTATATTGTATGCTTGAAACTAATATTACACAATAGGTTAACTATACTGGAATTAAAATAAAAACCTAATAAATAAAAGAAAATGAGACAAGACAGACATCCAGGTAAGGGCAGGTACAAATTTCGCTCTACAAATGCAAGCATACAGAAAATGGTATTTTTCTTTTTCTACAACCACTTAGCATGTTTTTTTTTAAATTTTTTTAAAATTTTTTTAACGTTTATTTATTATTGAGAGACAGAGAGACACAGAGTATGAGCAGGGGAGGGGTAGAGAGAAGGCGAGACACAGAATCTGAAGTAGGCTCCAAGCTGTCAGCACAGAGCCCGACGCGGGGCTCTAACTCACAAACTGTGATCTCATGACCTGAGCCAAAGGCGGTCACCTAACCAACTGAGCCACCCAGGTGCCCCAACCACTTAGCATGTTGTAGGAGCTCCCATGCTGTTGAATCAGCTCTTCTCCTTTTTTTTTAAATTTTTTTTTCAACGTTTTTTATTTATTTTTGGGACAGAGAGAGACAGAGCATGAACGGGGGAGGGGCAGAGAGAGAGGGAGACACAGAATCGGAAACAGGCTCCAGGCTCCGAGCCATCAGCCCAGAGCCTGACGCGGGGCTCGAACTCACGGACCGCGAGATCGTGACCTGGCTGAAGTCGGACGCTTAACCGACTGCGCCACCCAGGCACCCCAGAATCAGCTCTTCTCCTTGATGAACACCTCACCTCCCTCCTCAGAGTTGGGCACATGGTTGTGACATTACACAGTGCCAAGGTTTCTTGACTCTTGTCCAACAGGATCCTGGGTGGTAGACTCATCGAGGTCCCTCCCTGCAGAGCCTCTGAAGGTTAGGTCACTTCTGGTATTAAGTTTGTGCTGTCCTTGGACTAATAATGATGAGGGACCGTAGGGCAAACTGAGGGCAAAATACAGGCTGGCACACCACACCCCACCCCACCCCAGGTGGAATATGTGTGATATTCCTGGGACACTCCTAGCTACCCAAGAACAAAGGAAAGGGGTTTAAGTGCTTGCCATGGTAATGTGGGAAACTAAGGCAAATGAAGAATTAAATTCCCTTACTGCCTATAGCCCAATGACAAGTCTTTGAGACCAGCAGAGTGAACTCCTTCTAGGAGCTCAGCTGCCTCAAGGATGACACTATGCTGGGGGCAAAAGGGAATCTTAGCTTAACATTATCCCAACTTTGAGGATCCTGTAAATCTACTTCTTTTATCTCATCTGCCCCAAGATATATGTTGGCAATCATACTCCAAGCCTATGGCCCCCAATATGCATCTGAAGGGTCTCATGACTGAGGTTTTATTGAATGTAACAACTGGCACTTTCCCTAGCAACAGCCAGCCCCTCAAGGTCCTGGAAATCTTGTTTCCAAAATTCCTTAGAGACTTACTCAATCCCTGACTCCCTCCTGACCTGAGGGTATTTAATGAGTTACCTGTCACAACCCCAGGGCAGCTCTTCCTGCCCATGGGTCCTGTCCCCATGCTTTAACAAAATCACCTTTTTGCACCAAAAACGTCATCAAGAATTGTTTCTTGGCCGTCAGCTCTGGACCCCACGAACCTCCTATCACCCTAAAACTTCATCAATAACAATTGTGAATGTCCCAGGATGTACAAGAATCCTACCATGGTTCCTGCACCACCCTGGAAGTCCTGACTTTGTGAAGCTGACTCAAACCCATCTACCCAGACACGCCACACAGCCACCTCTCTGGAGAGGGACCCTCCTTTCAGTTCTTCAAATCCCCCCCGAAGGCTGTCACTGCCCTGCCCTACTCTTATGCTGGCTTTGCCCCAGGATGGCTGAAGGATGGGATTAGGAGTCTCCTCCTCACAAACCCCCTTCTATCAACATCTCATTGTTTACCCCCAACTGTCTTCCTCCTTTCTCTTTGATAACGGAAGTGATGAAGGTGGCATCTTCTAACCTTACTGTGCCTTCCTCCAAATCTCTTCTCCATGCCTGCATCATTTCCATTTTTTCTGGCAGAGTAAACATGTGAAATTCAAACTCAACTTCTTCTTTTTTCCTCTTCTGTCCACTAGGTCATCCCTTTTGAGAGGCAAGAAGGAAAAGAGAGCAGCTGGTTAGAGGAAGGGTTAAAGCATATAGAAAAATACAGTGAAGGGTAAATAACTGATAAATAACAAATATTAAGATGTGATGAATTAAATATTATTAAATATTTCAAAATATTTTGAAAATTACATGCAGCACATTCTGCCACATAAACAGTGGGTTTTCTGTTTCTTTTAATTTTTGGTAAAAAATAAAATCATGTTAAGTATCTGGAGATAATTCTGCAACTTACTATTTCCCTTAAGTAGTATATTATGGGTGCCCTTCAAGTGTAATTCCTACAAATATGTCCCAATTTTAAAAGCAGCTGCCTAAAATGACGTACCCATGGCTGAAATCAAGCCAGTACGCAGCAGTGTTCTTGTGCTAATTATTTATGGCCCATGTCCATTCTGACTAATTCATTCTATGTGGTCAGCACCAGTGTTGTACTAGGATTTAGTTTTGTGTTTCCTCTTCCTACTATCACCTTTGGATGCACCTTATTAACTGTATAGACACTCAGGTTGTTTCTAATTTTTTTGTGACTTAAACGACATTGCAGTGAACATCTTTGCACATATTTCCACATGCATCGTTATAGTATTTCTAGTGCATAGATAGCTAAAAGTGGAATAATTGGGCTGAAATGTATGAACATTTAAAATCTTCCAAAGGTTTTTGTTTGTTTGTTTTGTTTTGTTTTGTTTTGTTTTTACCAATTACACACTTACCAAAAGTATAGGTATGCCCTGTTATCTACACCCTTGCTAGTACTGAATATTATAGATGTATTAAATTTTTACCAACTTTTTGGTAAAGAATATTAGCTCACTATTTTAATTTTTATTACTTCTATTTCTAGTATGGCAGAGGTTGTGTTTTCAGGACACTTGTACACTTCTTTCTCAAATTTACCTCTCTTCTATTTGTTTGACATTTTGTTACTGATTTATAGATGCTCTTTGTTAGTAGTAATGATTTTTTGTTATTTTAGATATGTGTTAAATATTTTCTCTCAGCATATCACTTACTTACGTGTCTTGCCCCATATAAAAATTTTATATTTCTGAAAAGTCATACCCATTTATCTTTCCTTTTTTAACTGTGTTAGTTAGAAAGCCTTCCATTTTGAAATTATTTTATATTTCGTTCTTACATTTAGATCTTTCATCTTTACAGAATTTCTTTGGACATGATGTAAAGTAGAATGTTAACATGCTTTCCCCAAATTATTCCAATAGCTTTTCTTTTTTTTTCTTTTTTTTATTTCAAGTTTTTATTTAAATTTTAATTAGAAATTAACACATATGGTAAAATTGGTTTCAGGTGTAGAATTTAGTGATTCATCACCTACATATGACACCCAGTGTTCATCACAAGTGCCTCCTTAATACCATCACCCATTTAGCCCATCCCCCCACCCCGCTCCTTTCCAGCAATCCTGTTTCTTCTCTATAGTTAAGAGTCTCTTATGGCCCAATATCTTTTCAAAGATATTCAAATCTTATACTATTTCCACAGTGGATTTGAAATGATAATTAGAATATATTCTTCCAAATGAATCCATTTGCCTATTTAAAAAAAAAAATACCAAACTGCTTAAATTACTATAACTATTTCTTATACTCTGATATGTGTGAGGGCAAGTCAGAATTCATTTTTTCCCCAAATATTCTTGGCAATTCTAGAATATTTTCTCTTAGATTTGAACTTTAGAATTAGTTTTTTAGGATTATACTAAAGTCATAGAACAACTTTTGGGAGTGTCTATATTTTTTTAATGTTTGAAAGCAGCATAAATAAGTTTTCGGGTGCTTGAAGACTGGGACAAAATTCACCATAAAACCTTCGGCATCAAGTGCCTTTGGTGATAGAGGTTACCTTATGTTTTATTTATTTACTTTTATGTTCTTTTCATCTTATATATTTAAATGTATTTTAATTTTAAAATTGTTATATGTACAATAAATTTTCTTCTGAATATCATGTTTTTGTGATTAGTAGAGTATCCTCACATATTCCATATATTCAATTTTGTGATTTCATCTATAACTTGATTTATTCAGAAATTAATTCATGCATTTTCCAAATGATTTGATAACCTTTCACTATGCTATCTAGTTATTTTACTTTATTTCCACACAATGCAGCTTTAATAATATGTACTTTTAGGAAGTTATTGAAACTTCTGTTGACCTTAGCACATGAAGAACTTCTATAAATACCGCAAAGTCATTAGCAAATGATGTGAAATCTCCCTTACTGGTTAATTTCCACTTACTTTGAATATCTTTGAATGTTGCATGTGAGTGTATGTTCCTGTGTGTGTGTGTGTGTGTGTGTGTGTGTGTGTATAACCAGTTCTAGGAGTTTTAGGTTAAAGTCTCCTGAAATTATTATTATTTAATTTCTCCTTGTATTTGTCAGTTTGTACTATATTTGTGTTGATCTTTTATTATTCAGTATATGCGAATTCACAGCTGCAAGAAGTATTTGGTGGATTGGATCTTAGTCAATATAAACTATTCCTTTTTATTTACAAATAATTTTTCCTTAAGTTCCATTCCATACAACTTTCATATTTCCATCCTTAGTTCATCTGGTGGCATTCGCCTGTTACATTTTTTCTGCCTTTTTCTCTTTTCAATGTATCTTTGTGTTTTGCCATAGTCTTTCTAAACTTCCAAAGTCAGGTTCATATAAAATTCCAAAGAGATTGATATTAATCTACCACAGTTGTTTTTTCAAACTTTTTTTTTTTTTTTACCAATTTTCTAATGAGCTTTAAAAAACCCTGACATAGGGGCGCCTGGGTGGCGCAGTCGGTTAAGCGTCCGACTTCAGCCAGGTCATGATCTCACGGTCCGTGAGTTCGAGCCCCGCGTCAGGCTCTGGGCTGATGGCTCGGAGCCTGGAGCCTGTTTCCGATGCTGTGTCTCCCTCTCTCTCTGCACCTCCCCCGTTCATGCTCTGTTTCTCTCTGTCCCAACAATAAATAAAAAACGTTGAAAAAAAAATTTTTTTTAAATAAATAAATAAATAACCCTGACATAATATTTATTTAATACCAAATCTAAACTAGCAGTATTTTATTTGTGGCACAAGATGTAGCATAAGATGGAGGAAGGCAGTAAAGTAGGTAAATCAACAGATATGTACAGTAGGACCCTTGATTTTAAGGGGCATATCTCCTTTACAAATAGAAAGAACAAGGAAATGCCAATAGTATGGAACTTACAATTTGTGTGATATTCAAAGAAGGATGATAATGCTTACTAATATAGTTGGGGCAAACTTCATGGATCTTTTTAGTAGTGTAATAAAGGAATACATTTTAGTATTTTATACGAGAATAGCATAAAGAAAAAAACATTCATTGAATTATCCATTTGATTCAACAAACATTTAACAAGCAACTACTTTTTCCAAGAACTGAAATGGGTGTTGGGAATACAATAGCGTACAAGAATGGCTCCATGAGGGGCACCTGGGTGACTCAGTTGGTTGAGCAACTGACTTCAGCTCAGGTCATGATCTCACAGTCCGTGAGTTTGAGTCCCTGTGTGGGGCTCTGTGCTGACAGCTCAGGGCCTGGAGCCTGCTTCAGATTCTGTGTCTCCCTCTCTCTCTCTGCACCTCCCCTGCTTGTGCTCTGTCTCTCACTCTCTGAAAAATAAATAGACATTAAAAAAAATTTTAAGGGCTCCATGAAATGAAGCTTAGTGTTTACCAGGAGATTATATCATCTGAGTAGGTAGAAAATTACTTTCTGTAACCAAGATATGAAGCATGGGATCATCGGCAGCAGGAAAATCAGGTTAAGGGGGCTAGGAAAGGCTTTCCCAAAGTATAAAAATGAAACTGAGGTCAAAAGAAAGAGTAGGATATAACCATGCAAGTGGGTGGGAGAGAGTTTATTAGGAAGAAGGAACAGTGTGCGCAAAGGCCCTGTAGCAGGGGAAATTTAACTTGTTTTGCCTCTCTTTGAAGCAAGAGAAAGGGGTCACATGGCATGGGAAGCAGTGGGAGGTACACTAGAGCTGGTTGAGGTAGGACTTTTAAGTCAGGTTAAAGATTTTGTTCATTGTCTTCAAAGTGATGGGAAATTGCCTGTCCTCAGAGCCCAGCACTAATGCTGTGTGTTCCAGGGCCAGTGTGAATGCCCTGCAGCACCTGAAGGAGCAGCTCAGGCTGGAGGCCAAGGAGAGGATCAAGGCTGAGGGAGCTTCAACAGTACCACCTGCAGAATGCCTGCAAGGATGCCCACCTGGTAGGTGTTCCCGTTGGAAGCAACCTCTTCCCAGAGCCCAGATCCTGGGCTTTTTTCTAAAGGCTGTAGGAAAGAAGTTCATGGAGGAATTCTTTTAAGTGCAAAGTGATAAATAACTGCCTCCAAGTCTCAAGAAAACACTTTTCTACAACCAGATAGCTTTTAGATATTTCAGACCTTTCCTGTGGCCTGGTCCTATAGCCAAAATTCTATAGAAATTGATGAGTTTCTACAGAGATAAGGAAACCGGGTGAAGGAGTAAACTTTAAATAACAATGGCCTGATTCTTTTGGTACAGTGCTTTTATACTTAAGACAAACAAATGTTACCACCAAGTACACCCTTTCATAAGCAAATTACTAGTGTTTCTATACCTGGAATATTATGTTTATTTTATTAACTGGATATTTACATACTGGGAAGGAAAAGGTTTTTTGTTTTTTTTTTTTTTTAAACTGAATATTTGTAATTTGTTGTTCCTAAGATTTTTATACCATAACACAATTTGTTATTTTCTTTTTCTCATGAATTTACAGTTTCTATACGAGGACAAACGTGAAACTGGGGGAATAATAGGCTTTATTAACCAAACGATGTCTTGATTTTTCTAAGAGAAGATTGTTGTATTTGTGGCATGAAACACGAGAGCTGTTTCTTAGCAAACTTGTTTGGATACATTCACATTGTTTGTGTATTAGATTGCCCCATACTATGTAAGAAGCAGATTTTTTCCCTATCTTCTCAACCTCCTCTACTTTATAGTTGTGGTTGTATGTAAAAAAACAAAACAACAACTACGTTATTTCATGTCTTTAAAAAATGTTAAAAAAAATTTTTTAATGTTTATTTATTTTTGAGAGAGAGTGAGAGAGAGAGAGAGAGGGAGGGAGGGAGAATGCGAACGGGGGAGGGGCAGAGAGAGAGGGAGACACAGAATCTGAAGCAGACTCCAGGCTCTGAGCTGTCAGCACGGAGCCCAACGCGGGGCTCGAACTCACGGACTGCGAGATCATGACCTGAGCCTGTCACACACTTAACCAACTGAACCCCTCAAGTGCCCCTTTAAAAAATGTTTACATGTGATCTTCAGAACATTGCAAATGATTAAAAACAAAATAATGTGAAATAAAAATAAAAAATAAAGTGATGGGAAACCACTGCCAAAATGTTTAAATAGAGTAAGGATTTGAGTTTACCATGCAGTGGATTGGTTTGATCAGTGTTAGCAGTTTAGGAATATCTCTCTAGCTGGAAGGAAGACTCTCCCTCTGCGAAGAATGGATTGGAGGCATTGAGAGAAGCCATGGGGAAAGGAGGTTAGTGCAGGGGTGCAAGTGAGATTTGATAGGTTTGTCTAGAATGGTAGCCATTGAAATGGAAAGAACTATTTGTAGTTGAACAATATTTAGGAGGCAGAATCAACAGTGCTTTAAGATGGATTAGACATATGATGAGGAAAGAAATGGATGTGTCAAGGAATGACTCCAGGGTTTCTGTCTCCTCAACGGGGTGTAGAACAGGGGGAAATCATAAACTTTGCCCTGGTCATGATCACAGTCATTGAGAACGGGTGTACATGCGTGCAAGTAATGACAGTGATACCATTGTGGCAAACAGCTGAAAATGCATCAGGGAGCTGGTGCAATACAAATGAAAATTAAATCAGTTAGGAGGCAGAAAAAGGGTAACTAAAATTCAGGCAGTGATATTTAGAGTCACACACAACTAGTTTTTGTATGACCCCTTGGTGATTTAAAAAAAACACATAATTACCATTCAGAGTCTTGGCTTTGTCATTTTAACAGTGTAAAATCGTATGCACTCACAGGGTTCTTGTGAGAGTTAAATGGGATAATGTGGTTGAAGTGTCTAGTTCAATAAGCGCTTAATAACTTTTTTTATTTTTTAAGAGTGAAGGGAGAGAGAATGTCCCATTGTCAGCCTGAGCTGCAACCTTGTAATATTGCTCATCATAGTCGCTGTTTCAGATGTTTGGGAAAAGATAGAAGCAGATGAGATGATTTGTCTCCAAAGACCTTTATTAGTGAAGTCTGTTCTCTGAGCACTAGTCCAGCAGGCAAGCAGGCATTTTCCTCACATACTCTATAGTAGCATAAATTTTAGACTGCGATTAAAAAATTATTGACCTGCTTTATGAAAGTTGTCCAAATTGTCTCTTCACAAAACACAGGTGAATTTCCATTCGGTCTGACAACCAAATATATGGTGCTCAGGAGGCATGAAAATTCCCAGGCTGTAGCCATTTGTTTACGCCTAGGAAAGAGCCAGCTACTTGGCTATCCTGTGTCAAAATACCCAAGAAAGCAAGCCCTAACCCAAAGTAGGGTAGTAAGACCGGAACATGTAAACTCTATAAAGTGACCATTCTGGGTTCTGACTTCCCATAGAAAATTAGGAGATCTGACAACACCGGATCTGCCCTCAGCTCTCTGGTTCACACAGTTCCTACTACTTTCTATTTGGTACCTTACACCTGGTCCTTTGTGTTCACTTATATTAGCTTCCTGGACCCTGCATTCATCCAAGTGCATAACCCAGACATTTCTTTCACTGACATTAGTTGTTAAGCTGTCAGGAGCAAAACCACCTGGGTTCAAATCCTGGCTCTGATACTTATTATCTAACCACGGAGAGTTATGTAACCTCCCTAACCTTTAGATTTTTTAAATCTGTAAAATAGGAATATTAATATTTAATTTAAAAGTTGTCATGCAGATTAAAAACATAACGTATATAAAGCCCATAGGACAGTACCTAGCAACAGATCAGTGTTCACGGCAAGGTACGAAGGAAGTGGGCAGATACTTCTCTTAGGTGTTCTTCTGAAGGGTTTAGTACATACAAATAAATATCTTCAAGGGTCTGACTATTCTCAGAAAGCCACTCCAAGTAATCACCACACATTCCCTTGAGATTTCTTTAACCAGTGTTTATGAATTACTCAGCCACACATTATCAACACAAAACTTGAGCATTTCTAACCTGTGTTTTCCGTTTTTTTCTCCAGAGGATGGCTCAAATCTAGACTCTGGAAAAGCCTAGAGAGGGCCCACTCTAGGACTCCAGAGAAGAGGCCAGCACTTTAATGCAATTTCAGTACTTTTAAGAAGATGTTGGTACTTTGCCAGCCACCGTCCTATCTTGTTCATTTCATTTAAAGTGTTTTACTCCTATAGTTATGTTCCTTGAGTTAAAACTTTGTCCCTTGCTTGTTAATCCTTCTAAGTTATCATAATATAAATGAGTTAATTGGAATTTTAGAAGTTAAGGAAGAACTACATGTAACGAGAAAATTCGAGCATCATATAAAACAAAGAAAAGAAACAGAAAAAATTTTTCTTCATCCAACCCTTCATTCCTCTCCCCAATATAACCATATTGTCAGCTTTAGGTTATATTCTTCCAAAGAGGAAAAAAAAATGGGTTTACTCAAACATACACGTGTATGTATTTTTTAATTATAAATGGAATCATACTAAACATGTTTTGCTATAAAACTTTACATGTAAATATATACATATTAATATTTGAATGGCTGCAGTGTATTCCATTGCATGGGATATTACGCACACATAAATCTTTGTAACAAATCCTCTATTGCTGGGCATTACAAATAATGTTACAATGTGAACACACACACATATTTGTGTATCTTGGCATACTTTTCTTTCAAGACATGTTGAAGACCTAAGCTAAGCCAATAGCAGCTGAGATGGCAAAATGGAAGTATAGGACATTGAACATATGGGGAAATAAGAAAGTCTGGAGCAATTTCCAGATTTCTTTTTTGGACAAATGGGTATGTAGGATGATATTCACAGAACTAAGGAATACCACAGAGTACAAAGTGGTTTTGGGGAAAGTGGGGTTTGGGGAAATGATGGCTTCAGTGTTTCACAGGTTAAGTTTCAGTTGTCCATGGAGCATCCAACCCAAGCCTTCTTGTAAGTACTTCGATATAATTGCCTGAAATTCAAGAAACAAGTCTTGGCTGCCAAGTTTGTTCTGCAGCAGATTGTGAAAAAGGACAGTGTCGGAAATTAGCAGCCTGGTCAAGGAATCACTTAAAGTAGGATTCTGGATGAGTTAGAAAGAAAGAATACAGTTCCATTATAGCTTGAATGATAATACTTACAAGAGAAAAGGAGACTATATCCACCTCAAAATGACTTACTGCTGTGTAATAGCGATGTATTTCACTTATTAAGGCTAAAATAAACACATTCATATGCTATATGTGTTTTTTTTGTCTGATCCACAGCACAGTTGGAGGGGAACTCTGCCGAAAAGAACAGCAAGGGCTGAAATTGCAAACCTAAAGTTATAAAATCCTCACAAAAACTTGTCAGCCAGAGATGGAAACAGTGTCTGTTATAGAAGCTTTACCAGAGATGTTGGCCTTCAGGAAATTGTCTCTCAGGTGCTCTCCAACTCTAAGTCTGATTCTGACTAATATAAAGAAGAATTCAAGTGTTTGTTTAGTCGGGAGGCAAGGGCTTATTCCAAAACCAGCCCTGAAGGCAAAGGAATCCGCCACTTAGTCTCAGGAACCCTCCATCCAGCTGGCTTCACCGGTTTGTCAATCAAAAACAAGTCACATGTTTCTGCACCTACCCAGTCACCTGGGGCCAGAACTCTAATTGGAATAAGAAGGGAAAGCAGCATTCTAACACTGCCTGGGGACATTCTTTCCCATTTCTTGCACAGCAGACTTATAATGTAGAAAATGAAATTTTCTCCCAAGCTTGGTTTTAGAACAAAAACACACAGTACACTTGAATTACAGTAAAATGTTGGTGTGGTAGAACGCATCAGAACGCATGGTTTGGATCTGACACTTAACTCTCACCTTCTCTTTCTATACTAGTTAACAGTTGGGAAAATTTCTCTTACTAAAAAGGGACAGAGGCAGTTGAATACACCTTAGTAGTCTCCAACCCAGTGTCATGCACTTGAGGAGAGCAGTTCTTTAAGTATTATTCCATAATGATAATAGGGATGAAAGGCACAATAAAGCTGAAGAAGAAAAGGGTTCTATACATTTATAAATTTGAACAGATAATTGAACTCAGTGGGTCTTTGTGACAATAGTGTCATGTATGGGTTGGTTGAGAGAGGTTACTGAGGCCAAGCCATTGCTAACTCAAGTATAAGGTAAGAAAATAATCTTATCTGTTTAGATGAAAATGTGAAAGGCGAAGGAAGGAACACTGCATTTGTTAATTAATGCTGATAATTTTAGGTCAAACCGTATTTTCTCTGGTTATAGATTATTTTTACAGTTTCAATTAAATTATTGGTAGAGTAATATTAATCACACAATACTTGTTTTAGTAGAATAAGGCTGAAAATACACAGCAATTGAGAAGAAAGTGCATCACATCACATCTCTGTATTTAGAGATTTTTGATAAATATTGAAGTATGAAATTGAATCGTAAGCAATAAACACTTTATACTTATTATTGAAATCTATAGAAAATCTTCTCTATGAGACACCTGTCAGGTCTTAATTAAAATCTTATATCATGTTTCCTGTAGCCCTTACTTGAAATACGCTATAGAAAACTCAAGGTCCTGTGGAAAGAAATCATAAGTGAAGACCATATTCATACAAGTTTCCAGTAGATGCCCATCAAAGCTGCTCCTAGTCAATTGTGACTGGCTACTATTACACAAGAGAGACATTTCAGTGGCCTGTATGATACTATATTACAAGGTCAGCTTCACTCTAATAGAAAATGCTTTGGAAGACTGAACTGATATGAGTTCATCAAAATATAATAGACATCTGCAGTCAAATTCTA
The DNA here is from genome assembly GCF_028749965.1 of Puma concolor. Taxonomy (NCBI): domain Eukaryota; kingdom Metazoa; phylum Chordata; class Mammalia; order Carnivora; family Felidae; genus Puma; species Puma concolor. The sequence continues at coordinate 144,759,249 of NC_141674.1, read as the reverse complement.
TCCAGGGAATATTCTGGGCACAATTTAAATTGTGGGGGGAAAAAATTTAACCTAGGGATAGAGGACTCAATTATCTGTGGGAATCAGAACTCATCACTTAATATATCATCTAAAGGACCATCAGAGATCTTAAAGAAGCAATCAGAGTGACAAAATCAGTGTCTGAGTTCATGATTTCTCTGAGTCTTTCAGTAGTCAATTTTAGCATGGATCATTTGGGTTCCATCATTTTTTAAATTTAAACTGACAGATATTTATAACAAAAAAGTAAGAAGAATCTTTAAACCTGCTGTTTTGCTTTCTTAATGTATATGAGTTATGAGGAAAAAAACAAAAGAGAGACTTTAGTAGAAAGTGGGAAAGAGATTTTGCATTGCCAACGTGTTAAGTCAGAATAGATTGCAAGGAATTTCTAAATTATTACCTAAAAGACTCCCTCTAATTTTTGATAGAATAAGCCTTATTATGCAAAATGTCCTTATAATAGTCAAACTCTATCCAAGAAAGTTAAAACCCTCTAGGTCTTCCCTCCAGAAAGATTTAGTGTGAAAAACTGTTTCACAGATGATCCAATCATTGAGGAACAAACAGAAGAGTAAGGTAACAGAAGGAAGCCATTTCTACCTCAAGGTAGGAGGGACGATGGCAGGTAATGTTGTCTCTCTGGAGGGAGCCAGAGCCGTGGCAGAAACATCTCGGTCAGAACTGGCACCTCAGAGTGAGGGAACAAGTTACAGTGAAGCAGTCACTGCTAGAGACACCACAGATGCAGAAGTAAAGGGGCAGAACCAGTCAGACTTCTCTCTTCTGTCTTCTGCCCTTTAATCTTTGGCCAGTGCCTGTCTTTATAAGTCCCCTTGGGCGGCCATAACAAATCATCATAGACTGGGTGGCTTACAAAGTAGCCAGTTTTCTCACAGTTCTGAAGTCCAGAAGTCCAAGATCAGTATTCCTGGTGAATTACTGGTAGATGGCTGGTAGATGACCACTTTCTTGCTCTGTCCTCACATGGCCTTTCCTCTAGGCATGAAGAATGAGAGAGAGAGAGAGAGAGGGAGAGAGGGAGAAAACACAAGAAAGAGCTCTCCAGTGCCTCCTGCTTATAAAAGACACTAATCCTATCACATCAAGGCCCCACCCTTATGACCTCGCTTAACCTCGATTATCTCCTTTGAGGGTCTATCTCCAACCGTAGCTACATTTGGGTCAGGGCTTCAATTACAAATTTTTTTTTTTTTTTAATTTTTTTTTTCAACGTTTATTTATTTTTGGGACAGAGAGAGACAGAGCATGAACGGGGGAGGGGCAGAGAGAGAGGGAGACACAGAATCGGAAACAGGCTCCAGGCTCTGAGCCATCAGTCCAGAGCCCGATGCGGGGCTCGAACCCACGGGCCGCGAGATCGTGACCTGGCTGAAGTCGGACGCTTAACCGACTGCGCCACCCAGGCGCCCCTCAATTACAAATTTTGAGGAGACACAAACATTCAGTCCATAACACTGCCTTTGACTGAAACACCAATGGGCATGGGACACTGGGGAATGTCCTGAGATACAGAAAAGGTGGATAAGGGGGAATATATCTGAGGGTATTAACCAGTACAATATCCTGAGTATTATATTATTTTACTTTAATTTTTGATTGAACCTAGAGAAAAACAAATAATAGAATTGAACAGACTTAAATATAACTTGGTGAAATATGTATTCTTTAATTATTATAATGGCAGATTACTATATGCCATTTAATTTAATGGCATTTAATAGTTGAGATCAAATTCTTGGCTATGGAAAATGGCTAATTTATCATCAAAAATACTTCCCTCTAAACCTGAAGGTTTATGATCACTGAGGCATTACAGAAATTTTATTTCTAGGTAACAAAAATTTGTCTGCCTGCTGAAAAAAAAAAAACTGTTATAAGAATAAAATGAAAATAGAATGATATTCTATAAACTGGAAAACACATAAAAATAGGTTGGCTTCAAGATTTCCTTATTAATCCCTCATCCCACTCACTCATATAGTTGCACATGCTGTTGACAAATATAAAACACTAAAATTCCTCACTTAAATAGCACCAAAAAAACCCAAAAAAGCCTACTATCATTTACGAAAGGGGTCTTTTATCCCAATCAGTATCCTAAATCTGAGAAGTCACATACAATCCAAGCATGAATGCACAAGTCTCATTTCCAGTGAATATACTGGTTTTGCTAACCTTCATTGGAGAAACTATAATTGCTCTGTCGATCAATCAAGACACTTTTAGGTAAAACTCAACAGATACTGTTTTAGGTAACAAAGGAGGAATGCAAATGGCTCATCAAAATTAATAATAGTTCATATAAGGAGCTCAATGGCCTTTAAGTGTGGTTTCCTAGAATACAGAGCCTTCCCATTTAACTTCGATCTCAGTGAATAATCCAAGACCTGGCAGTATATGTCAACAGTCTTTAAAAGTTCATATATTTTGATCTGTAATTTCATTTCTGGGAATTTAAGGAAATAAAAAGTCTGGAAAAGATTTACACATAAAGGTGCTCATTAAGTCATTATTTATAATATTGCAAATTAGAAATAATCTAACATTTTGGGCAGTATAAGAATGCTTAAAGAAGCCATGCTAGGGATATAATGGACTGCTATATAACCAAACCAAAACAAAACAAAACAAAAAAACTATGAATATAAAGAGAACTTATAACATGAAACAAATAATAAAGGGTACTATTAGAGTAATGTTATATGAAAATCTGGGGGAAAATGAAGCTAATGTTAATAGGGGTTGTTTTTGAGTTTTAGGATGATGAATGTCATTTTTCCCCCTTTGTACTTCTCTCTGTAATGCTTATTTTCCACACTGACCATCTAATACTTCAGGGCAAAAAAAAAAAAAATAATAATAATAATAATCTCTCTGAAATCTCTCTGAAAATAATCATTGTTAGTATCTGACACCTTCATCTTATCTGGTATCTCTCCAATCTCTTTGACTTGGCATAGCAGTTCTGGAGGCCAAAGCTATGAGACCTCAGCTACACATTTGGCCAGATGCTCCCTGCTTCTTAGTGCTGTCCTAGCCTCAACTAAATCCACAGTTATTTTTTGAGAATCTGTTATCTGCTGAGCATTATGTTAATGCAACAGGAAATCCAAAGAAGTATGCCCTGAGGTTCAGGATTTGACAAGGGACACAAATCATATACTTGGAATAAAAATTAGGATAC